>NC_071402.1:153324087-154645337 GCF_017976375.1 Cuculus canorus
TGAGGCCATCTCCTCTTGTCTTATCACTTCTTACCTTGGAGAAGAGACCAGCACCCTCCTCACTACAACCTCCTTTCAGGTAGTTGTAGAGAGCAATGAGGTCTCTCCTCAGCCTTCTCTCCTCCATACTAAACAACCCCAGTTCCCTCAGCTGCTCCTCTTGTGTTCCAGACCCTTCAGGAGCTCCATTGCCCTCCTCTGGACACACTACAGTACCTCAATGCCCTTCTTGTTCTGAAGGGCCCAAAACTGAGCACAGGATTCAAGATAGGCCTCACCAGTGCCAAATATTGAGGCATGATCACTTTTCTACTCCTGCTGGCCACACCATTTCTGATACAAGCCAGGATGCTATTGGCCTTGTCTACCTGGGCACACCGTTCACATATAAATTCAAATTGGCTTTGTGTCATGGTGAATCAAAACCTGTAGTGCTGGTTATGTATATATACAAATTCCAACTGGTTTTGTGTTATTGTGAATCAATATATGTATTGCTGATGACACCTATCCAAGTTTTTATGTTTTATAGCTGATGAGGGAGAGCCAGGTTTTGAGGATGGATGGGAAGAAGAAGCAGCCTTACAAGTATTGAGCAGAATGTCCCAGGGACCAATGTGTTAAACTGATCAAAAAAAACGTTTAACATTTCACTTGGAAAGAAATTAAAAATGCAATTGCCTTGAACGTATCACAAGGGAAGGCCGCTCGTAGTGTTCTGTTGTGCTAGGCAAGCCAGAAAATGTTCACACTTCCTTTTAACCACAGTCACCTGCACACAGTTAGCGAACATTTTTCTACCCTCATAATTTTGTTCCCAAGCCTCTGCTTTTCTGCTCTACCTCCATCAGGCTTTAAGTCTGGTCTCCAGTCTGATGTGACAGCGATGAAGAACAAATAGATGCCAGATTGCTGGTGGGAGCCCTTGCCAACTGCGACATTGCTGGTAGCTGGAATGTGCTAAGACAAAGGGAGAGCAAAATAGCCCAAGTTTTTCAGATGCAGTTGGAAGATTCCAGGGGACTTATCTCTGCCTTGTGAAACACTTGGCAGATCTTCCAAATGGTGAAATGTAAAGTGACACTAAGTGAAATAAGCTACTTTATAATTCAGCTATAAATGTCTTCAGGAGCCATGTGACTGAATTATAAATTGTTTAATAAAATAAAAGTTCTTCTTGTTCTAGAAGGCTTTTCTTTTTAATGGCTACCTCAGATGTTCAGTTAAATGTATTGTGACCAATGCCATTATCATTTTCCTTTATCTCAAAATCACCTAATAAACCATTAGTGGGCTGAGAATTTCATATGCGCAAATGCAGTAATACTGAACTCTTTTCCTGTGGACTTCAACTTCCATTTCCACTCACCAGAAATACAAAAAAAAAAGTGGAGACAAGGGCTAGACGTAATAGGTAAAACTGGCCCAGAGTAAACACAGGCTCAAAAAATCAAAAAATGGTTAGGCATAACTTTAATGCAGGAGGACAGGAAAGAAAAACAAGTGGAGAAAAAGAAGAAAGCAAGCAGAACTAACTACTTTTAGAATGGGAGTTTGCCCATGTAATGAAAGGGATTACATCACATTTGTCTGCAGCAGTGAAGGGCTGAACTCAGTGACCTCAAATATCCCTTCCAGCTTCTCAGGCACACAGATATCATTTCACTGAGCACAAAAGAAATACCTGACCCTGCTTCCTTCTGCCACTGAACCAAACAATGCAGGCTGTCTGTGGGCAGGAGAAGCAATTTATGTACTGACTGCTTCTTTAGAAAGGTACTCAGAGTGTTATCCATGCTCTGCAACCTCTGCATTTAGGCAGAATTTAGGCACCTTAGTCCCAGAGGTGGCAAAGGGACTGCCTCAACACTTTCTTTGCCTAATCCTTGAGGAGCCCTTCTGCTCAGTTTGAAAGCCCAGTTGATCTATCATCTAAGCTCTTCTGCAACATAGATTGAGGCCAAATCCTACAAAGTACTTGAAAGATCACCAGAAGGGCGTACTCGGGAGACTCTGACAAATGCTGACGGCAACACAGCTATAAAGGTGAAATCTCTCCAGTCTTTTTCATAGCAACTTGGACACACTCTTGGGAAGCAGCAGAAGTACACTGCAGGCTTTGTTCAGCATAGTGCCACCGGTTGTGTTTCTTGACAAGAGCAAACCTGGCTCCATTAGAGGAGAGGTTAATAGAATCATAGAATCATTTGTGTTGGAAGGGACCTTAAAGGTCATCCAGTTCCAATCCCCCTGACATGGACAGGGACAACTTCACTGGATCAGGTTGCTCAAGGCCCCATCCAAACTGGCCTTGAACACCTCCAGGGGATGGGGCAGCCACAACTTCTCTGGGTAATCTGTGCTAGTGCCTCACCAGCCCCACAGGAAAATATTTCTTCCTAATCTCTTCCTCCAGGGCGAAGAGCCCAAAGGACAGTAGTTTTCTTGCCTTGAGGCAAGGTCTGGAGCTTTGGGAGAGGGAAGGAAGAGAGTGAATGCAAATGGAGCATTTAGCACTGTCTGCATCCCACCAACTCTTCTCTCACCTAGGAAAGCTGACTGGCTTTTTGACTCACTCTCTGCACGCAAAATCTAACCATTTAATCTAGGTGACCTGGCTTGTCCTGCCAGAGTCAGTTCCGTAATTTCAGCTTTTGTAATGAGTAATGGGGACCTAAATTAGGTGGTCTCTTTTTCTGAGCTCAGTTCCTTACCCCAGCTTCTTTGGTGTAAGGTGACCGTTGCAATTAGCAGCACTGTGACTAACTGGATAATAATAGTTTTAGGCTGTGCTGCACAGATTTTACAAGTATTTCAAAATGCCGCTGAGCTTTACAGTGCCTTGCTTTTCCCTGCAGACTGAAGGAACCACATCCACCAGCCCTGTGAACCAGGTATGTCGGCTGGCAGCGTTAATTCACCACAGGTATTGTTTCCCCCTTTGTGGATGCCATCTCTGTCTCTCCTTCAGGTTGTAAGTCATACTGAGTTACTCATTCCTCAGAGCAGCTGGTATTCAGCAGAATAAAATACCCCTTCTTCAGTATTTTGTATTGTTACTTTTGTATTGCCGTTTTGGGAAGAAATGGGTGTATGGGCCACTTGCAGAAACTCAGCAAGGGCTGTTGTTCCTGCCGAGCTCCTGCGGGCAATGTAGAACAAGCAGGCTCCGAGACCTCCTCCTTTGCAGAGGCAAGATCCAGCCCAATAGTTCCTGGGATGCATATGGCTGCATCTCAGCATCCCACCAACTTCAAACACTCCGGCTGCAAGGTGGATACAGAGGTGCTCACTTAGGTTTCTTCCTGTTCCTTTTTCCACTCTGATTTTTAACTTTGTCAGCACAGACAGGTGCAGACAGATGTGAGCTCACCCTGCCCGTACTCCAAGCCAAGCAAACTTGTGCCAGCCCCTGTCTAGGAGCCACAGAGCTATATTTGCATGGCTCAGTGCCCAAGCTAATATTCCTGCCGAGAAGGCACGGCAGAAGGAGCTTGTATCTCTCTGCACTGAGCCTAACAGGCCTGCCCTGGAAAGTTGAGGAACAGATATCTCTCTTGGATAACAGATACATTTTTCTTAAATATGAATACAGGCACAAAAGCCAAGGGCTCGGATCATTTCAGGAGAGGCTCTGTCATCATTCTCTGAAACCGCCACGGATCAGTCTGGCAAAGACCCTAGGAAGAGTCCAGTAAAAGCCAAGATGCTGTGGAGCTGGCCGCCTCCTTACCTCTGCTCTCCCAGTCCAGATTGCCTATGTTTACCTCCCCCTCCTTGAGGGAAATGGAGCATAATGTGCACTTTCCTAATGCAATTTTGGCCAGCAGCTATTGCTTGAAAGCTTTGTGGTGGACTGACATTAAAAAATGATAAATCTGTTAAAAAAGGTAACACTTTTCTAGAACACAGTCACACATTATATCCTATTTTGATAGAAAGAGAACTGTACCAGCATCCTTCAGCACATATGTAGGGATGTCAAAGAAAGAGAATAATTTTATAAAGAAAATCCTGGCTGCTAATAGAAAGTTTCCTATCCAATCCTTTGTATACCAATATAGTGACTCAAGGCTGTTTCTATTGCAATATATAAATGCATTCAGCCTTTCTTTGTGCAACAGCTACTTGGCTTACCCTGCTAAGACCTAACTTCCAATCTTTGTCACCAGGTGGAAAAGGTCCAGCGAAAAAGCCCAGTGCCAATGTACCCAGTTTTCTCAGAAACATAAGGAGAATTAGTTACTTCTTAGTTTGGACTACCTACAGGTAAAAAATTTTCCGAACGATTTTCTATTCAGTAACCAAAGGTCAGCAGCTAAATAAATCTACTTCCATATTCTAAAACTCCTGTGATTGTCACACCCAAAAAACATAACTCTTTTTTTTCTGTTGCTCTCTCTCTAACCATCATAAACCAATAGCAGCATGTGGTGCAATGGGAATGACAGACAATTCTCATAAGTTAAACAGACTTCATCAAGAGGGTGGCTACAGAAAGCGGGAGAGGGACTCTTTATCAGGGATTGCAGGGATAGGATGAGGGTCAGGATTTAAGCTGAAAGAGGGGAGATTTAGATTAGATATTAGGACATAATTATTTACTGTGAGGGAGGTGAGGCACTGGCACAGGTTGCCCAGATAAGTCATGGGTGCCCCATCCCTGGAAATGTTCAAGGCCAGGCTGGATGAGGCTTTGGGCAACCTGATCCAGTGGAAGGTGTCCTTGCCCATGGCATGAGGGTTGGAACTGGATGATCTTTAAGGTCCCTTCCAACCCAAACTATTCTGTGATTCTATGATTCAATGATTTTGAAAAGTAGTGAGCTCTAGCCACACCTGACAGATATTCAAAGTTTTAGTGATGTTCTCTTTATTGCAGAAGCCTTTCTATTGTAATCTGTCTTCATATAAGCCCGTGCAGAAGTCAATATGAATAAAAAGCAATAGCTGAAATCTTCAAGCCCTTGGGAAAAAATCAAAAGTAGAAATTGGAATTGCCTGATGTTTTCTTTCTGCATCTGGATGGATCAGCATGGAAGGAGCACCTGGAATAAAAATGGTCATCATATCATTGTGATTCCAGAGACTGCAGCTATCATCCCATTGCATATTCTTGGGAAAGTCCATTCTGAAAAGGCTACACTGTAGTGAGATGCTTGAAATATTATGTTGGCTGTGACATGCAACAAACATCTATTCATTAAAGTCTTGCAATTGTGACCCAGCCCTTCATCTTGCACAAGATCTATAAAAAAGGCTGAGTGACTACAAATGTGTCCCTTGAAGCAAATTATGGAAGACATTATAGGAAGACTGGTTTCTAGCCAGCTTTTCCAGCTTAATGAATTCCTTTCAAGGATGTGTGAAAGCTCCACTGAGACCAATGGTGAGTATCCTTGGACTCCTCTAGGAAGATTTTATAAGGGGTCCCAACTATTGTATTCTTATTTTTCTTCTATTTTCAGAGAGCAGTTAGAAAACAATTTGAAATGGTAATGCTACATTTCAAGCACTTTTCACTGTGAGAACAGACCTCACTGATCCATGAAAAATCAGCAAAAGGCTCTTGGACAGATCCAGTTTTATCATGATAACAATCAGCACGCAAATTATTACAATTTGTGTGCTGCGCATTCTGGAAGAGATTAAAAAAAAATATTTTCCTGCATCTTGCACTTTAAAATCCCATTCGTTTCATCAATGCACAGCTCTGGACTTTCAGTATGTTCCTACAGACACCAGCTATACAGAGAAATGGAAAAATAATAGTAACAGTCAAGGAAGACTTTGCTCAGGTAGTTGTCTTATATTTATGATACCTCTTGCAGCAACAGGATAGTGATCTGTAGCGTCTCTCTAGAGAATGGTTTGCTCTTTCAGAAACCACTGCTTCAATCTTTCCTGCCCAAGATGTCAGGATGGGCAGAGGAAATGAGGGAGAGAAATTATGAATGATATGGAGTGAACCTACTAAGGGCAATGAATGGGAAAAAGAGGGATATTTCATCTGGGAAGGAAAAGGCACAGGGCAATGGAGGAAAAGAAAGAGAACAGGGTATAATAAGCACACAGAAAGGATGGGAGATGACTGAATGGAATCAAAACCAGAGAAGGGAATGAAGTTTTAGCTGTAAAGCTCATCAGAGGTTCTTTAGGTGTGTGTCTTCCCATACAGTTGTAATAGAATATCCCAATATTTTCACTTGGGTACCAGAGCAAGACATGAGGCACATAGAGTTAACAAAATATTACAGACACTAGCACATGCCAGACCAACCACATACACTGTGCCGGACCTTGTCAGATTAATCCCTGCAAGTGCTGCTGGTACAATACTTTGTAAAGTGCTACAGAAATGGTAACTCTTGTGATTGGAGGGCTGGAGCACCTCTGCTATGAGGCCAGGCTGAGAGAGTTGGGACTGTTCAGCCTGGAGAAGAGAAGGCTCTGAGGGGGACCTTATAGTGACCTTCCAGTACCGGAAGGGGCTACAAGAAAGCTGGGGAGGGACGGTTTACAAAGGCTTATAAGCGGGAATGACTTTAAATTTGAGGGGAGAAGCTTTAGACTAGATATAAGGAAGAAATTCTTCACAATGAGGGTGGTGAGATACTGGAACTGGTTGCCCTGCAAAGCTGGGGATGCCCCATCCTTGTAAGTGTTCAAGGCCAGGTTGGATGGGGCCTTAGGCAGCCTGATCTAGTGGGACCTGTCCCACAGGGGGGTTGGAACTAGGTGATCATTAAGGTCCCTTCCAATCCAAACCATTCTCTGATTATCAAAAGGGATAAACATACAAAAATAAGTGTCATCACATGTAGCAGAAGTTACACACACGTACTAAAAGATACGCCATTGCATGTAAGATATAACTATGCAGTTCTACAGGTCGACTTGCAACGGAGTTGGCAACTAGAGGTGCTTTTGTCTTTATCAGTAAGGCCTAATACATTATGTGTTTATATAGAGAGGATGTGTGCATCAGAAGAGTCTTGCTACAGTCTACATTCATGGGCAACTTATGAGAACCAGTCTTTCAACCAGTTTGGAAAACTGAGCCATAGATTCTAAGCATTTTCCTGTTTTATTGTTTTTCAGACTACAGACAGAGGAAAATTAATTCCCCATGTAACTCCATTGAAATCCAGTACATTAACTGAGGGACTGCATTTATTTAAGCCTCTACCAATATTTATGAGGTGAATTCAGGCCCAGAATGTTTTGGCTGATGGCCCCTTATTGGGAGATGAACTGTATTGCTCTACTGGGAAGACTCTGCAGCCTTTGGGAGTGACAGTGGGGAGTGGGGAGGAGGAAAAGGAAGAAAAGGGCAGAACAGAGGGTCAGTACCACAATAATTAATTCCTAGTGAGGCAGAAAAGAAGACAGATTCACAGGATGGCAATTACAGCATTTTAATTTCTATGTTGTGGAGCTTTGAAGTCAATCCAATGGCTCAAATGCAGCCTTATCTACACAGAGCTGCACCACAAAGAGTTTATATACTTTCCATTTTTCAAAAAACAACCACAACTAGCCTTAAATTGTTCTGCTAGAGCAAGGGAAGTCCTGCCACAGACTGCAGTGGAAGCAGGAACAATACAGGTAGGACAATCTTTTAAACCTAACTCATTTTAGATTTTAGAAATACACCTGACTTTGGTAATACAGCAGCAGAAGCCCGTATCATTGAGAATACAAGACTGTTGATTTCAACACAGGGAAGATGATTTGGGTATATTTGGAAGTAATTCCAGATAATACAGTGAGAAACAAACTGGAAAAGATTACAAAGAAAGAGAAGAAGCATGAAAAGAAAGCACAGGTCCTCTTCACGGAAACCAACATAAGAAAGATGTAGACCCTTCCAATGATTGCTTATCCTGGAGATGAATTTTTAAGTTTGCTTTCCAAATTGTTTAGAAGTTCCTAAGGTGGAAGAACAGCTTTTCCACAGTGCTTTAATTTAGACATAAAAAAATATGTCCATATATGTCGTTTGAAACACTCAGCAAAGTGATCAAAATTCAACAATACTTTCCTCGGTTTTCTACAGGAGAAGCAATTTAGAAGCAGTGTGGCATTCTCACAGAAATTACGACATGGAAATTACTGCTGAATTCAAGGTCAAACATAATAACAGAATCAGTGTACGATCAACAGAGCTTCTTTAGTTCAGTTTCAAATAGTATTTACTTGAAAATATTATCAGATTTTAGCTTGTCCCACATGTTTATATTTGTGACATCCCTCTGTGTTCTGTTTACTCATGCAGAAATTGGGTCTCAGAGACTTACACCTCTTGCAAAGAAGACTTTGCCACAATTATCTGTAATTTCGTCACCTCCAGAATCGATAACACAATAATTTACAGCAAATAGAAAGGGACTTTTAGGACGACCAGTCTGTGGACTGCAGAGAAGTTTTGACCAATGTGCCCGTACAACACTTGGACTCCACTCACTACTTTGCCTCTCTTCAATTTTGGGTATAATTCATATATTTTTGTGACATACTGTTAAGTCTTTGATAATTTGGAACTCTATTTATATGCTGTGCTTCCTTCAAATCTGAGTTGTTACTGTTGAGAGCTTCATTTTCCAAAGCCAACAACACAGCATTTTTGGTCTGTACCTCAAAAACCCACACTTGGTACATTTCAAGCTCCTTAAGTCAACCCAACTATTTTCAAAGTTATTGTATTTAAATATTTGCATTTGTTTGTTTGGTTTGCCCCTTTGTTGCTGGACTGGCAGGGATGGAGTATTCCGGGTTTTGTTGCTGGACCTATATGAATGGCACATCACCTTTTGACACTGGAGGTCAGAATGTTCCTGGTTTTACAGGTGTTCCATACAGACCTGCCAAGGAACTAAGGAAGACATGCCAAGGAACTAAGGAGTGCTGCAAAAGTTTTCCTTGGTGTGAGCACAAGCAAGTAGTATGAGCCCTCCAACATCAAGAAATAGGGTTAAGCGTCAGTACGATCCCCTCCAGCTCAATCAGACTGAGGCTGAATCCTGAGACATTGTGTAACAAAGTAAATAGAAAAATGTGCATGTCTGAAAAGAGAATTACCACTGTTGGTGTACTGACTTCTATGCTTCCTGGGAAAATAAAACATATTGAGGCACTTTGTTCGGGCACTTTTTTCCAAGCCACTATTACCAGCTCCAAATGTTCAAGAACTACATTTTGACACTCAAAATCATAAGCCTGCCTGTAAAATGGTAAATGTTCCTTTGCTTTCTGGTTTTTGAGCCATTAATGTGCACCTAGGTCACATTTGTGAGCTTTATACTCTAACCATTAAGACCAGAAACATACTTTAAATTAAAGAAAGTGGAAAGCTGAGTTTCTAACCTCGTTACACAACTCCAGTAGCTGAAGTGTAAGTGAAACATCAAACATCACAAGACTTGTGATAAAATCATGAGTGCTGACAACATCAATTTAGAGTAGGAGGTGGGAGAGCAGGGGAAACTCAGGGCAAATGGATTTACTTTTTATCTTAATGTTTTTACAGGCTGTCTGCTTTTATCTTTAATCAGAAGTTTTCAGTGGTGGTTCTTTCTTCGTGTATCTGTGCATGACATTAAAAGGTCACTTCTGCATTAATACCTGATGCCATTTGCTAACTGCATCTTTCTATTAGAGATAACATGAAAAGGTAGGTGTACCGACAATACACGTGGCGCTAATATCACAGCAAAGAGGTATTATGGGCATGCAGGTCATAAGTGCACGGCTGAAATGGTATTGAGAGGGATTCCTGTCCCCTGTTGTGTGTGTGAAGAATACATGATGTTTCTCACAGCTATGATATTTATTGCCTGAGTGAAGAACATTGTATTGAGATTTTACCAGTGAAGCTTCCCATTCTTTGTAAAATGACTTGTTATAAGGTATTGTTTGTTTTATCACAGAATCGCAGAATTACCAGGTTGGAAAGGACCCACTGGATCATCGAGTCCAACCATTCCTAACACTCCCTAAACCATGTCCCTAAGCACTTCATCCACTCGTTCCTTAAACACCTCCAGGGAAGGCGACTCGACCACCTCCCTGGGCAGCCTGTTCCAGTGCCCGATGACTCATTCTGTGAAGAATTTTTTTCTGATATCCAACCCGAACCTCCCCTGGCTGAGCTTCAGGCCATTCCCTCTTGTCCTGTCCTCTGTCACTTGGGAGAAGAGGCCAGATCCCTCCTCTCCACAACTTCCTTTCAGGTAGTTGTAGAGAGTAATAAGGTCTCCCCTCAGCCTCCTCTTCTCCAGGCTAAACAACCCCAGCTCTCTCAGCCGCTCCTCGTAAATCTTTTTATCTTTTATGCCTCAAAACTATCTCGATGACGAATAACATGGAAACTTAAAAATATACCCACAGTTAAACATTTCACTAGAATAAATAAGCTGTAATTAAGCTAAGTAATTAGCAGATCACTATGATTATAGATCAACAGACTGGCCAGGTCAAGAATTCAGGTCAGTCTTAAGTAATGCCAAAGTGGCAGCAGTGACAAAGTGGCCAGCTGTCCCTCCACTATTAGAGTTAGTTTCTAAACTGTGTTTTTGTTGTTTGAAATCATAGAATCATTAAGTTTGGAAAAGACCTCTAAGATCATCCAGTCCAGTCATCAGCCCAACACCACCGTGGCTACTAAACCGTGTCTACATGTTTTATGAACACCTCCAGACAAGAAGACTCCATGACTTCCCTGGGTATGTAGTTCCACAGAAATCCTAAGCTAGAGGGAACTATGTGCTCACCAGTCCATTCCACCACATGCAAAGGGTTGGTGGTGCTGTTTCTTGGTCACCCCTCTGCTCTCTTTGGTCCGATCCATCACTGATCTGAAAACGCCAGGGCTGCACAGTGGCTAGTTAGGAGGCAGCTCCAGCACAATGAGTACCCCTGCTCTGTCATGATAATCCTGTGATTTAAAGCAGGAGTTAAGCCTGGTTGCTTCAGCTGCTTTGCACAGCTTCTGCTGTACAAGCAGAGTGCCCAAGTGAATTTCATGGTGACAAGCCAAAGATTTTTAAATGACGTAATGCTGATATTATATATCTCCCACCCATTAAACAGGCTCCAGTCCCATCTGGATGGGACCGAGTTCTTTGGTTCATGTTCAGGGATAACTATGCTGCTAACTGGAGGGAAAGATACAATCTCTGTGCGAAACAAGGTGGTGCTGAGGGCCTGCAATGTTGCCCTTGTCCCAGCAGAAGCAATTCAGCCCAGCACTCTCCCAGCAGGAACAGACCCATTTCTCACGCTGCACCACTGAGCCTGGGCTCCACGCTCCATGTGAAGGCAGCAGGGCTGCCCAGACCCACTGCAAGGTGTGTTTTTGTCTGCCTTCTCATCCCCAGTATTGGCACTGCCCACAGGAAGCTGTACCTCTGCATTCTGAACTAGGATCATCACTATGACAGGAGATGAAGGCTGAGGTTAGTATCAGAGAGGATCTCCCTGGAGCCCTCCTGGAATCAAAAGTGTATCATCATCTTGAACAAGGATTTTTTCCCAAAAAAATGGATGTAAAGACAAAGTTATGTAAATAAATCAGAATATTATAATTATCCCCCCCCAAATGTTAAAATTCAGGAATTTTAAGGCAGGTATATATGCACGAACTTGCAGCACAGAAATGCAGAATTCAGAAATCCAAATAACCTCAAGTTTGCTCTGATGTGATACATAACCATGTATAACTCACAAGCATGACAGAATTTTACAGTTCATAGTCTGCATTTAGTAGAAAACCAATTTTTAAAGATAAATCAGTTTAAAAAAATGTTTCAGTACATTTTTGTTCCACATATTGCTACAGAAACAGGGTCTGACCTTTTCATTCTCATACAGATGATTTTGCATCCTGTCTAATTTGGCAGATTCCATCTTTCTATAAGTCTACAGAGGTCAAAGAAGGAAACGCATTGTCATCTCTGCCTGCTTTCTTGGGGGAGCACTGAGGTTAGACCTCTGGATTTAAAATCTTGCCACAGAGACAGAAAACAAGATTGGCTAACCACAATGACTTGACTCAAAGAATCAGAAACACTGACATAACGTAGGCATTCCTGAAAATTTAAAGTCAGCGTTCTGCCGACTTTTTCAAATAAAGAGCAGTCTAAAAATCTAGGACAATACAACTCAGAATTCTGTTTCATAGAATCATAGAATGGTTTGGGTTGGAGTGGACCTCAAATATTACCAAATTACAGCTTCCCTGCCATGGGCAGGGACACCTCCCATTGGATCAGGTTGCTCAAAGTCTCAGCCAACCTGGCCTTGAACACCTCCAGTGATGGGGCAGCCACAACTTACCTGGGCAACCTGTGCCAGTGTCTCATCACCTTCACAGCAAAAAAATGTATTCTTATATCTAATCTACATCTCCTCTCCTTCAGCTTAAAACCATTACCCCATATCCTATCCCTGCTCTCCCGAGTAAAGAACCCCTTCCCACCACTCCAATAGGGCCCATCTCAGAACTGAAAGGCTGCTATAAAATCTCCCCGGAGCCTTCTCTAGGCTGAACAACCCCAACTCTCTCATCTTGTCCTCACAGGGGAGGTTCTCCAGCCCTCTGATCATCTTCGTGGCCCTCTCTGGACTCACTCTAGCAGATCCGTGTCCTTCCCATGCTGAGGAGTCCAGAACTGAACGCAGGACTCCAGGTGGGGACTCACCAGACCATAGGGGCAGAATCCCCTCCCTCGACCTGCTGTCCACACTTGCTTTGATGCAGCCTACATAATTTTGATTTCAGCCAACATCAACCCTCCTTCTTTTCAGACAAGCTAAATCACACCAGTAAATCAGCAATGTTAGATCAGCCAAACCAGCTGAATGCAAAAGCTGTGGGAAGAGAGCAAATCTGTACTGTGTATGCTGAGATAAAGGAAAACTGCTCATAAAGTCAAATCTTAACTAAACATGAACCCTTAGTAAGAGTACACAGGGAAAAGTAAAACTACAGTCTAAAACTTCTGAGAAGCATCTGTTTAAATGTACAGTGAAGTGGGAAATGGACTTGAGCTTCTCTGTACCTCAGAGGCTGCAGCTTATGCAGCCGGAGCTTTAAAGGAGCTAAGTCAGGCTTGCTAAGAACAGAGCAACAAAGTACCAGGGCTAACCACCCAGGAGCATACACAGTTTGATGGATTCCATAGCTGACACTGCTGGAACAACACCATTAGAGGCACATGAGGTAACTGTTCAAAGCATCTGCATAAACTAGGCCACTGCAGCACAGGCACTCCTGGGACTCAGCTCACTACCCCTATGGATTTCACTGCAGTGGTTGAAGATGCGACATCCCTGCCTTTCTAGTGGAGGAACCCCTTCTGCAGAGATGGCAGATGCAAATGTGTGTGAGTTGCTGAGTCACTGATGTGGCTATTAAAGTTCCCTGTTAGTTTAAACTGATTTATGTTACAGATACCAGAATGGGAGCCCCTGAGCTACAGCAGCAGTATGAGTTTGCTTCTGCCGATCATACTGTTTCAGTGAAAACTGGCTAATGGACTCTCCAGTAGATAAGGAACTAGTATCCCTGGAATGCTACCCACATGATAGAGTCCTGTATCAAACTCTATGAGACTAGAGATTTAGGCACTGTTTTCACCAAGGCCAAGACCTCTTGTCTTACATCAGAGCCACATCTCTTCCACACAGACCCCTACATTTGCAGCTCCCAAACCACACCAGACATGGGTTTTGAATGCTCCAATATAGTCTTCTTCAAGCTTGCCACATCTGCAGGAACAGAACATCTCACTGCTTTGTTGGTACTCCAGAGTAACCTTTAATCAAACCAAACATCAGAGAAACTATAATAGAAGATTACACATGCACATATAGACAGCACAACCTGGTAAGATAATGAAGTTCCCCTTCCGTAATGCAGATCAGCTCCAGGAGACCTGTTGCTATTTCGTCCAGCGAGCGAGCTGTGAACTCTTCGTGGCTAGGATCCACCATCCCCATACAATGACTTTGACTGAAGCTTTCTCAAGGACTATCCAGAGAGGAAAAACTCCCTTTCTGCAGAGTTCACAACAGATATTGCCCTGCTCTATTCCTTTTAAGCAAGGGACAGCTGAACTTGTCTGTGGAAAGCAGCTGAAAAAGAAGGTAGAAAGGGATAAGAAGGACTCGAGATTACCCATCCTTTCACTTGGGATTTGTTTGAGTTCCTTTTACAAGATGATACAGTAGAAGTCTAACTGCTCTATTAGATCAGTGAGTATTTCTTACTTGAAGAGCAGGATTAATATCTTCCCACAGCCATCCACAATGAAGAATGCTCCAGTTGCCAAAATAATTCTGTGCTGAATAGCAAAATCCACAGGTGGGGAGCAACTCTCAGTGAATTCACTTTCTGGAGTGCTTAACAACTGCACATACTTAACATCAGCACCATTCTCTCAAACAAACTAGAGCATTTTGCCTGCGGTGCCCTCCTGCCTGTTGGCCAAAGGGATCAGAACCCTGAGTGCAGTCCCTAAAGGCTGGATCCACACTACCAACTGGTGGGTTGATGCTTGCCAAGACATTTTTGGAGGCATTATAAAAATCCCTCTTAGAGAAGGGAATTATATGTGGTACTTAGGCAAAACAGGCATTCCTTTTATAAATATAATTACTTTTGCTATTCCATCACAAAATATAATTTAGTAGTGAGGCATACAACAAAGAAAATTATTTATGTGTTGACACAATATAAATAGAAAACAGATCTGGCTGAAACTAAGTGAGAAATGAAAAATATGAGAAAGTATGTAACTGAGATTACTAATTGGGCAGATAATTCCTGACAACTCTGGAATTTTCTTTCCAGTGGAAGTACAGTCCTTCATTTTGTGTTATGCTTGCATTGTAATTATGTCTCCATTTATTTAACAATAAATGTACAAGCTTACTTTGCAATTGGGGAGGTTGGGATTGGACATTAGAAAAAAATTTCTTTACTGAAAGAGTGGTGAAGAATTGGAAGAGTCTGCCCAAGGCAGTGGTGGAGTCACCAACCCTGGAGGCATTCAAAAAGTGTGTAGACATAGCACTTCAGGACATGCATGGTGGTGTTGGGCTGATGGTTGAACTTGATGATCTTAGAGGTCTTTTCCAACCTTAATGATTCCACGATTTATTGGCAAATTCCCTTCTTTTGACTGACCACCTTAAACACTGCAAGGCAGGCGCTTTTCTGCAGCACAAAACAGGGAGCAGGACATGGGTTGCACATAGCCCCTCTGCTTTAGGCGGGCTGCAGGTTAGAGAAGCAAGGAGTAAATATGCCATTCACACACACACAGCAGCTGGATGTAATATTGTCACCTAAGAAATTACTCTGACCTCATCACTCATATTCAAACATGCTGCTTGTGTGGGGATGTCCACTACTGCACGTCTTCTGCTTTAGATTTGTGAAAAATATTTTTCATCTAGCATCTTCATTCTTAATATTAATGATTTATCACATATGGTGCACTATATTTTTATAAAGCTCTAAGATACCATGGTGATTAACACCATATGAGAATGTAAATAGAAGGGAACGGGGTAACAGAAATGTCCTCCTAGCAGATAAAAGGCTTTTGCTTGCTTTAAGGGAAAGTATCTCAGCTGCATGATTTTACTCTGTAGATAATAGAAGACTGTACTGTACTTGACAATGTTGTAGACAGAACAAGAAACCTTATGTTTAATTTCTCTCTAGACTTAATTAGGATTTTCAGATCAATCACATAAGGAGAGATTGATTATTCTATCTCTTTTGATCACACAGAATTATTACTTTGATTTAAGAAGGCAGGAGAACAAAACGTAAGAACCACGAGTATACCCCTGTGTTTATATATGTACATATACTCCCCATATTTCTGGTGGGAAAAGATCCCAGCTTCAAATAGCCTTGCAAATTTGTCCTGTCAATATTGCAATCCACACACAAAATCTACTTACTGAATCAATATGGTAGTGAGAAACTAATCACATTTTACTTACCCATCCATACATTTAGAAAGTCTGGAGACACTGCAAGACTGCTTCAAATGAATGCATTACTACCAGGCACACTGCAGGCTGCTCGTGTGTGCCCACAGCCCTGCTTGTCAAACAGTTCTCTCTCACCCACCTGGATTAGGACTGCTGCTGGGAGAGCTTTTATCTCCTTCATTGCTGGATGCAAACCAAGGATTTTTCTGAAGTGAGGCAGGCCAGAAAAAGGGAGATTGTCTCTGGGCACTGTCATACACAAAGCAGCCAGCCTGGGGGCTGCTGGAAAAAGTGGGTGAAACCCATGTGGGGCTGAAGTTTTGGCTCCTGCTGTGCTCCCAGAGGAGAAAGCATGCCGAAGAGCTGGCCGCAGGCTGGGCATCCCCGGGTACCATTTGATCCTCCAGGCCTAGGGCTGCTGGGAGTGCCAGGAGGGCTGTGGGGAGCGTGGTGGGAGGAGTACCAGCAGCTCCCCACGCATCTTTCCCCAGGGCAGCGCAGCAGAGGTTAAATAAAAAAAAAGCCCTGGGGAAAAGGCCGTTTCTGCAAAACTGGTCACTAGCAAAGAAAGGCAGCCAGGCCCCCAGGGATGCTCTCCTTGCCTAAGGATGAAATGGGATTACGATGGTAATGTTTGCTGCACTGTAATTAAGGTTGTGTTGGGACTTTCATTAAAAAAGTGTGGGTTTGGGGGAGGGGTCTACAGCTTAGACAAAATTTTTGCTTGAGGCTGAAATACAACATTGTTCTCAGCCAGAAAATATAGGCACACCTTTATTATATATGTAATTTAGAATCTCAGTATAGACTTGAATGAAGAGGCTGTACTATTGTTTCCATAGTAGTATGCAGCTAATTGGTTTAAAACATTAGTTAATAAAGAAGTAAAGTACTGAGTTTTGGCTGGACCTCATGCAGGTGACATGTGCCCATTTAATTGTTTGCAATTAACTTCAAAATCCAAAGGCCAAATCCTACTTTTCTTACTCAGACATGCAGTTTTACTGAAATAAACAACTCCTAGTGTCAACCTGAGTACATCTCAAGGCACCTACCTCTCCCAAGCCATAACTCCTTTATAAGTGAGGCCATCCTGACTAGGGCAGAGATTACTTCCTCACAAAACTGGTTAAGTATGGCAAGGTTATTTCTACTAATAGTATCTAAATTCCTAATACTGCAACACCCAAGATCTCATTCAAGGAATCAGGACCCCTATGCACCAGCTGCTGTACAAAACATAGCATAAACCCACAGTCCTCCTCAAACAGTGCATGAACAAATGCACACAAACAAATCCTTTCCCCCTATTTCTTGACCAGGTTTGTATAATTTCTATTAAGTAATCAGAGTGTAATGCACCACTCCTGCAAACAGCAAACACTGCTCAGACTTTTATTTAACTTTCTGCACGATAAAGTCCTAACTTCATGCCAGTCTTTTGTCTTTCCCCAGAGGTGCACACAAAACAGCCAGCTACTGCCCTGCATGCTTGCTGCTGGCTATGGGGTTTTTCCTGACTTCCATGGATCTGCAATGCAGCCAGCATTTACCATGTACTTGTTTCAGATATGATTTCAATTCTACTCAAACTACTGTCATTCTACCTTTTTGGATAAAAAAAAAACCAAAACATGCAACTAAGAATATGTCATAAAAGATCCTTTCCCTGCTTCTTGCCACCACTTATAAGTCAAAACTAAAATGCAGACTATTAAAGTTCATAAAATTACAATTTCATAGAGTTGTAAATAAGACATGAACTGCAATGAATTAGGCAAGTCACAGGAATAGAACTGAAGCCCATAAGTAACTTGTGGATGCTTTATGCAGCTATACATGGATGCTAAGAAAATACAACCTAACACAGTGCAGTTCTCTGCTCCTTATAAGAACAAATTTTATACACGGAAGTTTAGGAAGAATTTAAGCGTGTTTCTAAATGCCTAAACACAGAATAAACATTATCCAGGAGGTTGTCACCTTCAGTGAAACTATTTATGCTTTTAGTTCCTTACATGCCTAATTTAGCATCGCCAGGATCATGGCCTTGGTATGGAATAACTTAATGAACACCAGCATAGTGCAACAGCTACCACTTGTCCAAATAGCAAGATTCAAATGTAAACAAGAAATGCTCTTATTAAGTGCAAACATGCAAAATAAGCATTCCTAATAGACAAAGCTTCTCCACATAGGAAGCTATTATTAATAATACTACCAGAGTCAAGCAAGCATAATTCCTCATGTGGGCAAACTCATTCCAATGCTACTACCTGTTTTTTTAATTTCATTTAAATGAATTAAATAAGTTAGAGTTGGTTTAAAAAAAAAAAAAGAAGATGCCAGAATGAACGAGTCTGCATGAGGGTTATACTATAACCACTAGTTTTAAATTCACACTTTGGCATGCACAAAAAGAACATTTTCTTACAAAGATAAAAGCCTCCACGTGTAATAACTCGATATATAGACAAGCCCTAGGGGCTTGCATCTTGAGCACTAAACATTTTTGGCCCTGTCTTAATGGATAAAAAAGGTGTGTTTCTCAGTCACATCAGCCCAGTCAAAGTAGCTTAATACGAAGAAAAGGCCTCGGGCTTTGGCAAGACCAAGGTGTAAAGGTGTGAGGTTAGCACACATTTCACAGTGTAGGCAAGGCTGCCTTTAACACGTACTAAACTAATCAAGTTAAAGCAGGCAGGGTATGAGGAGCCTGGACTGTATTAACCCATGTTCATACAAACACTTGATTAGTTTGTATGGAGAGTAGCTGCTGTAGAACAAAAGTCAGGATATTCCATGATGGGGAGCAGGTGAGAAAACAAGAACTAGAACGAAGTGGTTTTCAGCAGACTATGAACTACACTGCCTCCAAAAAAAGCAGTGAGATGGATTTTAGGGGGACTGGACCCTCATGCTATCTGTCCATTGCTCCAAAGCACCTAATAACTGGGAATCTCCAGCTGTCTGGGAACGCTGACCAGGATGAGAAGTGAGGCTTATCCCTCACCATCTGCAGCAAGAAGCATCTCACCAAACTGCTGGGAAAGCCACCACCACTCAAGGGTATGTTGGATCCCACCATCCAGGCTTTGCGGTTGCCTAAAGTAAGACAGACCTACAAGACAAGTAAGCAAAACTGATGAGAAGAGGAAAGATATATTTCAAGTTTAAAACTAGACTTCTACAATGCATTTGTTAGCGTATGACAATTAACATATGCTAACTATTTTTGAGGTCCAGCCAAGTTCAGAGCAAATAAACTCAGAGTCACGTATTTGTATGATGTTATCCTGATTTCGCCACTTAATCTAGGCTTTGTCTAGAAGTCTTTCAAATTATCTTGGGGTTGAACTACTTGCTTGACTATGAATGCAGATGTAAAAACCTGCTATGGGCAGCTGATGTGGTTATAGCCCTCAACTGCCCAATACACCTTTTTCCTGCAGTTTGCTCTATTGCAGCAAGGACAGTCAAAACAGATGTGCACCAGCACCAAAGTCTTCCCAGTTTTCAGAGTAGGATATTGAAGTAAGCAGCTGTTCACTACAGCCAATTATCAATTTAGCACAGGTTAAAGGCAAAGTTGTCCAACATACTGAACCTTTAAAATATTAGCGTCTTGCTGATGTGTCTTAAATGAATTCTTTGTAGTAACTGTGTCCTGAGCTACACCAAAAGAAGTGTGACCAGCAGGTCAAGGGAGGCGATTTTGCTCCTCTACTCCACTCTGGTGAGACTCCACCTGGAGTACTGTGTTCAGTTCTGAAGTTCTCAGCAGAGGAAAGGCATGGACCTGTTGGAATAAGTCCAGAGGAGAGCCACAAAAATGACCAGAGGGATGGAACACCTCTCTTGTGAGGAAAGGCTGAGAGAGCTGGTTTTTTTCAGCCTGGACAAGAGAAGGCTCTGGCAAGACTTTCTGGTAGGCTTGCAGCAGTACCTAAAGGGGGCCTACAAGAAACCTCGGGAAGGACTTTTCACAAGGCCATGTAGTGATAGGACAAGGGGGAGTGGATTTAAACTGAAAGAAGGTAGAATTAGATTAGATATAAAGAAGAAATTTTTTACAATGAGGGTGGTGAAACACAGCAGCACGTAACCTACAGAGGCGGTTAAAAGCCCCATCCCTGGAAAGGTTCAAGGTTGGTTTGGATGAGGCTCTGAGCAACGTGATCTACTCAGGTATCCCTGCTCACTGCAGGGGATTGGACAAGATGAACTTTAAAAGTCCCTTCCAACCCAAACCACTCCATGATCCTATGTTTCTGTGAAGCTGGTGATCTTTTCTGCAACGGAAACATGTGCGAAGAGAACAAAAAATTCAGCTTTTTATTTCACATAGAGTAGTGAACTATTATTGAATTGGCAGAGTTCTGAACTAATGTCATAAAAGAGAAAGTATCTGGATCCCATTTCTGATAGAATCTAGAATAATTTTCTCGTGATTGCTGTTACATCCACCACTTGAGTTGTATAATGATACAGCAGTATCTATACACCAGTTGTCATTTTCCTTTAATTATTTTTATAAGAGGATAATTTCCCTTAACTACCAGATTTAAGACAGTGCCCTGTCTTCAACTGGTTCTATTATTGCGCATGAAAATGTTGCTTTTTTGTCATTAAGCACATTGAGACAACTGAAGATGTCTGGAAATTAAAATCATTAGCATGCCTTGTTTAATCAGTACTGCAAGGGTCCCACATTTCAGAAACAATTCTAGAGACACAGACATGTTTATTTTAAGGAAGGTTAGAATGCAAAAATCTAATTTAAAGCTTTGAAGCTACCTGTTCCTGAAAGTTAAAAAAAAAAAATCAGCTGTTTCAGTTCACCTGAGTTAGATGGCAATGAACTGGAAGGTCTCTTAATATTCATTAAAGCAGAGGACCTGTTCATTAAATATTACACCTTTGTTATAAAAAGGTGTGTTTTCCACAGAGATAATTTATAAGAGGTAGCTAGCGTGGACCAGGTATAAATGTAAAAATGTTCCTGATGGAGCTGTTCCAACATCCTGAATCAACAAAGCTCTCCTGCCCTGGAATTGTGTGCGGTGACACAATTTCTCCTAGCTCGTGCCCCCGCCTTCACTGGGTGATAAAAAAATGCTGGCAAATACAGTTTCCTACAATTGCGTCTCTGCTTTGGGTTCCTGCTCATAAGTCTCTCCCAGTCCTACATAGCTCTTCACACCTCTGATTGCCACAGCAGTGGCCACAGCAATTCTCAGAACAGCCCTGCCTAGTTCTGTTTGGACTTGTAATGAGGTAAGATGCAGCTGCGGAACTCATAAGCAGAAGTCCCTTAACTTGCTCTCGTCCTAGACCATGCTACACCAAAGCTAACTTTGTCCCTCCACCTCTCAGATTCTATTATATACTGTGATAGCTACAGATAAATATAATTAATATAAGAAAAATCAATGGAGAAAAAAGTTAAAGCTACACCTTTGGTTTTGCGTAAGAGGCAAACCCCAAAGCTAAGCCACTTACAGGTGATCTAAAGGTATTAAATAACATTTACATGGGAGGACCGGATGCGTGGACAGGTGAATCCAAGCGATTTCACCGACTACATTTCTGCTGTGCGATGAGACAGTTATTCCCCGAGCACCTAGCAGTCGATCTGAGCCCACAGCCCGCTCACGTGTCGGAGCTCAAATCAATTTGAACACGCATAGTAGCTCTGACACATCCTAGGCTCTGCCAGGCTGTTGCGCCTGCGCAGGAGAGCTGCACATGCACAGTCAGGGTTTCAGGAGATGGCCATTTTTTTTAGCAGACCAGATGGCAACCTGGCAACTCCAGCAGATGCCACACCAGCAATCCCACTGTGCAGAGGCTGTGGCCTTTTACTCCTCTTTCCCTCCCCTCCCTGCTTTTTTTCTCTCTGCTCCACCCAAGTCTGGGCCTGTATAGCATTAAATGTTTTCAGTTCAATTATGCTAACTCTCCTGAGTTAAAGAAATTCAAAGGCACTTTCTTCTGTTAGACAACATGTGAACATATGAAGCTCCCATATCTGCAGTCCTATGAGCCATGTACTGATGTTGTTACTTGCAGATTTCACAATACAAATGTTTTGCCCAGGACACGCACTTTAATTTGGGAGAAATGAGTACATTTTCAGTATTAGGGCCAAGAAAGTCACAGTCCAGCTCTTGTCCTTGATAGCTGAGAAAAAGGGATGGCTTTATATAATGACATATATGTTTGTATACATACAAGCACTTGTACAGATGGAGATAAATGTATTGCCTCTCTCTTTCACACATGAAAATGTCACCAAGGACCAGTTTAATTACCCACAAAGCTAGGAAATGAACTGATGACTTTCATAACTTTTTATTATGAAATGGTTTCCAGGAAAAGCCGTATTTGCCAGAGCGGGCTGCTTTAATCTGGTGTTTCTGAAGCTGACAAGTGAATATTCAGGGAAAGAAGAACAGTGTATAACCTGGATTGCTGTCTGTTTATTTTGATGCCCCAAAAAATAGAGATTAACATTAGCTTTTCCTTCTCCCCCATGTACCCAGGCCTTTTTATCAAGTGGGATTCAAACACAGAGCAGAAACCTGAATGATAAGGGAGGAACACTTTGTGTAGAGCTCTGAAGGTGTACGTGTGTGTATTTGGAGTCTTGGAAGCATTGCTTCCCATGGCTTCTCCAAGTCCGAAGTTCTCCAACACACCCAATCTAAACACGTGTCGCCTAGGCGTGCTGCAGGGCAGCAGGGTTCATTTCTTTTCTGTCCATAGAACCCATTGTAGGACTCGGTACCTGGGTGCTAAATTACTCCCTTGCAGCTCCAGGGAGCAGGAGGGGGGGAAGGAGAGAGAGGGGAAGGAAGGAGAGAGTGCAGAGAGAAGGAGAGAGCGGGAGGGAAGGAGATAGAGGGAAGGAGAGAGGGCGAAGGGAAGGAAGGAAGGAAGGAAGGAAGGAAGGAAGGAAGGAAGGAAGGAAGGAAGGAAGGAAGGGATGGGGAGAGGGAGGTAAAGAGGGATGGGGAGAAGGAGGGCTGGAGAGAGATGGGAAAGAAGAATGGAGAGAGAGGGAAAGAGGGATGGAGAGATGGAAAGAGGGGGAAAAGAGAGAGGGAGGGAAAGCGGGAGAAAGGAGAAGGGGAGGGAAAAAGGGATGGAGAGAGAGGGAAAGAGGGAGAATGGAGAGAAGGAAGGAAGGGAGAGGGAGGGAGAGATGGAGAGAGGAAGGGAGGAAGATTAGGAGGAATGGGGAGAAGGAGGGATGGAGAGATGGGAAAGAAGAATGGAGAGAGGGAAAGTGGGAGAAAGGAGAAGGGGAGGGAAAAAGGGATGGAGAGAGAGAGGGAAAGAGGGAGAATGGAGAGAAGGAAGGAAGGGAGAGGGAGGGAGAGATGGAGAGAGGAAGGGAGGAAGATTATGAGGAATGGGGAGAAGGAGGGATGGAGAGATGGGAAAGAAGAATGGAGAGAAGGAAAGAGGGATGGAGAGAGGGAAAGAGGGAGAAAGGAGAGAGGGAGGGAAAGAGAGAGAAAGGAAAGAGGAAGGGAAAGCAGGAGAAAGGAGAAGGGGAGGGAAAAGGGGAGAAAAGAGAGAGGAATGGAGAAAGGGAGGGAGAAAAGGAAGGATGGAGGGAGGCAGAGAAGGAGGGAGACTCGGGCCCGGGCGAGGGGCCCCACGGGGCTGCCTCCGCGGCAGGCAGGTAGGCAAGAGGAGGCAGGGAGGCCGCCGGAGGGGCTGCCCGCGGCCCCGCTCCGCTCCCACCCCGGGGCAGGCGCGGGAGGACAGTCCCGTGGCGCGGCCCCGCTCCCTCGCCCCGTGGCCGGACTTTTCTCTGTCTGCGAAGCCGCGTCTCTCCCGCTCCCCCGTTCCCTTCGGAGCGGGAGTCCCTCCTGGCCTCCGGGACACGTTAAATCCCGTGTAATGAGGCTTAACCCCGCCCCGAGCCGCGGCGCAGCCGGGCGGGCAGGCAGCCAGCCGGGCCCCCGCCCGGGGGAGCCCCCCCGCCGCCCCGAGCGGCCGCAGCTGTTCCAGCCGGAGCTGCTGGAAAGCGGCCACGCTCCCCAGACTTTGTCTCCCTCGCACACAGCGCTGAACTCCGCTCCCTCCCTTTCCCTCCCCTCCCCCGGGGCGGCCGCGGCTCCCCCGCCCTCCCGAGCCGCAGAGGCACCGCGGGGGGGAAGAAGGTGGGGTGCTCCCCGCTTTCCCCCGCCCTCCCCGAGCCGCAGAGGCACCGCGGGGGGAAGAAGGAGGGGGTGCTCCCCGCCTCCAGGCTGCAGCGAGCCCATCCCCGGCGCCCTGGGGCTCCCGTAGGGCTCCCCCGGGCTGGCACCGGGCGGAGCGGGCTCCGTGCGCTGCCCCCGCAGCCGCCGTCCTGGAGCGCCCAGTCCGGTGCGGGGCACCCCGCTGCCAAGCGGCCGCTCGCAGTCAGAAGCGGCTTTTTATTTTGTTTCCGAATCTTTTTAGGGAAAATAAAAAAAAGAAGAAGGATTGGGGGGGAGAGGGAGCCAACGGGTTGCCGGCACCCGCGGTGCGGGGTGGGTGCGGGGAGCTGGGCGGGTATGGGGTGGCGCGGGGTGGGTGCGCGGAGCTCAGCGGGTGTGCAGAGCCGGGTGCGTGCGGAGCGGGTGCGCGGAGCTGAGCGGGTGCAGAGCGGGTGCGCGGAGCTGGGCGGGTGCGGGGGTGCGTGCGCGGAGCTGAGCGCCCCGTCCCGTCCCGGCTCCCCGGCTCCGCGGTTTCCCCGCAGCCGGCAGCGATCGCCGAGGTCGGTGTCGGAGCGGTGGCTGCGCCGTGGGACGGGAGGGCCGGGCAGGCGCAGTGCGGGGCCGCGGCGGGGGGAGAGCCGGGTCTGTGTGTCGCACTGGAGGAGGGGAAAGGGGGGGCGGAGGAGGGGGTTACACACCAGGGCAGCGCCGGGATCCCTTCTCCACCCCGGTGGCGGGGGGGGAGGGGAGGAGGGAGCCGCCTCCTCCTCCCTCTTCCTCCTCCCCCTTTTTCACCCTTCCTCCTCCTCCTTCTTTCCCCAAAGTTAAACTTCCTGCTCCCGGCCCGGCTGGGAAGGGGACGCGGAGCCCGGCCGGACTCAGCCCTCGACACACACAACAGCTGGAGCTGTCAAAACTTCCTCCGTTGGGGCTCGTCCCCCGCCGCCGCCGCCCGCTCCTCCTCCGCCCCCGGGGGCTCAGCGCGGGGGGAGGGCGCAGGGACACTCTACAATGAAGCGGCGGCCGCCGCAGCCGGGCAGCGCAGCAGCCGGAGCCGCCGCCAGCTCCCGGGGCCTCTGAGAGGGGAGGAGGAGGAGGAGAAGGAGGAGGAGGAGGAGGTGGTGGTGGTGGAGGAGGGGGGGGGAAGAGCCCAGCGGCGGGATCGGCCGCCTCTCTCTCTCTCGCTCTCTTTCACCTCGCCCGCCACCTCCCCCAGCCCCGACAGACCCCGCCGAGCTCGGGGAGGGGGTGTTATTGTGTGTGAGACCCTTCCTTTCTCTGCGCTCTCTTCGCCCCCCCGCTCCCCTCCTCCTCCTGCTCTCCCCATGCTGCTCCCTCTGCTACCTGTGCTGGTCGGCGGCGGCTGAGGCCAGCGATGCGAGGCGGAGGTGGAGGAGGCGGAGGTGAGAAGGAGAGGAGCCGCAGGAGGAGCATCGGGATCCCCATCACCATCCTCATCTTCATCCTCATCATCATCACCATCATCATCCATGTGTCTCTCTCGTCCTGCTGACTAGGATGTCAACGGAGGACAAGAGTCTGGCGGTGGCGGTGGTGGAGCCGCCTCAGCAGCCGCAGCAGCAGCAGCAGCAGCCACAGCAGCCCCCCGAGCCTGGAGCTCCCCCCCCAGCAGCAGCAGCAGCCACAGACAAAAGACCTAGGGGCCGGCCTCGCAAAGATGGCGCTTCCCCTTTCCAGAGAGCCAGAAAGAAGTAAGTTCAAGCGTTTGTGTGTGCGAGGCAGAGAGGGGCAGGGGCAGGCGGCCAGGCGCCGGCAGAGCTGTCAGCGGAGGCTCGGGGCCCGTCGCCCACTCCCTCCTGCCCAATGCCATTTTGAGAAGGGCCCCTTCTTTCTTCTTCTCCTCCTCTCCCCTTTGCACTTTCCCCTCCTCCTCCTCTTTTTTCACCTTTGTCTTCCTCCGCCTGCTCTCCCTTTCCCACTTTTCTTTTTCACCGTCCCTATTCCTTTCTTCTCCTCCTTCTTCGGAGTTTCTCTTTAGCTCTTCCCCCTTCGCCCTTCCTCCTTTTTTTTTTTTTTTTTTTTTTTTTTTTTTTTTCTTTTCTCCATTTGCACATTCCCCCTTCTCCTTTTCGATTCTCTTCTCCGGGACGCTGGGCTGCCTTCAGCCTCGCCTGGCTGTGCCTGGCGGTAGCTCTTGGTCGCTTTCCCCTTTCTAGACCCCTTTCCTCTCTTTGGGAAAGACAAGCCGGTTGTCGCCCGGGGCGGCTGGCGAGGAGGACGCCCCCCTTCCCTCTCCCTTTCCCAAACACAGGCGGGTGCGGAGGCAAACGAGAGAAGTTGGGGCGAGAGTTTCTGCTCGCCACCCCCGCCGTGCGCTGGGAGCGGCTGGGGGAGCTGTCAGGCGGCGGCCTCCCTCGGGACGGTGGCGAAGCACAACAAACACTAAGCGGAGGGGGGGAAGGTGTACCACCTCCCCCAACCTCCCCCTCCGCCTCGGCTCTGCCGGGTTTCCCTTCACCGAGGCCTCTCCCCGCCGGAGGCGCGGGCGTTCGTCAGCCCCGCCGCTCCCCGTCCAACCCCCGACGGCGCCTCCCAGCCGCCTCCCTCTGCTGGGGGACCCCCACATTCCCCCCCCGCCCCCGCCGCTCTGGTTTCCCCACGCGTGCCCCACCGCTCCCCGAGGGATCCGCGGTTGCGGTGGCCTCTCCCCCTCCACCTCTCCGCGAAGGATGCGCCCCTGCGGAGGCTGCTCCTGTCCCCTCATCCCCGCCGTTCTCCCAGGGCTGCGCTCCTGCGGGGGCTGCTCCTCGCCCCGCAGCTCTCCGAGGGATCCTCGCCCCTCATCCCCGCCGTTCTCCCAGGGGATGCGCCCCTGCGGACGCTGCTCCTGTCCCCTCAGCCCCGCATCCCAGGGGGATGCCCGCCCGCGGAGGCTGCTCCGCGCCCCGCAGCTCCGCCGTTCTCCCAGGGGATCGCGCCCCTGCGGAGACTGCTCCCTCTCCGCCGCTCCCTGAGGGATCCTCGCCCCTCATCCCCCCAGCTCTCCCGGAGGATGCGCCCCTGCGGAGGCTGCTCCTCTCCCCGTAGCCCCGCCGTTTTCCCAGGGGATGCGCCCCTGCGGAGGCAGCTCCTCTCCCCTCATCCCCGCCGCTCCCGCACCTCAGTGTTGCGGAGCAGGGAATCTCGCCATGGCATTGCCTGATGCAGCGGTAAAGCCGGGCCAGAGCGTTTTGAGGAGAAACGTGACGATTGTCACAGTCTGCTGGAGCCTCGGAGTTTGTTTCCCTTTGTTTTGAAGGGACGCGCTGGGTTTGTCACCCGCCGAGTCGTTTAAACCCGGGTGTGAGACTGGCCTGACTCCTCGCTCATCCCAGAGCCTCTGGAGGCCACAGGGCAAGCCCAGGGATCTGCCGGGATGGACCTAAGTGCGTGGAGACACCGTGCTTCCCGCTAGCATTGTTTGATGATACACACATGCCACATCAATATTCTTAGTTTGGGATACGTGGATTTTGTTATTGTTGTCGTTGAAAGTTTCCTTTCAGAGATCCTAGCGTTCCTCCCTCCAGTTTTGGTGCAGAGGCATTGTTTGCAGCTCCCTTTTTTTAATTATATTACAAATTCACTTGATACGAATTGTGGAGCCAATTTGTCACAGAAAGAACATGGATCTGTCAGAATCCAGAGGAGGCCACAGTGATGGTCAGAGGGCTGGAGCGCCTCCCGTATGAGGACACGCTGACAGAGTTGGGGTTGTTCAGCCTGGAGAAGAGAAGGCTCTGGGGAGACCTTATAGCAGCTTCCAGAACTGAAAGGGGCAACAGGAAAGCTGGGGAGGGACTTCTTTATCAGAGAGTGCAGGGATAGGATGAGGGGTAACGGTTTTAAGCTGAAAGAGAGGAAATTTAGATTAGATATCAGGAAGACGTTCTTTTACTGTGAAGAGGAGGAGATGTTGTCACAGGTTGCCCAAAGAAGTCATGGCTGCCCCATCCCTGGAGGTGTTCAAGGCCAGGCTGGATGAGGCTTTGAGTAACCTGATCCAGTGGGAGGTGTCCCTGCCCATGGCAGGAGGTTTGGAACTGGATGACCTTTAAGGTGCCAAACCATTCTTTCATTCTATGAAATAGAATGTTTCATATATTCATGTAATGATAGTTTGAAAACAGCTTGAAAACACATACACCTAGTACAGTACTTGGGTTCATTTGCTTTATTCTTATTTTGACATCCTTTGATTTTCTTTCTACATATAGAATCCAGTCCTTATATAGGAAACCTTTGAGTATTTTATTTTTTAGAAGAAGTTGTAAGAAAAATGCGAGTACAACTGAAATGTACCCTGTCTGCACAAAAAGCAAGATAATATTGTTTGAAAATTGGCATATCCTATAGGCCAACCTGAGGTTGTGTACCTGCTTTTGATGAGAAGTGGGTGATAAAGAGGCAATTCCTTTTTTTTTTTCAGTTAGGTTTCTGGTGTCGTGAGAATACTGTCCACTAGTTTTAGGAGGAAATTAGATCTTCCTGTAAAAATAGGTGCCTATGCTGACATGTCTATAAGCATTTGTATAAAAGCCAGAACTGAAATTAGCTGAGACAAAAATTAAAATTAACCAGTGCTCTTTTTCTTTACACTGTGATTGTTCCTGTCTGCTGTGGTGCTAAGTGTGCCTGGTGTCCTTCTCTCTCTTCATGAAAAACCCGTAATGTTGGTAAAGGTTTTATGCCATAAGTCATAAATTCTTTTAAAACTAAGATTTCATAAAAGGTAGTGATTTTTCTAACTTTCACAGGGTAGATATAGACTGGTCTTTCTTGGTTGCATACATTTTGGGGAGAAAATGCTTTTGTTTCATAATTTTTGTTGTTTACAAAGTACTGATTACAATTAGCCAAGCAAATGCAGAAATAAAATAAGTAAAAATTATGGGTTTTTTTTTTTATATGACTGTTTAGTCCTGTCTTCCTTTTCACTTCTGTGCTTTTCAGTTGGATTAATGTGCCTCATGTAAACCAGATAAAAGAGCATATGTCAGACCATTTTCTGTACTGTAATCACATGTCTAAATCACTATTAGCCAGTCAAATTGTTCAACTGCTTTATCCCATTATAGGAAATGTTCCACTGAATGTTCAGTCTAAGTGCAGTCTAAGTAATGATAAACCAAAGAGCCCCACATTAAACCCACAAAGCCAAAATAGAATAATTCCTCAGCTACGGATGCCTCCATTAAAGAACAATACCATATTGGAGAATGCTGTAGGTTGGTGTTTTGCCTTCTCGAAGGCCATCTTTTTAAGCAAATTTGATGAGTTTAAGCAGACAGATGGAAAACTGCCTTGAATCTGCTTCAGTGAGATGCCAAGGATTCTCAACTCTTCCCAGAAGCAGGCTTATGTGAAGGGAGCGCAGAGTTCTTCAGTAGGACAGCTCTGCATGAGTCTCTGTCATCCTACATTTCACCTGGCTATTGGTGAAAATTCCAGGGGGGCATGTGTTTGTAGGGAACAGTTGAGGTTTCCGGTAGGTAATGAACCTGGAATCATTTTCTTTGTGGCATCAGTACCTGGAGAGTTGCTGACAGTAAAGTGTGATGCTCAGGCAGCTTTTTATCATTGTTTGAAGGATATAGCTTCATGAATAGCATTGTCAGGAGACTTGATCTTAGGTGAACAGTTCATTTTTATTATTTATATTGTAACCATGCCTGGAGGCCAGGGCACCATTATACTGCATATGGTACGAATGCATAAGCAAAGATTGCTTCTGCGCAAACAATTTCTTAATTTAAATGTAAAGATAAGACAGCATGTAAATGTAGGATACATATTGGGAAAGCACTAGGAAGCTGTGAGAATGCTATGAGCAAAAGAACATGCAGAAGTTCAAGTACCTTGGTTATCTTGGCATCAGTGAATGATTCATAGGCATCAGACATGGAAGATGTATTTAAAGGAGGATGGCATTGTCACCCAGAGGATTTTCGCAGATAGCTTGTTTCCTGCTTCAAGTGCTAGGCAAACACTTATATTTTATTCCTTACATTTTGACAACGGGGTATCTGCATAGAGCAGCATTTCAGACTTAAGCAGTAGAGCTAGAATAGCTCGTGTGGAGCCTTGAAATTGAGAGCAAGTGGGTTGTTCATGATATGGTTCCTCAGGAAGAAGGAAGAGCTCAAAGAACTGTAATCAAAGCAATGAACAAGGAAAATATTTTTGTAGTATTGGCTTTCAAATGTATCTAAAAGGTGGTGAGATTGCATTTATGAAAGCCAAAGAAAGGTAATAAAGTTGCATTAGCGAAGATACAAGTGAGGTAGGAGAAACAAACTTTCAGGTACCTGGTAACAAAAGATGCCAGGCTAGTATTGTATGGAGAAAATGGAAATAATCAGGGGCCATCTCATAGTATGAACTGAAATCTTGGAAACTTAACTTCTGTATGCAGATTATACCTCAGCTTCCAGGTGAGGGACCTGAAGGATAGGGATTTGCTTAAAAAGAAGTTGCAGGGGGTGAGTATTGGTTCCATTTTAAAGATATTGTCATTATGTGGACATCTGGTTACTCAGGAAAATGTATCAGAATAGTACAGTACAGGTGCAGTAAACATTTTTGTAGTCTATTTTAAGTACTGGAGCTTTCTTAATCACTACAGGTTACAGGCAGCACAAACAGATGTAGCTTCTTAGCAAAAATTGAGCAGCAGAAGTCTGATGGGTTGTGATCACCGTAGCAGTCAGTCAGTATCTAAGCTCATTTTAAATTTGATATTTGGCATCCACCAGGCTTTGATGTCTGTTTCAAACTATTTTTTGCAAATGTGTGTCGTTTAAGATGGCATATAATAATAATGATTTCAAAAAAGCACAAAATCAGTGAAAAACTTGTGTGTGTGTATTTCTGGTTTAATTTTCATCCTAGTTTTTCATTGTTTCAGCCAATGTAAGCTGCAGTAGGTTTTCAAAGACTGCAGATTCACACATGCCCATAGTTTTGAGGACACGTAAGCACAGTATTTTTTGCCAGGAAATGATTATTTAAGAATTTTTATTATTACTTTAGCTGCATGGACATTAGAGTAGGCCAATGTTTAAAGATATCTGTGCTTATTTCAGAAGAACTTTAAGGTGCTGGATGGATTCTCTTTATAGCTGACCTATGTTTCTTTAGTTCATCATATACCTTCTATGTGATATTTTCTTGTATCTTTACTTGCCTGCCCTTTCCTCATTTCAAAATCTTAACATTGGCAAATGTAAGACTTATATTGTGTTCCACAATAAAAATGTTCGTAAATACAGGTTAAGGAAAGTCATTACTGCCTGGCCAGGTGGAAGGCTTTCAATGTATGGGCTTTGTACAAGTATTTTACAGCTAAGGGTTAAGATAGGAGAGCAAACAGAAGCCAATCGTTCTGCCTGTGCAGGCCACGTATCAAAGTGTTTGGCCAGAAGCCAGAAGGTACATCCTAGATCACACGGTGTGAAAAGGTGAGGCATGGGAGTAGGCTTCGGAACCCGGACATGACACTGGGTCTGTGAACGCCTTTCTAGTCAGTCCCTCACAGAGCAGGACCAGACTACACGAACTGGGGTCCTTCCAGTGCTTAAAGGGGCCTACAGGAAAGCTGGGAAGGGGCTTTTTATTTGGGAGAGCTGTGACAGGACAAGGGGGAACAGTTTTAAGCTGAAAGGGGAGAGATTTAGATTAGATATTAGGAGGAAATGTTTTCCTGTGAGGGTAGTGAGACACTGGCACAGGTTGCCCAGAGAAGTCATGAATGCACCGTCCCTGGAGGTGTTCAAGATCAGGTTGGGTGAGGCTTTGAGCAACCTGATTCAGTGCAAGGTGTCCCTGCCCATGGCAGGGGGTTGGAACTGGATGATCTTTAAGGTCCCTTCCAACCCAAACCATCTTATGATTCTAATGGGAACTTTGTGCCATGTCCTTTCACAGTCCATGCTGCATTACTTGCTCCATCGTATCCACGCTACCAAGCAATTCCCCAACTGTCCTACGTAGTTCTTGAGTAGGAACGTGACCTAACCTGCTCACACCACTGTTGGGAGATAAATGATATCTGTATTAATCTTTTGATTTTCAGTTCTTGGTAGGATTTCTGTGATGAACGACCATGAAAGTTGTAACACCTAGTGGGTTTTACAGAATTGCTTTGCCACATTTTTCAAGGTTGTTAAAAAGTTGGTTAATGTGACGTGGTGTCTTCTCTTGTGTCTTGAGGGTGAGACTAGGCCTAATGTTGGAAATAGGTAGTTTTCTATAACCTTAGCCTACAGTTTTCACAATTTGAAATAGGCTGCACTCACAAATGAAGAATTCTTTGAGTTTTTTTTTCAACATCACAGTTGTTAGTTTGTTAATGTTTGTATTTGATGGTCCATGGAACACTTGCCGTGAAAGGACCTCCAAGAGCTGTCGGACAGTATCATGACAGACCAAGTTTGATGTCAGTCTGTGAAATCTCAACATATTAGGCATATCAGTCACAAGGCATGTCTTTGCAGAAGTAGGAATAAGAATGCAGTCACTCGGTTTCTACTCTCTGAGCCATCTACACACCAGATATCTTTTTATCCACTATTTGATGACACAGGAGACTTTTCCCAGCTTAAAAAAATTAAAATACTTAAGTTTTCTTGCCTTGGCTTGATGATATTCTTTTTCTTTCTTGTTAGCATGTTCAACTACTAGTAAGTTCTTGTCCTAGTTCTTTAATAAGACAAGTAATTGGCAATGGATATTTCTATTCTTTGTTGTCATTGAGTTGAGAAGTGGTTTTGCAAGGCAGTTAGCTTGCTGAGAATAGGTAAGCTCTGCCTTTCTTAGGCCAGAGTTGTGGGTTTTTCACTCTTGGCCCAGCTGTCCCACAGCAGCGTTGGAGGGGTAGCAGGGTTCTGGAAAACTAGGGAAAATAAAATTTCCTTATCCACTCCTAGTGATTGCTCCCTTATGTTATACACTGATGCTCTGGATTTAGCTTCTTGAGGAATGCTGTCATAGGTACACTAAAATATTATGAAATAGTAAGCATTGAAAGCTTTTCTCCTTTCTGGGTTTAATATATTAATATATTACCAATTCATGCAATCTGCATGATTCATACAGATAAGCAAGATTTTACTGTAGCAAGTACTGTTTGCTAAGAACTTGCATAGAATTCTGCATTTTTTGTTTTCTTTTTTACCATTTTTTTATTAGAAGGATGGCACTAAACATTCCCATTTGTGCCATTCCTGGGTTTAGCAGATGGGTTAGTGAACGTAAGTTTGTGCACTTGTTTCAAGGACTACATTCAGTTCTTCTGGTAGCACTGGTGCTTTCATTCTTTTAAAAGAAAATAAGGTGAGGTAGGAAAAAAACTAAAGCCTAGAATATTAACTACTTGGAAAAACATAGGCAGTGAGTGTATGGAGTGCATCAGGTGGTTACTTTCCCCAAAAGCCATAAATCGTAAGCTGGTTCTGGCAGCAAAAAGCAGCAGCAGAGCTGCCCTCCCTCCGCTGCCAGCTGGTTATTCTCTCCCTTGTGCTGACCCAGGCATTTGGGTAGCCATGTGGTGAACTGCGCTGGGAAAATGATCTGGGTTAAAACTAACCTGGCAAAGAAACCTGTTTGCGATAGCACGAGAGAGGAGGCCAGAGCGAGCGTGTGGGCTGTGGTGAGGCAGGGCTACGGCGGCGTTGGGTAGCACTGCCAGCTCCAAGTGGTATCTGCAGAGCTATACCCTCAGTTGTCAGAAATTAGAGAGTGTTTGATTTTAAGGCTGACTCCTTTGAGTTCTTCAATACAGGAACGTTTAGAGGAGATTGTGAGTGATTTTCACAGCCTTTAGACATGTTATGTATGGTGAGTTATTTTAGAAACAAACACCATTGAGAGCGTACTTCATAGTATATAGACAAACAAGTTGTTTTCCTTTCATTGATTCTTGCCCTAAATGTTGGCATTCAGTTCTCACTTTGATCCTCAGAATCATTCTAAAATTGAATATTCAAACTACCTTCAAATAACAGTATAATTAAAATGTTTTGTGTTAACAATAGTTTCTGGTATCCCGAAAGTTCATTCCTACAAATATATCAATATATAGGTATTATAATAAAATACCTCTGCGTCTTTCAAAATGTTCTTCCTTTTCACATTTTTTTTTAAGTATTTTTATTAAATTACACATGCACCAAATCTTATTGCCAGCCATTCCAATGTAAATCTACAACTGCTAATTTTCAGTGCTGTGTTTATCAACATCCTAATCACTTTTCTTGAAGAGACTTCTGGAAACCCTGTCAAACTGAGATGTTCCCCCCCAACTTTTGGCTTTGGGTGAAGGGAGGAAAAAAGGCATTTTTTATCTTCTGGATCATTATTGTCAATAATAAATTCATACCAACAATAGTTTTCATTAGGCTGTCAGAAAAAGTCAACTTTAGGAATAGTTACCAGTTTTTTATTTTGCGTATTATATTTTTATATTCCTTGGAGAAAGTTGAATCACTGGTATGTCACAGTAAGGTAGTGAAGAATGTGGTCCAAATGTGCGGTCTCTGCTGCTAAATGTTTACCAGCATCTTACGTGGCTCCTGAGAGTTCCATCTGGGAGCCCCATTTAATTCAGGGCGACTCCTGGAGCATCCCCGGGTGTGTAGAACCCGGGCTGCTCTGATAGCGGTGTCTGCCCTCCTGCCTGTGTGGTGAAGACTGTTAGCAGTGTTCTTGGTGAACTTTTGCCCAACAAAACATATTAGGGTGGCTCCATGTTGTTATTTATAGAGGGGGAAGCTGTGCTGTATTAAAATTTGGGAGATTTTATTAGGGAGCCATTTCATAAATATACTGTGAATTATTTAGTTTGTTAGAGTAGATTTAGGTTAGACATTAGAAAGAAATTTTTCCCTGTGAGGGTGGGGAGGCACTGGCACAGGTTGCCGAGAGAAGGCGTGGCTGCCCCATCCCTGGAGGTGTTCAAGGCCAGGTTGGATGAGGCTTTGAGCAACCTGATCCAGTGGGAGGTGTCCTTGCCCATGGCAGGGGGGTTGTAACTGGATGATCTGTGAGGTCCCTTCCGACCTAAAGCTTTGTATAATTATATGTTTTTTTGTGTAGTGTGGAGTTCACAAGCACAATGAAATTATTTTAAATAAAATGAATATTTAGTATTGCTCTATCACCACAGATGAATGGAACTGTATGGCCAAAAAAGACTTTAGAGTGCTCTTGCTCATCCTTCTGCGTTGTGTATGTGTACCAGTTCAAACAAATGTTTCTCCAGCTTGTTTTTAAAGTATTTGGTGAATGCGATTCCACTGCATCTCTAGGCAATTCATTTCAGTAACTTATTTTCTAAAGTATAAAATGAGTATTCTTTACTGCTGATTAAGCCAGTTTTGTCTTGTACTACTCACAGTTAAGACTTTCCATAGCTGTTGTGGTGAACAATTTTAATAATAACCTTTTATTAGGTGATTGTCTCCTTTGTTCTGTACTGAACAAGCTTAACTTCAGTAGCATCATGATGTTAACTTATCTGATTTATCCTGTGAAAGTTTGCTAGTCTTTATTAAGTTTCACTTGTTTGGTATGAACTGCTTTTTAATTTATCAGAATGATTTTTGTTAAGATCTTTTCTTCTAAAACGTTTATAACCCCTGCCCCAGCAATGGGTTGCACGCAGCGCCTCTGTGTGTGTGTGGTCTGGAGCACAAGTCTTTGTGAGGAGCAGCTTAAGGAACTGGGGTTGTTTAGCCTGGAAAACAGGAGGCTAAGGGGGAGACCTCATCACTCTCTACAACTACCTGAAAGGAGGTTGTAGCGAGGTGGGTGTTGGTCTCTTCTCCCTAGTGACAAATGATAGGATGAGAGGAAATAGCCTCAAGTTGCGCCAGGAGGGGTTTAGATTGGATATTAGAAAAACATTCTTTACTGAAAGAGTGGTGAAGCATTGGAACAGGCTGCTCAAGGAAGTGGTGGAGTTTCCACCCCCGGAGATGTTAAAAAAGTGGCACTTTGGGCCATGGTTTAGTAGGCACACTGGTGTTGGGCTAGCAGTTTGAATTGATGATCTTGGAGATCTTTTCCAGCCTTTATGATTCCATGATTCTATGAATTTTCTCATGCAGTTCCTGGAGGAAGGAAGTTTCTTGAAATATCCTCCCACCTTGATTGAGAATAATTTGCAAATAAATACCCATTGAATGCTTTGGTTCATAGTTGCCGACCTGTCTTAGGGCAATTTCACTGGGACTGTATTGTGGAAGATGATCATTCTTAGTTTAGGGATGATTTCTGTTTGTTTCTGAAGTGTAGTGTGAATTTCTCCTTGTCCTGCTGACTTGAATTTCCTTGACTATTTATCCTAAGAAGAAAACCGGTTTTTAATATTAGCTACAATAAATCTGTTTTATGAAGGCTGGAATACAGAGAAAGGCATTTGATTCTGTTTTGTTATCCGATTGTTCTTCTTCAGCACTGTTATGTACTGACTTTTGTGTTTTTATTCTTACTTCTAAAGTATTTCTGAAACTTGTTTGCCTTTTATATTTCACAGTGGTAATAACGCATGCTGTGCTTTTATCTCTTCTGATTTTTATCCCTGACAGTTTATGCTGTTCCTTAATATTCATTAAAATGCCCTTGTTTCCACTCCTAATATGATTCTTTCTAGTTTCAGACCCTTATTACTGGCTGCTTTTGATGCAGCCTGTGTTGTTCATACTGCATTTCCTATCTCTCCCCTGTGCTGGAATACTTCCTCATTGTGCGTATTTGAGCACAGTCACTGCCAGTCCTCCTTTAAATCGCATTCTCAAGAGATGCTAGCAACAAGTTCAAAGAGTTTGTTGAAATTTGCTTTTCTTATTTCAGTTAATTGAAGATAAAATTTTTTCTCCTTTTTCTACTGCTCTCATTTGTTCCCTTTCCTTGGCACAGCAAACGCTTCTCGTTACCACTTCCAGCCAAATCACTGTACACATTGAGATGTTTAAAATGGAGTCTGCCCTAATGGAGTGAAGTGTGAAGTAACTGCTCTTCTGGCACCCTCAACTTTGTGAAACAGTTGTCCTCAACATTTTCACAAACATGTTGGGCTGTTTGTTCTGTCATTTTGGTTTTCCATTAGGCGCCTGGATGATGAAGGCCTTCTCTTCCCCTCAGGATACGTGCTCTGAAAGCTCTGTTGGTTGCTTTAAAAATATATTATTATATTCTATTATTATTTCCCCTCATTCGTTCAGAGGAATTTTTTCTCTCCTAGCCTTTCCAGTTCTTTATTCCCTAGTTCCTATTCTCTGTTGCTTATATTTTTGTTTCTGCTCCCAACTTTTTTTCCTTCTCCTCTGTTTTTAGCCCCGTCCTTGAAATAAAAACAAGTGAATACATATTTTTTTCTTACTACACTAAACTACATGAGGCTTAAACTTCATGGTGAAGAAAGGCTTGGAAAAGGGAGTTTGGAAATAAAAATGAAGAGAAACAAAATGTTCATTTCTATTTCCTTAAATTTCACGATTTATAGCTTGGACTAATTAATGGCTGTGCTTGTATTTTGTATTGATTAGTAGCGTGGTTGTAGCTGACAGTAGTGCTCAGCTTCTTCACAGTGGCTGTGTCTGTGCTTGTAAGAAACGCAACAGGGAACGTTTGGAGGCACTAGAGGCCATTGTCCCTGTTGTCAGGTTATTGCAGTGTTTGCCTGTACAGTTTTAACCTGGGCCTGCCGCGCTCTTCCAAGCGGCTCCCAGGGCTGGCCCAAGGCTCTGTGTGCACCACGCATGTTCCTGGTGTAGTTTACGTGTGGCTGCTTTGTTGGGGAGTTGGAGAATTAGATAGCACGGATGTAGGCTGTTCTGTGCTAGTTGGCCTCAAGGCCAACACTGCCAACTATGTTTCATTTGCTTGTATAACCATAACTGGTGCTTTGTTTTTGTTTTTTTAAAGGAGGAATTCAATGAAACTGATAGAATTCTCATCAGTTTTACTTTCAGCCTCCTGGGCAAACGCTGTTCCACAGTTAATGTTCTCTAACCCATAGGGATGTAAGTGGAGGAAGAACAGCTCGCAGCACAATTGCTCTAGAGGGAGGAGAGGAGAAGGGATGTACAAGGCTCTGGGAAACACTAGGTTTCACTGCTATGTCAGTCTTCTGCCACACAATTTTTCCTGGTTCATGTTTTGCATAATTAACCCTGCATCAGGCATCCTGGTAGAGATTTATACAAAGGAAAGGGCAAAATAGATTCAGTGGGAATTCTAATTTATTTTTCTGCCTGAGTCTTCCAGAAACCCTTTAGGAGAGAGCTGGGCCCAGAAATAGGGGGTGACTCAGGAAATAAATGATCTGTAAGCAAGATTATTTAAATGAATGATTTCCCTAAGGTCTTTCGTGTAGCAGTCTGGGTTGGCCCATGACTGGCTTATTTTGTCCCCACTTTTTGTAATGGGAGAGTATTCTTTGTCCTCTCATGTGCTGTGTACAGCTTGGACATACCATCACTTCTGTTTCCAGTGTGCTTGTTGGTAAAGAATAAACACAAAAACTTGGTAAACTGACTCATGTTGTGTGTGCTCTACATGTGGTCATCTCAGCTAAGGGTACACTGGTAGAACAGAACAGAACAAAGTGCTATTGATTGTATACTTCCTTTACGGACAAGCAGAAAATCTCGATCCCAAGGGTCATTGGCCACATGCTGTCAATGGGGAGTTAAATTACCGAGAATGTAAACAAATATTGCTTTAAGAATATTTTCAGTTTACTTTTTTTCAGTTATTGTATCTTGGCTTCTTTTGTTTTACTTGCTTTAGACTGTCTTGATAGGCAAAAAGAACCTGTTTTTAAATTGTTAGTCTGACCATGTTATTTTAAAGACCTTTTTAGACCAATGAGAGTTTCTTGTCTATACTTACTTAGCTCACACTTCAAAAAAGTGAAGTAATAACTGTCTGGGGCATGTATAAACATGTTGAGTTAAAGCTTGGGCACTCAGCTATCCTTTGTGTTCTAGGGTGCACTGTTTTCCTTGTTTGACTAGAATTTGTGGAAGTAGTGTGATGCACTGGCTTTACCTAAAGATTAGACTGCTACCTGGCTTTTACCCAAACACTATAAATGTTGTTAGATGAAGTTGTTGAGTTTCTCTGTTTTTTCTTTTGTTGATCCCTGAGTAGCCCAAACTGAACTGGGGGAATATCCAGCTGCATGGATGTGACCACATCACGTGGTATGGGAAGGTATTCCACCACAGCTCTTAGTGATGGGCCTTGGGGACAGGGCAGAGACTGAATTCTAGCTCCCCTGGTCATGCCACCTAGGTTTCTTTTTCAGCATTATTGTGATGGTCTGGTTTCCATCTGAATTGTTTTCTTTCAGAGCTTTAAAAGAATAATGGTATTTATTTTATTTCTAAAGAAGCTTACCAATGAATAGGAGGAAATGTGCTCAAATTCTGCTGAAGTCTTAGTCAGAAGAAGGGACTTCTCTGAGATGCAGTTCGGAAGGATTAAGGTCTGAGCAGGGAGTTCCTTAGAGCAATCTAATAGGAAATCCCAGATAAAGGGATGTTTAGGTGTGTGATGGGGGCTAAATTAATATCACCTGACTATAGCCCTGATCTGTCATCTACACTTGGTTTGTTTGGGCATAAATTATGTTGAATAGGGTCCCACCACCAGATTTCAGCACTGTGTATAATTACTTAGTTATGTATACAATGAACTGAACTTCAAAAATATTTGTAAACCACGTCAGGAGCTGACTCTGTTTGACCTGCTTTGAGCAGGAGGTTGGGTAGCTGACCTTGAGGTCTTTTCCAACCTGAGTTACCGTATGATCCTGTTCTATGACCATCCCTTCTGATGGCCATGATGATTTATGTTTTACCCATTCCATTTACACAGTGAATTATGTGTAATAAACTTTATTTTGTAGAAGATGTTTTCCTCTATTATTTCTTGAAAAGAAATAATTTGGTAAATCTCTTTGTTTCATGGTCTGTGTTCCTTATTCTTTCTGTCACCTTATACTTGCTTTATCTATTAATCTGTTTGATTCCACAAATACTAAATAAATTATTATTTCCTTACTATGTTTTTTTTTAGTTTTTGTTTTGTTTTGTTGTTTTTTTTCAGAAATGGTGTCACCTGCCATTCTAGGCTGTCCTCTTAAAGAGTATATTTAAAAGTTTATCTGTTAGAAAAGAGTAGAACTATTTTGATAACTTTAAAGAAATTATGTCAGAGTTTGTACTCTCACTGGATTTCCATCATGGACTGTTGTAACAGTTTTGTTCTGCCTGCGCTAGCTGCTAGCAACATGTCATTACCAGTCAGTGGGTCATTTTTTGATGGCCATGAGTGCTCAGGTATTGCCTTTTTTCTACCTCTTCTCTTCTTGCATCTTCTTTTCAGCTTGCAATCTATTCACTTGTGAAACTTTATGAGGGAGTGCAGTGATATGATGAGGGGGAACAGTTTTAAGCTGAAAGAAGGAAGATTTAGATTAGATATTAGGAAGAAATGCTTTCCTGTGACGGTGGTGAGGCACTGGCACAGGTTGCCCAGAGAAGTCGTGAATGCCTCATCCCTGGAGATGTTTAGGGCCAGGCTGGATGAGGCTTTGAGCAACCTGATCCAGTGGAAGGTGTCCCTGCCCATGGCACGGGGTATGGAACTGGATGATCTGAGAGTTCCCTTCCAACTCAAACCATTGTATAATTCTATGATTCTATTTGTCTATACCGGACTTTAGTCCTTTCTGAATTAATTTGCTCACCCCTTTATTTCTGTTTCTGGTAAACAGTACTACATTGCCATTTTGGTTACACAACAGTTCACCCATACTAGCACTTAGGAGCAGTGTAAAATGAACACAGGTCAGGAGACTCTGGTCTCTTGTGCAGTGTTTCTGTCAGAAAGCAGCGCATGCCATTCTAATTCAATACTGGGTAAGACAGTGCTGTCGGAAAAGTGAAGAAGTGAGTAAGGAAGTCTGAGATGTCCAGAAGTAATGCAAGATTTCGAGGCGTATATTTTTTATTTAAATTTTTTTTTCATATGTGTGTTTTAAACTGATGCAGCCTATTCCTCTCCATTGATATCACTGTTTGCATTGTGTTACGGATCTGATGACACTTTGTGAGCTCAAGCTACCTTCAGACATCTCTGCCAATGCTTGTTGGGAAGATATCAGCCATAGAGGCAAAATGACCCCCCCCCCCCCAGCTTGTTTGGGCTTTCTACCTCAAATTTACATTAACTGATGAATTAAGTGTAACGGTGGGCTTTGCATCGGAATGGTTGGATGGTCGTATTCAGACAGTAGCGGTCAATGGCTTGAAGTCCAGATGGAGATCCATGACAAGTGGTGTCCCTCAGAGGCCCAAACTGGGACCGGTGCTGTTTAATATCTTTATCAATGATATTGACAGCGAGATTGAGTGCACCCTCAGCAAGTTTGCAGATGACACCAAGCTGAATGGTGTAGTTGCCACACTGAAAGGACGGGATGGCATCCAAAGGGACCTGGACAGACTGGAGAAGTGGGCCTCTGAGAACCTCATGAGGTTCAACAAGGCCAAGTGTAAGTAAGTTCAACAAGGCCTACACCTGGGTTGGGGCAATCCCTGTTTTCAGTACATGATGGGGGATGACGTCCTTGAGAGCAGCCCTGCAGAGAAAGACTTGGGGGTGCTGGTTGATGAGAAGCTCGACATGAGCTGGCAGTGTGCGCTCGCAGCCCAGAAGGCCAACTGTATCCTGGGCTGCATCAAAAGAAGCGTGGCCAGCAGGGCGAGGGTAGTGATGCTGCCCCTCTCTTGTTCTCTTGTGATACCTCATCTGGAATACTGTGTCCAGTTCTGGAATCCTCAATGTAAGAAGGATATGGAGCTGTTGGAACGGGTCCAGAGGAGGGCTACCATGGTGATTGGAGGGCTGGAGCACCTTCCCTATGAGGACAGGCTGAGAGAGTTGGGCTTGTTCAGCCTGGAGAAGGGAAGGCTCGGAGGAGATCTTATAGCGACCTTCCAGTACCTGGAGGGGGCCTACAGGAAGGCTGGAGAGGGGCTATTCATAAAGGTTTATGGGGATAGGACCAGGGGGAATGGGTATAAACTGGAGAGGGGCAGATTTAGACTGGACATTAGGAAAAATTTCTTCACCATGAGAGTGGTGAGACACTGGCACAGGTTGCCCAGGGAGGCTGTGGCTGCCCCATCCCTGGAGGTGCTCAAGGCCAGGTTGGATGGGGTCTTGGACAGCCTGATCTAGTGGGATGTCCCTGCCCATGTCAGTGGAGTTGAAACTGGATGATCTTTAAGGTCCCTTCCAACCCTAACTATACTATGGTACTATGAATGCCTTGTTCTGCCCTTTCTGTCGCAGGGACCGTAGCCTTTGGCTGAAGCATGGAAAGATGCCAGGGAGGAAAGACACCTTCAGCCTTTTCAGTAGTATCTGTCAGGTCTTGTCTGTCAAAGCCATAAGAATAGACGGAATTTGATGCTTTCTATATAGAAAGCTATTCCAACTACCTAGCTTATGTAACTGCTCAGATTTTGTTTCTAATAGCATGCTTGCTAGATATCACATCTTAGATGCAATGGCTCTAAATCAAATATATAATGTTGAGGTGGGTGTGTAGTTAATGCACAAAATGTGTTTCTTGGCTGTATGATGTGCTGCTGACTTAACTTGGGTTCCAAACGTGATCTGGTTCATGCTCACAAGAGAAAACACAGGGAAGAGAGGAAAAATATGATTTGGAACCTTTATTTTATTTTTTATCACTTTTAGAAATGGAGTCCATATCTCCAGAGACTGTCTTAGTACAGATCAGAAACTAAGAACTTCTAGACCCCTTCAAATGCAATAAAAAAAAGAAGTCAAAGTTCTTCTGTTTCATCTATGTTTTGGCATTAAAAATAGTATTTGCAAAGAAACTGAATTCACAGAAGAGGCCGGTTCAAGTTGGTTTGTAGCATGGAAGCGTAAAAGAGTGCTAGAAGATAAGTTACCTTTCTATTTCAATAGAATTGCCAGGCTAAGGAAAAATACTTGAGTTTCCTTTTCTGCTTGTTGTCTTTTTGTAGCTGGATGCTTCTGGCTTAATCTCAAGTCATTGTGATTCTATCATAATATTAGAAACCCACTGAAGATCTTGGAAATAGCAGGTCAGCAGAAGTTAGGAAGAAACATGCTTAAAAAAGACAACACAGTTTTGTGCTTCTTAATATATCCATCTTTGTATTTTTTAAAATCAGTGAAGTATCAACACAAATGTATGACCTAGGTATTGTAACCAAATAATACTTCTGCTGTGAAGCCCATATTTGTACATGTACTGCACCTGAAATTGAGATTGGAATACATTGGAAGTGGTGACACATTGAGAAGGCTGTAGGGAGACCTTATTGCAGCCTTCCAGTACTTAGAGGGGGCCAATAGGAAAGATGGGGACAGACTTTTTAGCAAGGCCTGTTGTGAAGGGACAAGGAGTAATGGTTTTAAACTAAGGGAGGGAAAATTTAGACTGGATGTAAGGAAGACTTTTTTTAGGATGAGGGTGGTGAAACACTGGAACAAGTTGCCCAGAGAGGCGATAAATGCCCCATCCATGGAAACATTCAAAGTCAACTTGGATGGGGCTCTGAGCAGCCTCATTGAGTTGGAGGTGTCCCTGCTCCTGTAGGGAGGTGTAACCAGATGTAAAGGTCCCTTCCAACCAAAAGCATTCTATGATTGTATGATCTACATCTGAATTTCTCTTGTTTGCTGTGAAACAGCATTCTCCAAAAGTTAGGAATGGTAAATAGGGCCCGTCATAAACAGTAAGGCATGCTTCACTAAACGTGTCTTGATTAACTTAAGAGAGTTGTATCCTTGGTTAATCAGTTTAAGTTTGGAAGAAGACAGTCCAACATATGTATAGACATAAGTTTTTATCTTAATCACTAAATCCATCGCTTCTGTTGCTTACAAAAAGAAGTTGTCTGTCTTAGGAGAGATGACTGATCCCATTTTTCCCATGTACATTTTCTTGGCAGAAGTATTGGCTTGAACAGTTTATGCCTTGCCATCATGGTGACACACGTTTGTGGAGACGTGTGAATCGGGGCAAGGAATCGATGCAGAAAAAAATTGCCTTGCCTTTTCTCAGTGTCAGTCCCTGCTGCTTCTTGCTGGGTTACCCTGTAGCTGGATCAGTCTGCTCGTCTGGTTCACAATGGGATCCAATGTACAGCTGAATGGGCACAGTTCAGAGGCGTGGGGTGGGATCAGCCTCAATTGGAACTGCTGCCGAATGGGAAACTCTGCCCTGAGTTGTTCCTTTGGCTCATTTTATAACCCCGCTGAAGGCAGCTCATGGGCAGCGTGCATGGCAAAGTGGTGATTAGTGAACGTGACTAAAATTAGAGATTTGTCTTTACAAAGATTTTTATGGCAATTAACACATTACAGTAAAAGGACTAAGTCTCGCATCTTGCTTGTAATTGCAGCTCCATGAGATTTGGAAGATGAATAAGGCCAGCTAAGGTGACTTTGTGCCTGTTAACTTGCCTCTTGGGTCACATGAACAGTAGGGAAAAGCACTGAGAGTAAATTATTATTATTGATGTTGTTGTTGTTATTATTATTATTCACCAGCTGTTATTAAATTGCAAATTGTCTTGTTGTGCTAACATACTTAAAGTTGTCAGGTGCCCCATTGCCTGGTTTGTTAAAACATGGAGTGTAACATGTTTGAGAATAGCTACAGGTTTTAAGGTATAGCAGCAGAAACAACTCTGAATGTGAACGTACGGTGCATCAGTTATGCAGGAGCTGTTGTCTCAGAAGGTGCCACGCCAGGGTTGTAGTGGAAGCTTGTGTCCATCGGTGGTTCTGAGACAGCTGGCATACAATGGACTCCCTTCACCTGATAAGTGTCAACACAAATTCTCACACAGCCTGATCCAGTGGAAGGTATCCCTGCCCGTGGCAGGGGGGCTGGAAGTGGATCATCTTAAAGGTCCCTTCCAACCCAAAACATTCTATGATTCTAATACAATTTGGTAAGTACACAGCTTCTGTCCACTGCTGGGTACCTTCTCTGGTTTAAGAGAAACTGAGTTTCTTTAATCTCAGAATGACTGGTTAGGAAAGTGCTTAAACTCTATGGAGATGTGCCTCTGAGGAGTGTTTGTCCTGGTGACACCTAAAAGGCTGTAAGTGCTGGAGAGAATGAGTGGAATGATTGATGTCTTGGTGGTGGTTTAGCGATTCACCACTTGTTGGCTGGACCAAAATAACCAATCCTTTCTGCAAAGTGAAATATTGACATTTACCATCTTTGCCAAGGTTTAATTTAACATCTTGATGGGAGCAGACAACGTGTGCTTATACGCATGGTTACCGGAGATGTGCTAATAAATGGTAGCTCAATAGCTCCTTGGAGCTATATATATGTATGTGTCCGTACCTGTACTGATCATGGCACAGGAGCTCTTGTGCAGTAGTTACCTGTTTCAGAGCAAACACATTGAGTTTTTTTCATGCAAGTGCCGCCTTCTTAAAATTTTATCCTATCTCTGGAGAACTGGTTTGCTAAAACCTTCCTGGTAGGCTGGGCACCCAGATCATGTTCCAGTGGCAAATGGACTGACAGGTCCACTCCCACTCTGTGGGTAGATCACGCTGCATGGATCAGCATGGAGTTTTGGGTTTGGTTTGTTTGGTCTTAGAAGTAAAATGGTCTTTTGAGTTCTCCAGTACATTTATTGAGAATTTCTCTAACCAGTACTGGTAAGGCAATACCCAATATATTTGCTTGTCCACAAGAGAAGGTGCCTAAGTTAAGTCCATCCAGTTGTGGATCTGTGTAACAGAAGAGAATTTGATTAAAAAAAAAAATCAGATGAGTGAGAAAATACAGGTAATGCCTGGTCTTATTTGTGTCTGGCAGGTTAGTCAGAGTAGTGTTGTCTGATATTTAAACAGATATGTTTTGCCCCTGTACTCAATGGTGAGGCCACACCTGGAATACTGTGTTTTGGGCCCCTCAGTACAGGAAAGACATTGAGGTCCTGGAGCATGTCCAGAGAAGGGAAATGAAGCTGGTGAAGGGCCTGGTGAACAAGTGTCATGAGGAGCAGCTGAGGGAACTGGGGTTGTTTTGCCTGGAGAAGGGGAGGCTGAGGGGAGACCTTATCGCTTTCTACAGCTCCCTGAAAAGAGGTTGTAGCGAGGTGGGTGTAGAGGTGTAGCCTTGGTGTCTTCTCCCAAGTAACAAGTGACAAGATGAGAGGAAATGGCCTCAAGTTGCACCAGGGGAGGTTGAGATTGGATATTAGGAAAAATATCTTTACTGAAAGAGTGGTGAAGCATTGGGACAGGCTGCCCAGGGAAGTCGCCATCTGTGGAGGTGTTTAAAAAGCCTGTAGACGTGGCACTTGGTGACATGGTTTAGCAGGCAGGTGGTGTTGGGCTGGCGGTTGGACTGGATGATCTTAGAGATCTTTTCCAACCTTAATGATTCTGTGAAATTCTAAGACAACTTTTGACGCAGCCAAGCCCTCCACAGCAGCCGTGTCGGGGATTTTGCAGCATGGGAAGCTGAGCAGAAGTAGCCAAGTCACTCCTTAACCTGGCAGACTGCTGGGTTTGCGAGTATCCATCGATCCAAGGGGAATGACAGTTGCGTAACGCTTTCTCGATTTGTTTGTCTCCATAGAATAAAAAAAGAAAATTGGCAAGGACCGCGTGAGGGATTGGGAAAGAGTTTGTAGGTGGGCATTGTCAGGCTTGCCTTCTTAGCTCGAGTGGCTTTGGAGGAGGGCGGAACAGCCTGGAAAAGGTTAAAAGGGAGGGAGGGAGCCAGCCCCGGAGTCGCACCTTCACCTTTAAAGCTGAAATCCTCTTTTTTTTTTTTTTTTTTTTTTTTTTTTTCCTGACCAGCCGGGGAGGGGAAGCGACCGGCAGCTGTGGAAACGTCCTGTAACTTTTCCCGTTGCGCCGCTTCGTTAAACGGGAAAAGTGTGGGCGTTGGGGGAAGGGAGGAGGAGACCGGGGAAGGGAGAAGGACCCCGGGGGGAGCTGCCTGAGGACCGGGGCCTGCGGGCAAACATAGCGGGCACTGCCGGCGCCACCTCCCGGGCTGGGGGGGCCCCGGGGCGGCAACTCCGGGGGCAGCGGGGGCCCTACGGGGGCGCTGCGCTCTGCCTGGCCTCGCCAGCGGCTCCGCTCCGCCCGTATAAGTCCAGTCCGTGCATTCCCACCGCCGCTCTGCCTCCCCTCGCCTCGGCCCCGCTCCGATCTGTACCTTACAGGCGGCTCCGTTCCAGCCCGCGGGGCTCCAGTCCGTGCATTCTCGCCGCCGCTCTGCCTCCCCTCGCCTTGGCCGCACTCCGGTCTGTACGTTGCAGGCGGCTCCGTTCCAGCCCGGGGAAATCCGGTCCGTGCATTCCCGCCGCCGCTGTGCCTGGCCTCGCCAGCGCAGGCGAGCCCCCAGTCCAGGAGCGCTGCAGTCCGCTCCAGCCTCGGGACTCCGGTTCGCACATTGCAAGCGGCTCCGTTCCATCCCGCATGGATCCAATCCGTACATTCCCGCCGCCTCTCTGCCTCGCCTGGGCAACACAGGCGAGCGCTCCACCCGCAGGACTCCAGTCCGTGCATTGCAGGCGGCTCCGTTCCACCCCGCGTGGATCCAGTCCGTACATTCCCGCCGCCGCTCTGCCTCCCCTTGGCAGCACAGCCGGCCCCGCTCCGGCCGCATCACTCCGCTCCGCACCTTGCCGTCACCCGCCGCCACCGGATCTACTTTCACTCCGCTCTTTTTTTTCTCCTTTTTTTCCTCTTTTTTTTTTTTCCTTTTTTTTGATTTTCTTTTTTTTTTTTTTTTTTTTTTTTATCTCTTCCCCTCCCGCCGCTCCCCGTCTCCTCCCCCTCGGGCTCGTGGAGGCTGGGCGGCGCGGATCGCTCCGCAGCCATGGTGGCGCGGTGAAGCCGCGGGGGCAGCGGGGCGGGCATGGCCAGGGGCGGGCGGTGCTGAGCGGCCGCGGGGCTCGGGCCGTGGCATGTAAATAACTTCTTTCCCACCCCCACCTGGAGCGCTCGGGCGGGCGCCGATGCCGGCCCCTCCATCTTCCGGAGGGGGGGTGTGAGGGGCGCCGCGGCGCTCGGCCATGTCGCGCAGCGAGGGATCGCCGGGGGTGAGTGCGGGGTGGGGGTGGACGGGAGAGACCGGGGGGACAGGGGGAATATGGGGGAACAGAAGAGACCCGGGGGACAGAGGGAGTCAGGGGGATAACAGAGGGAACAAGGGGACTGGGGGGACCGAGGGGGACAGAGGGAATATGGGGGAACAGAAGAGACTGGGGGGACAGAGGGGATGTGGGGGAACAGAAGAGAGCGGGGGGACTGAAGGGGGGGACAGAGGGGACCGGGGGAGGCAGAGGGGATATGGGGAAACAGAAGAGACCAGGGGGGACGGGGGGCAACAGAGGGGACAGGTGGACCGAGGGGGACAGAGGGGTTATGGGGGAGTAGAAGAGACCGGAGGGATGCGGGGGGGAACAGAAGAGACCGGGGGGACCGAGGGGGCAGGGGAACTGGGGGGACAGAGGGAACCGGGGGGGATAGGAGGGACGGGGGAGACCAGGAGAGACAGAGGGTAAAGAAGGGATAGGGGCCACCGTGGGGGGATAGGAGGAACCGGGTAGACGGTGGAGACAGCTGAGACAGAGAGTGATAGAGGGGATTTGGGGAACAGAAGAGACCAGAGGGACCGTGAGAGATGGGGTCAGCAGAGGGGACAGGGGAACAGAGGGGATTTGGGGGAACGGACGAGACCAGGGGGGACCGAGAGAGGCAGAGGGGACAACAGAGGGGTGGGGAAACTGGGGGGACAGAGGGAACCAGGGGTGGATAGGAGGGACGGGGGGACCGGGAGAGACAGAGGGAGCAGAAGGGCCAGGGGCCACCATGAGGGGACAGAAGGGACGGGGGAGACAAGGGGGATAAGGGAGACAGAGGGGCTTTAGGGGAAGGGAAGAGATCGAGGGGACAGGGGGACAGAGGACATATGGGGGAACAGAAGAGACTGGGGGGACCGAAGGAAACGGGCCAACAGAGAAGACAGGGAAGCTGGGGAGATAGAGGGAACCAGGGGGGAGGGGAGGAAGGGATAGCAGGGACGGAGGAGAGTGGAAGAAGCAGAGGGAACAGAAGGGACCGGGTAGGCAGAGGGCTGACAAAGGGGCCCAGAGGAACCAAGGGCAACAGAGGGGATATGGGGGAACAGAAGAGAGTGAGGGAGACGGGGGAACAGAGGGCATATGGGGGAGCAGAAGAGACCAGGGAGACCGAGGTGGACAGAGGGGCTGTGGGGGAAAAGAAAAGACCGGGGGGACCGAGGGGCTGTGGAGGAACAGAAGAGACCGGGGGGGACCGAGGAGGACAGGGGCAACAGAGGGGACTGGGCGCACAGAGGGATCCGGAGGAAATAGGTAGGAGGGAGGGACGGGGGAGACTGGGAGAGACAGAGGGTAAAGAAGGGGCAGGGACCACCGCGGGGGGACAGAAGGGACTGGGTAGACGGTGGGGAGACAAGGGAAACAGGGAGGATATGGGGAAACAGAAGAGACTAGAGGGACAGAAGAGACCAGGGGGGACTGAGGGGAACAGGAGGCAACAGAGAAGGACAGGGGAGACTGGGAGAGACAGAGGGAACAGAAGGGACAAGGTGGGGGGACAGAAGGGACCGGATAGACAGAGGGGGTAAACAGGGATGGACGGGACTGGGGGAGACAAGGGGAGACCAGGAGAGACGGGGTGGGGGGGGAAGACGACACAGGATGGACGGGACAGACGGGGGAACAGGAGGGACTGGGGAGGACGAGGGTCCGAGGGGGACCGGGAGAGACAGAGGGGACCAAAGGAGAGAAGGGGGTGGAGGGGACCCGGGGAGGGGACCCGGCTGACGGGGGAGGACGTGAGGAATATGTAGGGAGAGGAGGGAACAGAGGCTGCTGCAGGAGACAGAGGGAAACGGGTGGAATAGGAGGGACAGGGGAGACCCCGGGGGGATAGTGAGGTCCCGGAGAGAGTGGGGGGACTGGGAGGGACGAGAGGAACAAGGAGAACCGTGGCGGGGATGACAGGGATTACCGGGGGAGACACTGGAGACTGGAGGGAACCAGGGAGGACAGGGGAGACGGAGAAGACCTCTGGCGATAGGGTGGATTAGGAGGCATCAGGGAGACCAGGGGTGGGGGTGGTCGGGGAGACAGAGGGGATTGGGGTGGGGAGTGGAGATAGAAGGGGCACAGGGGAACAGGGGTGACCAGAGGAGACAGGGGAGACTGAGGTGGACTTTGCAGATAGGACTAACCGGGGGTCTGGGGCCACCAGAGGAGACATGGGAGACAGACAGAGAGGGAATAGGAGGGACGGAGGGACTGGAAGAGACAGATGGAAGGGGTGGAACAAGGGCGACCTGGGGGAGGGACGGTAGGGTAGGGGGACCCTGGGAGGGCAAAGGGGACCGTGGTGGAGCAGGGAGGATTGGGGGGGGACAGGGGCAACCGGGAGGGACAGGAGAAGACTGGGGAGATAGGAGGGACCTGGGGGAACAGAGGGGATGGGGGAGGAGAAGGGGGTAGGGCCGCGGGGGGGGGTGGGGGGGTGGGTGGGACGGGGACGGGACCCAGCTGGAGGGGAAAGATTGTAACAGCATTTGGGGACAAACACTACTGAGTGCAGACTTAGAGGTGTGGGTGCAAGTTACCTGCTCGATGGATAATCCCTGACCCTTTAAAAATAAAAAACAGGGATGAGGAACACCCCAAAGCAGGGGGAGCCCGGCTAGGGTCTGCCCTGAGCCCTGTCTCTCCCCTCCCCCGCCCCCCCTTCCCCTCCCCTGTCCCCTCCCCTGCAGGGGCTCTCACAACCACAGCTTTGTACAGTTCCCTATAGCAACAACTCTTTTCCCCCTTTAATTTTTAGCACTTTCATTTCCTGGCGTGAATTCTGGAGTGATGAAAAATGAGATTGGATTAATTAATTTTGGTTAAATATTATGAAGTACTCAGTGCACACTGTTTTTGAGAAGAGTGCCGTTTTAATTCTGCGTGATCTCAAAGCATGCCTGTATGGTGTTAATTTTAGATGGTCCTCCTGGCTGCCTTTATCTATAGGTCTGAATTAAAGGGAAAACCCACTTTTTAAAGCACACTGTGTTCCCAGCATGTGATGGATGTCCAGGCTGTCATAAATGATGGGTTTTGTATAAGCAAATAGGTCACAAGTCAAAGTGAGCATTATGTAACTGCCTGGCTTCAGCAAACTTGATCCCAACTGTGAAGGAAGGGAAAAGTCTGGGTTTTATTCTTGTATTTTTCATCTGGACAAAGCGAGAGGCTCGCTACCCCTTTCTTCAGTGTGATTACTTTGCAGCAGATTGAATTTTTTAAACAAACCACACCCCAACAACCTGTGCTTTAAAAACATGAGCCAGTGAAATGGTGTGTGGTGGTTTGTATTTTTCTGAAAAACTGTTTCAGTCTCATTCCTGATCCTGGATGCCAAATACCAGATATTTGCCAGTGAATCAGTGGTTAATACTGTAACCGAATTCATTACATAATTGGAAAAGGTTCCTGAGTGAGTTTAGTTTTATTATTGAACTTCCCTGTATTGTAGAATGGCATTATTTGGTGCAGTTGTAGTTCTTGGAAGCACTGAAAATGAGTATGAAAGTAATTTGGGTTTTGTTTCATCTAAAGACATAAGGCAGTAATAGGTTAACGCATCTGTTGCAAAACAGATAGGCAGACGTGTAGATTCGTGGTGACTGTATGAAATAACTGTGTTTTGAAGTAAAATTGCTAACCTGAAGCTTACATGTATTTTTTTTTGTGTGTGTTTTGTACATCATGGTGGTAGTCTGTTGTGTTTGGTGTTCCTGCACAGTAAAACACATTTGCCACAGAAAAAGCCTCCAGCTCGCAGCTGGTTCAGTGCAAATATTTTAACCATGTACTTGTAAGACAAACTGAGGCAGGAGGTGGGATCCACTTTTCTTAGTGCTGATATGATCAGCTGCATCTCTGCTAGCCATTCATTAATTTGACTAATAACGACTGTGCATTTATTTTTTAAAGTATCTGTTGTGTACTTCCTTTACTGCTTCATTTTAACTGTCCTTTCTTTGGGTAATAGGCTTGGAGTGTCTGTAGTTTTTTGATTGCTTGCCTCCCTTGCAGCTCATCTTTGTAAACTGCTTTATGACTCTACTTTTCTTAAAGTCTATCTATTCTTTGCAAAGTAACATGAATCTTCTGTCAGCATTAAATCTAGCTGCTTTTAGGGCAAAATGCTCTTCATTCTTTTTTTTGTAGGAATTGTTATTGAATTTTGCCATAATTATTTTGTCAGACTGTGTGCTAGGTTGATTTATAGCCTTTCTTTCCTGGCTTTTTTCCCCCTTTTCTTCTGTATTATTCTTTCCTAAACAGAAACTCCTGCAGAGTTTTGGCAAATTGTTCTCTGAGAGGTGTTTTTTTTTTTTTATCTGGGGGGGAGGCAAGGGGTGGCATTTAATATGCCAGTGGAAAGTAGTTGCATCATGTGTGCTTTCTTAATGTGACTGTTCATTGGGCTTGCCTGAAAATGATCTCTCAAAGGTAAATGGCTGAGCAAAAATGAAAAGCAACCATGTATTGATTTCTGCTTTTGTTTCAGGCTAAAAGGACCATTCAGCTTATGCTTTACAGGGTATTTCCAGCCTGAAATTTAGTCAGCTCTTTAAAAGTAATGTTAAAAAGTACTCTCTCTGCTTTTGTATCTTATGGCTTTGCAGTTTTGTTTTGCTCTTCCTAAAGTATTGTTAGAAGATTCTTAGTATGGAATAGTATAATCTGTGATTACCATTTAGTATAAAATATGGAGCCCAAGAAGAAGGTAAACTGGCTCTGGAGTGTTGTCAAAAGCACACTGTAAATGAGATAGGGTTTTTTCTTTTATTTTGGCCGTTCCAATTTCAGTAATTATGGAGGCTTCTGGAAACTCTAGGAGGTAGAGCATTTTCAGAAAGTATTAAAACACAGTTGACAGCGGGCCTTTAGCTGGTCTTTTATAATTCTGTTTTTCCTCTGTGAAATCCTTTTGGCATGTTGTGGTTCTCTGGCAGTAGCTCAGTGTGTGATATCACAGATATCAGATGTCTTCTTGTAATTCCTGGCATTTGCTGAGCTGCAGCGGGGTTCTCTGGGGCAGCTTGGGTGAACCAGGAAATGTCATGGAAATTCAGCGGGGAAAGTGGTGTGATTGAGAAACAGTCATGTCCTGTTGGGAATAGGTGAACACCTTCACTGTTTGAGTGTTCACATCTTTGTGTCTGGTAATCTGATGTGGACCGTATTCAGCAAAGAGATGTGTCTTTGAGTAAGTGGTCTTTACATACTTTTCCCTAATGCTTTAGACATAGATGCCTGTCAACAGGAGTGCCAAACCATCACAGCTCTGTTTTTTCCATTGGAAATACCTTAGATTTAAAGAAAGGTTTGTAATTATAGAATCATAGAATGCTTTTGGTTGGAAGGGACCTTTAAGGGCCGTCTGGTATAACCTCCCTGCAGGAGCAGGAACATCTTTAACTTGATCAGGTTGCTCAGATCCCCATCCAACCTGACCTTGAATGTTTCCAGGGGTTTATTTCAACTACCTCTCAGGGCAGCCTGTTCCAGTGTTTCACCACCCTGACTGTGAAAAGTTTTTCCCTCATATCCAGTCTAAATTTCCCCTCCCGTACTTTAAAACCATTACTTCTTGTCCTGTCACAAGAGGCCTTGCTTTAAAGTCTGTCTCCATCTTTCCTATAGGTCCACCTTAAGTGCTGGAAGGCTGCTATAAGGTCTCAGTACTTAAAGAGGTCCTGTGGGAAAGATGGAGGCCTCTTATTTGTGGCCTTATTAGGATTTATCTTCATCTCAAAGTCGAGATCCAATGCCAGGCGTAAGTACAGATGATATTGCACATATGGAGGAGATTTGACTCTTCCGTAAGATCTGTTGAAAGTTAGTCATAGCGTGTTGTGTTTTTGTCTGTCTCTTCGGTGAAGTTTCCCTCGTGTCTGTGTTTGCTGTTGAAATGTGACACAGTAAGTGTGGTTTGTGCTGACAGGGCTTTTGTAACATAGCTAGAAAAGAAAAGATTTCACATTGGCTACTTCGACCCATGTTTTCATCCTGCTTACCAAGTGTTGAAGGGTAACATTACTTAATTAGACACTCGTAGATAATGACGGTGTAGAAGAAGAGAATCTGCTTGTGTATTTGGTTAATCAAGACTTGCACTTCTTTGGTATAATTCTGTTTGAAGGATGGATTTTTTTTTGTTTGTTTGTTTTAAATGGAACCCAGTGTGTTCCTCTTAACCACAAGCACTTCTATCTTGTTGTTACTCCATATCTCCCTTTCTGTTTTCTTTTTTCTTTCTTCCCTTCTATTTGTATTTTTATTTTTTTCCCCTTTATTATCCTCATTGTTAACTGCTGTGCCCCAATGCACAAAAGTGGTTGTAGATGGCTTTTGTAAGATTCTGCTTAGGTAGATGTGCGTATTGAGAGCAGGTTCTTACTGCGTTGTTCACAGTTAGGCTCTTACCTCAGCCAGTTTATGATCTAAATTATACTGCTGCCCCTGTTAGTGTTTAATAGGTGCTGTAGAGAAAAACGTGACAGACTCTGAAGTGAACAGTTGCGGAATAGTCATTCCACAGGGGATTTGTTTCATAGACTCATAGAATGGTTTGGGTTGGAAGGGACTCTAAAGATTATACATTCCAACCCCCTTGCCGTGGGTGGGTTTGAGGTGGGATTAGAGCAGGAGGAAGGAGGGCTATGGTTTTTCCAGGATTCAGAAAGCCTCAAGTGGAATTCCTATTTATGCTTATAGTTCCGCAGTAATCTACATTCTTTGGATCAAATTACTGGTGAGGTTGTTGAGTTTGATGGAATTTTAAGGCTTTTTCGAAGAATGAGGACTAGGGTTAAAGGATATCTTACAACTGGCAGAACAAAGAGTAGAGCAGGGGAAAGGGATGTGTTGGATAGGCCAACACAAGGATGGCATATCTGGAGCAATGAGAAAGATTAAGGATGGAGTTTCATTGTAGTTACCTTGCACTTCCACTTGAGTTAGGCAATTTTGGCAGTACAGTTTTGTAGCACCATTGAGAATGAGTTTAATGGGCAAAGAGATGCTGGTGGCCGCCAAGGAGAGCGATGAGGGAATAAGCCTGGAATATTTTGTAAGCTTTTCAAAGGTTGCTTGATCTGGGCCAAATAATAGAAGGTGTGCTAGGTGTTGTCACTGCTGTGTCAGCCTTGCCTTGTGTACAAAGGGTTTAGTCATAGTTGTGGCAGAAGTAATTCATTGTGTGGTTATATCTGTCATAAAATGGAGGTCTGGGCTGACAAGTTCTGGTTCCACATAGGAGCGGGTAAAAAAGCTGCTTTTGGGGGAATTGTAGGTGTGCAGTAGTCAGAAAAGGGGAGTCCAGAGTTACAGGAATGAATTCTTAAAGGCAGATGGAAGATTGAGGATGAGAAGCACAGACTTCAGTCTTTTTCTTTCACTTTAATCGATCTTGGTGCACTAGCTTGTCTGTGAGCAGTCTTTCTTTTGAAGTGCATTTAACCATCTTCTCTTCCATTTGCCTCTTGTCATCTCCTGTTCTCGCCTTGTTAAAGGACAGAGAGGTTTAATTAAAGAAAAATAAACAATTTAAAGAACTATGTAAAGACAGTGTTACACAGCTCCAGAAGTAGCAACTGTTACAAGTTGCAGTCTAGTTCTTGAAAGAAGAGAGTGATGGTGAGGAAGCCTGGAAGATTCTGAGGTGGTTTGTGTGGAAAAGGGTACAGTTGTGCATGAGCAGGTTCTTAAAACGGGTCTGGGGAGCAAAGTCTGGACTGGATGTTTTGTTAGCTAATGTATTAGTCTATGAAATGTGAAATAATTGAATACATATATGGGTTTTTTTTTGTTGTTTTTTCCCCCCCTACCATATTTCTCTTCAGGTAGTAAAATCCATGTAGATCGTGTAGCTGTGAGGAGTTTTTAAGTTAATTACTTTCTCTCTTCTATTTTTCAGAAATGCACGTTGCTATTGAATCTGTCTTGACAGCTGTAGTTCAGTTACTGAGATGGTTATGTCACTTTTCCATAGAAAGTTTTGGAATCCTAGCACTGAATCTGTGAATAGCTACTATTTTAGGCAGTTCTATTGCCTCCCTTGGGGATGTTTTGAAATCAGTTGACTTCTGTTTAGTGTGTTACTGGAAAGTCAGGGTTTCTGAACTGTGGTGCATAGCCAGAAATTGCTGTTGCAAGTTGTGACATCTGCTGCCATCGCCCCTGCTGATGGAGATTGTTTGCTGCCATTTCCTTTGGTGATAGTGGGGAGAAATAAAGATTAGGGGGAGGTAGCTCTCGTGATCGCTGATAGACCTACATACAGTTCAGATGTAAACAATCCCATGTTGTATTTATATACTAATTTACTTCCTTATGGCTGCTGAATCTTCAGCACCTGCTGCTGACTGCTTCACCAGTACTACAGAGAAGATTTCATTGTTGATGCCTCTGGAACTCCAAATGAAGAACTGTCAGTGGCTAAGTACCTTATGGATTCATTTAATTATTAATCAGGGTGATAAGGCACTCTCTAAGGTACATAATTCTGTTTCAAAGACAACTGAAGTCAACAGGAAGTTTTCCATTCCATTTAAATAAAGTAGTCGTGAGACTAAGCACTCATTGATATGAGTAAGAATTCGATAGTCCAGTCTGTTCTGTATCTACGGTTTTGAGTAGTGCTAGCCAACTGCTGCTGTGTATGATCAAAACAGGGGCGAAAAGATGCATTAGGACAAACAACTTGGAGATAGCAGAGTAGTTTTTCATCCTTAAATTTGAAGAAAACATGAGACTAGTTTTCTGCCAACTTAAATTCTGGGAAACGGTGCAAAGCTGAAATCATAACAATAATAAATTGCATAAATTTGTCCTGGATCTCTGTATTATTCTTTTACTGACCAATTATTCATGTTTTATTCCCACTGCTTCCAGCTAGAATCACAGTCCTAGTGTGTGTAGAGAAAAAAATGAGAGGCATTTGTGGTCCCCTCAGTGAGAACTGGGTTTATTTGTATTCTTCCTGAGCTAGACATGTATTTCATGCCTCTGAGACCCAGCCTACACTGTGATACACAGTTTCATCAAACACACAACAGTATCATAAGTACTGATATTATGTGTTAAATTCTATCAGAGCAAGGTAAGACTGAAGAGTTTTACATGTAGGACTCCACATCGTTGTACTTTTTACCATCCCCTGTGCCAGAATTTTCAGGCCAGGAAGCAGATAGAGAAGAGCTACTGACTTGGCTTTCCTGGTAAGTAACATACCTTTGTAGGTGAAGAGTAGGAGACTTTCTGGGGAAGGCTGTCATGTGGATCTTCTTTGTAATAGAAAAGCCAGTGACAATTGTGGCCTCCTCAGCAGGTTATAAGGGTGATTTTTCCTCGCTGTTCTGTAGTATCCTCTGAGTGTGAAATGATTTGTGAGGAACTTGAAAGATGTGCTGCAGTGGTGTAGTCAGGAGCAGCAAAGTGATGGGGGTGTGCCTCTGAAGGCTGTAAGAAAAGCAGAGATGGGGAGGGAGTTTACTGAGTCTTGTGTAAAACTGTTGTAACTGGGTAGAACAGATGACCACCCCTGTACATGCACTCCAAGACAGAATCACCCAGATCATGGGATTCTGCATAATACACTTTGTCTTTTACTAGAGTTCCTTGTGAATGCTTACTGCTTTCCCGTGGAAAGTGGATGGATGAAGTTAAGCAACTTCTAGGTATGAGGATGAACCTGCCTACAGTCAGTGGACACCAACTCCTCATAAAACTCCATCCTTAACTCTGTGGTCCTGGCATTCAAAGGTGGATGACAAATTTCATCAAAAAGATGAGCCTGGGTACTGCAAATCAGGACTTGTGGGATGTTTCAAGTCGTGAGCCTGACATTGGCAAATGACAAATAGAGTCATATATAATGTCTCCGTGCACCCCTGCCCTAAACTCACCTCTTTGTCTTCTGTAGATAAAAAATTGCCTTTTACTCTACCTCTTTTTTCCCAGGAGAAAACCATCTTAGGAGCTTCCCCTCAGTCCTCTCTACAAGCAGAGTCTACCTCTTTTCTCAGATAGGTTACAGCTTTAGCTTTGAAGACTGAGGAATCTCTGCAGTATTCAAATAAGAGTTTCTGTGTCCAGGAGCTTGTTTCTTACTTAACTATATTACTTGATCCAGGGCAGGGTGCAAAATAAACTCCCACAAATCCCTCTCTGTAGTCTTTTAATTGACTGCAGGAAGAAAAAAATTACACATTCCCTACAAAAATTAAGGTTAGGATGCTGGTGGCTAGGTTTGGGTATTATTTCAAATCAGAAAATAGCAAAATGTCATCTGACTTTCTGCAGTGACGTGGCACCCGATGCTTAGGTTATTTCTGAGGCTGTGCAAGGAATTTGGTGTCTGAGGGAAATCCATTGAGCTGCCAGAAGAGCTTACTGTTGCTTAAATACAAGAAAAGTAGGTGTTCTTTTGCCTGTGAAAGCATCTTATTGAAATGCATGATTGTATGACATGAAGCTTTATGTTCTTGAGGTCATTTTTTTCACTGTGGTAAGCGATGACCTCCTGACTACAGGATAAGGCTTATATGGCGCTTAGTGTAATCTGTTCAATACAATATGGACAGAGAACCTAATGAGCCATCAACCAAATGGGAAGGTGTATAGGATGCTCAGACATTTTCTTTGCTTTTCCTCCCCCTGTCCTGCTTCCCACCATGCAGATCCTGTTCTATGTAAGACTGTAAGAGGGGGACAAGTCTTTTAGAGGAATGAAACTTTTATAAACCACTAAAGGCTGCATAACTGCGTGTTTGCTATTGGCAGTTCAGGATGTTGAATACAAGGCTGGAAATGAAGCTTTAGTGTTAGTCACAGAATCGTAGAATGGTTTGTGTTGGAAGGGACCTTAAAGATCATCCAGTTCCAGCACCTCTGTGATGGGGGGAGGTGTTGTTAACAGTGTTTAATAAAGATTAGGTCTTCAGGTGTGACAGTAACTTGGGCAATGCAATGAGCTTTGTTTTCCTAGCCCTTGGTTCCGAGTCTGTTTCTGAGGGTATATGGAGAAATTGCCTATTTCACAGCAACAGCTGTACTGGGTCAGATCAGGGACCTGGGTTTCCCATCATAGTGTTTCCTGCAGTGGTTAATAGGAGATGCCTAGGAAGAAAAATAAGGAAAGAGTAATTTTCTAATTATACTTCCTGAACCACTGATTGCGGAAGGTTGGGAAAGATTTGTGGGATTTCTGGAGTTAAGGATAGTATCTCTGTGTAGGATCTGTTGAGCATTAGACATCTTTGAATGTGTTCAGCCTCTCCTCAGTCACATGAACTTCCAACATACTGAGCATGGAGCACCACGGTTTAACTATGTGTTGTTAAAAGAACAGCCTTTTACTTGGGATTTTCTTGAGCCTTCTACCTACCAGCTTCAGTGCCATGTAGTTTGTATTGAAGAGACAGAAAATACCGATTCTGTGATCACCTTTTCAGTGTGAACTGTGGTGATATTAATCAAGATGTGTGAAAATGAATGGGAAAAGCAGCTTGTGTACTCGAAGAGGTGCCTGTATTCCAAAGACCAAATTGACAGTACAAGGTTACGTCAGTGAAATTTTATTTAAACTGAAAAAAAACTGTGTGTGTGTAACATAACTGCATTTTGAAGGTATTAAGAGACAAGTGGACTCCAAAAGCAGGATATTTGGACTGTTAGCAGGTTTTCTTATCATTCTTAGGGCAGTATATTTTTCCACTTTTGCAGTCTTAAGTTCCTTAAGGGATCTTGTTTTCTGATGTTAAATGTTTGTATTACCTAGCGTAGGTTGTGAGTCATTCTGTTAGTTAAATAGTATTTGTATCTGGGTGATGAATCTGTTTATATCTACCATAAATGGCCTTAATTATTCTCCGTATTATGTTTCCTAACAGTACTGGAAGCTTTGTTAGGGAAGCTCGGTTTAGCTTTCACATTTGATTGTGATGATGTCTGCAGACCTGCAGTTCTTTAACCCTGCCCCTGCCGAGTATTAATGATGTTATCAACCAAAGCTACTGCAGCTTTATTTATTTATTGTAATTGAATTTATTATATTTACAGTACTCGCACAGGTGCTGTCCTGACTGGTTAAAGCATTAGCCACCAAATGCCAAAGTGTCTGCATGGTAACTGCAGCAGCATTTCAGTATCGAATAGACTAGATCACGTGCAGCCCCTCATTAAAATACGATTAAAGTATCCCCTTTTGTTTGTTAGATGGAGGCAAGCCCATGCTTTGCACTGGACCCTCCATTATGTTTGTGCTGGGTGTTTTGAAATGTCTCTGTTGTTTGTGAGGCTGATTGTTCGCCACCCCAGCCCTGGCCTTGCTCAGAGTGCTGCTGAGGATGTGCTGCGTTCAGCTGGCTTGCCGTTATTCATCTCTCCTCTTCTATCGACTGGTAATTAAATGCAAGTAAATGAAAATGGTGTCTGCTTTCATTTAAAATGTAGTCTTCTAAAGACAAAAATGAGATATGAAACTCCTGTTGTTGATTGGGGGTGCTTTTTTTCTTGTACCTCTGCTTTCTAATGAGTGAAGACTGTTGTATGCTTTTTGGTTGTTTTTTTTTTTTTTTTTGTTGTTGTGGTTCTTTTTAAGAATTGTATTTAATTAATAAGCTGGTCTTACAGTTAGAGAACTAGTATAAATTATACTGGTAATTTCATAGAATCATGGAATGGTTTGGGTTAGAAGGGACCTCAATTTACCGTGACCCCCTGTGGTAGTACATAAATAATGAAAGAATAACAAAAACTTATGACTACATAAAAAAAAAAATGAGAAGATTTAGTTATGCTTTTTAATAGAAGCCTCCTTATCTTGCCTGGAAGTAGGAAAAACTGGGCTGTTCTTTTGGTTTATTTTTTTGTGAAACATGGGACTCGGTATGCTTCAGGCTCAAGGGCTTAGCATGAATCCCCAGATTTAATATGTATCTTTGATCGGGAATGGCCTTGCCAGTACCTATGGAAAGCATAAAGTTATCAGAAATGTGGTATAGTTGTTTCAGTCTTGTGATCAGTGTAAATAACTGGAGTGAGACAGCTGGCTTCCAGTGGCCATTGAAATTTGAGCAAATGAAGAGTCTTAGTTCCAAATCAACACGTTGCAGAGGAAGAAGGGATAGAAAATCCTATATAAGTTCTTAGATCTGGCTTTTTCTTTGACACGCTGTGAAATCAGATGATTTGGCACTTGTAGCTACTGTGGGTAAGAGGCGTTTATAAGATATAAAATAAAATGTATATGTGGCAGTGGTGGGGGAGGCATCTGCTCTGAAAACATCTGAGATGCTTGAAAGTGCATCCTTGGTGGGAAAGAGAAATAGCATAGCTGGCACGGAGGCTCGCCTGCTTGTGCCTGTGTGGCCGTATTTAGAAAAGGATCAACACCAGGAACTGAATTAATAGCAAAGTGAGTGGCTGGAGGAATTGAAAAGAGAGGAAATTGTATCTTACTTGTTCGTTTGAATTTGGCCAGACGATACTGGGGGGGGTTTGCTAACTCCAGACTAGCTGCCTGTGCAAAGTGAACATGGAGGTGTGTTTCAGAAGGTAAATGGTTGAGTAACTTGAAGCTCTGCAGCTGCTGTTACCTGAGTTTGTTTGTAGGTGGCTATCTTCTGCCTGCAGATAGAAGGTGAACAGAAAACCCAATCCTCTCCACTTGTAAGCCTGGTCTAGAAGGGCTAAATCCAATGCTTGATGGAGCCAAGTGCAGGATGTTTGTGCTGCGTGTAGCGCTGTGGGAAGCTTCTGGGTTTGAGTACATCTCACAAACATTCATGTGTATAAGTAAAGCAAACAGCAGCCAATTAAAAAAAAAAAAAAACCGCCACTTTTCAAAGCAGTTATATATAAAATAGAAAGCTGTCCTTTTGGCACATACTTGCTAGTATAGTAATGCAGTTTATTACAATTATTTGCTCTTTAGAATTATTGGCTCTTTGTCAGGGAGTGCAGAGGTGGGACAAGGGGAAATGGTTTTAAGCTGAAAGAGGCAAGATTTATATTAGAAATTAGGAAGAATTTTTTTTTGCCCAGAGAAAAGTTGTAGATGTCCCATCCCTGGAGATGTTCAAGGCCAAGTAGGATGGGGCTTTGAGCAGCCTGGTCGAGTGGAAGGTGTCCCTGCTGATGGTGGGGGGAATGGAATTGGATGATCTTTAAGATCCCTGCCAGCCCAAACCATTCTGTGATTCTGTTTGCACCTGGCAGCTTTTAGTTCATAGTAATTTTGTAGGGGTAGAACAGATTATCTAAATAAATTAATCATTTGAACCTCCCCCCTCCCCCTGCCCCCTCTTGCTTCTAAGGAGATGGCCAGGGATAATGCTTTCAAAGTTTTCATGAGCAGTTAAACTCCCTTCCCACCTGTTTTTGATAGAAGTAATTCTTTTTGTTACACTCATCAAGACTCATTTTGAAGGACTTATTTTTCTTGTTTTGGCAAAATAGTTGATCAGTGCAACTGGCAGGGAACTGACATGGAGCAACAAAGAATTTCTGTTTCGCTAAAAATCGTATTTGAGGCCATCTTGGAGCACTTTGTGAACTGGAGTAGAAACTCTTTGTGTGAGAAAGGCCATTCAAGTGAAGTTGCACGTTTTCTTGCCCAGAATTAGCATACCAGAATACTTTATTACAGAGTGTTTAGAATACTTTGTACAAGAAATAACAGTGAGTTGGAGATTGCTAACTGAGGATCTGTACTGGTGCCAACTGACTTTTTTTTTTTTTTTTTTGATGAAAGCTTTGTATACATAACAGGGTGAGTCATCACTGGAGAGTTCTGAAAGTGTTTGGCATCCCGAAGAATCCTTTTCTGTGTCTCTGCTGCACAAAAGTATTTTTGTTATGAAACTCTGCCTTAAGAAGTATTGCAATAACTGGAAGCTTTAGGGGAGGGTTTTCTAATGTGGCTTAAAGCTTGGCTTTCTATTATTATTTTAAAAATATTTTGATGTTCTTAGATCTGCCTGAATAATAACATAACAATTTCTGAGTGGTTTGTTGGCTGTTAATTTTTTAAAGATGTAGCTTCAGACGGACCTCTTTTATAAATATGTTTTTAAAAGTGTTTCAGGAGCTTGACTGTTTTTTTTAGCTTTAATCCAAGTATTAAAAATCTGGTTGTAGGAGAGTACTGTAACTCCTTTTGCTTCATTCAATCAGGGTCCCTGTTGTAAACCCAGAGTAGCTGCTTCTGTGTTGTGCTTATTTTGAGTACACTTGCTCTTGATAGTTGTTATGTAGAAGAATGGCTTTGGTAGTTTCCGTTGTTTCTTAAGAAACAGATATCTTGTAAAGCTGAAGTCTTTTCTTTTGTGAGTGAAGAACATCAGTGCTATCCTCACTCAGAGCAACTACTTGATAAAAAGGAACATTTTTCAGTGTTCAAGGTGGCCGTAAGTAATGCATCAGACGAACATTGTATTTTGCCCATGGTTTTTCCTAATGGTGTGAAACCTGGTTTGTGTAATGTTCAAGTGTGTGCAAAGCAGCAGGGATGGAATTTTGCAGCAGGTGAAAGACAGTGGCAAATTTATTTTTATCTGAGATTTTTAGGGATGAGTGAAACTTCAGAGTTTCATTTCCCTCGATTCATTCCTCAGCGGTCTGTCTTCTAAGATGTGCTGTAGTTAATAGAAAAAATTGAAGCCGTTGGTGGATTCTTTCATACCTTGTACTAGTGATGATATAGATATATTTATTATGTATTAAATATGACAGGTTTTATTTTTGTTATTTCTTTTGAATAAACCTGAATATGAAATTTATGGCCAAGGAAACTTGAAAAAAAAAAGAACAGGATTCTTCAGAGGAAGAATTTGTGAAGAAGTCGTCAGAGCTTGTGATTTTTTTTGTTCAGAAAAAAAGAAAGCTTCCAGAATCACTTAGACTTGTACAGGTTTTTAATCCAAATTCTCTGAATGAGAATGATAACAGAAAGCATAAAAGACAGAAGGGCTTTCAGACAGCTCTTGGAAAAGAACACAGGTTATTCAGCACTGCACATACGAGTGTGATAATTTTGAGTCAGGCTCTCAGACTCATGTATTCTTATATTACTGTGTTCATCCAAGGCTGAGCGTTTAAACAGCACTTTCATTTGATTTGGAAGTGAGACAACAGAAACTTGTTTGGCTAATAATGTTCATACTTGGTGATAGTTTTTATTTAAGCTTCGAATTAGCCCAGTGGCATCACTAAGCAATGCTTTTCAATGGTAGCACACTCCTTATGAGTTTTTTTTTCTTCTTTAAGTTGAAGTTCTTATGCTGTGTGTCACCAACGTAGTATTATTGTACACTAAATTACGTGTTGGATTGTGCTAATCCAGGGTGTGTCTAGTGAATCTGAACCCCCGGTTCATTTTTATTTTCAAAGGGAAGCTAAACTTCACCTGTTGAATTAATTTTTGGAAGAGTTAAACCCTCAACTTCTCGGCCAGTTGGGCCATGGAATTGAATATAAGAAAATAAAGCATTGGGGTGTGTCTGTATCTAGAGAAGGAAAAATTTTTGATGGTGTTATTAGTTTACTATTTGCCTGGCATCCCTCTTGGAGCTGTTACTGGGAGAAGCTCTACTTGAAATTCTGTACGTCCTCCAACAAGACATTATTTCCAGCTGTTCAGATGAAGGAAGTTTCCCTGGGGGGCACTGAACCGACCATGCTGCCATTACTGTAGGATCCAGATGCAAAGAAGACAGCCAATATTTCTTCCATTATTAGGTGACTTTATGTGCCTGTTTCGCAGCTTGTAGGCCAGAACTTTGGTGCCTGAAATTTCTAGGTGTCTTAGGTTTTCTCCCAAGTCTTTGAAGTATCCTAGAATATCCATTTTCCAATATGCTGAATGTTGCAGAGCCCAGATGCCGTTATAACTCCTTAAATTTGCAGTACAAAGGTATTTTCACTGTAATCCATTGAAATGGAGCAGAGACACATGGACTTGGATCTGTTAGAGCAAATCTGGAGGAGAACCACAAAGATGATCCAAGGGCTGGAGCATATCCCCTGTGAGGACAAGTTTAGAGAGTTATTCAGCCTGGAGAAGAGAAGGCTCCAGGGAGACCTTATAGCAACCTTCCAGTACTGAAAAGGGTCTTCCAGGAAAGCTGGGAAGGGCTTTTTATCAGGGAGTACAGGGATAGCATGAGGGAGAATGGTTTTAAGCTGAAAGAGGAAAGATTTAGATTAGATACTAGGAAGAATTCCTTTGTTGTGAGGGTGTTGAGGCACTGGCACAGGTTGCCCAGAGAAGTCGTGGATGCCCCATCCCTGGAGGTGTTCAAGGCCAGGTTGGATGAGGCTTTGAGCAACTCGATCCAGTGGGAGGTGTCCCTGCTTATGGCAATGGGGCTGGAACTTGGTGATCTTTGAGGTCCCTTTCAACCCAAACCATTCCATGATTCTTTGATAAGAAAAGGTGGTGAAGGTTATTGAAGGTGGAGGTGTTCCCTGGTGATTTACTTACTGGTGTTTTATTAGTGATGGAAACTTTCTAGCTAGCTGTATATTTACAGGGCATCTAAGGCCACGATTCCAGAGATCTGCTTTGCTGGCAGCAGTGACTTACGCAGTCACCTCCTATTGCAGCTGCTCAGCTCTGTTCCTCTGCCAGTGCAACTGCCTGTGCCGAGTACCTGGCTGTGAATGCGCTTGTGGCAGTGTGGCCCCTGTTTGCAAAGGGTACATATGGCTCACATGCTACCACAGGTGAATATTTTACCCTTGGCCAAGTCCTGCTTGTTTTGCTTTACCCCAAGTTGGCTTTTTGAAGTGTTGCATATAAAGCTATTTTTCTTATTTGTAGATTATCGCAGTAGAATCATAGCGTTCACGGCAGCAGTGAACAGAGGGGTAAAGAGAAGGAGGTCTCTTCAACAGTGATTGGTTTAAAATGAAAATAGTTTTTTTAAAGTTTTAGGTGTGGGGTTTTTTGTTTACTTGATCTTTACCTTTTTTAGCTGTGAGGTCAGTATTGCCTTTCATGTTCTGTGGTATATTTTTACATTGGTAAACTTGTGCTTTTGTAATTTTTTTCTAGTTAACAGGATTCTTGATAAAATTTTAGATCTTATACAATTATAACCTTTGTAAGTAATTTGAGATTTAGAATGGTTCAGGTATGCAGAAAAAAAAGTCAAGGTTTATTATAGCATTCATATGTTTATCAGCCTTCCAGTAATTAAAGGCAGCCTAGAGGGAAGTTGGGAGGGGCTCTTTATCTGGGACTGTAGGGATAGGATGAGTGGGAATGGTTTTAATCTGAAAGAGGGGATATTTACGTTAGACATTAGGAAGAAATTTTTTGCAATGGGGATAGTGAGGCACTAGCAAAGGTTGCCTGGAGAAGTTGTGGATGCCCCATCTGTGGAGGTGTTCAAGGCCAGGTTGGCTGGGGCTTTTAGCAACCTGATGCAGTGGAAGGTGTCCCTGCCCATTGCAGGGAGATTGAACTGGATGATCTTTAAAGCCCTTTCCAACCCGACCCATTCTGTGATTTTATGATACAGTTAGCAGTCCGATAGCTTCTGCTGTGCCTACGTCTGTCTTACTCACCAGTGAACTAAACCTTATCCAAGTTGAGGCATGGCATGTGTAGGCTATGTACTCACCAAATGTAATGTTTGAAGTGAATACCATTGTTCAAAATTATCTGAGTGCTTTTCAAAAACTGAGATCCAGGAACTCAGACTTTGGGTTGTCTTTGTGAGAATTTTGTGGAAAAAAAATGGTTGCTCAAGATAACAACAAAAAAAAATGTATATAAACCCAAATAGCTCAAGATAACAAAAAACCCCAGATAAATAGATTGCTCGAGATAACAGCTGTCTAAAGAATTTGTGTTGTGATCTGTTAGTGCTGAGCATTAAAAGATGAGAAAATGAGTGTTAATAATTCATATGTTTTACTTACGGTACTTATAGCACAATTTGCAAAATGATAGGTACACATACTCTGTAAATGTTTTGTGGAAGTTTGACTTGAAAAATCAGTACAAATTGAGCCTCAGTTCTAGTGAGTTTGAAATTACATGTATCCAAGAAACGAAATCCATCTGAAAGAGTGGAGCTGGATAGACATGGTTAACACTGACTGTGGGGATTAGTGGCAGGTTCAGCCTTGCTGCTGTTAATGAGCTGGAAGGAGGCGGAACCAGCAAGATAATGGTATTGACAGACAGCAATGTAAATGGCTTTGTGAACACATAGAGAGATAAAATGGTTAGGAATATACAAAATACAGAAAAGAGAGAAGGAGGTCCCCCCCCAACCTCTTCTAACTGATAAACCAACCACTGTTTGGTGAGTCAGGGTGGATGGGTTATTCAAACACTGCACTGGTGAGAGGTAGAATCTTGCAATTAAACAATGCTGAAAAGGAACAAGATGGATGTGTTTTATGGATCATATTTTAATTTCCTCGAGTATGTAATGAAGATGAGTGCGTTACTGCTCTTGATACAGCTGGGCTTTGTGTTGTTACGAGCCGCAAGCGTATCCACGAGGTAGCGCTGCTTTGAGCCAACAGTTGATGCTCATGCCTAGGTTTAAATATGTCATGGGGTGGGGGGAAAGTGGTGTTGGTGAAATGTAGTGAAGAATTGAGCATATTTAAAACTAGCAACTTCATATCTTTATGTTTAAAATATTAAACCCATTTTATCTGGTAGATGGTCATGTAATGGGAACTGTGCCTTTTAGGAAATATTTTTTTCTGTATTCTCGGAATGTTGAACAGAAAAGTTGTACTCAGAGAAGAGGGCATTTCTATAAAATAGCATTTTCTACAAGTAATCTCTGTAGTATACAATGGACGAAAATATGTAGTAGTTATTAGCATTCTAAATAAATAAATAGAATTATCCACTGTTGAACTGTCCCAAATGTCACCTCAGCTGCTCTGCAGACACACAGCCATGCAGGCGTAGACCAGCAGCGTTTACCAGCTGTGTGTAAGAGCTACACCGCGTGGAAAGGGATTTCACATTTTATTATGTGGGAGGGATGATGTCAGTTTGGTTGATTATGCCCCTTTCAAGCTGCTGTGATAATTACCTGCTTGTTACCAGAAGTGTCGAACCCATTTTCAGTTCTTGTTTGCTTTTGCTGTCATGCCCTAATTGCTACATAATTTTGTCCCTGCCAATTACTACCTTGGAGTTGAATATTACAGTGGAAAAGTTGTAAGAAGCAATAAAGTCATTGTTTTCCAGATCTCATAATTTCAATAGAATATTTTATTACGCTACAAAGTGTATTGAAATACATGCTGCTCACTTCTGTGAGGTGGTGAAATCCCATGGTTCCCACTGAAATCAAGAGGATGGGGAAGGCGTAAGTTTTTGATAGAGCAAGCCCCTTGCTATTGAGGTGGCTGTAGTAGCTGCCTTGATGGTTAAATATGCAAAAGTGAAGAGATGTGGAGAACTGATGGCTTCTAACTTTTTATTTTGGAAATAAGTATATTTACTACATTCTTTAGAGACAGGAATTCATAGATTTGCTGGCTTTTTCTTATCCTTTTCCCTTTTCATCCTATCTTTTATCCACTATGTGACTTCTAAAAACTGCCTTTGATATAGATATTAGGTCATCTGATGTGATCCTTTATCCAGTTTTCTGTAAAGAAGTAATGTAAATGGGTTTCTGAGTCTAACAGTGTTTTACACTCTGATTAAAGCTATTTGGTTGAATTTTTCAGTGACATACAGCCTACAATAATGGGGTTACGGGCCCGCTGACAAAGCACTTTGTTTTCTTTGTGAACTGTCGTTGCCTTGCTTTGGGGTTTTTGGGTTGACCTCCAGCAATAAAGTCTGATATTACTCAATATTAATAACGGTTACTGTTGCTGAAATGTGTACATGGAATGAGGTGGATGAGCATAGGGAAGAGGCAGAAGTGGGATTTGGATTGAGTAAGCACAGTTAAACAAAATGCACTTTGACATAAGAGGAATGGTGTCACTGTGGAGAGGTGTGGAAAGGAGGCTACAGTCCAGAAAGAAGCATTTCTGGATAGGAATTTAGAGTGTAGGATGTTTGTGGCTCTGTCTTGGAGCTCTGTTTATTGCAGAGATTGTGAGGTTGGCTGATGGCTTTTTTTAACATGATTCTGATATTCAGGACTAAAAGACCAAAATGTTGGTGGAAAGTCATGAAGCAACCAAAGATGGGAGAAAGCTTGGAGAAAATTGTCTTGGTGAGAGAGTTAAAGGTGCTCGGTCTGTTTAGTTTATGGGGTGATGGAGAGTCCAAACCCTAAAACTCAGTAGTAGCTCGGTTAGAGTGGAAAATGTCTCCAGCAGAGAAAACGCTGAGTTCTTAAGGAGTCTACTATGTGAGAGGAAAAGGCACAAGAGCCAGTGGTTGAAAACTGAAAGCAGAGAAGTTCACATAGGAAACGAGCATGAATTCATGAGGAAGAGCAAAGGACAAAGGGTTTGGCAAAGTGAATGTCCTTCTGAATGATGGGCTTCGATCAGCTATGGTTATTGAGTGAAATTCATGGGTATTAGACTTGCGTGGATAATGATTCTAGTGTTGTATCCAGTGATTCTGTGAGCAGCCGGACTTGTAGCAGCTTTTTTCATGTATGGTGTAATAAGTGTTGATCATCTTTGTGGTCGAAGATTCTTTTCAAACATAATCTTTAATACATTGATTGCAGAATGCAAACGATTTCTAGGATTCTGAGGACACAGTATAACTCGATGGTAACTCTTTTGTCGTCATGAATGCTTTCGGATATTTTAAGTAGAAATTTCAGCTTGCAAAAATAGAGAGAAAAAATCAGTTATACAAAAGTAATACTGTAACAAAACCTCATGGTTTTACTACTGAAATTCATGTGTGGCCAGACTGTGAAGTAGCCTTGCTGTGTCCTGTTATGATACGACGACAGTACTTGGGTAAATCTGAGCAGCCTTAGGGTCGCTGTAAGTTACACCCAGCCGCATGTGCTTCCCTTGGCAGTGTTGTCTTCACAAGTGGTTGCAAGCATAGCTGGTACAGACCTGCTCTGCCAGCTCTGTGGTACCTAGGAGTGCTTCTGGAAGGTTTGATTAAGATAATTTTTGAGGCTGTGTGGTCTGGTGAGTAGAACTGAGCTTTCATGCTTAAATGTTAATGAGAAGCATATGTGTATCTGTAAAAAGCAAGCTGAAATAAAAGTATAAATATCTAAGAAGCTGTCATTCCAGAAGGCCTGTGCTCAGAAAAGATTAGGTAAATACACAAATAGTCCCATTATAAATCAACTTCAGTATCATTTCTGGTTATCTTTATTACTTATTTTTCTGGTGGCTTCTGAAAAAATGAAGCAGCAAGTGGTTCAGATTGTAACTTCCAGATCCTTTAAGACAGCATTCCATACCCTGTTACCAAAAGAAGCTTCACTCGCTTTATTCCCTCTCCTTCTCTTTCCTGTCACTGCTCTTCTCCCTTGCTGCTTCCAGTGCAAACATTTGTGGGCCTCCAACCAGTGGATTAGGATAACAGATCTGGATGAGAACTAGCTGTGTTTTGCTGGGTATAAATTCAATCTGCGTTCACATTATTTCTGGGTCTGTAGGTCAGCATGTTTGAATTGTGAACATTTTATTGGCATTTTTCTCCACTGAACATAAGTTTTCAGAAGTAATTTCCTGTTACCTTAAAAACCACGTTTGCTTGCCTGTTTGAAGTGAGGATATCTGTGGAATGGGAGAGGAGTTGCAAAACTTGAGGACCTTTAGCAACCTGCAGTGCAGTAAGCTTATTGCTTGTGTGTCCTTGGATGGTGGCCTCAAAGGAACTTGACCTGGCGGTATCAGTTGGTCCTCTTGGATGACTTCCATTGTAGTAGTTGCTGTAACAAGGTTTGCTGGGTACGTGCCCCTATCGTATGACACAGATACAATTTTGTTTATAACTCTGACCTGTATCGTATGACGTAGGCTGAGCAGTAGATCATTCTTCTGGTAGCACTTCTGTCACAGCCTGATCTCATCTGATCTCATCTGATGCTGGGGGTGTGAGGGAGGTGATCAGGTAGTAGAATTCCTCTAGCATCCACTGCTGGAGCACCCATCTATTTATTAACATGCCCTTAAAGAAGAACATGGAAAGAAGTTAAATTAAAGAAATGAGGGTGTAACAATTCTAAAAAAACCACAGTGAATTTATATATTTGATCTTAATGGGCAGAAGACTGGCGTGGGCAAAAGCAGAGGAGGACGCTTGTTATGGTGAATATGGAATATGAAGAGGTGAAATTTTGAGAATGCTGATGTACAACAACGATCTTTGTTCCAAATAAAGGTGATAATTTAACAGTCTTTTGTACAGAATATTGGAAGTTCTCTAGTATAATTACTTGGGACTATTTATAAACTATCAGTAATTGCCAGGAGGCAAATTTGTGTCTCCAGGTGAGAAGAATCCTCTTCAGGGGTGTAAAAAAGTGTTGGACAGTTTTGTTTAGCAGAGTGCAGCATTTCTGCCCTCTCCATACTCCTAGAGATTGATATGGATGTTCATAGGGAAGCTTTTAAACATCTTTGAAAGCTTCTATTAGTTGTGCCCCATGCATTTGAGTTTTGCTTACTATGCTACTTCTGTCCTTGTTTCTATTTCACGTAGTTTTATTTACTCTGGTATAAAAATAGTTGCCATGATCTGGCTTTTAGGATTTACTTCTAGTTTGAAAACAATTTTATTAAAAGAAAAACAATTCCTGTGCATTATAAATTTACACTGATTGCATTGCCCATTTTCTTTTTGAGTCTATTTTTATTCTTCTGAGGTTTTCCAAGCTTTCTGAATAAGTTTTAATGGATTTCTAATTAGTGAGCAGCTCTTGTGTTCTTCCCCTTTGGCTTCCCTATGTTTAGCAGTTTTATTGACAGAAAAATATTTCCTAACACTTGTTGACATCTGAAACAAAAATGCTTTTCTTTATAAGAAGCACTAAAGGTGTTAACAGATGGAAAAGATAGGTGGTGATGTGACATTTGTTTCTGTTGTGTGTTTTTCCTTTCTAAATCCCTTTTAGATGGGTAGTAACAAACTGTAGTTAATGTGCGAGTGCTGCTTTTCTTAGGTGCCATCAATTAGTTTGGGTATTATTAAGAAAATTCTACCTAAGGTGCTCTAGGTCAGCATTTTGCATAAAAGCAGGTTACTTATATCGCTGTGGGTACTGCTGTTCCTTTCATGTCCTGATCCTTCTGGTTTAAGCTTACGTACATTTTGAGGAAGCAATAGGGAGGTGCAGCAGTCCTGTTGCCATAGGTTTTCCATTGCCTCTTGTAAAGAGAAGCTCAGGTGAAATTGGAGGATGGATGCCTTTCTGAGGGAATCTGTAACCTGTCTGAGGGACAGGCAGGTGATATTAGTGGGGTCAGAGATATTTTAGAAGCAAAAGAATGAAGGGAGTCAAGTCTTCCTGTGGATTACACAGAAAATATGTTTTCTATTAGGTCTAAAGACTTAAGTGAAGCTGATTTGAAACAAAAGATACAGGGCTTTATTCGCTGAGAAAGCCTGAGATGTTCTCAGTGGACTGATGCATTTTGGTAGATGTAAGATCTGGAAACCTCTCAGAATGATGCCGTGTGAGTGGTATTTAGTTCCTCTTAAATAAATTGATGTAATAGGTAAGACTTGTATATTTACGTTGGGTTTTGAGTCTGCCAACTGAATTAACAGTGAAATAAAAGCAATGGTTAGAGATTTTTTTTATGGTCATTGTATGCAGGCTGTACTTGCTGGATGTAAAAACAAATTTTTGAGTAAAATCTCAAAAATTTTTTACTTGTTTTCACAAGTTGAGTACTACAGCTACCTGAAAGGAGGTTGTAGCAAGGCGGATGTCTGTCTCTTCTCCCAAGTAACAAGAGATAGGAAAAATTTCTTCACAGAAAGGGTTATCAAGCACTGGAACAGGTTGCCCAGGGAAATGGCTGAGTCACCATCCCTGGAAGTATTTAAAAGGCGTGTAGATGTGGTCCCTGGGGACATGGTTTAGTGGTGGACTTGGTAGTGTGGGGATTACGATTGGACTAGGTGATCTTAAACATCTTTTCAAACCAAAACGGTTTTGTGATTCTGCACGAGATCATTGTTTTTTGCATACCTGCACTGTGTGTGGCTGGGGTTTACAGCAGACAGCACAGTCTGCACCTGCACTTAATAGATCCAGTGAGAATATTTAACATAAACAGACAAATGCATTTTGAAAGAATCTTCACAATCCTAGTGTGCTGAGACTCTTGTCAGACTGCAGAGTTTCTAAAGGAAATCTTTGACAATGACTCTTAATTAATGGTGCTAAAATTACAAAAATCTGTTCACAGACACCAAAACTTCCACCAAGTTCCAAGTATTTGACAGCTGTTTCTCATGCACGATGACTCAGATCCACTGAATTTTATGCACAGGATCTTGAAATTGCCAGGCACAAGAGTTGGAATCTTTACCATTGTATTGCTGCCTTTATTCAGAAGAAAGTACCAGGCAAACTCTGCAACAAGGAGGGAGCAAGTAGCTGCATAATTCTTAATTCTTAAAAATAACGGGAGCTTGGTCCCTTTGTGGGTAGAAAATCGTGTGCATCCTGGCTGTCACAAGACTTGAGGAGTTGAAACATCCCATGGCTGTTGCCATGGTGAAACAAATATTGTGTGCTGATGCTTATGCTCCCCATCTTGAAAAGACAGTGTTTGAGGCAGTAGGGTATTTTGATGCAGTTTTGTTTACTGAAAGGAAGGAGAAGTGTGCACAAGTACAGTGTCTGGTGATGCAGATGCACACCTGAAACTCTTGCAAAGGTTGGAAGTTGTGTGTTTTTGACAGTGCCAGTGGTCTCTCAGCTGTTAATGTTGGCATTTCATGTTCCTTGCCTGTAAAAATAGAACATGTGAAATCATTCAGGGAACTTGATAAATGTTGTTCAGCAAATTCATCAAGGAGCCCCACATGAACTGTTGGCTGGAGGAATCATGAGAATATGGCGAGTCCCTAGCACAAGTTGATACACACAGTTAACAGGGTTGGAAGCTTGCAGATGGCTCTGCCTGTAGCTGCTGGTGCTTCCAAAGGTTTGATTTGGTTCCAGAAAAGGTTTTAAAAAGTAGTATGAGTGCTGAAGTCCTAGTACGTTGTTTTGTGTAATTTTATAGTGAATATAGTGAGGTGCATTGGTAACAAATGTGTAAAAGCTGTGGTTTGGGACAAACTTCATATATTAGATGTGTCAGAAGGTTGTAATTGCATCAGAAATTTTTTGTAATATGATTATTTCTGAGATATGTGTCATGGTTAAGGTTTGTGTGTGCTGTTGTTTTGTGTTATGGAACTAAACTGCAAGTCAGACGGTGAGCCTGCTTGTCAGTGGAAAGGCAATTCTTGAGAAATGAGAACCTGTACACTCAGAGTTAATGTGACAGATATTTGACTGAAAGCAATTTCAGCTTACAGAATTTATAGATGTCTCAACAGCCAGTGTGAAAAGTAGAAAGAAAGCTTAGAGATCGGAAAGCCTTTTTTATGATTTGTCACTGCATTATTCGAAACATCTCCAAATCCGAACAGTCCATATGTGTAGGTCAGGCAACCTGTCTTCCTGGTGTTTTTTTTTTACATTTCCTATTTTACATTTCCTATTTTTTTGTGTAGTGGTGCCACAAAAAGGTGGGCAGGAGCACATTGCAGTGCAGCGGCCCCAGCTTCAGCATCTTAGTCCATAACTGGCTGTAGCAGAGCTGTGACTCTATGGGTATTTTATGAGCTCATGCGAATTTATTGTTTTATGTACCTGTGACTGTTACCTATAATGAATCTTCCTAGTTTGGTCCTTGACTGCTGCATCCCTCTGTCTCTCTCATCATCCTACTGAGGATATTCCCAAATGGATCACAAGTTGGGGAAGAGGATTTCCTGGCCTTGTTAGTAAGGCTCTCTTTCAGCTCAGGTATTTTCATCTGCTATATTGTTGAAAAGAGCAGTTCCACACTCAAAGTGAACAACTGTAACTTCAGAGAAGAGCAAATGCTGAAGACAGTTGCTTTGGCCAGAGCAACCTTGTCACTGAGTGTGGCTTCAGGCTTCTGAATCTGGTGGCCACCTGCAAAGCTGAGGTTAAATTTTTCCAACAGAGAGGTGACGTTCCTGTTGCAGTAATTATCCTTCTTTCATTCAGGTAGACATTTCGGCTGAGTGCCTGCTGGCAGGACATCCTGTTTGCCTTTTCGCAGTCTCTCATGGAAAGTAATTTTGCTCCAGTTTTGGCCTGAGAGCTCATGTAGTATAGGTGACTATGGAAGGGCAGATAAATTGAAAATACAGATAACCTAGCCTTCACATTTACTTAAAGTACAATTCATTTGACCTCTAAATCACTAGAACTGTGCAATACAAATTCATTCTGACGTGGTATTTTATTCCAAATCTGTCTCAGGACAGCCATTTCTGTTTGTTCAAGAGCTCTGGGTTCATCAGTGCTTTCCCTTGTATTGCCTCACTTTTTGTAAGCAGTGCCTGTTCTCTAGAATGAAGGCAAAGATGCGCCTACAACATTGAGTACAAATAATCTTTAAAAAGCTTCTATTTGCATTTCTTTGAGTAGTGTAGGAAGCCTTTGACAAACCTCCCTTTCACAGAGGAGCACTGGAAAAGTTGAGGTAAGAATTGTGGAACAGAGGCTTGGTTCTCTTCATGCTTTTGCTCAGACACCCCTGATCTCAAAAGCTATAATATTTTTTTAATTTCAGATGTTTGGTGTTCTTAGTGCTGACTCTCTGAAATATAGATGTGAGACAGTTTCAGCTCTGAACGTGTTAGAACCTGGGTGAATGAATAATGTTGAGTGAAGGTTTTGTGTCTTCTGGATCATTACTGGCTAAAGGAGATGTGAGATGGGAAGTTGTGGTGTTTGAATTTTGAATGTCAGCAGGGTCACTTCTCTTTAATGTAGTAATTTATGAAAAGATTATCATACTTAAAGTTATTAAGGTACACACTTCGAATGTACGAGCAGACCAATCTGCAATATCGTGTGTATTTTTGAGATTGTTTAATAATGAAACTGGAGGTTGAGCAAGTTCTGTAATGAGATTGTAGTAAGTCAAGCTCTGTTGATGTTAAGTAAGAACAGTTTCCTACTGTCTTTCACTTCTCTCTGTTACTAAAAAGTCTGCTTTTTTCACCTTGCATCACTTGTGATGTTCCTGTTGCACATCTCCGTATGTCAGAGTCCTTCTGCCTTTAGTATACACACATCTAATATAAGAAGTACACGAAGAAAGTTACTTCCAGAGCCGAATTGTTCATTTTATCGATACTTGGATGTAGAATTTTCTCAACTCTTAGGAGTAATAAAGAATACATTGAAAAGCAGTGTTCACAGAGGGGGAAAAAAAACATTTACTTGTAGATATTTCCTAAATTGATTCTTACTTGCTTGCTGTGGTTCCCTTTCCATGAGGCTACTTGCTGAGCCTTAGGTATTCTAGCTTATATGTAGCAACGGTTAAGCCTTTACGGCTGTACCTAGGACTTACGGTTCAGAAACAGTGGGAGCATGTGCTTTGCACGCCTGTTAAAAAGGTTCTTGGAAAGGCTGTAGCAGCTTTCACTTGTAAACCTGCCGTGTGAACATTAATTCATTGCCAGCCGTGCTGATGGCAGCGCTAATTGAACCTTTTTATAAATCATTCCTGTACCATCTTCTAGGGTGGCTTGGGCAGATGTTCATTTAACAAGACATCTGTGCTGGTTTAGGATGTTACTGTATCCCAGATGTTACACCGCTTTTTAAGGTTATTGGCCCTGTTTTGTATACTTAGTATCATTGTTGTGCTCCTTAGTTTGCAAAGCTTAGGAAGGAACATGGTTTCTCTCCTGAATGATCTTAAGGTTTTTGGTGTTTGAGAAAGAAAGGGGAATTCAAGATTGGTTCATACGTATGCATTCTCATAAGCCCAAAACAAAATGCAGGGGATTAGTAAGGTAGTCTGGATGGATGGTCTGAACAAATTGTCACCTGGTTTTGTTGTTAGTAACTTACAGAGAACTTGCAGAAGCTGGCAATAACTTCTGGGTAATCATAAGCCAGCAGCCTGGCAGGGACAGGTGTCTAAGGACAGTAGCTGTGTCAGTTATTCTGCGTGGTTCCAGGAGATGTTGGCCCATGACCTCCATACAGATCACCTTGTGGAAAGAATGAGTAAGATCCAGGCTGTACTTTTGACCTGCGTGGTAGTTGTAAGGTTACAGTGCTGTTGCTGTCACCTTTAAAAGAAAAAAAGCACAACAATAAAAAAAAAAAAACAAAAACCCAAAAAAAATCCCAAACATAAAAATTTGTCATGCATTTAAAAAAAAAGAAAAGGGCAAAAAAAAAAAAAGACCAAAGAAAAAAAAAAAAGACCAAAAGAAGCAGTATCTGATTACTGGCAGGTGAATAAGACACTTCTCCATTTCCCTCTGCATTGTACATCTGTGCTGCTCTCCAGGCACTTCAATAGAAGCGGCTTCAACGCTGGGTGAGGCTTTGAGACAGCCTCAGTGAGGCAGTGGAAGCACCTAATGCTCTGCCGAGGCCTGCGGAAGGTTTTTCTGGCTCCTTTTCCTGTGGGTAAATGTAATTAGTTGCTTACCGAGAGAATAATGACGAGATTTTTGTTTACTGTGGTGTATTTAAAGACCGAGATTAATGAAAGGCATTAGCTAAGGCAGCTAATTGATAACAAATTTAGGAGTGGGTCACAAAGGATTTTGAGAAATGACTCAATTTTACTCAAATATGAGTAAAATTATTGTAGACTAATTATATCAACTGGAATCCTATTAAAAAATGTGTAGTTTTGTCTTTTGTTGACTTCGTTTCATCAAATGCTGGATGTGCTCTAAACACTTACAGAAGTTGTATTTCTCTCAGTGCATCTGTTCTTTTAAACATAAAAGGATGTGTGTTTGGGTTTTCCTTCTAAATTGAACCCTGTTGTAGGAAAAAGGCAAGCAAGAAAGCCAGCCCCGGAAGCCTTGGCAGCGGTTCAGACAGCGTACCAAGCCCACTGCCGGTTGTACTGAGTAATATTTATTATTGTTTTCTTGCAGAGCCCGTATTGATCAGGCTCTGCCTGTACATTGTGTTCTTGGTTTGTAAGCTGTTGGAGACGTGGTTCATCCATGTTTGGCACTTCTGCTGTTGCGAGTTGATGGGGTTTCTGCATTGATAATGTAAAAGCATGATGTAATTACCATCCTAGTAAGAAAATTGTGGATTGAGCTTCAACATTTAGAGCAGAACTGCAGCCCAGAAAGCCATTTGCATCCTGGGCTGCATCAGAAGAGGCATGACCAGCAGGTTGAGGTAGGGTATTCTTGCCCTCTACTCTGCTCTCATGAGACCCCACCTGGAGTGCTTTGTTGAATTCTGGAGTCCTCAGCACAGGAAAGACATGGATCTGTTGGAACAAGTTCACAGTAGGCTATGTAGATAATCAGGGGCCTGGAGCACCTCCCATACAAGGACAGGCTGAGAGATTTGGGTTTGTTCAGCCTGGGGAAGAGAAGGCTCTGGGCAGACCTTATAGCAGCTTCCAGTACTTAAAGAGGCCTACAGGAAAGCTGGGGTGGGGTTCTTTATCAGGGAGTGCAGGGATAGGACAAGGGGGAACGGTTTTAAGCTGAAAGAGGGGAGATTTAGATTAGATATTAGGAAGAGATTTTTTTACAATGAGAGTGGTGAGACACTGACAGACATTGCTCAGAGAAGTTGTGGCTGCCCCATGGGGGATGGGCCAGACTGGATGGAGCTTTGAGCAGCCTGATCCAGTGGGAGATGTCCCTGCCCATGGCAGATGGTTTGGAAATGGATGATCTTTAAGATCCCTTCCAACCCAAACCATATGATAAGTCAGTACAGCAGTTACAGTTTGGTGCTGCCTGGCTGTGTGAGCAAAGAGGAATGGTCGTGGCCTGTTTCTCTGCAATTGTTTTAAGGCAGGAAAAGCTGGCCCTGCCACCAGTCTTGCCCCAGCAGCCTTTTCACTTCGTCCTCTAGAAGAATGAATGTCAGAAGAAAAAGTCGGGTCCCAGGAGCACAGATTGCTTTTCCCACTTTATTTAAGGGGGCCTGAAATAAGGAGATCAGAAAACAAAAAATTTACAGAACCTGTCAGTGGAAAAATCCAGTGTTATGCAAATCAGCCAAAAGCTTTATGTATGAAACTATTTAAATAAAGTCTGTAAACTTAGTGAAAATAACATTAAACAATCCATCCTTATTACAAATGGTGATTGCAATGATTAGGTATGCTATATGGCCTTTTCAAATGGCGTTTTCTGTGGAAACATTAAATTACGGTTGCCAGTACAATGCATATTTCACTGTTTTGTGACTTGAATTATTGTTTTCTCTAAGCTAAACATAAATTTGTAGGCTGTAAAATCTCTCCTGATGATGGTGAAATGAATGTAACCAGTAGAAATAAGTTAAAGATTAAACTGCTGGGTTTTTTACCACTTGTTCAATTTTACTTAAAACCTGCACTGTGTTATGAAGGCTTTTTGTAGAATCTTTGAGGGAGGGGAATGGCAAGGAAACAGCTAACGTGGTTATATCTTTCACTAAAAGAAGGAATTATATTTGATTAATTGAAAGCTCTGATTTTTCTTAGTCTTAAATAGGTTGCTAAAATACGGTAGGGAGTTCAAGGAGTGAATAGTGCTCTTGTTTAAACAAAATGCTTGAAAAGTCTTTGTGAGGTACTTCGGAGTTTAATACTTTAAATGTAGTTTTAATAGAAAATTTAAAGCCATTAGTAAATTATTAAATAAACATAAACAACCATCATCTTCTGCTCTCCAGTGACCTCTACTCACAGCGCTGCATTGGTGAATACTGAAATAGGGTGCTCAGGAAGAAAGCCTCATTATCATTTACGTCTGTGATGGTTTTCCAAGTAATCCTGGTTTAGTAGGAAGTTTTAACTTTGCATTGCAGACACATAGTTGGTAGAGGAATAATTGGGATAGGATTTGGAAATAATCCCCCTTCTTAGCTGGTTGTGTTCTGTAAAGCTTCTGAGCATTCCTGCACCAAGGGAAGTGATTTCTGTTACCTGCAATGTCAGTGCTGGCTTATGTGTGCTGGGATCTTGTGAAGAATTGCAAGGAATGTAATACTTAATGCTCTCATTTTCTTACCAGCTGCCTAAGTGTTAGAGGGGTGTTACCTCTTTCTTACTGTGTCTCAATCTTGCTGGAAGAGCCTGTTCTATCCAATGAGTATGGTTATCTTTTTGCTCTACTTCCTACTCTTCATTATAAGTGGGAATAAATCCATGTGATGATCTGAAATGCTGCTGAGAGAAACATTCGTGTCCTTCCCGCTTCCAAATCATGTGCCCACCTTCTGGCCAGCTCGCTGATGGCTGAGTCGTGGATGGGCTGACACAGTGGCTAAAGGGAGAGTATAAGACTATTTCTTCTGGTTGCTATGCAGTTTATTCTGGTTTAAATATGTGCAAAACTTGGGTTTTAAGAAGCTGTGCTGGAAGCTTATAGACTGGCGGATAACTGAAGGGGTTGGAACTGGATGATCTTTAAGGTGCCTTCCAACCCAAGCCATTCTATGATTCTGTGCTGTCTTCTTTCTCCTCTAAGAAGGCTGTAGCTGATTTGTGTGTTATGTATGTGCTGTCACTGCTTATGGATAGGCAAGGCAAGGGGAAGGATAACCTGGTATCCCTAGGGCTGCCACTGTTCCCACGTTTTTCAGGACTGTCTGCTTCTTCCCTCGGCTACTTTGTAAATTGAATGCTTTTCTTCACACTTTGGTTTGAGACTCATCTGAATTATTATTTTCTTCACAGAGACAAAACTTGTCCTGACACAATTTAAAGGGGTCTTCTTGTTAGAGAGTCTGAGACAGTCACTAATTTCTACCAGGAAGCAGTACATGTAGATCCAAAAAAATGGTTCCAGTTCTATGCATGTTATCCCCTTTGATCCATAAGAGCCAAAGGTGTTGCATGGTAGAGTTTATTTCTCTAGAAGAGAAGGGTCTAGGGAGACCTTATAGCAGCCTTCTGGTACTTAAAGAGGCCTACAGGAAAACTGGGGAGGATCTCTTTATTGGGGAGTTCAGAGATAGAACAAGGGGGAGTGGTTTTAAGCTGAAAGAGGGGAGACTTGGATTAGATATTAAGAAGAGATTGTTTACAGTGAGAGTGGTGAGGCACTGGCACAGGTTCTCCAGAGAAGTTGTGGATACTGCATCCCTGGAGGTGTTCAAGGCCAGGCTGGATGAGGTTTTGAGTAACCTGGTGCAACGGAAAGTGTCCCTGTCCGTGGCAGGGAGGTTGGAACTGGGTACATTTTATGGTCCCTTCCAACCCAAACCATTCCATGATTCTTGTAGCCGATTTAGCAGATGTAGTCCTGTGCAACAGTTTGGATAGATTTAAGTATTAAGAGTATTTAAGAGGCTGTACAAAAAAGGAAATGCTGGTTTTGCATTGATTTCATCACTTAAAAAAAACCCAAAAAACCTCAAACCCTTTTCCCCCCAGCATAGAACTAACCTCAAACCTTTCAGAGTCCTCTGTGAAAGAGGAACTGGAGTGGTTTTGTGTTCAGGGGGGCAAGCGATGTGCCCCTGTGCTGGCCTGCCTTCATCCTGATTCAACTAAAGTTGGTTGGGTGAATGGTTGCCTTGGAGCTCTGGGATGTTGGAACTGCTGAGATGCCCCAAACTGCTCAGAATTTGTGTACTTGGAATCAGAAGCTCACAGGGTCTCCCAGGCTTTCCATCAGCATGCAAGGCAGGTTGCCAAATAGCCTGAAAATTTGGGAGGCAAGGTGCCAAGCTCTTGGCTCTCTTTCAGATGGGCTGCTGAACAGCTGGGAGTCTGGATGCTTGGGCTTCTCAACAGCCCACCACATTAGCTGCTGAAGAGCTAGGCAGGGAAAAAGGCTGGAATCTGTGGTGTTAACCTGTCAGCTTTCCATCAGACCTTGACTGAAATTGAAACAAATCTGCTAGGTGTTATAGTTTGGATGTGCTGTCTTCACGTGATGGCTTTTTTTAATGTGAGGACATCTAGTCTTCCCCTATAATGTTTTATTTTAGGTGTCAAAATATTTGATTCACTGAAAATAATGCTTGTTTAAATTCAATTGCTTCATTGTCATTATTCGATAGAAATTTCTTCCAAGGATGCTCTGAATGGATCAGTCTTACGTTGTGTGTAACTGAAGGGAGACTTCATAGCTCTCTACAGCTCCCTGAAAGGAGGTTGTAGTGAGATGGGAGCTGGTCTCTTCTCCCAAGTAACAAGCAATAGGATGAGAGGAAATAGCCTCAAATTATGCTGGGGAGGTTTAGATTGGATATTAGAATCATAGAATCATTAGGTTGGAAAAGACTTTTGAGATCATCAATTCCAACTTACCCATCCATTACTAAATCATATCCCTAGGCAATTTACCTACCCACCTTTTAAATACCTCCAGGGATGGTGACTCAACCACCTCCCTGGGCAGCCTGTTCCAGTGCCCAATAACCCTTTCTGTGAAGAAATTTTTCTTAATGTCCAATCTAAACTTCCCCTGACACAGCTTAAGGCCATTCCTTCTTGTCCTGTCACCCATCACTTGGGAGAGGAGACGAACACCCACCTCACTACAGCCTCCTTTCAGGTAGTTGTAGAGAGCAATAAGGTCTCCCCTCAGCCTCCTCTTCTCCAGGCTAAACAACCCCAGTTCCCTCAGCTGCTCTTCATAACACTTGTTCACCAGCCCCTCCACCAGCTTTGTAGCTCTTCTCTGGACACACTCCAGCACCTCAATGTCTTTCTTGTAGTGAGGGGCCCAAAATGGAACACAGTATTTGAGGTGAGGCCTCATCAGTGCCGACTACAAGACCAGAGCCACTTCCGTGGTCCTGCTGGCCACGCCGTCTCTGATACAAGCCAAGATGCTATTGGCTTTCTTGGCCACCTGGGCACACTGCTGGCTCATGTTCAGTCTGCTGTCAGCCAACACCCCCAGGTCCTTCTCTGTCAGGCAGCTTTCCAGCCACTCTTCTCCAAGCCTGTAGCACTGCACAGGGTTGTTGTGTCCGAAGTGTAGGACTCTGCACTTGGCCTTGTTAAACCTCATCCCACTGGCCTCAGCCCATCGATGCAGCCTGTTCAGATCCCTCTGTAGAGCCTCCCTACCCTCCAGCAGATTAACACTTCTTCCCAGTTTAGTGTTGTCTGCAAACTTGCTAAGGGTGAACTCAGTTCCCTCAATTCAAGTCATTGATAAAGTTATTGAACAGGACTGCACCCGGCGCCAAGCCCTGGGGAACACCACTTGTGACCGTTATTAGAAAATACCACTTCCATGAAAGGGTTGTCAGGCTTTGGAACAGGCTGTCCAGGGAAGTGGTGGAGCCACCATCCCTGGAGGTATTTAAAAGATGTGTAGATGTGGTGCCTAGGAACATGGTTTAGTTGTGGAGTTGGCCGTGTTAGATTAAGGATTGGACTCAGTGATCTTAAAGGTCTTTTCCAACCAAAACGATTCTGTGATTCTGTAACTACTGGTGAGACTGTGGATTGTGTTCTCCCATATCTGTAGTGAGCTCTTAGGTGGAGCAAACAGGCTGCTCGTATTTAAAATCTTGTTCATATAATGTATTATTTTTATCAGTCTAAGCTTGTTACTGTATTTTTTCTTGTAAGAAATATCAGAAAAAATTAAGGGATTGATGGGTAATTCAAGTGTATGTTGTTGAGAGCATTACCTAGAGCAGGGAAACGGGGAAGGAAACTTCTGATCTCTACAGGATTCAAAGCACGGCTTAGCTTAAATGGTACATGATTTAGTGCTGACAGTTATCCCTCAAAATGAACTTATGTCCTGGATAAATATAAAACTTAAACATTTTATAAGTGCTTTCAGTTTTATAAGGGTTTTTCCTTCTTACACTTGCAGGCCTCGGAGTAGAGGAAAAACTACAGTGGAGGATGAAGACAGTATGGATGGTTTGGAGGCAGCAGAAACAGAAAACACTGTGGAAACAGGTAATGAGAACATAGTGTTGATGCTGTCTGGTTGTTGCTTCTTTCTTGGAAATACATTTAATTATCCAGGGCTTTGTTAGACAAGAAGTATTTCTTTAATTTTGTAGTACATGTTGTGCATTTGCACCCACCTATATTATTTAGACCTATCAATGCTGTTTGAGCCTATGCTTTCTGATAACGGCACAGGAATGCCTCTGTAATGTAGTTATGTAGACACTCTTTTTTTTTTTTGGTTTTGCAGGTAACAAAAATAAAAGCTTTGAAGCAGTAGCTGCTATTTTCAGAATACCTGCCAAAACACAGCATTACTTATTGACCTCCAGTGAACTACAGCAGATTATATACCGGGATAACCAAATGTTAGTGCTTCCCACTCCTGCTTAGGAAACAAGATAGATTTCTGTATTTGCTTTTGTTAGTACTGGTTATAGTTGTGCCCAAATGCTTCAGTTACAGAGGGATCTTGTTGTCCTGGCTGCTGTAACAGTTTGTGATGTCTCTTCTGGCAGGTTAAGAGTCTAAAGAGAGAAGCAGATGAGCTAACACGCAAGATAAAGGCTGTGGTGTAGAGCTGTCATCTCTTTGCCAGGCACATGTCTGTAGCCGTTTTTTAACCAGGGACTGAATCTGTATAGAAGGATGAAACTTGCCAGGAAGGATGAAGCCATGGCCAATTGGTGGAAGTTTATTGGCTGGACAGAAATAAGCCTTTAAAAATGCATTGAGACATAAGAGTTTATAAATTTAATTAGGAGTATGTGTAATCAGCAAAGTGGAGAGAAGCGCAGAGACATTGATGGCAGAAGCTGGCGGTCAGGGCAGCAATTGCTTGAAAATACAGGAATTGTTGAATTACTTTCACAGCTGCTAAATAACAGAGGTAGAGTTGTGAAGTCCTGAAAGATGAAGATGGGAATCTGTATCTAGTGCTGATTCATATGGAGAACAAGTAGAGGACCTCAGAAGAGCCATCTTTGTAGGAACATCTTCCATAGTCTGTACAGAAATGTGGGTGCAGTAGTAAAACCTATAAGAGAAGAGGCTGAATTTATGAAGTGAATGCAGGACAAGCTTTGATTGTCTGTGCTGGTCTCTTGCTTCTTACTTGATAGATGGAAAGCAGCATTGGGAAGGCTTTCTACTCAAGATTCACGACCTTGGGGTGCACCATGAATGTTTCTTCGTAGCTTGTGTTGAGTTTAAGTGTTGTTGATGGTTTGTGGAGGGAGTCTAGATTAAAGCTTAATGCAAGGATGTTTAATTGTTTTATTCTATCAGTTGTTTTCCTGCCCCAGTCAGTTGCTGGTGATAGTGAACATTATGGTCTTTTCTAGCTTCTACAGGTAATTACCAGTTGTTGAAAGTGAAAAAGTTGTAGCAGGTATTTCTCTGTAGAAAAATAGAGCAGGGGAACAGAAGGCTACTTCTATGTCCTGTATTCCATTTATTACTCTTCTATCACATGCCAGAAACAGTCCTATGAAAATCAGCAAAGGGGACAGAAAGTCAGGGTGGAAGAGGGAAGATTTGTACGTTTAAAATAAGTTGTAAAAAAAAATGCCAAACTGAAAAGAAATTCAAGGTTAATAACTGCTGGTTCACCACTGTGCAGGGAATTTAGTGATAGCTGTGTTTTTTTGGTTTTACATGTCATTATTAACAAAGCTCATCCACAGAGATCTGACAGCAGTTTTTACTTAGGAGAAAAGGGGGACAAAGATAATTATTTTTGAGAGTCCAAGAGTGCATATAGATAAGACTCTCCATTATCTTTCATCAAAATCATCCTGACTTTCACAGGCAGCTCATGCTCGTTTCTGAAGGTAAAGGCAGCAGTGGAGCAGTGTGCTGGAAATCCTGATGGACAAAGACTCCACTGGAGTTGCTGCAGGGAGTGATGCACCATCATTTCAGTGCTGAGCCTGAGGTGGTTTTGAAGCCTGGGGAAAATACATAGGTCTGAAATCCCATTTTTACAAGGGGAACCAGAGCAGACTTGGAAGGCTATTGTCATCTTGAGCAATTTGACAGAGACTGAATTGCAGTTATGTTATTTTAAAGGCTGAACACCATGTGACTTGATAGTTTTAATCACATTAATTGAAAAGGCTGCTGCTTCTGAAACTCATTCTAAGCGCTTATCTGTGGTAATAATAAAGTGTGGGAGAGAAGGGGTAATCCCAGTTTGTTGCTCCATGTAAAACTACATTAATCAAATTGAATAGTATTTGTGTTCTAGCTTACGAATTTTTACTTTGACTAAAAAAGGCTTTTATTTTGTTTTTTTTTTTGCGATAGTAGGCTTGCTGACAATTTTCTCTAGTAGGTGGCAAACCAAAACGTAGAATAGTAGTATTACAAAACACAGAGTGATGTGGTCTGAAGAGACAAAAACTCTTGACATGCTACTTTGAACTTATTTCAAGTCTCTATACGTCTAGCTTCTTTTCCATTGTTTGGTTCATATGTTGGGTGAAATCAGGAGTTCTTTTACTGTGTGAGGTTTCTGTTTCTTGTTTATTTGGGTTCAGTTGGTTGTTTTCTGTTTTATTTATGGAGTCTAGCACTACTGGTGTCCTTTTGTGAAGCACTATTTTAATAAAATGAGAGAAATCAGTGTTGTATGAATGTTATATTTGGGGTTGTAAGCACTACTTTCAGGGAAGGGAGAAATGCAGTAGGAGTGAGAACTTTCATCAAAGGGAGAGAAAAAGGAGGTGCTCCATAAAATCCTGAGAATAGAATGTGTTTCCTAGCTGCTGAATCTTTTGTGGAGAAGGAAAAAACAAGGGTAGGTGTGTGTAGCTACTAAACATTATTTCCATTCATATCCTGGGCTGCATCAGAAAGAAGAGTGACCAGCAGGTTGAGGGAGGTGATTCTCCCCCTCTTCTCTGTTCTCGTGAGTCCTTTCTTGGAGTACTGTGTTCGGTTGTGGAGTCCTCAGCACAGGAAGGACATGGATCTGTTAGATCGAGTCCAGAGGAGGCCACAAAGATGATCAAGGGACTGGAGCACCTCCCCTATGAAAACAGACTGAGAGAGTTGGGGTTGTTCAGCCAACAGAAGAGAAGGCATCAGTGACATCTTGTACCAGCCTTCTAGTACTTCAAAGGAGGCTACAGGAAAGCTGGGGAGGGTCCTTAATCAGGGAGTGCAGGGATAGGATGAGGAAGAATGGTTTTAAGCTAACAGCGGGGAGATTTAGATTAGATATTAGGAAGAAATGTTTTCCTGTGAGGTTGATGAGACACTGGCACTGGTTGCTCAGAGAAGTCATGGATGTCCCATCCCTGGAGGTGTTCAAGGCCAAGTTGAATGAGGCTTTGAGCAACCTCATCTTGGGGAAGGTGTCTCTGTCCATGTCTGGGGGGTTGGAACTGGATGATTTTTAAGATCCCTTCCAACCCAAACAGTTCTATGATTCTGTGATAATGTTGATAGAAATGTTTGTTCAAAAGAAAAGCAAAAAAAAGGGGGCCAAAATTCTTTCTGCAGTGTCTTTTTAGTAATGCTAAGGCATGGCTGTTTTAATGGCAGTTCAGGAAACAAGTTGCCGCCCTGAACAAAATTCTGTAGTCTTCTATGTAGAAAGAGGCAGACTTGGAAGCAAAGCAGGGTAAGCTGTGCACCACCGCTCAGATCATTTCAGTATGGGTTATTATCCCTGCCAACTACAGCAATTTCTGAGGCCTGTCTGTTTTCTGCCAAGTGCTGTGTTCGCTTTGGTATAATTGAACGTGGAATTCTCAAAGATGGAGAGAGAGGGGAATTTAGAGTTGGAAAAAGGAGATTCTGGAATCTGGAAAAAGATGTATTTGGAGCTAACTCAGCTTTTTCCTAAAAGATGGTGCTGGCAACTGCTTCTACTGAATTAGTATACTTCCAGCTTTCCATAAACCTCAGGACAGACTCCTTTCCTTTACCCACCAGCGTTGTCTCTCTTGCTGATTTCTTGGGTCCTCCCTCAGTGACTGTTTTGCTTCTGAGCTTCTAATTAGTCTTTCCAGTTGCCCGTTTCCTCATTTGTAGTTCACTGCAGTTACCTGCAGTGAAAATGGTCCAATGTCCTGCTTGAGCAGGGCCATCTAGAGCCAGTTGCCCATAACCTTGTCCGGATGGCTTTTGGATATTGTCAAGGAAGGGAAGTGTACAACCTGTATGGGCAACCTGTGCTAGCGCTCGGGGTTCCTCACAACAACAAAGTGTTCCTTGATGTTTAGAGGGAAGCTCTGTGTTTCAGTTTGAGCCCATGGCCTCTGGTCCTGTCAAGACCTCCCAGCCATTGATACCTTCCACCTTTCTAGCTATCAGTAAAATACTGTTTGTTGTAGAATCGCGTATTCTCCTACAGGTCCCCTTGTGTTGCTCCTCTCCACAATAAGAGTAGTTTTCTACTAATGAGTGTGTCTCTGTAATGGTCAAAACCACACAAGTCTGGAAAGCCTGTGCCTGTGTGTGCCTACATATAGCAAGTATAAAATTGCTAATCTAAAGGAAGAAAGTTTAGCATGTATGTCCTGGTAAGCTTATTGAGGTTTGATGGCCCAAAGAAGCTTGGCTTGTACTTCTTTTTCCCCATCTTAGTTTCAGCAGTTTTTTTATTTTCTTGTTTCTGCACTTAAATTGACTGAAACTGAATTCTATGTGTTAATTCTTTGATTATTCTGTTTTTTTTTGAGAACACTTGTAAAATATCCAACTCATCCTAGAATCTTTAATCCTTCCTATCTTTGTCTCACACAAAAATGTCGAGATTCAGACTCTGATCTGGGAGAAGTGCAATAAAATAAATTTATTTTAACTGCTGAGTCTCTTGGGAAACTCACAGTAAATCTGTCAGATACTCTGCTTATTATCTGTACCATGTCTACCAACTCTTAAAATAAATTAATACTTAATAACAGACCTTTACCTCCCTGTGGTGTCTGGAGGCTTCAGAGTTGCTAATACAGAAGAGAATTGAATCTATATGAGTTTATCAACTGATAGCTCCTTGCCTGCCTTATAGCTGTCAGTAATGTTATTTTCAGACCCAGTGATGTTGCCTGGCCAGCTGATTTCTTGTTGGACTTCATGTTAACTCTCTCAAGGGTCTTTCTAATCAGCCTCTTGTCTTGGAGGAAAGCACAAAAGAGCCAGAAACAAACACTTGCCAGTGGTGGAAAATTTTTCATATAGAAGCTGTCAGAGAATTGTGGACTATTTCAGAATCTCGTCAGCTTTGCAGCAGCCTGAAAAGCTCTTTTCTAGAGAAAAAAAAATATTGCAGTTTCCTACTTATTAGAGATGATATAGTCCCCTTTTGTACCTGTATGAATGTACCAAGCAGAGGCTCCTACAGAGACAAATAAAACACACCTGAGGTTGGGTGAACATTTCTCATCCACTTATTTACATCAAAGACCTTTGAAAATCATAGAGTTGTGGAATGGTTTGGGTTGGAAGGGACCATAAAGATCACGCAGTTCCAAACTGCCTGACATAGCAGGGACACCTTCTACTGGATCAGGTTGCTCAAAGCCTCATCCAACCTGGCCTTGAACACCTCCAGGGATGGGGCATCCACGACTTCTCTGGGCATCCTGTGCCAGTGTCACAACACCCTCACAGTAAAACATTTCTTCCTAATATCTAATCTAAATCTCCTCCCTTTCAGCTTAAAACTGTCCCCCATCATGCTATGCCTGCACTCCCTGATAAAGAGCCCCTCCCCAGCTTTCTTATAGACCCCTTTAAGTACTGTCAGGCTGCTGTAAGGTCTCCCTGGAGCCTTCTCCAAGCTGAACAACCCCAACTCTCTCAGTCTGTCCTTGTATGAGAGGTGCTCCAGCCCTCTGATCATCCTTGTGACCTCCTCTGGACTTGTCCTAACAGATCCATGTCCTTCCTGTGCTGAGGACTCCAGAACTGAATGCAGGACTCCAGGTGAGGTCTCACGAGAGCAATGTAGAGTGGGAGAATCGACTCCCTCACCCAGCTGGTCGTGCTTCTTTTAATGCAGCCCAAGATATCGTTGGCCTTCTGGGCTGCAGGTGCTCTTTGCCAGCTCATGTTGAGCTTATCATTCACTTTCTGCTTTTCAGATGGATACTTAAGCCACATCATTGTGTTGCTTATCAGTTCTAAAGTTAATGAAAGCAAGAATGGACAGCACTGAGGACATTGCCTGTAAATTAAATTTGTCTGTAAATATTTGTGGCAAATGCTTAAATATGCACTTAAATATGTTCTAAGGTAATGAATATTCTCTGTACTTATTATAAAAGGAGCCGTTCCTTCTGCAGCTGACTCCTACCTGTCTGGACACTGGAAAAAAATGGCAGAACTGAAGCATCTTATTATTTTTCTGGTAACTTGTTTGTAATAAGGAAACTAGGCACAGCAAGGTGCTATTTGGTATTCCCCATTGAATCATTCCAGGCTTACTTGATCATAACATTTATCATCATGCATGCTTAAAATGGATCATTTGGAAAAATCTGATTGTTTTCCTTCTGACCGATATCTCTGTCTTGGATGTTTTGAGAGGAGGTAGAATGCATTGTGATAGGTGTACTCTGTTGTTTCCAAATAATTTCTAACCTCACAGTTTTTCATTGTGGAGGTTATTTCTGAAATGCAGCCTATTTTTTGCTTATTTATTAAAATACTGCTTTTGCAGTTTGAGTATGAAATTCTGCTTAGTTAAACATTACCGACAGGTTTTGGAAGAAGTTTTCAGGGCCCGGGAATATTCCACCTTCCCGTCATCCTGAAGTTTAACCCTGCTGTGTCATTAGTGACGCCATGAGGGAGTTTGCATTGATGTTACCAGTTAAGTATGTTGAAATCATAGTATATACCCCGGCTGCCGTACAATCCTGTCCTCAGTGGAAACGGTGCTGGTCTGTGCATGTTTTAATTCTATGGACCTGTCTTAATTGTTTGCAATGTCGTGTTGCAATCGACTCTCCAGTTTGGTAGAAGAAGTATTAGAAAAATTGAGACCCTGGTCTCAGCTAATTAAAATCATTGTATAAACCAGGTTAGCTTTGGAGTCCTGTAAGCATCTGCCCTGGTAACCCTTTTCTAGGTCAGGTATAAAAGGGAAGAAAGTAGCGGGTAAAGTAAACTTACTTAGGGTAACGAAAAATGTAACCTACCTGCAAGGCATTGGAGATTGACCATAGAAAATGAAATTACTCTTAAATTCAGTGGTAGTCTGTGTAAAAGATCATGCAGGGCAAAATCACCACCCTAATTTTGTATAAACACAAATCAGCTCTGAAATAGCTGTTACTACCTGAGCAAGTGCTGCTGTAGTTCTTCTGAGAATTGCAGTAGCTTTTTAAGTCAGAGAGGGAAATAAAATGGCAAGCATTACTGGTGAAGGGATAAAGGGAGAAAAGCATTAATGTGGGTGCTTTTACTGTTTCTTTATAAACCTATGGCATGGCTGCATGTTGAATGCCATGTGGAGTTCTGTTTCCCATTCTCCAAATGCAGTTGGGAAAGTACGGGAAAGGCAAATGACTACGACAAGAAGGAAATAATAGTTCTGTGCAGGGATCGGGCAAGGTAAAAGGCTTCAGCCTGAAATGGTGTGACTAGGAAGGTATTTAATAGGGTCCTGCAAAATGTTGAGTGGTATGGAGAAAATGAACAAGGAATGATGGTTCATTTTGTTTTGCAAAACAAAAATTAGGGGATATCAGGTTATGTTCAGAGCACAAAGGTAGCTGCACTCGCACTCAGTGTCTACTGAAATTAGAGAATTCATTGCTAGTGCGTGCCTTGGGCTTAAAGAATTTACGTGGGTTTAAAAAAGACCTAAACAGATTGATGGAAAAGTAATTAGAATCATAGAATCACAATGTGGTTTGAGTTAGAAGGGACCTTAGAGATCTTCTAGTTCTGATGCCCTGCCATGGGCAGGGACACCTTCCACTGCATCGGGTTTCTCAAAGCCTCATCCAGGTGAGTGCTGTAATTCTACCCCCAGCTTAGGAAGTTCCTTGCTGTCAGATCACTGGGAGCTGCTTATTCACAATATAGTGTCTTGTATTTAGAATTACTGAAGTTATAGTTGAAATGGTCCTACAATGGAAACCTTGTTTTTATTTTTGTTTTATAACTGGTCCAAAATTTGTGCGAAGTTCTATTCTGCGTAAAATGTGTTTAATGATTAGGAGTTTTATTTGAATGAAAAGTATTAAAATGCACACTAAAATGTACAAAAAAAAGGAGTGACTGTAGGCTTTCTTCTCATCTCCATATAACAACTGTCATTGTAAGTAAATCACTGCAGTGTCTTTCAGTTAGAAAAAATAGATACACAATGGTTTTAGAAGAAAATGCAAAACATGCAGCACTTGCAAGGAACCCAACAAAACACTTGGGATGCAGTTGCGTATTTCGTTGTTTATTGCTGTGAATAAAGCTTTACTATGTTGACTCAAGATGATGAACATCTGCCTATGTCCATGGAGAAATGGTTCCTGCATGTGGTTATTACCATCATGCTCAAACATCAGTATTTTTTTTTTCTCTTTCTGTGCCATGGTTGTGTTCTTAGCAGGCGAGCGAGAACAGACGTCTTGAAACTTAGTGCAGCCCAAGTAGCGGCAGTAGCTATTAGTATCTATCGCCCTCTGAGTGTCTTTTGGCATACATTGGCCTGGCTTGCTGCTATCCAGATGGGCTGCAGGTGATCTACGTGGGACAGGTTGGCTGCAGTGTGTCTCTCTCTTCCCCCATGTTCAGCTGCTAAAGCTAGTACATGCACAGTTAATGTGAATGGTTTCTACACTTATGTGGTCACCATGTGTGCCCTCTGAGTGCCTCAGACAATAGTAAGAGAGTCGACATTCCTAAGAAACTGTCCTGAACAGTAACAAAATTATGAACTTTGGCAAATGGAAACCTGTTTTGTTCCTAATTTAGGGACAGTGAGTGAAACTTGATAATTACAGTACTAGTTCAGCATTTAAAATTGATAATTCACCTTCCCTTAAGATTTCTTTTCGTATTGTTGCTACACTGACTTGCTTTCCCTTGGTGTTTTGGTTTTGCTTGTTCTACTGTAGACCTCTTCAAGGCTGCGTAAAACACCTTGTCCCATTAGTCCATTGCGCCCTTCCTTCGGCAAAAATAACCATAGCGTTTGCTGGCTAAAAGCTTGTAATTCCCTGTTGCTGAACATCTTAGCAAGCAACAGCTGAGACCCCCCGAAACATCCCTGCTGTATTTGATGATGCTGATATTTTGCAGCCTGCGATACTTCCTGTTCTTACTGAAAGTTTTGGACTCTCATGATATTTGCTCTGTTATCTGCGAAATTAGCAGTAGGTCTGACAATAGAATCTCAACCAGTAAACAGGTTAACAGTCAGCTCGTTGCACCTAAACAGCAGTAGGATATTTATTACACGTTTATGACAGCTGTTTTGACTCTTTTTCAGTGTCACTATATACTAAATATTATCTCATAAGATTTTAAAAGAGATGATTTTTTGTGCAGAACTCTTACTTTATGGTGAGTTTTTGACTTGGAGTCTGTGTCTTTTCCTTTGCCCAATTGCCGTAGCAGAGCCCACACACGTAACTCTTCATCTCGCTGTAGTTTTCCCAAAGTGCCTGTGGGACAGTATCTTGTGATTACTAGAAAACTGAAAAAGTCTGTTTGTAACAAAAGAGCAGTTTAGGCCTTTAGCTGATATTGCTTCATCGCATCCCCAAAGAAATCTGCCATCATGTAATAAAACTACAGCCTTGGCCAGCCTCCTCCTTCCCGTCAGCATACGTGTGGTGGTCTGCAGGGAACCACTTCTCAAGGTGGGCTTGAGAAGACCAGGGCTTCTACCTGTGAGTCTACATGTTTGTGTGTTACAAAGTTCTCTTCATCTATCTAAAGATAGAGCAGGAGAAGAGGAAATGGTCAGCACAATTATTCTTCTGAATAAATCTCTATGTAAGGGAAGGACCGGTTACTATTAGGAAAGTGTGTCATGCATGTAATTGACTGAGAATGGTGTGTACTGCTGGTTATTGTCTTTGAGTACTCACCATGTACTGCTCTAGAAAAAGCGATATAAATAATAATTGAGAAATTTTTGAATGCCTCAAATATGGAATCTTTGTTGAGATTGTCCCCCCAAATAAAAAAAATTGAAAAATTTCAAATGACTTCTTAAATAGCTTCAAACTAACTTGTCTTTAAAACCTAGAGCCCAATATATACATCTTATTTGGCAAATTAGATGAAAGTGTTAATTAATGTTTCAAATGCCGGGTCCTGCACTTGGGGCACAACAACCCTATGCAGCGCTACAGACTGGGGGAAGAATGGCTGGAGAGCTGCACGGAAGAGAAGGACCTGGGGGTGCTGGTTGACAGCCGACTGAACATGAGCCAGCAGTGTGCCCAGGTGGCCAAGAAGGCCAATGGCATCTTGGCTTGTATCAGAAATGGGGTCACCAGCAGGTCCAGGGAGGTTATTCTCCCTCTGTACTCGGCACTGGTGAGACCGCACCTCGAATACTGTGTTCAGTTCTGGGCCCCTCACCACAAGAAGGATGTTGAGGCTCTGGAGCATGTCCAGAGAAGAGCAACAAAGCTGGTGAGGGGGCTGGAGAACAAGTCTTATGAGGAGCGGCTGAGAGAGCTGGGGTTGTTTAGCCTTGAGAAGAGGAGGCTGAGGGGAGACCTTATTACTCTCTACAACTACCTGAAAGGAGGTTGTGGAGAGGAGGGAGCTGGCCTCTTCTCCCAAGTGACAGGGGACAGGACAAGAGGGAATGGCCTGAAGCTCCGTCAGGGGAGGTTCAGGTTGGATATCAGAAAAAAATTCTTCACAGTAAGAGTCATTGGGTACTGGAACAGGCTGCCCAGGGAGGTGGTCGAGTCGCCTTCCCTGGAGGTGTTTAAGGAACGGGTGGATGAAGTACTTAGGGACATGGTTTAGGGAGTGTTAGGAACGGTTGGACTCGATGATCCAATGGGTCCTTTCCAACCTTGTGTGTGATTCTGTGATTCTGTGATTCTGATTAAAAAGGAAATTTAGTACATGTGCTGTGAATCATAGAATCATAGACTCATAGAATGGTTTGGGTTGGAAGGAACCTCAAAGATCATCCAGTTCCAATCCCTTGGGCAGGGATGTGTTCCATTGGATCAGGTTGTTCAAAGCCTCATCCAACTGGGCCTTGAACATCTCCAGGGAGGAGGCATCCATGATTTCTCTGGGTAGCCTGTGCCAGTGCCTCACCACCCTCACAGGAAAAAATTTCTTCCTAATACTTAATCTAAATCTCCCCTCTTTCAGCTTAAAACCTCTGGTAAAGAGGCACTCTCTGGTAAAGAGCCCTTCCCTAGCTTTCCTGTAGGGAAGTCTTACCAATCCCAGTGAATTCCTTGTGTATCTGTCCCCTCCTTGTTAAGCTTTTTATTTTTTCTGCTCCTACTCACCATTGTTGGCGATGCTGTCAAGCTGTCTGGACAGCTGGCTTGGAGGGGCTCTGCTTGGGCTGGGGACTGGACAAGGCAACCTCTAGGATGCCCTCCAGCGTCAACCATGCTGTTATTCTGTGAATATTACCCGAGTCAGAAAATGTATGGAAGTCATAGAATCATTAAGGTTGGAAAGACCTCTAAGATCATAAAGTCCAACCATCAGCCCAACACCACCATGGCTACTAAACCATGTCCCAAAGTGCCATGGCTACGTGTTTGTTCAGCATCTCCAGGGATGGAGGCTTCACCACTTCCCTGGGCAGCCGGTTCCAGTGCTTCACCAGTTTTCTGCTACAGAAAATTTTTCTAATGTTCAACCTAAACCTCCTGATGAAACTTAAGGCCATTTTGCCTGTCCTATCACTTATTACTTGGGAGAAGAATTCTCAGTCCTTTTGGTTCCCATGTCTAGGAACTTTACTCCTTGTACTGTTGAGGATATCTTTCAAGTTTAATAAGAAAAGAAAGTCTTTCTGTCCTAAGTGGTCAAATGGGAAGGACTATTGATGTAATTGTCTTCAAATAGTAATATTTAATGATGTTTCCTGGTATTTTTCTAATGTTTTAGTAAAGAATAGTGACGTAAAAAAGAACCTGGGGGTGTTTGGAAGTTGTACAATTAGCTTTTTTAATTCTTAATTCCCTCACAACTCCGTTCCACATGAGCAATACCTTCATTGTGACAGAAAGTCAAGAAAATAGGATGCCAAACAAAGCCTTAGATAGGAATCTGCAAATGAGCTGCACATTTATTAATCATTCATAGTTCCCTCATTCCCAGAAACATCAAAGTAGGATGCCATAACCGAGTCTGATGAACGTTCATGAAATAGAGTGAAAAGCAATTAATATGTTGTGCCAGATGCTTCCAAGAACATCTTGGAGGTAGCAAGGAGAGTATCTGCTGACCCTTTGCACTGCCAGTGCTGGACTCCCATCTCCAAGGAGTTTGACTTATGAAATGTGTGTGTTACTTCTGTTCTTCCTTGATCTTCTTTTGGAAAACTTTAGTGAAGTTGAAGTATGGCGCACACAACTAATGTAAATGCTGCTTTCATTCTGTTCGGTGAGAACCGTGTTTTCAGTCTTCCAACGGCATATTGAGCCACAGTTTGGTTTATTGCAGAGACAGCAGTTGAGATGTTGTTTGTCTCATTTAGTATAATTTGGGTCCCTTCTTTTCTAGGGAAGCAAACAGCAGGGGGAAAAGCACCATAAGGATGTAAGCTCGTATAGTTGCAGTGTGTAGTGAAACAATCTGTGTCTTCTTACACAGTCCAGACTTCTTGAGAGTGAGTTAGTGCTCCTGAACTTGGCCTTTCCCATGTAATGGGTGTGCATTAACGTATAATGAGATGAAAACTGACAGCGAGTAAATGGCTTTTGCTTACTTGAAAGTTTCTGCAGGCACGCAATAAAGCAGAGCTGCTTTTTCAAACTTTAACTAGGTTAACTAAAGTTGCCAAGATGGATCAGGGCAAGGCCACGACTTCCGGTGGTCTTCCTTGAACTTCAGGCATGGTTGGCCTGATCTGTGTTGTGGGTTTTGGTTTTAGCAATTTGGCATCTGCCTGTCTTACAGGTGTTTATGTTTTGAGGCTGTATACTTAGAAATTAGGGGGTTATTTGCATGAAATGATCCTTCAGAGCCAACATGTTTTGAAAACTTAACTACAGACTGTCATGAACGGCTCCACTGGATGCTGCCTGATTCAGGAATCCTTGTCCAGAAATGATTGCAAGGATTGTTTGTTCAGACGTGCCAAAAACTAAGGGTGTGGGGTTTGGGTTTGTTTTGTTTTCTGTACAGAGCCATTTACTATTACAAGGGCTGTATTCTCAGCATTCCCAACAGGATATTTATTTAGTGTCAGATGGTTGTCCAGCTTTTTTTTTTTTTTTTGGGGTGGAGGATAAGTTGGTGGACTGTGTTTAACAGGAGCCGTTTGGCCTTTAGACAGGTAGACTCACAGAATCTAGAATTTAGAATTATGTTGGAAAAGATCTTTAAGGTCATCAGCTTCAACCCTTAACCTAATACTTCCAAGTCCTCCACAAAACCATGTTCCTAAGCACGTCTTTTAAATACCTCCAGGGATGGTGACTCCACCACTTCTGTGGGCTGCTTGTTCCAGTACCTGATAACAAGTCAGTTTCAGATGTTTCAGATGTCCAAAAACCATTTCAGCTGTATGTTCCTGAGCTGAGAATCTCAGCTGAAATAGGCGAAGCACTTCTGGTTTACCCCTCTCAACTAAGTACCTGGCACAGCCATCAGGAACTTCTTATTACTTTTTTTTTCTTAATTTTTTGTTGCCCTTCAGTGTGCTTTAGGTGCCTTCACTGAGTGTTTCAAACATCCTGCATTGTCTTCCTAAGTGAGTTCACTCTAGGTTAAAACATGATTTTACTTCAATCTCTGCACATCAGACACAAGATTTCCCCTACTTCATGTGCTCTAGCAGGTATATTATTTCAGTGTTACAGACCAAGCTGTGTAGTATCACGTTTTGAGAGTTTTCTTTTTTCTTCTGTTATTCTTATAAATAAGATTAAAGCTTGTAGCAGGTTTTGTGCATGCCCACTCCTGTTACAGATTCTTCTACCCATCCATTTCTTTGCAATATTTGATTATATTTTGACGTGATTTTTATATTTTTTTTAAAGAAGTGAATGTATCTTCTAAATAATCTGTTCCTTTACTCTAACTGGACTTTTTGAAAGAGCTGGATGTGTTTGCCCCTCAGCTCAACCCATGTTCAGGGGAAGTTGTGGGTGGTGCGTTGGATGGTGATGTGTGAGCCCGGTGCAGGTCCTTGGTCGGGCTCTGCTGTGGGGACAGGTGTAACCTGGAGACAGACAGGAGGAGGCAGTGGTGTCTTGAGCTGGTTGTGCCAGAGTCCTATCACTTTTATGTTATTTGCGTTTCAAAATCAAAGTATGGAGAAGTGTGGAAATACTAAATTTTACAGCCCTACAACCCTTCTATTTGTTCATAGACTCATAGAATGACCAGGTTGGAAAAGACCTCTTGAATCATTGAGTCCAACCATTCCTATCTGCCACTAAACCACGTCCCTGAGCACCTTGTCTACTCATCTTTTAATTACCTCCAGGGATGGGGACTCCACCACCTCCCTGGGCAGCCTCTGCCAGTGCCCAATGACCCTTTTTGTGAATTTTTTTTTTCCTGATATCCAGTTTGAAGCTCCCCTGGCGGAGCTTGAAGCCATTCCCCCTTGACCTGTCCCTTGTCACTTGAGAGAAGAGGCCAGCACCCGCTTCTCTACAACCTCCTTTCAGGTAGTTGTAGAGAGCAATAAGGTCTCCCCTCAGCCTCCTTTTCTCAAGGCTAAACTACCCCAGTACCCTCATCCGCTCCTCGTAAGACTTGTTCTTCAGTCCCTTCACCACTTTTGTTGCTCTTCTCTGGACACGCTCCAGAGCCTCAACATCCTTCTTGTGGTGAGGGGCCCCGAGCTGAACACAGTATTCGTGTTGTGGTCTCACCAGTGCCAAGTACGGGGGCAGAATAACCTCCCTGGACCTGCTGGTCATGCTGTTTCTGATACAAGCCAAGATGCCATTGGCCTTCTTGACCACCTGGGCACACTGCTGGCTCATGTCAACCAACACCTGTCAACCAACACCCCCAGGTCCTTCTCCTCCAGGCAGCTTTCTAGCCACTCTTCCTCTAGTCTGTAGTACTGCACAGGGTTGTTGTGTCCCAAGTGCAGGACCTGGCATTTTGTTCCTGTGCGTTCACATGCACTTGGAGATGTGTGTTGCTGTGTGCTTCTGGCAAATCCCTGACTCACTCTGGGCAAAGAAGGGAACCAAATTTGGAAGTGTTCAAGGCCAGGTTGGATGGGGCCTTGGGCAGGCTGATTTAGTGGGATGTCCCTGCCCATGGCAGGGGAGTTGGAACTAGATGATCTTTCAGGTCCCTTCCAACCCTAACTATTCTATGATTCTATGAAATTTAAATTGTACAGAGAGTGGCAACTTGGTTCTTCATGTTTCTAAGCAGAAACCAACTTTCTGGGCAAAGAAAAGCATTTTCAGTTGCAGATGTATATATTTCTTTGTAACAAGTAATCTAAAGGAAAAGGAGACTGTGAAGTTTGCTTGTATCCTGATAGTTCGGAGTGAACTTTATGCTGGCATAAACCATGTCCTTCCTTCCTTCACCTCCACAACCCTAGGCCAGCATAGAGTTAGTGTAATCAGGAATGAACTGTTGCAGGGAATTGATCCAAGTTAAAACTGATCTGGGAGGAAAAAAGGATTATTATATCCCAGGTTAGTGTGCTCACCCTGGTGTTTGTTCAGGGATCGTGGAGTAGGTGCACAAGAGGAGATGTGGAGAGAATGAGATTGTCTGAAATGGCAACTCGGTATGAAAAGGTTGCTATTGAATGATGCTGCCCTTGCCCCATTCCTCGTTACTTATTGAACATCTTTAATTCACAGTGGTGTGCTGTGTTATGGAAGGAACTTTATAAGCATTCGATTTCATTGATGTGAAGGACAGTGTTTTTCCTACTCTGGTAATTTTGTTGTGTCTGATAACGTAGTTACCTGGGTTAATCAGTGTGTAAGTAAAATGAGTGTTTGCAGCCCACAGGAAAGCTTACAGCTGGTTTTGTAATCTAAATAAATAAATAAATTAATAAAAAGGTACTCTTCTTATTTTTTGAACAGAAGTCAAAGAGCAATCTGCAGAAGAGGATGCCCAAACGGAAGTGGACAGCACCAAGCAGCTAACACCAGTCCTTCAGCGCTCAGTGTCCGAGGAGTCTGCAAGCTCCACTGCCTCCGTGGGTGTGGAAGCTAAAACCAGGTCAGTGAAGGAGGAGGAAGGCACTGAGTCAGGGGCAGGGCTGGGAGTCAGAGAATGGGGTGCAGAGTGCTTGGGACATGCTGCTGATGCTTTGAAGTGCTGGCAACAGCAGCCTAGGCCTGAAATGGGTAGCTTAATTAGCAGGTAGAGAGATCAAGGTGAAGAGCACCTTCCTTGAGTGTTGTCCTCAAATACACTTGTAAACCCTTGAATTACACCATATTAGCTGTTTAAATTAAAACATATAAGTGATATGAAATAAAAAGTGATTACTGAAGCTTTCCTACTGAGAAAATGGTGTCTTAGAAAATCCATAGAAAATTATTTCTGAAGTTTCAGCTTGTATATCTACATTTTCAGGAGCAAAGTAAAACAAATCTCTTGTCATTTCCACTGTGTTCTTCATAATCTCAGAACAATACAGAAAATAATGTTTGGGGTTTTTTTTAACTTTTTATCAATATAATTGTCATCATCATTTTACTTCCTTCTAATTCAACACAGAGTATGTTTTCCATGCGCAAAAAATTACTTGATTTACTTGTGGCACATATAATTTCATGTTTTATGTACTCTCAGACTTCTTAGGTTTGAATAGATACTTCCCTTCCTACAGAGAATTTCTGTTAAAGAGATCTCGTGTGTACACCTGAATTCAGTACACAAAATTTCTGTTCTTAATGGAATTTTCCAAAGCTGGTATTAAATTGCAGTAAATATTCAGGAACTTGAATGAACGGCTGTTTTGATTCTATATTTGACCCTGTTTTGGATCATGTGCAACAGTTTTAGTGCTGTTTCATCTTTGCTGTGTTCTTCTCAAGGTTACGTTCTTGCTATTATCATGAATAGTTGATTGTAGCACTTTCCCCAGCCTTAAATGCTGGACAACAGCCTTCTGAAAGAACTTCTGCATGGTTCTGAACCAGCTCTTAATTACCCTCAACTTACTCTTCCCTTCAGCTTCGATTGGAAGAGTTATATTAGTTAAGATTCAAAGGCTGTTATAGGCCCATTGCTTTGGCAGGTCAAAGCATTGTAAAGCTAAGTACTATCAATTTTTAGTAAAAATAATAAGGAGCAGACCCTGTCTCGGACCTTTTGGAAATAAATGTGTTAAGGAGATGTGAAACAGTTAATTGGGACTTAGAGGTTTCTCTGATCCCAGGTAATTTTGGTTCCAGACTTAGATGTAGAATTGGTCTTAGTTGCAGAAGTCATTGATATCCTCATAGTGATAGAGGAAAAAAATAGATGTCAGGGTTTTTGGCATTGTGTCTTGAAACCTGGCAGAAGAAAATCTCTGCTGATCCCCAACTTCTTGATCAGTCATCTGTATCAGAAATTGTGGTGTCCTGGCTCTGCCACTGTGCTGGGCAGGAGCAGGAGGATGGGATTCTGAGTGGCTTGACTCCAGTCTCTTAGGAGAAAATATAACATGTGCAAGAACACACACTGATGAGGTTCAGTTGTGTAACAATGTGAGGAAAGGTAGCAAGATTTAGGATAGGGTGTAAGTCCATGGACACTTTAAACATGTGACTTAGATATTTTTGAGGCTGATTTCCAAATAATGCATGCTTCTCAGCTTCATCTCTGTTTGGCAATCTTTTCTCTTTCTGTCTTATAGTGTAACGTAATCCAATAGAAATGTTTACATATTTAGAAATAACTAAAGCGAGATATAGGAGAATTCATAGAATCATAGAATGGTTTGGGTTGGAAGGGACCTTAAAATTCATCCAGTTCCACCCCTCCCTGCCATGGGAGCATGCCGGGGCATCCACCACTTCTCTGGGCAATCTGTGCCAGTGCTTCACCACCCTCACAGCAAAAAATTTCTTCCTAATATCTGAAAGAAATATCTTTCAGCTTAAACCAGTTCCCCCTCAACCTCTGCCTGCACTTCTTGATAAAGAATCCCTCCCCAGCTTTCCTGTAGGCCCCCTTTAAGTACTGGAAGGCTGCTATAAGGTGGTTATGTGAGTATATTCAAACAGACAATGCAGAAATTGCTTAGAGGACAGAAAAGAACCAAAGCATCCAGCAGAAGGAGATGCAGGTATAGACAAAGCCATTTTTGCATCATTTTTTTTCAGAGCTGAGTATAAGAGAATGCTGGGATTCTGTCTTTAGTAGAGAAGATGAAGGAGTTAGAGAAGCACGAGACACAGGGCATAAACCGAGTCATTTACATGAAATCATTGACGTTACTGAAGAACAGAAATTTTAACACAGTAGGGTGTAGCAGAACAGGCGTGGGAATTACAGTAGCTGAGAGATTAACCCGAGCTTGGCTTGTGTGGTATTTTTCTCTGGACCCCTCTTGAGATTGAGACTAAGAAAGAACGTTCAAGATAAAGATGAGAGAGAAGATGGTCAAGGTTGGAACCTTTTTGAGGTGGGATGTGGGAGTCCAGGAGAACTACTGACTGCAGATGGAATTGGCACAGGGAATTTAATAACAGATTTTAGATTAGTGCTCGGAAAGCAGCGTGCTAAAAGCCATTAAAATAAATGGTATCTGAGCCATACTGGGGTAGGGAGGCCAAAAGGGGGTGAGGCATGTGCGTGTGCTCGTAAAGAATGACTGAATTATTGACCACATGTGGGGAGGGGCAATAACGTCAAGCGAAGATAAACTATCAAGCTTGGCAGTGGTAAAAGTAATGCTGCCAGCTCTTATATATCATGAGCGTCATGGGTTTTGGAGCCTTTTTCTTTGGTTGTTCCCTTTTCCTTTTTATAAGCCTTATGAGAGGCTTCTGTCAGCCCAGGACTTACGGCTGAGTGGAATCCAGCTTCTTCGAAAAGAATCTGCTCCCTGGGTTTGTGCTGCCTGCAGAGAGCAAGGGAAGTGCAGCCCATGAGGCAGGCACGCAGCCAGAAGCCGGCTGCGACACAGCAGAGCCCACTTCTACCTTCCTCCTCTGTTTCCCACATTGTCAACTCCAAGCAGTAAAAGCTAACGAGAATGGCCTAGAAACACAATTTCTAGAAGAACAAAACACCTTTGGATTCATTTTATTTTTTCATCTCCTTTTGGAGACTGTGAATTGCATTAATTGCACATTTTCAGTCCTTTTGCCATAAACGTGAACAGAGAATGTTCTTAAAATAAACAAGTAGAAGCTAAGATTTTCACACAGCTTTTTTTTTTTATTTTGGTACTTTGCTCTGCTAAATATCTGCTTGTATGAGACTGTTGCTAAACTATGAAGAAACCATCCTGGCAACACACCTTCCTGCTTTCCTGCTTTGCTTGTGATTGGACAAAGCTCATAATTATCATTCCAGGCCAATTGCACTACTCCCCCTTATTTTGTTGCTGCTACTAAGGTCAAATTTGCAGTCTGGAGATGGAGGGCTGGGATGCTTTATTCCACCAAAAAGATGTGGTTGGTGAACATCTGTGAATTGTGTGAACAAAGAAAATGGTGAAAAAGTAGCAGCGAACTTCTTTATCTTTGTTCCTTATTTTTTTGTTTTTAATCGTCAGAGAAAGTGCGTTACAAAACTTGGAACACTCAGAACAACACCCAGTGAACAAAGAAATTGTGGAGTGGCAGAGAGATTAGATAATCTGGACAGAGTAATACTGCTGTGGTGGAAGCAGTATCCAGATCTGTAGACAGGAGAGGGTTAGATAAAATATTTAATATTAAAAATATGTTTAAAAAGTTGTTAAGGTTGCAAAGCTAAGCACATACTCTAGGAGATACCTGGATTATTTTTGAAACAATACGTTTTGTAGTTTTACATGAGTGTTTTTGTATCAGAATTCTTTCTGCAAAGAATGGACCTTATGCACTTAACAGGGCATTTGTAATCATTACAGAGTTTTGTCTTTACACTTTCAGGTGTAGATCTGTGTAGGCATTTACAGTATCTCCCTTTGAAGTCAGTGATTGACTTCTGAATCTGTAAAGTGGAGCTTGCATTCCTTCGTGTTACAAAAATAGATTATTTAAAAGTGGTGAAATAATATTTCACCATTGTATCAACAACCAGTCAACCTCAGGCGTAAATTTGTAATTTGGCTTGCAGGGCACAATTTGAATAGTGTTAGTAGGTGAAGGCTAAAGCCACATGCTGAAAAGTGAGAAAGAAACCTAAATATTTAGTGATTGTCCATCCTGTCTGTTCACACATTGACCAGGGAAATGGTCTCAAGAAGGATTTTGTGACAGGTCATTGTTAAAAGAGCTCTACGTAGAATTCTTAGGACAGGAAGGGACCTTTTGGAAGTTACTTAGTTCACCTAAGGTGGATGTCTACAGCTGTCATTCCTGACAGAAGTATACATAAACTGCTTTTCAGTCTTCCAACAATAAAAGCTCAGTCTCTTCTTTGTTTTTACGATGGGAAACGCTTTCCTTACATCTAACCGATGCTCTCCTCTTTCTTGGATTATCCCATTACTGCTTGTACCATCTGCCAAGGATAATGAAGGATAGATTTGTGCAAAAAGTTAAGTTTATTTCCCCAGCATGCCTTAACTTCCTAACAAAAATTGGTTCATACTTCCTTTGTAGGTGATATTTTCTTGAGCTCTCATTCTTCTTGCTGTTTTGTGTTCTTTCTGTCTTGAAGCACAGAAGGTGTAGGGCACAAATGAGGCCAAAGAAAGGTTTCACAGGCGGCTTTCATTGTGCCTTTTTCTTAGATTGAACTGTTGACATTGTGACCGTAATGTGTTCAATGCTGTCATGTAGAACTTGGTGCCTTGTGGGATTTCACATTCATGACCAGGTCTTTAAGTTGCACAGACCTTTGCTCCTTGAATTAATCTGTTATGATAAGATGATCCAACCACAGAAACCATGTTCAGAAATGTCTCCTGCACTGTATGTGCAGATGCTCCAGGTTTCTGGAGTCCCACTCATGGATCTTAGGCAGTTTTTCTGTCTTGCTGCCATCTTGCTAAGGCTGCTCATCTTCAGTGGGGTCTGTCCTGCTGCTCATGTGCAGCGGTCCTGCCACAGGTGGCCAGCAAGCCTGGTGCTAGCAGGTCATGTCTGGTGGCTGGCAGGTTTCTTTCCTCTGAGAGATGGTGGTCAGACAGACAGAAGCATTGCATGAGCAGGGTTTCATGGCTGGCGGTCTTGTCAGGCTGTGCTGAAGGATCGATACTTGTTACACAGTAGCCCATGTAGACAAAGCTCCAAAGTGGATGAGATACCTGCTTTGTCAGAGGGTTGCACAGATACACGTTAATTGCAGGCAATGGTAAGAGTGTGAGCATTGAGTTCTCCTCCAGCATTGAGTGAATACAGTGTCTTCTCTCATTTCTTCCAAATGTCAACTTTTCTGATTTTTTTTTTTTTACCTCCAGCTTTCTTCATCACTCTTGTCTTTTTTCATGTTGTTGAGATCTAGTTTCTGCTCATCAGTTCTCATAATTGTTTCAGTGTCCCCTCAGTTGTGGTTTCTTCTTTTTTCACTCTTCGCCTGATCTGCATTTTCCTTCCCTCCATCTCCGGTGTCTTCCAGATGTGTTTGTGACATGGTAGTTCTCATCCCTTTCTTCATTTTGTGTTAATTTTCTTTTATCAGCCGAGGCTGTGTTCTTTTCCTGCTTCCTTTGGCTTCCCATATGATCTGTAAGTGAAAGTACAGGCAATGAAATGACAAAACCTGGACTCACAGCATCCCTAAGCTGTAGTCACAGAGATGAACCCTGACAGTGTGTCTAACCTTTGCTGGGGGGCAGTTTGTTCATGGGATAAGGATAGTGCAGATGGAATCTGCTTGCACATAGGGACTGAGCAAGAATGGAACATGCTTAGTGTAGAGGCCTACAGGAAAGCTGGGGAGGAGCTCTTTATCAGGGGTGCAGTGGTAGGGTGAGGGGTAACAGTTTTAAGCTGGAAAGGGAAGATGTAGATTAGGTATTGGGAAGAAATGTTTTCCTGTGAAGGTGTTGAGGCATTGGCACAGGTTGTCCAGAGAAGTTGTGGATGCCCTATCCCTGGAGGTATTCAAGACCAGGTTGGCTGAGGCTTTAAGCAGCCTAATGCAGTGGAAGGTGTATCTGCCCGTGGCAGATCATCAGTGGATGATCTTCAAGGTCCCTTCCAACTCAAACCATTCTATGCTTCTAAGAGAGAAATTTTGAGGTTGTAGCTTTAATGTGCTAAAGCTTTGCTTGAGCACATGTGATCTACTTGGTTTAAGTTAGAAGCATTTAGAGAAATGAGTTTGGACTCATTTTCATAGAGTTACAGAAAGTGTATCTGGAACTTCAAAAATGTATATAGTAAAACTGAGGAAGTTTCACAGAACAGCAGAAAGGTTGATCAAAGATTAACTTGCAGTTAAGTAACCTAGGAACCTTCAGTCTGGGAAAGAGATGGAAGAAGGAAGAGAAGAAGCTTCAAAATGACAGGTGGCATGGGGAGGGTAGCTGGATCCTGAGTGTTGCTGAAAATTTGTGTGTTCAAGAGCGGGCTGGGCAAGTTCATGAAAGAGAAACTGAGAATTACTGAATATATAGGAATCACAGCTGATTTAGGCAGGCTTGAATTAAAAATACTGGGAAGGATATGTAGTATTGTATATGTGCCCTGCTCTTTAGTATCCCAGGTTCATCTGCTTATCCTGTTTCTAACATTGACCACACAGAGCTGGATGGACCTGTAGACCCAGCATGGTTTTGACCAGAGACCCACTCTGTTGTGTTTAATCTCTTCTGCATATGTATTTTCAAAGGAAATATATGTTTGAATGATGCTGAACAGCATGTTTTCCCCATCCCTAGTGTGGCTGAACAATTTTGATGAAACTTTCTTGGAAAACTGCTTTTTAAAGCCGATTTGGTGTATGTTCAGTATCAGTAGGTTTCAGATAACACCCTACTTAGTGTTCATGTGAAGCAGCCTCCTAAGAGGTGCTGCCAACTCTGTGAACTTTATGTGGTTTTGGTGTGATCTGTGTTGGTTTGCCAAGAGAGGGAATTTGGCTTCAATGGATGGGACACAAAGGCACACCAAGGGTTCAAGCCATGGTACCTTTTATTCTTTGGGTTTCATCAATGTGACATTAAATCACCTCTCAGAATTGTGTGAAATGTCACCCTTCACATATGCTCCCAGTTGCGTTCTCTATGGGATTTTTGTTTAAGAGTACGAGTCAGTTCAGTTGGACATTCAAGAATGACTTCTAGATGGGCTTGAAAAGTAGCCTTCTAAATTAACTTTGCTCAGCACTGGTGTTTTGGTAACCCTTCTTGCATTTAGGGTGTATGAAATCTTAATTGAGATTCAAACAGTTGTTTAGGTTACAGATGGCACATACTCGTGGCAAATGAGCCAGCAGTGTGCCCAGGTGGCAAAGAAGGCCATCGGCATCCTGGCCTGTATCAGGAATAGCGTGGCCAGCAGGATTAGCGAGGTGATCATACTCCTGTGCTCGGCTGGCGAGACCGCACCTCAAATACTGTGTTCAGTTTTGGGCCACTCACTACAAGAAGGGCATCAAGATGCTGGAGTGTGTGCAGACAAGGGCAGCAAAGCTGGTGAAAGGTCTAGAGCGCAAGCTTTAGGAGGAGCAGCTGAGAGAGCTGGGGTTGTTTAGTCTGGAGAAAAGGAGACTGAGGGGGAGACCTTACTGCTCTCTGCAGCTCCTTGAGAGGAGGTTTTAGTGAGGTAGTTTTTGGTCTCTTCTCCCTAGTAGCTAGTGACAGGACAAGGGGAAATGACCTGAAGCTGCACCAGGGGAGATTTAGGTTGGATATTAGGAGGAATTTCTTTACTGAACAGGTCGTCAAGCATTGGAACAGGCTGCCAGGGAGGTGGCTGAGTCACCATCCCTGGAGTTGTTTAAAACACGAGTAGATGTTATACTTGGGGACATGGTCTAGTGGCAGACTTACTAGGGCTGGATCAGTGGTTGGACTTGATGATCTTTGAGGTCTTCTCCAAACAAAACCGTTCTATAATTCTTAGAGTGTATTTTCATATTCTTTAAATGCTAAAATGTCAGTAAAGGTGGTGTTTTGCTGGTTGTGTATGGAGGGTAATGTTTTCTTCCTTCTAAATGAGACGAGTATTGTAGTTGATTACATGGCTGGAGAAATCTAGCTGTGCTGGTTGGAAAAAACTGGAAAGCAATTATTGTCTAATGCCTTTTAATTGCTTTGTGCAAGCTTGAAGTTTTAAAGTTCTTCACCTGAGGTTCCTATGAGCTCCCTCTTGCCCTCTTACTTATTGAAAAAATTGTGCTGTGTAAGTTAAATACTGATTTCCAAGCCAAGTCTATGTAATAACGCAAACCGCTTCAAAATTTCAGGTTGCTCTATGATTCAGTTTCCTGTTGGAGGGCAAATGCTTCACGTGTCAAAAGCTTAACTATAGTTTGCAGCTGAGAACTTTTGCATCTTTCTTTTTGTGGTATATCCACATTTTCATCCTTCTCTATCTTAGAGTATTATTCGTTTCAAAGGTTATTTATTGGGTTGTTAACCCTGTATCAATGTGAGATTGTTTTGCTTTGCCTTATGAGTTTTCTTCAGTAGTGTCCTTTCAAGCTACTTCATTATTGAGGTCCAGGATATTTACAGGCTATTTAGAAGAAGCTGAAAAGCTTATTGTAAACCCCTGAGTTTTAGAATAACTACACCTCTGTGAAGATCTCACAGATATTAGAACTCGCGCTGATGCAGACCCCTGGTGTTTTTAAGTGAGAAATCTTTTTTTCACTTTAAATGCAGCTTGCGGGTCTTGATTGGAATTTACATAAACGATACGATGGTGTGTCTTCTCTAAGGAGAAAAACAATTCATTCTTTAAATAACAACGTGAAATGAGAATGAAGGCGAAGTAGTTTGTGCATTAGCACAACTTGGCATAGCTAAATAAATAGTGCATCCCCTGTAGCGTTTAATTTAGCCTTTTAACATATGTTTAAACTACTAGCAGGGTTAGGTGGATGAACAGTTCTCAAGGCCAATTCTCGTCAGTCTGCTTTGGTAATCAGTACAAATGATGCTCTGAAGCTCTGTTTTGCTCCCAAATATTCCATTTCATTGTGCCGAGCTTAATTTTTATTGTGAAAAATAGATGTTAAAAACATTTTAAATTTCTGTAACAACTTCCCTGACACAACCCAAGGCTTTATGCTTCTTAGTTTCACCCTTCAAAAATGACGAAGTGGGTGTGAAAAAGACATCCTGGAGGCACTTCCAGACACTGAGGAAAAGTATTACACAATTCCTTTAAAAACAAACTCATAGCAAAAAACAAATGATACCCTCTTCACCTTCTTTTTCAACCCGAAGCCTGAATGAAATAGATATTTATTTTCACACTTTACAATTTGTTTTTTTAACTTCAGTGCAATCGTTGTCACAGCAAATGGCAGGAGTGATCATCTGTAACTTAAGTACTTAACGCAATGTTATAGCTTAGAGATCCTACTGGAATTGCATGCCTTGGCTTTTCTCAAATACAGTCTATTGCCTTCTCCTGTTTAAACAGCAGCAGCGACCTCCACTTTAATGAGAGTGATCGAAAAGGGGAACTCGTGGAATGCACAGTAAAACTACTTTGATAATTGGTGTCTCACAGTAGGCAGGGAGGTATTGGAGAAGAGGTAAGAGGAGAGCATCTCTTGAGCTTGATCTATGAGTTTGTATTTCTTCAGCTGTTGCCAGCTTCTGTTCATCTTTGTAGGACGCTCAGGTTCCCCCTTGAATGTTCTCCTGGAAGAAGGGGACCTTAAAACACCTCTCAGCAGAACGAGAGGCTGCAGAGTTTTAGTTTTCTTTAGTCTGTTTCCTTCACTATTTAGTACTAAAAAGGGTGTGTAACTTCAAGCATTTTACCAACAGATGTGTTCAACGTTGGCCACTTGCTGTCTTCCTCAGCATTTAGCTGTGCAGGGATCTTGGAGACACAGAGGAAAGTTATTCCCATGAAAATGAGGAAGGGAAATGTATTCCCCCGGCTGTATACACAGAGTTGCGAGGTTGCACAGCAGTGCCCTGTGTTGTTGCAGACTGGTGTGCCTCTTACCCAGATATAAAAAATGGGCAGGAGTGTGAGATGTCGCATCTAATACTGCTGAGATTCACACACAGACCAACCTAAAAATGTCCACCAGCTGCACACCATGGTGCTCAGTCAGACACAAGTGTAGATCTGTGAAATACGGGACACCGCATAAACCAAACGTGTTTACATCGATCAGTCTGCACATCTGCTTGTTATCCAGGAGCCTTGGCTGGCACAGGATACCCGGTGCCATTTCCCAACTCGGAAGCATCCAGGAGGGGTTTCTGCATGCTCTTGGGAGTATAACTAGTGGCACCTGTTGTGCTTGAAGTGTGGGTAATTCTGATGGTTAGCCTGAATTCTGTTTAAAAAAAGATTTTGGGACTGTCAATTTTACTGTAATTTTCTAATAATTGTCAGCAAGCCAGAAGGTGTTTCTCCTTCTCTGGTTGTAATGTAATATTGTGCAACTGGTTGCCCAATACTGCTTGTGTTGAAATGAACGCTTTTGTATGGCAAAGTCTGTGTTTTAGGGTGAGTCCTAATGACTCTATGTCATTGGTCAGGCGGAGGAAAAGGTGGCTGGTCTTCTCCCTTCCTCCAGGATTAACTGCCTGGAGGACATTTTCTCGACTTTTGTTGGGAGTGGACTGTAGAGGATTGTAGCATCTCAGGTTCTTGTCAGGCAATTGAGTAAATTCTTTGTGAGGAAGAGGCACCAACTGGGCAACTTGGTGAAATAAGAACTTGCGGAAAAAATAGCTGTGCCAGAGTGCTGATTGATGTGTTTCTTGTTGGAAAAAGCATCTTTGTAACAAGATCCAGTTCTGAGTCTTCTCTCGTGGCTTGGTAGGATCAGGCCTTACTGCTTCTTACTTCATTCCCATGAACCCAGTTGTATATCTGATTTGATCTGGATGTTGTTTTTTCTCCATCACCTATTAATTTTTGTGTGTATACAGATGTAGGAAACCCTTTGGGACAAGGTGAGTTTTATAAGCACCTACTGGTAATAAACCACCTGTGCAATTTTAAACACACAAGAAAAGATAGTGTTTATTCTGTGAAAATTTAGGAATTAAGTTGAAGTTACAAATAATGATGAATTTATACTTTGGTTTGGAACATCATAGATATATCTTAAATTCAGTATCGGTGAGCTTTCTTATCTTTTCTTTCCTTAGTAGCTTATAAAAAGATATGTGACACATCGTCTCTTGCTTGTTATCCTGTTTTGAATTAACCTGTTCTGAAAATGTGCTAATTACGATAATAGATCTAAAGTTTGATCTTAAGAATTGCCAGTATCTCCATTTTGTTATCATCAGTATGAGAGCTCTTCTTGCAGCCCAGATTTAGATCCTCTAATTGCATATTGACATATGGAAAGTAGATTTGTAAGTACTTTCAGCGATCCTCAGATGATAGGAATAAAAACTTCTACCTTCTGCCCACACAGATATAACTTAAAATATTTACTGAGTGCTTACACCTAAAAGGCTAACGTGATGGTACTGCACAGCATGTCAGCAAGGTGATGTCTTGGAGGTGGGGGAGTGTGGCTTTCTTGCAGAGGGTCTCTCTGGCATCCAGATGCTCAGCAGGGAGCACACTGCTGCTGGTTGTTTCTAGATGTTTGGGGTGCCTGGTACCTTTGAGGTCCCCCCCACTTACCCTTTCTGAAAGGTGTGAAACCCTTTTTTCTCCCTTTTATAATCTCTTCCTTCTATTTCAGCCTCACAGACTCTAGGCTATCATCAGGAAAGGTTCTACTGCTCCTGTCTTTTATTTCCACCTATGTGTACGTGCAGACCTTTAGCAGAGGGTTCCCGCAGTTCTTTCCCCGTGGCGAGCACTCCACCGCTTGCCTCAGCTGTGGTCCCCAGCTTTGCTGGAACAGGACTGGCAGCACAAACCATATGATTCTTGACAGCCTCACAGCTGTCCACACTGCGCTGTGCAGTAGCTGTGAAACTCCCTGCTCTTCGTGGTTCACTTCGGTCTGTCTGCGGAAAGCTGCTGCTGCTGGAAGTTGTGATACTAGAGCTGCCTTACAGGCTCCAGAAATGTCTGCTTTACCCTTGCATTCCTTTTTCAAATAGTACAGCTTTGAAAGTTAGTTTGTTTTGTAGTTGTCTTTTATAAACTATAACATTATGGCATATTTGCTACAATTTCACTTTAAGGAGCTTTATTTGTTTAGTCACAATTATCCTTGAGCCTTTTAATGAGCAGTGATAGTCTGTCCTAACAGGATGTATGAATAATTATTTATTCCGCTGTGGATAATCTGGTGTTTGTAACTCATGTCATTTATATACCATGGTGCTGTCTGTTTAAATCTCTTAAGTCTCCTCACAAGTCTCTCTAGTCCCAACCAGCATAAATAGCTTTGCTTTCCCATCTTACCAACTCTGGCTGCAAGGCCAGATCAGGTTTCACTGGTGCTCCAGTGATTATTTTCACTGACATAGAAATAACAATTTCTTTGTTGCTCTCACATTGAGAACCAGCTTATGAAATAGACATATGTACTGGTTAGCTGTAACTATTCATTTTTCCCCATTCTTACGCTACATGTTTCTTTTGCATAATTTTGTCTTCAGCTACCTTTTCCTAAAGGTCTCTGGAATGTGTCAGACATTCACCGTCAGCTCCCCGGGAGGCTGTGCTACCTGACACTGGGCCTGTGTTCAGGCAGGATTAGTGAGGGGGGTGTGACCAAGGCAATGAGTCTGAAGATGAGTGTTTCCCAGCAGTACTATGGTAGGATCTTGAGTTGAGTGCCATGAATGAGACCTGTTTGACCTGCCTGCCAATCTGCATGTCCCCAGAGGTCTGTCTGCCTTAGAAACATGCAGTCCTACCTATAGAGAATAAGTAAAATTATTTGGCTTCGTTCTGGACTCCTGTTTGGGCTCGTGACATGCTGCTCCCTTCCTTAACATCTGACTGTCTGGTGTTAGCAGTGCTGTAACATTAGAGCAGTTCAGAAGCATTTTGTGTAGAATGATTAAGGTTGGCAAAGACTTCTGATATCATCCGGACCAACTGCTGGGCCAGAACCACTGTGCTTGCTCATCCATGTCCTAAAGTGCCATGTCTACACGGTTTTTGGGCACCTCCAGGGATGGAGATTCCACCACATCCCTGGAAGCCTGGGGAATCCTCACTTGTATTTCATTTCTTCCTTCCTCCCACCTTCCCCCAGTGTGGTGGGGGCAAAAAGACCTGTCCTAGACTATGTTAAACCAAATCTAAGGGGCTTTGTTGGGTTCTCAGTGTCTTCTGTTCCGATTTGGAACTTTCCTTTTCTAATTTAGCCTTTCTCTGTTGCTACTCTTGCCTCGCCTGCTTGAAAAGCACAGGCACTCCATATTTCCCCCCACCCCGAGAATTTAGTGAACATTACACAAGAGTTGAACTTCACTTTTTTTTTCATCCTTCCACCTTACCTCCTTCTACCCACCCACCCAACCCAGAGTGCCCCAAACCCAAATGTGCTAACTTGCAGATGCACTGAAATCTATTTAAATGGGAACCAGGACAAACCAAGCCTCTATCCAAGTGTCTGATTCCCTAAGGCATCTTTATGGGGTCTTAGGGGCATAAATACGAAGAAAACAGAATTGCTCATTTAAGCATTAAAAAAAAAAGTGTTAAATGGCCTTCCTTTAATGCAAACTGCATTAGTTGCAGAAGTTCACATTTAAAGTTTGTGGATATGTTTATTATAGAAATATTTTTCAGTAGCTTCCATATGATATGACACAAGGAGTGCTGTCAGAGCTGTCATTTCAGTGCTGTTGCTATGTTATGCATGTTAAAACATAATTGCAAGTGGTACAGGGATATTGCAGTAGTCACAGTTCTGTAAATAGAAATTTCCACTAATGAAACTTTTAGGTGTTGTTTTGTTTTTAATTATTAAAGTAAATGAGGGTATTTGGATTTGTGTATGTTGTATGATCTGGTATATGTGGCTGTAGCCAGTGCTGTGATTTTCTCAGTATTCCATTTTTGCTCCATGTTTCATTAAACCTTTTGGTGCGTTGTGTTTGCACTTTGTGTTACACATAAGGTGTTCATGCTAACAGAAAGGCGTAGGTGTAGTAATGAGCAGTGTCCAAAAAGGCAGAGCTTTGCCTTTTCTGCAGTGGCAATGGGTGTGAGGTGTTAATGAAGCTCTTCCTCTGATTCTGTTCTTATTTTTGGTGCTGTTTTTCAACACCTTTTAGCAAGCACTTGTCTAAAGATACAGAGTTTTAAAACAAAAAAATTATATTAATAATTTGAATACTATATGTGGGTCTTTTTGTTAATCATGGACTTTTGTGATAAAAAGTGTTCTTCTAAAGTAACTTGAAATTAGCTGTAAATAGTGTTCTGGAATGCTGAATTCTGATACCTGAAAGCACTCAGGAGCTTTTATTGCTTTGTTGTAAAGGGTTAAATTGGCATGAAAGTTGCTCTCTAGTGGTGTTTTTAATGCTGTTTTGCCTCCCCCCAAAAAGAAGTAATTATCTTTCCTTCCACAGCGAACAACTCTGCGCCTTTTGTTACTGTGGAGAACGGAGCTCATTAGGACAAGGAGACTTAAAACAATTCAGTCCAACTCCTGGATATGTTATCCCATGGAAAAATCAGCCTTTAAATAAGAATGAAGCCAGTGACAACACCGATGGAGCTTGTGAAAGAACTCCAAAGCAAAACTCAGTGTCGTGCAAACAGAGAGGACAAAAGAAGTAAGTCCGTTCTGCAATAAGTACCTCTTGCATGATTTCAGGAAGCATCTTTACAGATACAGATAACGTGTATTTGTGAAAATGCAGTTCATTAATATTAGTATTTTGGTGGGATTGGGAACCCAAGCACCAAACCTGCAAGCAGAGGGAGATGTAGATTAGATGTTAGGAAGAAATTTTTTCCTGTAAGGGTGTTGAGGCACTGGCACGGGTTGCCCAGAGAAGTTATGGATGTCCCATCGCTGCAGGTTTTCAAGGCCAGGTTGGATGAGGCTTTGGGCAATCTGAACCAGTGCAAGGTGTCCCTGCCAAGGGGATTAGAACTGGATGATCTTTATTGTCCCTTCTAACCCAAATGATTGTGTGATTTGTGATTCTGAATGTAATTGCTGAAGTACCCATGGTTTTCAGGAAGGCTGAGTTATCACAGGTTAAAATTCCAGTGCTTACTGTATCTCCTGGCTTATTGGAAGTAGTATGTTTTTCAGCATCTCTTTAGAGGACATGAGCAGGAGAGCAGTCAGGTGTTTTTGTGCTGTCTCAACTCTGGAAACTTGGAAGTGACAGCAAATGTACATTTGAGTTATTAGTCTGGGAGAATAATGAAGTTCAAAGAGCCTCAGTGGAAAACACAGCACTGCCTTTCCTACCAACGGTTGGATCATCAGGGATCAGGTCTCTTTTGTCAGTAAGGTGAATGCATGTCCTGGGATGCCCAAAATAGGTTTTTGCCTGCAGGAAATAAAAAAGGAGGAATCATCACCTCTTTTTATTTAGGTGGAGCAATCTGAGTTTTATTAATTGTTTTCTGTCAGGACTAGAATTGGGGGAAAAATGAATAAGGTTATAAATGAGATCCTCCTATGTCAGCACAACATAATAGTCTCTATATCACTGCATTTTTCAATTCCGCACTTCTCTCCCTTCCCTCCCTTTTTTATGGCATGGCATAAAGATATTTATTTCCAAGCAGCTTTTTTTACTCCTGGTCTTTTTTCTACCTTCCCAGCATAGCTGCTGTATTTTATCTAGGCATCTTATCTCTGCCCGCAGCAGTCTCCTTTGAGGATACTGTCAGCAATGCAGGCTGGGTCGGCTGTTACAACTGCAGGGAGAGGGCTGTATGAAAGCTGCAGCTGGTGTTCACCACTTACACCACTCCCTTTTCTTCCTTCTGCATCTCTTCTTCCCCAGAGTGCTTGCTGTTACTTCATTCTCCATTTCTAGGGTTGAGCAAGTTTTAATGTCCAGCAGAAATGGACTTTAAAAACAGAAGCAGGTGTGTCTTTAAGAATTGGAAAAGAGCGGGCTGAGGGCAGGGGCATTTTACCAAGCAGGTTTTGTTGTCTATTGAATAGCAGCTTTAACTGAAAACTTTGTTATTGAGAAAATGGTTAGGATAAAGTATGAGGAAGAAAGACTTCTCTTCATGTTGATTTATATTTTGAAAGTTTATATTGCCTTTCCCTGAGTTTTGAACCATTTACAAGTATCTGGCTAATTGGCTCAAGAATTTGGTCACTTCTAAGTTTGTTTTTCTGCTTCCTGCTACAGATCTCGATCGAGTATAGCATCATGTGCAAGTGTCGGCACCCAAACTGCTTCTGACGATCAGGTTGTCAAATTCTGGGATGAACTCAGTTCAGTTGGCTTACCAGATGACATTGATATTCAAGCCTTATTTGAGCCAACAGGTAAGATATGTTGCTATACTTGTTTTTCCCCATCCAGTAGTAGTACAGTAGCTACAATGACAATTAATTAAATTTTTCAGCTGTTGGTTTTCTGTGCTCTGGTGTTTGTCAAGCATGTGATGATGCTTTCATAGCTTTTGCCAATGTTATGTGGTATTTCTGTGTAGTTGTCTTTTCGAGTACTGGACAGAATAGTTGCCTGCTTTGTATGGGGAAATATTTGTAACCTATTGGTAAAGTGGTGTTCAGGTGGTAATATCTTCAATATCCTGTTTCAGGGAGAAAAGGAAAAAGAAATGATGCACAGCTTAATGTAATTCTTGAAGTCCTAATCCTGCAGCTTCACCTAATCTGCTGCAAATGTGGGGTTATCAGAGATAATGGAAGGGAAGATTTGAAATAGCAGTATTGGTAGAACAATAGAGGGATAATACACTTGCATGTTTCCTGTGTCTGCAGGTTTTCTGTCAGTAAACTGTCTGATTTGTCATCTGCTCTTTCATTTTAATGGAACTTTTTTTACTCAGTTATGAATTACTTTTTCAGAAAGCATCTGTGTCCAAATGCTTTGATGTCCATTACTCTGCTCATGTATTTTGCCTCAAAAATGGAAATATATTTGTAGTGTAGTAGAAATATCATTCTTTCATAAGTGTGGAAACTCATTTCAGACTTCAATTAGAAACAGAAAATAAAATTGAAAAAAAATTACAGTATGTGTGGATGGGGGTGGGGAGGGTTATAAATCTAAATTTTTTTAAGTTGCTGTTTGTAGACCACTCTTCCCAAGCCCATACAGAGTTTTTTGAGGATGTTTTTTCATTGCTCAAGGATTAAGTTGACAAAGTACCTAATTTCAACACCTAATTTAAGGTGTTACGACTACATGATCAGGCATTGGAAAATAAGAAACAGATATGCAGAAAGTGTTGAGATTAAAAGGAAGGTGTGTTATGTATAAAAGAGCATTGTGGTGTATTTAGTGTCTGACAGTAACTGCAATAGATTCAGTGAATGACAATGAGAACGTTAAATGTTGCAACAAGAAAAACAGGAGGAGGAGAGACTGTTCACTTGAGCAGGCAAGAACTAAGTTCCATACTTGCAGGAAGTGCTTGACAGAATTGTACAACTCGGGTTCCCTTTCTTTCTTAATGTATTAGGTCATTGCTGGGCTCATCACCGCTGTGCGGAGTGGTCATTGGGAGTCTGCCAGACTGAAGAGCAGCTATCGGTGAACGTGGACAAAGCTGTTGTCTCAGGGAGCACAGAAGTGAGTAAAAAGGCTTGGATGCTCAATCCAGTAAGAAAAAAGGGGCTGGGGATTGAAAAAAGATAGTAGACTATTGCAATATGAGATATGACCAAAAATATCCGCTTATGGATCTCAGAGCTCATATTTATGATAAGATTTCCTTGGACAGGTTTTCATGATTAAATCTACCCTTGCAATTTGTTGAAGACTTATGGAGTTGCATTGAATATGTCATTAATTAGTTCTGAGGCAACTAGAATGTAGAAAGTACCTGGCCGATGAAAATAAAATACAGACAAAAGAAAAGTTGAGATCGAATTAGCAAATGCCCTGCTGGGTAGAGGAGATACTTATTTTGCTGGCTTATATTAGGAGACTCAAATCTAGTAAAAAACTCTCAATTACTTTCATGCCAGTTTCAAAAAGCAGGTTGGTGCAGGAAAACCGATGTTTACCACCAAGCCTATGTTGTTACTTTAAATAGTGACAAAAATTTATTTAATCTTTTAATTTGTGTTTAGAAAACTAGGTACTTTTCAAAAGCATGGACTCCCGGTGTTGTATTCTAATACCATTTTGAAACGATGAAGAGACCTATTTCACATTGGTTTTACTGTGTGTAGCCCTATTGTTTTGTCATATTTAATCATGTCAGGTAGATTATTTTTATAATGTCATTTTTTTCTACATTAATTAGGCACACTATCAACAAATCTATGTAGCTGTTGCTGGGTTTCCCATGATCATGCTTAGGCTTATTTTTACTTGATTCTAAAAGTTTTTCATGCATTATGTTAAGATAAAAAAATGATCAGAAGATACCAGTAAATGCTCTCCGTTGTGTGGACTAAAAAGCTACTTTAAATCAGTCTTTCAATACAAGCCGTATAATAGAGCTTTCTCTGCACCTTCTACTTTATATATTGAATAAATGCTTTTCTTTGAATAATTTTAATTGATTTCTGTGTATGTGCTTTCAAAATAAAAGACTATTCAGAATGAATGAACCTGACAGTATTAAGTTCTAAATGAACTTGGAGATATTAAAGCATTTGTGTGTTGTGTATGCATGTATAAAAAAATTATAAGAAGAACTGAAAGACCATCCAAAATTGGTTACTCCAAAATCCCTGCTGAAAAGTTTACATCTCCCTGGTTTTGGCTGATGATGGTGGCTTGTAGTTGTTTTGTGATCTATTCATTACCATCTGTAGTCATTTTCATTATGATATTTTGGTTTCTAACAGAAACCCTTGCTGCAGTGTTCAAGCTTGTGTTTTGCTCTATTGAATTTCATCCTGTTTCCATTATATCAGTACTGTTTCTTTCCGTACAGTACTTTGCTGCTTCCCTGTGCCTCAGGCTGGTGATGCCTTACCTTCACCTCATTTGTTCATTTTAAGTTTTGTGTAGATGTTTGTAATGCCAATATTTAAATAAGAATTCTTGAGGAATCCCACATCTCTCTGGTGAGGTGGGTTCCATTTCAGCCCTGTCTTTTCAAGTGCACTCTGCAGCTTTTCTACAAATCTTATCAAATAATTTGTGGGTACTCCTGTTTCACACGTTTCAATGCAAGTCAGCTGGCAAAGAATGATGTGTTGGTTATTCTCTTTTATCCTTCTTGTGACATTCTCGGGGAGAACGCAACTTGATTGATTGTAGAGGAATAGCGAGTCAAAGTGGGACATCTTATTCCACCATCACACCAGGGAATTTTTTGCTTTTCGGGTTGTTTTTTCTTTCTGGAATATGGAGGAGACTCTTCTGGTGTCTCTGTTCCTGACCATGGAGCAGCACGGTGGGATTGCTCAGAGTGTTTGTGTGTAACTGGTTGGGAGCCTGAGTAATCCATCCATTTTTCCCCCAAAAGTAAAAGCTTGTGTCAAGGCTGAAGTACTTGGTAATAATTTTTCCACTGGTAGTCGCTGAGCTAAAGGCGGCACAGAAAAGTACAAGGTGCAGTCATTCTATGTGATAGTGGAAAAACTCAAAAGAAGATATTAATCTTCTTTTAAGTTATAACAGTTAATTTAATGTATGTTTTTGTGTTTACAGCTGCTTGAGCATTGCTTTTGCTAAAAATTTGGCTGCTTTCTAATGTGATTCTACTGCATTTTAAAAGTAAAGTTTCTATTTAGATGTTCTGAATGCTGTCGGCAATGCAGATGCAAGTATGTGCTCAGGGGTAACAGAAAAATAGTTTAAATAAAAACAAGCTGTATGGTTTTTCCTCCAATTGCCACCAAAATTTACTTTGAGTTTTGTTGTTGTTGCTTGCTTGCTTGGGGATTTCTGTCATCTTGGAAGTCCCTCTGGCATGACTTCGGTTTATGATGAGGTCTGCAGTATTGACATCTTAGCTGGGAAAGTATTTTTCTTTTCCTTATGTTCATGTAGAGGTTAATTTTTAACATGTAACAAATTTCTTGAAAGCATAGTCCATTGGTTTAGGTCTTTTAATTTGTGGAGAGTGTTTTGGGGCTGTTCTTACCTTGAGGGGGTCTCTATTTTGTAAGTTACATTCATGTTTCTCATTAGTGAGGCTTCCTATTGTTTGTGAATCTGTTTTAACTGGATATGACAGTATTTCTTATTACTCTGTTTACCAGTTGAGATGTCTGTTTGGCTTCATTGAACCCACGATTGCATTAATAAAGCTTGTGTGGGCATATTTCATTGACCTATTCTAAAATATGTATGTTAATTCCTTTTGGTTTTCTTCTTGGCCCGTATTTGCTGAAGGTTTGAAATACAGTTCTGTAGAGATCTCGGTGTCTGCATGTTTCACAAAATACCCTGCTTAGCGTGTCTGTCTTCTTCAGTTCTTCCTTTTGATTCACTCGTTTTGGAAGCCTGGCAAAGACATCTGACCACTTTTTTTATACACATTTGTGTCTAGACATAGGTGGGTGCTTTGACTTTCATTCAAAATCTTGGGTTTGCCTCTCTTTAATGTTAATGAGTGCACATATATCCATCTGTATATGTGAGGTGTTTGAAATCTTGTGGAACGTGTTGTTTTATGACAACTGACAGATAAAAGCTGGAGTGTGCAGTCAAGTTTATGGTAGTAGATGTGCTCTAACCCTTAGAGGTCGTATTGGTGACTCATGTCATTGCTTGTCTTGCTTGCCTCACCTGTCTTGGCAAGTGAGTGTCATGGATTTTCTCAGAACCGTTTTCCAAGTTTAAATAGTCATAAGGAAGAACTGGTGATCCAGGTGACAAGAACAGTGTCAGAGCGTTTCTCAAGGCGACTCTGAAGAATTCACGTCCTTCTCTCTGCAGCTTATATGTAAGCTAAAGAGCCTGAACACCCAGACATAGCAGTTTTCCCCTCCACTTTAATAGGTTTTCATGAGTTCAAGAAGGACAAGGAACCTCTGGAAAAACAAGTCTTATGAGGAGCGGCTGAGAGAGCTGGGGTTGTTTAGCCTGGAGAAGAGGAGGCTGAGGGGAGACCTTATTGCTCTCTACAACTACCTGAAAGGAGGTTATGGAGAGGAGGGAGCTGGCCTCTTCTCCCAAGTGACAGAGGACAGGACAAGGGGGAATGGCCTGAAGCTCCGTCAGGGGAGGTTCAGGCTGGATATCAGAAAAAAAAATTTCACGGAAAGAGTCATCGAGCACTGGAACAGGCTGCCTGGGGAGGTGGTCGTCACCTTCCCTGGAGGTGTTTAAAGAACGGGTGCATGAAGTGCTTAGGGGCATGGTTTAGAGTGTGTTAGGAATGGTTGGACTCGATGATCCGGCGGGTCCTTTCCAACCTAGTGATTCTATGAGGAAGAACTTCTTTACTGTGAGGGTGACAGAGCACTGGAACAGGCTGCTCTGGGACGTTGTGGAGTCTCGTTCTGTGGAGATATTCAAACCCCGCTGTGCAACCTGGTGTGGAGAAACCTGCTTTAGAAGAGGATTTGGACTGGGTGATCTCCAGAGGCCCCTTCCAACCCCGACTGTTCTGTGATTATGTGTCTGCATCTGGTTTTGTCTGTTTCTGCATATGTTTGTTGTGAGATACAAAGACAGTAGGAAATGGAGACTTAGTAAGATAAACTAAGCAAAAGAAACTGATTGAACAGAAGTCAGAGTTTTTGCTAAGTAAAATCATAGATGTGGACAAGCAGAGTTTTCTGCTTTTTCTTGTCTTCCTGACTTCAGCCTTAAGCTTTCTTAGCTATGCTGCTTCTTGATATTTGGAAGTGTGAACTTACCAGCATTGCTGTTTAAAAGGGAGGCCTTTAGGGTTTGCATTTGCTCAGCTTCTAACAAGAGTGGTTTCTGAAATATACTCAGGTGTTTTTAAATACTGCTTTATAATTTCCTTTTTTATTTTACATATATTGAGTAGGTTTCTCACAGTCAGCTGAGGAAATAATAGAGTTTACTTGCTTGTCTGCCTTAAATTTTCCAACCATAGTTCTTCTGTATGCTGCAAAGCCCCCAATGAAGTGGGCTACTTTTTTTGCCTGGTATGTAAATATGTCAATTCAAGAAGACTCGGTAGATAATGTGTTTTAACCACTTCTCAACAAACTGTGTGGAAGAAGAGAACACAGTGGTAACTTTCCCAGCCAGCTTTCTCTTCCGATAAGATGTAGAAGGTAGTTTATGCATCTGGGAGATTTTGTCAAGGACGCTAAACTAAAAGAAAACTGTGGGAATGGTGGAATCCAAGAAGGACATTTGTATTTACTTACAGACTGAATAGGAAAAACATGATAGCAATTAAATGTCTAAAGCAGTCATTCCAAAATTACTCTGTTTCCATTTTATAAAATGTGGATTTCTGTTTGCTTTGAAATTCCCCATTTGCATATTTATCTACTTCACAGCTTTCATTTTGCCATTAAGTCAAGTGTTTCCTCAGGACCAAGACACTTGCAACCAAACAGCTGAAAAATTGCTGTTGTCTTCTTCCCATCCATTTTTTTTAGTTAATCAGGGCAGTATCTTCCCTTTGTACAAGGCAGCTGTTTACAGCTCCTGCTGAGTTTGTCCAGGGCTGTTTGGGCATCGCTCAGAACTGGAGGGGTTGTTGCTTTGCACAGAGGCAAGTGGATCAATGGTATCTCGCCTTGTTCCAGACTCCAAATGATTTTCTGTTTTGACACTCCTCCCTCCTGTAAGCCCTTTTCACATGGTAACACAATCTTGAAAAGCTTTTTTAAGGCAGCTTCCCTTGAATTCTGTCACCAGAGGCAGGAGATTGCCTGTTTGTGCATGCTTCCAAGTTGGGGCAGTGCTACAAGGCTTGCATATTAATTATCCCACTCAAATTGTTTCTTAAAGCCCTTTCCCTCTACTGTTTTTAATCCTTTCCTCAAAACTCAGTATTAGGGTGGTGCTTACCAAGCTAAGCCGTAAAGAAATAAATCCAGAGGAAATGTAGGAACCATTTAAAATGTTTATACCTTTTTTTAAAGTGTTTGTCTGTGTTTTGAATGTGTGAGTACATTCACCCCTGAGCCTCAGAATGCTTCTCAGCTTGTCAAGACTTGTCTGTGTTTTTGGGAGATGGGGGTGGGTGGGGGGGTGTTTACTTGTGCTGCTTTAAGTTGAAAACTCAACTTGGCTAAATTGATGCTTCTTGTTGTTTTCCCTGTATGTAAAGATAAGCATCAATATCTTTATACACTATGAACTTCACACAGTGGGGAGGATTGTGCCCATTTAGCCATAGCAATTTTTCAGCTGGTTTTACTTTTTGCTGACATAAAAGCTGTGTGTGAAAAAAGGTGACGGAATCCTGAAGCAGCTCCGGTTTTCAGAAGTTCCTCTCCCAACTCTTGAATTTTTTTATAGTACTTTGGCTTGTGCAAAGCACTTGGCTTCATCTCTGCCACTGCGGCTTGGGAGGGGCTACCTGGCTGCTCTGTTGGAGTCACTTCTGATTTTATCTGACTGTGTTTGGGGTTTTTTTCCTGTAGTTGCTTTTGTCTTGCAAGAGAGGAAGGAAGAACTGCAGGAAATATTCTTCCAAAATAACATTTTACTTTTTTTTTCTGTGGGTTACTGAGTCTCAGAGAACTCTAGCACAGAAATTTCTGGAGAAAGCTTGAGCGGGAGTAGTGATGTATGTCTCATCCACAAGACCCTTCCATATACTGGTGGTCAATTTAGTAGTTTCATTCTGTTCCTAGTGTGTTTTAGAAAACCTCTAACAGTTCAGCAGTGGGGGCCCTGCGTTATTTCAGTTTTTCCATGAACTACCTTTTTGTTATATTGGAATTCCTCTAGAGATTTGAAGCTGTTTCTGTGCCTGCAGCAATAAGTTGTGCTTCAAGGAAAGACATAGTGACCAAGAGTTCAGCTTTGCTGACACTTTAACACTATTAATTATCTTCCATGAATTACTCTGTTGCAGAAAGATTAGAATTTTGGTCACCTAAAGCCAGATCATTTGTGTCTTGCAGAACATGAATCAGACTGTTGTTGCGGATGGCTAATGAATCGGAAACCATATGTCAATTATTTTATAACTGTCTTTTCCAAGTTCTTTGAAGGACCGTCAGTATCTTAAAATTATCATAGTTGGTTTGGATTTACTATGTGTAATTCTTCTGGTACACCTTTGTACACCGTAAAGTACAGCTTTGGTAAATCTATTCAGGTTCGAGAGCTGTCATGGGACCTGTGTATGCATTTAGTTCTTTTCAGGGGGGGAATCGTGGAGTGGTTTGGGTTGGAAGGGACGTTAAAGGTCATCCAGTTCCAAACCACAGCCATGGGCAGGGACACCTCCAGCTGGATCAAGTTGCTCAAAATGTCATCCGGCCTGTCCTTGAGCACCTCCAGGAATGGGGCATCTACAGCTTCTCTGGACATCCTGTGCCAGTGTCTCACCACCCAGCAATTTGAGAACAGATATTTGCCTGCTCAGTAAGATGTACAACTTAATTCTCATTCATACTGTTGCATGAGCAATGATTAAACTTTTATTTCATTTGTACCAAAATAAGCTTTACCATTATGTCCATGAAGTCATTGTCCTGTAGCAGCTGCTTTGAAGACCATGCACCAAAATAGAGGAACATAGGGAAGGCATAGGGAAGAAGTGAGAACACGCAGGTAAGAGGAAGGAAGAAGGTTAATATTTGAAATTACTAGGACTGTTGAAAAATTCACCCTTTCCTATAATCTCACCTATAATCTGACTCTTAAGAGCCAAAGCAAACAAACCATAATATGATATACTTCATGCAAAAAAATAACCAAACCCACCTAGCTTTTTGCCGAGCAGATGTTATTAACCTGACAGTTTTGCCAAACATTTATGCTTTTTTGTTTCAAATTATTCAGTTAGATTTTGTGCGTTCAGTTTTTTCTTCTGCAGTGAAACACAGAACTGAAAAAACTGAGTTACGCTTCTTACAGCTAAAGAATTTTGTTCCCTGTCAAAATACACCACCTTTAAAACTACAGAGTTTTGGACTCAGCTTTCAGAAGAAAGATTTCAGTTTCCCTGATGGTCTCAGAGACCACATTTTCTAGAACAAAATCAAATACATTTTTCTATATCATGCTGTTATGTAACAAAATGAATAGTTGAAGCTGACTAAATGTGAATCAAGAACTCTACGCTTCTCTGCTTCTAGTATGTATTCGTAATTATTTTGGCATGTGAAGTATGGGTACCTTGGGATCTAATTAAACCCCATGCTTGGATGTGGATCTTCAGTGACGTATTCAGAAGTTTGAAAGGATTGCTGTGAAATAGAATGATCTGCTTGAATAATGCTGTCATGAAGTGAGAAACGTGGAAGAAATGTGGCTAATATAAAATCCAAACACTTTTGGTGAAAGAAGGGGTCTGAAATAGATTCTAATTTTGAATTTTCCATATATTGAGAACAAAACCTTTGTTTATTTTCCTAGTGTTTCTCATGTAATTGTTGCTTGTTCCTGAATATTTTAATGCTTGAGTAAGTCTGCATACATTTGTGAAGGAGTGATAGTTTATGTGCATTGGTTGTGATAGACTAACTGAGGTTTGCTGAATGAAGACCTGATCTGTTTTTCTTTCCTGATGAGCTGTTAGATGGACTAATATTCCAGATTTGTACTATCTGATGTGAGAGATGCTGTTACTGTTAAGTAATTTTTTCAGTCAGCCAGCCAGTGACAAAACCAAGGACATAAAAAGATACAATGTTACACTGAAGCTATTTAGTTAAAGACTTGCAACTATTTGATGATGTGCCTGTCCGGAACTTAACTTCAAAGAAATACATATTTTTTTCAATTATTTCCTCATTATTTAGCGTACTTATTGTTAACATTCCAGTGAAGTTAGTACTGCGCTTCAGTGTGTTAAGGTCTTCGGAGTTTCTATGGCTGGAAAAGTCTATTATAAATGTGAAGAAATGTTTATTTCAAGGCTATATGACACATCCCCAATTTAGCAAGTTTCTTAATTAGCATCTCAAGAAACACAAAATGCTCCCTTTTTAAAGGACATAAACCTCACTGTCCTGTTCATGTGCTTATATACAGAAGAGGGTCACTGTGCCGAACGTTAGCAAAGCATTTGATTTAGATCTTCTTCTGGGTACTTGGGAGTTTGATGTGTAACAAGCGCAAATACTTCGATGTGACTTTTCAGTCTTTGTACAAGTTCTCTGCTTTTAAACCCATTATTGTCATGATTCTGACCTGTTGATTAGAAAAAAGACCACGTGATATTGTGCAACCAATTTCACTGTAGTTAATTTTTGTATTGTCTTCAATGTGCTGATTTTGTTTACAAGAGGAAGGCAGGCATTAAGTTGTGAACCACAGTTTGGAGGAGCGTTTGTCCTCTCGGGTGAAGCAGAAGTAAAGATGTACATTTTAAAACTGATTTTTTAATTGGTTTTTCTAAGATTTTTCTTTTGATTTGCTTTGTTCTGTACCTTCTGTGAGATAACAGGTGTGTTTGTATTCCTACCTTTTTGTTTCCAAGTATATGAAAAAAAAAATATTGTGAATTTGTCTACATAGCAAGCAGTATTGTCAGTGCACAGTAGAACTTGATGACTCCTTCTTTGGTCCTATAAGAAGTAAGTGGTAGGGTTAATCCCCTGCCAGCTGTTGCATAGGGACAGTGATGGGTGCAGGTATTCTCATATGTACATGGTAGGTCTAAGTAAGAAACTTTATTCAAGGTACGAGAGGACTTTTCATAAAGTCAGGTTTTTTTTTCCGGTGCTTGAATATAATTTCTGCAACTTCATTGCCTGATTCCCCCTGTAATTTTGCAGATCTGAACATGCTGTCATTTCCAGCAGGCGAATCTATATAAATGATTTTTCTTGTAATAACCGCATTTCTGCAACGCAGTAGCAGAAAGAGGAAAAGGCTTGGTTTACTTCAACAGCACACAGCATCTTTCTTTAAGACAGTTTGTATGGCTTCATCTAAAGGAAAGTGTGTGATTGTTTCAGCCTCAGCTATTGGTTTTTCTCTCCCAGCGCAGTGGTGGTGCTGGTTTCCTGCTGTGGTGCCAGGAGGCCGTTCGGTGGGAGCTCACCTTGGCACTGCAGTCGGAAAGCAGAGTCAGCCTGTGAGTTTTCAGTCTGTGGGGTTTTCTTCAAGATGAATGCTTTGAAAGACGCACCTTTCTTGAACTCTGGATGTCGAATGCATGGGTACTAGAATCAAAGGAGAGCGATTGTTGCTACAAAGATGTTTCTGAGAGAGTTTTGATGCTGAATAGACGACAGGCATTGCAGATGCTGAGGGCAGTCTGTGAGGTGTAGGAAGCAGACAAAATAGACTGGGGGCACGGAGAGGGACTGAGTGAGGAGCAGCAATAGCCCAGAAATGAAAGCTGAAAAGCCTAGCTGAGAAACATGAAAGGGCCTATGTTCCTGAAGGAATTTGCAGTCCAGGTTTCCTTTTATTCGAGTAACATTCACTGAAATAATTTACTGAAAGCTCTGAAGTGAAATTGTTAAGTGTGTGTTCCAAACTGGTGAAGTGTGTTTCACAAAGACCTTTTCTTCCTTTTTGCATGACTTGAGTAGAAAACACTTTTTTCATAATATGCCTAAAGAAATTCTCTATATTCTTTTTTTTCTTCCCCCCGACCCCCACCAGCCGAGTGTCTTTCTTAACCACTACTTACTGCTTAAAGGCAATGCCATACAAATTCACGTTGAGGTGACATTTTGTTGCTGGGCACTGCATTTCAAGATTTAAGAATCCATTTATACCTAGTAATTTTGGGGTCTTATGTGTTAAAATTGGGGAGAATCCAATCTCTGAAGAGCAAAGAAAGCGCACTCAAGGGAAATTGCACTCTTACATTAAGGCTGTGTCTTCTTTCTCAGCTAGTGCTTCAGTTTCAGTGCTTGTTCCGGTGCTTTGTTGTAGAACATGAGAATGTGGGCCCTTGGGCTCTCCCTTTCGCCCATCTTTCTGTGCTCAGCAGCAGTAGCATAGGCCTTCGAGGCATACCAAAGAAAGAAAATGACAGTATAATGCCTCCAGACTTTAAATGTGGAACAAGGAAATAATGCAATGTTCTTTTAAAAAAATACAAAAATATTTACAAATCTATTTAAATTATTCCATTAATATTTTCAGCAGATAAGAAGACTGGAGCTCTCTATATATATTAAAAAAGGCAGGAAAATGTACCCATCCCTTAACAGGTATGCCAACACTAAGCCCATAGAAACTTATACTAGGAAGAGCAATAGCACTGCCCATATCCTCACTTATGTAGGTATTTGAATGTGACCCTCATTTTCCTACCTTGCTACCATCTCAGTCATGGCTGCTGCTTATTTAAATATTTTATATTCAGTCTCTAAAGCTAATGAGGATCGATCTGTTGTTTTTTTAATGTTAGCACATAAGAGTCTCATTTTGCCCTTGTATAATCTTATAAAAAAAGACAAATACATCTTTTATAGTTGATATTGGTTAGTTTTAGTCAAAGATAGGTCCTCATTATGCTTTGAGTGTCATAGAAATAAAAAGGCATCTTCCTGGCCTTCGGAAGTTTACTCTTAAAAAGACAGCACATGAGTAAAAGGAAAAAATACCCATGTGGTACAAGTTGTAGGTATATTTGCTGAGCTGTAGTGCTGGTTAGTGTTAGACAACTGACTCTAATCTTGGTTTCAGAGCAGTTTTCATTTAAATAGTTTCTAATTAAACATGTCTCTTAAATACGTTATGGATAAGGGTCACATGCTTTTTCTTTTTTTGAATGAGAACTTTAAAGTTCAGTCTCTAGTGAAATTGGAGTTACAAAGTGGCTTTGATTATTCCAGTCAATAAGAGTGACTGCTAATATAAATTGTATTATGGGTTTTCATTTGGGTTTTTCACCAATCCTCAAAGAAATGATACAAACATATTTTAATTTAAAACTCATGAGTACTCGTATTGGTCTGTTGGCATCAGTTTGCTTTGAAGCAGTAGCCTAAAAACTGCTTCTGAGATCAGTGTCCTCAGCAATTGCAGAATCAAACCATTAGCAAAAAATAGTTTTGAACTCCCTACGGATTTCGGTACTGACTTCCAGTAGTGTAAGTTCTGTCAGAGTTGTACACTGAGCATAAATATTGCAGGCACTGAAGTAGTCCCATTAATGCTGGTCTCCTTGAGTGTTTTTTAGTAGTATGGAACAAATCACACTAGAGAGGCATCTTACGCATCTTCTCAAATGAGAACCAACTGCCTGTTGTGTGGAAGTGCATAACACTCTGTGATAATGCAGACATTGCTTCATTAAAGCTGTTTTTTCTAATCATTTAGGCTACTACTGACAGTCATCTCTTTACATGAAGGAGTTAATAGTTTATTTTCATTTATGTAATTGTCCTCTCCATTCTGCATATCTGACCTGAGAATAAAATGTAGGCAGACAGTGGTAGGTCTGCTGCCGGTAGTGAACGCGTAGGTGTTTCATGAATCATAGTAATGATTATTATTAAGAATGCTATTTAATAGTATTGATCGAAGAACTGATGAAGTGGCAGATTGTCAAATCAGCACTTCCCATAAGCTTTTCTTTATTGATGTGGTTTTTCTTCAGTGATATTAATGTGTTACTTCAAAGATGTCATGTTCCTTTTCAGTACGTGGAGGGGGGAAGTATTTGTTAGGAAACAAATAAATAAGCTTCTGATATTGATGAAACAAATAAATAAATAAGCATCTGACATTGATAAAACAACTTGATGCACCCTAAACGTACTGCAGTGACATGACCTCACTTCAGATACCATGAAAATTCAGGTATTGAAACTGCAGTCTGGACTCCTTTCTGTAAAACTGCAGGTATTTACACATCCAGCCTTCTCACTTACAAGTTTTAATTCTTAGAATAATATTTCCTTCCTTTTAAAAAATTTGCCTCACTCTGCTTCTGTATGGAGTTGCCTTGCAAAGAACTGGGAAGAGTGGCAGATTCTGCAGAGTGCATAGTGAATCTGGATCTAAATAAACTGCTGACAAGTATCCAAGGAAATATTGAGTATTTTTTTCCTTTCAATTACTGTACGTTGTTATGGCAATACAAGGTATGGTATTTCCAGGGAGATGTGTTGACAAATCATAAACCTTTGTCTAGAGGAAAGCCGGGGAAGGGCTCTTTTTCAGGGAGTGCAGGGGTAGGACAAGGGGGAATGGTTTTAAACTGTAGCTTAGATGTTAGGAAGAAGTCTTTTCCTGTGAGAGTGGTGAGGCATTGGCACAGGTTGCCCAGAGAAGCTGTGGATGCCCCATCCATGGAGGTGTTCAAGGCCAGTTTGGATGAGGCTTTGAGCAACCTGATCAAGTGGGAGGTGTCCCTGCCCGCTGCAAAGAAGGGTGGAACTAGATGATCTTTAAGGTCCCTTCCAATCTAAACATTCTATGATTCTATAAAAGCAAGTAGAGACTTCTAGGAGATAATAACAGAAGACAGTTCAGCTGCTATCATCATTCTTCAAGTTTGTGAGGGAAAATGCTCGTTTTCCTAAATGTAAATGGATTTGATACATTGAATAGATAAGAGTTTCAGGTTTTCCAGATGTTGTACCAGGTGAGTTTTTAATGAGAGTAATTTAAAATAGACGGTGAATTGTTGGGAAGATCATTACCGTTATGCATCCATCACATCAGAATATGCCTAGAGCACCTCTAGAATGTTTGCTTTCTGTCAGATGAAAAATATTGTGATGGATAAATCCTCCCGTAAAGGTCAGACCTGGCAGCAATGCTTACTCTTCTAAGAAGCTAAAAGGTCAGAATACTCCAGATGCTGGTAAGACTGGAAGCTGAGCATCACAGGAACATATGGTTATACTTCCACTCTTAATTTTTTGAGAGACTTTTGTGTTTGGTACTTCTGGAAGTTAATTTCTAATTGTGTTGTTATGGTCTGTGCAACAGTTTGGTGTTTTTCAGCCTTCGATTTACTCCTTTAATTGAAATAAATCCATTTTGTGGTAAGCTGTCTCTTGCCTTATGGGTGTTTTTAGTGAAGTATTCATCTTAGCTCTATGACAGTGCTGTTATCTTAACACCACCGCAGAATTAGGATGATCATCTGATGTTAGCATTTCCATGCCATCAGATAAAATTTGGTTTAGGAAACAGTGATTGAATCTTGATTGTTGTAACCATCTGAACAATCTCTCTAATACCACTGTGCTTATGTGAATTAGCTGAGCAGCCTGTGTCTCTTGAAGAGTTTATTTGTAGATGCTTATGATTATTAAGCCTAGGAACCACAATGAAGAGGCCTTTCCACTGTGTTAGCATGTGAACCGTCTGTGTTTAGGACTTGTGACCTGCCTGTGAACTCCTTGTCTGTGGAGTAGGAAGAAGATGCACAGTCTGGAGCGCAATGCAGGATCTAAACCATGACTCTCAGAATATCAGGCTGGTTCCTGCTCTTTCTCCAGGCCCATGTCTTTTGTTGATCCAAATTATTTCCCCTTCACTAGTTCTGATGCATTATTCATGTTATTTCAATGTGGGTTTACTTTTGATGATTTCTTCATTTTATTGTAAACATTGTGAGAAGAAGCTATTAAGACGTTATTCTGGTCCTACTTGAGCTGTAAATAGATAAGGATAAAAATACTGAAACCTCCTAGGCCTGCCGTTAGAGATTGAGGGAAAGCATTATGAGGAAATAGGACTGTGCTTCATTTGTGTGCTACGTATGATACAGAAGCTTCATCTGATTGTTTGTGCTTTACTCCTTCAAGAATGTAAGATGCCTGCTACACATAGCAACATTAAAAACCCCACAGAATCTTATAGTAGAGAAAAGGAATTTTAAAGTACAAGGGACCAGGTGGGAATTGATGCTGGAACATAAGTAAATATGTACATTTACTAAGGGGATCTGTGACATATAAAACATAACTCCATTTCCTGGCAGTTCTTTCCATTTGATGGCACTAATATTTCTATAATTAAGAGCGATGGAAGTGTTTAGAGGGAAACCATATACTGTTATAAACCATTCTTTTTTTAATTGAGCAGCTGTAATTTCTACCAATGGAACAAACAATATTATAAGAAAATGATTATTAGTTTAAAATGCAAAGTTAAATGAATGCAAAATTAACAAACAGATGGTGAAGAATTATTGCGTTTTATTTTACTCCTGGGTAAAAGGGCTCATGCATGATTGTAAAAATGTCATCACACTTCGTAAACCTGAAAGCAAACAGGATTTGCAGTTGTGCACATCTGTTTTGGGACACTGCTAAAGGGTTAGAAGAATCAATGTTGTTTTCATATAAGAGTATTCATCAAAAGGATATCATTTACTTAACAGTTATGGCTTCTGCTAAACATCAGACTTAATGTTCTGTGGAATTCATTACAAAATTTGGCAGCTTTCTTCCTCACAAGCTACTGAGGCAGCTTGCTGCAAAATGAAACGAACAGCCCCTTCTTCTCCCCTCCCTGAAGCCCTGAACAGCAGCTGAATTACCTGCTAATGTTTGACCAGTCATTTAGAATTTTAAATTCCAGATCAAGTTGTCACGCTTCACACTTCTGGTCCAAGGAATGTTTGTGATGGAACGGGGTCGAAAGACAAGGGACTTATTTACATCAACAGCCATTGAATTAAAAAAAAGGGTTATGTAATGTTTGGGGATACCATGTTTTGGGAGGAGGAATGGTAGAAATCTGTGTAAGTGACTAATTTAGTCAAATTGAAAAAAACGCTAAAAGCCCCAGCCAGATAAAACATGGGAAGCTTTTATTAGAAAAGAAATTATATTAATGTTTCAAGCTGGTAGTTTCAAAGTACACCATGTAATTGCTTTACTTGAGCTCAATTTACAAAAATTAGTGAACTGAAGATGTAGGATTTTGTTTACGATGACTCTGTGCCATTTGGAGAGCGCAATTTAGGAACAGCCAAGGAAATAGGAATTATGAACAATAAGGTACTGATTGCAGTCAGTGGGGAAGGAATACTAAGGAGGTGCTCACTAATGAGGAAGGTATTAAAGGCAGGAAATTCTTGTGCTTTTTTTGTGTCTGTACATAATCCAGAGTTCCCGGTCACTCCATCCCTACTATTACCTTGTAAATTAAGAGTATTATTGAGCGTATATAGTGACTTTTGCTGACATGAACTTTCTGTTAAACTGAACTAATGTGTCTACAAAGTATTTGTTAAAAGAGCACATTATTAAGACTATAAAATCAAGCACACGAAGTTAGGCCATGCCAGAAGACAGGTTGTCTGCACACAATATCCTTTGCACACCATTAATAGCCTTTGTACCTGTGCCTGATTCTGCAGTCTTTTATTGCATGATGACATGCAGAACAGCCAGTGCCTAGTTCAGCCCATAGGATGGGCATTGCTATCTTAGTAAAAACCTCTTCAAAATTGCATTTTTTTATTGTTGTTCAACATGTAGGCATGTTGTGACTATTTAAGTACTGCGACAAGGAAAGAATTATTCATTTCTGCATGAGTTTTTCTGTGATGTTTCTAGTATAATGAACATGTGAATAACTAACATAAATATTTTGGCAAACAGCAGATTTATGTGGCCTTTTTATGCATCTCGGGCTCTGTGGCTCTGTTTTCCCCAAGAGAAGTTGTTTTGTTTTGTTTTGTTTTTAACTTAAAATAGCTGCTAATTTGGATGGCAGATTGAAAGAGTTTCAAAAATACTCGGACTTACTTAAAAAGTTGTGCTGATATTGCCTTTCTTTCTTCACTCTGGAATTGTGAGTGCGCAGTCTGTAGAAATCAAGAGTGTATTTTTAGATGTAAGATCCCCAACCTTTTAATGGTGAGGTTAAGGACTGAAAAACCTAACTTGGTGCCCTGCCCAATATTGTAAAGGAACTCTGTGAAGGGAGTGAAACTAGAACTGTTTTGCAGGTCATGATTCAGTTGCCGTAACTAGGTGGGTTTTTTTATCCCACAAGCAAACCACAATTTTTTTAAATACATTTTTTTCCCATGTACAGATTAAGCACAGCCTGAGAACTAACATGTTTCTTTAATGCAGATTCTCCTTTTAAAAGGTCTGTTTTATGCACTAAATTCGTGTTTGATTAACCTACAGTACTTATGTGTTTTAGTGTACATACGTAGTTACAGTTGTCCATACGTGTGTTTGTTCACTCCTTTGTCAGTGTCTGTGTGTTGCCTGGTAAGTGTCTGAGTATATCATTTTAGGGATAAAAACAGACCTTCCAAACTGCAGGTTTAAAATCTTTATGGCTACATCCAGACCTCTGCAATTTGAGTTGGCCAAGGGACAGTGACGTAGCACTGGGAGTCAGAGGGCAGTGTATTTATTCTTGCAGTCTTCATCCAATTTCAGTTGCCTCAGACTTCTGGCTCGTTGTTCAAGTTGATTTTTTAGCTGCTTCCACTTTTCCTTGTTCTTCCTGCGTCCCCTCTCCTTAACCTTTCTATTCCCTTTTTTCCTACCTACCTTTTAAGATCTGTCCCTTCACCCTTTACTATATCTTAGCATATCAGTTCTCTCAGCTCTTTATCCAGTTTTAGTGCTCAGTTTTAGTTAACTGGTCCTCAAAGCATCATCCCTGCCCCTCCTCAGCCTCCATCTCCATCTATGGGTTCTCCCTCCAGCCTTATCGGACTCATTCACAACGTAGGTGGTCCCTTTTGTCTCTGTCCCATATTTGTCTATCTTCCTGTGCTGGATGCTCCTGTTCTCCACATAATTTAAGAGACAGTGATATCAAGAGCCTTAGAGATGTCTCCTTTCCATTCCAGTGCCGTGTTTTGCTTAGGCTTAGTGTATTTATTATAGACTTCCTCTCTCTAATCCCTATCAGACAGCAGCAATCCTTGCAGAAGGGGTCTCTAGTCCCATCAGTGCTAGAAATTAGAGACAGTCATGATCAATGAGAGTAGGTTGTTCTGTGATTTTTCACTGACAAATATTTGGAAGTGTTTTATGTTAAAAAAATAGTTTCCTCAGGCTTGGTCACATTTGGATAGATTGGCAGGGTAAGGGCAAAAGTTGAACTAAAATCCCACACTAAAATCCTGCCGTGTCACAAGTCCTGGGAGTGAGATTGTTTTTAAGAGGAGGACGATGTTTTTGTTACTGGCTTTTCTATTCTCAGAAATGGCTGGAAAGTTTTCACCATGTGTTCCAGAAGCATTTAAGAGAATTTAGGCATGTGTTGTGTGAAGCTTTAGCCCAACTTTTTATCACTGAGAAAGCTTACATGAATATAACAGGATTTATGTGGAAGTCTTTGCAACTAGTACCCATTCACATCCCCTTATTGAGATAACCACATCGACAGAACATTTGGTGTGGACTTTGCTGTATTTGAATTCTAGTCAACGGGCATCTGGCTGGTGGTGTCGTGGGGCCTGGAAATGGACACACACAGTTCAGTTAACTGAACTGCAGTGAATAACATTCCTTAAAATGACTAAGTCTCTAGTAAGTGTAATGGGAGCTTAAACATTTGTACACAAAATTTAGAACCTTAGATTTAGATGTCTTCATTTCAAGCCGTGTGTTGTGTGCAAACACGGTGTGACTGTATTGGTAGTGAAGGCTCCTTTTACCAGGTTTCTATTAAATTGCTTTATGAATGTAATTATGCCAGCCAGTAATTATGTAGCATAGACATCACCTATAGAAAGTATAAGCCACTTCAGAATCCTTGTATGTGATTTAGGAATGTAGGAGCTGTGCTGGATTAAACAGAAACTTGACTTCATCCCAGTATCTTCTGCAATGACCAGTAACAGATGCCTAGAGAAGATCATTAAACAAGAAGCATGTAGCAATGTTTCCCCAAATGACGTTTTTTTCAAGCCTTCAACAATTTGTGCCTTAGTCTGTGCTCTGCCAATAAAAAGAAATGTCCGCACATACTTCTTATGACTGTCTGAGCATGAATCAAATGGAACTGGCACAATAGTATGTTTTCTGAGCCTGCCAAAAAGTAGCCTTAAACCAAAACTGATGATTTTGGTTCTTGCTTTGTTTGTCCTTAAGATGCTAATGCTGAAGCCTAATAATGGCAATTTATGGCCTAATAATGGCAATTTAAATTACATTAAACATTATTGACCTTCTTGTTGTTGACAAGAAATTAAACAACAGGCTTGTGTGTGTGCCCTTCTGATAGTCTGGATCTTAGATAAGAATCAAGGAATAGTTAGTTGTTAGCTGTGAGGGACTCACTCAACGTTTACATTTTCTGAAATCATAGAATCATCGAATCATTAGGTTGGAAAAGACCTTTGAGATCATCAACTCCAGCCGTACCTGTCTACTACTAAATCACGTCCCCAAGCACCTCATCTTTTAAACACCTCCAAGGATGGTGAATCAGCCACCTCCCTGAGCAGCCTCTTCCAGTGCTCAACAACGCTTTCTGTGAAGAAATCTTTCCTAATGTCCAATCTAAACTTCCCCTGATGCAGCTTGAGGCCATTCCCTCTTGTCCTATCACCCATCACTTGGGAGAGGAGACCAACACCCACCTCTCTGCAACCTACTTTTAGGTATCTGTAGAGAGCAATAAGGTCTCCCCTCAGCCTGCTTTTCTCCAGGCTAAACGACCTCAGTTCCCTCAGCTGCTCCTCGTAACACTTGTTCTCCAGCCCCTTCACCAGTTTCGTCCCTCTTCTCTGGACACCCTGCAGGACCTTAATGCCTTTCTTGTAGCACAGCCTCACCTGTGCAGAGGTAGAAAGCAACAAGCTGAATAAAAAAGTACTTTTCCTCATGAAAGTGTGAAAAAAGCGGCAAAGGCAGGGTCTGTGGAGGAAATCATGTGCATGCAGTTATTCCACTGGCTTATGTGATGGTGGGGAGGTTGCAAATTCAAGGCACATGAACCTTAGGTTTAGACTAGAGGTGTTAAAAAACATGTAGATGTGGCACTTCAGAACATGGCTTAGTAGGCACGGCGGTGTTGGTGTGATGGTTGGACTTGTTCTTAACAGTCTTTTCCAACCTTAATGATTCTGTGATTCTATGAAACCCTTCTGTGGAACTTATGAATAGACAGAATTTGGGAACATTTCAGGTTATATGAGGAAGGATTTGTGCACCGTAATGTTAGCATGCTGTTTTCCTCAATGTATTTCAGGTATCAAATAAACATGTATTATCTCCCTTCGCAAACTTGCTTCCTGCACATTATTAACCTATCACAACTATTGCCAAAAGCACTCCTGCAAAACATGAATGCTTTATTGTTGCAATTTTTAGATGCCTTGATGTCAACACCATTTATTTAATGTGATTTTTTCTACGAAGGTGACAAAAGGAGGCAACTGGTGGGAAGGAGGAACAAAATAGTCTCTTCTAGAGAGCCTGAAATCTCCACACTTAAAGGGACTTCTGCTTTTTACCTTGATTATGTTTGTTGTGTCACTGACAGTTTTGTTAGTCATCGTCATTTCTATCTCCTTACCTTTGTTCTTTATTTGTGTATACGTAACTGGGCAGATTAGAGATGGATGGAGTGTCTAGCCAAGAATTCTGTATTAGAAGACAGTCATTCTTAGGCCTGTGTTGAGCTTGGTCAGTATTGTCTCTCCAGTTGTCCAGGGGTTTTCATAGTTTTAGAAGAAACAGCTTTGTTTCTACAATCGTGATTACTTTTTTTTTTTTTTTTAAACTTACTTCACAGTACACAGAGCATGAAGTGTGCACCATCATGAAGTTGTAATACATCTGTCTCTTTTAGGGGCTTTTTAGGTTTAAATTATGGCTATAAGACCCGTGTTTTAATTTCTTCAATTTTGGTGTGTGTTAAGGACTGAGGAAGAAAAATAACTGATCTGTGATTGAGTTGTGTGTTATAAATTTAAGTAACTGCCAAATTTGTGACATGTTTAATACAAAATTAAAAAATTTGAAGGGGATCAGTAGTTCACTGGAAAGCCATTAATTCTTAAGATGTTGCTATCTTACTGCGTTGTGTTCATAAATGCTTTATGGTATTTAAACCAGTGTATTTGATGTGAGAAATGGTAGTGGTGATTAGTGTCTATAAGCAATATAATGCTTTTTCTAGATGATGGAGTAATCAGTTAAGATTATCAGAACTACCAGGGAACGTATTTTGTTAATCACTGTTTCTACTAAGATTTCTTTGCAATCTCGTTAATGACAGGATGTTCAGGTCCAGTTCTCCTTAGTTACAGGCTTGTGTGAGAGTAGTTTTCACTAGCTAAACAGCCTGAAATTTGTTCTTACAGGTTATAGCTTATGTTGTTTAACTAAGGACAGATGGCTTGTGTGCATTTTTGGGTACACTATCATAAAATTAAAATTGCTTATTGTTATGTTTTGTTGGCTGACCTTTTTAAAGCTAAATAAGTTCATAATCAGTGAAACTCTTTTGTCATTTTGCTTAAAATACATTTAGCAATACTTCATACTAACATTTAACTTGATTGCAATCTAATTAGTGCAGTATAATATTTATTCAAAGTCCATGTTTTAGCCTTTCTTTAACATCTGCCTACTGAATGTTACTTGTCCAGTTGCTGAGACAGTAATGCTATAAAGAAATTCTAAGGGCAATAAAATCCTTATAAAATAGGACTGCTAGTTCTTGGTACCATCTGGATAAGATCTTATGTTATCAAAAATACAGGCATCTTTTCTTCATTTCAACTTGCACTGAGCTTTGGAGTTACAGTATGAAGCAGCAGGAAGGTTGATATAATACTGGACTATATCTTTTGTAATTTGTATAATTTAGTGGTGTAGGAAAGTTAGAGGATGTGAGTAGAGGCTGTTTATCTTGTCACCATTTCACAATTTGGCTGTTTCCATTAAAGCCAGTAGCATTTGTGATGTTCAGCTGAGCTTCCAAGCCAGTGACAGAACTCGTCTTTTTTGTTCAGTTGATTTTAGTGCAGTTATGATTCCAGCACGGCAGTACAAATTTCGTCTTCCCAGAAACTTTCTGTGTGGTTTCTGCTGCTCTGTTTCATGGGGGATATAGTCCCATACAACTAGAAAAAAGAGGAGGGAATTGATCAGTTTTCCTTACGTTTTTTGTTAACTCACTTAGTTCTTCCTCTTTCACTGTATTTATGTAATGATGTCATGTTTGTGCCAATGTGCTTAATGAATAAAGGGAATTTTAAAATAAAGTTTGAAAGAGTGCATAGCCATTTGCTTTTAAAAATGAGATCCTTCTCTGTCCATATGAAAAAGTCAGATGTGAAAGAAAAAAGTGAAAAGACCTGAGTAGAAGGAGGTGGAGGCAGTTTTAAAGATGGAAATTCCAATAGTAAGAAGTAGCAAAAATATGGATAAGATCAGAGATTTCTTGCCATGGGTGCACATACTTGGAGTTTGCTGAAGAAAACAGTTGCTAACCAATGAAGGACTTTTTTAGTAGGCACATTGAGGTGCTGAAGCGTGTCCAGAGAAGGGCAACAAATGTGGTGAAGGGGCTGGAGAACAGGTTTTATGAGGAATGGCTGGGGGAACCGGGGTTATTTAGCCTAGAGAGAAGGAGGCTGAGAGGAGACCATATCACTGTCTACAACTGCCTGAAAGGAGGTTGTAGTGCCAGTGGAGGTTCAGATCAGACATCAGGAAAAATTTCTTCACCAAAAAGGTTATTAGGCACTGGAACAGGCTGCCCAGGGAAGTGGTGGAGTCACCTGGAGACCTGATTGCCCAGGGAGATGATTGAGTCACCAGCCCTAAAGGTGTTTGAAAGACAGGTAGATGAAGTATTCAGGGATATAGCTTAGATGTAGTACTCGGGGATATGGTGTAGTAGCGGACAAGTATGGTTGGACTGGATAATCTCAAAGGTCTTTTCCAACCTAGTGATTCTACAATTCTATGATTCTGTGGACTAGGTCTGCCAACTCTGCTTCAGTGGTGTTTATTTTATTGAATGTACTATGAATAAGAAATGAACTCTCTAGCTTTCTGACACCTTGTAAAGTTTTTTTTTCTGTAGAACAGCCGTGTAAAATTATTTGATTGATGAACAAAACAGTGTTTGGCTTGCTTTGACAGCTTACCATTTTCCTATACCTATACTTTGCATACTTGGATTCAGCTTCCACCCTCTGCACATAATGCTTTATTTTGTGTTCGTGCTAAGGAAACTGAAAACTCTGTACTGTCCTCACACACTGGGGTAAAGACACTTGGATTTCATGGGCAATGTGATTTATTCCTTCCTTCTACCTCCTACTGTTCTGATGCCATGTTTTAGCAATGGAGTAGTGAAGTAGAATTTGTTACTGAGTTGATTTAGCAGAGCTTTTATTGTTTTTAAAAAGTTAGCGTACTTTCGCTATTTGCATCCTTACTTTCTTCATGAAGGTCAGTTAATTGTAACAGCTGCATGTTTGTTCTTCTGGAGTCATAGAACATGGCCTGATTTCAGAGAAGCGTTGGTTTCTACTGCTGGAAAAGTTACTCTTCTCATCAACAGCTGTTGCCAAAAAGTTCCCTTTGGGCATTTGATTCTTCAGACTGCATTATATCTCTCATAAATTCAGCAAATGTTGATATTCCATGCTTTTTATTAGCTTCAGATGATATATACCACATTGTTTTTAAAGTGTGGGTTTTACTTGGTTACTGAATGCTTTTCATTGCCAGTGCAGTTTAGCTGATGGGTTTGAAGGTTTCAGTTAAATGTAATTTGGGCTTCCATTTTTCTTCCAGCATCATTACATGATTCCTTAAATCAACATTAATATTTTTCAAGGCTTTACAGTAATCCCGTAGTTTGCTTATTTCTAATAATTTTATCATTTGATCATATAGCATTTGGAAAAAAAAAAAAGTGTATTTGGATTTTACATTTCTTGTGTACCTTTGCAGATTGGTGGTTCTGGAAACCAAATGCGATGATCAAAACTGCCGTTACTGTTGCTGTTTTATATTTAACTCCCACCTTTTAGTGCATGTTGGATTCGTAGAGTGCTTGAAGTCCTTTTACAATTTTCTTTCCCAATTGGATAATTCTTAAGTGTTAATTGTGGGATCCAACAAAGTCTCTATTGAATACTTTCTTGAGACATGAGCTTTGGACAGTAGTGCTTCTCAAGTTCGTATTCCTGGTGTTTCTTACTGAGGAATACACAGCCCTCTAGTACTTGAAAGGAGTTTGTAGGAAAGCTGGGAAGGGCCTCTTTGTCAGGGAATGCAGGGATAGGACAAGGGGGTAACAGTTTTAAGGTGAAAGTGAGGAGATTCAGATTAGAAATTAGGAAGAATTATATTCGGTGAGAGTGGTGAGACACTGGCACAGGTTGCCCAGAGAAGTCGTGGATGCCCTGTCCCTGGAATTGTTCAAGGTCAGGCTGGATGGGGTTTTGAGCAACCTGATCCAGTGCGTGGTGTCCCTGCCCATGGCAGAGGGACTGGAATTGGATGATCTTTAAGGTCCCTTCTGGCCCAAACCATTCTATGGTTCTGTGAGTATCTTTGAAAAATATGTGGCCTGTCTGTAAGAGACCATCTCTGCCTTAGCTGTAATCCGGGCCATCTAGGTGGGAGGTAGGAGTGTCAAGTACCAAGCAATGCAGTGGGTTGTGTGCTGTTTAATGTGCTGCTGCAGTGCATCAAGTTGGAGCCTCTGAGCATGTTCACATGATTTCACATCTAAGTTCAGAATTAACCTTTTCACCACTCTCAGCGAATGTTTACTGAATATATTGTTTCCTAAAACCATTTTCCTGCATGACTTGGGTTTTGTTGGCAGTCCTTAACCGTAACTACTATCGCTGCCTTCTTCACCTGCTTCAGGAGCTCCATCTAACTGTTTGCTTGTCTTGTTCCTCTCCTCTGCATTTCATATGGGAAACTAACAGAACACAACTTTTCCATGCTGTTAGTAGGTGTTAGAGACATGGGTCGAAGTGAGATGTCTTGCAGATCTGAAGACCAGACAAGGCATTGTAGCACGGAAACATGGCAGTAGCCATCCTTAGGGAATCTGCTTTAATTTCTGTACCATTTTATCTTTTTATGCTACAGTTTTGTTTAGCGTAAACTAATATTTATTATTTCTTTCCCGTGTCCATGAGTTGTGGTGCAGGCAGCTATTTTATTTCATCTGGTTTTAAGAATGTCAGTGTAGCTGTTAACACAGGCAGCTTTGTGATTTGTGTTTTCATATGAGCTGTTTTTGATATCTGTGGACTTGTAGCACCATTTCATGCCTAATTTCATGCCAGGCTTTGAAACACAGAAGAATTATGGCAATAAAGATTGTCTGTTTTCTAAGAATGAAGGAGATGCAGTATGTGACTTTTCTTTGATCTGCTGTATGGACATGTTTGGATGTTAGTTGTCACTTGAGCCAGTAATCAAACATGCCAGTGATAGTATTAAGAAGTTAATGTAGAAATATGAGAGTTGCCGAGCTCAGTTGTTGCTGTACATTATGGATGCCCTTGTATGAGCCACTGACCTGTTCTTTCCTGAGTTTAGTCCAGATTCTACAGAGCTGTGCCCTAGCCTTAAAAAACACTGTTGCCTTGGTGAAAAAGTGCAAAAGCGTGTCACAGTGCTTTGGGGACTGTAATGAATCCAGGAAGGAAGAAAGACTGATTAACTGAATCAGAAAGGTGTGGGTGATGTTTTACAAGGAGGCTAGTGGGATCTCTTCCCTCCTGACTGAAGAACTGGAGGGTTATTGAGTAGCTCTTTCTGAGAGGTTATTTCTTTACGAATGTGACTGTGGCCTCTAATAATAATCATGTTTATTGATGACTTCTCTTAAGTTTGGTGATGATACTTCTGTAGCCTTGAAAAGAGAGATGAGAAGAAAATGCTAGATTATGTAGTGCATTATCAACCCAGAGGGAGTTGTGTCATGTCAGTACGATTTTTTGGTAGAACATGGTATTTCCTTTCCATTTGCATTTCTGATTACAGTGTTTACAGCTTTATATGACAATTTACAGAGCTGTGTGTTTTTTAGTTGTAACCTATTGACAGAGCCTTTACGGCTCAATAACTCCAGACATTTCTACTGACAGCACAGCTCAAGTTAGATAACGTGTAAAAGGAAAATGCTTTTCGATGACAAGAAGAATCTCAGTCATCTGAGTGTGTTTGGAGTGGGTTTCATTAAATATTTTAAATTGTAAATATCTGAGAATTCCACTCAAAGACACAATCCCAGCCACTAGTTTCCTTTTGCTCATTATTCACTCCGTTCTGTCTATAAGAGCTGGGCTTTAGCTAGAGTCTGGGCAATTTCAAGAGGAAGTAGGAGTATCATATAGATTTACGGGAAGCTCAGAATGACCCATCAGTGTGTGCCCTCAGCCCAGAAAGCCAACCCTGTGCTGGGCTGCATCAAAAGAAGCGTGGCCAGCAGGTTGAGGGAAGGGACTCTCCCCCTCCACTCCTCTCGAGTGAGACTGCACTTGGAGTCCAGCATTCAGTTCTGAAGCCCCAAGCATAAGAAGGATATGTTTGTACAGGTCCAGAAGAAAGTGATCAGACACCTGGAGCACCTACGCTTTGAAGACAGCCTGAAAGCGTGCAGGTTGTTCAGCCTGGAGAAGGCTCTGGGAGACCTTATAGCAGCCTTTCAGTACTTAAAGGGAGCTTACAGGAAAGCTGGGGAGAGAATTTTTAAATGGACGTGTAGTAGTAAGACAAAGGATAATGGCTTAAAACTGAAAAAGGGGAGATTTACATTTGATGTTAGGAAGAAATTCTGCACTGCGAGAGTGGTGAGGCAACGTCCAGGTTGCCCAGAGAAGTTGTGGAATCCCCATCCCTGGAGGTGTTCAAGGCCAAGTTGGACGAGGCTTTGAGCAGCTTAGTCTAGTGGGAGGTGTCCCTGCCCATGGCAGAAGGGTTGGAACTGGGTAATCTTTAAGATCCTTTCCAATTCAAATCATCCTATGATTCTACTGTCTGAGGTGTTTGTCTGTTAAATGAGGCCATGGAAAAGATCTGGCTGAAAAATAACAAGTGAAAATAGGTTTTGAACAATTTGTTTTGCTTGTTTTTCAGCGTTGTGCGTATTGTAAGCACCTTGGAGCCACTATCAAATGCTGTGAAGAGAAATGTACCCAGATGTACCATTACCCCTGTGCTGCTGGAGCAGGCACATTTCAGGATTTCAGTAACTTGTCCCTCCTTTGCCCAGACCATATTGACCAGGCTCCTGAGAGATGTAAGTACACTGTATTCAAATGATAAGATTAGTACCAGGTTTTATGAAAACTGCTTCGTGATAGCATCATCTTTAAAGTCCATTTGTTTAGGTCTATTTTCCTGATTCATATACCCATTCACATATGTTCAAGTGTGAAAAAAGATGCAAGTTACAGTCTTCCGTTTTTAAAGGCTGACAGTGGTGCACAGCAAAGTTAGTGTTTTTCTTTCTTTTAATGACAGAACATGGGAAGAGTTAACTTAAGGCTTCCATCAGCTTTTAGATTGAAAAAGTTAAAGAATCACTTGAGTCACTAAAAAGTCATCAGGTCCCTAAAAAGTGACTCAAATTGCATCACAAGAATGGCTGAGGGAGCTGGGGCTGCTTAACCTAGGGAAGAGAAGGCTGAAGGGAGAACTTATTGCTCTCTGCTCACTGAGAGGAGGTTGTAGCAAGATGTGTCTTCGTCTCTTCTCCCAAGTAATAAGGGACAAGACAAGAGGAAATGGCCTCAAGTTGCACCAGGGGAGGTCTTGATTGAGTATTAGGAAAAATTTCATCACTGAAAGAGTGATGAAGCATTGGGACAGGCTGCTCAGGGAAGTGGTGGAGTCTCCATCCCCAGAGGTGTTCAAAAACATGTAGGTGGGACAACTTCAGTTCATGGTTTCGTAGGCACAGTGGTGTTGGGCTGAAAGTTGAACTTGATGATCTTAGAGGTCTTTTCCAGCCTCAATGATTCTATCTATGAAATCAGCAGGCTTGCTTACTTGTCCTAACTCAAGTTAAAGCAACCATTTTTCTAACAATATTAGGAGCTTTCTTTGTTCTTCAAAAGAAGAGTTGGTCCTGAAGCTCTCAGTTTTCTCTTGAAGAGAAGAAAACTTTTTCTTTTGGTAAGACTTTATTAAGGTTTGGAATTAATGTACTTCTGTTATGAGAAGATTAATGGAGTATATCAGAAACCCAAATGATAGTAGTTATTAAGTACATTAATTAAATTTTAATTTCATAAGAATGATCAAGTTTTGTATGCAGGAGAACTACTGGAGATTTTCTTGGCTTCATTGAGTTCATTGAATTGTTCATAATTCTGAACAAAATAATAATTGAAAGAATTATTTCTTTGTAGCAAAAGAAGAAGCAAATTGTGCAGTGTGCGACAGCCCTGGAGACCTCTTGGATCAACTTTTTTGTACTACCTGTGGCCAGCACTACCATGGGATGTGCCTGGACATACAAGTGACACCTTTAAAAAGAGCAGGTTGGCAGTGTCCTGATTGCAAAGTGTGCCAGAACTGCAAGTAAGTGAGATTTAAAGGAAGTGAAGGAGGACAGCCTGAGATTTATGTTCTGTGATTTTTAAACATCCGTTGTATTAACTGTTCTTTATTCCAAAAAGTAGAGATTATTTGTCCAGATATGTCTGTTATGATGTTACATTGTGTAACTGATGAAATCCTTGCGCTGGGAACTTTGTTCCAGATCAGCTGAGCTGGATCTCCTTACTCCCAGAGTTACCATCTTGGCAGGTTCTGGAGAGCAACAAAATCTTTTTCCTGCTTTTATACGGAAGTTTTTTTGTCAGATTTACCCAATTAACAAATTAGTTTAATGTATTGTGCCTTCACAGTCTGGGAACCTATGCTCTTCCTCTTCTGACATTTCAGCTGTGTATGTATCACATACTGGGGAGTTCCCCTGCACTAGTCACTCTCTTCTAGTTTGTAACATCTTTCAGAGCCAGCTAATGAATCACTAGGAAAGCAAAAACATCTAGGTGAGCAAAGAGAGAAGAGTTACCATGAGTGACCATAATTCACTTGTTACAGCAGACAAATACTGAGACAACGAAACATAATTGTTGCAGTGTTATAAGAATTCATTTGGAAAACTGACCACTTATACACTTGCTTTAATATAATGTAATATGGTGGGCACTGCAGGGTTCTTTTGGTCGCTTGTTTTGTTACTAGAAAAACTAGAAAAGAAATGTTTTGCTCAGCTTTAGTCAGGTCAGCTGGGACAGCATGAAGGAAAAAAGCTGCTTCACTACTGCCCCGTGTACCTGATCAGACAGTGTTCTACTGTTTTCCAAGCAGAATGCTTGGTATTTGCCAACATTCAGATTCACCCACTTTGAAGCAGATTGTCCCCTGATCACACAGAGGTGATAGCAAATGCCAACAGTGAAGTTAAAATAGTGAAGCACATTCTAAAAAGCGTCCTTAAAAATGCCATATTGGGTAATTAAGGTATTTGCTAACAAACCACCTTCTCTAGTAGAAAAGAAGAAGAAAAAGTGATGTTTTCACACTTACTCTTTTATGCAGTATGGGAGGTTTGTGCCAGTGTTGAAGAACAGCATTTTTAGGGCATGTCCATGCAGAGAGAGCATTTACTGTTTTTTAAAATATCAGGTCTCCCAGGTAATGAAGTATGCCATGTGTTGTGAAGCCTTATCCAGGCAGTTTCTGCTGCGTACCTATTTATTGAATTAATTTATTTAAACTAAGGCAGAACATGGTACCTTTAGATATTGCCAAACTATTTGTTTTATTCTCTGCAAATTTATTTCACCGCTGAATTTGTGGTGGAGCTCTGTAATACATGGTTGTAGGAAAATGGAAATCTCTAATGTTTGTTTTACTCTTGCAGTCATAGTGATTGACATTGTAGGAGCTCTAGTAGTGAGAGGTGTAGGCTTGTTTTCTTCTTTGGAAAGACTGTAGGAAAAAGTACAATTGCATGTTCTTTTCAGAAAGAAATAAAGTACGTATGTCAGATTTTGAACTGATTCCAGTACAGAAGGCCATTAAATCTGCCTACACACGTGTAAATGAAAGTGGGCCAGTTTCTAGAAGTCGGGATGGTTGCACAGGTGCAGCACTTGTTGAAGTAAGCATAGCAGTCTTGATTTATGCCTAAACGAATTTGAAAGCCTTATGTTTTGAGCTGTTGGTAAGTGGTAATCCTATGTTTTCATGTATTCAGCTGTGTGTTTTCCTGTTTAGACTTTTAATTATTTTTTTTTTTTTTTTTATGACTTGTGTTAATAATTTTTTTAACTACTTTTTACTTCTCTTAGACATTCTGGGGAAGATAACAAGATGCTGGTGTGCGATACATGTGACAAAGGCTACCATACTTTCTGTCTACAACCAGTTATGGACGCTGTACCAACAAATGGTTGGAAATGTAAAGTAAGTTGAAAGGTTTCAGAATAATTCCTTGTCATTATTGGGGCCCAAATTTTGTTACCCGCATTATGCTGTTGTAGGTGTGTCACGGATTGCTGTTGCTGCGTAACATAACTTGTAGTTTGTGAAGGAATCCTGTTTGCATTTAATCGTGTGGCTCTACAGCTGCTCTGTGAGGGCAGCTGTCAGTGTGGGTGAAGTGGCCTGTGTGGTACAGTAAATCAGCCCCCACAAAGGAATGGAAAAGAGTAGGATCCAGGTGCAGTGGATAACCATCACCTAACGCCAGCTGCTGTCATGATCTAGACTAAACTAAAATGTAAACTAAAACCTGTGCACTAGGGTATGTAATCTGTGCTTGGAGGCTCTTTGTATTCAACTACTTCTGGCCTAACAGAACAGCAGTTCTGCAGCTCAAGGGATCCTTTGCGTTTCAGGAGGGCAGGATAGACTTGTTGTTTTATCAGTAACTTTGTGAGTAAGCAGAAGTAATGCTCAAAATACGATTTCAACGTAACAAGGGAAGACCCTGTACACGAGGTGTATGTAGTTTTACAGTCAGTTTGTGGCAGGCATAAAAAGACTGAGGTTAGGAATAAAAAGGTTGGTCTCTTAAGAAGTATTCCTTTCAAGTCAGGGAGTAGTGGAGGGAAGCTCTCTTGCTCTTGCAAAGGCTGTATTATCACATCTTAGATAATTTATTGGTGTTGTCAAGGAGAGAAGCTTTCTTTAATTCAAACCAGGAAAATGTCAGTTAATGGAAGTACTATCACATTGTGAAATATCATAATTAATTACTCAATTCTTGTGATCTCTAGAACTGTAGAGTATGTGCTGAGTGTGGCACGCGAACAAGTTGTCAGTGGCACCATAATTGTTTGGTATGTGACAGTTGTTACCAACAGCAAGACAACTTATCTTGTCCTTTCTGTGAAAAACTGTGCCTCCAAGACTTCCAGAAAGATATGTTGCATTGTCACATGTGCAAAAGGTAAGAACCTTACATTTTGTTAAATTGTACCAAAATAGCTAAAGCTTGTGGTGAGCTGTATGACAGTGACACATTTCTGTGAAGGCTATGTTTGACATACAGAGCTGTAGTAACTTGTGCAGCATCTTGATCCTTCATCCCTGAATACGATGAACAATAGAAGGTAGTCTTAATTTAATCTTAGCAAATAAGTATTGTTTGGCAGTTACCTAAGGCGTGCAGAGAAGTAAGTGCTGCTACTGCTTTTTGCATTGCATCTGTTTTGTGAGTAAGCAGGCCAGAAGAGCCATCTTCTTAACTTTTAAAGATTGTCGTATAAACAGAGTTGTTTGCAGTGGGCTCTTTGCTTATATGTTCAGGTAGGTGTTCTTTGTTTCCTTTTATGTGGTTTGCTATGCCAGTAATTTTAAAAACAAGCACTACTGGGAATCTTTCAAGAATGTAGACCATGTTTCATATTCAGTGCTATTGAATCTTGCTGTGCAAAGTCTTAATATTGCTGTACATGTTGTGGTGTCCAGTTGGCTTTAGTGACAATTTAGGCCTTCATGTTTATATTTGTTCACTGCTTGACATACTGATGTGTCATGTCTCTAAATTTCTCCTTAATAAAGCATTGGTTGCAGTTTTTTATTTCCCCATGGGAAAGGAAAATAGTGCTATTTTTAAATTGATTTTTACTAGGATACTTTTATATTTCTATTATTAAAATCGTAGTCACACTAAATTAATGTCCACAGGTGGATTCACATAGAATGTGACAGATCTCCAGGTAGTGAATTGGAGTCTCAGTTGAAAGACTACGTCTGTGCTCTTTGTAAACAAGGAGAAGGGGATCAGGCTCAGTCATGTGATGTAATGGACACTTCTGAAGTAATTCCTGAACCTGACAGTATAACAGGTAATCGAACGTGATCTTTATATTTCCAAAATGCTAACATCACATAAATACCTGCAGCTGTCTAAGTCTTTTGCAAACCTGCCACTCGTTCTACTCTGTGGAGTTCACGTATTCCTCTATTTAGCAGCAACTTTTCAAGCAATCCACAGGTGAGCTGCCTTCTCAATAAGTTTTCTGGTTTTCTGGCTTCAGGATCTAACCATCCAGTGTCCAGTGCTCATCAGTGTGTTACCAACCTTGCTCTCCAAAGCACAATACCACCTACTAGGAAGAAAATTTAACCCTGTCCCAGTTGAAACCAAGACACCTGCATGCATCAGTGCATGCCTTTCATGAGCAGTAAAGAAATGATGACAAAGATGACAAAGGTGGTCCTGGTGGAAGAGCAGTGACAGTGGGTAATGTCTGTAAATGAGCGGAACTCTTGTCAGTGACCATGCACACTAAGTTAGGATGAAGTGGGGACTTCAGCCTTTGAAGGTTACATCCATTCTGAAAGGTTGTTAGAGGCTAGTGGACCTCTGGACAGTGTATTTAGAACATTTAGGAAGATATCCAAGCAATATCCCAAACTTACACTGGAAAATCTGCTACTGAAACCCCTTTTGAATAAGTAACAGGTTTATTTAAAAGGCTAAAGTTTTAATTCTGTTGAGATTTCTATCTAGTAGAAGCGCTGACAAGCATATTCTTCTCCCCAAGGAAGAACAGGACTGTCATCTCAGCTACTAGGAATAATCTGGAGCTATTACATCAGTACAGTTACGCAGTGTTTTACACCCAGGAGAGCACTTTTGTACATTAAAACCAGGTTTGGAGCCAATCTAAATGATTGTTTCCTCAAAGGTAAAATATCACTTTAAAGTTGGCAGAGTCTGAGAGCAGTTTCAAGGTGCTAAAAGTAGCATCACCTAATAGTTTCTGGGTTTTTTTGAAGTTTAAAGAGATTTTCTTGAACAGAAAACTATGATCATTTGACTTTTTTTGTGCTAACACCCATGATAGATCAGTTCCTCTTGAGTTAACACTTACTATATAGTCTATTTATCCTGCCCCTACTTTGTCTAGTGCATTTTAGTGCATTTCCTTAACCGAAGAGCTTCTGTGTGAGAGGGGGGAAAAAAAAAGTATTTCCTGTTGCTGTGCTCTATAATGCTATTGCCAGCAAAAGAAGCTCAGTAGTGCCTTTTCCATGCAAATTCCTTTATTTAGTATGAGGAGCTCACAGGTTAAGGCATCCTAGTTCTAAAGTGCCAAAACGAAGTTTTAATGTTGTTGAACAGGTAGGTTGAAAACCAGTGTTCCAAGTGCTGATAGTAGATGGAACTCCACATCTATACTCTAACCCACTGTAGTATTTGTATAAACATTTGAAGCCTTCATGCTGCAAGTTCTGCTGAATTGAGCAGACTAAAGTTTGAGAGAAGACCTTTTGTATTGCTCAGGTAATGCAAAACTCTGTGACTGTATGCAAATTAAATTTTCACAATTAAGTGTATGTGATTGCTATACAGATATTTTTCGCTGTCTGAAAGGTATAAACCAGCTTCAGTGTTACTGAGAAAGAGGCTCTTAATCTTTAAGGAATGCGTTATTCTCCCTAACCTTCTCATTGACCTGGTTTGTCCTAACTCCTGTCATAGCGTTGAAAAATGAGTTAGCCGAAAGGTCAAACTGTGATAGCAACTACTGATGCTCAAGTAGCAGAATAAATAACATTTTTGATAACTTATTTGCCTCTCTTCAAGCTTGTGCAAATGAAATGGAATTGGAAAGTGGAAGAGAGGATGTGACATTTCAGGAACAACCCGTTACTGATGATGGCGCTGGTCAAGAATCAGCTGTTGGATGTGTCCCAGGCGGTAAGAAAGAGTTTTGTGGTCTAAGAAAATGTCAGTACAGAACCCTTCCATTCAGTAAGGTTTGTGGTTCTTTGTGGTTTGAGGAAAAGGTGCCTGGAAAGCAGGAGGAGACAAATTACATCAGTTCTACTATCTGAACTCTTAAGCTAAGAGTACTGATTCCTTTGCCGAAGAAGTATTACATTGAAGGCAAAGAGTCTTTGGAATATTTGTGTAGGAGAAAGTGGTTTTACTTGTTTGGTGGACTGGCTTTCTCAAAAGGCTGGAAATACAGTTAAAAGCTTTTGTACGCTGGAGGTTTATAGTAAAACCCACTATATGTTGCTGTTTGAATATAGTTGCTCACGATTTCTCTCAAGTCTTTTTTTGTTTATATCTGCAAATAACTGGATTGGATTAATTTCCCCTGGTGTGTTTTGTGGCACATTGTGTAACTCCTTTCCAGTTTATGTGCTTCATGGTTGTGACTGAACAATTCTTCGGTTAAGGATTTCTTCTTTTCTTTCTCCTCTTTGCAAAGACTACATAGTTCATTTAATAGACAAATGTGCTCATATAGACAGAGTGTGCTGTCACAGCTGATCATTTGTGTTCTGGGAATAAATATATCTTATCAATCACACATAAGATACCAGCCAAAGAAAATAATGAAAATAGGATTGTTTCTGGGTCAAGTCCTCTGAATGTCTAAGTGACAATGGAAATTGTGCTGTTTAATATCTTCATCAATGATATTGACAGCGAGATTGAGTGCGCCCTTAGCAAGTTTGCAGATAACACCAAGCTGAGTGGTGTAGTTGCCACACCGGAAGGACGGGATGTCATCCAGAGAGACCTGGACAGGCTGGAGAAGTGGGCCTCTGAGAACCTCATGAGGTTCAAAAAGGCCAAGTGTAAGGTCCTGCACCTGGGTCGGGGCAATCCCCGTTTTCAGTACACGATGAGGGATGACGTGCTTGAGAGCAGCCCTGCAGAGAAGGAGTTTGGGGGTGCTGGTCGATGAGAAGCTCAACATGAGCTGGCAGTGTGCGCTCGCAGCCCAGAAGGCCAACTGTATCCTGGGCTGCATCAAAGGAAATGTGGCCAGCAGGGCGAGGGAAGTGATGCTGCCCCTCTCTTGTTCTCTTGTGATACCTCATCTGGAATACTGTGTCCAGTTCTGGAATCCTCAACGTAAGAAGGATATGGAGCTGTTGGAACGGGTCCAGAGGAGGGCTACAAAGATGATCGGAGGGCTGGAGCACCTTCCCTATGAGGACAGGCTGAGAGAGTTGGGCTTGTTCAGCCTGGAGAAGAGAAGGCTCAGAGGAGATCTTATAGCGACCTTCCAGTACCTGAAGGGGGCCTACAGGAAAGCTGGAGAGCAGCTATTCACAAAGGCTTGTGGGGATAGGATGAGGGGGAACGGGTATAAACTGGAGAGGGGCAGATTTAGACTGGACATTAGGAAGACTTTTTTCACCATATGAGTGGTGAGACACTGGCACAGGTTGCCCAGGGATGTTGGCTGCCCCATCCCTGGAGGTGTTCAAGGCCAGGTTGAATGGGCCCTTGGGCAGCCTGATCTAGTGGGATGTCCCTGCCCATCGCAGTGGGGGGTTGGAACTAGATGATCTTTAAGGTCCCTTCCAACCCTTACTATACTGTGATACTATGATATATGTGAAAAACTTAGACTACTATGAACTTAGGTACCAAGAAAGATATTTATGAAGTATATTTTAAGGTGTATGTTAAATTTCCTTAAGTAAGGTTATACATACTTGGTGCACTTGATGTGTATGAAGTGTATTTGTTGACTGGTACGCCTGTGTGAGTTTTTCGTACTGAGCCTTTAAGACTGCTGTATTTAGTTCCAGGCATATCACCAGAAGAAAAGACCACGGAATTGGAAACAGAAGTCTCTGTTGAAATTAATTCAGCTGAAATGGAAATGTCTCCTAAAAAGACACCAGCATTTGGTGACAGCCAGGCTGAGGAAATTATGGAAGTGATGGAAGGTGTTCAAGCTGTAACACAGCAGGAGTTAGACAAAGAAGTGGAAGAGACACAGCTGCCACAAGGTAGTGTGGAGGTATCAGAAGTATCCACAGTAGACTCTCGGTCTCTGTCTTCAGTACCTGAGACCGTAACTGTGACGCCAGAAGTACAGGAAACTGAAAGTAAAGGAGATGCTTATATCCCTGTAGAACAACAACTGGAAATAATAAAAGTGCAAAAAGATGTAGAAAAAGGAGAAACCCATGAAAAGGTAGAAACACCAGCTCTTCTAGAAGCAGAACCTACTTCTGCCAATGAAGGTGTTGCAAATATTTTACAAGTTGGAGACAAACCCATAAAATCACCAGCTGAGACTTACCCCTTACTTCCCCCATCAGTTAATATAAACAAGACAAACGTGTCTTCTTCACCAGATGTTTCATTAGACTTGCATTCTGCACGAGATGTCCAGCACAGCCAGCCCCCAGCATTGCCTTCCACTGCTGGAAGTGCTCTACCAACGACTTACATATCAGTCACTCCAAAAATTGGCATGGGAAAACCAGCCATCACCAAACGCAAATTTTCTCCTGGAAGACCCAGATCAAGACAGGTAAGCATGTGGAATATTTCATTGTGTATTGATGAAGCACTTAGTTCAAATTTCACTATAATGCATTAAATTCACCTATTTTTTAGTGTGTGCTTTTATTCTCCTAAGTGAACGTTTAGTTTATTTCTTCCAGAAAGTATTTTCATGTTAAGTAATTGAAAGATCAGACATTGTAAAGGTTCTCTAGCAAGAATTAGTTTCTTGCAGCTCGTGCTTAGAGCAAAATAAAATAAAATTGGTATGTTTGCGTACTGTATATTTTTATTATCTATGATACAAATGCAGATATAGATCATGCTGTGCCTTTTAACTTACAACTTGATCTTTTTCATATATGCATTTATTTTGGCTAGTATTTTCAAAGGGTGTTAACGTTTCTTAAACTGGCTTTATCGAAAAACCCGTAACACCTCCTGTTTCTGTCATGCTGCCAGATGTTATGTCAGTCGTTTCTAATGGTGTTGCAAAGAATTTGATGGCTTTGTTACATTAGCAAATACCATTTAAGAGCCGTCTGGTACAAATCATTGTGGTTTGACTGGGATTAAATTTGATAAGTGAAAAGCACCCTTGTCTGTCGCCTTCTGCAACATCTTGCTCTCTATTTGAGTCGCGTCGTTGTGAGGAAAATGGTTCATCAATCTATAGGATTTATTTTGTGTTTGCAAAATTCTACACAAAAATTATGTCAGTCTGACAAATTATTGTTTTGTTTCTGTTCCCATAATTTATTTTTAGTCTCTGGGACTTCTAGATTGATGATTTCTTGCTCTTCTGCAGTTAGTGTTAAAAAAGCTTTCTATATATTGCATAATTCTTTCTATTTTTACGTGTTACCTAAGGGTTCAAAATTCCTGGTTCTTTATTAAAGTCATAAGACTGTGTTCTGAAAGTTTTAGAAGTGTATAATAAAGGCAGCAAACATAACAGAAGAAATTAAATTTGGAAGGTTTTAGAGTATCTCTAGGTTGTTTTGTTTTTTTTTACCTTCATATACAAACACATAGAAAAATAATTTTCCTTAATACTCTGTACTGTCTGCTGGTGTGACCCCACCTTGAGTACTGGGTGCAGTTTTGGGTGCCACAATATAAAAAGGATATAAAGCTGCTAGAGAGTGTCCAGAGGAGGCCACAAAGTTGGTGGAGGATTTAGAGGAGAAGCCATATGAGGAGCAGCTAAAGTCAGTTGGTCTGTTCAGCCTGGAGAAAAGAGACTGAGGGGAGACCTCATCATAGTTTACTGTTTCCTCACAGGAGAAAGGAGGAGGAACAGGTGCTGATCTCTTCTCTCTGGCAACCAATGATAGGACTCGAGGGAATGGCAGGAAGATGTGCCAGAAGAGGTTTAGGTTGGGTATTAGGAAAAGGTTCTTCACCCAAGGGGTGGTGGAGCACGGGAACAACTCCCCAGGGATACAGTCATGGTGCCAAGCCTGACAATGTTCCAGAAGCATTTGGACAATGCCCTCAGACACATGGTGTGAATGTAGGGGTTGTCCTTTGCAGGGACAGGAGTTGAACTTGATGATCCTTGTGGTTCCCTTCCAACTCAGGGCATTCTATGATTCTGTCTTAAAAAATAAATTTCTTTTCTCAGTTTATCATGCAAATTGAAAAAGGGTGGAGTTCTGGAGCAGTCTAAAATGAATTCATTTTTTCTGTTAGAGAACTTTATTTTCCTCTTTTGTGTTCCAGCAAGGCCTGTATTGATTTTTCTGTGCAATTTGCCCTTGTTCTGTGTTGGAACCAACATCGTGATACTGGTAATAAAATTAGCTACCTGCTAGAGAACCCGTTGAGGAAAACATGGAGGCTGACTCAAACTGTCAGTGCCTGTAGCAGAATAGATACGTGTGTTAAAAAAAAAAAAAAGCCCCAGTTGTGAAAGCAGCAATTTGTATATTTCGTGTAGAATAGAGTGTAGATGTTAACTTTGTAGTATGTGGTGTGAGTAATGCAAATAAATATGAGTTCAGTTATGGTCCAGAAGTCAGGTGTAACACAAAATCCTAGCTGTGTCGCTGAATCAGTACAATCTGTTCAACTCTTTGCAGAGTATATTTTAAAATAAAGAGGTACTTAGCAACTTTGCAGTGCCTGTTACTGAACTGGACAAGTTACTTGTAAAATTCCTGATCTGTCTTGTAAAAGTATATTGGAAGTCTGTGAAGGTTTCTCTTGATTTCGATTATCTTTGTCTTGCGCTTTAAACACCTATTAAGATGGAACCTCTGTGAAGTGAATAGCAATTTTCTGCTAAGAAGAGCATTGGTGTGCTTCGTCCCAGTACACTTCTTTACTTTCCATTGATTATTCAGTTCTAGCACAGATCCGAAGTTAGTGAAAAATTGTGTGGAGCAAGTACTGAAAAAAAGTGAGGAATCTGTGGATACTTGATTAGTGAAAAATAGACACTGTTTTCCTCACTTTCTACCAGTAACCTAAACTCAGTTTAATGAGCTGGTAGAGATTTCGGCTTGAAGATCTTTTTCAGACTCCTTATCAGTGAGTTTTTACTTTTGTTCATCTGAACTTCCATGTTTGACATGAAGGATATGAAGCTTGTACCTGTAGATAATGTGTATTTTGAAAAAGGAGGAAAAGCTTGTATATAATAGGTGTTTTCTAAACCCGACTTTATTATTAGGGCCTTGCTTCTGTTCCCAAGGAGTTTAGGAATTCTGTGTTTATTTTGCTGCTGTTAGGTTTTTCTAAGTCACTGTGCAGTAAGGTATAGATGATATTGTAAAGCCATGGGAAGAAAGACTTGGGGGTGCTGGTGGATGAGAAGCTCAACATGAGCCAGCAGAAAGCCAACCATATCCTGAGCTGCACCACAAGAATTGTGATGGTTGAGGGGGGAGATTCTCACCCTCCACTCTGGTCTCATGATAACTCACCTAGAGTACTCTGTTCAGTTCTGAAGTCCTTGGCGCAGGAAGGACATGGATCTGTTGGAGTGAGTCCAGAGGAGGTAACGAGGATGATCAGGGGTCTGGAGCACCTTCCATATGAGGACAGGCTGAGACAGTTGGGGTTGTTCAGCTTGGAGAAGAGAAGGCTCCGGGGACACCTTATAGCAGCTTCTAGTACGTGAAAAGGGGGCTCCAGGAAAGCTGGGGACAGGCTTTTTACCAGGGAGCGCAGGAGTAGGATAAGGGGCAACAATTCTAATCTGAAAGAGGGGCGATTTAGATTAGATGTTAGGAAGAAATTTTTTCCTGTGAGGGTGGTGAGGCACTGGCACAGGTTGCCCAAAGAAGTCATTGATGTCCCCTCCCTGGAGGTATTCAAGAACAGGTTGGATGGGGCTTTGAGCAACCTGATGCGGTGGAAGATGTCCCTGCCCGTGGCAGTGATTTGGAACTGGGTGACTTTTAAGGTCCCTTCCAGCCAAAACCATTCTATTATCATATTGGGCAGGTGCTGGAAGCCAAGGAAAGTGCTGCTTTCTGATGTTCCATCTTGTGTTGTATGCCAAGGATGGCCCACCGCTCAATAGGGAACACAATCTTGATTTAGAACATTTTAGCCTAATGCTATTTCAGTGCTTCCCTGTCTGAAGATGATCACATTGATCCAAAGGATGTAAAAAGTGGGAAAAACAATTCTGGAGGAAACTAAGCTTTTGTAGAATTATAGATTTTTGAAATATATCAGGTGATGCGTGGTTTTCGTCTGGGTGGAATTTTGCCTTCTTTAGAGCAGGTGGACTTCATGGGTTTGAGATCAGCTTTCTTCGGATTGAAAAATAACACATGATGTTGTTGTGTTGCTTTGTGTCAGGACCTAGGTTGTGCAGTACAAATGTTGTCTTGCAGCTGGAGGAGCTCTTAGCAACCTATCTTAGAGGGCAGCAAAATGAAGAATTACACAAAAGAGCATTGGGATGTTTTCATTGATTGAAGAGGTTGTGGCTCCCATACTTACTGAAGCTAAGATTGGCTTCACAGCTGCTGGCTTTCCTTGCACAAAGGAGCTGTCATTGCAGAGCTGGTTGCTTGCCCAGGACTGTACAGGTTTGGAATGAATACTTCATGAAGAGTCTGTGGGGACCCCACAGACAAGCCAACATCAGCCAGTCTCCACAGGTGGCGATATTCTCCACTTTCTCCTGGATTTAAATCTTTTAATATGTAGTTCACCTTGCTGGTATGTCCTGTTCCTGTTTAAAACAAACAAACAAAGCAACCTATTGCAATGAGTTGATGGAACTTCATAGGAAGAATAGGAAAAAAATAATTCTCTGGATACTGAATATATTGCTCCACAATTTTATTATATGCATGACTCACTGGAGTCAGGGGAATCCACGTGAAGGAATAGTTTCTGATTTGAATTTGTTCTCATTAAATTTAATGTATTGTTCCAGGCAGTAGGATGAATGATTATCCCTTTCTTCAAAATCTGTTAATCCAATTACTAATAAAATATATTTGAATAATTTTTCAGTTTTGCTATTGAACACAGAGTTATGCATAATCTGAAGTGATTTCCTATGTTGGGTCTTTGTAGTCTGTGCTTGTGATAGGCTTTAGTAACATGTCTGCCACACCACTGCATCACTCCTATTTTGGAAGGACTAAAATCCATCTAACAAACTATGAAGACAACATTCGATGTGAAGACACTTCAGGAGTCCCTTCAGGCACTGTCAGTGGTGGTTTTGCCACCACCCCTCTCCCAGCTCGCATTTTTGCGGACATCGCTACTTTGGTTAGAAGCAGCAGGAGAAACTCCATCTTCTAAGCAGAAGGGGAGCTGTGTATAAATCAACGTGTAGGTTCATTAGATTTGCTTTTGCTGGTACAAGCTTATCCCCCTTTGGAGAATGGATTTGTTCTGTGTCAGTGTAAGAACTTCTGTCAGGAGGGTGCACTTCTGCTGTCAGTGTGTGTTAGGATTGTAGGATCATAGAATAGTTTGGGTTGGAAGGGACCTTAAAGATCTAGTTTGAACCCCCCTGCCATGGGCAGGAACATCCCACTAGATCAGGCTGCTCAAAGCCCCCTCCAAGCTGACCTTGAACACCTCCAGGGATGAAGCATCCACAACTTCCCTGGGCAACCTTTTCCAGTGCCTCACCACCCTCATTGTTAAGTTACTCCTTATGTCTACTCTAAATCTGCCCCTCTCCAGTTTATACCCATTGCCCCTTGTCCTATCACCACAAGCCTTTGTAAACAGTCCCTCCCCAGCTTTCTTGTAGCCCCCTTCAGGTACTGGAAGGATAGCACAGTATTCATACAGCTGCAGGTAAGCTTTAGGTCTGCATCCAGTCCACTGAGATGACCCTCTGTCTGCCAGGCTTAACATCTCACCTACTGCCCATGGATTTTGGTCCATGAGCTGGCTGTCTTGTGTTCCAGTTATCCTTCTCCACAGTTGAGCCAAATTGGTTCTTACATAAGTCTGAAACGTAGTTGTGTGCGAATCAGAGCTCCTCACTAGTAGCTGCCGGCATGATAAAGTTTCTTCTGTGCTGTCCTCAGCATTGTGCCTGTAGTGTCTTCTCCATGGAATACTCAGGTTCTCCATCCTTGCCTATAAAATGCAAATTGATGTTGGGGCAAGACCTCTCTGGTCTTTTTCACATTTCTTGTTTCTGAAGTAGTAGTCTTAAAATAAATTATCATGTAAGTCTATTAATGACTAATCTAACATATATCTAGTTTGAAATAAGTCTTCACAAGGAAGATGGCTTTTTTTTTTTTTTTCCTGTGGAGGTCAACACTATAACGTCATTGCTCCTGTGGGAGGTCAGACTAGATGAACCATAAAGGTCGCTTCCAACCCAAAGCGTTCTGTGATTCTGTACTTTAAGTGGTATCGGGTATATTCTGTGTCTGTGAATTGAACGTATTTGAAATAGTTGTTTTGGCTCCAGCACTATGTACTAGAAAGCATAATATTAAGTCAGTAAGTGGAGGGCACTACGTGTGCAGCATAGTAAGTCTGGTAGGTAAAGCGTTGAGCAAGGTCTGTGTAATAATATTGAAGAGAAAATAATAATCTTCTGGTTTTGTTACACCACAGGTATTATTTTAGAATGCATTCCATGGAAAAGACTGTGATTAGAGGTATTTAATTTTTATTTTGAAGATACTGGTGATCACTACTGTATGGCTCACTACATATTTCTACGTGGTTTAAGAGATTTTCTAAAATGACACTGAAGAATGCAGTGATGGGTTTCCATGTCTATTCTTTCGTGGGTATTAGGGCTTTTTTTGCTGTCTTCAGTTACGCAGTACCACGAAGTATGTTTTCATAGTGGTAGATGTTGAAAAAAGATCAAAAAGGTTTAGTGTTTATTACAGTTTTAAAGTGTTGTGGTTTTTTTTTTTTTTTTTTTTTTTTTTTTGTGCAGGGGTATCTATTTTAAACAGATTATGTTTTGTTCACAGCCCTAAAATTATGTTGAATATTGAAGTGCAAATCCAGGTTTGTGCATTGGTGATTGCAGTAGATTTCCTGAATCATTAAGCAGCTGAACACAGCTGGTGGTAATTTAGTGAGATCTCCTGACCTTTGCTGACACTGTGTTTCCTTTTGTTATAATTTACTTGAAGTTGTGTTGTTCAATTTCGAGGACTCAGGAGTATGATGGAGAATTAGAGCTTCCTGTTTCTGTCGCAGCACATAATTATTGCTGTGGTTCTGAACAGAACTTTCTCTTCAGTGTTGTGTGGTAATAGACATTAATTAAAAGCCAAAATATAATTAATGCATCTCTTTGATGTAATTCATTTGTTTATAGTATTGTGGAACTGTGTTTTTAATTAAGTTTATCTGACCAAGAATTCAAATGTTTCTGATCTACAATAAAACTTCGATTAAATTTCCAATTTAATTCTTGACAATATGGTTCATGAGTCCTATACAATTCGTTTTGTTTTGCAAGACTGAGTATTTCACACTCAGATTTAATATTCTATTAGCTTTTTAATCTTTTGAATATACTTAATCACTGAAGAAGTGAATCATCTTACAAGCAAAATAATTTTGTATGTCCCAAATAAGTAGGTAGTTTGAGGTGTTGATTAAGTATTTTCAGAATGTTCAATATCTTGAATTTTGACCCTTAGCCAGCATGTTGCCTCCCTTATAAACTGATGTAAAGATTGCTTCTACGATACACAGACTTTCTTTGTGTTGCTCTACAGATTTTCTTTGAGTTGTCTCATAAGAACATTACTTACTATGCATTATGAATTTTAGAAGTATAGGGAAACTAAAATTCAATGAAAATTTTAGCTTTATCTTGCTAAAATGGAATGTTGTGCGATATTAAAAATATGGATGGCATAGTAAAGGTAAATTCCCTATTGCTGCAGACCTTGATGCAGTTGTTAACTGGTATGACAGTGCTTAGGAAAAACATGAGATTCTGACAGAGAACTGATGAATAAACTACAGTGCTCTTGGTGTGACAAAATCAGCCTTGCCATTTCTGCCCAATGGAAGTTACTAGCAGTTTGAGGAGTAGAATTCACCCAACTGCAGGTTCCTGTGGTATTGTGGACCTGCTCTAGTTACTTGGACAGAACTTTGCCATTAGAGTCGATGGAGAGAAGTGGGATAATGTAGGGTGAGACTTGTCCAACGCTTTCCATCCCATGTAGCAGTTTGCCCTCTGCAAGCACCCATTTGCCTTTGGTGACCTTGCAGGGACCCCAGAGTGGTTCAGCACTGGTAGAGCAATGTGTGTTTCAGAAGAGTCACCACATGGATGCACTGGGGTAGGTGAACCAAACCTCCGTTTCTGTGGAAGTTTGCTTGCTTTTTACCCCCCCTGTTTTTGACTTGGTGCGATTGTGCCTGTATTATTATCAGGAATATTATGCCCTTATGTCCTGGATGCGAACAAGGACTCCCATCCATCTGTGGGTTGACAGGTGCAGAAGGTTTCTGCTCAGCCTTGTTAACCTGTTAGAGTTTGTTAATCCTTTTGATCTGCTGAGTTGTCCACGTAACTGAAGCCAAGCAAAAAACTGGGGTAGCAAACTGTTGCCCTATAAGCTGTTTAATGGAGCAATATTTGCTTTCACCCAAGTGCAGAGCAGTTGCTGGCACAAGCAGTTCAGCTGGAGTATTTGGAAGTACCTTTTCCAAAGGAGGACAATGATAGGAAGTTGGCTTTTAAAGTACATTTGTCCATATTCCCTTTCCTGTGCATGCACAACTATACTCCTAGGAAGCAGATTTATGCTGAACACCAGCATGTCCGTGCAGTGGGTTGTACCACTTGGACAGTGTTGGCATTTTTAAAACACAACATTTATGCATAATTAGGCTTTTAGGTCACTGACAGCCTTTTTCTTTTGGATCTGTTGTGCCTGCTTGAATACTGAGCTGTGTGGAGGTTACTGCCTCCACAACTCTGCAAGCAGAAGGCGTTGCATGAGCTTTTCCTCATCTGCTCGAGGGTGGGCAAGGTTTTAGCTCATCCTCAGCTTCATCAGCGGATTGAGCTAACCTGGCTGGGCCTTATGTGGATTAGGGATATCTCGCCCATGATCCTTCTAGCCTGAAATCAGTTGAAGGTAGTCCTGTTTTCAGTCAGTGCCGTGTTAGCAAAGTACCTATTTACAGTCTGAAGTGAATATACTTTTGATGAGTTGATGGTTCCAAAGAAACTGTTTCCTACACATTCTTGATGGAAAACATATAATTTAGAAAAAAATTCCATTTTCCAAAGCTATCTTGTTTATGTTAGTGCTTATTATTGTACAGACCAATTTTCAAAGGTGTAAATGTGTTTGGGCTTGCCTCTGTGAACGGTTATGCATATGTGAATAGTTGGGATTGTTACTATGCGTGAGGTTATTCCCTATCATCTGTGATTCTACTATGGAATGTCATTCTCAAGAAGGTAAACCTATACTTTTCGTTTGTTTCTTCTCATCCTGGTAGTCACTTACTCCTACAAACTTAGAATTAGAAAAACACATTATCCTTTAAGTATTCTAATTCATAAATTGAAAATGAAGTTATTTTGATGGCTGTCTCTTCTGCAGGATTCGAGGAAGTCTTCCACAGATTTTTAAGTGTATTAGGAACTTCTGCAGGTTTTTTTCCTGTCCATCTTAGCACTTCCTTCTTGTTTTGTAATATTTCTTGTGACAGAGTTGTACAATATCTCACTCTGATGGGAACTATATAAATAGGGATAATAATCAGTTTAAAAGAGCTTGTAGATGTGCTATATGGATGTATATTATCACATGTATACAAAAGAATATTAACGTTTGATACCACAGCATAATATGAGAACACCTGAGTGAAAAAACAGTGAGGTTTTATAATGGTTCATTTGTGGGAAACTTGCAGGAAAGAGTTACTTTTTTAATACCATTTTTCTCTTTTTAAAAATGGTTTATTTGTATTCCTTTTGTTTCACGCACTTCTCAGACTGGATGCTGCTGTGGTTTTCAGCAGTTCAGACTCAAAAGTCAACTAAGGCCATTGGTTCTTTCCAAATGTGATATGAAGTGTTAAAGAGGATGTTACTTTCTTAAACTACTGTCTCCATTTGATGCAATAAAATTCAGGGATATAACTTGTTCTAATTGCTTGCTTTCAGCTTGTATGATGCTTTGTTCATAAAACTCATTTTGTTGTACTTAACCATCACTTTGAGGTTAATATTTGTTTTAGTGTGTCTTTCAATGAGAACTTAAAAATTTCCCACCTTCCTCTCACTCAGTGAACTAATTGACTCCTTGCGTTAACATAGAAATGCCTATGCCTGCATGTGCTTTGCTTTTCAGATATTTCTTTTGTTGCTTGCTTTTTTTTTTTTGCTTTTTTTGCTTTTTTTTTTCTTTTGTGTTGCGAAGTTTTATACATCTATTTTCTCACCTACCGTATCCTAGGGGGCTTGGAGTTCCAATAATACAGTCAGCCCACCTTCCTGGTCCCCAGACATTTCAGAAGGTCGGGACATTTTTAAACCCAGACAGCTTCCTGGCAGTGCCATTTGGAGCATCAAAGTGGTAAATAATTTGAATTTATTTTCATGTATCCATTGCTATCTTTCTGCTGTAGAGACTAGTGATGAAATTCTTTATCTCACAACTGAATTAATCTTCCATTCTATTCCTGTTTAAAGCCTCTAAAAATTCTTGAAACTCTGGAGCTTTCAGGTTAAAAAATGTATCCTTTCCAGAGTGTACAGTGTGATAGCATTACCCTGATTTTCAGTGGCAAAGAACAGCTTGTATTACCAATTTTTTGTGTGTGTTTAGTACTTCACTTATTGTGGTTGACTTTATGTAGCTGTCAGAATAAATTACCTGAGAACAAAAATGTCCTTAAGCCTGGCAGTAAGGTAAACCAGGCATGGAAAGGAGCAGAGACCTGAAGGGTGACTCAAGTTTATTGGAGAAATCTTGCAGAGTGGATTCAAAGTGACATCATTTTTAGCTTATGGGGGAATAAATAACAACTTTCCTACCTGATTAGATGGACCAAAGCTTGGATCCACAATGACATTTACCATTTATACACCTGAAGAAACGAAATGGAATTACTATTTTTAAATAAAGGAAAAAAAGCTAAATGATGAAATTCTGACAAATAATTGTAACTTCCCAATGATTTATTTTCATCTCACATTAACTCTCATGCTAATTTTATTTTAATTTGATATTAGCTTAGCTTTTGCTGCTTCAAGCATTAATTTTCAGCTTAATATTCAGCATTAACATTGATACAAGTATGTGCTTATTCCTGTTACTAGTTGTATGAAAATAACAATACTGATACCTGGTCTGAAACAAAATAAGAAACATACCAGAAGATTTAACATTTAAAAAAAAAATTGATACTTTTATGTCCTGTGTGTGCCTGTGCATTAACTCCATATATATGTAAGAAAAATATTTTTTGTTTCACCTTAGTACATACAAATACTTCACCCATCAGTAGCATCCCTTCTTCCTTTCAGTTCCTAAAACAGCATTGTATTACATTACCTCATTGCGTACTAGTAATTTGAGTCAATTTAATTTCTCTTTCTGCTAATAGATGGATGGTAATGAAATTTTAATATTGGATTCTCCCATTAATTATGACCACGAACCTCTATATCTTCTTTAAAACAGGATTTGGCATATTTGGAAAAATACTGTTGGTAACACTGAGCCTATAGTGCTGCTTTTCATCCAAGGAACTCCTGTCCCCATCAGCAGAGACTGTTCGTGTCTGTTGGTGACTCTGTCCCCAAGGAGATTTGTGGTTCTGTCAACATTGTTTTATTGAGTAAATGTTTTGTCTTGATATTAAAAGTACTTTCCAACAAATGTTTGGAGACAAACATGGTATCTAAATACTCTGGATGGAGTCGGGCTGTATTAGAAGCAAAGATTATTCAAAAATTTGAAATGCAATCAAGAATTTCATTGCTTATTTCATAGTAGGAAAGATGCTTATTTGAGTATACACCATAATTATCGTCATTTATACACAATGGCTCTGAAACATATTTTAGAGGTGTCTAATACACAAGCCAGAACTCAGGGACATTGACAATGTGTTCTTTTTCCTCTCTGGAAAAGTATTAAGGACATTGACAATATGTTCTTTTTCCTCTCTGGAAAAGTATTAAGGAGGATTAGGGATCCTCTTTGTGTTTAGTCCATTTTGAAATTAAAAAAAATTAATCATGGAATTCAAATTAAGTCATGGTATTAATAACAAGTAGTTGTTATTAAAAACATACTTGCTTTTCCACAGTTACTCGTAGTTGAACATACTGTGAATACTGCAGAGCACACAACATTGCAACTGTACGCCTGCATCTAAAATAAGGAAGGGGGAAAGAAACTGCCTATAAATAAGTGGATATTTTGTAAGAAAAACATTGTATTCTAGGAGTTGTAGGTCTGAGCGTAATTAACATAATTGATACAAAAGGCTCTCTCTGTATCTGCTGAATTAAGAGAGTTTGGTGGAGCCAGTTCTGCCTTGCTTTGGGAACAGCATTGAGTCCTAATAAATTCCAGTGTTTGCCTGATTATTCATAGCGTAACAAAAGCATCTGTGATTGCAAGTAATCAAGTGTCCAGACCCTATTCAGAAATCCCACGACTGAGCTGACTGTTCAAAAAGAAAAGAAAAATGAATCATAGAATAGAGGATATTTATTTTGGGTACTTCGCAATTGTGGAAAAAAACCCATTTCCATATTTCCATTTTTTTCCTGAGCAGAAAATAAACATTTCTGTGTTCGGCTGCTTTCTCACTAATGGTAAAGGTGCTCATATAATGTCATGTAAGTGGATAAAGGTATTTCGCAATGACTTGTGCAGTGACTTAATGACTATGGCCTCCTTTGTTCATACGCACTTGAAATCATAGGGTGTTTTTCTGCTTATGTTTTTCCCTAGATGCATTGAACAACTTCAGGTTGCATTTAAATTGTTATCTTGTATTGAATAGGGCCGCGGATCAGGATTTCCAGGGAAGCGGAGGCCACGCGGTGCAGGTCTTTCAGGAAGAGGTGGCAGAGGTAGATCAAAACTGAAAAATGGAGTTGGGGCTGTAGTCATTCCAGGGGTAAGAACATTTGGTTTTGAGTCATATTGCAATCTGTTAATGTAACATGATTTATTCAACTATAATTTTTGTATTTAAGTACTGTATAAAAGCGAAGAGCAATAAAAAGCAGAGGTATTTGATAAAGCCGGGCTATTATTAAGTGTTTGTAATGAAGAACCAGAGCCCTGTAGCACAATGGACCTGAAGCAATTTTATGCTGCTCTTGCTGCTTGAAGGGACAACTCTTGGGAGTTTTTGAGTACTTCCAATTCCTTGGGTTGAAAACATACTGGATACAGGCAGCACTCACTGGAACAGCAGAAAAGGAGAGAACAAGGCTTGTTCATAAGGATGTAACACCAACTGCAGCAGATTGGACACTGAGGTCGTTTTACTCGGGCATCCAGCTTTGGACCTCTGGATAGCAGTGCAGAAACAGAAAAGGCCTTGAGAAGACACTTCTGCCATTTGTGTCTTGGGGACTTGCTGAACAGGAGGTGGAATACTCGTCTTGGGCAGCCTGTGCTGGAACTTTCTGTCATGGATTTGTCTCTATTCACTTTGAAAAACTTTTGGGAACCAGGTTAGCCTTTTTTGGTTCTATACCTGATCAGCCTGTTCCTGCTTATTGTTGCTTTTAGAGACAAGGCAGAGGAGAGTTGTTTTCTATTCACCTTCTCTATCCATGTCACCCAGTTTCTCTCGATCTCCATCATTTCTCTTCCTTTTCCTTCTACTCTTTCCTTGCTACTCTGGAGAATCCCAGTATTTTTCGTTGTTCCTTATATGGAAGCTATTCCAAATTGTTGATGTTCCTTTTTTCACGTTTTGGACTTTCAGCTGCCTTTTTATAGCCCAGCACTCAACTTTATGAAGTTCTTGTGCAATTCTTCACAGTTGCCTTTCATTTTGTATTACTCTGAGTATCTTGATATTGTTGGCAAGCTTTGTCACTTTGGTTCTCACTGGATTTTTCAGAGAGCACATTGGTGTGTTGAACATCACAGCCTGTCAGCAGACATCCCCTGTCAGATTCCTGCTAGTGCGGTTCGCCCATATAGAAAACTGATGATGTATTTTACTCTTTATTTTGTGTCTTGTGTCAGTGTAGGGACCATTCCTCTAATTCTCTGTTGGTTTACATTTTATTAAGGAGCAGTGCTTAAGGACTTCGCCAAAAGAATTTAGGAATGGAGTAGGTTACGTCAGTCAGTTATCATGTCCCCATGCTTGCTGACTTCTTTAGGGAGCCCTGATGGATCACGATTTACCATAATTAAAGCTTCCTTGTACTCTTCAGCTAGATATTTCATCAATGTGGCCGTGAGTTTTCTGTTGTGATCTGGTCAGATATTCCATAGGGTGGCACACAGCTTCTGTCCAGAAGCATTTGAGAAAACAGTAGTTACATTTGCCGTCTCTCGTGCAGCACCAAATTGATTCTAAACAAGCTGGTGCTCACTGCAATTGATAGTTAAGCTATTTCATACTTGAAGTCCTTTTAAAACTCTTAAATCTTAGATGGTCCTCAGTTTGCTCCTTGTAAGAAGAGGGATTTTGATAAGAAATCTGGTCTACAAAAAATCTGTGTTTTTTTTTTTCCTGCTTGGCTTCTTTGAACATTCCTTTTAAAGTCTAATTATCAATCAGCCCTGCAGATTTTGATCCTATTCCTCATGTTCAAAGAAGGACTTAATCATTTTTATGTCTTTATGAAGTAATTCCTCAGACTCTCTTTAGAGCTGTTGGTTTGTGTTCTTACATACAATCTGTTTGAGTTTATACAGTGCTGCACCACTTTCTTTTTAATGCCTACGTAATAATTTCTTTGAATGCTCTGGTATTTGCCATCTGGTTTTTGTATAGCTAACTCTTAAATCTCTTTGTAACTGAACACCAGGTATTGAGTTAGCTAAACTGCTACAAATACAGAACGGACATTTCAAGAGCGGGTTAGATAAGGCTTTGAGGAAGCTACTTTAGCAGAAGGTGTCCCTGCACGTGGCAAGGGGATTGGAACTGGATGATCTAAAGGTCCCTCCCAACCGAAACCCTTCTATGATTCTATCACTCTGCACAATTTCCCATAGAAGTTGGATCCTTTGACTCATCAGGTAAAAATGGCAGCTTCGGAGTTCTAGAGCAGAGACGTGGCTGTGATAGAGTGGATGGAGGCAGCAATACCAAGAGACCAGCCTTTTGCCGGATAAGTATTTGAAATGGGAGTATTTTCAGCCCCTTTGCACGAACTGATTCTTACTCAGCGTGGGATCATGACCAGTGGACTACTACACAAATTTGGAAATATCTTGGTGTATGTTGGGAATGGGGAAGAAAGTGGCTCCAAGTTAACCCATCCTGGGTCACAGCTGGTGTTAAGCAAGCATCAAAATTGCAGTGATTCAGTCCTTCAAGTCCTGCTCTTCCGTTTACACAAGCAATTCCAAGAACTTCGTGGAACCTCTAGAAATCCGTTTAAGGGAAGAGCTCTCCCTGAATGTATCAAGAGGTGGTTTGGGTGCTTTTTGGTTAATTAGTTAGTTACAGCTGCAGTGCTCTCATCCATACAGTAATTAGAATGGATTAACAATTTACTCCCTTCTTAACTGTTTCTCAGTAAACACTGATTTTCAGCAACAGTGCATCAGAAGGATTCCTGTAGCTGTTGTAATGGTATTTGCATTTGTCTCTGGAGTGATGTTTGGATTTGTAAAATATTTAAATTATTGTTTACAAAAACCTATCTGTGCAAGACTTAAACTGTCTTTAAAGTAATCCACATTTATAAAATTAAATCAGCTGGTAAAGCAAAGTTACATTTCTCTATCATGCCTTTGTTCTTTTATATAGAACTGTGTGCTCTTCGTGTCCAGACTTCCATGGCTGCTCCTGGTTCTGAGAGTGAATAGTTAGGCCCGTTAATTTAAATTCATAGGTAGCACATTCTGCATAGCAAGACTTGCATGAAAGTCAGAACACAGTTAAAGTCTTTTTTTTGTTGTTTTTCTTCCTGAGAAGCTGTATGTCCATGTATACACTGAATTGATAAAGGGCCCATCAGAGTAACAAACTCTTGATTAAAAGGAGAACGACTGTCTGTTGTGAGACCTCATGGATTGAGATCAAAACAGCTGTTTCAAGATTTTGTGGGCAAGACAGATAAGCCTCATAAAGAAACTGCTCATGGAGAGTATCTTGACTATTGAAACTTTAGAACTCATTGCTTGTTTCTCTAACATACTTGGAACATTAACTAAACCACATTTTAGGCAACGTGAGACAAATCACATTTCTGCAATTGCTCTTAGAATAGTCAAAAGTACATTGCTGCAATTAAGTTTTTGATGAGAACAACTTCAGTGTTAATATATAGGGAACAGAGCAGACAGGTCACAGTATTCCAATTTTTGCTTAATGATTCTTTTTCCTTCCATTTCCATTTTAAAGTGCAATGGAGTAATGTGTAAAGGTGAATCAAGGAGAGGAAGAGAATATGACTGTAAAAGTGAATTAGTGATGATGTCTGTGCTGATGAGAAAGCGTGAATTTATGTAGTAATTGCTGATTGAGGCAGCTTTTTGTGAAAGTTCATACTGAATGAATAAATATTTGCAACGTTTGTATTCTCTGGTACTATTAAAAATTAGCATATTTAGAAAATAAGTGTCATCTTGTCTCATGCTTTGGAAAATGCAATGTGCTTGGTTTTTATGTGCTGTGGTTTGTTTACTAGGTCACAACTATGGATATTTCATCTAACAAGGATGAGGAAGAAAACTCGATGCATAATACAGTCGTCCTCTTCTCTAACAGTGACAAGTTCACTCTCCATCAGGTTAGGATCGTCTTTATTGTCTTTTCTTTTTTTTTCCTCTGCTTTTAATAAGAAAAAATAACTTAATGTCCCTGTTTGGAGATAAATAAAACAAGCGAGCTAGTTGGATTTTACAGTTACATGTTTTCAGAATTTAATGTCTGGCATATGTTGAAAAATCTGCTGTTTTCTGTCATTTCAGGATATGTGCGTGGTTTGTGGGAGTTTTGGCCAGGGTGCCGAGGGCAGGTTGCTTGCCTGTTCTCAATGCGGTCAGTGTTACCATCCATACTGTGTCAGTATTAAGGTGAGTGCTGTTGTTACATAAAAAAATTACTTGATCACACTTTTTTCATATTGTATTTTAATAGCACTATGCTGCTTTTGGTTTTGTGGTAATTAGAGGAGTCATTAATGTGTTAGATATTCATCAGCTAATGTGACCATTATTTGTATGCAACTTGTGAAAGACTTTAATTAAATGTCATTTTATAGTGTGCGTTGCCTCAAGAGAAATTAACCTTTTTGTAATTTCACAACCATAAATAGCACTGGTTATCCAGCAGATGGTTAAAATAACAGTTGGGAGATGGCCTTAAAACCTAAGTATAAGCAGAATTAAAAACAAAGAAAAAAAAATGATACTGCATCTTCATTTACTGGGGGTATAAGGTTTAGTTGATTCGATTCGTCTGTTGGCTGTCAGAATTGACAGCAGTTGGAGTGGTTAATTAATACATTTTACATTCATTAGTCTAGGAGTGAATGTGTGAAAATTAAATTTGAATAGTATGAGATGACTTAGCAAGCACATCATAAGCTATTTACTGCAATATATACACCAGACGCACTCTATTATTTAAGTACATCTATGTAAAAGTTGGATTTTTTTAAACATGTCAAAAAAGTTTGTTTTAAATGTACTTTACTATATGACATATGCATATTTCATGCAACTGTAACTTGGCTTTGAATTTATGTACTATTCTTACATTATATTTTAATTACAATAAATCAGTTGTTTGCTTCAGATGACTAAAACCCCTGCAAATAATTTAGAAAAGATACAGGATTGGTAGTGACTTGAATCCTGGCTTTATTACATAGCTGAAAAAAAGCAGCTGTGTGTTCTCCTTCATCCCTACAGGACCAGCTACTCCTGTTAGGAGTAAACTATCCTGCACGTAGGTCCAGTGCTATATATATTTCCTGGTATGCTAGTTTATCTGAACAAATTATATTCTGAAACAATATCAGATGTCAGTAATTACAGTTTCTTTCTGTTCAATCCATTCCCATGTACTGAAGCTTCAGAAAGTCGTAACTGATAAACAGCTATTTGTGATGTGGATGGTGTGCACAGAAGACCATCCTGCGCTCTGCCAGCCAGACCTTCATTTATATAACGATCACACTGCATAAAGCAGTTTTCAAATCATTTTCACCTTGCTGTTTGCAGATTACTAAAGTGGTGCTTAGCAAAGGTTGGAGGTGCCTAGAGTGCACAGTGTGTGAAGCCTGTGGGAAGGCGACAGATCCAGGAAGGCTGCTGCTCTGTGATGACTGCGACATCAGCTACCACACGTACTGCTTGGATCCACCCCTGCAGACAGTTCCAAAGGGAGGCTGGAAGTGCAAATGGTGTGTTTGGTTCTGGGGTTGGAAATATTGACTGCTGGCCTCTTTTCTTTCTTTTTGTCACTCCATATTTGCAATATCAGTTGAACTGTAATGATGTTTTAGTTGTACTTGAGTCAGGTGTATTAAACAGAACAAACGAAATAAACAGAACAAACGAAATACTTTTGAATTGTTTAATTGAATTATCAATTTAATAGGGAAATTGGTATCTCCTCTTAATGCTGTTTGTTCATGCCAAAGAACAAGTAATTAGGTGAACAACATTTTTCCTTTGATACTTTTAGCCAATAAAAATTGAATTTACATTCATTGGAACATTCATTCCAATGTTCATTCTGCTTCACCAGACTGTTCTCGAAATAAATCCCCCTGAAACCCATTTGTTTTACCTGGGTGAAACACAGACAGACTTGACCTCTTGCACAATTAAGTCTCCTTATCTCAGGGTGAATGGCATCTGAAGCAGGGGCTCCTGTTGAGCTGTTACAAACACCTATCTGCCTGTTTTGCAGGTTGAAGAGAATTCTTACTTGGGAACTTCCCTTAAACAGTATAAAAAATATTGGGTCTGTTCAAAATCTAAATAACATAATTTTCTGTCCATTAAAATATTGTTTGACCTGAAGTGAGTTCTACCTCCCAGAATGGTTAGTGGTGTAAAGCTTAGTTACTCACCCAGTTTTAAGCCATAAGACAATTTTCCTGCCAATTGAAAGTAACAGATCATTTTGTCTGTTCTGCAGGTGTGTTTGGTGCAGACATTGTGGAGCAACTTCTCCAGGTTTAAGATGCGAATGGCAAAATAATTACACACAGTGTGCTCCCTGTGCAAGTTTGTCTACCTGCCCAATCTGCTATCGCACTTACAGGGATGAAGAACTTATAATTCAGTGTAGACAATGTGATCGGTAAGGATTTCTTGTATTTTACAGGATTTTCCTGTTAGGGCTTGTGTTAATTATCTGGCCCATCACTGCCTCAGTGTAAAAGCATAAAGATGAACGCAGTGGTCTTACGGTAAAGAACACTGGGTTGAGTCTGAGAAGTCTTTTGTTAGTTCATTCCTAGTTTAATGACTCTGGGCAAATTGATTAATCACTCTGTGCCTCATTTTCCCCTCTCTGTCAAAATAAAACTAATTGTTGCAATGCTAAATCTACATCGTATCAAGTAGTTAGAATTATTACAGTATAGGGAGGAAATTATAATGCTAAGATATATTTGCTTCCAGGACATTACTTCAAGAGATTTCCTTCCTCTGAAGGGAAGTGGGTGATCTAATACTGCATATACAGTATTTAACGCACACCACTGTAGAGGAGTGCTGTGTTCAATGAACCTGATAAGTCATTTCTCCCTAAAAATATTTAAACTAAACAAGTATTTCACATTGACTTGGACCATATACTGATATTTGGGTATCCTAAAACACCACATTTCCTTTAAATTGTATTTTTTTTCCCCACTTAATTTCTAGATGGATGCATGCAATCTGTCAGAACTTAAACACAGAGGAGGAAGTGGAAAACATAGCTGATATGGGTTTTGACTGTACCATTTGTAGGCCATATATACCACCAACAAACGGTAAGAAGACAGTTGAAGCCAATGGCAGGACTGCACACTGCAATAAATAGTTTTGGGAATGTGTTATGGTTCTTTTCTCTGGTGGAGATTAGGCTTGTGGTAGAAGCAAGGTTTTTCATGTTTATTTTAAAGGCCTTCTGGAAGCATCCTCAGCTTTTTTGCCCCCAGTGACTTGCTGCAAGGGCAAAGAAAACCCAGCCGGGGGAATTCTGAGTGGTTTTATTGAAGATAATTTGGGTAAATTCTTGGTATTCTAAGAGTAAAAGACATCTCACTTTGTCAAGTGGAAGGAAGAAAGCACAATTCTCTAAAGTTAAGTGCAGAAGAATCTGAAAATCAATTTAAAGCAGAAAAACTTTCTGTATCTCAATAATTTGAGGCTGTTTGAAGCAGCATGAGCTGTAACAACAGTCTGTATAAGCATTTTCCCTCTCTTCCTTCATGTTTTATTAATGCCACCCCCTTAGCTCTCCCAGTATTTCAGACCGGTGCTTCTCTCCCTGGCTGCAGTCTTTAAAAGAATTTGGTGTACATTCCTGCTTGCGAGTTGCCACTTTCTTGTTAGTTAAAATGTGCAGTTCCTTACTCTTCTTCGCAGGTGTTAGCGGTGAATACATGTACCAACTCCTCGTTAGTCTGTCTTGCACAGCTCTGTGGCAATGGCACTTCAGGAGCTGAGGTTACTGCCCTTTTCTTTCTAAGCACAGCGACCGCATCTGGTTCAGTGGGCTGGTACTGGTTAACATTATTGTGAGTGTCCTGTCAGCAATTAGGGTCGCCTGTTACATGATTTATGGTCTTACTATAAGGGTGGTATCCCAGGTCTGTTTTCTCTGCCTGTCAGCTCAGGGTAGTTTCTTCTTCAACCTGCTACTTTAATAGAGCATTGACACCTGCATCTATTTCTTAGCTTAGTGGCACATTGAAGTGTTCACATAAACCCTTTGTTGGAGTATCATGAGGGTGTGGTAGGGGGAAGGTACAAAGACTAAGCAAATGCTTCGTAAAATATTCATATCCACCATGAAGATGTGAGTAAGGTTGGCTTTCCTGGTCAAGGTTGAAGATACCGTGAGGCATGTATTCCAGAGGTCTGCCAAGTTCAAGAGAGCACTTAATGTCCCTTTGCACTGGCAATTGTGGGTAATTGTAACTTACTGATATGACCTTGGAGGTTTATGTACCCCTTTGCAACTACACGTGGTTGTGGAACACTTCCAAGTATCCCTCTTCTATCACTATAAGAAGTAAGAATGACTTAGGCTTATGTATTTCTACAAGTCACTGGTTTTTGAGATCTCCTTTCACAAATTCTAAAAGAAAGAGGTTTTGAAAGTGGAAAAAAAGAGCAGCTTACAGATAAACAGATTTTTGTTTAGTTTGATAATGAGCTTTGGGCACTTAAAACAAAAAGGTCCAAGTAAAATTCTGCCTCTTCTTTTCTCTTCTGAGCTGGCAGAGCTACATTTTAGAGATAATTAAAGCCTATACTATGTGAGACGGAACAACTTCACAAGCTGATATCAGAGTTGTTTCACTGCTGGTCATAAGCTGGTCCCTGAGGTAGTCCTTCCTGCACACCTATGTGAAGCTGTGCTGCTTAGGTTTATCTTCTGAGGAATAGGAGCCAGTCCTGCAAGAGCTGTTAGGGAATGCCCAACCTTTCTTTGCAGGGTTTTTTTTCACCTTTTTTTTATAAGACGAGTTTCTTTGCTGCTTCTTTCATGTTTTGACTCACCATATGAAACCTCTTTAAGATGTGTACATTTGCACAGTTGCATGCCTGAGTATGTCATTTGATGCATGTTCATGGAAATAATTGCAAGTACTTTTATATGAAATGTTTCATTAATTCTGCTACAGCTCCTTGGGAATGTTTCTATTTTTTTTTTGTGTCAAAGCAAGAACAACTAGCTTTTGATGAACTTGGAGAAACAAATATTAGTTAACAGTAGAAAGATTCTTAAAATGTAACACATTGTGGGTTTCTTACTGGGGGTGGTCCCTGCTCTTTCCATGTGATGTCTCACAGAGGATATAAATGTGTTGTAAGAATTATTACAAGCTATTTAACTGCTGTCTTTGTAGAAGAAGCAAGAGCTCCTCGGCCTAGTAAATCACCAACGCATTGCAGGTTTACTATTGGCAAAGAATAAATACTTCCAGCATGTAGGTATTGAGAAAGAGCTTCCATTTTTCTTGCTTTTGAAAATGGGAACTTTTACCTTTGTAACAACTTTTCTGTAGCTCATCTTAAGATCAGCAGATGGGTAGCTGATAATCTTACAAAGTCATCTTCTTCAGGAAACAGAAACAGAAGATAATTTTTTTTTTTTCTTCTTGAACGTGCATAAATATCAGAAGCCAGAATGTGTTAAGATTTGCTCCAAAGGAGCAGACCATAAACCTTAATTGCTGGATTCTTGTGAAATAATCACCTCTGATCGGTTCCTTTTAATATGGTCTTAAGTTATAACACGTCCCCAGCATAATCCTGTGCTTGATAGAAACATTTTTCTCCTTTAGATGGCTTGAGTATTGCCACAACTAGGTAGTGGCAGCTGCTGCAGGTAGTAGCAGCTTCTCCTCTGTGCTGTAATTCCTGCATGTGCAGGAGAGGTGTGTGCATCTTTCATCTCCATTCACCCCTAGACAAGCAATTCTCAACTGTCTATCCATCACTTCTGCCTTTCTGTTGTTGCCTTTTTGTGTCGATACTTTATCTGCAAATTTCATCCCTTCCTCGCTCCCATCCTTCTTTCTCTGTTAGCACACTCAAGCTTCCTTCTCCCTCTGTACTGCTTCGCTTTCTCAGCAGGAGCCAAAGGGCCTAGCTCTGCCTGGTTTCCTTTACCCGGTTACAACTGAGCTGATGACAGTTTCTGGTCAGTGTCTCTGAGCCTGTGTTCCTCCTGGGGCTCATGTAAGCGTGCCCACAGAGGCGGTGAGGAGTTCCTGTCACTAACTCGGAGATGCTCAGTACTGTCACTGATGCGCTTAGTATGCCTGGGAGCCTCTGTGCTACAATTTTCGTGAAACTGAATTAAATTTTTCTTCATTATGAAACTCTATTCTATGTACTTTACAAATCCAGGGTACAAAAGCAACATAATGCTGTATGTTAAAATTTCAATTTTTTTATTATTTGCCACATTTATTATGTGAACTGTTCTGTTCTTGTTAGTGAATGTGTTGACAAAGAAATCCCTGTGTCGTGCACACAGTTGTGCAGGCATCCCATGGTGTTCTGTTAGTGGTGTCTTTCTACATCAACCGTTTCACTCTGTCCCTTATGCTGATTTCATTTCTTCCTAGAATTGTTCTTTTCTCTCACAGCCTTACAAACAGCATCCCCCTTTGTTTTTGAAACTGTGACTTCTCATTGCATTGTGTTCCGTCCAATGAGTTCTTTTCAACTGAAGCTACTAAATGCTGTACAGTATTCGGCATGATTAAACCCTTTTGCTGTAACAATTAAACCCTATAACTGTAATAATTTTGGTTCAACTTCAGCTAAGTGCCTCAGAAAGCATTGTCCTTTGGTTGTTCAATTTTTTTGGTTTTTTTCCCCTTAAACAATCTCTATCAGCACTCTGCTTCTCTGTTATCCATTTTATTGATTTTAATCCTTAATCTGCACTCTAATGAGCTCCTTTTCTGGAAGTCTGTTCAAACACTGTTTGTTTGTGTAGCTTTTGTGAGTTGGTCTCTGAAGGCCTTACCTCTGTCCCTATCAGTTTGTTTATTTGAGTGTTTCAGCTCTATTCAGTCTCCAAAGCTAAAATTGTTCACAATCTGACCTGGACTGGAAGAACGCTCCATGTTGTTTGAGTTTTAAGTAAGGATTTCAAATTCTCATTCACAGCTGATTCTTTTGTTTACCTTAGATTCCAATTCAATAATTGCTGTCTCTGTCTTAAAATACCTTCTAAATTATAACCAATTAAATAACCACATGATGTCTCCTTCCACTTTGAGTATTTCTTACAATCTACCTTTTTTCTGTTGTTTCACTTCAGTGCTTTTATCTTCCATCCTGCAGCTTGTCTCATATTTTTTTTGTTTTCTTCCAGCTCCATGTCTCTTTCAAAATCTCATCTTCAATTTCTTTTGTCTTTTCCTTCCACTCCTGTGCATTAGTTTTTCAGTAATTCTCATAGACTGCTTTAATATACTCATTGCGCAGAAGATTGATTTTCTGTAGGCTGTATAATACACTCCACTTACACCTTTCATAAAACTTGTAAAGGCCTATAGTTTTTAAGTACAGTTTTTCACTTTTTTTAGTTTTTTTAATATTCTTAGGAAGCGTCCTCTAGATCCCATACTCGTTGCTGTATTTAGCAAAGAATTCAGGTGTTAGTTGGAGGCTTTTGTGCTTATCCGAGTTTTGCTCCCAACTCCCGTGTTGCCTAAGATGGTCAGCAGCAGCACACGTGCAATGGTCTGACATGGCTGGGAAGCACAAAACCTCCCACACGTGGTTTGCCTCAGTGGTCTCGTCTTGCATGGCAGATGCAAAGTAAATACTCCAGATGTTTGCCTTGAGTCTTAAATTCAGCGTGGATAAGGTTTCTAGGGGAAAAAAAAGAAAGAAGTGTGGATAAACTTGCCTGTATGGTAATGCTAACCATGCCAAACTAACAGGTTTTCTGATTCTATTCCTAAGTTTTTGTGAGACAGAAGCTTCTAGTTTTCACTTTACTTACCCTATCTATGTAATCTCTGTAAAGTCGCTACTAATATCAAAAGTCTGCTAATGAGAGGTTAGTGAGGCACAATTATGATTATTGTCATTAAGGCAGATAGGAAGAACATTTCTACCCACAACAAGAGTAGTCTAGTATTGTAGAACATTTTAGTCATTATTTTTTTAATGATACCATTCCGTGCTACCCTGAAGCACACAAGCATAGTTTTTTAAATTGATTTTCTGCTATTCCATTTGTTGATATTCTTACCTTGATTCTAACTTCAACAAGTTATGTATCATCTGTTCTCAGATGTATCAGCCTTGTTTTGTTTCTCATATGTGTTGTATAGAGACCTGAGAGCACAGGCACAGCTGGAATCTTCTGTTTGAAGCTATTGGACTGTGCCTGCCCCTCCTGGGGGAAATTCAACCAATGACCAGTTCACAAGGCTTTCCCATTTTTCACACTTGGCTCAGCACAGCCTGGACATAATGATCAGTGCAGAGGTTACTTTCCAATCCAGTAGATCCACTGTATACATTTGCCCTTGGCCCAGTAGAAGGAGATCATTTACCATTGAGTTCAGTGCCATTCCAATGCCATTCTTGGCTCTAGGAAGCTCGAGAAGTTCAGTTTGTATCAGGCTTGTTTTGTAGTCATATCTTCCATGGCACTGAAAAGCACTTTATTTTAAAGGTGCTTGTGGATGTTGAAAACACTATAAATTAGGGAGTTTAATGGAACTATTTGAAAGAGAACTAATTGATAGTTTCAGTTTAAGTCAAGTCACCATTTTTAAAAGTTGAAATTATTTTCCTTATATTTTTCAGTGCCTTCTTTGGACTGTTGTGATTCATCAGTTGGAGCTCAGATTATTTCAAAATCAAAAGAACTAGGTAAAGAATGTAAATGCTTAATCTTTGATCATTTAGCATATTGCAAGGGTATATTTTTACATGAGACAAAACCTCCTTTTTCTATGATTTTATAACCCACAGCATTAACTATCCTTCAGTTACGGCAGCATGCTTCTCTTTTTTTTTTTTTTTCCTTTCCTCATTCTCTCTTCTTTCTTCTTCTTTGCCTGCCATACCTGCACTATAATAATTACTTTAATTTGCACTTTGATCCTGCAGTCTTAGTTGCTTGCTTATTATTAGCAATGATAATACAGTGGGACTGAGTCAAGCACGTACACAACTGTTCACAGACCAGAGTTGTAGGAAGACACTACTCTTCTGTATTTGTCTGGTTTGTGCTAGGAATTTATAATCTCGACAAGCCTACTCACAAGACACTTTTTATAATGATAATGCCTAACAGGAGAGCTTCCATCATGTCAGAATGTTTTTTCCATTTGATACTGTACAAAAGTAGTTCTCAGATAAAGTTCTCTCTTCAAATCTTCAATCTGAAAAACAGCATGTGATTTCTTTAAAGCAAATGCTCTTTATTTACTTCAGTGTAAGAAAACAGCCACCTGGGAAGAACTATGTTCAGAACCAGCTGTGTTTTGAGGTGTGAGATGTTACAGAAGAAAACATTTTTGGTTGAAGGGAACGAATGTTAAGTTTTTATATGTTTTCAAGAAGTGTGTTATCAAATCACTATTTAATTGGCTCAATAGAGCAGAAGCATCATTGCAGCCTCTTCATTGAATGTTTGGTAATTCCCTGAAAGTTCTCAAAGCTTCACTTGCAGGGCCCAGCACAGGTGACAGCGCCTTTCTCTATGGTGAATTAAGGAGTGTTAGAGTTTATCGGGATATAGACTCAGCTGTCATGTAACAGCTTAAGGACAAAGCACTCTTGCAGGTCTGGGGAGGCTTGGGTTCTACCGCTGATTTCCAGTTCGATTTTATGCAGCTTGCTTGAAAAAACTTGTGTTTTCTCTGCCTAAAAATAGGGCTGATAACTTGCCTGAATTACCAAGAGTTCTAGGAAGCTTAAAGCCATTAACAGAAATGAAGAAACAGTGCTGAGGGCCGGATGAGGGCTTTGGCCAGTAAGCAACAGGAGTCCGCACTAAGAGTTGCACGGTTTTCAGTGAGTGTCAGGGATACAGAAATACCTTGCAAGGCACCAGTTTTCATAATCAAACCGTTCTCCCTGATGGGTCCTTGATGTAAGTTGTTTCGTAGCAATATGATGGATCGTTGCTGGATTTGACATCAGACTCTAAATTATAAAGTTATAACTGTAATGTGTAAGACAGTATCAGATAGCTTTGTTTTATTTATACCGATTTCTTCACTCATGATTCAGCCCCATACTTGTAGACTATTAACTCTTAAAGTGCTATTCCTAAAAATCTAAGACTTGTAAATGAAAGAGTTTTATATTGCTGTTATGATTCATTTAACTTTTATAGACCCACCGAAGACATACACCCAGGATGGAGTCTGCTTGACAGAATCCGGCATGTCTCAGTTACAGAGCCTAACTGTTACAGTACCGAGAAGAAAACGGATGAAACCAAAGCTTAAATTGAAGATTATAAATCAGAACAGTGTGGCTGTGCTTCAGACACCCCCAGATGCCCAGTCAGAACACTCAAGAGATGGGGAGATGGATGACAGTAGAGGTAGCGGTCTGCTTTTGGCATGTCTTATATCCTGGAGTGTTGCAGTACGTGTGTATATGGCAGATATCCGTGGGAGTTTTTATTATCCTGATACTCTTATGGTCTGTATAGAATACTTTATGGAAATTATTTGGACAGTAGTCGTGGCTCATTTTTGTCCGTTTCACGGATGTTTCTTGTTCTTCTGTTTATGGGTCATCCATCCCATAGGAAACACCTTTCTGAGGGTGTCAACAGTGGAAGTAGGAGTTACCTTTTTGTCTAATTTTTTGGTTACCTGTGTTAAATACTTTGCACTCACTGAGTACAAGAATATTTTGAGGCTCTTGAATTTAGTGCAAACACTTTTTGGAAGTACCTCAGCAAAGCAACATCAAGATCACTCTGAGGTGGTATTTAAAATGAAGGGGAAAGTAGAGTAAAAAAGCTCTTTGCTGACAGTGTTTCTTTTTTCTGAAAGAAATGAGGTGGCCTGAGAGTCTGAGGAAAATGATAATTTCCTTGTACTTCCATAGGTGAAATGAAATGAAAGTTTGTCCTCATCTCCAAAATAGAATTTGAGACAGAGTTTTAGTCTGGAAGTGAATTCTGCGTGTTGCTCTAGTTCAAGTAGATGATGCTGTGTGCAGAGCCCTTCTAAAGGATTTCAGGTTCCAGGATGTGGAGTGTCAGTGTATGAAGGGAAGAGGAGAACAGTGCTTTTGTGGCCTCCAAGGCTGATGAGAGATGAACTGGTCTGGGCTAATGCTTTCCTACCCAAACACTTTCCTGTGTATAAGGATGACGTCTCAGTCAATGGTAGAAGTCCTTGGGAGAGCTCCTTCCACTTCAAGTCCAGGCATGGAGCAAAGATCCACACATCCCAGGGCTTGGCTCATCTGCTTCTATCACAGGTGATCAAGCACAGGCAGCCTCAGCCAGAAGAGACCAAATGTGGGAGACCTTTGGAAAAAAGACACAGAAGCAGCTGGCATGGTGCAGTACCATTCTCCTGTCCTCTTTGCCATGGTCTGGCTGTGCATCCCGATGAGCATGTTGCTAGAATAGGTGCTAATCCATGGCCTGGGGAAAGGCTTACTGAAATGGCAGGTGTGAAAGTCATTGCTGTGAAAGCCATGATTCTATGATAGCATTAGTCTGGCAGGTGTCTGTTGGGAGAGGAACATAGGCACCCAACTCACCACAATCTAAAGTGATTTCTGTTTATGCAACAGTGCCTTGTTAATCTGATTAAATGTCTCAAGAAGCTTTTTTTAGATACCGAGAGTGTACTTGAGATAACTGGTAGTTTAACCATCAGTGCAGTTTCAATGTTAACTTGTTGATATATGTATTGCTCCTTGTGTTTGATTAGGACATTCTTACCAGTCTGCTGATGACTGGAAGTGTATTTATTTATAATAGCTTCCCTTTATTTGCTTATAAACTGTTGACTAGTTGTTTTTTCTTTCATTTCCTTCAGTGTTCACAGGGTTTGATACATTATCCTAGCATTACACTGACTCTTAAATTTCATCTCATACTTTCATATAGTCTATCAGGTGAGCTGTTGAAAGCAAAAAAAAGCTTTTAATTTTGGTTTGAAGGCATTAAGATAGAGAATTAACCACTTCCCTTGTTTTTCTTACTCAGTGGTTAATCATCTTTACTTTGGCAAACGTGCCTATTTTCTAAACCACATCTAACTTCATTATGTGCTTGTTGGCTTTTATAAGTGTCCCTCTTCAATAGATAACAAGACATACAAATGTAGTAGAAGAGTATGAAAGACAGAGCCAAAGCTTTGACAGACTTTAATTTCAGTTCTGATCAGCTTTTGTTGCCCTTCGGAGAATTAGAGCACATTCATGTATGTGGCAGCGATAGCAAAGCACGTACATGGTAAATGGCCTGGATTTCCTAGAAGCTCTACTTGTGCTCTGTTGAGTGGATCAGTACCTGTTCTCTGAAGATCTGAGATTTTTGTATGACTATCAGGATGAATAAAGCTGTGCCGTGGTTTTAATTGGAACAATGTAGTGTAGTAATTCCAGGAAAAGAGGAATAACCCGTACTTCCACTATAAAGTTCTAGGTGGAAAAAAAGAGGCTGTATGGGAGGAAACTGAGCTCATGGTAATTTTGTTTCATCTCCTTCCACATTTGGTCTGGTGTTCCGCATCTTAAAATCTACTTGAAAGTTGAGCTTGTGTTGGGAGCTTCAGCTTTGGTAGAGTTAGTGTGACTCTTCTGCAGCTGTTTGTAGTGCTGCTTTCCCTCAGGAGGTGGGAAGGACTGCTGTGAGGTTTAGCATTCAGAATACCGCTTTGTGTAGCAGTTTGTGCTGGCACTCAAGCAAGTTTCTCTTCTGCCAGAAGCAGACACATTGCAAAGAGGTTCATCCATGCTCCGAAGGGGAAGAGGGAATTGGCTGTGGTGGTCAGTGGGGACGGACATTGCCAAGCTACCAGCTCTGTTGGTAGAACTCAGAAAGGTCTTCATGAATGGGGAAAGTCTGCTGTGTGACCCAACCTATGGAAGAACAGGGGTTGGAGTTCTGCCATGGGGGAATTAGTGTGAAAGAGTCCGGCTCTGTCCCATTAGAACAGTATTTCTACCTCTTGCAGCTGTGTATCGGCTTGGACTGTATAGAATTATACATCTAAATCCAAAGCAAGGAATCAGAGTTCCAGTCTCTTTTCAGAGATGAGAACAAATTTAACGTGTTTCAAAAGCTTTTCAATAAAATGAAGATGTAAGGTCATTATTATATTGACATTTTGGGACATCAGAAACAGAATTAATTCACTCTCTTTCCAACACCAAAGGCTTTTTAATGTCATCATATTTTACATCTACTTCTATCCTGCTTTCACACGCAATGTAAACTCTAAGTCAAAATTACAGTCTTCATCTACAAGGCTGAATAATTTTCTCTGGGCTGAATTTTCTACTGTATAAGTCAAAACTACTCTGCATAGGCAAGCCTGCTTTCAGTCAGTCACACAGCTTCACGTCAAGAACCTTCCAAACTGGGAGTCGTTATGTATTACCTTCCAAGGGCAGGCTGCAGTTTTTCAGTTTGTCTTCTCACTTAAAAGACCAACCAAAAAAAAAAAAAACCAACCAAAACAAAACTTAAGAGGACAGTAAACAAAATGAGTTATATCTCGCCAAGTAAATTGTAGCCATATTCCTTGCTGTACAGCTAGGAATTGCTCAGACCCTTAGGAGATGCGATAGTCCAGACTTCTGAAAGAGACACCAAGAAAACTTTCTGAGATTCACATACAGTAATGATAGCATTTATTTGCTGGTTTTGTTTAGACATCATTGTACAGGAACTATATTTTTAGTTTAGTGACAGGATGAGAGGGAATGGTTTTAAGCTGAAAGAGAGGAGATTTAGATTAGATATTGGGGAGAAATTTTTTACTGTGAGGGTGGTTGAGACAGTGGCACAGGTTGCCCATCACACATGGATGCCACATCTCTGGAGGTGGTCAAGGCCAGGCTGGATGAGGCTTTGGACAACCTGATCCAGTGGAAAGTGACCCTGTCCATGGCAAGGGGGTGGAACTGTATGGTCTTTGAGGTCCCCTTCCAACCCAAACCGTTCTATGATTCTATACAGGGTGCTTGTGTATCAATAGGGTGGGTTTCCCAAACGCGTTCAGAGTGTGTGGGTATCTGTCACCTTTTGGAAAAATCTGTCATTCTCAACCAGTTTCTCTTAAAGCACTCAGATGTAGAAGTTCTGGAAAAGCATCTTCTTTGCCTTTTCCAATTAAAATACCATTGTCTCTTTTCTGCAGAAGGTGATCTCATGGATTGTGATGGAAAATCAGATTCCAGCCCAGAACGGGAAGCTGTGGATGATGATACCAAAGTGGCAGAAGGAGCTGATGGCATTAAAAAAAGGAAGCGAAAACCATATAGACCTGGTAGGATACATAATTTATATGGTTCTGTGTCCCTTCTTGTTTTTGAAAACAATGTGGAATTCTGAAGTATTCTATACCTAACTGGTGATTTTGGATTTTTTTCCCCTCTATAAAATGACTTCTAGTCCTCTTATGGAAATACTTTTCCTGAGCAACGAGCCTCTTCTTATGGTGCTGTCAGTTATTAGTTAATAGTTCAAATCTATACCTTGTATTGACCCTTAACTTGATAGGAAGTGTATTGTGTTTATATAATTGTGGGAGCCAGTTTATGTGTGTGTATCTGGCAATATCTGAGCTTCAGAGAACTTTTTGCAGGTATCTTATTTGTTTTCTGAAATATTTGCTAAGAGTAGTTCACTAAATATTTGCAGATGACTTCATTTAATTAGTTCAGTTATTGGATGAATTAATTTATTTTAATTTATTAGTGCTGTCAACTCTTAATTATCTTGACTGTGGACTAGCTGTGTGTCCTGGACACAGAAACACTTGAGCTGTCTCCAGGCAGAAAAACCTAGAGGTACTTAAGTGACGGTAGGAAGTAGCTCTAATTCATTAGGAATAAAACTAAACCCAAGATAATAAGCTCTGCTGAGACACCGCCTGGTTGTTTGAGGCGTTCTTGTGTCACATACCTTGATAGTCTCAGAATCTGTGTTAGCTTGCTGGGTTTGTGTTTCATTATGCAGCCTCCCAGTACTGTGGGTAATAAGTTGATTGTAGTCCTTGCAGTCACAAATTCTGGTTTTGGCAGTCACACCCGTCCTGCTTGCTGTAATGGGCCGTATCCTCTGATAATGAAGATAGTAGGGGGAGAGAATAGACACAATGAAATGATTGAGGGAGTGAAAGCAAGGAACACTGTGAAGGAAGGAAAGGAAGCAGGAGTTACCACATGGTCAAATTTCTCTTTCTTCTGTAACAGTAGCTAAGCAGATTTCTACCACCTTTTACCCTTCCCATGTCATTTCATAGAATCATAGAACGGTTTGGGTTGGAAGGGACCTTAAAGATCATCCAGTACCAACCCCACTGCCAGGAGCAGGGACACCTTCCTCTGGATCAGGTTGCTCAAAGCCCCATCCAAGCTGGTCTTGAACAATCCAGGGATGGGGCAGCCACCACTTCTCTGGGCAACCTGTGCCAGAGAAGTTTGTGTGGGCACAAACCCACATTGCTTAACAGATATTTCCTTTTTTTCTACAAGTAATGTACCTCAAAAAAACATTTATTTCTGTTGCTGAGTCCTCAAGAGAAAAGAGTTTCATTTGCTGAAAGTGATTTTGGATCATGAGTTGAGCAGCTGTCTGCTGGTTTTCTGCAGCCAGCAATTTCCCTGAAAAAGACACAAATCTGAATCTGATGCATACGCACATACCAACTGTAACGGATCAGGATTAATTATCTTTATTTTGTGATTTGTCCTCTAGCAGCCTTGTTTGGAGTGACAGATTCTCTAGAGGAATTTGTAGAGGGTTATTTTTTTGTTCTTTAAGGTTCTTTCATAGATTTTATTTGGTAGATTGACTTCTAATTCTAGCAATTCATCAGCTTGCAAAGCAAAGGAAAAAATCTGAAATTTGCCAAATTTGGTGATTTGAACTTATTGTGGATGTTTTACAGTACTAAAATTCTGATCCTTTTTGATAATTACAGATATACCCACCGGGACATTAAAATTCAGAAATATTTCATAAAACTCTAAATGGAAACTCGTCAAGTATATCGTATTCATTCTTAGTCCCCTACGGAGGCAATAAGTCCCCCTTACCTGCAGAATAATCTTGACTCTTATACTTACTATGAAACAGTTTTAATCAACATACTGAATTTTGCATCCTTGTTAGGTATTGGTGGATTTATGGTACGTCAGAGAAGTCGTACGGGGCAGGGGAAGACTAAAAGATCTCTCTCCAGGAAAGATTCTTCTGGATCTGTTTCTGAGCAGTTGCCTGGCAGAGATGAAGGTAAGAGCAGAAGTTTGGTTTTAAGTTTATGTTCATGTTTAATGCAATAAAAATAATGCAACTCAACAACATACAATTCTTTCCAGAGATGTACTACGAAGAGAGAAGTTTTTGTGTTTGTCATTGATGGCTTTATTAACACAGCTGAAAATACTACTTACTTACAATTTCAACAGAGCCCATGATTTACAAAGAAACTGAAGCACTAAATTGCAGCCTGTTGTGGGAAAGGAATAGTGAGGATGATGAGGATTGCTGAGTTGTGTCAGAGCTCTGTTTAGCCTAGCTTTGCCCAGTAGAAGACGGAAAGATGTGTAAGTTAGCTTTAGAGCAATCCTTTTTGTGATGGATCTTCCTCCAGAGGAAGTCCTGATCCAGTTTTAATATTCATCCATATTCCATGCTGAATCATAGAATCACTTGGTTGGAAAAGATCTTTGAGATCATGAAGTCCAACCGTACCTGTCCACTACTTAACCACACCCCTGAGCACCTCATCTACCTGTCTTTTAAATAACTCCAGGGATGATGACTCCATCACCTTCCCTGGGCAACCTGTTCAGTGCCTAATAACCCTTTCGGTGAAGAAATTTTTCCTAATATCCAATCTGAACCTCCCCTGGTGCAACTTGAGGCCATTCCCTCTCATCCTGTCACCTATCACTTGGGAGGAGACCAATACCCACCTCACTACAACCTCTGTTCAGGCAGTTGTAGACAGCAATAAGGTCTCCCCACAGTGTCCTTTTCTCCAGGCTGAAAAATCCCATTTCCCTCAGCCACCTCAGGGCTTGTTCTCCAGCCCCTTCACCAGATTTGTTGCCCTTCTCTGGACGAGCTTCAGCACCTCAATGTCTTTCTTTATGTGAGGGGCCCAAATGTATCTGGGTATTTTTAGGTATCTGTTTATGCTCTGGAAAATCTTGTATTGGTGTGTTCAACAATACGCTTATTGTTAGATGAAGAAATAAATCCTTTTCATATTTAACTGGATATCTGACAGTGTCATAAGCTACCCTCGTGCTTTATGTTATGAAAGACGATTTTAAGAAAATCATTCCACATTAATTTGTAATACAGGAAGATTTTCTAGATGTGTGTTGTATTCCCCCATCAGCTGTTGTCTTGATTCCAGGGCTGAAGAACCCTGCTCTGGTCTCTCTTCTCATAGCAAAGCCATTTTCATGGCTCTGATGCTGTAGTACTCCGTAGATTGGGCACCTAACAAGAAGTCAGATTTTGTTTACAGGCCTTGTTCTCATTTGCTGTGTGTGACCAGACTAAATTGTTTCATCCATCTGAATTTGTTCACAGTATCTAATCTAGAAAATATTGAAATATCATTAAGGTGAGATGTGGGATATGTTTAGTTCAGAGCCTGTTTCCTACACCAGTAGGTAGAAGGAGGCAGCTGCTTCTAAAAGTTGGCTGTCATCTCAGTTAGGAGAAGTCAAAGGCCAGAGTGTTCTGTCGTTATCTCCTGTCTGTTTAGCTCTTGCGTTTTTCACTTTTCTAGAGCCAGATTGATCCCTTGGGATATATTTGTACAACATGGTGTACACTGGATGTTTACTGTGGTATCCAGGCCATATTAAAAAACAAGTAGTTAAATCTTGTCCTTGCTTGCATTTGTACAGCTGCTTGATGAAGCCAACGAATGTTTCTTTTATCAGTGCAACCCAGTATTCTAGTTAGGGCCACTATTCCGATATAGTGCTTGCTTTCTCTTGCATATTAATGTTAAAGCTATGTTCTTCTGCTTTGTGAATATTATTTCAGTAGTACACTATATGTTTCAAGTAGTGCTGAAAATTTTGCTTTAAAGTTTTTCATTTCTATAGGGATCTGCTCCTTTAAGTAAAAAAAATGGCTAGAAAGTTAATTCCCCATTCTGAATAACAGTACAATGCATATTGTTAAAAAGCGGTGTTCTTAAACAAGCATTCTTCAGTTAAAAGTTTGAGCTTCTTTGTGTCTGCTCAAGCACAATTCCTTGTTAAGAAAAAAATAACTCAGAAAATCCTTGTGTGTATTAAGTTGTCACAGCTTGCTGAGAGCCTGCTTCTCAGCTGCTGGTACTCATCAACCTCACCAAGTTCTTTGGTCCTCTTGGCATGTTCCACCCCCTTTCTCTGCAAAAGCTGTCTTGGACAATGCAGAGGTCACAGCATTGGTGAGCCTCATTCTACTCGCCATCCTCTGAATACGGTGTGAGAGATCACCACAGAGCACAGCATGGCTGATTTTACTACCACAATAATGCAGTTTCTTAAATAACTTTCCAGGGTCATTAACTTCATATATTTCACTTCTGTAAGGCAGAAGTAGCAGGACTTAGAAAGTTCTGCTTTTACCTGCAGTGTTTTCCCTGCTTTGATGAAATAAAATCCTGAATGATTGATGAGCACTGTGTGCTTTTGTGTTTATTAGAAAAATGCCACTTCAGAATATGGTCACTGTATAAATGTGTAATTTTTCTCGGAGGGCTCCTTTATAGATTTCTTTTTCTAGCCTATTCATTATTTATATGACAGTCTTTTCTCTGATTTAAAAAAAGACTTTTCTGCTTTTAATTTGAGAAAAATCAGTGTATGAAATGAAATGAAATGTGATTAATGTGTAACTCAAAATTGATGACTTTGGAGTTACTACTTCAGTGGAATTGTCTTTCACGTATCTGGTTGAATGACACCTGTAATTTCTCTCAAATTACCGTATTCTTTGGTGGGTTGATGGTACGAAAAGTAAAGGTCTGGCTTTAGCCAGTGGGGTGCAAGGTAGCGGTGTGAGTGATATCACCAGAGCCAGGTGATCAGGTGGCACATCACAGCTGACTGGGTAAAAGCCACCTTCAGAATACATCTACAGTGATGTTCAGTGAACCCATGCACCCAGAGAGGTAACGAGATAGGTTAGGTGTGATGCCACCAGACTTTCAGAGCAAGATACCAAGAATTTATTTATTTGTGCCTGAATGTTACTTTGTAGGTTGGACAGAACAGCTGCCAGACACACCAGTTGAGGAGTCTGCCCCAGCTTCTGAAAGCACTGAGAAAATAAAAAAGCGTTACAGAAAAAAGAAAAATAAACTTGAAGAAACCTTTCCTGCCTACTTGCAGGTAAAGCTGTTGGTATCCTTCTTGTGTAAAGACATTAAAAACCTTGATTTGTAGTTCATTTAACCATTTTCAGATTCCCGTTTTGTCATTGAAATGAGATGGATTTTTCAGTAAACGTTACTAAGTTTGTACAGAAAGCTGCATATTATTAAATCTCCAGTCCCCTGGTGTTATTTCTCAATGTAAGGATCTCTGTTTGTTCTGAGACGGAAGGAAAAAGACTTTCTTATCTCTCTGAACTAACTCTGTAGGATGTCTTAGCCTGGTCATGCTGTTTTCTCAAGTTGCTAATTTTTCTTTTCAGAAGATTATAGAACGTGATTTGATAGGAGAAACTTGCTTCCTACAGCTCTGTGGTTTTGTGTGCCCTGCACCTCCCTACCACAATAATCTCTGATCTTTCCCCTCCATTAGTTCTGTGATGTCCCCAGCAGGCAAGAGGTAGCACTCACAGATAATAACCAGGATATAAATGGTGATTGAGCAACTTACCTACCTACGTTCAACTGGTTGATAAACTGGTTTTGGTTTATATATGTCTCTCACTGAGAACGTTCTTTGCCTGGCTGCCTTCCTCAGCCACATTTTTCATGAAAACTATTGTCTTGCAGGTGCTCACCAAGCTTCATGACACAGACATTGAAAGCAAGGAATTGACAGAGAAGCAGAACACCCTCTGTCTAAAAATAATTTGTATTTTGTAATGGGGAAGTGAGTTGGAAAGAAAATAAGGATAAATATTTTTCTCTTAATGCACATTTTACCCTAGTAAAGCATGGAATACTTCCTACATTCTTCTTTTGCTCATGTAGAAATAACTGGTGCTGAAAAATCCAGACTTATTTTTAGCAGTTGTGTCCTAAATCAAGATTTTAAAGACTGCACGAAAAAAGTTCTTACATAATGAATAAAGATTGGCTTGAAAGTTTGATAGGTCATTGTCAAATGACTGAGTGCTCAGGCTTAGGTGAGTGACAGCTGCTTTATTTTTGAAAGATACCAGTGTAAGTTAAACAGCTTTGGGTTTTTTGTTACTCTCGTTCAACATTGGGATGAATTGGAGTGAAGTGAAATGCAGTGTCTGGACATTCTAGAATTGGGACCACAATGCGCTTGCATGTTTTTCATAAACTTCTTGTGTGGCCTCAATCAAGTTGCTCAGCTGTGTTCCCCTCCCCCAGCTGTCCTTTTTGTGCTGGGAGAAATGCATTGAATACTGAAAAACTTGTGACATACAAAAAACTGTATTTGTACACTGACTGTGCCCCATCTACATCAGACTGTATTTTTTCTATGTAATTTAGAGCGTGAAGTTAATTAAAAAATGTTTATAATGCTGCTACCTCAGGTAAGTTGTATCCACATCTTAGAGCCTGGAAGAGATACTGGCAGGCATGTGAAACTGAGACTATGTTTTTGTATTTCTAGTAATCATTGGCTTTTAATTTTAGCTTTGATGTTTACCCTACTGTTTTAATAGATACAGTGTTCTTCCTACACTGAATTATTTTGTCTTCTTTGCAGGAAGCTTTCTTTGGGAAAGACCTACTAGATACCAGTAGACAAACCAAGATGAGCCTAGAAAATTTACCTGAAGAATCATTTCCACTCTCCTGTAAAACAAACCTGGCCACCAATTTCCTCGATCCTTCATCTGACCCCCTTCTCAGCTCAACCTCCGCTCCAGCTCAGGCGAAACTGGGACCTCAAGGTATCCAAAGCTCAAGTTGGTGATAATTCAGTGATGTGATTTTGTCGTTGCAACCAGGGCTTTTCCACTCTTTTTTTCTCACTGTTTATGTGATGTATTTTTCAACATTCCCTATATTAACTGTCCTTGTGGGGTCAAGTTCCATTGATAATCAAATGATATTCATCTCCTGGGCTTCAGCTGTTTCAGAAAGAGCAACGGATGGCACAACAATTGGCACTCAATGCAAAGCTGAAACTACTTGACTGTCGCGTCCATGTCCGTAAAATCCATGAAAACTTATTCTGTGTAGGAAGAAGCAAACAGAAGCATTATTGCATGTGACAAGAATACTGTAATTAAAAAACATTTTATGTAGTTTAGTGGATATTAGTTGGATGAATGTCATCCAACTTTATTTTCTTTAATGTTTTAGATTATTTTAGGTTGCCAGTCTCCGTGGAATTTTTGGTTCACCATGTCCTTTCTGAACATGAGTGCCCTTTCCAGGTACAGTTTGTAGCCCCTAGGCAGTCTTTTTCTATTGCAAAACCTTCCTGAAGGTACTGCTGAGAGTTTTGCAAATAGCCTGAGGGTTACAAAGTGCTGCTGAAAGAGCAGCTTCACACAGAAGAACTATTAAAAGTGAAAACCTTACTGTCCCCTACAAACTGGTTATTTCTCTGTGTCTTGTGGTATGTGCTGTTACCTGTGAGGTGTTCTTACCCTTCTGTATTTTTTAAAAACTGCTGCTATTTCTTGTCTATTTGAGTTCATTTCTGAGTTGTGTTTCAGCTCATCCTTACAAATTTTTAATCTAAAATTGCTCACACACACTGAGATAGCTTCCCGTGTCCAGAGTCATTTGAAGAGAAGTCCCTTAGTTGTCATTGGTACTTGGTGAAAATCTGGTAGATGAAAAGCAAAAGGCTACATTTTAATTAAACATTGATAGTGATATAGTAAGTGATAGAGAATGCAGAAGTAAACTTCCCTGAAGGGGAAGCCAGAGCAGATGGGGTGTTTCAAGGTCTGTATTTCATTGGTTCCAACACCACAAGAAAATAAACTTAGTTAGCCTTTTTTTCAGCCAAGCATTCTTTTGAAGCCAGGAATACAGATTCAGACGTCTTTGCTGGCCTATCCAACTGCAAGATTAAAGTCATTAAAGTTCATGTATTGTGGTAGTATAAGTTTTTAAAAATTCATGAATTCAATGTTAATTTAAGGTTCTGTTTTTCCAAAGTTCAAAAGGATTTTTTTTAAAAAAACTGTTCTTTATGAATCAGCAAAGTTGTAAAACTTTGTCATTTCCTTTTTATTCAGAAACAAATCATAACAAGGTGACTATTACCAAATAAATCACTAGCCACAGTTTTAGTGGATATTGTACTGTCTTTACTGTTTTATATACAAGAGACTCAAAGGACAGGGCTTTCTAGCCATAGGAATGTTCTCAACAATTGTCTCTCAACTGTTCAGATTTCCAGCCAAAATTGTGTCCAGTCAGAGCTGTTTGTTGTAGTTGGAGAGCCAGCGGGTGAAGTCATATGCCAGTATTGATCAGTTCCAGTGCAGTTTTCCTTAACTCTTTCTCTCTGACTCTGTGGGAGACAGTTATCTCCACATAGCCTCCACACATGTGATAGTGCCAGATTCATTTTGGGTGGTGGAGACCCTGGTAAACTGGCAAACTGCTGAGCTAACAGCAGTCCCACCTTCCTTTCTGCCTGGTGTTCCAGAGAAGCTGGAGGCCAGAGCAGTGTCCAAGAGTACCTGCAATGTTTTCTTCATGTCAGTACAGACCTGTCTTTGACACAGGAACAAAACTGCTTTATTCACTGCACTGGGAGGCTGTAGGACTGTGCTGTTACTGATCGTGTTATTTCTCTACAGAAATATCTCACAAGCATTGCTGATGTAGGTCTTTACCACGAGGAAGATGTTCTTCTCTTGGAAGCCCCACTTGTTTAATCCCAGGATTAAGGGTTACATATACTTGTTCATCTCCCAAGGAGCTCTCAAGCATCTAAAGAGGAAGTTATTCTCTCTGCTTTGCTTTTGAGAATGTGCGCAGGGCTGCCAGGAAGTCAAAAAGTCTTGTGTTCAGCCTGCTCATGAACTGAGAGTGCATTTCAGTGACATAGTCTGGGATGGTGTATTCTTAGAGCCTCAGTTAAGGGTAGCTGGAGCTTCTGTCAGACAAGAGTGCAGTAGTGATGAGCATTGGCAGAGTCAGCAAGAAAGGGATATTTTGGAGTCATAGGATCATAGAATGATTTGGGTTGAAAGGGACTTTAAAGATCATCCAGTTCCTTTAGGTTCCCTTAAAGTACTGGAAGGCTACTATAAGGCCTCCCTGGAGTCTTCTCTTCTCCAGGCTCAACAAGCCCAGATGTTTCAGTCCGCATGTGGGAGATGCTCCAGCCCTTGGATCATCTTCATGGCCTCCTCTGGACTCACTCTAACAGATCCACGTCCTTCCTGTGCTGAGGACTCCAGGAGTCCTTTTGTTTACTATTAAGACTTAGGAGTCCTTTGGTCACTATTAATCACCAGTAATTGACTGAAGTGAGCTTCAGACTCCCTGTCCTGATTTCAGTCTGGCAAAGAGGTTGCAATTTCTGTTCTCAGTGGCAAGACTCGCCTTCTCTGTGGTTCTGTGTGGAACACTGCACATTGTTTGCTGCATGGGACCAACCCTTCAAATAATTTCCAAGACAGTGCTAGAACAGCGTGCGAAGGCTCACTCCCTGGGAACACAGAGCACCAGATCTCCAGGGTCTCCTTGGCTGTTCATGGGTAAAGTTGAAGGTGCTGATTGGGATCTGTTCATCCTGAGGGCTGTCCGAGACTCTCCCGAGCTTCTTGACCTGGGTGTGTCTGATGAAAAAGAGGGCACTTGGTGAGGTGTGTTCTGTGAAGGCTCTGGCAATGTGATCTTTCCTTTAGTTTCAGATAGCTTACATTCAATGTGGTTTTTTTCTAGGGATGCTGAAAAAGTCATCTGTTGGTTTAGGGTCTCCAGGGAACGCTAAAGAAATTACTCCTAGACAAAAGGAGTGGCTGAGTCTGTGCAGCTGCTGGGACATTTTATAACTAGATACGTTATTGCATGATTAAACATCTTAGGGTGGCTGCAGCCTCAGGAGAGGCATTTTTATTCTTTTAGAACTTCATAAATAAAAGTGAATGCATTGGAGGAATCAGAATCATGAGATAGCAGTAGAACTGTGCATTACAGCATTACAAGCAAATTATTTTCCTTTTTGCTTTGTCTTGGTTTTCATCTCCATTCTGAAAGAGTCAAATTAATGAGCAGTATTGAGCTATTTGTTTGGCAGCAGATGTCAACCAGCTATTGATTCTGATCTGAAGCAGCTGACTGAAGTGATATACTTGTTTCCAGGATAATATTTAGCACACATGGAATTAAAATGAGGGAAAAAATAGAAGAAAAATGCAAAAATATGCTTTAGATTGGATGTCTTATATGAGATTTATGGATCATAGAGTCTAGCCCTTTGCTGTCACTAACAGCCCTTTTATAGACTTAACCAGCTCCATTTTGAAAGCAGGTAGCTTTTTTCTAACCTACTAATCTTGTTGGAAGGCCATTACAGAATCTGATTGCCTTAATAGTTAGGAGCCCTCTAATTTGAAGCCTGAATTTATTCATAACCAGTTTGTAGCTACGGGTGGTAAACTCTTCAATTATATCTTTCCACCTGAGCTCTTTCTAGCTACTTATTCCATATATTTATATTCAAATTAGAAGTTGCATTTTCAGGATCTGTTCCAGAGAACATTACTGAGGGCTGTGCAGAAAAACACTATAATATAAAATACTACAGAAGAATTAAAGCTGTTAATGCACTCCCAGTGCTTCCTTCATAAAGGCTTTTTTTTCTTCCTGATACTCATCTGCCTTCAAGTAGGAATCCAGGGAAGTTACACAACAGCTCAAGTCAGTCCTTTGCCTGCCAGCCAGCTTAAGTCATTAACATCACCTTGTGGGTGCCTGGTTTTAGTTACTTGCATAATTAGACCAAATTCCCAGAAGGAAAAGAAGCGTCAAAAAAAAAAAAAAAAAAAACTGAAGAAAAACCAAAATAAAACAAAGTACCAAACACCCAACAACTAGGTTTTGTTTGAAACCTTCCATGTCATAGTACTTTTTATCAGGTACACAAACTGACTATATCCACAAAGGTATGTGGTTTTGATGCACTTTTTAATACTTCTGGTAGCAATAGGAGCTGTATTCTTTATGTACGTGTGAAAAGATCAGGTTGCTCAAAGCCTCATCCAGCCTGGTCTTGAACACCTCCAGGGATGGGCCAGCCACGACTTCTTTGGACAACCTGTGCTAGTCCCTCACCACCTTCACAGTTAAAAATCTCTTCATAATATCTAATCTAAATCTCCCCTCTTTCCGATTAAAACTGTTACCCCCTCACCCTGTCCCTGCACTCCCTGATAAAGAGCCCCTCTGCAGCTTTCCTGTAGACAGTGATCCACCCAGTTGAGTGGCAAACAGAAACATGATTTACTTAGGATGGTGTCATTTCATCTGCACTACAAAAAATAAAAATAAAGAATGAAAATAATAAAGTGAAGAAAAATAATTTTCATTTTGAATTTCAGTAATGGTAAGAGGAAAAAGAGTTGTCTCTGAAGAACTTCTCATTCATGGTAGAAGTTACCAGGTTGGAAGGTAGCCTTATGAGTAAATCATTGGTACCAGGCTTCTGAATTAAGCTGGAAATGCTTTCCTGGGGAAACTGAGTTGCAGCAGTGGGAATGAAACCCATATCTGTGTGAAATTTGTTCTTTTACTTTCTGGTCCGTCTTCAACCCACCCATATTTGTTCTCACCATCTCATACATTTTATGATTTATATTAATTCCTTTTCTTCATTTAGTTATATCCATATACACTATCTCTTCATGCTTTATTGGTCTGGCAATGATTGCTCATGCAATCCTCACAGTGTGCAGCTTTTCTGAAAAATATTTTTCTCAACTTTTATTTGTCAAACAATTTATTTCAAATGTTGCACATCTGTAAGAGTTCTAAAAAAAATAGTCAATAAAACCAGATGGGCCATTTGGAGTCATTTCTCTCTAGTGAGCGGGATGTCAAGAAGTTAATCATATCCAGAACTCATTTAATATTCAATAATTTATTGCTAGGAACAGGCCAGTTTTCCCCAGATGACAAACAAACAGGACATTTCTCCTTCTGGCTGTTCTCACTTCTTCAGAATTTCTTCTGATCTTAAAAATAGCATCTCTGAATTCCATTTACTTACTACTGCTCCTTACTCTTAATATCTTACTTCACTATCAAGGTGTAGTAATAACTGGTTGCTCTGTATTTTCAAGAAAGATAGTGGTGGTAAGAGAAGTAACTGATTGCTTCCTTACCTTTATTTTATTAAAATATTCCCTCTTGATTTGCTGTGAGCTATATCCTTTATAAAACCTAATCACTGACTTTTACATGCATAGGCTTTTGTGTCTGAGAGGCTGCAAGTTCTTATGAGATCTTGGATTTTTCCCCCTAAAATTATCTGGTCTTTCTTCCACATGACTGATTCCATTATCGCTTTTACTGTACCGGAGAAAAAACCGAACACCATAAGGTGTGAAGATGGCAGGGAGGGGATGCTGGTCAGCACAGTCTCTCACCTTGGAGTGACTTGCAGTATGTAATGCACTATAGAAGGCCTTATAGCCTGTAAAATCTGTGTTTGAGTTTATTGCTCAAGCTGTAGTACATCACCAGAATCAAGTATAATGCCACAGCTGGTTGATTTTATTTATTGCATCTTATACAGGTAGCACTGATGATCCTTTAGCTGATCTTTCTGAGGTCTTAAATACCGATGATGATATTCTTGGAATACTTTCTGATGATTTGGTAAAGTCTGGAGATCATTCGGGTAAGTATGTTTAGAAGGTCTCTCCAGTATTCGTTTCCTTTTTTTCTCTTTAATATAGACATTATTTGTTTTGTTTTATTTATAGGTTATGCCCTAGGTGATTTCAGATACAATTTTCATATCTTAGAATTCCTTGGTTTGAGGTGATTTTGTTGTCTTGAACCAAAAATCCGCAACCTTTTCAACATTTTGTTTTACTGGTCTCTTTGCTTTGCTGCTTAAGAGAGAATAAAATGTAGCTGCCGTTGTCTTTCATACCTGCATAGCTTTTTTCAGCATGCAGCTTTTTCTTTACCTTTTTTTTGTTTTCGTGTTATAATCATCCATTTTATCTGGTTTGGGTCCTGTAGGTCTTGATTTATGCACTTTCCAGGTTGAGAACTCACCCTCCCCATTTGGTAAGAAACTAAACAATGGATGATCCATGGTTAGAAGTAGTCATCTTTCCTAGTGGTTTTAGCTGAAAGAACTGCATGTGTAGAAACTAGCACTCCTTTACTGTGTCACTGATCCGTGCTTTCATCTTCCACTCTTTCTGTCATGTTTGAGTCTAACACAACCTATAAACTCTGCACTCTGCATTTGAGAGTACTGTATAAAGTTTTGCTTACAGCTTTTAAAAACCTTCCTGTTTTTGTGTTTCATGATACAAAACCATGCATTTTCTTGTTGTGACTGTTGATTTTAATATTACTTCTAGTAGCAGTGTGTAGTTTTTACCATAGTGGTATCTTGTGTAGATAAAAAGCATTTTAACAATGTGAATATATAAAAGCATGAATAAAGCAGGCGGCATCAATCTTTTTGTTTCCACTGGATGATGGATGATTCATCAGTTTATGTAAAACACAGACAATAAGTAGAACAGCATGTTTCATTATTTTAAAATTGTTTTTATTTGGTATCTAATAGAGAAATATATTTTAAATACTGAAGTGTGTAGTTCATGTCGTTCTTTTTGCCAAAGATCTTTCTCATTTGAGAGATTTATTGACTTGTAAAAGATGTTAGGAATTGTATGGAGTAAGTTACTTTTTCTCAGTACCAACAGATCGCTTTGATGTAATTCAGAATGTTCAGTAGCTGGTTTTGAAACAGAAACTGCTATAACTTGTTTGATATTGAATACAGTTCAACAGCACTTCAGTAGACATTTAATGTAATTGTATAAGAACATGTGGGGTGAACCTTAAGGAATGTGAGGGTGCGACTACTGATGTGATTGTTTTGAAATGTGCAAAATAGTTATAGTGGAACCCATGGACCAAAAACTGTACACTGAAAACATGCTGTACCTAAACACAGTAGTCTTACTTCAACAAAAATTTCCCATTCTTCCAGCTGCATTCCAGGCAATTAACATTCCTCAAACAATACTGTAAACTGGAGGTAAATAGTGGGTGGGTTTGTTTATTTTTTCTAATGAATGTCTTATTTTGCCTTGCCTTTCAAGTCTTAGAAAGTCTTGGTTTAGTTGATAGCTCAGAATTAGGGGAAAAAAAAGAATTTTATTTTTTATTCTGTACCAATAAATTGTACTATTTATATCTAACTTAATTTTCTTTCTTCCTTCAGCTGGATTGGATATTGGTCCCATCTCTGATGACCCTTCTTCTCTGCCTCAGCCAAATGTCAACCAGAGTTCACGGCCATTGAGTGAAGAACAGTTGGATGGGATCCTGAGCCCAGAACTAGACAAAATGGTCACAGATGGTAAATTTTTTGTCCTTGATCTTGATCTTCTAGAAAAATTAGAGTAGAGTGAGCCCAGAGGAGGACTACAAAGGTAATCCGAGCGATAGAACATCTCGCATATGAGGGTAGGCTGCAAGTGTTGGGGTTGTTCAACGTAGAGAAGAAGAGGCTCTGAGGACACCTTAGAACAGCCTTCCAATATGTAAAGGGAGCCTACGGGAAAGCTGGTCAGGAGCTCTTTATCGCGGAGTGCAGAGATAGGATGAGGCGTAACGCCTTTAGGAGGGGATATTTAAATTAGATCTTAGAAAGAAATGTTTTTCTGTGAGGATGGTGAGACATTGGCACAGGTTGCTCAGAGAAGTCATGGATGCCCCATCCCTGGAAGTGTTCAAGGCCAGGTTGGCTGAGGCTCTAAAAAGCCTGATGCAGTGGAAGGCGTCTCTGCCTGTGACAGGGAGGTTGGAACTGGATGATCTTTAAGGTCTCTTCTGACCCAAACCATTGTATGATTCTATAAATAGCCTCTTTTTTTCTCAAATTGCCATCTTTGTGTGAAATATAACCTATTTGGACTTGGTTTCAGAATAAATTTTATTGCGTCTTTTGATGGTTACTCATTCTGTGTTGTCTTTACTTTGTCCAGGTGCTATTCTTGGCAAATTGTACAAAATCCCAGGTATGTACTTTAATCTTTGTTGTCTTTTATAAAATTTCATTTATTAGCAATGCCAGCCAACTCATGCACAGTGTTTTTGCAGAGCTAGGAGGAAAGGATGTTGAAGATCTGTTCACAGCGGTTTTAAGTCCAGCAACCACACAGCCAGCTCCTTTGCCACAGCCTCCACCACAGCTTATGTCTCTGCACAGTCAAGGTAGGCCCCTTTGGTACCTTTTGAAACAGCAGCCAGGTCAGGGGAGTACTTATAAATACTGGTGTTAAAGTCAGACACTTTCTGCTATCATTAATTTGTGGGATCCACCATTGTTAATTTACGAACTGTTGTTCTAAGACTGCTCTGATGGGTGTGTGTGATTAAAACGCATGTAAATATTGCTAATAGAAATGGACCATTATTTTAGATTTTTCTGTCATTGGAGCTTTGATTTTCACTGATACTTTTATATTTCTGGAATTTGTCTGTGATGATGCGTGTGTTCTTTTCTGACTTTACTCTTCGATTACTTTTGAGTATCTCCTCAAGGCTAAGGAAAGAGGCTGTATAAAAGTGATTTACTGTGTCTTAATTTCCTTTAAGAATTCAGTTTAACATGTTAACTAGTCCTATCCAAATAATAGGCTAAGTAATTTTGAAATGTATTTGGGAGTTGATAAATTATTTTCTGTGTTACTACTAAAATTATCATGACTTGATACAGCGGGCTCTTGCTCTTATATTGGAAGCAAGGAACAGATTGATTGAAAGTAGAGCTTTCTCTTTTTTTAGCGGTCTGTATAAGCGTAGTTAAATGCACTCTTTTCTCACCAGACATCACCTCTAGTGGATTTTCCCTGAGCTTGCGTAACGAGTGCCCATTCTGATATACTGGTACTACAAAAAGTAGTATGCCAATGGATTTCGCTAGGGAATTAATCATAAGAAGAAAAATGATTGGTTTCTCAGTTGGATAAATTTCCATAAAAAGGAAAGACTTCAAAAAGTCTTAGAAAGGAGAGAGTTTAAAGCAAATAATGAGGTGATTTAAAGCTGAAGATAATACAGATATTATTGCCTGTTCCCAGTTACTTGAGAGTACTTGGAGATAACTTTGTCAGTTGAGCTCTGTAAGATTGTTTAACCTTCTCCCTCTGGGAAGTGCCACAATTACTAAGTTTTGGATTTATTATTTGTGTAATGATCCACATGTTTCTGTGACATAAACACTGCAATAACGGGGAAGCTTACATCAAGTTTCAGGAGTTTTGAATAAAAGTAACGCTCTCTCCTCCTGAAGACGTGATCCTACATTGCAAACCAGAGGCCTGACTCCCCATCCTGTTTGTGTGCCAGGTCCCCACAGTTACCATATCTATTACTGTTACAATACCCATTCAATAGCTATAATAAAGCACCTTCTCTTAAATCTTGACTAACTTTCATCCAAGCTAAACTTTCTGCATGGTGTGTGCAACCTGTAGATCAGAAGACAGTCTCCTAAAGCCTGAGAGTGATACAGTGGCGTCCTACAGATGCGTTTAATTTCAAAGCTACTCTTATTCTTTTCAGGAAATACTGGGGCAACAGTTGTAATTGCACTTAATTGACAGGGATTCAAAGGCCAGTGTTAATTTTTATGTAGGAACATCTGCAAAGACCATCTGCTGGAATGAATCTGCCTGGGCCACATTTGCCTAATATTGTAATCAAATAAATAAAATGTTCTGCCTTTCTACTGCTAGGCTGGACATTTAATTAGAAAATGCTGATGCTCGTTTGGCTAGATTAATCTGTTTCATTGGTTACAAATTTGGGAGTTAGGAGATAATGAGGCTTACTTTGGTACACTGCTCAGGAGTCTCAGAAGAGAAGATGTTTAATTTGGGTTGGTTAATGATAATTCTGCAAGGACCAAGAGCAACCTTGTCTCTGCTTGTTCCTTGGATCTGGGTATAACAAGGATGACAGACTGTTGGCCCTTAAGAATGTACCTCATTATAAAGTGCAGCATGCAAAAGTTTTGGAAATCCATTTTAATAAACCTGATTTTTCAGACAAGAAACAAACTTGGTGCAGGATTGTGATACACTGGAACAGAACCCCTTAAGCTTTTAGGGAAGCGGTATAAACTGATATAAAGTCTTCTCCAAAAATGTATGGTTAGTGCTATAAAATTTTAGTTTCTCATGAGATGAGACGTGGTTTTCTCAATGAAAATTTCCACCTCTGCCTTAAAACTAGTTCCTCTTTAAAGCATTAAACTAAACAACTTCTTTCCAGGAGAGAATGCGTTTCCAAGAGTGCCCCTTATGAATGGTCTGATCGGCCCCAACCCTCATCTTCCTCACACAGCTTTGACTGCCGGCGCTGGACTGGGCACTTTCTCTCCCATTACACAACAACCATATACAGATACCAGGTGAGATGAAATGGGAGTAAAAAATACCTGTTGTTTAGCACCTGTCACTTTGAGGGGGTTGTTACCTATACTGTGATATTAGTAGTATTTAGCTACTTAGTTCTGTACAAAGAACTTCTCTATCATTGCAGCTTGTTCACTACTGAAATAGCAAACAGAACAAGTACTTTGCTAATTGGTTGGGGTTTTTTTAATATTGAGTGCAATCTATCGATAAAACAAAACCCTTTCCTGATTTGTCAGGGATAAGAACCCAGCATTCAATCCAATGGTCGGTGATCCGAACAGCTCTTGGGCACCATCTGCTCCACCTTTGGAAGGTGAAGGTGATACGATGTCCAATGCTCAGAGAAGCACTCTGAAATGGGAAAAAGAAGAAGCTTTGGGTGAAATGGCAACAGTAGCACCTGTTCTCTATACAAATATTAACTTCCCTAACCTAAAGGAAGAATTCCCAGGTGAGAAATTTACTGAATAAGTTAAATATATTGTAGGAATTCATGCACTTTGATTTGAAACAACATAAAATAGACTGGACAAAGCCTTGCATATTAACACATGTTTTGGTTCCAGACTGGGCTACAAGAGTGAAGCAGATTGCTAAACTGTGGAGGAAAGCAAGCTCACAGGAAAGGGCTCCGTATGTGGTAAGAACCATTACACCAGCGTTCCCTACTTTCAGCAAACATGTAGTTCATCTATGACGTTTTTGGTTTTTTTTTTAAAAAAAAAGAAGGAAAAAATAGTTCTAGGGTTAGTGAAAATTCACTCACTCCAAGAATGCTTTTCTAATTTTACTTGTAACTATGAAGACTTCTACCAATTTGTTTTTCAGCTTTGAGATAAGCTATATTAGTATTGTGCAGTGTAAAGACATAAGACGAGATAAGAACATCCGTGGTTCCCACTGCCTCTGCTACATTTGATTCATACCTCAAGTCGTATTTGTTTCTTTCTGAACAGGATCTCACTGGTTTCTTCAGAAAGATAACAACAAATCATCACGTGACATTCCTCGCTTTCATCTTCCCCCATCACTATGTTTTCAGTCTCTTACCTTCCCCCAGCTTGCGCTTGTTTTTAATACAGTCCCATTAGCAAGTAGATTTTATTCCCATGGATGTGGATGGCTTGGAGCTTAACACTACAGCATCATCTTCTACTGTCCAAATTTTAAAAAATCCCCTTTCCTTTCTGACAGCTTTTAGAGGATAAGTCATTACCCCAAACTCAATGCAGGGAAGTGGAGTTGTTAATCTTTCTGAACCCCTCTCCACTTGAAAGAATCATTTTCTATTGTCTTCTTTCTATCATAATCATTATTCAGCTTTTCATTCAGCCTTGTCACTTCAGCACCTTTGGACCTCTGTGTCATTTCATTCACGCTATGTTTAACCTCGGTGATTCCTTCTGTGCAGTATTTATAAGATATTCTCCACTTATGTGGGTGGATTTTTATCCCAGCATTAATCGCTTTACAATTATTTTTATTGCTGATTTTTTTTTTCTTTTTCATTGCTCTTAACAAATGCAGTGCTGTTCTTCTGATGGATATCTAAAAATCAGCTGCAAACGTTATTTCCTTTGTGTTTGGGAGGAGAGCACATGCAAGTGCACACACATGTACATGTGAGGGTTTACATAGCAAGAAGCAGTTATTTCCCTGCAGAGGTTACAGTCCATGTACTCTTGCCCTTCAGCTGTGGCTGGTGTTCCTGGCATTGTGTGCTGTGTGATCCCTCTCCTGAGGGACTTGTGTTCCATGGGGCTGAGTAAAGGCTACCTTAGATATGAAATTCAGTAGAGCATTAGTAAATTTTCACTCTAGGCTTTGTACTTTTCTTAATATGCACAATCCTGTCACTTATAGGGGAAAATTACACTTAATTTTTCTGGTGCTGTGACATTTGTGCTCTCATCCATGTCACTGTTTCATTGCTGGAGGGTGGGGATTTAAACCTTTTCTGCTCGGCAACCCCCGCATGACAACTGCAAATAAAATTGTGAAAAAGATGTGAGGATTTGATTCAGAAAAGGAATCACATCCTAGATTGGTGGTAAAACAGACTCTTTGAAACTTCCATTAGATGCTTTAAAGTGTCAGTATGGCTGTAAAATGCCTCATTGAAGAGGAATTGCTGTTCTTCCATCCAATTTTTCCTGATCCATAAGCCCATATCCTGTGTTTATACTGCTAACTTAACACAGACTGAGATCTATAGAGGCTATTTAATGGAGTAGACTGTATTTTTCTTGTCATTGAAGTTCTCCACATTAGGCGCCTTTATTGATCCAAACATCATCTGCTGTGCTCGTGTCTTCAGAGTGCAGACAGCACCAATATGTGATTTAAAAGGTAAACTAGTGGGATTTGTGCTTTCTCGGTACAGCACAGTACCCAGACAGAGACTCCTAAGGCATAGAATACCTCTGCTGCCAACAACTCCTTAGTTCTTTCCATGTGCATTAGTTTAAATGCAGAATTTCTTGAGACATGAAGTATTTCCGATTTGGAATTCTTTTTAAAGTGCATGATTTAGTTTTCACAAGCATGCGTGTGATTAAACCAGGCTGTACAAATAATTTTGTTGTAGATTTTGTAGGAGGAACAGATGCAGTGTTCACACTTAACAGAAGAAAACAAGGCTAACTACATTTCTTTTTTATCTTTTCCCAGCAAAAAGCCAGAGATAATAGAGCTGCTTTGCGCATCAATAAAGTACAGATGTCAAATGACTCCATGAAAAGGCAGCAGCAACAGGATAGCATTGATCCTAGCTCACGCATCGACTCCGACCTCTTTAAAGATCCATTAAAACAGAGGGAATCAGAACATGAGCAGGAGTGGAAATTCAGACAGGTGTGTTGTGTTTAGGGTGTTTTATTATTTTTCTTCCAGCTTTTTATTGCATTGTTGGAATCTGTTGTAATAAAATCAATTTTAATCTTTCTTTGTAGAACAGTATAAAGTCAGCCATTTGGTGTAAGAAGAAAATAGATGCTATCAGAAGAGAAGCTGCTTGTAAATGTTAGAAACCTCAGTTTTAAAACTTTCACTCTTACCTATTATGGAAATAGGTTATTCTTTCTCTGCCTGCTAGCTAGTGCAGTGCTTTGCTTTTGTATACCATGTATTGCAGTAACCTTGTCCTGCAGCCTACTGCTCCAAATTGGGCTTGTTGTCTCTTGGAGCCGTTTTCCTTACATCAGTGCTGCATCTGTCAGTAACTTTTCATCTTCAGAACGGAAGGTTGAAAAGCAGCGCTGCTCTTTAGGCAACCTGGGAAATACTTCCTCCCAGGCAATCATGGTGCATGCCAAGGTAATTGAACCTTACCTTCAATGTACGATGACTTATAGCTGATCTTAATGTGTCCTAAAGTTTTAATTATTGATTCAGTCATTAGAAAGATTTTGTTTATCCTGGACTTAAAAACATGACCTTTTTCCTTATAATTTCTAAATAGCAAATGCGGCAAAAAAGTAAGCAGCAAGCCAAAATAGAAGCCACGCAGAAGCTTGAACAAGTGAAAAATGAGCAGCAGCAGCAGCAACAGCAACAGCAGCAGCAGCAACAGTTTGGTTCACAACATCTTCTGAACCAGTCTGGCTCAGACACACCTAGCAGTGGGATCCAGAGCCCCTTAACACCGCAGACAGGCAATGGAAATATGTCTCCTGCACAACAGACATTCCATAAGGATCTATTTACGAAGCAGCAGCTACCTGCTACACCTACATCAGCGTCTTCAGATGATGTGTTCCTAAAACCACAAGCCCCGCCTCCTACTCCAACTCGAATTCCAGTACACGATTCACTGTCTCAGTCTCAGACTCCTCAGACGTCATCACAACAGATGTTTTCTCCAGGTTCCACAAACACAAGACCTCCTTCTCCAATGGATCCATACGCTAAAATGGTGGGAACACCCAGACCAGCACCCATTAATCAACACTTTGCTAGAAGAAGTTCCATTGCCCCATTAGATACTTGTGCACCACAGTCATCCGTATCTAGGCCTGTTCAGGGAACTGAACCATCAGGAAGCAGGCCATCACCAGTGAGGGATTCATGTTCTTCATCTCCAGGTAGCAGTGATCCCTATGCAAAACCACCAGACACACCCAGGCCTGTCATGGCATCAGAGCAGTTCTCCAAACCAGTGGGGGTGCCTAGATCGCCCATAGTTATGGAACAGTCAGGGAAGGTTCCTTTAACAGCTGGAAGTAGTGATCCGTTTACTAAGCCAGCTCCTAGAACGGAAACATTTCAGAGGCAAAGAGTAACTTCTGCTGATGCATACACACGGCCACCATTGACTCCTACTCCTACTCCTGTTGACAGTAGCCCTGGACCTTTTAAAACTCCTATGCGCCCACCACAATCCCCACAAGATCCTTATGCATCAATGCCAGCTACACCACGGCGTGTTCCTGTTGATCCATACGAAAGGCCTCCCTTGACACCAAGACCAGTGGATAACTTTTCCCATAGTCAGCCTAGTGATCCTTACAGCCAGCCTCCCCTTACTCCCCATCCTGCAATAAAGGAGCCTTTTACCCATCCACCCCGGGTAGTGCGACAACAGAGTGATTCTTTTACTCAATCTGGACCCATTTCAAGGCCAGCTTCTCAGGACCCTTATGCCCAGCCTCCAGGTACTCCTCGGCCAGTTGCTGATCCTTACGCCCAACCTCCAGGAACTCCTCGTCCCACCTCAGTTGATCCATATATGCAGCAACCACCAACACCAAGACCAGCTCAGCCAGCAGATTTATTTGCTCAGTCCCCAGCAAATCAGAGACATTCTGATCCATATGCCCAACCTCCTGGAACACCAAGGCCTGTTCTCAGTGATCCTTATTCTCAGCAACCAGCAACTCCAAGGCCAGGAATTCCAGAGAGTTTTAACAGACCTACGATGACAAGACCAGGAGTAATACCAAATAGGGATCCTTTCCTGCAGACACCACAGAACAGGTTGCAGGGCACTTTTGTCAGGCCATCAGATCCATGTTCTCAAACTCCCAGACCTGCAGGACCCGCAATGACGGATTCATTTAGCCATGGTCCAGCTGCTCCAGCACGTGACCCATATGATCAACCACCAATGACTCCAAGACCTCAGCCAGAATCTTTTGGAACAGGTCAACTGGCCCACGACACTGCTGAGCAGCCACGGCCTGGTTCTGAGGGCAACTTCAATGCATCTGCAAATTCTCCGATGAGTTCTCAAGGACAACAATTTCCCAAAGTTTCACAAGTTCCTGGCCCAGCCCCCACTACAGGAGTAACAGATACACAAAATACCATGAATATGTCTCAAGCAGATACTGAGAAGTTAAGACAGGTGAGAATAATGTAGAATACTGATGGTATTAAAATTTCACAAGTAGAATTTGCCCTGTTCTTGCTAAATATGTAGTTTCTTGCTGTTAAACATAACTGTATAACAGAATTGTCTTCATTCACTTAATATGCTAATTTGGTCTTCGTGGGTAGAACCACAATATATAGAATGCAGACAAATCAGTAATTTTTAAGAATTCGGACAAGATTAAGAGAGGAAGCGAAGGCCATCTTTGAAGCCATTGAAAATCATAGAATCATGGAATGGTTTGAGTTGGAAGGGCTTAAAGATCCTTAAAGATCATCCAGTTCCAACCCTCCTGCCATCGGCAGGGACACGTCCCACTAGATCAAGCTGCTCAAGGCCCTATCCAACCTGGCCTTGAACACCTCTAGGTATGTGGCAGCCACAGCTTCTCTGGGCAGCCCGTGCCAGTGCCTCATCACCCTCATCATAAAGAATTTTTTCCTAATGTCTAATCTAAATCTTCCTCCTTCCAATTTAAAGCTATTCCTCTACATCATATCTCTACATGTCCTCGTAAGAAGTCCCTCCCCAGCTTTCCTGTAGGCCTCCTTTAAGTACTGGAAGGCTGCTGTAAGGTGTCGCTGGAACCTTCTCTCCTCCAGGCTGAACAACCCCAACTATCTCAGCATGTCCTCATAGCAGTGGTGCTCCAGGACTCTGATCATCTTCATGACCCTCCTCCAGACCCATTCCAGTAGTTCCATATTCTTATGCTGGGGATTCTGGAACTGGACATAACACTCCAGATGGGTCTCAGCAGAGCAGAGGAGGAGAATCCCTTCCATCAGACTGCTGGCCACACTTCTTTTAATGCAGCCCAGGTTACGGTTGGCCTTTTGGGCCATGAGCACACATTGCTGGGTCATTTTGAGCTTCTCATCAACCAGCACCCACAATTGCTTCTCTGCAGGGGTGCTCTCAAACACATCGTCCTCCAGCCTGTATTGCAATTGCGGATTGCCCCAACCCAAGTGTAGGACCTTGCACCTGGCCTTGTTGAAAGATGTAGGTGATTGATCTGTTGTAGTTCTATCTATCATGTGAGGAAAGAAATGCCTTGAAAGGACAACTTATTCTGTCCTAGAATAGATGAGATGTAGAGCTGGTTGCCTTTGGTGGCTGAAAAGGGGAGTGTAGGCAAAAAGCTGAGCTGAGACTCCTAACCTTTTGGTTGATTAACACGTTGAGGTGAATCCTGCCATGGGTTGCTGGAGGCACATTCACTCCAGGCTTTTGTCAATGAAAGTTGGCCAAACAGCTCTTACTGAGACATAGAATTACCTTCAAATTGTGGAAAGCTGCTCAGTATTCTGTTTGAAATGAGAGGTGGGCAGTGGATTCAGCATAAAAAATGGTGGTATTTATCATAAAGAGTCAGAGTAAATTCTGCAGCTTAGGTGTAGACCTCCTGCTGAATTTTCTTCAGTGAACGAACCTCTGGTCACCTTTCCTGCCTCCAAATGCACTTTCTCACGTGGTAAAAGGGGTTATGTTATTCGACGAGAAAAAGGAGAAGAGAGTTGCCGATGTTAATTGGTAAAGTGGGTTTGCACTCTACACTTTAACAAGAGGTCTGGAGATTAAGTTGTGTCACCAACATCTTGCACCATCTCATCCTTTTTCTAATTTCTGAGGTGTTTGTGGTAGTTCATAATGTTCTACTATAGTAATTGAAGAATTTCTTTCCTCCAAAAGATTTAACCTAGTGGAGTGTAACACTTGAAAATGTCAATTGCAGTGTCAAGCACAATGATTTTTCTTCTTTTCAACAGCGCCAGAAATTACGGGAAATTATTCTACAGCAACAGCAGCAGAAGAAGAACGCAGTTCGTCAGGAAAAAGCCTTACAGGATGCAGCAACTCCTACCCATGCAAGTGCTCTTCAGCACTGGCAGCAAGACAACTTAAATCAGATTTTTAACCGCCCTCCTCCTCCATATCCTGGGAATATTAGGTCCTCTGTCCCTCCAGGTGGGCCAAGGTTCACTGTATACCCAAAAGACCAACGTGGACCGTTTCCTGCTGATGGGCAGTTCAATAGAGCCCAGTTTCCAGGCGATATGAACGCCATGGGGATGAGGCCTCACGGTCTTAGGTAAGTTCTTTGATCTCTTAAACCCAGGATATTAGAGGGGTAGTTCTACATTTACAGAAATTGTTAGATAAAGGAGTTTTTTTTAATGAAGAACCATCTGTATTCTTGATGGTAGCTCGGTAGCTGGCAGTCTTCCTGAAGTCAGGATTTATAGTGAGTTTTCTTGTAAGCCTCTGTTAAATTAAAATGTATTTTACACTGACACAGTTTTACGCTGTCTATTATTAGGAATTAATCAGAAATAAAAATGGAGAAACCACAATACTTGTAAAAGTTAGGTGAGCTGAAAGATCTTGTTGCCTGTGGTTTTGGGGCTTCTTGGTTTTTTAAAAAAAGCAAAAGGTCTGACTTGAGCTTTGATGTCTTAAGTAATGATGAATAAATGTAATATTCTTGTTTTCGTTTATAATTAATATGCAATCAAATGTCAACTTCTGCCTGTGCCATTTTTACAGTGAATACTATGATGAAAAATGAATAATGGTATTGGCTTACACTGTCATCTCAAGAAAAATTATTTTCAATACTTTGGATTTATTTCAGTTATTTATAATTCCACGCAATATTATTTTTTATGCTGAGTTGCATTAACATGTAGTTTATTTACTAAGATAGCTCTTACTGTCAGAGTTCTCTATCCATTATTATTATTGGAATTGAAAACAGGTTGTTTATTAAACATAATTAAAGCAATTATTTTATTGTAGTCATAAAGCTCATTTAAATGTAAGTGTAATTAGTAAAAATATTTATTTAAATATCTTAATGAATGCATCGTGTAAAGTATTTTGTTAAACAGTTGTTTAGTCAAATATGCCAGGCTAGGCAGTCCTAAGAAAAAAGGTAATTTAGACTTTCATACTTTGTTTTAGATACGGGTTTCCAGGAGGTGGCCACGGTCCACCATCAGGTCAAGAACGTTTCCTCGGCCCTCAGCAGCCAATGCAACGCCCTGGAGTTCCACCACAACTGAGAAGATCTCTGTCTATTGATATGCCTCGTCCAGTGAGCAATCCACAAATTAATAATACATCTGGGATCTCTCAACATTTTCCTCCGCAGGGCATTCCAGTTCAGCAGCACAATATATTGGGTCAGGCATTTATTGAGTTACGTCACAGAGCTCCTGATGGAAGGCCAAGGCTGCCATTTAATCCTTCTGCTCCAAATGTTATGGATGCAGCAGCACAACATCAACGACATGCAGGGTTTATACCCAGGCAGGAGTTTCCGGGCCCAAGACAGGCAGAACCATTGAGACATAATTCTCAAGGTATACCTAACCAGCTGCAGATTCCTGCAAGTTTGGAGCATATACCACAGTCCCAGCGGGATCATATCAATCCCGACAACACATCTGCACTTGTAATACGCTCTCTAAGTCATCCACCGGTCACAGATGCATTCCCAGGACCATCTTTGTCCACATCTGCACCAAGTGATGAATCTGCTAATTTACAGATTTCCAGCCAGCCAAGCGATGCTCTAGAAGAAAAACTTGATCCTGATGATCCTGCTGTAAAAGATTTGGATGTGAAAGACCTTGACGGGGTTGAAGTCAAGGATTTAGATGATGAGGATCTGGAAAATTTGAATCTAGACACAGAAGATGGGAAAGGGGATGAACTGGACACGTTAGATAATTTGGAAACCAATGATCCTCACCTTGATGACCTTCTAAGATCTGGGGAATTTGATATAATTGCTTACACAGACCCAGAGCTTGACGTGGGGGATAAGAAAGGAATGTTTAATGAAGAACTAGATCTTAGTGTGCCCATTGATGACAAGCTAGATATCCAGGGCAAAACAGAAGAACCAAAACAGAAAGAACAAGGTGATACAACTGCTTCCCCTCCTGACACTCAGTCTCCACAGAAGAAATCTTCTACAGAAAATGAAATTAAAACAGAAGTACTTTCCCCAGATGCTCAGGAGGAAAAGAAGAATGAAAATGAAAAAAGTGATGGAAATGTTGAATCCACAAATACGCAACAGGCTGCTGAAACGGAGTTAAAGGATGGAGAAAAGGCTCCTGCTCAGCCTGATAACCCAGAATTCCCTGATAAAACTACTGCTGTTCCTAGTCAAGAAACAATTGTGCCTAGTCCAGATGCTCAGGGATCCACTTCACTGCCTGTTCAAGGAGCAGTGAGTTCCTGCAGTATTTCTGGGTCCACACCTGTCCTCTCAAGTTTGCTGTCTAATGAAAGCTCTGATAATGCTGAGGCAAGGACTCTAGGATCTCCATCTCAATCGTTGCCAACACCACAAATGAACCATGCATCAGGTATTCCACAAACACTAATGACACCTGGTGGACAGATCTTGGAAAACACGTTAAATTCAAATTTGGCCATGGTTCCACGAATAAACCATAATTTTTCTCAAGGGTCACCAAATCCAGGATTCATTCAGGGTCAATCAGCTAATCATAATTTTGGGACAGGACAGTCATCAAATCAAAGTGTGGCTGTACCAAACCGTCCTGGTCCTAGTGGCATTTCTGGTCCCCAACAGATAATGCTCCCTCAACCATTAGCTCAGCAGCAAAATCGAGAGAGACCGCTTCTGCTAGAGGAACAGCCACTTCTTCTGCAGGACCTCTTGGATCAGGAAAGACAGGAGCAGCAGCAGCAGCGACAGATGCAAGCCATGATTCGCCAACGCTCGGAGCCATTTTTCCCCAATATCGGTACGTGGGTGATCTGTTTGTCTGTGTTCTGGTTAGTTTTTTAAAAATACAACAATAAATAGTGAAATAATCCATAGAAGTGATAGAAGCAAGTGAATACATGGAACTTGAAGGTGGCATAACAAAAACCATCCTGCTTAGTATGTACAGCGGGAGTCTAGAAATGGAGCATGCAGGTGAAATTTTGAGCTCTTGGATCAGAACAGCTGCTTTACTGCTAATTTTCTGATATCAGCTGTCACATATTCTCTTTATACTTCAGTATCATATGTGATACGGAGTAAATGCAGCCTTTGTAAACGAAATTATATGATCAGGAATAACTGCTGACCTTTGATATTCGATCTGTCATTTTTCTGTTTATGGTGGGTTTATTATATTTTATATTTTTATATATTTTATATTTTATTATATTTTCTTGAAGTGTTTAGTGTGTCTCAAGGAAAGGGAACATCTAAAGCTGTACTACTGACAGTCCAGGCAAGACCCAGAAACATCATGAATAATTCTGCCCATACTAAAAGCGTTTAAGATAAACTATCATTTCATGTTTAATATAAGTTAGCAGTTTGAGCTTTCAGATCAATACCATCACCATCATTTAAATGTTATTAATGAAATGTGAAGTTTTTAGAACTGTGTTAGGTTTAACTACACTGAGCATTGAGGCTGGGTGAAATTTAAACTACCCCTATAAGTGACAGTTCTGTACTTATAGTGTGGTTAGACTGTGCTTTAAGCCATCCTAGCTGGATAAGACCACCTCCAGAAGTCCCTTCCCAACCTCATTTGTACTTTATTCCCATTTATCCTACTCTGTATGAAGTACCTATCGCGAGAGACAGCAAAAAGGCAGTGTTCACCACGCTTGTGATCTTTCCGGATGCTGTGTGTGGTGTGTGCCTTCCTGCCTGTACCACTACTAGTAATTAGAGAGCAACTAAACAGGTTTGCTTAGTACGTTCATGGTGGTGTGTCAGTTTTGCCAACTGAACTCACAGAAACAACTCTTCTCCTTGATTCTTAAACCTATATATAGAATTTATTAGCCTGGTGGGTCACAGGTCAGATTTGGTTTAGAGCCCTTCTCAGACAGACCTGCTTCTCTCTGTGTGTTGTGGCTGAAAACAAGAACGGTTGCTGCTGGAGTAACTTTATGTTGAGGGTAGATGAAACCATGAATTTCAAAGCAGAGAGGACAAGTAATGTGAAATAGTAATGCGATTATATTGTTTTACTTATGATTAATACATGAACTAGATCTAAACAAATAAGTTCCAGTTAATAACTTGTAGTATTCAGCTATGCAATTCATTTTTAATGTTCTTTTACAGACTTTGATGCAATTACTGATCCCATAATGAAAGCCAAAATGGTAGCTCTGAAGGGGATCAATAAAGTCATGGCACAGAGTAACATGGGGATGCCACCAATGGTTATGAACAGGTAGGCAACGCTTGATGCCATTCTTTAGGGCTATAAAATGTAAAAGGAATTGATAGGGGGAAGCTCTGCACTGGAAATGAAAAAAATTAGAAGTGGAAAAAGATCTTTCTGTCATGTATTTTATAGCCCATGCTAATTCAGGATTATCTCCTAAGAATAAAACCAGTGCAGCAATAGAAACTATAAAAGTCATAAACACATCAGATTTGTGTTCCAGTTGTGATGTCGTTGGTCAGTATGGTCTACATGGCTTCACTGCTGACGTTTTTCTTGGTTTTCTACTTACTGATTACATAATAACACATCTCCCACACATGGTGTTTGAAAACTGTTGATGGCCATGTAACGGTTAACCTTAACACCACAGCGTATGATTTAATGCAAAGTGTGAGACGTAGGCCAAGTAATGGAAGTTTCATCCCCTCTTCAAGTCCATTCTGAGGATAAAAGGAGCTGCAAACTGTGTGGACATCACCATGTCTGTCTTTGTCAGAAGTAGGGGGGCTGTGGGACAGATGTGCTCTGCAGCTTTTCTTTTTGTGTGGCCCTTAAAACAGTGTGTTTTCCAAACACATCTTTAGTGTTAAGTGGTAATACGTGGTTTACCAGAAGGGTTTGTAAGGCGTGATTGAACTTGGTAAGAAGATGCTGTACCCCATCCCATTCATCATAGCTTCACTGCAGCCTAACCTGGGTGACCTGCAGTAGCAGAACTAATTGCATGGCTAACGATCACTCGTTTACCATAGTCTCTCTTAATGCTATAAAAAGAATATTTTGTTTTAAGCCCATGCTTTGTCACCATTATAGATAAAGTTTGTGTCCTCCTCAACTGTCATTGCAGACGAAGATCTTCAGAACTGTATTTGGCTTTGCTTTGAGGAGATACATTGTCTTAAAATGGTACAGAGGCTTGCTTAAAACTTTCTGAAACCCAAATAAATCTACACAGTGACTGTTCTGGTTACTGTGATAAATAACTACATTAAATCTTTCTCTTTTTTTTACATCTTAATATTTAAGATACAAATACAGATGCATTTTTTTATCTGTGTGTGCGTATCTTTACTATTTTAGCATAGTACACAATGTTTAATTAATCTTAAGTGTAAAATGCTACAACTTCAGTCAAGGACAAAGTGTTGTAGCATGAAATGAGAAATAATGTTTTCCAGACACTGAAAAAGTTTGGTACTAAAGTTTGATCAGATGTTCGTAAAATGTTCGGATGATTTGTTTCACTTCAGGGAAATACAGAAGTTTGTCTCTCCTCTAAAACACTCACCAGTGTTTAAAGTTATAATTTCACTTTCTGTTTGTCTATCAATAGGTTTCCCTTCATGGCTCAGCCAGTGCCAGGGGCTCAGACAAGTGAAGGTCAAAATCATATGCAGCAGGCGATCACACAGGTAATGCAACTTCTTGTGGAGTTTAAGCAAAAGTGTTTAGTAATGATATCTAGGTCTTGTTTTTTTTAAACTGAATTATAATTTTAATGTCCTTGTGTGTTTGTTTTCTGGAATTTCTAGGATGGAAGTTTGACGCCTCAGATTTCTAGACCTAATCCTCCCACTTTTGGTCCTGGTTTTGTCAGTAAGTACAGATTTAATAATTTATTGTGTGTCGATGTTTCATTCTTCAGTTCTGTTTTCTTTAAAATAAAATATCTCTAAATGGATCCTGTCTTTCAGAAATTCATCCTCTTAAAATTGAGTCATTTGTGTCATTATGATACCGATTAGTAAAGCAGTGCATGGTAGATACTATTAGCAGTTTTCCTATAAATCCCCAGAGAAACACCATGAGAAAACAGAACGAACAGAAAATTAGCATTATTTTCATTCACGTGAGAATAGCTATCTGTTAACTGACAGACTGCTGTCTCAAAAACCTGGTGTTCGGTCATGCTGTAGTATTCTGAGCTCAGTGGGAACAACAGTGAATCTCGATAGGTTATTTTTTATTACAGAAATAAAAGGTTGTGTGTATCATTGCCATTTTAAAAAACACCAATAAAAGCTTTCCAGGCAATCACTAAGCAAGACTGGCTGGGAACAACAATCATGGAAAGCAGAAATATGTAGCATTAGTATTTTGCATTCCTTATTTCTGGTTGCCCTAGATCAGTTGTAAATCTTAGTCTCTGTGATGGGAAAGAGATTAATTAGGAGAAATTAAAACCAGCCTAAGTTGGGAGAGGAAAACCACATTGAAAAAAGGTAACTGCAAATATTTTACTTGATATTTATGCATAAGAGACAGAAGTAAACACCTTCAACTTTTCCAGACGCTGGAGTAGCAGCACTAAATGTATAATGAGAAGCTTTAGTAATATTTTTTGTATTAAGTACTGTTGAAAGTTGAGATGACTGTCAGCAGTGGCATCGCTCTGGCTGAGAGTAGGGGTGGTTGAGAAATCAGTTTTACGTTTCAGCAGTAGTTATTCTTACCTGGAACTTGTAAATATTTCAGTATCTTCATTTGCACTTGCGCCTTGCTTCCATCTGTGGTTACTCTCCATCATTTCCGCTCAATTGTCCCTTCAGGTTACGTGATTAGTTTCGCAGAATTTATTGCTGGCAGAAGGGGCGCCCCTTGAGACTGTAGGTAGCTCTGTGAATTGATGTCATTGAGCTGCTGGAGTTGATGACTGTTAAGGTAGAAGGTGGTAGGGATTGGAGCACAAAGAGGATGTGGTTATACTGAAATCACATTGTTGCATAGGGATCTTTATGACTCAAACTTTGTTTATAAGGAGGATCCGTGCCATATTCCTTGTTACCCAGTTCATTGCCTGCCACACTGTGATCACGGCACAAGATACCATCACCAAACCTTCTCTCTTGCCTTCCGGGCTTGGTGCAGTTCAAGTGTTGTCAGAGATGACTGTTTTGTCTTGAGAAATACATCTGAGAGCAACACGTAGCTTATAAGAGACAAGCATTGCTCATTTGTAGAAAAGAGGAACATCTCAGCTACAGTCTAAATGAGAGCACATTTGTTTGTGGGGAGGAGAAGGTGCTGGTGCTGAAGGACCAGTGTGGAGGATTGAGAAAGTTATTTTAACAAAGACAACAAGTATCTTTTTTTCATTTAATGAATGTTGGATGGATATTTATAATTTTAATTTTTTTCTTAGATGTAGGCATAAAAATAGATGTATAGGGACAAAACTCTTCTGTAAATACCAGATATAATGAGGCTGTGTTTCTTGTGAATTTGTGTCCTTCCTCCCTAATCTCTTCCTCTCTGCAGAATACTTCCAGAGGTCTTCCATGTCTCCTGTTCTGTGGCAGAGCCAGATACCACAACACAGTGTAGCTGCTTTCAAAGCTGCATTTGCTTACTGGCTGGCAAGTGCAGATTTACTGACTAAGCAGCAGGCTGGTCTGTCGAAATTAAGGGACTAAGTTAGTGTAAGTTTAGTATAGTGAAAAGTATGTATAAAGTATATAAAAAGTATAGTGAGAAAGTTAGTGCCTCTCTCTAAAGGCAGTGATTTGAATCTCTGTCTCCTTTACTTACATCACTCCAAGAGCTTAATATCTCTTGAGATCTCAACTGTTCTGTCAGATTTGGCTGAACCTAACAAGCAATTTCATAAGAAAAGGGGGAAACCTAATTTTTTCACTTCATCTCTAAAACTGGGATGAGAGCTAATCCCCAGCGTGAGATGATATTGTACTTTCTTTCTCTTCTCTCTAGATGATTCACAAAGAAAGCAATATGAGGAATGGCTGCAAGAAACACAACAGCTTCTTCAAATGCAACAGAAGTACCTCGAGGAGCAAATCGGAGCACACAGAAAATCAAAAAAGGCACTCTCAGCAAAACAGCGTACAGCCAAGAAAGCCGGCCGTGAGTTCCCAGAGGAAGATGCAGAACAGCTTAAGCACGTTACTGAGCAGCAGAGTATGGTCCAAAAGCAGCTAGAACAGGTAATCATCTGGAATCAAAACCAATCACGTTAATGCTAAGCTGTCACACTGCTGTGACTCACTCCTTTAAATCTTATAAAAGATGAATGAAAATGCTTAAATACAGGGGAACTTATTTAAAGGGAACCGCACTGTCATATTTTGTGAGTGAATTGCTGGTGACACTGGAGTTGTAGGAGAATATGCTACAGTGAAGGTATGACAAAAGCTGCTTTAGTGCTTCAAGAGCAGGGGAAATTGCTTAGCAAAATTATTTGCATTAGAGTTCCTGGCACCATGAAAAGCACAACCGAAGATACAGGCTGCAAAGGAGGAAAGTCTTAGCATGTTAGGGCACTGTTTCAGGCTCGAATGAACCTCATTACTTGGGCTTTTCAGGTGTCTTTATGTAATCCAAACCACTTGGTTATAAGCCAGTTAAATGCTACTGTTTGAAAATCTCTTTTTGTTATATCTTTAATGCTAGTCTAGTTTTATCATCTGTCTAGTTACTAGATGCTGATCATCAGTGCGTGTTACCTGTTATTGTATCATAGAATAATACAGGTGAAAGGGATATCTGGAGATCATGTAGTCTCCTGTTCAAAGCAGAACTAGCCGCATGGTTAGATCAGGTTGCTCAGGGCCTTGTCAGTCAAGTTGGTTAAGTCTTCAAGGGCAGAGATTTCCCAGCCTCTCTGGGCCTCTGTCCAATCTGTAACCACTTTCACTGGGGTTTTGATCTTTCTTTATATTCAGCTGGAATTCCACTTGCTGCATCTTGTAACGGTGATTATAGTAAGCAAGATTAAAGTTAAACCTGTGATGGCTTTGATAAATGTAAGGTTTGGCCAGCAGTATCGATTGCTGTGTTCTTCAAGACAGCATTTATAACTTATTTGGCATGATGTCCCTTTACTGTATGGGTGGGGTGTCTTTTCATAGTCAAGAACAAATAGGCTTACTGTTATTATTAATAGGGGAAAAATTGGCAGCGGGCTGCATGGAATGAAGTCCTAAGTGGTATCTGAACCTCAAGTTCTTGCTCCTGTGCTCCAAGACAGAGTTTGCACTGAATGGAATATTGGTCAACTTGTCTTTTCACCGCGTAGAAGGAGGATGTAGCAGTTAAATTATAACCGCACCATTTCTTCCTTATTCTTTCCTTCCCATCCACAATAAATCACAAGTAGAATAAATGCAAAAAAAAAATAAATTCACTTTACAATTCTTTATCATACATAGATCAGTCTGATCGTACAGTGGAGTTATGTTGAAGTAACAGCTGCTAATCGTGGTGTTGCTGGCAGATTCATTTAGTGTCCTGTGATAAGGTTTCTTCTATTTTTCATTTTTAAACTTAAGTTACATATATGGCCAGCAAATGCCATCCACTCCCCTTCAACCACTAATGTAGACTGGTCATCCACATCCCAAACAGGCCTTCGTTACACACCTAGTAGGAACTTAAATAAGGTTTAATTATTTATTTGTTTGTTTATTTGTTTATTTGTTTATAAGGACCTTCTGTTTTAGGTAATTCACTGCTCTTTCAACTCAGATCAAGTCATTTTTATGTAATTGAGCTCCTGTTAGGTTTTTAAAAGGACGAAGTCTCTATATGTATTTATAGAGAAAAGAGCTCTCTGATCCCTGGATCTGCTGGTCCTAGACACAGGCACAGAGAAACCAGAGCTGTTTGTGCAACACGAGCTTATGTCTGACAGGTTTATTAGCTCAGGCACCGATCCATGCAGACACTGCCCCATTGTCTCTGTGGCCAGGGCAGTTTAACTGCTGTGGTGTAGCGCTGTGCCTATGCTAATCAGCTCAGCCTTGCCCTCCCCTACACTCTTAAAATCACCAGGTCGATCAGAGCAGGTCGGCTCAGGTCCATCTGGGTGTAGTTAGTGCTGGTCCTTGAGATCTCAGCTAATTCCAAGTACAGTTGCATGACTGGTCTGCCACTGCAGATCCTGGGAGGATGTAGTGGTTTGGATGCCTCCTTGTATAGGGATGTGGAGCCAAGACATGTTTAGTGCTGTATGCCCACCAAGAAGTCCTGGAGCACTGGGCTGTGTGATGCAGATTGATTTGGTTGGTGGCTTTCTGCACTGGCATCGTTTATCTGTTGGTGTCCATGCCAAGCTAGAGCTCATAAATCATCTTAGATCTGAGATTACTGTGCAAATAGCCTTCTGGGTACATCTGTCCTGCATGCTGGGATTTGTCCTGCAACATCTCTGTTGTTCTGAGTTTTCTGGTTTGTCCCATGACCCAGAAAGCTATTGAACATTCTTAATTGTGTTATGGACTTTTTCTATCAGTACAAACAGCAAATGGAAGTTATGGAAGTTGTATTCTAAGGAACAGAAGTGAGAGAGAGATTTTCCATAGTGCTTGTATTATTAACCAGTGGAGAGAAGTCATGGGACCCCCGTCCCTGGAGGTGTTCAAGGCCAGGTTGGATGGGGCTTTGAGCAACTTGGTGCAGTGGGAAGTGTCCCTGGCCATGGCAGCGGGGGTGGAACTGGGTGATCTTTAAGGCCCTTTCCAACTCAAATCATTCTGTGATTCTATGAGTACAAGTCCTTTTATTGTTTTAGAGAGCAGTGTAGTTAAGTATCTGTTGTGTTTCTGAAACGCACTTTCTTGTCTAGTAGACACTCTCATATCCTTCCATTGGCTTCTCTTGCTTGCCTTAAGAATAAATGACAAGGCTTAACTTTCAGCGTCCACGTTGAGTTTATTTTCATCCAAAAATTTAAAATTTTCAAGCAACGGTTGGCTTTTCTGTCTGCTGTGAGATGTTTGAGGACCTGCCTGTGACTAAATGGGAATATACCTCACCGTTTTCCTCAAAACTTTTCCTTTTCGATTGAATCTTTTTCAACGTTTTGCTGATGAGTGAAGATCCTCCACCTCATGCTTTCCTTTCTCCTGTCTGTTCCCAACTACTGTTACCCTGTGGATATCAATATGTGGATGTCCTTGTGGATAATAAGATGTGTAAGGCAAGGATCACTTTTCAAACTCTCCAGTTTATATCCATTGCCCCTCATCTTATCACTACAAGCCTTTGTGAACAGTCCCTCTCCAGCTTTCTTGTAGGCCCCCTTCAAGTACTGGAAGGTCTTTTAATTCAGGTTTGTATTTTCTCTAGCATAGTGCAGTCTTGGTACAGAATCAGAACTTTGAGGTACTGTTACATTTTCCAAAATCTTGGCATAGATAGTATTTCTAATGAAATAATGGCTAGTTAGACTTAAAAAGGGAGAAGAAATAAAACTGCAGAAGTGCTGCGTTTACCTCAAGTTCATCATCTACTGAAATTACAGTGGTGAGCTACATGTTTTATGCCAGTTACGCAGTCAGTACATGTCAGTGACGAATAATGTCTTCTTTAATTTTTAGATTCGAAAGCAGCAGAAGGAGCATGCAGAACTCATTGAGGAATATCGAATCAAGCAGCAGCAGCAGCAGCAGTGTGGGATGACACCCCATGCCATAATGCCTGGTGTCCAGGCTCAACCACCCATGGTTCCAGGAGGAACATCACCAGCAATGAATCAACAAAACTTCCCCATGGTGGCACAACAGCTCCAACATCAGCAACATGCAGTGGTCATCCCTGGGCAATCCAACCCACCCAGAATGCCAAATTTATCTGGATGGCAATCTGCAAATGCCCCTGCAAGTCATATTTCCATGAATCCAGCGAGGATGCAGCCTCCAATGACACCATTGCCCATTACTCCTGGTACACCGACTCCTGTGCCTGGTTCAAATGCAACTGCACAGTCAGGGCCACCACCAAGGGTGGAGTTTGAGGACAATAACCCTTTTAGTGAAAGTTTTCAGGAGCGGGAAAGAAAGGAGCGTTTACGAGAGCAACAGGAACGACAACGCATTCAGCTTATGCAGGAGGTAGATCGACAGAGGGCTTTACAGCAGAGAATGGAACTGGAACAGCACGGTATGGTAGGGTCTGAATTGAATAACAGAACATCCTTATCTCAGATAACTTTCTTTAATTCTGATCTGCCTTGTGATTTCATACAAGCTCCACGGCCTCTTCAGCAGTCTCCACAGCATCAGCAGCAACAAATGGGGCAAATTCTGCAACAGAGTTCTGTGACCTCACCACCTGCCACAAATTTTATACAGAGCAGTGAGCGAAGGCCGGTGGGACCTACAGCCTTTGGACCTGATGCGTCTGCTGTTCCAGGTGGAGCCCCTAATTTCCATAATGTAAAACAAACTCACGGGAATCTCCCTGGGACTAACTTTACGCAGAACCAAGCCAGGCCTCCATTTCCTTCTGCTGTACCCTCATCTGCAGGTCTCAGTAGTGCTGCCCCATGTGGTTCAGACACTAACGTGCCCCAGGCAACAAACTTCCCAGGGTCAAACCAGTCTCTCATACAGCTGTATTCCGACATAATCCCGGAAGAGAAAGGAAAAAAGAAAAGGACAAGAAAAAAGAAAAAGGATGATGATGCCGAGTCCATAAAAGCCCCATCAACTCCACACTCGGATATAACTGCGCCATCAACTCCAACTGTTTCTGATTCTACCTCCACCCCCACGGTTAACACCCCCAATGAACTTTCACGTCACCAAGATGAGCAAGAGTCACAGGAGTTAACGGCTCCATCAACATCAAATGCAGGAGAGAGCCAGGCCTCACCAGAGCTGGAAAGTAAGCTCCCCAACAGCAGTTTGTCGAGTGTAAATACAGAGACTGAAAAGGCTAAAACAGATCCACCTGCCAGCATTCAAGAAGTTAAACTAGAAAAGGCAGACACTGATCAGTGCTCAGGTCAGGCTGAGCCTAAACCAGAAAATCCAAACAGTATTAAGGTGGAAGAAGATAAGGTCACATCGCAGCCTGCCTCTTCAGCTCAAAGTCCAGCACAACCAGCTAGTGTTCCAGTGGCGAAAGGGGAGTCAGGGAACGAATTGCTGAAACACCTGCTTAAAAATAAGAAGTCCTCATCTCTTCTAAATCAGAAACCGGAGAACAGCTGCCGAACAGAAGAGGAGGCTCCTGGGGATAAGAAGTTAGCAGAGAAGCTGAATCCAGCTGAAGGAATGGTGAGCCTGTTGCTGGTTTTGTTGTACAGTGGTCATCAACAAGCCAAGGCTGGTTTGTGCCTTTGCCACAGGCATTTGGGAAAAGGTGGGGAGATAACCTGCCTGTACAAGGGTGGAATAAACAGCTTTAAGGAATGTTTACCTCCCTTCCTGGCTTTTCTCCATGAGTAAATCATCTGTGGTCCGAAAAGAACAAGTTTTAAGATGACTTCGTAGATCGGTGTATCCTGAAATTATTAAAATGCAATAGATAATCATCTTAAAAAATGCCACTTCCTAATATTTAGCAAGATTATGGCAAGATTGTACAGACTCTAAACTACCTGTTCATGTGTTTCTGTACAGTATACGGTCTGTCTGTGTCCTGCTTCCTTCTGTGACTCAGCCCTAGTTGTGACCTGCAGAGGTGCAGGGCTGGGCTCCACATCCCTTCAGCTGCACCTTTTGAAGTGTTCTGTGGAAGAACCAAATCCATGCTCGAAAGTCATATATTGTCACTAATTTTAGTGGAGAGTATACTCTAGGATTGTTATCAAAAGTGTGAAATTGTTAAATCTCCTAAAATTGCTGATTTTCTGTTACAGAGTACTTCTCTATTTAATTTTATTGTAATGTAAGGGAACGTTAATTCTTTATATTAATGGCATTATATGATTTAATTATTTATAAGGATCTTAAGAACATACTTTCTTTCTAAAATTGCTTTCCATGGAGATAGGATACACTTCATACTTAGATTTGGTCACTTTATTGTGATCTTTTATCTCTACGCAGTTTGGTTTTATGACTGGCTAAACTCGAAATACATCCTCAAACCAAAATTTAAACACATTCAAAATAAATAAAGACTGATAAAAATAAACCTAATTGTGAGCAGCAGGCAATTAAAGTGCTAAAGATTAAAGTTAAAACATATATGACAGGAGCAGTGGTGACAGTACTTTCCATAGGGGTCTTGGAGAGCTGCTTAAAATAATAATGATAAAAAGAAATCAGAATTTCTTTTGTCTTGCTGCTATCTGTTGCATTACCAAGTCCCTTCTGAGTGCTTTTACACAACTGTCCTTTTACGTGAAGAATGGCTTTGCAGATTTGTGCTGAAAGTATTTAACTAAATGACACAATCCAGAAGTGTTTTGCAATGCTGTTTTTGTGTCTAACCTCAAAATACATTTGTGTTATATTGGCTTACACCGCTTTTTCTGTAACCAAGTGTGCCTTTCATTATGCCTTGTGAAAACCTCTAAAGCTGCATGCACATCAAACTTTATTTTAGGGTGTATTCAGAGGGAAATGCTTCTGGTCTGTGAGTTTTTAAGGATATTTTCAGATGTCAGCGGTGTTAACTGTAAGTCATAATTCTGTGGGTAGGGACAGCACAGCAGTGACAGTTGCCAGTGAGACAGCAAAGTAAAGAAATCGTACATACAGTTTGTTATTGGTGAGATTTCTTAAGCGCGGCATGTTCTTTTAGACTTAACATGCAGTAAATTTGAATGAAATGTATAATTTCATTCATTTGAATGAATAAAGTGTAAAAAACTCTGCTTCACTTTTCTTTTTTACACCAGCAAACTGCGGGAAATCAGATGCAAGTTGCATTTGGGTGTAGTAACAGCCAGCTTCAAAGAGCAGATGTAGGACCTGAAACCAAGAAACAGAGAAATAAGCGAACACAGAGGACGGGAGAGAAGGCGGCTCCTCGGTCCAAGAAAAGAAAAAAAGAGGAAGAAGAAAAGCAAGCTGTTTACCCCAACGCTGACACGTTCATCCAGCTAAAGCAGGTAGGTATGCAGATGCTGAGTGATGCATCAGGAGGACACTTGAAAGAGTGAACTTCTCATGTTGGAAACAAAGCTGAGCATTAAGGACAGGAACTGGACATCAGGAAAAATTTTTCATTGAAAGTGTCATTGGGCACTGGCAGAGGCTGCCCAGGGAGGTGGTTGAGTCACCTTCTCTGGAGGTGTTCAGGGGATGGGTGGATGAGGTGCTGAGGGACATGGTTTAGGGAGTGTTAGGAATGGTTGGACTCGATGATCCAGTGGGTCCCTTCCAACCTAATGATTCTATAATTCTATGATTAAGCTGAATTTTGAGTACTGGGAGGAGAAAATGAAAACTTCACACAAGTAGGAGATTTCAAGTTCTTGTTTTATTCCAGTTTGGAAGACCTACTGACATGGTAGGCATTTGGTTGTCCCAAATCTATGAAGCTCCTGTCAGCTCTGGTGGCCTCTGTGGCTGACCTGGCAGGCAGCCGGAGCTGCAGCTCTACTGGACAGGAGACCACCTTCCTTAACAAACGAAGGCACCCATGTTCGACACAGTTGTCTGATAGTGGGCAGATTCCGACTGTTATTTTAAATTGGAAACCATTCGACTGATGTTTGGAGATTTGCAATGCTTCTATGTTATAGTTAAATTAATTTCTAACTTTTTTTCTTTTAATACAGCAACTTTCTCTTCTGCCTTTGATGGAGCCAATAATTGGAGTGAGCTTTGCACACTTTCTTCCTTATGGCAGTGGCCAGATAAATGGTGGAAATAGACTTGTAGGAAGTTTTGGTAGTGCCACTCTAGATGGGGCTTCAGATTACTACTCTCAGCTCATTTACAAGGTACGGTTCTAATCTGGATTTCCACTATGTGCTCTCTGTGGGAAAAGAAGTTCATGGCATTATTACAATCACCATTATTCTACTCTGAAAGTGGAAATCATTTCTGGAAAATGTGTCATAAACTAATTAAAAACTACAAGTATTTCTTTTACAAATGGATGCTGAACAGTGAAAATTGTATTTACAGTTTTATGGAGCAGGAAAGGCTGAATTCTCAATACTTTGTGAAGTCATTGGAAGCATTAAAGCATTTTCTAATGTGAATTAAATGGGAAATAGACTTTTCTCATTTGTCCGCTAACTAAGAACCTGAGAACTCTGAAAAGTAGGCTGGTCGTTGACAAGCTAATAACCCACAGAGTCGAAAACTCAGTCTCTGAGACTGGAGGGGCAGTAGTGGGAGAGCAGCAAGATAGCAAAGAGAGAGAATCAAATTTGCTGCTTGGCTACCCTAACATAAAAACTTCAGTAACATAATAAAAATACAGTGGTGTTCACTCCAGCCTTACATGCCGTGTAGGCTGTGGATGCAGCCTAGCAGAAATAGTTGCTGCGGTCAAAAGCAAATAATAAATATTGGCTTTGTAGGCATGGCTGCAAGAAGAACAGATAGGAAGTTCCCATTTAATTTTCATTCAAAATATGAGCAGTTAGGTAAGCTTGCAAGAAGTAGCCTGGAGTGTGAACTTGCAGAGTATCGGCTTCTTCAGTGAAAACTTATGCTGTACTAAGCGTGAGGCAGCTTCCCTTTTAGTGACAATCGGGTAAGCTGACTTGCTCGTGGTGATGGAGAGTTGCTAGAGAATAGTACTCTCAATCTTAAATTCAGACCTTTGCTTAAACTGTAAGAATGTATTTGGGCTCCCAAATGGTTCCTAAAAATGTTCTTTGTGCTTTTATTTAAATAGTTCAGCTATATCTTCTTTTAGTAATGTCTACTCCTCATGTAAACTGTTTCTCTGAGAGTATCACTGATATAAGAAAAGCAAAGCATTGTGACTTTTATGGTAGATACTTCCATGTATTTGATCACATATTTGAACATCAACTATCAGTGCTACCTCTGGGTGTAAGAGATGCGAGTGGGTTACATTGACTAGTACTAGAACAAGACTAGTTTTCACTCTGTGTTCCATGGCTGATGTACGGTTCTTTAATCTCATGCAGCAGAACAATCTGAGCAACCCTCCAACACCCCCAGCCTCTCTTCCTCCCACACCACCTCCCGTGGCCTGCCAGAAGTTGGTGAACGGCTTTGCAACCACTGAGGAACTTGCTGGCAAGGCTGGTATGTTGGGAAGTCACGATGGTAAGATTAATATGTATTGTTTCCTTAATAAAAGAGTCAGATTTGTAGCAAATTATGTAATAGCAACTGAAAGCATCCCAGATATCAATAGTCTGTTTTATAAAAAGAGTGTGACCAAGGTCTTTAAGGTTGTAATCGTTATTACTCAGCTTCATTTTACACCAAGATGATGCCAAATGATAGCCTTTACTCTTTTGCAAACATGTTGAGACTTAGAAGCGCTCTTAAGAAGTGAAAAAGCAAACCTTAAGATTTTTTTTTTATGTCCAATATGAATGACTATCCAGTTAGTTGAGTGAGCTCAGAAGTCATCTCCCTGACACCTCTCCTCAGCAGGCTTTGTGTATAGCTAATATCTATTTTCCGATGCTTGTAATTTGGTCAATTAAGATTACTTTGTATTAAATAAAACTTTATGCTGCCTTTTTGTAAGGACCATCGAGAGAGTAAAACCCTTTTCCCAGCCCCTTTTCCTTTGTTCTTATAGAGTTGTTGGGTTCTTTTTAGAAGTAAACCAAAAATCCTCTGGCAGATGGTATACTGAGAAGGCCCTTGGGCAGGTTTTTGTGAATAAGTAGATTAGTCATGAGCAGTCAAAATTTATTGAGCTACAAGTGGATGGGATTGGTGTTACCACCTGCTGTAATGCGTTGGCTGTGTCAGGGAGCCAGCAGTGCCCCAATGCAGAGTGTATTTCAGTGGAAGAGCTGTACTGCTGTCTCACTGTGCTGTGCCTTTCTGTTTTCAGTTACCAAAGCTCTGGGACCAAAGCAGTTCCAGTTGCCTTTCAGACCACAAGATGATTTATTAGCTAAAGCAATGGCTCAGGGCCCTAAAACTGTGGATGTTCCTGCTTCGCTTCCGACACCACCTCACAACAACCAGGAGGAGTTAAGGTAAGTTTTCCTTGGCATCTTCAAAAATAGTTTTTGGAGCAGATTCCGTGGTCTCTTAATAGAAGATGGGACTCTGAAGGTGTGAAGAAACAAATCCATTGAGCCCAGCCACATAGTGCAAAGTATGTAATGGGATAATTTGTCCTGGTTAACTCTGCACTCCGCATATATAGAGTAGCATAGTGAAATAGGTGACTTCTGCCACTGCTGGACCCTAGATCCTGTTAGGTTGTTATTCCTTTTAGCTTGAATTCTTTACTTTAATCTATTAAAAGTAAAAGAAAACTGTATAAATTCATATTTTTCCTGGAGCAACCTGATACTATTGTACCATGACAGCACAACTGCTGCACCAGACAGCAGTGCCTGAAAAAAGTTCTGTGTCTTTGAAGCACTGAAAGCCGTGCATGGATAAGGGGGGACGGACTGATGAATACCATTAAACCAGAATGTTTAAATAGTAAATACTAATTTTTACAAAGGTGGGTGGAGCTGTGGGGAACAAGACAGTTCTGTGGTGGAGCCTGGGCTTTATTAGTGCCTCTGTTTGTCTTTGTGTATCTTTACCAAGAAACCACTGTGTGCAATTGTCTATGAGATGCCCAGAAGAAATGGCCCACCACATAACTGCATTCCATGACTAGCAGCAAGAAGCAAGTTTGTGATAGCTCCTTGTTGTGATTCATAAGTTTGGCTTAGCAAAGGTTTTTAGACCATTTCCAAAACTTTTCCAAAACAGCCTTTCTGGGTTTCTTCCAGGGTTCAAGATCACTGTGAGGACAGGGATACTCCTGACAGCTTTGTTCCCTCTTCCTCTCCTGAAAGTGTGGTGGGAATGGAAATCAGTAGGTATCCAGACTTGTCAGTTGTAAAGGAGGAGAACCCAGAACCTGTACCATCTCCCATCATTCCCATCCTACCAAGCAGTACCGGAAAAGGTGAGACTGCAGTAGAGCAAACAGTTAGAAATCAGCTTTTTTTTTTTTCCTTTGCATTCACATGTGTGTAGGATTAACCTGTTGTATTTCATTTTATTTTCAGGTTCAGAAGCCAAAAGGAATTACATAAAATCAGAACCTAGTTCAGGAGCGTTGCCTGCTTCTGGCTTCTTTGCCTCTCAGCTTGGACCATCCCAGAATGGTCCTAAATCTGGCCTTATATCTGTAGCAATTACTTTACATCCCACAGCTGCTGAGGTAAAACAAATACACTTGTGTTACATATATAAAATATGACAGCATTTAATAGATTTTATATCTAGTGAATCTGAAGCGGTTATAGCACAGTACACGAAAGCAGCTGTTGTAATCTAATAATTTCTCTTACTGCTATCTTGCTGTCTGATGTAAACAAAGATATGTTTTTATTATTGTTTTTAGAACATTAGTAGCGTTGTAGCGGCATTCTCCAACCTGCTCCACGTCAGAATTCCTAACAGTTATGAGGTTAGTAACGCTCCAGATGTCCCATCCTCCATGGCAGCCGCCAGCAGTCACAGAATGAACCCACCTATGGAGTACAGGCAACACTTACTACTTCAGGGTCCTCAGGCAGGATCCATGGGACCTGCCAGGATCGTAGGCTCTTACGGACTGAAGCAGCCGAATGTACCATTTCCTGCAAACAGCAACGGTGAGTGGGCATTTGGGCTTTCAAGTTTCCAATACCAAAATTTTAGCTGAGTCAGTATTACAGCATTTCAGCCTCACAAATTCATGGTCTAGAATTAAGTAATTGATTCTTGTTCTAAATAATACTATGCCCTTCATGTGTCATCAGTACATATGAGCCTGCTCCTGATGTTAATCATGATTTAATAGGTTTGATCCATCTGCAGTTTCTGTTGTGTTATCTGTCACCATTAGTGAGGTATTTCTTCCACTAGTTCCTAACATCATTAGTTTTTATAAGATCCAGTCTGATTTTAAGTACATCATTCAGAAAGATTGTTCCTGTGCTGGAAGACTTGATACAATTGTTTAAGCATGTATTCTGTGTTGTCTTTGTTATTAATTTCTTATACACAAAAGTGATTTGGCCTTGTTGTTCACACAATTGGTTTTTCTCTGGGTTAAACAATTTCCCCTTCAGGATGTAGAGTAAAGCTTGCCTTCCATGGTCTATCCAGGAAGGCACTGCTACTCCTCTAGGCCATCGTGGCTTCTCATTAATTTAGTTTAATCTGACGCAGCTTCTAACGGGCTTATCTATGTTCTAGGTGTGGCTGGCTATAAGGATCACAGTCAGACTATCGCAGAAGGCTCGGCACTGAGACCTCGATGGTGCTCTCATTGCAAAGTTGTGGTTCTTGGCAGTGGTGTACGAAAGTCATTCAAAGACCTGCCTTTCCTTAAACAGGTACTGCTGTGGAAGTACAGTTTTGTGCATGTGATGGTCAGTGACCAAATGAAGGCAACAGAGAATACCGCTTGTCACGCCGACTACCACGTCCAAATTTATTTGTAGTCTCGTTTCTGTCTTCTATCAGGATGGGACATTCAGGCACATTTGTAGTGCAAATGAGAAACGTCAAAGTTGTTACGTCGATAAAGTAAATTGCATTAAATATGGCAGCTCCTTAAATTCTGCTGCTGACCTCCTTCTGTCACCGCTCCAGGGACTTTAATTCCAAAGGAGCCTATTTGTAAGGCAGCACCATATCACTATGTCAGAAAGTACTAGAAGTGCAAAAATACTTATGCCGCTCTTAAGCAGGAATCAGATTTTGGTCTCTGTGCCTTGTATTTTACATTGTTTCTTGTGTAAACACTATCCCAGGCTGCTCCTTACAGCTGTACACAAATAGAGTCACTCATTAAAAAAGTACCTTTGCTCTTTGTTTAACTGAGAAACAAAGGTCTCTAGTAAAAATTTATACACAAAAGTAAGGGGTTCGTCTAGTCAGAAAAGCACTGAGTTCCCAGTGGTGTTTTGCAGATGGATCAGTAGATAAAACAGTATGATCTGTCTTTGATCAGGCTGAAATAGGACTTTCTTTTGCCATCTAAAGATAAAAGAAAATGTTTTTTACTTTGCAAGTGTGTCTATGGAGCAGATGGGTGCATGGTATAGAATGCTTTATTTTGATTGTTAAACTTCTGTTAAAGGCAAGAAATGCTGAAGGAAAAGGTTGTAGGTGGTGGTAACGTTAGATCTGTCAAATAATGAAGTATTTATATCACAGTGTCGCTCATTATTTCATGAATGTTCTACAAATGAAGAGTTTCTGGCCAGATTGGATGAGTTGTTTCATTACACTTATTATGTGAAGAATGGTATTAAAATGCACCTCTGATAATCTTCTGTGTTTGATTCCCAGGATTCCCAAGAAGGCTCTGATAAGATGAAGGACATTGTATTCTGTAGCAACAACTGCTTTGTACTCTATTCGGCAGCTGTGCAAGCAAAAAGCTCAGAGAACAAAGTAAGTATCAAATGCAGGTGGACCCTAGCAAGCAGAGATTACTGCAGCTTTTATGTTGAAGAACGGAAATGGGGAGGATGAGGGGAGAGGCAGGAGTTTGTACTTTGTTTTAAAGGTTTATAAATTGATAGTTCTATATTCAAATGATGAGATTCTGAATCAAAAGCATGAAGCAGAATTCCTATTTGCGGAACCTTCTTTCTGACAGAGATGATGGTGGAGCAGTAGCCACCTTTTGCTGTCCTCATAGGCTTTGAAGATGCAGTCTCAAAAAAGTAGTCATTTAAGTTCTGTGGGCATTGTGCAAACCCATACACACATCTTCAAAGGTGATTTTCTGCATTTTTATTTGGCTTATGTACAGAAAAAATATTACGGCTGTGCAAAGAATAACTGAACAACATGTTTGCTAAGACTTGGTTTTTGAGTTACATCAAGAAAATAACCTTATTCTATTACTTTATTTGGGCAAAGTTGACAATTCAAAGCATTAATTATCAAGTTTGCTGACCACACCAAACCGTGTGGTGAGGTTGACATGCTGGAGGGAAGGGACACCATCCAGAGGGACCTTGGCAGGCTTGACAGGTGGGCCTGTGCAGACCTTATGCAGTTCAGCAAGGCCAAATGTAAGGTCTTGCACCTGGGTTGGGTCAGTCCTTAGCACAAATACAAGCTGGGTGGAGAATGGATTGAGAGAAGCCCTAGGGAGAAGGAATTGGGGGTGTTGGTGAGTGAGAAGCTCAACACGAGCCAGTAATGTGTGCTCACAGCCCAGAAAGCCAACCATATCCTGGGCTGCATCAAAAGAAGCGTGGCCGGCAGGTTGAGGGAGGGGATTCTGCCCCTCTACTCTCCTCTGAAAGAGACCTCACCTGGAGTCCTGCATTCAGTTCTGGAGTCCTCAGCACAGGAAGGACATGGATCTGTTAGAGCGAGTCCAGAAGAGGCCACGAAGATGATCCGAGGGCTGGAGCACCTCCCATACAAGGACAGGCTGAGAGAGTTGGGCTTTTTCAGCCTGGAGGCTGGAAGGCTTCCAGGAGACCAAATAGCGACCTTCCAGTACAGAAAGGGAGCTACAGGAAAGCTGGGGAGGAGCTCTTTACCAGGGAGTGCAGGGATAGGACAGGCAGGAGCGGTTTTAAGCTGAAAGAGGGGAGATTTACATTTGATGTTGGGAAGAAATGTTTTCCTGTGAGGGTTGGGAGGCACTGGCACAAGCTGTCCAGAGAGACCATGGGAGCCTCATCCCTGTTCAATGCCAGGTTGGATGGGGCTTTGAGAAACCTGATCCAGTGGAAGGTGTCCTTGTCCATGACAGGAGGTTTGGAACTGGATGATCTTTAAGGGCCCTTCCAACCCAAACCATTCTAGAATTCTATGAAAACATCAGCGAAGAGTCTGCTGACAGACAGTGACGAGGAAAAAGGAGACTGTTCATTTAGTCATTAAAACAGAAGAGTCTTCATTCAAGACTCAATACTGATGAGTTTATTTTCTCATAGATAAAGTTTTTGAATAGTACTTTAAACTAGGTTGGTTTCTACCTTTTCTAGTTCAAATGCCTTTCTTTCCCTAAACCAATGGACAGAAGAGGCGACGGTGTTCAATCGTTACCTCATTAATGTTTCTTCCCAGTCCTACAGTCTTTACTGTAGAGGATGCAGCCCTTCCTTCAAGTGCATCCTACTTATTTTTTCAGAAATTAAACAAAGAACGAAACCCGGAGGAGATAAGCATGTGTTCATCCACATGCTTGTAGTGTCCCATGTAGCTTATTTTCACTCGTATTAAACAGGGTAACATTTCAGCACAAGTGCATCAACATGTACATAATTAAGTTAATTAAATGTCATATTCAGCCTCCTTATCCTTTAATTTACTCTTCCAAGATTAATCATACAAACTGCATGAAGCACTTTTGAATCTAAACTTCTTTTATTGTTCTTGTTTTCTCTCCTTTTTTCTTCTTAACAAATCTCTGCAGGTTTAATTCCTGTTTGCTGTGACCAACCAGTTCAGTCTTCAAGGCGTAGGACTGGTGTAGAGCACTGCAGGAGCTCCTTCCTCATTCATTTCCAGGAAAAATTTGTGGTTTAAATTCCAAATCTTCCACTTCTACCAAGATTCTTACACCTTACATTAATCTTGTGACCCACATTTAAAGGTTATGTTGTGTTGTGAAAGAACTTTCTGATAGTACCCAAGAACTAACTCTGTCGGTGACCTTGGCTATGGTAATTGAGTAGGTTTTTATTCAAAACCTGGATGAAGGGTTATTTGTGTTCCCTCTTCTGTATTTAAAGGGCACAAAGTTCTAGGCTGATGGGGAGAACTTTTGTATCCTGGCATGAGCTGTGATGACATGAATCAGGATCATTTCCATCATGATTTTCTGAGTAGCGTCCTCAGTTCTGACCTGACAACGTTTGAGGTTTCTTTTTCTTAAGAGTTTTCTGTCGGTTTTGCAGGAATCAGGTCCATCTTTGCCACAGTCGCCGATGAAAGAGAGGCCGCCTAAAGCATTCCATCAGTACAGCAACAACATCTCCACTTTGGATGTCCACTGTTTGCCTCAGTTGCAGGACAAAGTTTCTCCGCCATCATCACCCCCCATCATGTTCCCCCCTGCGTTTGAAGCAGCCAAGGTAGAAGCAAAACCAGATGAGCTTAAGGTAACGGTGAAACTAAAACCTAGGTTAAAAGCAATACACAGTAGTCTGGATGACTGTCGGCCTCCAAGTAAGAAATGGAAAGGAATGAAATGGAAAAAGTGGAGCATTCAGATTGTGATTCCCAAAGGATCATTCAAACCTCCTTGTGAAGAAGAAATAGATGAGTTCCTTAACAAACTGGGCACGACCCTTAAACCAGATCCTGTGCCTAAAGACTATAGGAAATGTTGCTTCTGTCACGAGGAAGGGGATGGATTGACTGACGGACCAGCAAGGCTTCTTAACCTGGATTTAGACCTTTGGGTCCATTTGAACTGCGCTCTTTGGTCTACAGAAGTCTATGAGACACAAGCTGGTGCCTTAATAAATGTGGAACTAGCACTGCGAAGAGGCTTGCAAATGAAATGCATGTTTTGTCACAAAATGGGTGCCACCAGCGGTTGTCACAGGTTAAGGTGCACCAATATTTATCACTTTACCTGTGCCATTAAAGCACAATGCATGTTTTTTAAAGACAAGACCATGCTTTGCCCCATGCACAAACCAAAGGGAACTCATGAGCAAGAACTCAGTTACTTTGCAGTCTTCAGGAGGGTCTACGTTCAGCGGGATGAGGTGCGGCAGATTGCAAGCATTGTTCAGCGAGGAGAACGTGACCACACTTTCCGTGTGGGAAGCCTGATTTTCCATGCTGTTGGTCAGCTGCTGCCACAGCAGATGCAGGCTTTCCACTCTTCAAAAGCCCTCTTCCCAGTGGGTTATGAGGCCAGCCGGTTGTACTGGAGCATGAGATATGCAAACAGGCGCTGCCGCTATCTCTGTTCAATTGAGGAGAAGGACGGGCTTCCGCTGTTTGTCATCAAGGTTGTGGAGCAAGGCCACGAGGATCTGATCCTTACTGACACAACACCAAAAGGTAAATTTTGTGAAATAAGGTCATGACTTCTGTGGGTTTCCTGTTTGTTTTGTTGCTACTGATACTTCCCAGATGAATGATAGATGTTTCAAATACTATGTTGTAAAGATTGTTCTAATGTAATGCGTACAGTGAGCTTCCAGGGTCTGGTTTTAGTACTGTGCTATGAAGATTGAGGACACCTTTGAAGAAATTGTACAAGCTGCCAATAAGACTTGTTACAAGACCCTAGACTGAGCATCAAAAATTAATTAAAATAGCGGGAAGGTCAGTGTAGGTTTCCTCTCATGAAAAGCAGCTTTGTTTAAATATGTTGTCATTACTTGGTTATCTTCAGACCAGCTGTGCTGAAGTTGGTAAGCAATAAAAAAGACAGCTGAGTGAACCACTTTGTTCTCAGGGCAGGGAACGTTGGCTATTGGGTGGTGAGGAACGATGTGTGAGGCTTGTAAACATTAGGGTTGGGTCTGAGGAATCATAGAATTGAGGTTGGAAAAGACCTCTAAGATCATCCAATCCAACTGTCAGCCCAACGTCACCGTGCCTGCTAAACCATGTCCTGAAGTGCCATGTTTACATGCTTTTAGAAGACCTCCAGGGATGAAGACTCCACCACTTCCCTGGAAGTGGCAGGTGAATGTGTTCATGGCTTGCACTGCCCTGGGGCGTGACCCTTTGTGCTGTGGGTGCCGACACACCCAGCCTCGCTCTGCCCAGTCCAACCACTGCCAGGGATTGCTCACGTGCAGCTGGGAGCCAGCTGCCGTCAGCCAGTGGGTGCGAAGTGTGCATTCTGTTTTTAAAAATCCTACTTTGTGCAGATTTTCTCAGGAGAATCCATGTATGTTATTGCGGTCAGAAAGTCTCCATGCTGCCACCACTACAGGCTTCATTCCTGAGAATCAGGGGTGCAGAAGGAATGTTGTACGTATTTGGGACTTGTTCAGGACAAAACAGCAACTCACCAAATGATTCCTTGCTTTAGTTTTCAAATCCTGGCCTGTTTGCATGTGCAACCAAGAACAAAATGCTTTTCCAATGTTGGGTTCTGGTTCTTCATCCCTTCAGGTCTTTGTTTGAAATGCGGTAGGATCGCCTGTTAGTTCTTTGATCACTGTAATTCTTTCCCCTATGGTTGTGTAGGTGTGTGGGATAAAATCTTGGAGCCCGTTGCTTCTGTTAGAAAAGAGTCTGAAATGCTCCAGCTGTTTCCTGGCTATTTGAAGGGTGAAGACCTCTTTGGTTTGACAGTCTCTGCGGTGGCCAGGATTGCCGAATCGGTGAGTCCTCACCACCCCAGCTCTTGCTGGATTACCCCAAACTGTTGGATCTCTCATATGCACATGAGAAGGGGAACAGGAAGGAATGTGGAGAAGTAAATAATTCATTACACACAATTAACATATAATTACCTGTGTTTTTTTCCTCTTTCTATCTGTTCTCTTGCAGCTGCCAGGGGTTGAGGCCTGCGAGAACTATACTTTCCGCTACGGCCGAAACCCCTTAATGGAACTCCCTCTTGCCATCAACCCCACGGGCTGCGCCCGTGCTGAGCCTAAAATGAGTACCCATGTCAAGAGGTTTGTGTTAAGGTATTTTGTTTTAATTTCACATAGTACAGCCCAGGGTTTATAGGCTGCTTCGGGTTATTTGTGCTTTCGTCTGCTGCTTACAAACCCTGTCGTCTTTGGCTGTGGATGTGCATGCCCAAACAAAGGAGTTGCTTTGTTGTCTCTGCTAGCTGGCTTTCAGTGTCTGTACGTCTGAGGGGATTTGGAGTGGGGCTTGTGGCTCTTTTCAGAGGAATCTTCAGTTTTCCTTGTATTCTTTCCCGTTACATGCCCAACTCCTCCAGGCCTCACACCTTGAACAGCACCAGCACATCGAAGTCCTTCCAGAGCACAGTCACGGGAGAACTGAATGCGCCTTACAGTAAGCAGTTCGTCCATTCCAAGTCCTCTCAGTACCGCAAGATGAAAACTGAATGGAAGTCCAATGTCTATCTAGCGCGCTCTCGTATTCAGGTCAGTGCCCATTGTAGGGAAGGTGCATTTAAAAAAAATTACTTATACTTCCATTTCTATTTATTTTATATATAAATTTTGTAATTTTATAGATAGATATTTATATAATCTGTATATTAAAAATTTAAACTTAAAAGTATTGCAAAATTTCTTCAAGGCTTGTACCAAAATTGGTAATTTTTATGTGGCAAATCACTTCCACGGATTTATCTTAAGTAAGATTTCTTTCTAATGATCATTAAGATCTTAAACATTTTTTGTTAGTCACCTAGAAAAAAAATTCTTTCAAGTTCTGTGTTTTTTAGCATATTTCTTAAGAATTTAGTAAAATGTAGTAAAAACACAAACATACAGTGGAAGTACAACATGCTCAGAGCAAGCTGAGGACAGCGACATGAGACCAGTCTGTCCCCATCTTTCTTAGAAGCTGCCTTTAAGTACTTGAAAGGCCACGATAAGGTTTCCCTGGAGCCTTCTCTTCTCCAGGCTGACCAACTTCAACACTTTCAGCTTGTCTGGATAGCAGAGGTGCTCCAGGGCTGGACTCAGGACTCCAGGTGGGGTTTCACCAGAGCAGAACATAGGGACAGAATGCCCTCCCTCGACCTGCTGGTCACACTTCTTTTGATGCAGCTCAGGATGCAGTTGGCCTTCTGAGCCGCAAGCACACTCTGCCAGCTCATTTCAAGCTTTTCATCCACCAGTGTCCCCCGGTCCTTCTCTTCAGGGCTGCTCTCAATCTCTTCATCCTCCAGCCTGTACTAGCACTGAGGGTTGCCCTGATCCAGGTGCAGGAACTTGCACTTGGCCTTGTTGAACCTCATGAGGTTTCACATGGGCCCACTTCTTGAGCTTGTCCAGGTCCCTCTGGATGGCATCGCATCCCCCAGGGGTGTCAACCACACCATACAGCTTGGTGTCATCTGCAAACTTGCTGAGGGTGCACTCTATCCCACTATCCATGTCATCGATGAAGACATTAAATAGCACTGGTCCCAGAATGGACCCCAGAGGGACACCACTTGTCACCAATCTCCATCAGGACACTGAGCTGTTGACCACTACCCTCTGGATGGAACCATCTAACCAATTCCTGACCGACTGAACAGTCCACCAAAGGCCTTACAGGTCCATGTGAAGCTGGGCTCTGCGTCTGGGCTGGTACAACATCAGTGACGTACCTGGACTGCTTCCTTCTGCCTGGGTAGTGCCCTTTTCACCTGATTTGCTGCCACAATGTCCCAAGGCACGGTGAGGAACGCAGTGTAAATGTCAATTTGTTATGAAATGCTGAATCACACTGTATTTTTTGTAGGGCCTGGGCTTATACGCTGCTAGAGACATTGAAAAGCACACTATGGTCATTGAATATATCGGAACTATTATCCGGAATGAGGTAGCGAACAGGAAGGAGAAGCTTTATGAATCTCAGGTAGGGGTGGTGTTTGTTCACCATTTCTTTCCTCTTCTCCTTTCAAATGTTCACAATTTTTAATGAGAACTTCTTTGCATATAAAGCTCCTTTCTCTGTGTAACTCGGCGGGGCTGTGATAGTCAGTACCTCTTTGTGAAGCGCTCCAAGACCTTGGGTGCAGGGCAAGGTGAAGCTACAAGAGACTTTTTTCCAATTCTGTTTTCTAGAATCGCGGCGTCTACATGTTCCGCATTGACAATGACCACGTCATCGATGCTACCCTAACAGGAGGTCCTGCAAGGTGAGTGGCTCTGGAGAGACATCTGGCCTCGTTCCAGGGCGCCACCCACGTTCCCTGACCTGGGGCTGTTCATGAGGGACATGAGTTTGTGGTGTTCTCCATGGTTTGTGTTCTCTGAGCTGGTGCCTTCAGCCTTCAGACCATTCCCCTGCAATAATGTCTTCTTTTTCAGTAGCTTTGCTCATTTTTTATAGTGTTTCAGGGCAACTGTGAAGAGAGAATGGAATTTTCTTTAACGCTTGATTTTTTTGACATTTTCTAGGTAAAAAAAACAAGTGCAGAGTAAATATAATTATGTCTGGACAGTCAGTGCACCCCTGAAGCTCAGGTCATTCCAGGGTTTGGTTCAAATTTGCCTCAAGGGATGCATTTCCTTAAAAGATTATGTTTTCAAACTTTTTTTTCATAGGTACATCAACCATTCGTGTGCACCGAACTGTGTGGCTGAGGTTGTCACGTTTGAGAGAGGACACAAAATTATCATTAGCTCCAGCAGGAGAATCCAGAAGGGGGAGGAGGTAGGGCCGTCCTGCTTGGTTTTATGTACTTGCTACCCCTTGCTGCTTGCCTCCACCTCCAGATACCGATGCGATTTCCACAGCCGGTAGCACAATGTGCTTGTGCCGGAGTGAGAGAGAGTGACGTTCCCCTTCCCCTCTTTCCTCCCCATCCTGCCTAACAGCGCAGCCTCCAGCGTTGTGCTCTGTAACCTGTAGGTACAAGGAAAGCTGTGGTGAAGTTTTTTCTCCTGTGAGGGTGGGGAGGCACTGGCACAGGTTGCCCAGAGAAGTTGTGGCTGCCCCATCCCTGGAGGTGTTCAAGGCCAGGTTGGATGAGGCTTTGAGCAGCCTGATCCAGTTGGAGGTGTCCCTGCCCGTGTCAGGGGAGTGGGACTGGATAATCTTTAAGGTCCCTCCCAATCCAAATCATTCTATGATTCTATGATTCCCGGTTGTTCCATAACCACTCTCCTGCATCATTTTCCAGCTTTGCTACGACTATAAGTTTGATTTTGAAGATGACCAGCACAAGATTCCATGTCACTGTGGAGCTGTAAACTGCCGAAAGTGGATGAACTAGAATGCATTCCTTGCTGTCTTTGAGGGTTGCTTGTCCCTAGGAAGAAGTGATTCACATTTTGATTTTGTCGATGGAAAATTGTTGCCTTTTTGAAGGGGAAAAATAAATCACTTCTGGAAGTACGGATTTCTGCTCGAGTATTTAAAAAGAAGTAAAAAAGGAAAAAAAAAAAAACAAACCAAACAACCAAACAAGCACGAGAAGCAAGCCGGCAAAATCGGAAGCCAACTTTCCAGGCACATGGAGGTTACATAGAATTAACAGAATGGTCCAGCACTTTTGTTTTTGAGCTCACTAAGGAGAAACTGTCGGACTTGGGCAAAGAACCGAAGGCCGGCCTGCGGGAGCGCGGGCGGGCGCACATGAATGTAAGACTGAGATCACCAGCGAAAGGGAGAAGTCCAAAGTGCTGGCCACAGCCTTATTTGATAAAGGGGCGGGCCCTCTGATTAAAGAAAAATTTTAAATAAAAGTAGACACCACTGAACAAGGAATGTACTGAAACGACTTCCTTAGGGATAGAGCTAAGGGAAAAAATAACTTGCACTAAAATACATTTAAATACTTGATTCCATGAGTCAGTTTATTGTAGTTTTTGATTTCTGTAAAATAAGAGAAACCTTTTTGTATTTATTATTGAATAAGTGAATGAAGCTATTTTTAAAAAAGAAAGTTAGAAGAAAGCCACGCTGCTGCTGTTACCGCAGAACTAACAAACCCTGTTACTTTGTACAGAAGTGTAAATATTTTGAGAAAAAAATAAAAAGTACAGTATAAAAAAAAAAAAATAGTTATTGACCAAATGCTACCAGACTCCGCAGCAGCTGGGGTGCTCATTCTACAGCGTCGGTAGGGGTGTGACAATATGATCTCATGTATTAACGACACGCGAGTCCCGTGCCGGAATAACCAAAATCTCAGTTTAAAGAGAGGGTTTTTTTTTTTTTTACGTTTAAAGCAGTCTCAAACTGTGGTCTTACTAGAACTTTTTTAAACCGACCTTAAGCCTGGTGAGGGCGTGTCCAGCACGGCTCTGCCTTTTGTAGGTGTGGGAAGAAGTTAGGTTGATTTTATTTGTTATTATATTGTTGCATCCCTATTTCTTAAGTCAGGTTTTTTGTGCTTACAATTTGTGATAACTGTGAATAACTGCTAAAACTACCCAAAAGAGAGGCTGGACGCAGTTTTATCTTCAGCAAAAGTAGTCCAGGTTAGGGGACTGTTCAGCCTACGTTAAATCATGTAAAAACAGTATAGAATCGTGTAGTTGGAGCTTAACTCTGATCCGATAGCCTTCTTAAAAGGAAAACAAGGCGACAGACTAGGTGTAACGTGCTTGCAGCTGCAGGACTGGCAATAGGGGTTTGGAAAATGTAATTTAAAGATGTGTTTGTATGGATTGTTTTTGTTTACATTTCTTTAAAAAAAAAAAATAAAACACTGTTTTGTGTTTGCTTGTAGAAATTTAATCAGCATTTTGAACCAGGTTAGCTTTTTATTTTGTACTTAAAATTCTGGTACTGACACTTCACAGGCTAAAGATAAAAAAAAAAAAAATGAAGTTTTTTTTTGTGTGCACAATTAAAGTGGACTGTAAACTGTCGGTATATTCAGTAATACAGTTCTGAACTTGTAATGTATATGGCATGATGTATTTTTATCTTACAGAATAAATCAATTGTATATATTTTTCTCTTGATAAATAGCTGTATGAAATTGTTTCTTGAATATTTTTCTTCTCTTGTACAATATTCCAACATCCTACCAGTATTTGTCCTACAGGTTTTTCTGTTCTGTATAATAGTATCTAATGTTGGCAAAAAAAAATGACAAAAAACAACACAAAAAAAGAATTTTTTGAAGTATACAGAGTGTTATGGGTTTTGGAATTTGTGGAAACAGATTTAGAAGATCAGCATTTACAAATAAAAATATTTTACATCTATAAATTCTGTCCAGTTTTCATTTGGGGTGTCTGGTTTCTGGCTCTTGCAGGATGTCAGTGTTTGTGGCCACAAAAATGATCCGAGGGCTGGAGCACCTGTGCTCTGAGGACAGGCGGAGAGAGTTGGAGTTGTTCAGCCTGGAGAAGAGGAGGCCCCAAGGAGACCTTGTAGCAGCTTTCAGTACTGAAAGGGGCTACAGGAAAACTGGGGAGGGACTTTTTACAAGGACATGGAGTGATAGGACAAGCGGGGAATGGCTTTAAATTGGAGAGGGGAAGCTTTAAATTAAACATGACGAAATTCCTATGGTGAGGGTGGGGAGGCACTGGCCCAGGTCGCCCAGAGAAGTTGTGGATGTCCCATCCCTGGAGGTGCTGAAGGTCAGGTTGGAAGAGGCTTTGAGCAATGTGAGCCAGTGGAAGGTGTCCATGGGGGGTTGGAACTGGATGACCTGTGAGGTCCCTTCCAACCCTGAACCATTCTACGATTCTTTTACGCTGTGGTGCTTTCCCAGCAATCATGTTTTCCCCAGAAAATCTGCAAAAGATGCTAATAAATACTCTGCCTGCCTGTGCTACTGTTGGCTGTGGTGAAGTTGATTTTTCTCCTTCCCAGCAGCTAGTGTGGGGCTGTGGTTTGGGTTCGCACTGCAAACTGTCGAAAGCAGGGATGTTTGCTATTGCTGAGCAGTGCTTACACAGAGCCATGGCCTTTTCTGCTCTTCACACCACCCAAACCACGAGCAGGCTGGGGGTGCACAAGAAGTTGGGAAGGGACAGAGCTGGGACAGCTGACACCAATGCCCAAAGGGCCGTTCCATGCCATATGATGTCACGCTTACCATACAAAGCTGGGAGAAGACAGAGGAGACATTTGGAGCAAGGATATTTGTCTTCCCTAGTAACCGTTAAGTGTGATGGAGCCCTGCTTCCCTGGAGATGGCTGCCAATGGGAAGTACCAAATTAATGCCTTGTTTTGCTTTGCTGGCTTTTGTTTTCCCTATTGAACTGTCTTTATTTGAACCCACAAAGTCTCCTCACCCTCCCCCAAGACTCTCCCGTTCCTTCAGGGGGTGAGTGAGCCACGAGGTGGCACACGCAGAGCCTGGGGTTTGGCTGCTGGAGCAGCAGCTGTCAGGGCAGTTCACACGGAGCTGTGCTTTGCTCCAGCCTACCCACCTCACCCTGGCACATGTACATGGGTTAGCGCAGAGCAGTTACGCTCAGACAAGTAAGAGAAATGAGCCACCGAAACAAAAAGCTGATGTCAGCCACCATTGCTACCAACTGTCATTGAGAAGGAAATCTTTGACACGGAGGCTTAAAAATCAGTTCCAGGTGATGTTTCTCTAAAACTAACAACTTGCTTAGTACAACAACGGCAGACCAAGTGCTGTGACAGCTTGTAACTCTGCGATAAAGCTTTTCCTTCCATTCCTATTCAGCCAAATTCCTAAGGGTCAGCTGTGAGCGGTCACTCAAAGATAAGTGGTTTTCCACCTAACCCTGGGCAGTGCACACAGGGTACCGCTGAACGCAATTGACCGATTTGGGACTGGGCACACACAGAAAAGATGCATAGCCCTGGCTCGTTCTGAAATTGCATGTGATGACCTGTGTGGCTGCAGCGGGCCAACATGCACAGCTTAGGCCAAAATCTCTGCTGCCATCCCCAGGCCCTGGCACTCGTTGGGCATGCAGAGGCATCACAGCACGGGAAGGCTCAACCCAGCCTCACTGACTCTGGCTGTTGCCGCAGGCCTGTACATACAACACTGCACATGTAGGTATATTATATTATTGTTTAAAAAGATGCCGTGACAGCCACAGAAGCCATGCAGAGCAAGGCCACTGCACGGCTGACATGACAGCCACACCATGTTTCACAGCCTACCAGAAGGACTGGCACAGCTGGGAGGAGCTGCACCAGCACCCCCTGCTGCTTCCACAGGTGTAAATTACCTAAACGACGCCACAACCCATCCTGCCTTCCCCAACGAAGACTGGAATTAATTCCATGCCCAACAGCAACCCAGGTGCCCCCGGAGGAGGGAGGGATTTGACTGGGCACATGCTGTAGTGCCTGGTTTTACACCACCCTCGCTGCCGCCGAAGGGCTCAGCTGGAGGCTGCACTGAGCTGAGAGGAAGTGCATCTATTCCAGCCCCAAAGGCCAGCAGCCCCACACTGTGCTGTCACAGCAGCTTGGGAACTGATTTGCAGATTCCAGAGGCCTCTACAAGGCCACCAGACCCGGTGAAGCACACAGCAGAGGCCTCAGCTGAAGGGCAGCTGCTGCAGGGGCTGGGGATGTTTTTAAGGACTTTTGGTGGCAGGAAGGGACTTGGCTGGTGTTTAACTTAATTAATCCCAGTGTAATACTTTATCTGTAAGAACTTCCACTTCATCCTACTGTTGTGGCTTACAGTCAAGCCCTGCTTACCTGGTTCCTTCCTGCCCGTGGCTCCCTGCTTCCATGACTGCAGAATGAGGCCAGAAGCCACACAGCAGCCAGGGACCGCTCTTACCTGCTCACTTTCTTCCTTTCACGCTTCCTCTCCCAAGGTGGCTGCCCTGGCAGAGCTGAAGGACCAAATGCTGTCTGTCACAAGTGAATCCTTCCTCTCTGTGGGAAGATGTGGGTCTGTAATTACTCCAACATTATCCTTATTTGCCTTATACGGCCCAAAACGTCCATAACCAGATGCCAGAGTATTTGTGCAGCTGGAAAATCTTTCCGCTGCCCAAGTGAAAGGGCACGGCTGTGCTGGCACCGCCGGCATTTGAACTGCACACTTCCCAGGGAAGGCAGGGTGCTGCTGCATGATAAACACAGCCAACGTGGCTAAGAAAAAGCATGCTGGGTAAGAACAGCTTTTCTCTTCCGCGGCATTTTCCACGCATTGAAGGAGCACCTGGGAATGCAGAAGGAAGTCAAAGAAAGGTAAACCATAAAATAAACTAAACTTGGGAAGGGAACCGGAGAACCAGAGAAAAAAACAAAGATATAAATCTTCTGTCAAATCTTCCAAGAGGGGAGAGAGGGAGAAAGAGCCAGCCATAAGGAAAATGGAATGACAACAACGGAAGACCCAAATTATGGGACCATGAACTCACATTAGTCTCTCAGTACTTTCTGGTCCAGCAGCTACAGAGAGCGAGGCCGTATAGATCCATACAAAAATGAGACTTTATTTTAAATGCAGCTACTGTCATAAGTCATCAAAATAGACTTTATAATAGTGACTTTGCTTTAAATATCAAGTGACAAATGACAGCTAAGAATTTAAACTACAGGAAATGTCCTAAAATTGTAAAATAAGCGACCTAAATTTAAATATTACAAATGACAATTTTCAGAAAACAGAATAAAAATATTTTCCAGAAACAGTAAAATAATTTGGCCAGTAAAACCATACTAAAGACATAAATCGATGAGAGACTGCACATGAAATACTGGAAGAGGACTCCTGTCATTGTCATTTAAAAGATCCACAAGGCTAAAATCCCACAAATTTAAATTATGTTGCTCTAATAATTTCTCTTACTTAAAACCAGTTCAATAATCCAGGATAACCCAAGGAACCGTTGACAAATTGCACTTCTACACGCAGATCTGCACTGGGGTTGCTGCTGCTACTCCTGCATCTGACCAGGGATTGACGACTACCTGGACCTTTTCGTGCACACAGCTCTTCACAGCAGAATGTTTCTGAAAGGTCCTTGTGACAGCTGGGCCAGATGTAGCAGTTTAGGGCTTCTCACAAAGTCCTCCAGGACTTAAAACCATGGCTGAAGGGGAATCAGGTCTTGGCTTAATGCTTCTCAGCTGCATCCTCACTGTCTCAGCTCTCAAAATGCCACTGCTGTGGAAGGGACCCATCGCAGATGGCCATAGTCACGTACCCTTTGTGGCTGAGCGGATCCACCACCTTCATACACTGCCCCACAGAGACCTGATAGAGGCGATTGTTTTTCTAGAGGAGACACAAAGACAGATGGCATTTATTATTAAAACTTCTGCTCTACTCCTCTGTCAAACTGATGCTGGAATCGATGCTTAAGGGGAGGAGACGCTCCTCCCTGTCACACCAGACCTACAGCAGCACCATTTAAAGTCAGAGTACAGCACAGGCCGTAACTGCCTTCAGACCTCGGAAGGAAGGCTCTCACGCTTTTACAAGGGACTCATTCAGATTTTCATTATACTGTGGTCTCTTAGAGAGGTGGAGGGATTACCAAAACTGTTCCAAGCACTCAGCAAAGAGAGAGCCCACAAGGCTGCAGTGCAGCACAGTCAGCCCCTGCTCTGCCTCTGGCCAAGCCTTAGCAATGCCGCTGCCCTCAGCACCCACACGCTGGCAGGCTGCCACACAGATCTCTCATACATGGTGGGTCCCTAAAACCAAGGCAAGGCCAAAACCCAGACAACTGTAAGAAAGAAACAGACCCTCCTCTTTTTATTTTCTTTTTTTTGTTTGTTTTTCTTTTTTTTTTCCCCAAGCATCCCTGTCACCTTCCTCCACTGACACCTTGGTGCAGCTGCTTTGGGCTCTTTGGAGTCCCTTTTCTGTCTGGAAAGGGCTGTCTGCAGAGTCCCAGCAGCTCCTCTGGGCAGTGACTTGCCTGTTTCCTACGTGGTGGGACTGCTCCTGCCAACACAACACAACAAAGAGCTGTGGGGTGGATTTTGTTCTCTTTGCCACATCCCTGTCAGCCACAGCGCTGCAGGTGGCTGTGACAAGCAGAAAAAAGACTGCTTGGAGCTGCATAAATCTTACTGTGTGGCAAAGGAAAATGCCTGCAAGTCCCAGAGCATAAGGAAAAGTCTTCTTCAGGCTGAAATGCAGCCACCAAAGCTGTGTAAGTTTTCTACAGGCTGCCTGGACTGTGGGCTGGGCCTAGTACAGCGCAACTGGGTTGGTACATTTGAGGTCTGGCCCTATACTCCACCTCGACATCCTGTTAGCGCTATTATCACTAAGACATTAATAACAAGCAACGTGCTCTACCCCAAACATCCACTGCTGTGAGCCGCCGGATCCATGGCATTTCATGAGACGAGGTGGATCGGATGAGCGAGTTTCAGAAACATCCAAGCAAAGGAGATTATTTAAAATCAGCTCGTGATCTTCATTATAAACCCAGACCTGAAAGAAGAGATAGAAAGACGTTTAATCCAATGCTTTGGGGCAGGTACCTTGTATCTTCTGTTCAGCTACAGAGGAGGATATCAGAGATGTGCCCTGCAATGCTCACTGCCACTCTTCTACCTTCTTTACACACAACAGAACTGCAGCTGCAGTGCTCTACTGCCCTCCCAGCTTCACACAGCCTACACAGAGGCATTACCCCCATTCTATGCTCCCATTTTTAATATCAAGCAGCCCCAATACCTTGCTCTTGTTCAGGCAGCCAGAAAAGGTAATGAGACAAGCAAGCAGTAGATCTCCAAGCAAGTGACCAGCCGCATTCTGAGTCAAGTCATTAAGCCAGGCAGTAAAGCTCCTTATCCAAAGGTAATCCTTTAGGCGTGAAGGAGGGGCTGGTGGATTGCCTGTGCTCCACGCAGGGAGCCAACATAGGGGCCAGAGGAGGACACTGCATGGAGGACAGCAGATGGCCCAAGGGCTGGGGAAGAGCCACTTGGCAGGCATGCAAGGCCGAAAGATACCTCTAGTCTTCTTTGCAATTGCTGTATTTGACCGTGAACACATAGGAACTTACTTAACATTGTGCTCTGGGGTCAGTTTGTAGATGATGAATGATGAACCAAATGCTGTACAAATTCTGGTGCCTACATTAGTCCCCAGACTGGTCCTGCTCCTTGCAGCTAGTGGCCTAGTGCTCAGAGACCTTCATTCCATTAGAAGATGATCACTGGTACCCAAGTGCTATCACAACTTTCCACGCTGCTCTCTGGGCAGCAAAAGAAATCACTGCCTCACCATTCCCATTCTGAAACTACATGCTCCATAACTGACAGGGTTATGACCTTCTCTGCTCCCCAGACAAGCTGTGTTTGCCAGCTGTGCCAGCTCAGAGGGAAACCAGTCCTCCCATATCACATCTGCTTTCTTTTAAACAAACCAACATGAAAATATGTTGATCTCGACCTCAAGAACCTACACAGTATCCTAGCAAATCAGGCGGTGGTGGGAACTGACTCCAGCCCTGCTCGGGGGCCCACCCGTATAGAACAAGACTGTATTAGTTCACATTTGCAGCTTTAACTCCATTTACGTTCCTGAATTCACATGACATTACAGGAGTTTCTGTGTTACCACACTGAAAACCATCATCACCTCTAAAAAGAACCAAGGACACACTCAAGCAGTCAGCTTGTCCTCTCTCACACAACATGTTATTGGGATAAAAAAGTGTTAGGCGCCTTCAGTTGCTATGGTTCATGACCATACCATGCCAGCTTTTGCTGGGCTGCCTAACCCTTTCTTTGGAACAAGGGATCTCTGGCACAGCTGAAGGTTAAAGGGAAGCTGGACCATCAGACTGCTTTGGAGTTGCTGGTCCCCCCATCCCTCCTTCAATGCCTCCAGGCATGCAAAGTCCCTGGCCAGTATCAGTTAGGCAGAGGACTTTGATCCCTGGCTAAAAAGCAAATAAATGGATGAACTTCCATGTGTGCACCTCAAAATACCCTAGGCTAGAAAAATGTAGGGAAAAGGAGGAAAAAGTATGTGGAAACTGCAACTAGGCAGGGCAGGAAAAATAAAGAGACCACCTGGCTAAACACCAAATTACTGTTGTTCTGGAAGCCCAGTGGGACCTCTGCATCCGCATGGCACCTGGACAGCATCTCCCACCCTCTCTGGATACTAAGCAGATGACAGTATAGCTGGCCAGCCTCTTGCTTTGCTGCCATTCCCAGACCCAACCCCAGGCCGCTGTGTACACAGAGCATCCCTGCACATCCGCTTTATTCATCACCATCAACTCCCTTCTCCCTGACTTCTGCCCCTGTGAATAAGAGGGAACAGAGTCCCTCATAACGATGCCAGAAGTGTCTGTACCTACAGATTCATTCAGTTCTTCTGATACACTCTTCTTTCACCCATTTTAAATTTCACACAGCTCAGTGCTGCAATAACCTTGCCCTTCTCTGTGACTTTCTTCTTCCCCACTAAGTCTGTAGGAGTTTCACACTCAGAGTACAGAAAATCAAATTCCAGGCAGAAAAGTCAGATAAATAAAAACAAATTCTGATTTTTATTTTATTTCTGTGTGATGAAACTAAACCCAGTCTTCCGGAGGGAGCTGCGACTCAGGACATTGCCTCAGCTGGACATCACGACTGAAATAAACACAGCTCATTCATTATCACAGTGACTGTTATAACACAGTGAAGGCCTCACTGAGGAAGTGCAGGTATTACATTAAAATCTGCCCTACCCTCAGGCATTCTGTGTCTTTCCATCTAAACTCTGTCATGACAAAGAAAGCATAACAGGATTAAAGAGGAGGAGAGAATGAAGAAATGGCAGGACTCACTAGAAGAGTATTATTATTAAAAGAAGAATAATGACTGAGCCAAATCCAAACAACAGATGAAACTGTTAAAAACCGAGACAGAAGACCACAGGGACACAGGTAGCAGACCTTTAAACAAAAGCCAAGTAATGGCAAAGAACACACAACAGAAGTTAAATCCAGTGTGATACTTCTCCAGCAAGACTTACACAAGATGGCCAAAATTAATTTCAAACTAATTATGTGTTTGGTGCAGCAAACAAAGAAAAGAGGGGGAAAAAAAGCCAAATTTTGGGCACATTATGGTTACAAATTCAGATTAGAATATCAGTGTGAACTTCCACATTATTAACAGGTTCAAGCACGAGGAAAGCAGAGCCACCTCATGGGGTTTTCTGCTAAATAACTGCAAGCCTTCTCATACTCCAGAATTTATTAACTACTTTGTTGCTGAAGACAAGAAGGACAATGTTTAGCTCTTGTAGTTACAGGCTGTCAGGAGCAATAGATCAGTATGGGAAGGAAACATTTCCTGGCAGCCAGCACCACTGGTATCTGATCTACAAGGAGAATAAATTGCTTTCATTTTCCTTTTGTCCATGACATGCCTGGGTTCAGGCTCAAGCACAATATCAAAAGAGCTCAGAAGGGGCTCTTTATCAGGGAGTGTAGTGATAGGACAAGGGGATACGCTTTTAAGGTGAAAAAGGGGAGATTTAGATTAAATATCAGGAAGAATTTTTTTCTTCTGAGGGTGGTGAGGCACTGGAACAGGTTGCCCAGAGAAGTCATGGATGCTCCATCCTTTGAGATGTTCAAGATCAGGCTGGATAAAGCTCTGAGCAACCTGATCCAGTGGGAGGTGTTCCTGCCCATAGCACAGAGGGTGGAACTGAACAATCTTTAAGGTCCCTTCCAACCCAAAACGTCCTATGATCCTTTGATAATCTATGAGGTGCCTGCCTAGGATTTATACCTCCCCAATGAGTGATGTTTTATCCTCCTGCATATTTTCTATAAAAAAATGACACTTTAAATTTTATTTACAAAAAAAAAAAAGGTAACAGACGAGGTGCAGGATATTTTCATCCAGCATCTGCTTCCTCACACACCCAAGAGAGCATCACTGTATTACTGTCAGATTCTGGTTTCTAAAAATGGAATTCTGCCCAGCTCCCACCAGAGAGGGAAGCAGCTCCTTTAACTGCTCTTCCCCAGAGAGACACTAATGACTGATCTGCTCCACATGTCTAAGGAAAAATCACTGCCCATTTTCACTGGAGTCAAGAAAAACACCAGGATACAATTAGAATACAATTAATTGTTTCTATTTTCACATAAAACCTAAATGGCAGATGTTACAAAAAAAAAAACCTCTCTCCTTACTGAAATTGATCAAGTTTGGCGTTAAGTAAATGACTTTGGTGAATGCTGTAGGACTGGCCTCTTTCTAGCAACCATTTTTTTCCTGCTTCTCAATATAGGCAACAAGATAAGAGGAAAGGTGCACCCCTTCATTCTCAGAGGGTCATGGGCCATTCAGCTGCCAACCAACCCTTCTGGGGTCCTCAATGTCGCTAGATAACCTTGAGATCTTCCCTAAGGCAAAGCATTTCGGGTTTGACAGTGATAAGGTGCCTGCCCACGGTCTCCCACCAATCATCAGAGTCACCTGCCTTTGCCTACAGGGGCACAGAGGTCCTGTCCGTGTTCAGCCACCTGGACTGCAGGAGCTGGTCAATCATTCCCCTGGTGGAAAACAGACCCACAGATTTGGGCTATGCATTCTCAGTGTGTGTATCCTTCTGGTCACCTAAAGACAGACGCACAGCATGGGCTGGAGTGGGTCTCTTGGACAGAATAATTCGGAGGAAGTCCAAAGCACAAACTCTGCTAGTATCGAACTTTTATGCATGTGCAGCTTAGGAAGTACTGAATTTGGAATTTAGTCCCCTCAAAAAGTAGTATTTACAGATTTAAACTGAGGTTTCCCCAAGGGCTTCTAGTACCTTCAGGATTTTACCTTATTCCCACACAATACAGAACAAATCACTCATCCTTCTCCTGGATTGACTGCCAAAATGACTTCATTAATCTCATTTGCATACAGACAGGTGTGTGGGAACAGAACTTCTTCTCATACACAGCTTAATGACCAGTTTCAGTGATGGCTACAGTTTAACTCCTTGCAAGAACAGCAGTCTAACATTGCTGAAGACTGGACAGTGGAACTTTTTTGCTCTCTCATTTTACCAATATTTGGTTTTCCTCAGTGGTTTCAGGTTGCCACTGCCGGTAAGGGACGCACGCTCCTCAGACTGTCCATAAACCCCTACGTTTCAGGGATCCCTCTCTGGTATTATTTTTAACCATAATAAGGAGATAGTGTTACTGAAATTTTTTTGGTGAAAGATGAAATTGCTCCCACAGATTAATGTCACCAGATAACAGCTAGCCGAAGTACTTCAGAGGAAATTCAAGCAAGGAAACAGCTCAAATGGTGTCTCATCACCCAGGAGGATGCCCCCTACTATAATTTCAAAAAAACGGTGTTTCCTTAGAAGACTGAGTCTGGTGTCAACACAGACAATTGTATTAAAACAAAACCTACCACCCAAACTAGGAAAAAACAAGTTATCAAAAAAATGTGTAGTAGGTAGAAAAGGGAAGCTCACTGTTCCTAGGGAATAAATATTTCCAAGTGATATGAAATAAACCAGGAAGCATCAGCCTTACTACCCTTTGTCTTTCAGAGTGCTGTGGAGCATAACAAAAGGGACGGCTGGCCAATTGGCAAAGCTTTGTGGACATACTCTCTTATTTGGTCTGCAAATTGCATTAGCACTAGAGGAATGCATTGTAAAATGTCAGTAAATGCAAGACAGCAACTACTAGAGAAACAGCCCTTTGTGTGAAAGAAAATCCCTGCTGTGAGCCATGCCGACAGGAGCAGCATTCCAGTACTTTCATCAGTTACAAACTGTTGCTTAGACTGGCACTGTTGTCTTATTCAATCCGACAGTTTTTAAAAGACAAAAATTCAGCTAAAGAGAACAAGAACGCTGCCTCAGCACTGAGGAAGAGGCATGTCCAGTAATTTGCATCATCACAGCTATTTGCATACACTTCAGCTCCTGTTGTTACGGGTAACGGTGACATCGCAGCACCAAATAACTTGTGAAAATCATCAGGAATGGCAAAGTTTGGTGGTCTACAATCACTATGGCTAGCCTGGAAAGCTAGTCCTCGTGAAAGTTGTTCCAAAGCAGATACATGCTTTCTGTTTCAAAGCTCAGTACACTGTCAATGCATCATGATAATTGTTAGAGGGACCAAGGAAATGCATTCCCTCAATAGTTTATGGAAAAGCAGCAAGCAGAGTTAACTTGCATACCTTCATATGTGTTGTATCAGCACAACTAACAACCACAGTCCAAAGGTTTAGGAAGAAAGATTTCACAGAAGAACTGCACATGTGAGCACATCCTTCTAGACTGACTCTTGAACAGTTTGTAAAGTATGCATTCTTTCATTTATTAAGTGCTACAGGAGTGTTAACAGAGCTTTTCTGAAATTCCCTGTCCGTTGTCTTTTAAAGGCCCCCAGCACAGATGCACGTGCTCAGACACCTTAGCACCATTCCCAGCTGGAATGGCAACAGTCACATTTTTAAAGCTTAATATATTGCTAAGCAAAAGAAAGGCTTAGTTATCAAAATGAAGTAAACACACAGAGAAGAGTTTATAACAACACAGAAAGCATACCTCAAGAGTTAACATAGTATACTTGAAAACAAACAGTAGAAAAAAATCCACATAATTCAGTGGACATTAAGAGGAGATTTTTTGTGAAAAGATGTTGGCTTTAAGCATTTAGGTGAGGAAGAAGGCAAGCACTTATTAGCTGCATGACAAACTCAACCTGCTTTTAGCAGTTAGCTCACAAACACTCCCACTGGTTAGTCCCATACTGGCCATTGTGCTTCACACCAAAATCTTCCTTTTTAGTGTTCTGTGATGCTTCTCTTTGGAGTTTGTCTGTAAGCAGTTCCACTCCTCCTTTAGGGCAGTATCTAGCTCAAAGCCTGCTTCAGCATCCTTGTTTCCTGATCACCACTCAACGTTGGCATGATGGTTTGGGGCAGAACCTACACCACAGTTTTACTTCAGTTTTCAGACATCTCCAGTCTTTCCTGATGATCTTTCAAAGTGCTTAAGTATCCTCCTCCAACACTAAAGTTGTGGTGTGTGCTATCCTGTGCATTCTTAAGTTTCGTTTTCAGAAAGATGTCAGACACTACAGAATTTCAGGACAACTTTCTTTGGCACTCTTGGCAGTTCCTTCACATGACCACTCTTCAAATACAAAACTTCTCATGCCATGTTAGGCTTCTGCTTGCAAAATTCATGATTATTTTTTCTGCTTTTTCTGTGACCTCAGACCTCTCTGCACTGACCTCCATTCTCTAAGTCATCACCTCTTCTACTTGTGCTACTTCTAAATATAAAATTTCCACCACTTATTCCTGAATTTGTCTTTAATCCCCAGTACTATCCCAGATGGAGTATATCACGGTTAGTGAATCATCCTATTTTTCATTATAACTTCAAAAATGGCACAATTTTTTTAGTTTCTAGATGCATCACCTTTGTGAGAACCACTTCCCTTATTGCTTTTTCTTTCTACAGCAAAAATTATCTGAATGTCACTGTCAAGTCCTAAAAAGTAGCATAGTTTGATGTGCTTAAGTAATTTTTAACTTAACATGATAATCTAAGTCAACATCAATTAAAAACTACCCATAATATTAATACAACCACAAGTTACACAGCATCTGTTATTTCTTTTAAATAAAAGAGCTAAGTGAGAATTTGAAATTTCTTAGCAGCCATGAAGGCTAGAGAAAACAAAGCACGCGTTAAATATAGGAGAAACAGATTTGCTTGTAAGGTCAACCTCATTCCATCAGTGAGCCCGATTTCCCCACACTCCCACTTTTCAAGGTCAGCTCTCACATGCATGTAACATCTACATTACACAGAAGACCAATTTCCAGTCAAAAGATTAAACAGGAGATCGTTTTCTAACCAAAAGAATGGCAAACAATGAGCCTTAAGGCAGCCTGGTTTTGTTTTCCCAGCCCCTTGAATGTTTTCCCAGGTAGACTGCACCTTGCTCCTTCAACTCACTGAGCAATACCATGTATTTTTCAAGGGAGGGTGTTATATATTCAGAGAACAAAATCAGCCTGGAAGAGATAAACAGTCATAACTTATTCCTGCTCCTCAAGGAAAAAATTAGTGGGCATCAAATGAAATTAGCACAAAATAGCATTAAATTATTTCCACAGAAAATGTGGCCTACAGGAAAGCTGGAGAGGGGCTGTTTACCAGGAGTGTAGTGATAGGACAAAGGGACACAGTTTTAAGTTGAGAGGAGGATGAGGGGAGACCTTATTGCTCTCTACAGCTGCCTGAAAGGAGGTTGTGTAAAGGAGGGAGCTGGTCTCTTCTTCCAAGTGACAGGGGACAGGACAAGGGCCTCAAGCTCTGCCAGGGGAGGTTCAGTTTGGACACCAGGAAAAATTTTTTCACGGAAAGAGTCATTGGGCACTGGCAGAGGCTGCCCAGGGATGTGGTTGAGTCACCTTCCCTGGAGGTGTTTAAGGGATGGGTGGATGAGGTGCTGAGGGGCATGGGTTAGGGATTGATAGGAATGGTTGGACTCAATGATCCAGGGGGTCCTTTCCAACATAGTGATTCTATGATTTAGATTAGATATTAGGAAGAAACCTTTCAAGCCAAGGGTGGTGAGACACTGGAACAGGTTGCCCAGAGAAGTTGTAGATGTCCCATCCCTGCAGGTGTTCAAGGCCAGGTTGGAAGAGGCTTTGAACAACCTGATCCAGTGGAAGGTGTCCCTGCCTATGCCAGAGGTGTTGGAACTGGATGATCTTTAAGGTCCCTTCCCTTCCCTTTAAGGTGCCCTAAGAAAGCACAGCTAAGCTGTGGTTCTCACTGCCACAGGATACCAAAGGCTTACAAGAGGTCAAAATACAATTAAACACTCGGAAAAAGCAAATATTTTACAAAAAATACCACCTTTGCCTCAGAAAAAAAACACAGACAAAAACATTGCTCACAAAGTGCAGACTGGTATTTTCCACTATAGCTATCTGCACTGTGTGTACTAAGCATCACACACTTAACTTGCTGCCAGTGGGCATCCAGGAACAGGATAGCTGGGTACCTGCCTTTCACTGGACCCTACTAAGGCTTTCTTATTAGGCCAAAGACAAAATAGATGGTGCTAGGGCAAAAATCACCTGAACGTGATTGAATGTTACCAAAAACAACAGATAAAAGCTTCCAATACTCAGAAAGTTTCGTGCCATTTCTACAAGCAGAAGCTGTTAATTCAGTCTTGTCTTTCTCTACATTGTTCTTGCATAGCATATAGATGTTCTTGCATCTATAGTGCGATTGCTCAAGAGGATATGAAAGAAAGCTGCCTGAATGTGCTCTTGGCATTTATCAGGAGAACAAAAGAAGTCTAATGGCAGAAAACCAAAGTGTTGGTTAACAAACTTGGTTGGAGAACAAAATCACTGTGAAAGAAGATAGCACAGCCAGGGGTTTTTTTTTTGTTTTTTTTTTTTATAAGAACTAATTGCTTAATTTACCACTAGTAAACTAGATTCATGAGAAAAGAAGCCAAAGATAAATGGCCTGAGCATTAATTTGTCTTTCTCAACACAAAAAGGCTAACTGAAGTTTCTGTCTCCAAGAGAAAAAAAAAAAAAAATCAGAAAAGGGTTTTGATAAGGCAAACCACCAGATTCCCCCTCCTGCCATGTGGCAGTTCACTACTAGAAGTACTGTAGGAAGGAGAAGAGAAACAGAACTGCAAGGACCCATCTGTTCTTACTGTGGACATCATCCACTGGAAGTCGTTGCTGCTTTCTCACTTGCAGATGGTTCAGAAAGCAATGTAACACCTCTGGCACTAAGTGTACTATCACCGGTGTCAATTGGTTACTATTACACAGTATTTCCATCTACAAGACCTGCTGACTTTGTTACAGCTAATGGAAGAGATCACATAGGAACACCTTCATCCCCATTCCAGCTTGAAATCATCCACCTTTAACACAGGGACCTACAATTTGGTCATAGTAACGATTACTCCGTACTCCAGAGGCAAAGTGCAGAGATGTGTTGCTTGGTCCTGTCCAAATGGCAAGTGCAGACCATGTCTAGAGACGACTACCCTTACCCAGACCCTGTCTCACATTCCTCACACTGTCTGCCTCTGTCACATTCAGCTGGTGGGGCCACAAGCGAGAGGCAGAAAGTCCCTTTAGTTGACAAAGCACACCATTGTTTGGGACTATTACAAATCATCCTGCTTTTTCTGCTGCAGTTTCCGTGTCCTGAATTCTACTGCCCATTTCATAAAGTACTAAGTTGGTCCAGCACAACTCACCCATGCTCTAGTTATTTTGTGTCCGATTATTTTTCTCTTTAGAGGCGATCTAGTTTTTAGACTTGAGTTCCATAGGCCCCCAAATAATAATGTTCTCAATGCAGTTCTTAGCTAGGTAAGTCTTTAAGGCATTAGATGAAGATCTCTCTACCCTGGAGATTGTTTATCCTAGTCCTGAATTACTGTTGCCTGAAATAATAGAAGTGGAATAGCAAAGGCTTCATGTAGTAATATAAAAACTCTCATTAGGTATTAAACATTCATCTCCAATTAATCCTGCAGTCAAACAATTTTCTAAATTCCTTATAATTCCTGCTGTTTATTTAAAGATAACAGATCATTCATTCACCCCAAACTACAGCCACTCCAGCAGCAGCACAAGAATTTGCCATACACAAAGAACAGCAGGCCATGAAAAGACTGCCTTAAATCCTGGTATGAGGAACTGACTGAAAGAGCTTCTACAAATTCTGAAGTGTCAATCGGTGGGTTATGAACCCATCAGGAGACACTTAGGGATAATCTTCAACACTGAGATTCACGCCATAAAGATATGAGATTATAATACCCAACGCTCAGTATCAGTAGTCACAGAGCAGGAAGCTCCACCGTTTCCTCAGCCAGCACTGCAGTTTGAACGATACTCTGAAACCAGCCTGCTTGCTGATGAGGTGTTACAGTAGGGCACTTTGCCAGCTAGAAAATGTATTAGCAACTTATAAGATGTATATCACTATTCAATATAATTCAGAATATCATACCTGGTTTTGATCATTGTAGTCACATTCCCGAACCACTACCAGACCTCCTTTCTGACTTGGATGGCCCTGGGCAACCAGGCATTTGTTGGTTTGAAGGTGATACAACTATGAAAGGAAAATAGTTTGATAAGCAGAGTAAAGGACAAACACAACATACCAAAGGGAACATATGGTAATACTTTGGAAGCCCTAGGACTCAGTGTGCCCACAAAAAGACCCAACCAACCCACAATAAGAAAAACAACCTCCTTCCTTTTTAAAACACTATTTTGTTTTTCAGATAATTTGGAGAAAAAACAGCATTAAATAGCTCCATTTTGTTTTCTAATTACATCAAGATTTCCCTCTTTATAGTAAGTGCAGTCCACACACTACGGTTCAGCACATGCTGGCCATGGTCTGTCAAGTTTCTTTCCCTTTTGCACTTTCGATGAAACTCTCAGGTCTCAGGTAGTCACTACCTCAGGAATATCAACTGTAGCATAGCTGGTGAGGTGGGATCAGGCTATTCAGGCAGCAATTGCTGGCTGCACATCAAGAACTTTACTGCACACAGCCAAAGGTACAAAGGATAAAGGCAATTATTCTGGCAATGGTCGCAACTCTGCCATTTCCTTCCTCACAGCAGAGCCCCACTCTCCAAGTGCATGGGAGTGCCTTTGACAGCCACTGGTCTGTGCATGTGTGGGAGATGGCAGGGCTTCTGATCTGGCATCCACATTAAAAATAATTATTTCCAATCTGGAGCTTGAATGTAGAGCAGAAAAGAATTTGCTGTCCTCAACTCAAGACCAGGCTGATTAATTAGCTAGCTGCATTTTATTATGAAGACATACAGAACTGTCTCAAGATTTGTATCTATTCTATGGATTTTTAGAGGCCAAAACACACTTCCAGTAATAAAAAGAAAGGACTGCTCCACCACATGACAGCAAAAATCAGTGCAAATACCAAATCATATTCTTCACTAAACACCATTTCTGGAAATAGCTGTCCCCAGACACATCAACAGCCTCCTCAAGTGCTCCACTTTTCTCCTGTTCCCTACAAACATCTGAAACAAATTACACAAAACCTTCTAAGTAACATTTCCTTACACCCCAGAGACTTCTAGGAGAGTTCTCATTTTCATCACTCCTCACTCAACAGAAGGCTTTCCAACCACACAGCTACATGAGTTTATATGATTTTTGTCCTTGTTTTTATTGGCCATGATGATCAGCATTTGATAACACTGTTAAGCACTGTCACAATTTGTGATCGTTACAGTTCTTCCCAGCTGTCAAACCTGCACTTATCTCTGGCCCAATTAATTTTTGAGAATAAACTGGGATTTGGAGTGATTCATCCCAAATCCCAAAGAGTCTGGCATGCAGTGGTGACATTGGCTGATCGTTCTGTTCCTTGTAGGCATCTGGAAATAATTTATACAATCATTAGAGCCAAAGCTGACTCTCTCACACAATGCTGGGTATAATTGTGGAACCCCAGAGAACCAAGCCAAGGAACTGCATTTTTCTGTGTCTTGACTCCCCCTTCTTAAAGGGTGCACAAAATCTTCTCCAAATTAAGCCATGAGAAATTACTGCTGGGAAGATCCCCCTTAAGAGTTGTTGAGGGATTCAGATTCCCCATTAGCCTCTGCCACATCAGCAATTCCTTAGTTAAACTTCCATCTGAATGAAAGCAGAAAGCTATTAAATTTAATGGGAGGGGGAAAGAAGTCTGATGAGGGGGATAACAGTATTTAGCAATTAGCGTAATCGGCACATTGCATCAGTTTTATTCAGGGAAACAATGAGTTTCCCTAATAAATAACTTCACAGCTTAGCTTAGATACAGTTACCTTAGATACCTTATGGAGAGGGCTACATCCTTACTTAGTGCTTCCAATTACTAAGCTAGAGGGAATCTGCTAACCATAATCCACTCTGCGAAAGAGAAGACCTTCAGAAAGTTGTCTTGGGTTTGAAGTTATCCATTATTTTGGGGAAGTGTAAAATGCGCACATCAGACGAATTTGGCACTGGCAAGAACAGAGGCAACTCTATGCTGACTTTGCCTGCATACAACCCCATAAACACAGGCATGAATTTAATCAATTTAATCCTTCATGAATATGTGTAAAAACGTATCTCTTCACTTGTACTTTGAAGAAAAAAGGAGCAAAACTCATTTTTGTTCATTATCTAACAGTCAAGAGTAGAAAAATCATCATCAGTCTCAGATGCAAATGTTCATCTTTGCAGAAAAGTATCCAGTAAAAGAAATGAGTTTGAAAACTAATTACACTGTAGTCTTATAAACCAAGAGAGCATGAAAATCTAAGGTCAAATTTCCTCTGTACAAATTCATCTTCAGAACCAACAGCCATGAAAGCACATTCTAAAGACATCGAAACTTCATAACTCAGAACTCTGAGGTAAGAAACCTCATATGAATAGTATATAGATGCCTTGAAATATAGATCAGAGTGAAACCAATTTGTCTTTTCTAAAGACACAGAATCTGTCATTTTCAAGACAGCTTGTTGCAAAACTAAAACTCTGAGCTCCATAGAAACACACTTTTCCTTGTAATCTTTCAGGAAGAATCTCAAAATCATTAGAAAAAACAGAATCCTGTATTTTCAAGACAGTTTCTTACCCTTCCACGCTGGATTATTTTCGGTCGTTTCTGTGCTCTATTAATAAAAACTGGCTGCGGAGCTTTGGCGTTGGGCCCAGATATTTGCATCTCAGGATAGATATTATCTAAATACCACTTAAATGACTTGCAGTTCAGTCTTTTTCTCAATTCTACACGGTCGGTAATGTTTCCATAGTTCCTCATCCGTAGCTCAGGCCTCAAAGCAAAATATTGCTCCTGTATTTAAGAGAAACAGGTTGGGGGGCAAGGGGAGAAGAATTTCAGATCATCACTTTCCCACCTTTTCCTGTTTACATAACTCCCAAAGTTTCATTACATTTTTAACCATTAAGTATGAAACTGGCATTAGAAAATTCCAGAGTTTAGACAGTCACAGGATGTGAAATGTATCTTGCCTAACTCTGAGCTAATCTTTCTAGGCTGCTTTTCTTTTTTTGATGAAGACACTTCTTGGGCATGAATCTGCTGACTTTGTTAAGGTGTTAGCTTCGGAAGGAAACAAATCACCCCTATATTCCATCAGCAGTAATGGCATCCTAGAGTCATTAGGTCAGAAACAGATGTGTATATCATCATCATTCTCATCTGGTCAGGGTTTCCTTAAATTAGTTTATCATCCAACTGATTGTTGTCACTGTTGTAGGGTTCAACTGTATTTTCTCTTCCATCATTTCCAGCCTTCTTCCATATCAGAACAGACCTACGAGTGGGACTACCTCGTGAAGTGCAGTGCAACCACGCATTTATTCACATGAAGAACTGGAATTATTAACTGGGCCTTCTGTGAAGCCCAGTTGTTTCTCTTGATCTGCATCATCTCCATAAAGGCTCCCACAATGCTGTTATTTTCATGTTCTAGTTTATGACTATACTGGGAATTGTACCTGGTAGGCAAGGATGGATTAAGATTCCAGCTCAATCTTATGTGCTGTTCAACTCTAAGGCAAAGACAATGGGAACAAACAGGAATCCATGAAAGTACAACATAGCATGAACCAAAACTAGAAGAAAAATCTTTTTGTAGAGTCTTTAATTCCAGCTAGATATATAGAGCTCAAAGAAAAGGCATTTTCTTTGCACATTAACTATTTTACTATATATTATTTAGAAATAATTTTTCGGGGCACTGAGCTATGGTATTTTGTTGGATTTCTCTAGCAGACATCTAGAATTTACTTACTATAATGTGGTTCTGGACAGTTTTCCATTACCTACCACAGACTCTGATATTCAGATGACAGCAGTATCTAAATACAAATTACACATCTGTCCTTATCAAGATCTTTGACCATTTGGATGCACTTGATGTTCAAGCATTAGGCACATTGCACTGCTGGACAACTCTCAGAAAGTTTGGAGATAGACTGCACATAACTATCAGCTCTGCTATTCCAATTGCCTCTTTCCTGGTTCAAGTTCAAATTTCAGCATCCTACCTTGTTCTACACTATTTATTTTCACCGTATACGTGAACTAACTTACTTCCACATTTTGCTTTTGACAGCTATAAAAATTTTCCTGTTTCCCTTCCATTATACAATTTTACTTTTTTAAATATTGATATTTGCTCTTTGCTATAAAAGAGGTCCTTTAAAGTCTTATCTTTGTACTCTTCATCATCTATCACTTTAGTAAATGATACCAGCCCTAAATATTTGCACTACACTTAAAAACCAAAAAATATTTCTAGGCTTGCCTTCCATACATAAAACTGTCGTGACAACAGTCTCTGGCAGCTATCAGAGAATTAGATTAGAAACAGCTGGAAAAATTCAGGACATAAGTCTGTGATAAGAGACTGCTAGAATCAGCAATTTATGTCTTTGCTGGACTTAAATTATAAGCATTAGCCAGAAATTACAACAAAGAATCAATTCCAAGCTTCAGAGAAAGCCATCATTAATCACAAAAGAACTGGGCCCAGGCACCAATGAAAGGGAAAGTAATAGATCAAACCTACCAATGCATTATGGAGAAGGAGAATGAAGATAAAAATTAATGATCCCTAATAGGCTCTGTTCCTCAAACTGACTGAATATCAGAATGAAGGATGGGGGTTGAAACAAACATCTACAGAAGACAAAGTGAATAAAATATGTCTTGCACAGAAACTGTAGGGAGCACAGGAGCTGCCCACACAGCAAATGGTCTCACAAGGCAAAATGTCTTGAAGTATCACAGAGATGAGGACTTCACAAAAACCTGAACTACAGTTTAAACAACCAGTACCAAGATCAGAAGACAAGGAAGGAATATGCTCATCCCTGAACCCAGAGGACAATCCTGACTGATCTTCCAAGGCAAGAAAGACTAAGAATCAGACTGCTGGTTAAAAAGCAGAAAGCAAACAACCAACTCACAAAATTCCTGTCTCACTGACATGGAAACTACCTGAAGGTATGTAGCAGCAGTATATGGTTGCCTGTAATACTGATGTGGACACACGGCAATGCAGAGCTTAAAAGAACTCATTTATCATCCTTTACTTCATTAAAAAAGCATAAAACTTCACCTCCAGCTGGCAGAAGTAACAGGTAGTAGACTTGAGCACTCAAAAGCCAAACAACAACCTTGCAGAATTACAAGAGTTCATATCAAAAATAACATTAGGATATCAGACTACAGAGGAAAAAGCCCATTAGAAAAGCTAAGAGCCTACACAGTCCTCTGACAAAATCGGCCAGTTAATGACATTATTTCATGATCTAGAATTGAGTCTTACCTTATACTCATCCATCCACACATGTGCCAGCCTCAGCGAGTTGTGAGCCATAGTGTCCTGTCCCCCTGGTGACCCATAGGGACGTCTTTTGCGGAAAATGTGCCCCACCCTGGAGCAGGGGATGATCAGAAGTCTACCACCACACATCCAGATCTGCCCACAGAAAACCAGAACACACCTCATTGTATGTATACTGACAAGGCTCATTCCCTCCTCCCATTATACACAATGACGCGATTAGGTGTCAGCAATGTTGATCTACACGTCATGCATTCTGACAAGTTAAATTAATAAATCTTCAGGCCAGAAAAGCCTACTTTTGTCACATCATCATGCATTCCACATAACACGTCATGGTTCTTGCAAAACAAATAGCAAATTTTCTAAAATGTTATCCTCTAATGGCCTATTAGAAACACTGAAATATATGGACTGGGATTCACGTCGCAAATTTAGACATCTACATTTATTTGCACATATGAGAATTACATGTCCACGCTACCACAACAGATAATGCCAATCAGTCAGTAGTATCATCAAGGAAGCCTGGAGAGTTTTTCATCTAAATAAGCATGAACTTTTATAGAGCTCTTTATTCCTGCTAAGTATACGGAATCCATAAATACTGCTTGCATTCAGAGACTACATTTAGGTGCCTTACTCCAGCTCCTTGGCACCCCAGATCCAGATTTCTTTATACACTCTACTTCCGTTTAGTTTGTTAAATTTCTTTTTAAACTTCAGCTTCCAGCAGATTATTATTATTATTGGCCCTTTGTTGGACTTATGTGCTCTCCAATCTCACTAGCAGTTTATTATCACGTTACTTTTAAAACTACCCCTTCTCTTGGATAAGATAAAGACTAAAAGGTCTTTACAACTCTCACTCAGGAAGAGGGGGCTTTCAGACCTTAAGATATCTGAATAAGCTCAAATTTTTCAAAGCTCCTTCTATTGAAATTGTGTACACAGTAATAATAATTTCCTCCCACTCCATACAGTTCTACTCAGATATTTAATAATCACATTTTGTACTGAAAACTTGGAAGATTTTATTTACTCAGTACATACCCCTTTAAAGTCATTCAAATTTATGAAATTCTAGTTAAAATTTTTGAGCTCTAATCTTGATTTCTCTAAAAATCCAATTTGACAAGGTTATCTAAATTTTGGGGGTTACGTATTTGGTTTGAGTTGGGGCTTTTTTATGTTAACTCAACTTTTTAATCCCCTTTTCATATTTGTCATGATAAGTGTCTTATTTTCAGGACACTCTTGTCAGACCTGTTGATAAACCCACTTTACAGAAGCTAAGAGGTATATATGATATGATCACAAAAAGTTGGCTTTCTTCCAGTGGAGTAACAAGGAATATTAAATAAAATCTAAGAAGCCCAATGAAGTATCACTTTCGTATTTCCCAATTATGACTTGCTCATTATTTTCCTAACCAAGGCAACTCCTCTACACGATTCTTAATTCAGCTACAAAACATTTACATTTCCAGGCCCTCGAAAAAAAAGCTGAGTGTCTGAAAAGCCCCATACAGGTCAAGGGATATATAATAAGCTTACTTAGTATCAATGTTGCTGTGTGCCACCCATCTTTTTAACCAACCTGTGAAACTCATTAGGAATTGCTTTTAAACCCATTTCAGAAATGTGCATGATTATTCTTTTCTTATGCTTCTCCATACATAGTAAGAAATACCCCAAACAGAGAAAAAAACACAAACATTTAACTTCAGAGCTCAAAATTCTCTTTAATTTTCCCATTAAATCTTAATTTAAGATTATTATAAAGGCAGTTGCTGTGCACTGGAGGCATCCTTCCTGGAAATAAAAGTGCCAGTTTCTGTGGGCAAATAGCTATTTCAATGCTAAAGAAATTATAAAGAAGAGAAGCAGGCAGACACCAAGGTTCATACTCCAATACACATAAAAGGGAGATTACCCGAAAAGATATTTCCAGATTTTCTCCTCCCCAGATGTCCATGCCACTATCGTACTGTCCAAGTTCATTAAAGTACTCACGATCCATGGCAAACAGGCCTCCAGCCATAGTAGGTGACCTAAAAAGGAATACTGAAAGAAGTTAATTTTCTTTGAAAGAAAAAAAAAAAAATCAGTAATTTTAGCTGCATCTGCTAGTTTCAAAGCTTAAATTTAGACCTACATAATACAATTTAAATCCTGAAGACACTAGAAATCATCAGATCACTCTTCAGTCTCAAAACATTTTCAGAAGCACAACTGTAAGTGGTATTTGTTATCTTTCATTATTCCAATACTATAAACCATATTTATTTGCATAGTAAACTTGAGGAGAACAGATAGGACAGGGAAAGAGGAACAAAGTGGCTGTCTCTCTACTAGGGGGGAAAAAAAGTAAAAACCTGTACAAGTTTTGAGTCCATCATGTTTTCTACAGTGGAACTCGGGACATGCCTTTAATTAGATCTGTCTTTACCATAACTTATTTCCTCTGCAGTTACAAACTTGTACGCTTGCAGACAATGATATGTTCTTGCCCCTCACAACGGGCAAAATTATACAGATGAGGCTTGACTGAGCTGCAGAAGGAGTAAAATCCAGAGCATACATTGCCTTCCCATATTAAATTAGATCAAGAAAAAAGGTCTAAATTTAAATTACAGAAACCAGTAGGCTGCTAAAAGAAATGCTACTCTGTCTATAGTTTGGATTTAAATACCAGGAGCAGCATTGTTTTGTCACTGATGCAATGATCAGTTTATACGAAAGTTATTTACAGTTTCTATGTCTGCATACACATTCTTTTTGAGGTTTGTCAGCTTTTCAACTTGCCTATGTGTTACTAGAATGGTGCTCTGTTTTGTAGAAATCCGTATACGATCCCTGTTGTGTGGTCCCTAGATTGAATTGCTCCTACACCACAAAGTTGTAACACGTGAATGCCGTAAGAGTGTAAGAGTGAAGACACTACATAAATATGATACAGTTGGAACATACAACAGGCTGAGAATAGGATTTTTCTCATCCTCATTAATAAAAACCTGAGATGAAATCAAACCTAAGTCTGGATTTCCTTGCTTGTTCTCACACAATTTGGTACTGCAGTTTCTGTCACTTTAAAACCTAGGCTGAAAGATTGCTCTCAATTTTTCCATCCCTGGAATTAAAGTGTTTCATTGTAACAGTCTCCATAATGTAAAATGTAAGACTTTCCATTTAAGGGAAAGCCATTTTCAAAGGTTAAATAGCAATCTAGCTGCTTTTTCGAAGGAAGCAGAGACCTCCAAGGAGGAAAAGTCACTTTCATACTCAGGAAATGTAATCTTTTTAGATGATTAGACTCCCTTTAAAGTTCTCTGCTTTTTCCATAGGAGTTTATCCAAAAAGTGAATAGAAGGAATGCAACAACAGTGTTGAATGCAGTAAGAACTAACCTTCAGGCATGTCCCAGAGTAACTGTGAGAACAGTTCTTGATAGAATAAAGATTTTTAAGATGGTCTATACCAGATCCCCATTTAGATTTCCCCGGTCTGCCCTTTCTTCCCTTTCAGCTTCAGAATCTGCCAAAGTGGTGTTTTTCAAACAAGCCAGTCAAACTGGTAAGTAACTTAAGAAGTGTACTGGCTTCTCAGATCAAATCTCATGATAAGTAGACATGGGAAGTCTAACTGCAGAGCTGTCAGAGCACAGCAGAGAACCTGTGCTGGAGCTGCTTGTGTCAGCCTGAAATGATCTTCATTTATAGTCCAATAAAAAAAAAAACCTAAGAGATGAGACTGCCCAATTTCCAATTCACTTTGCAAATCTTACAAATACACATTTTCTGCAAGGAGTCAGCTTGTAAAAACAAAGTTCTTCCACATCTCAAACCTGAATTCTGTACTGAGATGGATACCTGCAGTTAGAAAAAGCACAATCCATTTCTTGCCATTGCTCTACCAGCGCTAGTCCTTCTTAGGGGATTCACACTGGGACAGCTCCTGTTCTCAAGTTTGAGCCATACATGTGCACTACTAAAAGAAGATGTCTACTGGTATCATTTTATAGCAGTTATGTGTCCAGGAGGAACCAGATATTGCCAGTTCTGCACAGGCGAAGCAGTCACCGAAAAGATTAAGGAAGCTAACTTTCAGGTCCCAATGTCAAGCTTTACAAAGACTTCTGTTTCAGAGCAATTCTCAAGCAATTCGGACTGCAAAACAAATACAGATAGGCTTCCAATAGGCAGCTTTAGGCACTTACCACATTGTGTAGAGAGACAAGTAATATTTTAAAGATGGTTTTCACATCCATGTGTGTTCATTTAGGAACGTTTATGACAAAGTAATTGCTTGTTTGAGGAAAACTAAAAACGTAATCTAAAGCAAAAAGATTCCATTGACATAGAAAATTACCATATGCTCTGATTTTGTCCCCCATCAGTTAGGAAACCACCTTCCTATTACCGCAAAAACATTTTCCCAGTTCTAGCAGTTCTTTAGCATTTCATCATAGAAACTATAGAGTCTATATTAGTGGGATATGCAGGCTACTCCTAGCACAAAGGTGGTTATCAAAATCATCATTAAGCTAAATACAGACTGGAAACATCAACGCACAGCTCAAAATTGTAATTATTGGACAGATTTAATAAGGAGCTTGCGCTATTCTGTAAGGCTTCCATCTTTAGGAAAAGCTACTGTCGTGCGAGCATTCTCTAAAAGTGTGTTTCCTTGACCTAATAAGACAGATATATCTAATTTATGATGAAATGCGAGAAATTAATCTGAAGTGGGTAATAGTAACCAAAGCTATTTCTAAGCAAAATAAACAAGTCAGATGTTTGACAGGTTAAGCATCTGCTTCTAAAACTGCACACACAGATATATCCCACAATGTTTAAAAGTGCTTCTGATCATCCGTGCTTTACACAGAGCTTCACACCATGTAGGAGGAACCTTACTTGATTGGAGCAGTGGCTCCCTCAGGTCCTTCCAGTTCTGACAAAGGAACAAGATCCCACTTAAAGTGCAGGCCCCAGTTAAAGCCTCCACGCACAACTGGGGATGAGCTGTAGGTAAGCGTGTCAGCACTGATGATGTCAATCACAGGGCACACCACCGTCCTGCGATCTTCTCTGATGGGCGTCAGCAGAGGTTGTAACCACATCTCGTTCACCTCACAGTGACTGTCCAGGAATACCAGCACTTTCCCTACAGAGGCCAAAGCACACAAAACACAAAGATCCATGGTAACTGGAAATGCACAAACACATACACAATTATACTGGCAGCAGAGCATCAGCAAGTATCCTCACTACCCTGTGTAACAGAGGGGAAACACCATCTGTGCTCACAAATACTGACAAATCAAAGACTCCACAGGGATAGTTGTCACAAAGACAGAACGTCAATCCTGGCCATTCACATTTAGCTACAAATTTCTCAAGTGGGCCATTATTTGCACTTCTTTGACAGGGTTTTTATAGTCATGATGTTTTCAGATTCAGCAGAGCTACTGTACTTTAAGTGAAGCCTCATCAGATCAACATTCAGAGTCAGTTTGTTCTAATACAGAGCACCCCCCATGCCTAAGCTAGGCCATGGAGACAGCTGAAGATGACAGACATCAGGCTGGATGAATTATCCAGATGACAAAGCTGGTTTTGTCCACTGACTGTAATAGTCTTGGACTCGCTTGATATGACACTTTAGCACCCATCCAGTTACTGTTATAGCTTGGATCTGTGGATTTTTAAACCAAGCCTTTCTAAGGAATTAATCTGCATTCATCCATGACAGGCCACAGCATTTTAGTTCCTGAATATGAAGTAACAAAGGATCTCCCCATTTCCTGAGCTCTACAGTGATTGTGGATCCATACCAGTTTAAAAGGAGAGAGAATGCCCTAAGCGGGCATAACCAAATCCACCAGTATCAGCCCAAGCAACACTTCAGTCCCTTCAGTTTACATGGGGGTTACGTTTCCTCTGACCATAGCAGAGTTTGATCCATGAGACACCTTCAGGTTCAGTTTGTCTAAAAATTCATCCAAATTTTTATGACACAACATAAAATTTATGTAACACAAAGTAGAAGACATGGGGAAGAGTTTTAAAGGAAACAATTTAGAAACACAAATATAACAAAGCCGCTCATTAACAACAGACAGTATTTGACTGAGGAAGAAGTAAAACAGACTCCAGCAGCTCAGAAAAGCAATAAAATGACTTAAAATTGCATTAACACAAACGAATTCTAGCACAGCTTGGAAAGCACAAGCACAATTTTCTCCCTGGGTTACGTCATTACAATGCTAATGAGTAAATACCAATTACGACACTATCTGCCATTCAAAATTATTTGAGAAGGTAGCAAATACTTTCTCAGACACCAAGGAATTTAATCAGTAGGAACACTGTGGTAAAAGGCACACAGTGTACATACAACACCAAACATAGTTTATCTCAATTAACACTCACTGCAATAACAGAAAAGCTCATATGAAAAGACTTTGCAATTAGATTGGTGAACTAGAAACCAGATTAGATTTTACCTTAATAAGCAAGCAGATTGCCAATTTGAAGTGATAGCTTTCTCACAAAACATGCAGAAAATATTCTGTGAACACAATATCCAGTACTGAAGCAGATGTTCCTGACAACATTCTTTCAGGGCAGGAATAGCAAAAATTCTACACTGCCTCACTAAATTTTGTCAAAAACTACTTTTATTTTATTCTTTCCCTGACTTACCCTAAATAATTAACTCACCTAATCAAAAGCAAACTTGCAAAGGAAGAAAATAAATAGAAATTAATGGTCCAGACAATGCTTAAGAAACTCAAATTTGTTGCAAATGTGCCAAGTCACTGTTTGGTTAATTTGAAAAAATTTCTCCCGCACAGCATGAATTTCCTGAAGCTAATGACAATAAAAACAGTGAATTTACTCTATCTACTCTATATTTACATGTAAGTAAGTAACAAGTCATAGAATGGTTTGGATTGGAAGGGCCTTAAAGATCAGCCAGTTCCAAACCACCTGCCATGGCCAGGGACACCTCCTACTGGATCAGGTTGCCTAAAGAATCATCCAGCCTGGCCTTAAACACCTCCAAGGATGGGGCTTCCTTGACTTTTCTGGGTAACCTGTGCCAGTGCTTCGCCACCCTCACAGCAAAAAACTTCTTCCTAATACCTAAGTCTCCTCTCTTTCAGTTTTAAGCCACTGCCTCTTCTTCTATCACAACAGGACCTGCAAAAAAGTTTGTCCCCTTCTTTCCCGTAAGGCCCCCTTTAAGTACTGGAAGGCTGATATAAGGTGTCACTGGAGTCTTCTCTAGGCTAAGAAAACACAATTCTTTCAGCCTGTGCTCGTACGGGGGGGCTCCTCATCCAACCTGGATAACACCTCCTGGGATAGAGCTTCCACAACTTCTCCAGGCAACCTGTGCCAGTGCCTCACCACCCTCACAGGAAAAAAAATCTTCCTAATTTCTAATATGAGTCTCCTCTCTTTCAGCTTGAAATCGTTACCCCTTGCCTTACTCCTGCACTCTCTGATAAAAAGCCCCTTCTCAGCTTTCCTATAGGCTCCCTTAAGCACTGTAATGCTGCTAGAAGGAGCCTTCTCTCCTCCAGGCTGAACAACCTCAACTCTCTCAGCCTGTCCACACATGGGAGGTGCTCCAGATCTCTTTGCAGCCTCCTCTGGACTCATTCTAACAGATCCATGTCCTTCCTGTGCTGCTCTCCTTGCTTCCTTTTCTTTGAGTAACAGTAAAGCCTCAGGATTAATGCAGGAAAGCTGTGGAGAAATACTGGAAAAACGCTTTATAAAGCTCCTGGTCAACTGCACGACACACATTTAAATGCACAAGTAATGTTAAGGTCTCCAATTATTATGGAGATTATCACTGAAGGCACTTTGTATAGCTGTTCTGACATAGGTTAACATAATAGCCAAAGATCAATGCAATTAACTCCTTTCAAAGTCACTGATTTTTGGAAATAATGACTAAAATGTCTCTCCCCTAAGATAATGTCATGCCAAATCTTTCCTCCCCTGTGCTAAGCTGTGTAGCTTGGAACACGGCATGACATGCATAGCCCCCATAGTGGCCTAAAGCAATACCAGGTCAAACATTCAACATCTGAAAGAGCTGCACCACAGAAAGAAGTCACAAAATTAATATATGGTCAAAGTACACAAGGAAATTAGAAACAGGAAAGTATACCTGTGGCATGAGATGCTCCAATCATCCTTCCTCGAATCAGGCCTTCCCGCTTCTCATTTCTTACCAATTTTGTGGTTTTTGGAAGTTGAGTTTTAACATATTCATCCAAGTCTTTCTTCAAGTCAGCTGAGAAAAGGAAATTATAAGTTCAACAATAAGATGAAAACTGTGAAAGCTGTTTAAGAGTCTCAAAGTGTACAACTTAAAACGTGCCAAAAATTGGTCAAAAAAGCTACCCCAATACAGCACCACCTCAAAGCAAGAGTACCAAAAGGACAGTTGAATAGCCACCTACACCTGCCCTCCAGTTCCTGGAGGTGGTTGCTTTTCTAAAATGCAAAAGGATCAAAGCCACTGCTGGCAAGCATGTGCTTTTGAAAGAGAATGAAGCTCGATGAAGTCTATAAGCACTACTGTAACATAACTAGCATCAGTGATGATTGTACGAGTAATAATGCTTCCTTGCTTCCTCGAGGACAGTGGTTTCTAACATAGCAAGTAGCAAGATTTTACCATTGAAGAGAAGATGGACACACAGAGAAAAATTAAGGGGAATATAAAATGAGGACCAAAAAACCCCAAAAGACAGCTGAAACTTAATAGAGAAACTTGAAATAGAGAGGCAGAAGACTTTCAACAGAGGATATTCTGAAATAAATATTATCATTCTGATGAATATCAGTTCAAAGATTCAAGTTGCTGTTAACAAGATTAAATGCCAAAGGCATATGGGGAAACACGAGCTGTAACCTTCAAGAACTATAAGGAATACTGACAAGGAGATTCCCAGAAGCAACTCCAAATGTTAAGATCTCAGCCTTTGCACTGCAAGGCCGTGTTGTGGATCAAGAATGAGAAGGTTTCTGTGATGGCTTGACCCTTGCTGAACACCAGGCCACCACCAAAGAAGCTTTATCACCCTCCTCTTCAGATGGACGGGGCAGAGAAAATACAATGAAAGGCTTGTAGGTCAAGATGAGGACAGGGAGACATCATTCACCAATCATGGTGAGAGGCAAAACAGTCTCAATTTGGAGAAATTAATTTAATTTCTTGCCAATTAAATGAGAGTAAGACTCCTCACACTCTTCCTCTGCTCCAGCACAGGGTCCGCCCCATGGAGTGCAGTCCTTCAGGAACAGACTATCCCGGTATGGATCCCCCACAGGGTCATAAGTCCTGTCAGCAACTCTGTTCCAGAAGGGGCTCCTCTCTCCATGGGTCCAAAGGTCCTGCAAGGAGCCTGCTCCAATGTGGGCTCCCACAGGGTCACAGCCTCCTTTGGGCATCTACATGCTCCAGTGTGGGGTCCTCCATGGGCTGCAGGTGGATGTCTGCTCCACCATGGACCTCCATAGGCTGCAGGGGTGCACCCTGCCTCACCATAATCTTCACCACGGGCTGCAGGGGAACCTCTGCACTGGCATCTAAACACCTCTTTCCCCTCCTCCTTCACCGCCCCGGAGTCTGCAGGGTTCTCTCTTGCATATTGCCACTCCTCTCTTCACCTGTAATTGCTGTTGTGCAGAATTTTCTCCCCTTCTTAAATGTTATTAGAGAGGTGCTACCACCATCGCTGAGGGGCTTAGCTTTGGCCAACAGCAGGTCCGTCTTGGAGCCAGCTGGCATCGCCTCTGTTGGACACAGGGCAAGCTTCTAACAGCTTCCAACAGAAGCAATCTTGGTAGCTCCCACACTACCAAAAACTTGTCATGCAAACTGAGTACAGTACCACACAGCAAATGTGGTGCTAGAGAATATCTTAGGACAAAGAAAAATCTCTGGAGGGATGCAGACTGAATAGAACTGTCACAGGAATTCTCTCCCCTGGTCTTTAAAGTGACATAAAATGCCAGAGACAACAGGAGAGACGATTTTTTTTGAAAAGGTCTCCCAGAAAGTTGATGAAAAAGTCATCTCTAGGACACTACTCAAATGAGACACCCAAACAAGCAGAACAGAAGGATTTGCAAATCTAAAATAAACTAGTACTTGAAGCATTCCTCACCTGTTGTATCATAGCAAAAAAAGGGTGTAGAGCTACAGAAAACAAAGGGCTAGCACAAGGCAGAAAAGGTCAGTTATCAAACTGAATCTTTAGGGTAGATAAAGCTGCACGAAAGGACATATTAGTGGAAATACTTTTGCATGTACAATGGCATATGTAAACTTCTGAAAACAGCAGAAGATTAGAAAGAAAAAGAAGTCGCATCCAACCCGGTAGCCAAACCAGGCCCACAACACAGGCCTGCACAGCAGAATGGAAGAAACAATACCATCTAAATGCTAACATGCTCTCAGAGTACGGTTTTGACCTGGACAAACTAGCATTCTGCTGGAAAATGTACCCAGCCACTACCTGGGACTGAACATAAAACAAACCATTCTCAATAGGCAGTTCAGTCTCTGACACTTTTTGGGGTTTTCATTGCTGATGGGGTTTTGCTTGTCAGCTCCACATCCACTGAGAAGACTTCTCACATCACCCCAAAAAATGCTCCAATACAGCTGGCTTGAAAAATTTTGCTCCAAGGACAGAATTGCTCCCTTTTAGCCAGAAGATAGTCTCAAAGAAATAATGCTAGCCATTACCTTCCTCCATGTGTATGCAACAAGGGCTCCATCAAACAAGAGAAAACTAGCATGGCAGTCTGGGTGTTAAGTACTGAGCTGCAGACAATTTGCCAAGCTCCTGATATCACTCTTCAATCTTCTTCTGCATAGAAGAACGCCTCCAGTAACAGACCAACATATCCTGGAGGCTGTTCCATAACAGATAAGAGCCTAAACCAGGAAGAAAGAGGTTGCACTAGAAAAAACAAATCCTGCCTTGCAGCAAAGGGAAAGAAAAAGTGGGTTCAGCTGAGCGACAGAAATGCCTGCTTAGCTAGCAAGACATCTGATGATTGAGACTAAGAAGCTTTTTGGGGAAAAACTAGATGCAAAGACCCGAGCATTGCATAAGAGCACCGACATTCAGTAGAGGTCCTATACGTAAAACTGAAGACCTAGGCACAATTTGATCTAAGATACCGTTTCAGGAAATACATAATGTAAGGAAAAATAATTTAAATTAAATTTAATTTTAAAAGAAAAAATTCAGAGGCATAGAGATTAAGCAATTTGCGCAACTTCCCACGGGATCCATAACACAGCCAAAGTCTGTCCATTTCCCCTTAGTCACCAAACCAGCTTTGCTTTCTGTCAGCTGTAAAATTCCATCTGTTAAAATTAAGCAGTAGTGCAAACATCAGTAGTATCATCATCTTTGAGAGCAGCAATTCCCTGTATAAACAATAACTCCTCCCATCTTCGGCTTCAAAACATATTAATTTGAAGTCACAAAGGCAAAGGTATCTACTTCAATGAACCTAATTTGGCCTTTGAATTAGCAACAGATCAGAAGAGCAATGGCATTACTGCCTAAACAAAGGCTTTAACCAAGGCATTACTGTACTCAAAAGACTGTTTTAAAGTAAGCTTAGTTCTGAATAGGAAGGCTGTAAAACTTTTAAGCATTGCAGAAGAGACTTTGTAGCAAAGTGTGTGTATTGCTTCCAAAACACAAACCAAGCATTTAAATATTACACATTCTTATCAGCAAGGGACAGTGTTTGATCTCTGTTCCCTCTTGTATCTTAACATTTGATCTGACCTCAGAGAAATAAACCAGTGCATCACCAGATAATTATACTCTATATTATACATATCTAATCAATCTCTTAGAGCAAGTGAGACCTTAACCCAGAAACCTAACAATGAGGCCAAGGGAGCTAATTATATTTACTAAATGAAATGCAATCTAAAATAATTATAAAAATGAAAAAAGTTGTGGACTTGTACAGAGGCAAGCAGAGAACTTGCACAGCTCTGCTTGCAAGTGCTGCTAACACTAACACATTCCTCAACATGCATTTCGCATTTGAGGTCCCAAAATGCTTCTGTCTTCTCATTGTCCATCATTCAAGAGAAAAGTGACAAAGCACCGATCTCTCAACAACTGTAAAGCTATTCTGCGAGGTTTCCCCTTCTCGGGCTCCTCTGCACTGAGGGATTTCCAAGAGCTGGTACAGCTGCTCCCAGAGCGGCCGCAAGAGGCTGTGCGAGTGCTGCGCAGAGCCCTTCGAGAATCGCTGTGCTTCCATCCCAGCACGCCACCAGCCTGAAGTGCTGAGCAAGCACCAAAAAAACCCGACATACCGTTTCCATAGAGGCACATCAACCTATATGCAAGAGCACATCTGAGACCACGTGCATTCAGTTCCTTTCAGAAGCATTCAGTTAGCACTAGCCCACAGAGTTTACGGAAATATCAGGGTAATCCGCTCTGAGCCCCAGAGTGGCCTGAGCAGGGTACTGTTAAAACAGCTGAACTATAAATAATTACTTAATCACCCCCTGCCCTGCATATCAACATTCCTCATTGTGAGCTTCAAAACCTGTTCTTCAGGGTTAGGTCTGCATAATATGAAACTCAGAGGTAAAATGGAATTGGAGTCAAACCAGGTGTCATCTTGGCCTTCTCAGAACATCATGCACCTGCACCGGCTGGCACTTTTTAGAGATGGACTGCAGTACAAATTGGTTTTGCATCACGCCTTCCACATTTTTATTTTGACCAGTCAATACTGGAAAAGAGAATATCAAGAAGTGTAAGCACCAAACAGGTTAGTACTGAAAATTTCTCACCTAATTCACTGTTGTCATCCACCAAAATAATTTCATGAAGAAGGTGCGCAGGACTGCGATCCAACACACTATGTACTGTGCGAAGCAGGGCAGAAAGCGCTTCATTGTAGAAACATATCACAACACTAGCAGATGGCAGATCAGAAGGGTAGGATTTCGCTCTACATCTGCAAACAGAAATATAGTAGTTATCGCTTTATTTTCAGTGAGATTTCCACAGGGCTCGGGCACTACTGGAACTTCATAAATAACAAGCAAACGTTAAATGTGTAGGAAGACCCCTAATTGGAATTTAGGGAGCCCAGGCACATCACATCTATGGTAGGACTCATCATAGTCACTTACTTTCCACATAATACAGACTTCTGATTATCTTTGCTACTTGTTTGAAATCAGAGGATATCATGGATTGGGGTGGGAGTAAGAATCACAGATCCTCAAGACATAAAACCCAGAAAACACTAAGGCCTTGTTTCACCTGTCAAAACACTGTCCAGTGGCCCCAGGCAGCTCAGACATGTAAGAGAATGGCAAATATGACATGAGGCCTATAAGAACCCCACAGCTTTACTGGCTAGCTGCTGGAGACTAGGTCGGATAACCCAGAATACCCCCAATAGTGCTAAATACCTGTTTAGATAATAGAGGTTGGGATTCAGCCTGCAGATTAAGACAGTTAAATCTGGTCACTGCTGCCAGTGGAGTACAGATAGCGCTCAGCTCAACCTAGGGCTGAGAAGTACATTTTGTCAGCTGAAGAGCTCTGCATGCTTCATTAGCTGCGTTAACTGGAACTCTGCTAATTATAATAAAAGCAGCTATTTAAGTTTAAGCATCTTAAACTGCAAGCTGAATCTCACTGTAAGTAGATCTTTCTTTCTCATTTTTCAAATGTTGTCTCTACTTCTAACAGGGCACAGCATCGCAGATTAATGCCACTGCAGGTATGAGAGAATCCAATAAAAACAAGCAACCATAAATGAAGAGAGAAGTACAAAACAAAAGTCTCCTTTGCCTTGAATTAACTTAAGTCTTGGGAGAAAGTTTTCAGCAAGTATGATCCATTATATCTACCTAGACCAAGAAACCCCTAGGAAAACAGACGCAGGTTTACTTTTCAACTCAATGTTGGCTTTATTTTTTGTTATAGTGGTGTTGTGCCCCCCAATATGCATCAGACATTTCTGCTTTTTAACAGACTTTATTCAGAGCAGTGTAATCCTGGCACCAAGATACCATCTTATCCTCTGCAGGCTTACAACAAAAGCAAAATAGTACACAAGGTGAAAATCTCATTAATTCGGGCAATAAAACAATTAATGTCCATCTTTCATAGCTACCAAACAGAACTGTAGCATCTTTTCTAGTACAGTACTGAGTATATCAAAATGAAGCTTCAAAAAATAAAGATAGCGTAGCATGCTTTAAGTAACCAAGTACACAGCTAGCAAAATGAAAGACACACACATGACATGTAGTCTTAGTATTGCTAGACAGAAAGTTTGATTCCTAGGTCTTTTCCACACTGACTTTTATTTAAAGTTGTGGTGGTTTGACCGTGGCTGAATGCCAGGTGCCCAACAAAGTCACTCTATCACTCCCCTCCTCAGCAAGGCAGAGGAGAGAAAATGCAATGAAGGGCTCAAAGGTCCAGATAAGTACTGGGAAATCACTCACCAATTACCATCACCAGCACAACAGACTAATCTTGGGAAAATGAATTTATTGCCAATCAAATCAGAGTAGGATAATGAGAAATAAAAACTAAATCTTAAAATAACTTCCCCTCACCTCTCCTTCTTCCTGGTATTAACTTCACTCCTAATTTCTCTACATCTGCCCCCTCAGCAGCACAGACGGATGGGAAATGGGGGTTGTTATCAGTTACCACACCTCGTCTCTGCCACCCTTTCCTCCTCAGGCAGAGGACTCTTCACACTCTTCCCCTGCTCCGGCATGGGGTCCCTCCCAAGGGAAACAGTTCTCCATTAACTTCTCCAATGCGAGTCCTTCCCATGGGCTGCAGTTCTGCATGACCTGTTCCAGCATGGGTCCTTTCCATGGGGTGCAGTCCTTCAGGAACATACTACTTCCAGTGTGGGCCCCGATGTGGTCACAAGTCCTACCAGCAAACCTGCTCCAAAACGGGCATCTGTCTCCACGGGTCCTGCAAGAAGCCTGCTCCAGTGCAGGTTCCCCATGAGGCCACAACCTCTTTCAGGCATCTACCTGCTCTCTAGCGTGGGGTCCTTCATGGGCTGCAAGTGGATATCTGCTCCACCATGGATCTCCACAAGCTGCAGCATGCCTCACCACGGTCTTCACCACAGGCTCTGCTCTGGCACCTCCTCCCCCCTTCTTCTTTGCTGTCTGCAGGGTTGCGTTTCTCACATATCCTCACTACTATATGCACTGCTGCTGCACAGGTTTCCCCACCCCTTCTTTGAATACGTTTTTCCCAGAGGTGTTAACACTGTCACTGATAGGCTCAGCTTGGCCAGTGGTGGGTGGGTCTGTCTTGGAGCCGGCTGGCATTTGCTCTGTGTAACAGGGGCAAGCTTCTAGCAGCTTCTCAGAGAAGCCATCCCTGCAGCCCCCCACTACCAAAGCCTTGCCACACAAACCCTATACCAAAATATAATTTTCAAATATTTTGATAGTTCTAAGAAAATAGCCATCTGCCAGTACTGCTACTCACAAAAATCAAATCAATATGATAAAAGTTTGAATAAGGGTACATCAAATCTGGTTCTTGTTTAAGCATTCTTAAAGTGAATTAAGAATCAGGAAATTATATGCTACATCAGGTATAGCATGAGTAACAAGTCCTTAAGCAAATGAAATTATACCATGTTCTTCCAAAGATTAGCACATACTTTTTATCTCTTGTATCAGGCACCTCCCTGTGGTATCCCAGCCGATTACTGATAAGCATATTGAAAGCATGCTTCTGATAGCCCAAGTCTCTCACTTCCTGATCATCTTCATTAAAAATCATTCCTGAAAAAAAAGCATGCCAAGATCAGTTAACAGGCTCAAAAACACCCTTCGGAAACAACCAGGGATTGAAATGCATGCTTCAACCTCCCCTAAAAAAAACCTACAGCATTCTTCAAAAATATCTTCAGCTTCGCAAATTGTACTTTTGTTACCCCTCTCAAATACACAGCACTTAAGTAGCCCTTGCAGCAACAATAAAATGAAATCATTCTCCAAAGACTGATGGCTCCATTGTGTTTATTGCCTTACCAGACACACTCCCTCCACTTAGATGGCCTCTAATTCTTATCATCACCTAAAGACCAACATCAAACAAGCAACAGAAGACAGACTGCCACACAATTCATCAGCACCTATCCATACAGATGAAGGCTCTGTAATGGGAATTTTGAGAGAGAAAATACATTTACAATGGTAGAAAAACCCTCACAATAGCAGCTTCAATTTCATGGCATTTTCTCAAGTCTGCAGTAAAATTAAAATAGCTATGAAAAATTGTAAACTTCTTGTTTATATCACCTGGGACTTTGACAGCAAGTAAAACAGCAACAGAGCTAGCTATTTCTCTATTGATTATTTTAATAGAAGCATCAACTGTTGCTGAGCATGGCAGAGGCAGCAATTGCTGGTATAAGTAAGTACACTGCCAGAGGTCAAGGCTGAGATCCTCAGTGTCATCCTGCCTGCCCTGACTTCTGCCACACGCTTCTCTCTCAGCGAGTCACATACTCACCAGTATGAACAGAAACTCAACTCTTCTACAGAAAAAAAAAAAGGAGGGAGAGGATGGAATTGGTAGCCACCACCTGTGTCTGCTAGCAACTTCTGCTACAATTCAGGTAGCAGAGCAATGACTGTATTGCCCCTGTTCAGCTGGCTGCACAAAATGAGATGCATGTGTTCTCTCTAGCTATTTATCAAGCTACAAAGGCAATGCCACTGAAATTTCAGTATAAGAAGTGATCAAGGATCATGTAATTTATCTCCTTCCACCCTGCCCATGAACTTCGTACTGCTCAAAATCTGCAGAAAATAATTAACAAGGGCGTTCCTCATTCATATGCTACCATACATCCAGGATAATGTTTCATAGAATCATAGACTAAGTTAGGTTGGAAGAGATGTCCGATTTAATTCTCTGCTCAAAGCGGATCAAATGAGATCAGGTTGCTCAGAACTTGTCCAGTTTAACTTTTGAAAGGCTTCAGTATCTCCAAGGACAGAAATTCTACTACCTCTTCATATCCCCATTCAAGCATTTTACTACCATCTCACTGAAAATATTTTTCCTCTTATCTCACAGGAATCTCCTTGCTTTTACTTCTTATCATAATCTCATGCACTTCTGGAAACAGTCTGGCTCTGTCTTCCCTACAGCTCCCATTAAGTTACTGCTGCCAGCAATAAAATCTCACCCCTTAGCCTTCTCTCTAAGTCAGAATAAACCAAACACGCACTTTGTGTTCTCCAGTTTTCAAAAGCTATGCAAAAGCTAGCTGACCACAAGCCCAGCGAGAACAAGATGGGTTAAAAAACAGAACAGAAGAAAACGTTATTAAAAAAAGTTTTAAAGTTTTTTTTCCTTTTCAAACAAGTAGCCCTGGTTGGCCTTCAGAGCACAGCTGTGTCACTTCCCATTGCCTTTCAGCAAAGTCTGTCTATAGGTACAAGACCTTTTGGAGGGAATTCTGTGCATCTACATTCCCACCCTGCTGTTTTTAGTCTTGAGTACAGCAACAGCCACACAGCTGCACCATCCAACACCTCAAAGCGATGCCTTGACATTTGTGCAGGACCAAGTGGAGAGTGCTAGATAGTGATATCTCAAAAAAGTGGGATACACCCACATAGTGTCTTGTGGTGACTGATGCTATCGTGCTCTGTGATGAGTGCTCTCATTGTGGATAAGCTGCATCACAGCGACAGGAGTGAAGTCTGTTCGCTGTGGCACTGCCATGCTCGTAGCACCAGCAGTCCAAAGCAGTCAGTCACTCCTCCTTTGAACCACAGGCACTTTCCAAATTAAGGTTTTTGTCAGTTCAGACATCCAGCTCAATCATTCCTGAATTCTCAGCACCACAGTAATGCTGCGCCACTGGGTCAACTTAAAAGATTTTCCTTTTACAAAGTACATGCTTAAGAACCATGTACCAAGTGTTCCATCCTACAATCCATCCATAACCAAACAGTAACTACTTCTTTGTGATCTTCTGAATATAGACAAGAAGGAATGCTAATATTTTTCAAACGGCATCATGAAGAACAATATTCAAAATCCACACAAGATGCCTGAAAGATTGCAGTCCAAGCAGCAAATAGAAGTCCCTGGAAAATAATGCCTTTGCAATCAAAACATCAGTTTAGGCTTTATTTCAGCAGTGCTATGTGGCTCTCCCAGACAAAAAGAAAAGATAGATCGTTCTACCACACAACACTTTGGTTTTGGCTATTATATGTCAGACTACTTTTCTTTTTTTTTTTTGTGCGTGGGTGTGTTGATCACTGCTTTACCCCAGACAGACAGGAAGCCCTTTTCTGCAGTACCTGATCTAACTCGAACAGAGAGACAGCTGTCTCTTGATGATTCATATGGAATTTATCCTGGCACTATAACTGCCCTTGGCTTTCATCAACCAAACCAGTCACTTGGTCTGAAGATCAAGGAAATTCTCAGTTAAAAATGTCCAATTTCTTTCCTGGCCTGTACTGAATAGTTGGAAAGAAATAGCCACCTCTGGACTGGCCTTCACCTCACTTGGCTTTTGTGCTTTTTTGCAGCGAACTGATAAACATTTGTAACACCACAGGAAGCATGAATTGGCATTTTTCCTACATGCTCACACGGGTTTAATGACCAACTTGGTAACTGAAGTTAGGTAAGTTAGGTAGTTCTAAGAAAATTCTTGAAGCTGGTGATCCAGCATTTACCCAAAGTAACACAGGATTTCAATTAGATATGAGTGCTAGACTCGTAGCTACAAAGGGTACTATGCCACAATTCCCAAAGCAGCAGACATTGATAACACAACTCTCAACATCTCCCTTCAGACTTAATGCGAGTTTGCAGACCAATATGCAACATGCCTCAGTTCACTTGTCTGAGCGAACACTAAGCTGTACACAGTTAAATATGCAAGCAGTTAAACATACAAAGCATTTCAGTTTTGAAAGCAAGTTTGGAAGACAAGCCCAAATCATCTCTTTGATGAAATATGCTCCAACGAAACACAGATCTTTGTTGGTACAAAGTAAGCAAGATTTGGCCCTAACCATCATCATCTCAATAAATCTTTCATTGTAATTTGTCCCACACACATTTTTTGTAGATGATTTCACACTCCAAGGATATTCTCCAGATCAGTGGGTTCTCTGCATTGTGTATCATTACCAACTATTTTTTTTAATTACTGCATATGAGTAAAGTTTCTCTGTCACTACAAAAACGTCATGTCTTTGATCCCAAACAATATAGGAATAAGGTATGAAACAATCATATAATGAACCATCCAAAGGCAAGAGCTACATCAAGGGGTAGACACCTCGCCGTAATCTAGTCCTTCTCATTAGCACTTACACAACACAGCTGTGTTAGAAACAATATATTTTTGATTGAACACAGAATAAATTTCAAGTAACTCCTAATGAAAATAGCCAATAGTACCACTCGCATGTCAACAAATCTAACCTACTTCATTACACAATATTTCCTGCAATCCTTTAAAAAAGCAAATCAACCAACGCATCCCAATATCTCATTTCTTCTACTGTTTTAATAATTTTATCACCAGCACTGAAAACCACTTACCCATTTCAGGAGAGAATTCTACCTCCCCCTTAACTGGTTCCTGGATATGATTTCCAAGAGGATTTCCTATCTTATTCTCTTTCTGTTGCAATTCAGGTATATGAACAGGGCCCCGTGTAAAACGTGGGTAGAATTTTTTTGGAAACGGCCTCTGAGGTTCCAGCCCCTTGACGGGCACATTCCTGAAGGACTGATTCTCTTCACTGAAGTTGAAATAAACAAAGAGCAGAAGCGTCCAGGTCACAGATGTGAAAAGGCACCCATAGCAGAAATAGCGAAGTGTGACACTTCCCATTGTAGACTTAGCATCATTGAGGGCCCATTCTCAATTACCTGAAAGAGAGTGAACACATACATTTTGAGAGCGCTGCCTGCTACCTCATTAAGTCTAGACGTTAGGAAATGCATTCTAAAAGCTGCTCTTCCATTACATTGTTTTGGGAACAAATGTTAAGCACAGACTTCAAGAATGAAATCCATTTTCACTTTTCCATTAAAAAAATTAAACATGACCAGTTTGTACAATCTGTGTAGATAGATACTACTGCTTTAAAACATGAAGCAAGCAATCACTAAGAAACCAGCAACACATGGCAATTAAAAGTAAGAATGACTCATTTTTCTTCATAATAGTTACATGATTATCTCTTCCACAACAATACATTCCTTGTACATAGCACTACTTAACTAAATATAGTACACAAAGAGAACCGATTCTTCACAGAATTCACAGAATGGCTGAGGTTGCAAGGAGGTGACTTCTGGAGGTCACCTTGTCCAATCCCCTTGCTCGAGCAGAACCATCTTGAGCCAGTTGCCCAAGAGTATGTCCAGACATGTTCATTTCTGTAGTTCATTTCCTGTCCTAAAGCACAGAATGAGAGAACACAGACTCAAAAAGCTTCACAGTTCAGTCCCTCTTGCCCAGATTTAAGAGCAGCCATCATGAACATCCCAGAAATTCCAGAAGTCATGGGGGTTCAATTTAGTAACACATAGCACCCAGACAGACACATTTACAGATAGAGATGGGATAGAGAAAGAGCAAAAAGCTCCAAGGTAATTTACCGGATTGCTGCAGGCCTCTGCGGACTCCAGAGGAGGAGATGCCTACCTACAGCTAGAAGGAAGCCCAGAGTTTTACTTTAAGCACCCACTCACTAACACAATTTCCCCAAGCTATACTGAAAATTACTATTGTAAGCAAATCCCTGAAATGAAGAAAATGAAGCTGATCATAACATTTATTTATGGCCCAGGACAATGAAGTAAACTTTCTGGAGTTTCTCAAATCTAAGAAAGGCAAAAACTATACAGTTTTGTTCCCAAAACTGAGAGAAACACTAACTCAAAAAATTACATTTCTCTTATCATTATCTAACCACAAGAAATGGTTTGCATGGTAACAAAGAGTAAGAAAACCATTCAATCAACTTATAATTGGTAAACCGTACATTTTAAAAAAATAAAGTATTGGGGTAGGAGTGAAGGGTTTATGCTGATGCATTTTTCATACTTTTCAAAAAGTCGGAAACTACCAGAAGTCTTCAGGTCAGCCTGGCAAAGAACAAACCACAACATTTATGAGTACAAACGGATTATTCCCTTCTGAATATGGAAACCTGCTAAACAGAGGTAGAAAGCATTCATGATCCCAAAGAAACCTATAAAGATCCCACTTATTTTGGCAATGTAATTCTGAGACCTAAGTGACTTGCATCCAAAAAGAATACAAGTCAAAATTCAAGCTCACATTTCCCAGACTGCAGCAGGTCATTGTCTCCATTACAAAAATAAGATATCCACAAAATAAAATAAAGCAATTAAAATAAACTTTTTAAAAGATAACTTACCCACTATATTTACCATGTCAAACACCTCACTTCCGCAAAGCAACAATCTACGCAGCAGTAAAGCCCAAGGAGCTTAAAAAGGTTTTTAAAAGGGTTTGAATCTCATGCTGACCCTGTGCACACAGATGAATTGTACATTCTGTGAAACAGGCTCTAACACTGTCACACAGAAATCTTACCACTTAACAGTAGGGCCACAAAATCAGTTCAGGGAAATAAATGCTCTGAGGGTAGAAATTATTTTTAAAAAATGCCCGTTCTAGCAGAATGGGTTCACCAGGAGGAGAGGTACTAACCATCAGTCCCCAATGCCTTATTCCCGGTGCAAAACAGTGGTCAATGATCATAGCAAGGCAAATCTAAGCTCAGAAAAAGCATGCAAGGCTGCAAAAGAGCAAGATTAGATACACAGTTATATCCTCCAATTATAATTCTTCTTGCCAGTGTGCAGACAATTTATACCTATTCATTAAAGAAGATCTAGGTGCTTGCCAGGTTTGGAGGTTTTTTGCAGGGATACAACGAGATCATCTGCTGTAAGACTTGTCAAAGCCTAATACACTGTTCCTCCAAACCTGCTGGAGTTGTTTTTTCAATCACTATGGTAACACAGTTGCACAGTTCTAATATCATGCCACATGCACTTACATTTTGGAACAGAACTGTTGTAATAAGACAAAAATTACTGTAACACAGAAGGAACCTTTTCAGTTTAGAGTTGTTTAAGGATAAATCTGCACTGCAGCTTGCACAGGAAAACCAAAGATAACCCTTGCTATCTCAGGTAATAGTGCGTGATGAATTCTTCTCCATTTGCCAGTCATCCTATTTCCCCACCTTCTTGTATCTCTTACCGCTCAGAGCTCCATCTTGCTGCTGTGGCACTTCTAGCTACATTAAAGTTCACTGTGACTGACATCAGGCATACTCAGACTAAAGATGAAGGGATAAATTAGTAATCCCCAGGGTGAAAAGATTGCTGTACATCCCCTTCCCTCTTCAGAAAGCCCTCTGACCAGGCTGAAAGCACACATCTGGTTACTCTTACAATGGCAACAAGTGCAAACCCGAGGGTGATATTATGTCCACACCTCCTCACCAGAGCAAAGCTGCTTCACCACCTTCTCCCCTTCTTGACTGTTTTGCAGTTAGATACAAAGATTGAAACATTGCATTTAAACCAAAGGATAGAACCTCCACTATGCAGAAAACTAGGCCCTTTCAGTAGCTTGTTAATCAACCAAGTCATTTGGTAATACCTTTGGCAATACATTTGCCAGGAAAATACAGACTCACTATTTATTCTCTTTAAGTACCAAATGTTTTGTTAGGCACTTTTGAAGACATAATGGAAAAAAAAATTAAATCCTGCCTATGAAAAGCACATTGAGGCTTATTAGTTTACTTTATTCACCAACAAACATGCATTTGCAGAACTACAGTCCTATGGATTTCAACCGCTTCTACCACTTAAGCAGCCACAGAAGTTACAATCTGCATCATAGCTGTTTTAGGCGGTTTTAGGTTGACCATGACTTCTTACAGATGTGTTTTGGCAAAGAGGCCACAGTAGGTTTTCAACTCCTAAGGAATGCCAGTCCTGCCTGGCACCTACTCTGAGGAACCAGGAGAACCTTTCCAACCCTGTACTTTTATACATACAATCACATCAATACAGCTCGCCTCTCCTCAATATACCATATCACTTCACTCCTTTCAGCATGCAAAAAAACCCCAAGAAACCCACTTAGATACACCTCAGAGTGAGGGAAGAGAGGATACTTCAGGTGATCACAGGGACCCAGGAGGAAATACTCAGTTCAGAGGCAGCCACTGGACCCTTGATTCTTACCTCATCCATCTCTCTCTCTCCATCACCTTCTTCTGCAAGCTGTCTAGACACAGTGCATGAAAGCCTTACCCTGTCCAGACTCCTTCACTCTCCAATCTATGAAGTCTTTCAGGAAACACACCTAGCAAATGTCTGTGACTGCTTATGCATAGTCACAATACCCTGATGGTTGTCTTAAACATCCATCCTTTTCCAGTCAGTTTCTCCAAGCAGGATTCTGAAATTTAAACAAAGCCAAATCATGCTTTTTTTTTCTTTTCCTTCCTATTTTTTTTTTAAATGGTGACAAGCTGTTCCTGAATACAGACAATGCAAAGGATACACCTTTCAAATACACGTATTAGTATCTTTCTCAGCCCAATACACGCTGCATGAGAAAAACAGATTATATATATATATTTTTAACTCAACAGCCCTAAAGCTCTGCTAATGCACGCAGAGCTAGCAGGTTTGAACAGTTAGATAGAAACAATTCAAATCAAAAAAGCAGAATTGCATTATCCAGATAGTGTCAATGAGCTCTAAGAATAATTTTCACCTATACAATGAGTCCAGTCACCACTAAATTGCTAGACAGTATAGTTAAAACCCATTTGTATTTATATGTTCAAATGCTAACAAAAGTACTAATTGCCATTTTTAAAATATATATGATTTAGACATATCAAGAAGAATCGTCTCATAATACAGTTCCTCACTTACTGCTAATCGAGACTGGGCTTGAAAAATCTATGCAGTTTATCTCCTTCATTTCAGAAAGGTAACACAGCTGCCACAAGTAAAGCTTCCAAAACACCTCAAACAACTGTCTTTCCCAACAGCTCATATAGTGAAGAACATCCAGAATTAAGCAAAAACATCTCCTTTCCCTCTGCAGGAGAGGAACTTTCACAGTAAATAATAAAACATAACACCTCGAAGTATTTTACATTCATCCATATACATGACATCCTAGCGACACATGGAGCTTATGGCTGTTTGCATTGCTATGCTTAGGAATCCAGAAATACTTTAACATGATAAGCATAAATCATTCAGGGTGGCAGTGCCTCCTACCACAAGAAATTACACTTAGTTTTCGAGGCAACTGAAGGGACCAAGGAAGGAAAAAAAAAAAAAAAACTGTCTTAGAAGCTTCCCCATCAGCATCAGCTCAAAAGAGACCAAGAAAGGCACAGCATTCTGAGAATTTCTAACCATATATCCTGCCTTTCAGAGTCTCTCTTGTGCTGTGTTGACTGTCTTATATTTACCACCTGGTAGTTTTCAGGCTTTGGCAAAATCTTGGAACTGAGTCCACAGACCCACATGCCACAAATGCTGAGAGTGAAGTATTCCTCTCTAATTTCCAAGAATTCCAGCACAGAAGTCTGTTCCTTGCACAAGCAGTAAATAATTGATTTTTTTTTTTTGTGGGGGGGAATAACTATAAAAGTTAAATATTAGTAACTTGGTAAAAGTCTCTGAAAGCAATACTGCTTTCCATGTTGCACCAGCTTCTTGTAGCATCCTTACAACACCAACATGACATTCCAAACCTTGTAGCATTTACATTAATTTAATAATTAGCCCAACAATGACACAACACTGTGCTCCCCAGAGAGCCTGGGAGAGTTTGTCGTTAGTAATCTGCACAGCTCTAACCAACACCAGCCCAATGTGTTCACCTTCCATATTATTAATGAGAAAAAATGCCAACCATATTTCACAATATTTTGGCTTGAAGAGCAAAAGTAACTATCAGCTCTGTGAGCAGCCACTGCTTAACCACGGACATGTGCTTGGATTAACCTCAGCAGTTTATTAAACACACCGTATGACTAGATTTTTCACAAGCATGCCAAAACTCATATTTGTCAGAGGTCGAAGAGAGGATCGGATTAACCTAAAGATTTTTAAAACAGAAGTAAAAATTATTTCAGAAAACTTTAAGGCCTGCTTGTACTTTTTCCAAGAACAGCTTTTCTTCTTAAAAAAAAAAAAAAAAAAAAAAAAGAACTGCCCATACATTTTGGACCTATATTAAGGGAAGGAACAGATGTGTATAATCATTTTTAAAGAGCACTGTAGTACAAAAAAATACATTAAACTGATTTTATCTTTCTACAGGTAGCATCTTCTATAGGCGCTTTTTATTTAATTTTGTTATTTATTTGGGGGGGGGGACCTCCAGAAGGAAAAGGAACACTACAAACGCAATTTTGTTTCTTTAGCAGCCTTAACTCCACATATTTCTTGGCCTCCAAAATGTTATGGCTACCATCTCTCCTCTTCAAAAACAAGCATTAGGGTGAACAGGCTTTCCTATTTTCTTGTTGAATCCCTAGCAAGCAACATCATTTACAGTGCGATGAACAATGGCTAGATAAGGAAGAATTAGTCCTACAATAATACGGTTACCACACAGAGATGTCATTCACAGTAGCTTCTGCACTTCTAGGAGAATTATTTTTTCCAGGTACTCAGACTGCAACCAGTCTTAAGGGAGAGACACCTTAAGCAGCTTTTGTTTCACACTTCAACACATCACTAGAAGCAACGTCCATTCCACATACATTCAGAACAAAAGCCAGAGATATTTCCAAAGAAAAGCTTAGTGTTTCATGTGTTCGAGTGAGCTCAGCTTAACTTCTTATAAAAAAAAACTCCTACTGGATTGTTTTAGCACAAAACTGGATCTAATTGCCAGTTTTTAATGAAAAAAAAACCATTTTTTTTTTACCATACAGAAGAGATGGGTCATTGTACTTTAGGAATTAAGTGGCTATTTTTGACACTACAGGGCATATAACTAGTCCTGTAAAGACAGGTTGGGTCTATATGAACTTCCCTTGTGACATTTAGCAAGGACAACTGCTAAGTCGTGCCCGTGGGACAGAAAATCCCTGGCTGCTGACACAGCCTAGGGAACAGCTCTGCAGAAAAGGACCTGAGAGTTGTGGCTAAATGCAAGCTAGCAGCATGCCCTTGCAGCAAGGACAGCTGACAGCACACCAGCTTATCAACAGCCAGTTAACTGAGGGATGCAATTCTCCATCCCGCACAGCACCCACCCGTAAGACCACAGGCAGAACACGGTGCCCAGTTTGGGATTTGCTGGTACAAGACAAACACTGATAAACTGGAGTGACTTCAGTGGAAGGCCACGAAGATGGTCATGGCTGGAACACTTGCCCTGTGAGGAGAAGCTTCTTCAGCCTACTGGAGACATGGCTTTGAGAGGTGGCGACCTAATAGCAGCTTGCTTCTCACTACAGGGAGATGGTTATCAGGAAAACAGAACCAGGCTATTTAGTGAGGTGCAAGGTGGGAGAAGGAAAGAGTTAAAAACTAACACAACTCCAATCATAGCAACCTTCATTCACAGGAATGCACTGTGGACCACAGGCTGTCCTCTTGCATAAGATCACCGTTCCCATTCATTTTAATGAGATGACACTATGATCTATTTTTAATTAGCCTCAGTAAGTCACTTCTAAATGCAATTTTAAAAGCTTTGAGAGCCAACAGTTCAGTCATTTCAGCACAGTTATACAAATCAATGTTACACTACCTAAAATAAATCCTTCTGGAATGAACACAAATTTTGATCAACGCTTTACAGAAAAATAATCTTAAAATAGCAGTATCACTCATTATACTATGTAGATAAAGAAAGGCACATACATATTCTGGTCACACCAGTTGTTGAAGATCTACAAAACTATACCATGAGTATTTTAAACCTGAAAGCATAAGTGTTTTAAGAAAAGTTAAAAAAATGGTTGTCTTTATGCCTTTAGGTTTGCACCCCTCACTATTTTACCACTATGAAATTACCCAAATACTCTGCATTTCCAGTTTTGGACTTCAACCCAAGATGTCCATGTATTCCATACTACCATTTTTAAATCTGTGAACTATATATTGAAACACCCCTAGGAAAATAATTTTGCATATAAAACTTTTTGGAATTTCTCAACTCCTGTAAAAAAGCTTTGCTTAGCAGGCTGCCATACCAAATGAATGCAAACATTTTAGCTTTTTTATAACAAAAATGTGAAGTTCCTTTTTTGCCCACCTCTATTTCAAATGTTCCCTTAAAGAAATCTTAAAGTAACTTCTGCAGTTATATCTTTCACTTCTTTGTCAAAACCAAAACATACTAGATTGCTTTTTTCCTAACTGATAAAGGATACCTTTCTCCTCACATACTTCTTTCAAAGTGGTAAGAGCATTTCAGAGGCTCTCATTTAAGGACACAATTTTAAAGGAAAAAAGCAGTCACAAGTTTTAGAAAGAAAAAGTTTCGTAAGAGTCAAGGTCCCATGTTAACAAACAACAGAAAAGAACACCAGGTTTAGCTACAACCAGTGGTACAACACTGCATCAAGAAAAATAACTTAATAGTCCAGTCTGATCAGAGAAAGCAAGTACACTTGGATTAGAAACATGAGCTTACCAAAATCCTAGTGCTCAGTGCTGAGCAAATATGTGCTATATGACAGACAGTTTAATGCCGCTGCACTGTCCTAATTCCCCCTCCAAAAGCTACTGGTTTCCCTCCCGAAGTACAATTATAGGCACAGAATCTTCTTACATATCCCCCTAACAAACATTGCGCCATAGGGCGGCTCTGCTGGATGTTACTTTAAGCCATCTGGCATAAATACATGTCACGCCATTTGCAGAATCCTAAAAACACCTTCTTTTTTGTTCCTAATAAATACTTGAAACAGTGAGATTTTCTTCTCATGAGCAAAACTAGCTCTGTTTTTTCAGAACGCTCATATACTGTTCCCAAAGAAAGGTGAATACATTTTCTAGCCATTCATTCTTCACATACAGCTTGGAAAACAGCAAGATCAAACAATCCACACTGACAACTTCTTTTTCAATGCATCTTTCTTACATTAAAGATCCATATATATAAAGATTAGTTTAACAGCCCTCTAGCACTATATGTAAGCGCAAAATGTAAGAGAGCTTACAAGGTCAACTACACACAAGTAAGCTGCTTACTACCTTTTCTAAATGTTTAAAACCTACTTAGCTGTTCCTTGTGTTTTATGTCTGCAAAGCTCACGAAAATAACAGTAAAAATACAGATGCACGCAAAATAATTAGACAAGACACACTTCTACCTGAACAGCTGAACACTCACCTTCCAGAAGAGTCAGTACTAAAGAAGCAGTGCAAGGTTACATCTACATCGTGAAAACACATTCACTGCAGTAGCAGTTGAATCCAGTTGGTGTCTTCATTCTCAGTGAACAATAAAACACTGAGCCTGAAACTTAACACTTTGTTGCTGAGCACTGCTTGCAGGTTCTAGCTGGGAACGCAGTAACAAACACAAGCTTCTCTAGAACAAGAGGCTCATTTGAATGGGTATTAGGACATGAATGCTGCAAGGCTATTTCTCATTCGACTGCATACACTGCCCAACAGCACTGAACTATTTTTCTGTTTGTTTGGGGTTGTTTCTTTCTTCTATTTTTACCTTTTTTTCAGCTGACACACACTCCATATGGATTCATGCATTTGGAAGTATAAACAAGACTGGCTATTTTACCAACACTCACTAGATAAGCATAATCAGTGTATTTCTAAGACATTTTTCATCATAGTATCAGTGGATTAGACCACAGTAGGGCTAGAGAAAACTATCATTGTGTATACAGTTTGCAATTCTAAAAATTCCTCTACTCCTCATTTCCCAAATCACTAATGATTTTATAAAATTTCCATATTTTGACTGACATTTTCTAGTTCATCTGTTCGTGTTCGAACATTTTCATCAAAAGTGCTTCAGACTTTTTTCTAGGCTTTTATAAGCAAAGTGACAACACATTTTCCAATTCTTAAAGAATAAAATAAAATCAAAATTCAGACTTCATTTGTACAGCCCTCCTGCCAAAAAAGCCGACAGCAAATCTGACAACAAAACAGACCTCACTGAAGTATTTTTGAGCAGTATAGTGAAAGCTGGGGTTGAGTGGTCTCAATTTTAAACCCATGATAATCACTGACAACAAACACTGCATTTTGCACCAGTTTTTCTGCAAACCCCAGTTCTGCAATTAGCTCCGAGCAGACATCAACCATCCACTGGCACATAACTTGGTACTGAAATCAACGGCTGCATACAAAACATGCACCAAACACATTTGCAAAGTCAGACTAGAAACTTCAAAACCTAGAACTTGTATAAAATACAGAACTGCTGCAACTAAGTCACTACCAGTACTGCAGACTTGGAAACACTGTAATGCTGACAATGAGAATGGTATCCTTGCATGGTATCCTAAAGCATCAGATTACAGAACTCACAGACCTTCAAGCTCACTCCATACAAATCACAAAAGACTACTTTGTTTTTCTTTTTCTGTAGGGTTTTCCTTTCCAAAATGCAGAAATTCAAACATTAAAATGCAAGAGAAGTGCCATGTTTGCATCCCAGACATGTTGCATCTACTTACAGATGTCAAAAATTGCCACAGTAAGGGAATGCCAACCCATGAGCTACTCACTGTAGCGCTTCGGTCTGCCTTCACAACTCAGTTTGGTAAGCCCAGGATCAAACACATTTATGAAGCTTGATTAACCAATATTAGACATTATTTGCTTAAAATAAAAGAATTTTATTATATATCAAGAATGCGAGTGAGGTTAAAACAAGTTACAGTTTAAATCCACAAACTACCCATGATAGGAAAATATTTAACAGCATTCTAAATTGCTCAGATTTCTCAACTGCTGTTACGTCTCTCCATGCTATGAAAAGATGGTGTTATCCTAGAGATTGCCTCAATACATCATGTCCTAACAGAGTTTTTCTGCAAGAATGGCTATTGTAAAAAAAAAAAAAAAAAAAAGTAGAATTCAAAGAAACGCTAAAAACGGGCATTGAATTGAACTCAATGTTCACTTGCATTTCTCATGTCCAGAAACAAAGGTCACTTGGAGTTTTTCACTCCAAGATTTAGCACAGAGTCTGCAGTATCCATGCCATTTGGAACAGCAAAATAATGAAACTTTCATTTTTCCCAGTGAGGAATTCTTCCTCAGAAAGATCAAAAAATCCTGCAATCTTATTGCTTTTGGATCCATTTGCTCAACAGAAATTTTAAGAAATTTCTGTGCACAGGTTTATCTATACTTCTCTCATTTTCTCACTAACAGCTCCGGTCATCAATATAAGAGAGGAATCCTAGGGATATACCTTACTATGTGTTCTCTCTTAAGCTCACTGACTGACCCAGGACACCTGCATACTGAGATATCAGATTGAACTGCACGACATTCTCGTTGAACTGTTTGCTCTGCTACAGACTTTTACAAGATGCTCTTCAACTCGCTGACTCATCTCCCCCTTATAAAAGCTGAACGATGTGTTAGGGCAAACACATCAAAGGTTCTGAGGCCACAACAACTGAAGACGATACAAGTATCCTTCATTCTGGGGAATTCATTCAAGCTGGGGTTGTTTAGCCTGGAGAAGAGGAGGCTGAGGGGAGACCTTATTGCTCTCTACAACTACCTGAAAGGAGGCTGTGGAGAGGAGGGAGATGGCCTCTTCTCCCAAGTGACAGGGAACAGGACAAGCGGGAACGGGCTCAAGCTCTGCCAGGGGAGGTTCAGGCTGGACATCAGGAAAAAATTTTTCACAGAAAAAGTCATTGGGCACTGGAACAGGTTGCCCAGGGAGGTGGTTGAGTCACCTTCCCTGGAGGTGATTAAGGGACGGGTGGATGAGGTGCTGAGGGGCATGGTTTAGGGATTGTTAGGAATGGTTTGACTCGATGATCCAGGTGGTCCTTTCCAACCCAGTGATTCTATGAGTCTACGATTCTGCTCCCCTAGCAAGCCTATTTCTAAATTACACTAAAAAACTCTTGTATAGGGAACATTCTCTCTTAAAACAATACAGTATGAGTAACAAAGAGGTACTACTGCTGGTACAACCATACTACAGACGGGGTCAATGAAAACACTTTCACTCACATGTCTAAACTAAGCTACCAATTTAATATATGCTTATCTTGCCAAATATTGTATTTGACAATAGGGTATGGAGTTTTCCAAATATGTAAGTAAACAGATCTGCTATTAGCATTCTTCTGAAAAAAAAGTTTTTGTGATCATCAGCTGTTGGATTAGAACGGTAAGTCACTACCATAAGGAGATTTCACACTGTCTGTAAATAGTTATGCCAAAAATTAATTTTGTCTTTCATTCCCTTCTACATGATCTAAAGACTCAATTCTCTCCTTCTCTGAAGAAATCTCTCTGAGGAAAGAGTTGTGGACCACTCCTTTCCCATCCCCTTTTGGTCACTTTTCTTCCATTTGTCTATTGCCAATGTATCTAATGGGAAAACATACTCAGGATTTTTACATTGAAATTGAGGATGTCACAACAAGACGAACAGTAGATCAAAAATGTATTCCCCATTTCACTAGGAGTCATGCTTTCCAACACACTGCTAGCACAGAAGGTTAATGTGCAATCCAAAACTTAGCCTTCTCTTGCTTCACAGTCCAAGTCTCAGCATCTGCTGTCACGGGAGATAAGATTCACACTAAATGACAAAATTAAGGTATTCCAGGAAACAGAAAGCTAAAGAAAGCACTTCTAGAAAGCTAATTCACCAACAAATACAAGAGGTATTAAAGAGACAGTAACACCATTTGTCTGATTCATAAGGGATCGTGCATTAAAACAGGGACGTTTTGCGCTTCCTGGAAAAGAAACTCTGTTTCAGTTAAGGCTACCTCCAAGGTTTAAATCATCTCATTCAATTCTTGCCTGTACAAGAAAATCTGCATCATTTAGCCAAGCAACACTTGGACATTTTTACATAAACTAAGAGACAGCCTCTATGAACATGCTCCTAACATTAAGTATTTACTTAAATTAGTTTAGCACATCATTACTGATTTACTTCCTCGGCACATAGCAATCATTTACCCTCTTATTAGCAGGCCTCTGCAAGTTTATTAGCTTAACCTGTCAATTTAAAATTTAACTTCTTATACAGTGCTGTGTGTCACAGCTGAAGTCTTAGAAATGACAAAAAGTTACTGCAGGTAAGCAGTCACCTCTCATCAGCTGCTCTGTGACATTACTTCACACACACACTTCTTCCCTCTTGTACAGCAAGAGAAATTATTTTTGTCAAGGTGTCTTGTTCGACGGCAAGTGAGGTTTAGAGCATGCATGCAAACAATGACATAACACAGACAATGAAGTATAATTTGTCAGCCACAGCAAAGCTTCCACCTCAGAAACATGCAGCACCGCTACTGCCATAAGAGAAAGCGACAACAGCTCATCTGAACTTGGAACTGAACTGACATTGAAAGACCTGCCTGTGAGCAGTGTGGAGTAGTGGGGTCTGGACTCCTTCTCAGCGTGCACATCTATTTCTTGCTCATACTAAAAAGCATAAAGCAGGCAGTACGAAGTCCTGAGGTTTCCTGCATTAGGGGTTTCTGACTATAAGTATAAACAGTGGAAAAGTTGACTCATCTCTGAACACCATATTCCAGTTTCAAACATGCCAAGTATCTGGCTGCAAAAAGCCTGGTCTGCCCAAGAAAAGGCTGAGATACCGCACATCACTCTGACAGGCACTTCAATCCATACTCTATATTTCAGTAACAGAATCAGTTATTTAACCTACAGCCTTACCATATTTTCACATCTCAGGCAAGGAGTTCAGAAGTTCATACAACAAAATATCTCAAACTTAGTATAATTGAAGTCAACTTTTGATTGAAACAGTATCAGCAGCTTCCTATTTTCTCCCTTTGCGTTGCAAGATATTTCTAGTTTTTACAGTTTTCAAATAAGGTATTTACACTCATTATTACACAATGCTGACTCACATGAGAAACATGCTAGAGCACAGCTGAAGGATGTGTTGGATACTGTTAACTCTTATGCAAAATAAGCTGAACAAATGCATTTACTCATGCTGCTAAACACTGGTTTAACAGCTGAGGCCCTTGTACTAACAGTACTTTATACATTAACACAGTAGCAGCAACAGCAGATGCATTCATTTCCATAAGCCACCATATGTTTTGAAAGAAGATAAGAATCAAAACAGTTTATCTTCCTCCCACTCTCTAACAGAGATTGAAACACACTCCATCTCTGTAATATTTTTTGAGAACAGAAAAAAAACTAACTTCTGCTCTTGAAATACATGAGCATGCTTCGCTCTTCAACAGCAATTAAGAGAGTTGTATTGCAGCCCCTCTCCAAAATGAATGGTAACTAAAGAAAATTGTTTTTGGGGATACCTGTAACTGCAGTATTGCCTAGCCAGTCAAATGGAACTGTTTAGGAAACTGATAAACTGAACTACCACAGATAGGAATGACTATTTTTTCAAAATGTTACCTTTTCCCTTCAGCTGGAAGCCTCTCCTTACTTCTATGCCTCAGTAATCAACAAACAGCTGCCACACTGCCAAACTCAGTCGCTCAGACCACAGTCTTTTCACAGTACCTTTCAAGGTAATATGACTAATGGAAGAACCACCATCCCTCTGCTCTTTTCACCCACATTCTTGTTGGAAGATCTAAAATCCCCGTTTATATTGTCTGCTTAGACAGTTCTCATTTCATCCGTTTGACCCACAGCTTGCCCTGTAACTGCCATTAAAATTTTTGTTTCTCTAGCTTTTACTATCAGGATGTTTTGCATAAAAAAATTCTCAAAACACTAATACTTCCGCTTTGTTTGCCTTGCTATGGTGTTTCAGGGCTTTCTTCCCCCTAAAAAGCTTGAATCGCACCTACTGTTATTTTATATCAGCATGAAAAATAATGAACAGATTCACTTGCTCTCATAAATTATTGTCACAGAACAGCTTATGAGGAACTCTTTCTAGTTTTACTCCTATGCATAATATTGATTTGCATCTTCTGAGATGGAGTGATTAGCTAGCAGAAGACAGGCAGCAGGCCCTGAAATCTGCAGTTGGACTCCATGCCACATAGCCTGCTGGCTTCCTCATCCAAGACTGAGAGATGAAGGCTCATTAAAGCTGCAGTGTTATTGCTTTCCTTCTCTGCTGCAGAAACGCTTCTAAAACTCTGCAGGAGTTTATCTTGCCCAGAGATGAGGAAAAGCTTATGAACAAGGCATGCAGTTCTTCACAGACAGTTACACTAGGGGAGGCCAATTGCTTGTTAATCAAAAGCCTCTTATCTGGAACCACCTGGACCTTCATGCTGTTCAAAATCAGGCCAAGGAATCCCAGCTTGACTATTTCACACATGCAAAGGGTAGCAGGGCAGAAACATACTGTCAGGAAAAGGTTGGTACCATTCTTTCCTCGCACAGCCTGCACTTAGATCAATTTAAGCTAACCAGAGATGCCTTGGAGCAGTTTCCTATTAAAATGAGATCCATGTGAAAGGGGGCAGGGGGGAGCATATGCTAGATGAGAAAGTATATTTAATGTCCTTACAGACTACTCTTTCTAAGTAAGGACAGAAGGGATCTGATCTTATGTTAAAATACATTTCTCAGGAAAAAAAAAGAAAAGCATATTAGCAGAGAGCTGATGATCCTGCTCACCTGTATAATTACTGTAGTGGCATTGAGAAATTTCATCATTCCTTCAAACAGAAAGCAATTCTCCAAATACATAAAACCAAACAAGTAAAGTGAAGGTCGTTTATAAAGTAGCAACAAAGCTGGGTCATGAGCTATTTTTTTTCCTTTGGAAGAGCAGGGGCTGCACTTTATATCTAGCTGCAGAGTAAAGTTCTTTAAGGTCTACTGCAGCTGCCCTGCAACCGATATTGAAAAGAAGTCAGGATACAGTCTGGCAGGGATGCTGCATTAAAGAGTATTAGTGTTTTAATTAATCTCAACAGCACTTTTAAGGCTGACACCCACGAAGAAGCAAACGAAGGTGAAGCAGCTATCTGGAAAAGCAGTTTCTGAACACAGTGTTTGCTTCCACTCCCACACTACAGCAGGGAAAAGTTTGACCTGCTAAACTCCCTGGTACCAGTAGCACAGAGCTTGTGGTTTCTTGCTCAGCTCTGTCTCTTTTCATGCAACTAAGGGTCCAGACAACCTTTCTTTTGCCTTACAAGTAACTCAGAGACAATTTGCTATCAGTATTTTTCTACTACAGTCTTCCTTACAGGCTTTAACACAAAAAAAAACAAAAAAAAACAAAAAAAAAAAGAAAAATATCACATGGCAATGGAAAGACTAGCCAGGTATAACATGTATTTCCTAAGAGAAAAAGGGAACCTCAATGTTGTAAAGTATATACTAAAAACACAGGAATTAAAAAAGCAGAAATAGTTTAAAAATAAATTTCCCAGTTATAGAGATAAGAAAGTGCTAACACACTACGAGGTCAAACAGCCCTCCAAAAGCTACGCCTGCCCTCGCTCTGCAAATGAATCAATGAAAGGAGCAAGGTGTAGAACTAACACGTATAGATTCGCACATCTTGGGCTGACAAAATTTTGGTCTACCTGCAGGCAGGCTGCTACTGCTGCTCCTTCATAATGCATTTAAAGACTAAAACAAAAATAATTACCTTGTCTTCCACCCTACATAGCACAACCCACGCTGGTGCCCGACGGCTGCCCTCACCCCCCAAACCTGCCCCTCACACTGGTCCCACCCCTTCAGCCTTCTGGGCTGCCCCTCGCACGACCACTGGCCCCATCCTCTCACACCAGTCCCACCCCCTCACTCACCGGGGCTGACCCTCACACCGCTACCGTTCCTGGCTTCCCATCCCCGAGTTTGCTTCTCGTATCGCCACCGAATCCCTCTCCTCACACCGGCCCCTCACCCTCCGGGCTGCCCCTCACCCCGCTGCCCACCCCGCCCCACCCACCTCGGGGCTGCCACTCACACCACTACCGGTTTCATCCCTTTATCCACCGGAGCTGTCCCTCACACCGGTACCGGCCCCATCCCCTCCCACAGATCTCATAGAATCACAGAATCCCTAGGTTGGAAAAGACCTTTGAGATCATCGAGTCCAACCGTACCTGTCCACTACTAAACAATATCCCTAAGCACTTCATCTGTCCGATTTTTAAGTACCTCCAGGGATGAGAAGATCCCCGTGGAAAACCAGTGTGAGTCTGCATAATTACATAGGACAAGACTACAGGGATGCCCCTTGCTCTGGTATTTCCCAGCTTTTTACCTTGATGTTGCCGCTTCACAAAGCAGCTTTATATGTGTGCATTTTACCGCCCACATTCAGCTGGGACATGAGGACTGGGCAGAAGCCCTCTGTCACCTTCCTTCCCCTCCATCCCTCAATCCCCTCATCCCTCCCTTCACCCCCGGGGCTGCCCCTCTCATCGCTACCAGTCCCGTTCCCACTTCTCACATCGATTTCATCCACTCACTCCCGGGTCTGCCCCTCGTACGACCACCGGCCCCATCCTTTCATATCGGTCCCATCCCCTCACCCGACCCCATCCCCTCACCCCGCTGCCTGCTTCATCCAACACCCCCGGTACCGGCCCCATCCTTTCATATCAGTCCCATTCCCTCACACCGGTTCCCGAACTCTCACTCCCCGGTTCTGCCCCTCTCATCGCTACCAGCCCCGTCTCCTCGGCCCCGGGGCTGCCCCTCACCCCGATCTCATTCCTCGCCCCTCGGGGCTGCCCCTCACCCCGCTGCCCGCCCCATCCCACACACCTCGGGGCTGCCACTCGCACTGCCACCGGCCCCGACCCCTCACGTCCACAGCGCTGCCCCTCACACCGCTACCGGTTTCATCCCTTCACCCCCCGGGGCTGCCCCTCACACCGCTACCGGCCCCATCCCCCCACCCCAGCCCCGTCTCCTCAACTCCCGGCACTGCCCCTCACACCGGTCCCGTCTCTCGTTCCCCGCACCGGCTCCATCCTCTCACAGCAGCCCCACCCCCTCACCCCCGGGGCTGCCCCTCGCACTGCTACCAGTCTCGTCTCCACCTCTCACATTGATTTCATCCCCTCACCCCTCCGGTCTGCCCCTCGCACGACCACTGGCCGCATCCTTTCACATCGGTCCCATACCCTCGCACCGGTTCCCGACCTCTCACTCGCCGAGCCTGCCCCTCTCATCGCTACCGTCCCGCTCCCCTCACCCCAGTCTCATCCCTCACCCCTCCGGGCTGCCCCTCGCACCGTCCCCTCCCACCCCGCACTCACCGCGGTGGTGCCATCGCCCCTCTGCCCGCCCCCCTCCAAGTCTCTGCCCGCTGCGGCACCGCCGGCCGCGCGCGCCGCTGGCGCCACGTGACTGCTCCCGCCTCCTCCTCCCACCGCCCCTCCCGTGCCTGCGCGGTCACGTGACGTGGCAGGGCGGGTTCGGCCTGAGAAGATGGCGAGCTCTGGGCGGGGAGAGGGGTGGGGACTCGTGCCTGGGGGCCTTGTGCCGAGGGTGCAGCGCCGGGGAGCTATGGAGGGGGGGACGGGGATTGGGGGTCGGGGGTGTGTGGCGTTCAGCTTCCCTCCATCATAGAATCATAGAACAGTTTGGGTTGGAAGGGATCTCAAAGATTACCCAGTGCCAATCCCCGCCGTGGGCAGGGACATCCCACTGGCTCAGGCTGCCCAAGGCCCACCCAGGCTGGTCATGAACAACTCCAGGGATGGGGCAGCCACAGCTTCCCTGGGCAACCTGGGCCAGTGTCTCACCACTCTCATAGTGAAGAAATACTTCCTAATGTCCAGTCTAAATCTGCCCCACTCCAGTTTATACCCATTGCCCCTCATCCTATCCCCACAAGCCTTTGTGAACAGTCCATCCACAGCTTTCTTGTAGCCCCTTCTTCAGGTACTGGAAGGTAGCTATAAGATCTCCTCTAAGCCTTCTCCAGGCTGACAAACACAACTCTCTCAGCTTGTCCTTGTATGGGAGGTGCTCCAGCCGTCCAATCATCTTTGTAACCTCTTCTGGATCTGTTCCAACAGCTCCATATCCTTACGCTGAGGATTCCAAAAGTGGACACAATACTCCAGATGAGGTCTCACAAGAGAGGAATAGAGGGGCAATATACAGTCATAGCACACATATTCATCACTTTTCCTGAAACAGGTGTGTCTTATAATCAGTTCTTAGAATTTATTTACATAAGTTTTCTCCCCTTGGTGCACGTTCTCTGCCCTCTGAGGATCTTCTTCAGTGATCTCTGGATGAAGGCCATAGATCTTCCTCACAGTTGAACTTTTCAACTCTCCTTCTTGCACATACTCTTATGCTCCTTGGGCACCTCTTCAAAAAGTCCTTAGTTAAACATAAGTATCCAGGCACAGGCTAGCTAAAAGTTGTTGTTCAAGCTAATCCTACATTTTAGTACTAAAATCTCCAAATATATACATAATATTCAAACACATAATAGGTTAGCAACTTATAACAAATAATTTCTTCCTTCAGGTAAATCTGTCATTGCATGCACTTTCAACATTGGTTTCTGAGGATGCAAAGAGTAAGATTACAGAAAATATTTGGAAAATTTGACACGAAACATGGGATTTTTTTCAATTTAACTTCAGAATTTGAACTAGAAATCCCAACTTTTCTTTAGAGTTAATGAAGAGAATTAGGCATTTTAAGACCATGATTCATCTGACCTATTTTAGATGTCTGCTCTCAAAGGACAGGAAGTGGGCCTTTAGATTCAGCCTTCACTGAGACCAAAAACGGAGACCTAAATGAGGAGCAGAGATATGTTTCATCAGCTGAAATCCACCTTAAAAGTATGTCTAAATTCACAGCCAAATGACCCCACTTTGACCACTGTTGTGCACTCGGTACTGCACAGAATTTGGATGCAACAGTTCAGGGTGAAATGCCTTCACTCCAGCAGAAGGCCAGCATTGTCCAATGCCTGAACCACAAAACCTTGACTTTCGTGTGCCTGCACCTCATAGGGGAGGGTTTTGACATACAATTCCAATGGATTTATCGGCAGTCGCATAAGCTGTTGCCCCTTGCCCTCTTCCACACTTTCATCAGAGATTCAAATCAGAAGTTCCTTCACAGCTTGCTCAGAAGGCTGAAGCCCCATCCAATCTCTCAAGGAGGTGTCTACTTTGGCCTTGGCAGGTGTCCTTTTGGGAGGAGAAGGGTGAAACTGGAAGGCACGTTGGGTTTGTAAACCCTGGTGAGGTTTAAGAACAAACTAAGTGTCATATTAGCTCAGTATAGTCAAGACTGGGAAGTTTTTCTGTGAATACCCAGGTCAGAACTTGGGCTGCTGAGCAACACTTTGGAGATGGTGATTTTTTCCAGTTAAGTGGGAATTAAATAGGGTTGACTCACCCAAGCCCATTCTTAGGTCAGTATCACCACTGGTGTCCAGTGATTGTGGCAAGGTGCTTTATAATAGCACAAACAGAGCAGAATACAGAACTTGTCAAAAAACTGTAGCTACAGCATTAAAGTATGGAGTGCAAAAAGCAATGTGTGATCAGAAGCTGCAGTGTAGAAAAAGGAGCAACAGCCTGTGGAGGGGTTAGTAGGTGGATGACAAGGAGGAAGCAGGGATCAAGACGAAAGTAATGTGTGCAGTTAAGTAAGATAGCCGCGTAGTCACTATCAGCCAGCTTTTCGTAATTCCTGTTTCATAATGCCTAATAGGCAGCTTTGATCTCTCTCTCATAATAATTTAGCCGGAGGACTGGAGGTGTATGCTAAGCTCTTTTAGGTAAAAGCAACTTCATCACATATGCAATCTGCTCTCTGCAGAGCCATTATCCTTGAAGTCCTTGTAATTTGGCCAGTTCTTGCCTACCTTGTAATTCCATGTGTTTAATCTACCCCAAAAAAGATATTTTAGTTCTTATCCAAAAGAGTTTCCCTGGTGCTTGGATTATCATTTTATTAACAGAATTAATAAACCGATACTTTTTAACATCACTTACATTAAGGTCTTTGAGACATATGTTTCATTTCTCAAAATCCCTGATAATGATAATTTGCCCAGCCCAACTGCTTAATATACTCCATGATAACTTGTTAGCGTTAAATAATTGACCCACTTCCTATGTGCTCACAGCAAAGGACAAGAACTCATATCAATAAGTGTTGGCAATAAGTCATAACTCAAAGTAATTCTTTGTCAATATGGGTTGTGGTTAGAATTTGGGATTCAGATGTACTCAAGCATCTGTTGATGACACATCTCGGAGACAGAAATGACACAGGAGAAAGGGACACTGGGCTACAAAAGGTATTCTTTAAGTCCTGTCTCATTTCTTAGACTGACTCTTCTACTTTGTGAAAAAGGAGGCAAATATCTCTAAACCCAAACAGAATTATTTTTCTAAATCCAAATGATTCAGAACAAATTTCTTCCGCTAACATGTAGAGCTTGTTGACCGGAGAAGACTGGAGGAAACTGCTTTGAACAACTGGGAGAACTTGCATTTGCTTCAGTGGTTTCCCTTTATTGTAGTTTGCCTAGGGGCTGTATATGCCTATAAGCTGAGAGTCTGCACATCCCCTAGTGGAGTTTCTATGTGATGATGGTTTTGAATGGAGTAAACAAGCACTTGTAAGTGCTGAGTGGTCTATTTGGAGTATTCGAGGAAGCAAGACATTTATCTGGTTGCTCTCAGTTTTTTCCTTCCCACTGTTAATTTTGCTGCATATCACTTAACATGGTTTTGTTGCCTGCTTTACGGATTTTTTCTGATTTGCCCTCTCTTCTCAAATCCTTTTGAAATCTTAGGCCATATTCATCAAATTGGATGGTGGATGGAGGTCTTGAAGAGATTATATTCTGAATAGCTTTGCAAAATAGATTTCTGAATAGTCTGATTAGACTACTGTTTGCTACTGAGGGAAAGCCTGTAGAACAAATTCATCCCACATACCATTAAATTCATTAGGAGCACTCGGGAAAGAATTCACGGAGCTGTTGTGGCTAGTCTAGTGGAAATGTCAGTTCTGTGCCTGCCCCGGTTGTGAGTGAAAAGGCAAGAAGGACGTTAGGTACATTAGGATAGGAATAAAGAATAAGATGAGATGCTGTTGTAAAACCCAAAGTGCTTGTATGTTTTGAATATTGTGTGGAATTCTCCCTAAAGGACCGTGAAAGGTACAAAGAAAAGCAATGAGCTGATCTGAGGTGTGGAATTGCTTCTTTAAATTAAAAAAAAAAAAAGGTGTTTAGATACTCTCAAGTGGTTTGACTTGCAAAATTACTATGAAGGAATGTGATAATTGCATAAAAATCTGTTGAGTGATAGAGAAAGTGAGTTCTGTGTTGCTGATAGCACAAGATTTAGGCATCCTGAGTGAAACTTCCAGGCAGTAAATTTAAAAGAAACAAAAAAAAAGCATATTTGCTCTTGAGTTACAATTGTAAATTGCTGCAAGTGTATTGTAGAGGCCAAAAAATATAAAAATGCTCATGAGTAGATTAGAAATGGAAAAAATGTCCACTGGGACCTCTTAAACATAATGCTGATACAGCTGCCAGCTCAAGAAATCTCCAAGTAAAGAGGCAGATTCAGCCAGCAGATTAAAACACCTAAATTTGGGTTTCCAGCATGTAGGTGTCTCCATATGAACCAGATCTCTAAGCTGCCTTTATGCTCAAGAGAGAACGAACGTGAGATTTAGTTGCACAAATGTAGGCATCAAATGCCATTTTAGGCCTTGCAGAGTTTTCTACCTGGCCTTCAGCTCTAAAATGAAGTAGGTCTCCTGAAAAGTCTGTCATATCTGAAGTCTCACGTGGGAGTCTTTGGTGTCTCAGACTGTCACAGTTGTCACTAAGCACCTATGGTTACCAAGCTGAATGCTTCTCACAGTTGATAAAGCAAGCTATTCAGACCACCTTAAGGTAGATAAATCAGTGCATGTTTAATAGTTCTCAGCTTCATTAACTGTATTGAGTAGTTTTCTATTGACTGTAGGAAGAACTTACACTCAGATGAAGACATCTGCATGGGGACACTTCAGTCTAGGTGTCAGAATTTGTAGGTTTTGCCAGGCTGTACCAGAGGGCTTATTGCTTAACTTTTAATGCGATTTCCTTAGCTGGTCAGACCACTGAGCTGATTCAGCTGGGATTGATTTAGGGGAAGAATATCGGAGATTATGTATTAAAACTCTGCTTAAAACACTCAGATTTATTGATAATGAGGACTGTGAGAAGGTTTAGATTCATATTGTATAAAGATGTATTTATGTCTAGAGACACTTTGAACAGTTTCATACCTCCTTAAGCCTAGAAGATGACTGATGGCCAAGAGTTCTCAGGCAGCCACGGGTACTGCTAATGAAGCCACATAAATGACAAATTCTTAAGATGTTAGATCTTCTAAATGAAAGGGATTTTTTTTTCACAAAGGTAAATCAAAACTAATTTTGTTGGTGACAGGCTTTACTATGTTCTGTCAAGCAGACCAGTTAGAGCTTGTTTGAGTAGCAGAACTTGTCTAAGAAAAGATTGGGCTAAGATTCAGGGCAAAAAAATTGGAAAGAAAGGTAAGTAGAAAAGCCAGATGATAATTAGATGAGTTTTGGAAAACAACATCATTTTTTTCCTCAATCCCTTGCAATTCAAATTATTGACATCTTCTAGTTGGAAAGACAAAACTTTTTGCACTAATGCTGTCCTCTTGGATTGAGGAAAATTATAACAAAATACGTAAACAAGTCAGCAAGCTCTGACTTTCTTTTTGTGGGTATCTTCAAACAAACTGTGCAGGAGCATTTATGGTTTTAGAACTGCATTGTTTCCTTTCTATATTTATTGACCAAATGCCTTGGTAGTACAATAAATAATAAAGATTCACTTCTAGCATCACTGCTGTTAACAGAGCATCTGTATCTCTCAAATGTCTGCTCTTCAGGATGAGATAGAGACAAGAACAAACTTAATGTGATATAATGGGCATGCCCTTTCCCTGTTCCCATACATGGGGCATAGGTAAGATCTACCAGCTGGCTAAGTAAACATCAGCCTACACTAACGAAGCAAGAAAGAAGTTGTGAGTTGGAGTGATAAGCATATTAAAATCTGCAGGAACACGAGGAAGAAGCCAGTTGTGTGAGTGACTGAATGTGCTTGGGAGAATTCACAGATCTAAGGATCTTGCCTTGTTTTGGCTCAGCAAGGAATGGCAGCACTGAGCATACACAGAAGAGCAGTATTGTATTCAATTCTCTTCAACTTTTTTTCCTTAAATTTTCAGCCCAGTCTGTGTTATTTTTCTGTACTTCTTAACACCTCTCTTCTCATATTTTCTGTAGTCTCTCCAGAACTGTGGAAAAGTTGGTTTAGCTTTGAAATGTTGCTGACAAAATTCCATCTGGTTTTGGTATTCAGAAGTTCTCACTCTTTAAGATCTGGGAGCAAGATGTTACTTTTTCTGTAATTTCTTTTTATTGAAATAAAACATTTCTTGGAATCTGTGGAGGGAGGTAATTGGCTAAACTTTCTGTCCAGTGTTGCACAACTGTGCTCAGATCAGTTCACAGGCTCGGGGCCTGGGCCAGCCTGGGCTGATTGCTTTTCCACTTTGGACTGTTTTGCAAACTTTTGACAGTGAAAATATTCCCATCAAATGCAGAAATCTTAGCAGTGAGTTTTCTTTTTCCCAATTAATTATATTACAACTCTACCAAGATTTTCCTTCCATCTTTTTTTCTACTACTTCATAAGAGCAGGAAAAATGTTTATTTGCAAATGAGGTCACTCGCATTATCTTCTCTTTACAGATGTGGAAATTAAAGCACAGAAAGATCAAGTTGTTTGTTCCTTGTCATCCAACAGAGCAGCAGTAGTCAGAAAAACAGAACAGAGTACTTCAGCACGCATTCTGTTGCATCACTCTGTCTTCCTGTTTTGATGAAAATGTCTGAAATGTAGTTTTCATAGGTATGTATGTGGGAAAGCTTCAGAATTCCTGAAGTATGGAACCCAAAACCTCTAGTTATGTTACATAAACAGAGGTTAGATAGAGTTCAAACTGAGACCAAGACTCCAAGCCTGAGTTGTACCACATCTGTTGCACACGTATCTTTTTGGTTATTCTTTCTCATGGTGGGTGTATCATAGAATCATAGAATGGTTTCAGTTGGAAGAGATCATCCTCAAAGATCATCCAGTTCCAATCCCCCTGCCATGGGCAGGCACACCTTCCACTGGATCAGGTTGCTCAAAGCCTCTTCCAACCTGGCCTTGAACATCTCCAGGGATGGGACATCCACAACTTCTCTGGGCAACCTGTGCCAGTGCCTCACCACCCTCACAGGAAAAAATTTCCTCCTAGTATCGTATGTAAATCTTTCGTCTTTCAGCTTAAAACCATTCCCCTTTATCCTGTCCCTGCACTCCCTAATAAACAGCTGCTCCCTAGCTTTCCTGTAGGCCTGCTTTAAGTACTGAAAGATCCCCCTTTTCAAGCTCTCAAACTTTAGCACAGCTGTAATGAAGTGATTTCTACTTATAGACCTTTTTTAAACATACTCAGACTTACATGCAACTTGGGCAGGGTTTCTATTTGCAGTGCAGTAAAGCTTGATTGTCACAACAAATCAAAATTGCAAGAAGTAACCTCATCATCCAAGTTCATAATCCTACTAATCTTGATCCATGCAAGGACACTGAAAAAGCTAGATCTGGTTGCAAATCCCAGTTAGCCTGCTTGATGCCAGTGCCTCACCACCCTCACAGCAAAAAATGTCTTGTTAATATCTAATCTAAACCTGTTCTCTTTCAGCTTAAAACGGTTACCCATCATCCTATCCCTGCACTCTTTCATAAGGAGCCCCTCCCCAGCTTTGCTATAGATCCCCTTGAAGTACTGGAAGGCTGCTATAAGGTCTCCCTGGAGCCTTCTCTACTCTAGGTTAAACAATCGCAACTGTCTCAGCCTGCCCTCGTACAGAAGGTGCTCCAGTCCTCTGATCATCTTTGCGGCCTCCTCTGGACGCACTCTAACACATCCATGTCCTTCCTGTGCTGAGGACTCTAGAACTGAACACAGTACTCCAGGTCTTCCCCATATCCATAATCTTACCAGTGTCCTTCATCAAAAGATACCTCAGCCTGTAGCCCCTTACCTATTGTACAATGGGATGCTGAACCTTTATTTTATCCATCTTTTTCATACTACAATTTCATTTTCTGCATTCTCAAGGATGGGGTTTCCACTTCCCAAGTACTGAGAAAAGCATAAAAAGGCAGTATGTGTAACAAGCAAAGGATCATTATCAATTAACATTCATTACTTCATCTTAGCTCTATTTTCCCATTGGTTTTATGGAATTATGCTGATTCATACCAACTGAGAGCAGTTCCTACTTCTCTGTAGCAACTTTGTTGTCTGTTGTTATCATAGAATCACAGGGCTTGTACCCCTTCTTCCATCCCCCTCTCCCATTAGCATTCTTGTATGCTGTTTCTGTAAACCATCCTAAAAGAAAATTTACAACTTTGTGATTTTCATGGACTGCCAGACAACCGTGTAGAAACTTCTATTCTAAATCATTCTTCTCTTTCAGAGGCTGGAGGTGCATTAGCAGTATGCCTGATCTTTGTGGTTTTGCTTTTTCAAAGGGGAATATGTGTAATTCAGTAGTAGTTGTTCCCTATCTTATTATGCATATGTGAGAAATTGAAGAGAAATATATTCTTATAGGTACGAGAACAAGAATTAGGAGACGTGACTGTCCCTCAGGGTGCTGCCTCTATAAATTTGAGTTTATTACCTGATGTCTTCATTTGTTATGTACAGTATGTTGATACAATTCTTACCCCTCGACCTGTATCTATTTTATCTATTTAGAGGATTCCTAGGCAAATCCGAAGTGAAGCAAATTCCCTATCAGCAACATCCTCTTTGTTGTGTTACTAACTTGTGGTTTACTAGAGAAAGGTGTTAGGGTAGGTTATCAGAAGCTGTGTTTCTAAAATGTAAGTTTGGGAAATGTCCTACACTTGATTTCAATAAATGATGAAACAAATCAGAAAATTCAAACTGATCTATACAGAACCCTAGCACTGTGCAGTTACTTGTAAATTTGTTCCATATTTTAGCATGAAAAAAAAACCCTATATGATTAAAAAGCTGAAGATAATTTGGGGGCCTATTAAAAAAAAAACCCAAATACAAATAATGTGACCTTTATGTTAATGATTTTAGTGAAGGATTAGTAGGCAATTAAATGAATGACTGGAGAAAACCATTATTGCACTATCTGAAAATGTCAAGCTCTGAAAGATGTATACTGCTAGTGAAAGCGGAAGATAAATACTGCTAAAATCTGTCCTGGATAGACATTGTGAGGTACAAGGGAACAGCAGTCCTGTGCAAGTCGTGAGATGCCCCCTGGTGTTATAAACCTCTACTGTTTACTTTTTTTGTAAGACATTGTACATGGTCAGAGCAGGAAAAAACACCTGCAGCGTTGACACAGGGTAAGAAAGCGTAAAAGGTAAATGGGAGCTACTGAAGGCTGCAAAGCTGCAGAAGAGGGATTTAGCATCAACCACCATTTACGTTAAGCAGAATTAGCTGGAAGATTCTCAGTTTTAGGTAACATTTTCAGTAGCAGGAGTTGGAGGATGCTGTATGGTGATGGGGATTGGGTCAGCAGCATTTTGTGAAGGCTATAGATGGAAAGGAGGCTTGGAGAGGTTTTGGAGAGATACAGAGAAAGCAGTCTCCTTCTTCACCCAGATGTCTCTTCCATAGCAGTGTGAGGGTTATGAGAGCCCTAAACCTGCCTTTGCAGCCACGTGTCTCAACACCAGTCACCACAAGCAACAATATACTCTGTCATCTTCCTACAGCAACATCTGCTTATTCAGGGCTGCTGAGAAGAGGAAGACAGAGCAGGGAGGGGACAGGAGAAAAGGAACTATTTCAGCAAAGGGGAAGGGACGAATAGAAGATGCTGAGCCAAAGAGGAAGACCTCGTGGAACAAGATTTTCTGTTCCTATTACTGGGGTCAAAAATCACTCCTTTAATTTTTGGTCAGTCCTGAAGTTGGACTAAATGATAACTCTTAAGTCCCTTCCAACTGAAAATATTCTAATTTAGTCTAGTCTTGTCAAGAAAGATAAAAGAAGAAAATTGTAATTGTGATAAACTAGAATTCTGTTCTCACTTCTAAATTGGCATGACTCTTCTCCAAACCTAAGTGGTGATTGTAGGTGCTAGTAAGTGGTTCTGTGGGGTTGGTTATCCAGGACATTTCTGGAAATAAAATCAATAAACCATGTGAACCTAAAAATACAGAGACAAGAGCAGAATGAAGGAAAATTATTATAAGATTTTAGGGGGAATTCCTGTACTATAACATAGCTAGTTGTAACTGGATATTTGGTATTTGCAGCTTTGTTTTGGAGTATCTTCAGATGGCAAAACAAAAGATGTTTGCTGCTTCATTCAAGCAGAAATTGACTACTATAAGCTATTTTCAATACTAAATTAATACCAAATCTCTACCCCTTTTGTATGTCCTTGTGATGGAAAAAAGAGCATGCCATTTTGTATCATTAAGAGAAAATGCCAATGGTTTAGCCAGACGTCTGATTTTAATGTCTCTATATTTTGGAGATTTACTACTGAGGAATGTTTTCGTTCTCTTGTAGATTAGATAAGTGAGGACAAGGGAAATAAGGAAACGAGGGCAAAATCCCATTGAACATATTGATATCCATTGTAACAAAGTTCATAGCACTTCATTACATAAAAATTTGTTGTAAACCAAACAATCCTGTTGGTGTTCTTATAGCCTTTGTTGCCAAAAGAAATAAGTTAAGAATTTCAGCTTTCATTATCATGAAAGCCTCCAGCCCTTGTAATCAGAGAAATGAAACCTTGGAGATTTGACACATATATAAAAGGATGGCTCCTCCTACAAGATTCAAATTAAAAAAATAGTAAAAAAAAAGAGACAAAGTGAAATATCTTCTAGTGGTTTTTTTTCATAAAGCCATTCTTATGATTTTATAGAGACCAATTCCTGGTTTTGTTAGTGCTCAAGCTGGTAATACTGAGCATAAGCCCCAAATATGTTTTCTGGCACTGTACCAATTTGAATTACACGAAGATATATTACCCGATCTCCTAAAGGCAAGCTTCTGCTCTACCATATCATGGAACCAAGCTATCTGAGAGTTGCAAAGTAATACCAGATGGTGGTTGCAAGTTGGCTGGAATTTGCATCTCTCTCATCTTGCCACATTTTCACCACTTGGAAGCTCCTAAATTATATTGTTCTGTTATTTGCCTCCTTGGCTCAATTTTCCCTTTCTTTCATTTTCTGGTTCAGTGCAATTCTTCCTGCTTTCACTAGGTGGGTCCCCACAACAGTGCACTGGGGAAGCAATTTGTTGAATAGCCTGAACACATTGAGGTAAATGTATCTCCCAGTCAGTTTTATTATCTCTTTCTTTGGCAGAAGTTCACTGCACCACATGTTTCAATGCACAGTTTAGTGATTTAAGAAACTGATTAGAGTGTTGGTAAAAAAAAGGGACTGGACTTGGGGGGTATTTCTAGGGCTGTTGCCTTTCTAACTTGCCTGTTTCAACTGGAAGTTTAAACAAATAGCCAGTCTGGTGCAGTCCTATCAAGTTTTGCAGTTATTTTACCTTTCAAATGGTGATGAAAAGCTGGCTTGTTAGCAACGTTACATATATTCTTCCTTTTGAAAATCGGTCATCTTTCGTGCTTTGTAACTTTTCATACTAGTCAAAATGAAAAAAATCATCATTTTCCATGTGTGTTAGATATTTGCTGACTACACAAAGCTATAGTCTTTTTTTTTGGCTATAGTCTTCAGGAATTCTCTTTCCAAGTACAAATATTTTATGAGTGTGTACTTACCTTTAAAAATATATACCCTAAACCTAACCAAAGCAAAAACCCAAACACAAACCTTCATTTCTCTCTGTCTCATAATCCCCCATAGAGAAGATTAAGGAGAAAGAAGTCAGAGATTAGCAACGTTTTTAATGTCCCATTAGAAAGCCAATCTAACACAATAGTTGGTAGCATAAAAGCCAGGCATATGTAGCTCTTGAGCCCTTTGCGATGCCCTCCCCACATGCATCTGTAAATGATTCTTGCCTGATGCAGCATCCATTTGTCACAGCAACTTGGGCAAGTTAGGAACAGGGCAGCTCTTCACCCTGCTAATTTTTATAGTTAGAACTATATGGTCTTTGAAAGTCAGGGTGCTCTGAATGAGGATGTAGCTTCTTTACTGTCTTAGTTTGTGTCTTCACCCTGCAAGGAAAGAGGATCAGTTAACCTGCAGAGAGCTCTATACTGGTATGTCCAGGCTGTTTCTTACAGTCAGGCTTGTACACTTAAGGCTAACTCTCTTTATAGTGTAGTCTTTAGCACGGACTTAACTTTAGAACGGATAACTCTTACCTCTGGGGAGCTTATCTAAACGTATCTTTTCAATGCACACTTCTCATATCTTTGCACCTACAGAATTTTCTGATTTTCTTTTCTACAGAAAGAAAATCAAAAGAGCCAAATTTCAATTATTGTGAGGTTTGGTTTTATTTTTTCCTTCTTCTTTGGTTCCCTCTCTTATCCAGGCTCATTGAGTGAATGTATTTCATATGCTTATTTGGTAAGACAATTCAAATTGGTAATACAATTTATGCGAAATTCTAGCAAGAAGTGCACATTTTGATTAACTAAAGGTTTTGTTTCATGTGATTTCTGTTTAGAGGGTAAAGAAAGGTTTAGAAAATTCTTGCACTGTGTATTACAAAGAGAGGCTGAAAACTAGACTTGGTTGTTTCCTTGCTCAGTAACCAACTTAGATTAAATAAAATGAATAATCGTTACAGAATATTTTTAAACTCAGAAAATTTTGGTCGGTCAAATAATTGTTGCAAGACAAGAGAAAGTCTGTCACAGTAGTAGTACAGAGGCACAGTAGTACTTAATGTCAGAGATATGGCTCAGAATTAATCCTCAAGAGTGACTATAACATCTGATTTCTTAGTTTTGGTAAGTAGGTAGACAGTATTTTGTGGTTTACCCAAACCAGTTTTAATGGTCTGCTTGTCTTCATTTTGATGGCATGAATCCCAACCTGGAAAAAATAGCCTCTATATTGTTTTATTTGACTTATGTCTCTAAGTGATGGTTATGAGCTCCAATACTTATCTCTTCATCATCAATCTAGTATTAGTTAGAATCGCTATTCCTTAACTCTGGGCCAAATCTACATTTAGACTGAGTGCAAATGCTCCAGAAATCCAAGACAACAAGGAACAGTGAAAAATTCTGATAAAAGTTTCATTAAGATTTGGAAAGTTCTTGTGTGTCTGAGCCTGGACACTGGATCTGGGTAGGGGCATTTCATCCTTTCCTGGATTAGAGTCACCCTTTTACATCCCCGGGCAATTACACGATGTGTAGTGGGAGTGCCTGTCGTTTCTACTTCCAGAGTTACAAACCACAAAGCCAGACATACTATATGGGGTTGGTCTGCACACACTTGTCTGGCACCATCATTTCCTCTGGGAAAATGGCAAGAGCAAATAGCAACTTGCCTGTTTGCATGTAGGCGTGATCCTCCTGAGAACATATAATTTGGCACCATGCGCAAGTGAAGTTCAAACTTCCTCAAGCTATGAGTTGTTGACAACATCTCTCAGAATAGACATATAAACTACATAAAGCAGTTTTGGTCCTGCTTATGTCAACATTACCTCCAAAAACTGTAATGGTTCTCAAGTCACTAAGTCACCCTGGATGGAGAAATATGCTCACACTGAAGTGTGTGAACTGCTTAATCTTAGCATTGACCCCCTTGTCTAAAGGCAGAGGGTAACAAAAATCCCCAGCCTCACCAGGACCCTAGAAGATGCAAAGCAAACTTAAACTTCTGTGTGCATTGCTGAATGCTTATGTATTGCTGCCCCGCAGTGGCTGTGTTTACAAAGGGATAATCCTCACTATAAGGGCAATGGTAAACTTTTCAAATACTAGCAATTTCTTGGTCAGATTATTAGCTGTGCAAAACGGGCATTGCATTAAGAATGGTTCCCTGCTTACTGCTCAGAAATTGAATGCAGTGAAGCGTAGCTGGTGGTGCCAGTGACGGACCTGTCCCTCCTTTATAGGAGGTAGTACAGAAGAGCTAAGTATCACTACTGTAATGAAGTCAGAGGAATGTAAATATACCGTGCAAGTATTCCAAGGCCTCTTGAGACTGAGAATCAGCAGGCAAACCTTGGCTACAACATAGAAAATTTGAGAGCTGTTAATAAAGGGGATTAAAGAGGCAGGCATCCTCTGGGCTGGATTTCACAAATGCCTGCGAATGCAATGTTCAATAGGACTCTAAGGCAAAGCTTGGCTGTAACTTGGAGTCCACACAGAGGAAAAAGAGAAAGCAGTCCAGGATCATGTTACTCATCTGATTGCAAAGGGCTCTGTTTTCAGTGTTGTCCCCAGGGCTTTCTTTACCTGATCTATCCAAATAGAAGATGTCTGCCCTTCCCACCCTGCAATCATTCATACATAAACAACTCTAAATACTTTTCTGACTGTTCTGCCAGTTGCAGCTCCTCTTGCTTATTCAGTGCTTGCTCTCCTGCCAAAACAACAAACTGAGCTCGTGTGGGTTGTGGTTGGGGGCAGAGGCAGGCAACAGCGGTCTGTTCATTTCCTTTGTTTTTCACATTTCTCTTTGGCCTTTCCTTGGGTAATATCCAAGGAGTGGATCATTGCTGGTTCCATCATTATACAGAAGGAACAGACATCACTTTTCAAACAATGACAGCTTTATGATGCTTAACAGTCTCAGCCAAAGTCTTGATGCTATCATCAGACATGACTTTCTTCCCAGCCCCTGCAGGTGACTGCAGCTGGCAGCACATCTTTTAGACAGTCAGATTCTGTAGGTTATCTCTGTTGGACAAAGCCTTTAGATAATTGGACAGGAAGATCGGGGGAAAAGATGTGTTGTTTCAAGGCATAAATAACATCATGCTGAGTGCTGCAGAAAGCCTTTAGTTAATTTAGTTCAATTTGGTTCAAAATGGTCATCTGGTTTGGCTTCTGACCACGATTTCTGTAGATGTATGCTCAGTTTCTTCTTAGACCACCATCACACACAAATCACTTCTCACTGTGCCTCCATTCATCAACTCTTCAATGGGAATAAAAATGTTCTTGTCTTTTAGGAAAGGGAGATAAGGAGGGATGGGAAGCAAGTTTGTGAGTCTTTCTGGTTTTCTAGTAATAGAGATCTGTATAAATAACTGAAACACAGGGCTGAAATGGCCAGAGTAGTTGCAGAGAAATGTAGAGAGCATTGCTGGTACACTATTGTCAAAGCACCCATGTCATGTAACAGTGAAATCCATCCCTGTAAAGAAAGCCAGACTGTGCAAAGTAAAAACTATTTAAGCTGTTAAAGTGGGACTTAAGTTTTGGGTACTCTGTCAGGCAATGTCACTGTGATGGTTTAAAGAAGTTTAATTCTTCAGTTTGCATATTGCCACTTGTGATGATTACTCAGAGCTTCATTTTAGGTCACAAACTATTTTTGATAGTGATCAACTTCACATTTTAATCTGCAGGTATTAGCCCAAGGCTATTTCTTGGCTTCCAACACACTCTAAGTATTTAAATGTACAAAAACAATTCCTGTTTGCCTTTTTTTTATTTCCCCACCCTTTTTTTTTTACACAGGGGCAATTTCAGCTACCTGGCCTTTTCTGGAATGCAATCTGGGAGGTGACTTCATTTTTGCTGTGTAAAGAAGAACGGCACAACCTAGCACCCTGCCAAGCTAGTGCTGCCACCAGTGTATCAGCAATAGCCATCAACCTGAGGACTAGCAGTTCCCTAACAGCTATGGATCAGAGACAACAAAGAAGCATTAAATGGTTTGACCTGAGATGTTTTAGGATATCTGCTTGATTCCCAGAAGTCTGGGAGGCTCTGGATTCCTGGGCGTCAGGTTGAGCCAGGGAGGTAGACTAATTGAAGGACTGTTACTGTTTTGTCTTGGGTGAGGCATGGGCTGTTTTATTTTGCGTATTGCACAAAAGGTTGCTTTCAGTCTACACGTTCTAGGGATGAAGTGTTGGAAGTGAGAGGGCAAGCTGTACAGTGGGTTTCTTCTTTACACAGCAGTCTTCACTAGCCAATGTTGTTGGCAAAAGCAGGCAGAACAGAGGCAATTCCCTTAAAGTAATGGCAATGCACATTGCCCTGTCATGCGAACTCTCAGCCTTAAGAGTCCAGTCCAATATGATACTAAGGGCCTGATTTTAAAATTTTTTAGCTGCCTGTCTCTAGCTGCTGCAGATTGTTTTTTTGCAGCACTGTAATATTCTGAACAGTTCTGAAAGTCAAGATTCAAAAGTGTAATGCTGTAGCTGGACTACAATTGCCATGCTTTTGTGTACACAGTAAGCTCTACTAACTTCAATGGGTTTCTCCATAGACAAAAGTGTTCATCTGGAATTAAGTGCTTATCTGTTTGCAGATACCAGATAATTGGTGTTTTATGTGCTGCCCAAGGAGATATCCTCAACAAAAACCAGAGACTGTAAGATCAGATATTTGTGTAATCTAATTTCTTAGATCATCCTTTTATAATGCAATATTCTTGTAATAGTTCTTACTCTCTTCCACATTTTAAAGCAGAAAATTATTGTGGGCTTTCTGCAGTATATCCCTTCCTGCCAAAGCTGACTCAGAACAGAAGAAAAAGACAGCTTTGCTTTTCCAGCTATGGCTTTTGAAAACATTTTTGTCTGATTCTGTTAGGCTCCCAGAGAATATTTCATGGATATGTAGCATGTTATGTTATTACTGCAGTGTATCTGTGTTAAACCCTTATCATTCCACAGCCCTTTGAAATAGTGAAGACTTGCAAGTCCTAGGTCACAAATAAGAAAACAATAGCACAGAACTTAACTCTTGTAAGATTTCTCTTGGGCAAAATTCCCACACGGGAAGAGCCTGTTGCCTTCTTTGTTCTTGCCTCAGACCACTAACATTAGTGATCATGAATGAACTACGTAGGAACGGATCCATGCTGAGTACATGGGGCAAGGAAATAAAACCTGCCCCCCTGTAGCTACCGCTTGCTTCAATCAGAACTGAGTGCACAGAACTCTCAAAAGGCAGGTCTTAAATGATGTGGCAGTAGACATTCTCTAACTACTTGTAAGAAAAGTGCTAGTGGACATTTCAGTTATTTTCCTAGTTTGGATTCTTCCTGAGTGGAAGATAGAGAACTTGGTGCAATAGCAGATATAACCAAATTTGGGACACCAAGGCAGGCATTTGTGTTTAAGTCTTGACCTGCCTTTCTTTTGTTATGCAAACAATAATGAAACAAACAAAAAAAATACAATTGGTAAGAGTACTAATAAGTTAATGATTACCTTACTTAACAATGTTTGCCTTCAGATTCCTGTTAGGAAGCATTTAAGCTAATATAGAGGTCTCATTCCAGGTTCCGCTTTTATTCCAAGTTCCTTGTACATCTGTCTGTCTGTACTGACAGATGTTTGAGGTTTTCCTCACAGCTGCTAAGAGACAGAAACTTTACTCTTTAATAGCATGTATGCATGTGTTGCATGACCAGGTTAAAGTCCATACTGCTAAAAGAAGCATAAGTATCTCAGGTTTCCAGATTTATATATAGATTTTTTTTCTGATGCAACAGGGTGAAAAACAAACTAACAAATCATGTGGACCCATCCCAAAATGCAGAGTATCACACTTTAAATTCCAGGACAATGTAAACAGAAGAGCGTTTGCTGCATACAGACTTCTGTCCTACACTTACCCAAACAGTTCCAAATTATTTTTGGTTTTCCTGTGAAATCTCTGGGCTGAATTAGATCCACCTGCATCTCACTAACATATTACATGAGAAACGTAACATTAGAGAATCTCATCTATGTAAGCTGAGGTACAATTCAGATTGTCAGCTTAAAAAACAGCATCGTAGTGGTGACCCTAAATCTCCAGCTCCTCCATCACTTCACTGCTTGCCAAGGAGACTTGGACTAAAGCCTATTAAGCAAGTATTGTTTTTCAACCAGGAACTTGTGCTGTCTGCCCGTAGCTCAGGCTTTACAGCTCCATGGTAGATCCCCCTCATGACTTGTGGGAGTCCCACAAGGGTGTGCAATAAGTTTTCCAGGAGTTTGTACCCACCAAGATTCACAATGCTTAAAGAAGTACCATGTTTGTATGTCAGCCATATTCATATATCAGATGTGCAGAATCTGTTTTATCACCAGAGAAGATTTAGGAGTAAAACAATACTTAAGAACATAATATTTTCAGTAATGGAGAAAATTACGAACAGATACAAGATGAGTCACTAAGATTATGTTTGGCAATAAAGCCCTTTCATAGCTGCTCCAGCATCTCCTCCACTAAGAGGCTGACAGACTGATTATTTTCTCCTGTCAGTATCAGACTTGGTTCACCTAGAAAACTCTTCAGAGTGACATCTTTCCTGTTCTACTGATAATGAGGTTCTAGGCTAAATCAGACTGTCTTATCACCTACACCTGGTAACAATTTCTCTTTTTATCTCTCATGACAGGACACCCAGACTCATGTTAATGAAGGAGATCAGGTCATTTCTGCACAGTACACTTTAAAGTGTCTAATTAATTTTTCTGTTGTACACTTTGACTCAAAAACATCCCCGCTTCAGTTTTCATTTGGTTTTGGCGTTTACTTTTTACTTCATCGGTCCCTTCAGACAGGGTGCTAAATTTTCCAGTTCATAACATAAATAAATAATATGCAATTCATAAATAATAAATATTATAATTCCAGTTGAAAATCCAGCTACAATTAACTCATTTTTAGCAATTCAAAAGCGATACTTGAAGAAAAATGGATGGCAAAACCGAGAATTGGAGTTCCTAGAAAGACAGTTTCAGGAGCTCTTGGTTTCAGGGGCTTTTTCCTCCTAAGCCCCTCCCACCCCTGCTTATCAAAGAGATAGGAGTGTTTAGCCCCTATATATATATAAGGTACCACTCAAGGGTTCTTTGGGGTTGTGTGTAGGATTGCATGTGGGAGTCTACAGTCCTCATACTTTACACCTCTGGTATAACATTTTTCAGGTGTTTCTACCTGTAAGACTTTGAACTTGGTACAGAATAGACATGGTCTCAGCACAGTATTGACCTGTATTATGGCCCTCCTTGCATTGAAACTGTCCGTATCTGACATAAAAGTACAAAGTTCAGGCAGTTTGTTGAAGGCTGAACTGGACTGTTCCAATGTGGTTTTCTTTATCTTATCAAAAGTTCTCCAATGAGCCAACTGAGTCCAGACTACTTTTGTTCTCTTGTTCTTTGGCTCAGTCTTTGTCTTCAGACTGCATGAGTCAGTTTACTAGTCTCTAGTTACTGTTCTATAATTTTCTGCCTATTTTTCTCTGGTCATTTTTATCTGTGACTGTATGTTAGGAGTATTTTGGTTCACAAAACTCTTACTTACCTTAATCTGTCTCAAAATAAAACCTTTCTCTGTCACATTTTCCTAGTTCTGCCTCTGAAAAAAGCCACAAAAATTTTGACTGCTATGTGTACTTTGCCTGGCCATTTGGAGTTCCCTACCACCTAATTTTCTGTGCACTAATCAGATTGAACTTGTTTGCAGTTTTCCCACTGCTACCATTTCTACATCCTCAAAATGATGGAAACATGGAATGGTTTGGGTTGGAAGAGATATTAAGGATCATCCAGTTCCAACCCCCTCGCCATAGGCAGGGACACCTTGCACTTCATCAGGTTGTTCAAAGCCTCTTCCAACCTGGCCTTGAACACCTCCAGAGACAGGGCATCCACAATTTTTCTGGACAACCTCTGCCAGCGCCTCACCAACCTCACAGCAAAAAACTTCATTATATCTAATCTAAAGCTCCTCTCTTTCAGCTTAAAAGAGTTAGCCCTCACCCTGTCATTGTACTCCCTGACAAAGAGCCCCCCCCTCCCCATCTTTCCTCTAGGTCCCCTTGAAATACTGGAAGGCTGCTATAAGGTCTCCCTGGAGCCTTCTCTTCTCTAGGCTAAACAACCCCAACTTTCTCAGACTATCCTTGTATGAGAGGTGCTCCAGCCCTCTTCTCATCTTCATGGCCTCCTCTGGACTTGCTCTAACAGATCCATGTCATTTCTGCGCTGAGGACTCCAGAACTGAATGCAGTACTGCAGCTGAGGTCTCACGAGAGCAGAGTAGAGGTATAGAAGCCCCTCCCTCAACCTGCTGGTCACAGTTCTTTTGATGCAGCCCAGGATACTGTTGGCTTTCTGGGCTACAAGCGCATGTTGCCAGATCATTGTGAGATTCTCATCCACCAGCCTCCCCAAGTCCTTCTACTCAGGGCTGCTCTCAATCTATTCTCTGCCCTGCCTTTATTTCTGCTTGGGATTACCCTGACCCAGGTACAAAATCTTCACAACAATGATTATATATTAAATAGCAATTACATCTTCGCAGCCGTGGTAGGCACTAGTTGCCTGAAAAAGCGGGTTGTAAATTTGGCCCACTACACGTATTACATCTCTCTGATATGAGAAGTTTTATAATCACACTTTAAGACAGTTATGGACAGTTCACGCAGTCTGCAGTGAGGCTGGTGGAGAGCATGACAACTGTCAGCCTGGGACTGGTGCAAAACAAAAATCATTTTTCTGTGTTTAGCTCCAGTTGTTATATCTCATTATGTGTGGCTTGCATCTCATTTTTCTGAATGATCACTTTTAATCAATTTACTTGCCAGCTGACTTTATAAGATTACATTATGAGTCTGAAAAATAAATTAAAAAAGAACTGAAATACACTTCTGTTATATATTAACATGTGTCCTTGTAACGAAAGGCTGTGATCTGGGTATGCAAAGGGTAATAATTGACCAGCTTGCGATGCCAAAATACTTGTTCTATTTATTTTCTTTGCAGAAAGCATTCAAACACTAAGTAAATCTGCAGAATGCTCATACCAAGTTTAATTAGGCACATTTTAAAATATTGAGCTATTATTGTCAATGTTTATTACCAAGAGATCCAAAACTCTTCTGTCAAACAAAAGAGAAAACATAGATTTTATAGGCTAATGGTAATGCATAAAAAATAGGTTTACTTTGACTCATTGTAAGACTACAAAAAGCTGAAGATCTACTGTGATAAAGGCACATGAAAATACTCGTTTGTGGTTTTGTTACTCACATGAGTCAAGTTCAACATTTGATTTCAGGAAGCTTCTGAGGGCTATGTGAGTTGCTCAGCATTTACACAACTGTGTCTGCAAATCACTATAAAACTGAACCTTAACCATGACATTCGATTCAGAGGAGAAACTCTCAGTGATTTGCAGTGTCTTGGGAATACAGAGATGACAACGCATTCCTGTGTCAGTAGTAGTGGCAGAGGGCACATATCTTGGGACTCTTATGTCCAGTGGCAGCCAACAACTGATTTGGCCTCCACCCTTGTTTGCCTTCCTTAACCTGTGTGCTTTTTTTTGTTACTCACTGATTGTACTCCTTTTCTAGAATTGCCCTGGCAGTATTTCACTTCCACAGATTTCATACCACAGGACTATTTCTTCCCTAACATACTCTGAGCTATTAAAAAAAGATTTACTTACTCGTTGTTATTTGGTTGAGAAGTTGTTTTGAGTTGCTACGCTCATGGCAGTGCTTCATGGCACTTCAGGAGATACCAGGCCCTCTGAAAAAGTATCATAATGTTCAGAACTATCTCAGAGACTGTAGGACTATGGCAAAATGAGTCACTCTTGTCTTTTCCCAGTGAATTTTGGAGAACTCACTTTTCCTTTTGGTCAAGCATATATATGTCGAGAAAATACCAAAGGACTTGGAGCATTTGAATAGCTAACTTGGAGCCATGTTTTGTGAGGGAATAATGGTCCTTCACCCAAGTGAGTAAATTGTTTAGTTTCAGTTTATAACTCAAAATGAGCTTGATAGGTGAGCTGATCTGTGGTGCTTTCAATTTAGGCTTTATAGCTTGAGAGTAACAAGATTTTAGGGTTACATTTTATTTTTTCTGAATAATAGGTAAGCTGAGGGCTACATTTGAATAATATAGACTCAGATGTGTTATCCAGCTGTGAATCTGACACTAATCTTTGGCTAGTCACACCTTGTTGGGCTTAATTCTGATATTAATATTTACATTCTGCGTGGGAACCTATTTCAATCACCTATTATTAGCTATGTCATACTCTATATAATCCCTTTCATTCATGTATTGCCATTGTTTTTTTTTTTGCCCCTGTGTCTCATTGAAAATCCACTCCAGAACTTGCTTGCTCTTATATAGGAGAATCTTTTCTAATTTCTTGACAAAATGTATACATGCCTGGTTATTTTACATTTGTTCTTTTATCAACTTTAGATTTCAGCTTAATTGGGTTGAGCTGGTGCTGAGAATACTTCCAGAATTGGGCTGCTGATTTTTGAAAGAGCTTATAAATCTGTAATTCCAGTTCTCTCCAGTTTTCTTGAAGGAGAAAATACATGTTTCCTCTTGCTCAGCAATGCTTTGATAGCAAGAGCTTTCTATTGGCTTAGAGCAATTTTTCAGTTTGAGGGAGTTTGTTTTAGTTTGGCTTTCGTGAATTGAAATATATGGTCTCTTCTAGTAGATATTAAAGAGAGAAACTGCATCCACTATCCGGGATCAACTTCATTAGGAATTGCTTGCTCAGAAGATAAATAATGAAGTAGCTTTACTGTGAAAACAATTAATGAGAGGCATAATTTTTTGCAGAAAAGCACATGGTATCCTTCCAACAGCATTACCATGGAAGCTGTAACTTTTAATGTGAGTCAGTGAGAAATATTTGAGTGAACTTCGAAATATCCTTGTTTGAGTGTTGGAATTTCCTCAGCTTCTTTTTTAGTGCTAATGAGCTGAATGTACTAAAAATATTTTTCCGGAAGTTGCCCTAATTTCATGGGACATGTGTGTTCTGGTAGGACTAAGCCTTTTGCTAAGGGATTACTGTCAGATTTTGAAGAGATGAATGGGAAAAGTTGTCCCTTCGTCTCCAAACAGCTTAAAATTAAATGGCTGAGTTTCCACTCCCAGGAATCAAGTCTTGCTGCTGAGCTGAATGATAGCAAACTTTAGGGTCTGAAGAGTGATGTAATTGTTAGTCCAAATACCAAAAAGTAAATTCTGAGTATCAAGTGCCTAGGAGTGGCATCTGAATAACAAATCTGAATATTCCATTAAATCAAGCACATTATACTTTGCATTTTATTTTGGCAGTAACCTATTTGTTAAACATGGATCCTAAAGTCCTGATAAAACCAAAACTTCCTTATGGTAAGATTGCGGGATTAGCCCCAACTTTAGTAATTATTGGCTTGCTTCCAGCAAAAACTATCAACACTTTATCCTTAGAAGAAAATAGTTACCTTGAGGCCAATATTATACGGAATGCTTGAAATGGGTTTGAGATATATATGCCACATATGCACATATGTTTGTCTGCATATTAGGAATTCTGTATCTTTACTTTGGCATTGCCTTTAATATAAAATTAAACCTGTTTATGCTGATTTTTACATATGGATGGTTCTCCTATGTGCTTCATTAGTTACACATTATTTAATTACTCCTGTAGTATATGCTAGTCAAAATACAGATGCATTACAGTTCTGATTTGGAGTTCCCAGACACAAAATGCTTGCCATTATAATCTCTGAAATATTAATTATCAGTTCAGATATTCATAATTCTGACAAGAGTGCTCAGTAGAGCTTACTGCTGTGCAATAAAAAAGTCTTCCGCATGATCACCCTCTTGCCATCAGGAGTAATGTTGATGGGCAGGAAGGAATTTGACAGAATGACTGGTCTCTCCCTCCTTTTGCCCGAGCTTTCGTGATCCCACAACAGCTTACCAGGACACATGGGACTGGAGCACCGAGGCTGTTGGGAAAACTCACATCATGATCATCTCCCAGTGGAAATAGGTCCTATGTGGACCGCACTAATGCTGGGGCATAATGAACTATTTCACTCATCTTAGGGAGTCTACCACACTTCTCACTCATATTTTTATGAATATCAGAAAAGAAAATTTATATTTAAAAACAAGACCATAAGTTCTAGGTTAGACATTTCCTGTCATCTGGGAAGCTTGTAGAAACAGATAAAGCAGTTGTTCCATCTCATCTGACACAGGACTTTAGTTTTCTTGTTTCAGTCTTCCTCCTGATATTCATTCTCCTCCAGTTTGTAGGTTCTGTTCCTTGTCCTACAAGTGTACACCGATTTCAGTCTTCTCTCACACAGGTGCATCACCTTTTCACGCTAGAATCTCTACTTTGTTGCAGGATTTTAGTAGTTCATGATATTAAACATTATCAGATCCAGCTGCTCTGTGAACAGGGAAAGGTGCTGGAAGAGGAGGAGACATGACATTTTGCTCTTCCTTAATTGAATCATGTGTCCTGTGTTAGTGATATTAAGAGGATGCTACAGTCTCTTCAGAAATTAAAATTTCAACCAGTTCTCACAGTAAATAAACACTTGGTTATCTTTGTCTCTAAATTATGGCTCAAACACATGCCCCCTCCTCAGGTTTGCACTTCCTCTGTAGCTAAGGACCTCTCAGGGCTGGCATCAGAGCATTTTAGGACTTTATTATTACTTTTTACATGCTTTCCCCCAAGATTTTTACTAAGAAGCCTCCTTTCTTCCAGTCCGGTTGGCAGCTTCCTGTCATGTATTCCAGCTGGGAGAGCTTTCTGCATTGATTCTTGGCTAGTTTTCTCCCCAGCACCTGACCCTGTCGCTCACCCTTGGAAGTGTGAGTTTCTTGGTCTGTAGAAGTGGATATGACCTTGACATCTGTTCTTTCCAAGCAGGTCTTTTCTATCCCTCCCCTTCATGACTCTTGACAGCAGTTGCATGGTATCAGTACTTCCTCTTGTCTTCCACAATTTCCCAGCATTTTGTGTTTGCTTCTGTGTCCTCATTCACTAAAACAAGAGATATTCCTGCTGCTTCCTTCTGTTTGTTTGACACTGTAAGCTGATTCCTGAATAAGGAGTAAACAGCACAAATGGGAAGACGATTTGACTTAACATACATTCAAGGCTGTTTTTCTCTGTGCTCTCTCTGCAGCACCCACAGAGCTGGGAAGACTGACTGCTTTCTATTGAAACTAATTAAGTTGGCCTAAAATGAGGCCCTATCAGTTACTAGTTCCAAAGGTGAGAACTACTTTTTTTTTTTTTTATACTAGTTTTCATTTTATGGGGTGCATTCAGTAGAAAATACCCTGATTGCATGGCCAGTACTCTTCTGAGGATTCTTGTTAACTGTACCTTGTGCCTGTCTTATTATTTCATGCCCTAGCTAGGACCATTACAACCAGAAGCCCCTCATCCACGACTGAACAGAATCAAATAATGATTTTTTGTTTGGTTTTGTCTTCTATCTTCAAACCTTAGACTTTTCCCTTGAACCATTCCTTTTCTTTAACTTGCTTTTTATCCTATCTATATCTACAGAGCTTATATGTATCTCTAGTGTTAACATTTCATTTTTCATTTAAGATTCTGAAGTCCAGGTACTTTGCAAAATAAGACATTATCAAGATTTTAATCGATAAATAATCTCAGTGAATCTACACTGAATCACACTAACAATCACCTGTTGGTAACTCTTTTGGTTCAGCGTGGGGAACACCTGTATTTTCTAGGGTCACCTCTAGACAGTTATTGCTTCTAAAACTTCTGATAAGAGTTTAGATCATTATCTTAAGAAAAAATATACAATTATTTTGAGTTATTCAAAACAAAGGTTCTTCCTGACATGAAATTATACGTAAATCTTCCCTTACTGTCATTTTCAGAATTTCTGACACTGTTGGAGAGATTTACAGATCTTCTGGCTTTAGAATCTCAGACCGAGTTGAAAAATGAAATGTATTAAATCTGCACTTGCTATGTTATAAATACATTCTTTTGGAATTCCGTCATCACTGTGGTAATGCACAATCTGTTGTCTTTAACTGGATCACAATTCATGTGTCAGAATGATTTCCTAATAATTATGGCCCTTGATACCTTCATCGTTATGCAGCTCAGTGCAATGTGAAGAGCACTCCTCCTTGTATCACTCATTTTCTGCTGAAAACAGTAGTAGTATAGTGGGGGCAAATGTCAGGAGGATGGGGCCAGACTCTTCTCAAAGGTGCCCAGTGACAGGACAAGGGGTGGCAGAGCACTGGAACAGGCTGCCCAGAATGATTGTGGACTCTCCTCTGGAGATAATCAAAACCCGCCTGGACATGTTCCTGTGCGGTCAGCTGTAGGGAACCTGCTTTAGCAGCAGGTTGGACCGGATGATCTCCAGAGGTTCCTTCCAACCTTGACTGTTCCATGATTCTGTAAATCTGTGATCCTGCGAGACTGTATTTGTCTCTTCCTATGGAAGTGGTCTGTTGACAGGCCTTGAGAAGACTGAGGAGCAGCTTCGTTTTTGTTCATAGAGAGCCCAGGCACGCAGGAAAGCCAGGATCTAACATTTCCATCCTCTTGGCTCGGGTCAAGGATGCAGACCTCAGATAGCTTTCTTGCCTGGAGGCCAACTGGTACAACAAAGCTTTTCTCTGAAACAGAGCAGCCACGTCCAAACTACCTACTGGAAATGATCCCTGGCCGGTGTTCATTCCTGAACCATACCATGGCAGTGTCTTGGAGAGTTGTAGCTAGCCGGAGCCAGAACTCTGCAGAAACTGTAAACAATTTAACAACATGGAATAATAGAATCACCAGGTTGGAAAAGACCTCTTAGATCATCGAGTCCGACCATTCCTGTCTGCCACTAAACCATTTCCCTGAGCACCTCATCTATCCGTCTTTTAAATACCTCCAGGGATGGTGACTCCATCACCTCCCTGGGCAGCCTCTCCCAGTGCCTGATGACCCTTACTGTGAAAATTTTTTTCTGATATCTAGTCTGAACCTCCCCTGGCGCAGCTCGCAGCCATGCCCCCTTGTCCTATCACCTTTCACTTGGGAGAAGAAGCCAGCACCCACCTCTCTACAACCTCCTTTCAGATAGTTGTAGAGAAAAATAAGATCTCCCCTCAGCCTTCTCTTCTCCAGGCTAAACAACCCCAGTACCCTCAGCCGCTCCTCCTAAGACTTGTTCTCCGGCCCCTTCACCCCCTTTGTTGCTCTTCTCTGGACACGCTCCAGAGCCCCAACATCCTTCCCAGAACATAGACAGTCACAAGACAGTGCTCAGGCCTGTGCCCTGATGCTGTTTGATTTGCCAGTGCACATGAAGGTACTCTTTCTGAGCAACCTTCCCAACATGTCCCCTTTGGTTCTGGGGAGATGGCATCTTACATCTACATCAATGCACACTTCACCCCTGCTCACCATGCTTGCCTGTGCTCACCACACATGGAGAAGCATAAAAGCAATTGCCGCAGCAGCTCTATTAGACAGAATAGCTGGAAATTGAATAATGTGTTGGCATTGTTGCAAAAAAAAACTAATTTGGAAAGACTGTGCTCTTAATAAAAGAGAAATACAATTTATTTAGGAAAACAAGGAGAAGTTGCACTCACCTCTCATGCTTTCCTGATATTTGGATCTTGTTGCACGCATATTGTGATATCTATAGGTCCTGCCAAGCTGTGTAGGCAAGCAAAGTCTGTGTCTATTCTGATCCTCTGGAAGCTGTTGTGCAGATGAGGTTTTCCATCATTCTGCAGTTTCTTCCTTTTCATTCATCCCTGTCTCATCCATAAATGGTCACCTTCTCATTGGTTCTTCACATACAATGCAATTTCTGGTGCTCTGCTCTTATTAGTTAACACCATATAAGAAAATGTGTTTGAGTTGTTTTATGTAGGAAATATTCTTGGTCAGAGCAATTTTGCTTTCCCTAAACAGAGCAGAGACACTGGCCTTGGGCAGAGGTGAAGTGGAGGAACACAGCTACCTGTATATTCTGGAACACCTTGCCACCAATTCTTTGCAGCATAATAAATTTGAAGCTGAACACACAAAATTTTTTTTCTTTGAGATCTTACAGACCATCCTGGAATTGACTGCTCATGATTGCTTTTGGAAACCTCACCTATTTTCACATTTGAACCACCGAGCAGTAACAGGTTGGTGTTTGGGGGCAATTTGCTCCAGAAGGGAAGCCTTGTTACTGCCAATTGTACTGTCTGAGGCCAAACACACTCTATGCCAAGGAATAAATTCTGAGATTAACACACAGAGAAGGCTCACAGAAAGTGCGTTTGTAATTCTTCAGCTCTCTGAATTCTTCCCATTTCACTGGGAAGAACATGGAAGTATTTTCAGATTTTTCCTGCTGAAAACACTTTTTGTTCTTGTGCCCACACATATCTGATAGAACCATGCCTCTGCCTCCTTTAAACGCTCTTTTAGATCATGTACTGCATTACACATTGTTGGAAAAGAAAATGAAAAGCAGACTCCTCTTGAAGCCGATCTGTACTTCTCTGTGTTAATTTGCAAGACTGACAAAAATCGTGCTATATTGGAAACCAGTATCTTTCTGCTGGTTTTGCCTATTATTAAATTATACATTAAATTTTGATGGAGGTTATCTGTCTACCTTGTAGGCCTATATATGCAAATCAAAAGCTCTAAGTATTGTGTCTGTCTACAGCCAGAAAGTTTGAATCACAAGCAGTAGAAAATATGAAAGAAAATTTCCTCTATCAGTTAGGAGGAAATTAGATGCTTTATAGGGCTTTTCCCATTCCTTCCATGACTCTTCAGTACTAAAAAAACCTTGAGGCTGAACAGCATTGTTCCAGTTAATGCTTTTATTTTTTTTGTATATAGAAACCAATATAAAAAAAAAAAAAAAGGTATTGTACTTTAGTCTTTGGAAAGATCTCCTGGCTCTCAGAACCAACAGAGGCTGTGCGAACCTTGAAAACTCAGCTACAAGGTCTTCTATCAAGCCGTTGTGGTTCAAAAAACAGAAGATGTGTTTCTTGTGTTTGTAGCTAATCAGGTCTCCCAGGCACTCACCATCTATGCAGAGATTACTCTGAGAGTGTTATTCTCATTTTACTCTTACAGTACAGGGATGCAAATAAGAACCTGATCTTACCTGTGAGCATCGCCCACAGTACAGTGCTGGCATTAACGTGAACCATGCAACAGGGTTCAGGTCACCTCATCATGCACCCATCTGATTTACTGTGGTTGCATCTGCTTTTGTGGTGTCGGTACTACGGAGTATGTGGGCAACTGCAGGACGACTAGGGCTGCAGAACCATGCAAATGGGAGATAATGAAGCAAACATTGCAGATGGCAAAACAAGGAGCTTCCTGCCAATCCTTGCACCAGTGCCCATGCCAACCATGCTCTGGATCTCTATGAAGCAAATTAATCCGTTGCATGGGCCTTCTGATTTTTGATGCCCAGGATCAATTGTCAAGCTGCACAAGATCTGCAAGTGAAACACTTTTAGGAAAGAAAACTCAAAGAACCTGCCCCTGCCTTTGGCTGTTTGGTGAGAAATTAGCAGTCAGATTAAATGAGAGAAACAGCCTAGAAAGGTCCTATGAAACTGCTGCTCTCTCACTTCCACTCCTCTGTGTTACAGTCCAGATGAGAAGACATCACTGACTCAGTGACTGAAGAGTGCAGCAGCTCTGGAGTGACAGCACACCAGCAGAAATGGTGCGAGCAAGGGGGAGAGTGCTGTAGTGCAGAAAGGCTCATCCGCAGCATGAAGCTTTAAAACAGCACCATGTGCTGCTGGGCTGCAGGTAAGGAGAGTTTACTTCAGTAACCACAGAAGATGGTCTAACAGCTGGGAGAGGAAGCACAGCCACCTGACCACAGAACCTCTCACCTTCAGCATAATTTGTCAGTCTTCTCTGCTGTTATCCTCCTGGGGATTAGATGTTCCTCTCTCATTAACCTCATTATCTCACCTTACTTCAGCCAGTCAGGCTTTCCTGGCAGGCTTGTAATTCCCTCTGCAAATTCCCCAACAGAAGACCATTTAATTGCCCTTTTGCCACGAACACTGCAATTTAGCTGTCTACAGATATTTCCTTATGTTGACTATATAATACTTGACTTGAAAGCTTCTCCCTGCACTGTGCTGAGTGTTGGGGATGGTAGGTGAAAGCGTGAGTATGGGCAGACAGATCTAAGAGTGTGCATCTTGATTTTGTGCTTTTGATTCAGTTAAGGAGCCCTGTGCAGCAGGGTTGGGTTCAATCTGGTAAATGTGTTGAACAGAAACTCAACAATAGAATTCATGCATGCTCAGGAAAGTGAGTGGCAAGCTGGGAACAAAGAAAGATGGAGAACAAAAATGGAAGGATGAGGACAAGAGGTGGAACATGAAGCAGAGCAGAAAGGGACACATGGAAGTGGAACAACAGGGACAAAAGTTAGCATAAGAGGAAAATAAAGAGATGATTAACTGTGATGAAGCATAGTAGGTGCTGGTATATTGGATACCAGCAACAGCCAGACATGTTCTTGGGCACACAGATTTCAAAATATAGTGATTTTCAAGGATTTGTCTTTAAATCCTGGAAACATGTTAAAAAGGTTTGACATTCCAAGTAATAATATGCACATACATAAGAAATAATGTGGTTGATCTGAGAAATTACAATATTTATCCTGGTGTAGTATAGCCATTCTTTGTAGTGGGAAATGCAGTCCCCAAAAATGAGACTTCTGAAGACATTACTTATAGTTTGCATGTGTGAAAAACCTACATTAATTGCTCACAGTAAGATTACTACAGGTAGTCTGAAGAGAAAAAAACAATAATTATTTTCATAGACAGCTTTTTTCTGTAATAAAATATATAAGTGCTTGGTGATATTACTTATGACAAACTTTAAAGCATTAGCAAAAACCTGCCGGGTTTAATGAAGATTTTAAAGCCACCAGCAACTCACATAATACACTTCATGCTCCACATTTTTTAGACATATTTTTTCACTTGAAGTCTTAAAAAAATCTCTACATATCGTATGTGAAATTTCATCACAGAAGTTAGCTGGTGACATGTTACTTTATTATGGCAACTACAATGGATACAACCAAGCCTTGAAGCAAAATTTTAGGGCTGTTTTATAAACTTGGGAATGAACTCTGTGAACTTATTATGGAAAAATTGACTCAACCTGTGTCTAAAGAACACCTAGGGCAAGTCCTGTGATGGGATGTAGTCCAACATGCAAGTGCTACTTCTGCAGAGTTACAGGTATGGCTTGGTACCAGGGAGTGCTTAGGTGGTGTTGGAGAGAGCAAAACGTGGCTGGTGTGTTAGAGATCCTCTTCTGTTGCCTTCCTGAGAGTGCATGAAACATCTAAGTACTGAGGGGGATGTTCTCAAAAGTATTATAGCACCTATTTGTCTGTGAAATTAGTACTTTGGATGCTTACATGCCTCTGAAAATATGGTTGTTAGGCAAATTGACAGGATTTAAAGTGGAAAAAATAAAAAAACCCCTGTCATTGAAAGAGTTTATGATGTTGCTTTTTCACATAGTGTCTACATTTGTCCCTGAAAGATTAAAAAAAAAAGGATAAAAACATGATTTCTTACTGTCTGAAATAATCAGTGATTCCTTTATTTTACAGCAGGGTCTTATTAACACTTGATTTTATGGGGAGTTAAGCTCCTGGAGTCTGGCAGCTGTAGGAGGATTTTGGCTTTGTTTTTTTTATAACAATGTGTCTCTAATCCTCAGAGCTGCAATGAAAAGTTTAAAAATATGGCTGGAGGATCAAAGGTCACATTTGGGATCTTAGAGGATCAAAGGAGAAAAATAAGGATCACCCCACATTGTAGTATTATTAAAGTTATAAATATGCATAGGGAGACATCATAGTAGGAGTGGGGAGGTTCATGCATGTTTTTTTTTTAAGTTTGGGAGTTTGGCCATACTGCTTTTATGTTACTGCCTAAACCCTATTTGATGTTATCCACCATTATTCATCTAAATAATGTACAAGAAGAAAAGAAATGAATATAGATTTAAAATACTAAATGTGGACAGAAATGACAGTATTGTAGGAAGCAAATCTGCATAAGTAAGGCAATCGATTATATATATAGTAGATTTTATTCCACGTCAAACATTTGTTCATTTAATAAAGAACAGCCAGGAGATCTGCTTACTTACAGTACCTGGTGCTAAAATCCTTCTAAAGAAATTCTAGCTTTTTTTGCTTATTTTTTAACTTGCAGGACCACAGTGGCAATGAAAAATGTCCTGACAGTTTTTTATAGATACGTTTATTAGCAATTTTCTCACTTGTTGATGCAGAGTCAATCGTTGTTCCCATATCCCTCGGCAGAAGCACTTTGTTGGCAGAAGAGTTTATATAACAATGCCAGGGGAAGCGTTACAGACATGGCTCCTCTTTCTGGGTGGACTCCCAGCCTGCCCCAGGCACCTTCTACTGTCTGGGGCAATTCTGCTTCCTTGGTCTGTGTGCTGTTAATATCCCTTTCTGATCCAGTGACAATGTTGTTAACCCCTGTGGTCTCATTTCTGGGTCTGTTTCCTTCCATGATATCCTGTAGGAACCCATAGGGCAGTTATACATAACATTAAAAAGAGGGTTCATAGTTCTACTTGATTCTATAGAGTTTTAGAGAAGTAGCTACAGACTTTATACTTGACCTAGCTTTGCATCTGTTAAATCCTGAGACTTCCATGAGGAAAGAAAGAAATATGAATTCTTGTATTTCTTGAAGACAGCCATTGCAATCCTATATTTTTTCAGCAGATAAGATTTTAATGGAAAACACTTCCATTTCTGCCCTCAATGCTTATAAGTCATTGTTCTATGGTATCTCGTAAGATTTGTTAGAAGCAGTTATGCTGTAAACTCTGTGAATACAAACATGCACAGCCTTGAAGCCAGTGAAATTTCTGTTTAAATGATGTGATCAAAGGGCCGAGGCTGTACTGGGCTTGGTCTGATGGTCAGATCAGGCAGTGTGAAACGTGCAGGGATTGTCAAGGGAAGGAGAGCCACTTCTAAAGCAAAAGCTCAGGTTTTGATCCAAAATGTATGTTTGTTTCTGTGAGTATGAAAATCACTTGCTGGTTTAAGGTGAAAATGTCTCTCTCTCTTCTTGCTACCCAGACATCTCAGCCCCGAACGCCCCTGGTAGCAGAGGTGACATGGGATGGTTTTGCTCCGTAGCTGCAAGGCAGCAACCAGCACAACAGCAGGTGTGGCGGATTTAGAAAGGTTTTCATTTTATGATAATCTGTAAAGTCAAAATTTGTCTTTGGGTTTGAAGGCTTTTTGGAGGGAGTGGAATAAATCGTGTTCAAGAGTGGATCGGGGCCCTCCTGGCCTTGGCACAACTTCCGTGGCAGCATGAAGGAGGGCAGCGTGTGCCCAGGGCAGGGAGCTTGGCAGGGATGCTGGGACGGTCTCCCTGCCCAGGGACATCCCTTGTCCCTGTCCCCACGCCCAGACCCACCCCTCAGGCCAGTCCCCATGACCAGCCTTGCGCCATCCCTTGGGCCAGTGCCCCGATTCTTATGCTCCGTCCTATCCTTTGTCCCGTTCCTGTTCCCAGCCCCATCCCTTGTCCTGTTTCCAGCCTCAATACTTGTCCCGTTCCGAGCCCCATCCCTTGTCCCTTTCCCCGTTCCCAGCCCCATCCCTTGTCCCGTTCCCAGCCCCAATCCTTGTCCCTTTCCCCGTTCCCAGCCCCATCCCTTGTCCCGTTCCCAGTCCCAATCCTTGTCCCGTTCCCCGTCCCCAGCCCCATCCCTCATCACGTTCCTCATTCCCAGCCTCATCCCTTGTCCCGTTCCGTTCCCAGGCCCATCCCTTGTCCCTGTTTCCAGCCTCAATACTTGTCCCGTTGCCAGCCCCATTCCTTGTCCCTTTCCCCGTTCCCTGCCCCATCCCTGCCTCCACGGGAAAGAACCCTCCTCCAGGGCACGACCGGGAGAAATCCTGGGCAGAGGGAGGGGAGGAACCAGCCTGTGAGGTCGGGAGGGAAGGAGCCGCGCCTCCTCCGTGCCTTTTGGCCAGGTGAATCCCAGCCTTTCGCTCCAGCCGCCCGGGAGATGCGGGCTCAGCCCCGGCTCCTCTTTCCCACCTCCGAAGGGGCCGAGCGGGAGCCGGGAGGGAAAGTCGCGTTGTCCCGGCTTTGCCCTCCCTCCTCCTGCCCGCGGGGGATCCGCGCTGCCTCCGCCTCGCCCCAGCGCCTTCCCCTTTTTTTCGGGTTTTGTTTCTTTCGCCTGTGTTTGGGTTGGTTCCCGCACCCCTGGCTCTGTCGGGAAGAGCGCAGCCGGGCTGGGCGAGGGGAAGGAAACTTTCTCACCCCCCCAGGATGCTCCGGATATTTTTAAAAGGGCGGAAGAAGTGAGAAAGCGAGCAGCGTTTGTAAGGGCATCTCATGCTCTTGAGAAGGTCCCCTCTGACACCTCTCTGCTGGGATTAAAGGCCGGAGCTGGAGAAACTCCTCCCCTTCCCTCTGCTTCTCCCCCCTCCCCGGCCATTAAAAAAAAAAAAAAAAAAAAAAAAAAAAAGACAAGAAAAAAGAAAATAAGGAGCCTGGAATAACTGGGGACGGTGGGGAGAGGTGGAAGAGGAGCCTCCCTCTCCAGATCCATCGCCCAGCACCACGCCTCGGTGGAGGGATGGGAAGCACTGCCATGGACAAGAAGAAAGATGCCTCCAGCTGCAGCAGGAAAAGCTCCAGCCAGAAGAAACTCATGCTGCGAGTGCACATCCCTGTAAGTGGCTCCCTGCTCTTGCTCCCCTTCAGCAGCTGGCGTGGTTTAGGCACCGGGGCATGTTTTTCTCTGACATGTAGAGCAGCGAAAGGCAGGGCGAGTGCCTCCTGCCGCTGAGGTCTGGAGTTCGGGAGATGCTGGGCTGGGGGCTGCAGCCTGTGCAACACCCGAGGCCTCCCCATCTGGGGTGGGTTGGAGCATCGGGGGCTCCCCTGGTCTCTGCCCCCCATGCAGTGTCCGTGGGACAGAAGAATGAGGAGAGCTCTGTCTGCATCATTGCTCCGTGCCCTGAGCTCTCTTTGGTTCAGTAGATCTCTTCCAGGTTACACGCAGGGGGTTTAGCGAGAGATCTGTCCACCCCCAAATGCTGGTTTCAACATCCCCAGGTTTGGCTCTGGGAACTGTCCGTGCCTTGTGGCTGAATCAGAGTGTTTAATCTGACTCTTCCCTCTCTCAAAACTAATCCACATCTGAATTTCTCAGGGCTGGGGAACCCAGAGCTCACTCAGATTTGGACACAAGCAGATGTTTATTGCCGAAAGACAGGAACAGTTGTATCGCCACGGTGGAGCAGACTAGTGAGCCGTGCAGGCTGTTCACTGACTCTGTTTTGGTTTGTATAGTCACACTATGAAGCAACATGCAAGAAACTATGGTATATAGATACAGAATAACCTCAGCCCAGAAGTTTCTCTGTTTCTAGTGAATACTAAAAGGCTGTCTGGCTCTGTCTTAAGAATTTACACACCCTTCAAAAACTTTGGTTGTTGTTTTTCTTTACTATTAGGATGTTCTTGTTGTCTCTGTAACTATTTAGGTTTTTATTCTCAGTCCCAATGTGCTTTTGGTTTCAGTATTTCTGGCAAGAAATGGCAGAGTCCCCGTGTCTTTTTTTGTGCAACTTGTTTTCTTTATTTTTTTTTTTTTCAAATCTCATTATATAAAAGTGGGAAACAGTCCTGCACGTGTCTCTGCCAGACCACCAGGGAGCAAAAGGATACTGCTGGTTTTAAGTTTTTCCTTTGTTTTACAGAAGAATAAGAAGTCAGAGCAAATTTATTAGGTGTCTTGAGTATGTGGAATAAAATGGAGGAGAACTACATGGCTCTTCTACAGATTTTGTTTTTCTCTGGAGAGGAATGCAAGCCCAGGAGCCTAAGCCAAACTTCTGGAGCTCTGAGTGCGTCCAGTACTAGGAGAAAAGGGTCTGTTCCTGCTAACATGGGTGTTGCCTATGCATTTGTGACTGGAGTTTTTAGGCAATAATATTTGCAAGTTACCAGTAGTACTTCACAATAGCAATGTAAAATACCAAGAAAATAAGATGTACCACATCAAAGCACCACACACCCTGTGCGCCTTATTCCTTACCCCCTGCCTGCTGCATTGTCTCTGCCATCTCTTTCCATAGCCCCTCACCTCTGACTCAGTCTGACCGGGCACTTCTCTGCGGCTGTATCTCCACCTCTGCTCCAGGCAGTTGCATTTTTTGACTGCTGAAGAGCCACAGGTAGTTTGGGAGAAGGTGCACTTGCTGGAGGATTTTGCAGGATCCATCTGGTGCTTTTGAAATACCTTGTGATCCCCAGGTAACTCTGATCGCACCTGTACTTAACAGCAATATTCCCCATTTAATTGTTGTGAAGCTAAGGTGGGAAAAGTGCTGAAGTAACTTATTCACACTTAAGAATCATGGACAGATGAAGGCTAATCCGTCCTCCTAATTGCCTCCCTAAGCTCACAGACAACCTTTCTTCATGAGAGCTGCTTTAGTTCTGTCTTGGATTGAACATCATTAGTAGTGGGATGTAATTTTTCATATTCATTAATCTCTTGGCTTCTTTGCTATACAGTTTGTTACCTTGGTCATGGTAGTTATTCAGACACAAGCCTACAAATGCCTGATACTACACTGAAGTTGACACAAGTTTTATTGTTCGCCCAGCTGGAAGCAATTCAGAATTCGGTAATGAGATAACACCTTCCATTCCTCCTTTATATCCCCAAAATACAATCCTTCTGTTCCATTCTGCATCATTCTAGCATCCTGAAATGGATTGTTGAGGCCGGGATCTTTCAGATTGTACTCACATTTTTGGTGGCTTTCTGTTATCTGGTAGAGTTTAAATACAACTGTGCTATAAGAAAGAACATTTTTCTCATTCTCTTCATTTGACAGTGGAATCTGCATTTGAAAAGATTCATTTAGACTGTTTTTTTTTCCTTTCATAACGTTTTCTTGGCTGTTGTTTTGAAGCATCATTCCTATTATTTCAGTGGCGCCTGTCAGTGTAGCTGTAGTTGTCAAGGGAGCTTTCACCAGACAGTAATTTTTATTTTGTTCATCCTCTTCTTTGTTTTGCTGTGAGATCATGTTTATTGCTGAGACATGTAATTCTTGCTCATTGAGACCTTCAAATTAGGAACAAGAGAAGGACTGACAAGGTCTGAGTAGGAAGAGTGAGAGGAGTCAGTTCTGAAAGAGCAACAGTGGGGCAGGAAGATACTGTTGTGATGTAGGCTACCCTGAAACATATCTATTGGTCACATAGAAATGCTAATTGGAAAAATAAGACACATACTGTGCAGGAAAAGAATAATGGAAAATATGCTAGAATCAGGTTAGAGGATTGTGAAATAATAGGCATGTCTGAAAAAAAAGCTGTATGCCATTCTTCCCTCTCCTGCATATTTTTATTTTGAGCTTGCTTGTGACAGTAGGGAAAAAATGGATCAATATAAGAAAGCTGGTTTTATGTCTTGCAACACAGCTGGGCATTTATCAGGTACATTTGTCTCTAGCAAGAGCAAGAGATGACACAAAAAGTCTGGAAACACTCTGTGATCCATCTCCTTCAACACAAGTGGGTGACGCCCAACCTTTGCTTCTGGGAATCATGGTAGACCACTGAGTTCCTGCCAGTTGGGTTTCCTAGCTGCTCTCAATTTGCCATTCAGTAGCAAGAGTGAAGTGGTGGACATTGTATTCTGTTGGCATGGCAGGGAAGTATTTGCTAAATGCTGGACTGATTAAACAACTTTATGGGTTTGTTAGTTGTTTTCTTTGCAAATACACAACTGACAAACAAACTGGTGATTAAGATGGACCATATATATAATATATTTGCAAGAACCTTTGTAAAGTAAAGGTCGTATCAGCAGCATGTTCTGAAGTCTTGAAATTAGAGATGCCTAAAAGGAAATTTCTGTTCTGAATAACCCTGCAAGCTGCTACAGATTAGGATAGAAATCTTTGCTCTCTAGATGCATCACATCCGTAATATGAAGACATTAGCTTTATATAATTCCTTTTTAAGCCATTAGAAGATAATGCTTGTGCATTGCTCTGAACATTTTAAAAACTCTATTCTAAGATGGGATGCAATTGTCTGCAGAGTAGGAGCTCACAGCAGTGAGATCACTATGTTCTTTTTCATCTTGCAAAATCGATCTGTTCTAATGTTAACGTTAGCATTGTAACCCCATTTTGCTTCGAAAAGAGGAGAGATTCCGCTCTTGCTTACTTTGAATTTCAGCTGGGATAACTCAGTCAGCGCCAGCAAAGTTTTGTTGTATTTACAGTGGTGCAACTGAGGGCTGACCCTGTCGTGAGAGCTTCACAGTGGCAAATGCCAAGCACCTGCTGCTCCCAGCAGGTGTGGATTGGAGAACCTTGGCACTTCTTTGGATTTTTCCCAAATACATCACAAAGTGACTTTTTTTCAAAAGAACAGAGATTTTTTTTTTTTTCACTATGAGGACAAAAATAACATCTGCAAATGAATATAAAAACATCTTTCAGTTCAATGAAGTGGCTGTTGCCTCTGGTACTTTAGCTCTGACAGCAGAGCTGATGCAGTAGAAGGATGCTCTTGGAGATCATGATCCTTTATTTTCAATGTCACACAAATAAATGTCTCTGCACAGTTTCTCCCATTTCTTTGTCAGCCTCTGTGATTTTGAACAGACTCCTCAATGTGCAAATTTATTGCTGTTTCCAGGCCTGTTGTTATGTTGCAATGCCAAGCTGAAACATCAGATGGCTTAAATATTTCTAACCGAATAGATGACAGTGATGCTCTGACAGCTAGTGTTGGCTCAGGCGCTGCCCTTCCATCTTGCTTTCTGCACTTGCAAAGTCATTAATGGCCGCATGCCTAATAAATGAAATGATTTTGTATGAAATGATTTTGTTCTGCCAGTTTTTGCGGGGTGATTCCAGTCTCCTGGTCATTGCTGGGTGGGCTGATGAGAACAAGTCTTCAGTTTAAGCATCACTTTAGGAAGCTGCAGATGAGGAATAAGCTGGTCTATTCTTTCAAAGGAGATGAGGGAATTAGCTCCCAATGTGATTAGGAATGAAACAAATGCTCGTTTTCTTGGGAAAAGGAGATGGGGGGAGAGGGAGACAGAGGAGAGACACGTTTCCTTAAAATTAAATCTGCGATTGTCTTCCCCATTGCTCTCATAGGGCAGTGTCTGAGTTGTCTTGAGCCTCCATAGCCTTGAAGTTTAAGTTTAAATTTGGATTCCTCCCTAAAGGATCTGAATGGGCAAGAGGTATTTGTTCAGGAGCATTGAAATTGCACTTTGAATCTATATGAAGGAAAAAAAGAAAAAGTTCATGTTTGCAATTGTAATAGCTGCCACTGTAATCAAAGAAGCTTGTAGTCTCTTTGGTTTTAAAGCACTGTACAAACTGATCATTAACGTATTGAAAAGTACTGCTTTTTTAAATCATCACTTTTTCTGTTAGAGATTTTGCTCCTAAATGGTCTCATCCAACCTCCTTTATTTACACTTGTAAGCCCCATGAGGACTGTGGGCTCAGGGGAATGTGGATTTCCTTGGAGGAATAAATGTGGATGATGTGATTCTTGCTCTCCTGGAAGGTTACTCACACTGTGCTGGTGTTGGGAATTACTGAAACAGAAGAGAATGTCATACTCCTAGAAGGATCAGGAGTGAAATGGAATGAAGTAATCTCCACCTGGGAGGTTCCAGTGCCTGTTCACAGACCTGCAAGGTTCAGCCTATGCCCAATTTCACCTGAGAACCACGTTGTGTTTGAGGGGGCTGCTCAGATGTGACTGAAAGAAGGATTTCACCCTGAAGACTGGATTCAACAATCATTTTGGTGATGGTCTATGGACGATCATGCACTGGCTTAACAGATCTGATCGGAGTAGAAAGGAGCCAAAAACTGTGTCAGCGTGGCAGTTGGTAGACCAAATTATGGATATTCACATTGAGTGAAGTACCACACATAGTTCTCATCCCTTTGGAAAAGAGCTGAATTTTATGAAAAGACATCTCATGCCCAGGAAATAATGAAGGAGCAGAGGTGGTTACAACTGAAATGAGGCATCAAAGTGACGTCAGTAGCAGGCAGAAGGTGTCACAGAATATGTCTGTCTGGCACAGAAATAGCCCCTTTGTGGGCTACATTACCCTAGACTGATCATCACGCTTTGACAATTAGGGCCTGATCTGGTTGCAGAGGACCGCTGTCTCAATTTTCTGCTGTTGTTTGCTCTGTAGACACACTGTAGAAAGTGTTACGGCCTAACAAGTAGGGAGATGTATGCATGTCTTCAAAGGCAAAAATTAAAAATGGCTTTACTGCATCTTGAATGGATTATGTTTTTTTTCCTGGAAAAGGGAACTTATGTATGCACAGTGATACAAGAAGCCATCAGTAAATATAAAATATTATTGGTGATTTGTTGGTATAGCTTTACACTATTGCTGAACTATTTCTTGTGCTAACAGTGACTTGAAATGCTGGTGTACATGGCAATTTCTGCTGCAGACTGATTTTTGTGCTTACTCTTTAGGTGTTTGTGAGAACTGGAATATAATGCTTTGATTTAGTGTTTGCTTCTGTAATCCTGTCTCTCTTAAACTGCTTGCAATTAACTACATATGAAATCTTTACAGCATGAAAGCATTATTTACACAGCAGAGAGCCAAAACATAACATGGTACTCTAGGTTTTGACATTGAGGATACACAGAATGGTATAAAGGCTCCTTTAAATTTTTATATAATTTAGCATGACAGTAAATTACATTATGCAAGCGTGACTTAGTGGAATGCATAGCAAATGCATTGCAATATAGGTTTCATGGTTGTCATTTTTATCACCTGTCATGATTGTTCAGAGCCTGGGGTCATTATTGCAAAGGGTGCCTGTGATCTTCTGCTCCAAAACCAGAACCTATGTCATAAGCTGAAGATTTAATCTATTTTTGGAGTCAGAATGGTAGAGGTCTATGCCTTTTTTAAGCTGGAGAATACATTCATAAATCTGGAGTTTCATTAGGAGGAAGTGTGTGCATTATATGCATTATTAGCTGTGTTAAGAAACCTTTATCATAATTTATTCATAATGGGTATTGTGCGATTTTCAGTCATTTTTTTCATGTTGTTAATGCTGCTGGAATGATGAAAATGAAAAATGCTCAGCTTCTGCAAGGTGAAGAAAGAAAAGCTGAGTGGTCAAAGTGCTGGCTTACAGCACTACAAAACACAGGACTTTCCTGCTCAGTTGTAGACTTGCTAGTAGTCTGTTGTGAATCACTGAAGTTTGGTTTGTGGAAGCTTGTTGATTCCTTTAGAAATGTTTGGAAACATGTTTTCCAAGGAATTAGAGAAATCAATACTTGGTAAACGAGATTAGGGCTAAAGTTTGAATCCAAGCGTGAAGAAACATTGTGATGAAGACAAGTTCTCCATAGAAAAGGTGTAGTTGTAAGAATGTAATGAGCTTAGCAGGTGCCATTAGTATTGCCTATAGCTTGTTTGGTGGAAAAAATGGATTGTTACCTTCATACTTCTTATTTTGAACGGAAATCAGAAAGGACACCTGGAATTATGCATGGAATGCTGACATGTATCACTATGACTCTATTTTTGCTACCTAGCCATAATCTTTGACAAGTTTCCACAGATTTGGGATTGTTCTGTGTCTTTAAATAATTGTGTGTTTAATGTTTGCTAAGCCTATGTTGTCTTGCTTTTGGTGATGTGGCCTATCTAGATCCAGCACCACTAAATCCCACTAACCCCAACATCCCACTAAATCAGGCTGCCCAAGGCCCCATCCAAACTGGCCTTGAACACCTCCAGGGATGGGGCATCCACAACCTCCCTGAGCAACCTGTTCCAGTGTCTCACCACCCTCATGGTGAAGAAATTCTTCCTTATGTCTAGCCTAAATCTGCCCCTCTCCAGTTTATACCCATTCCCCATTATCTTCTCACTACAAGCCTTTGTGAACAGTCCCTCCCCAGCTTCCCCAGCCCCTTTCAGGACTGGAAGTATCTTCAAGACTATACAACTTCATTGCTCTGAAGGAATGCAGTTGGGCAAGTGAAAGCTCATTGAGATTAAATTTGTTCAGCCACTACACAGGCACATTGATTTTAAGTGTGTTTACAGTTGGCTGGATCTTGTCCCAAAAGCATAGTATCCACCTGGGGAGTGAAACTGGATTTGGCCATTTAGCGTAGAGACTTCTGGGAAAAGATGCTTCAAGATGGGAGTAGAAACTGGTCACAATAGTCCCGACAAAGGCATGTGGAAGAAGGGTACAGTAAGGAAGAGATAAAAAATGGTGCCTAGTCAGTGTTATCACAGTATGTATGGGAGCTTGCCAGCTTCTCAGCAGAGCATTGCATCATGTGGAATGTGGTTTTCATCATGCGTTGTCATTCCCTTTGCATAAATTAATTAGAAGGGGATTTGCTGTTACTGGGTATTAATCATGGCTTCTGTACTGGAAGTATGATCTAAACCAAGAGGCATGAGAAAAGACAGTTCAGGGATAAGAGCCCTAAATCATCACCTAGCTATCTGAATCTCTATCTGCTGTGTTGCCTGAGGCTGGACAGAGGAGAGTCCTTGATGTAAGCTTTGCATGATGAATAGCTGGAGCTCACGGTCCACAAAGAATGTTTCACACATAAAGTACAAAGGAATAGTAATTTTATTTTCACTTTTTCACTGTTTTAACGTGGTGGCTGGTAAATTCTGATCTGCTTTTAACTTACTGGTGTGCCATATAGAAATACTGAATCATCTTATGGGATGTTATTTCCATCCATGACTGAAAGCTGTTGAGCTGGATGTGTAGGCATGCGTGTGGATATATATGTTGGTAAAGCCAAAATCTCTGAAGTTTTAAAGCTTTGATAGATGTTATATACTGGAAGTGTGTGAGAGGAAGCATTGTTTTCCCTGATGCACCCATATTCAAGTAGAATGTTGGAGTTTAAGCAACTGTCTTCATGCTGTACAGGACTATGATCATTAGACTTATGAAGTCTTGAGATCCAGTTCACTTACCTTAACAATAAGCCCATTCTTCCTCCTATGGTGTTTGTCCCATATGGATCCATGTACAAGCTTAGCCTAAGTCAGCAGTGATGGAAAAAGTATTTTTCGTTTTGGCTTTTGAAAATACATGTGAAGTGAAGTTATTCCAGTCTAATCTCTACAGACAGCTGTGACATCCTAAAACAACACCATTAGGACTGTTTCAGCAGTCTGTGTAGGAGGAACAAGGATTGAGGATATTAGATAAATTAGAGGAGACTATATCAATTTCCAGCATCAAATGCAGTGCTTCAATGAGTGTGCTTAATTATCATACCCTCCATGTGGTTCATGTGGTTGCTGAAAGTGAGGCATTACTCTTCTTTTCGTCTGAATAGCTGGTGGCACATCAGTTGTAAGTGATCTTGAAACAAGGCATCTGCAGCCATTTGACATGTAGTCATCTATAAACTCAAGCAGATGGAGTTGGGGGCATCGAAAACAGCACTTTACCAGCCACCTGCAGCTCCATCCAAAGAGTTTGCAGGCATCCCATCTCCTCCATTCCTGCACTCCACTGACTCCACTTTTCCTGCCAGTTGCTGGAGCCGGTCATTCTGCAATACTGTCACCAACATGGTCTCAACCCCATCCTTCTTGGACACTCCTTCAGCTGATGTTTGATCAGCTTTACATTTTTGTGGGGAAATGGAGAGCTTCTGCCATTTGAAAAGCTGAGCCGACATTATTCATAAACATAAGATTTATAGCCTGAAATGAATGGGAGGAAGAGGTTCAGCTCTTCTCTTTGCCCTTTTATTTAGCTTTGTTAAAGGTAAATACTGACTTAATAGACTTCTTTTAGTTGGGTGTCGGTTAATTATTAATTATATGTTTTCCTTATATACTGTACACACTCTAAGCTGTGCAGAGACAGGAGGGTACATGCCAGCATTTTTCTGTATAAAGTAATACCAGTAATTCAAAAACTGCAATTACTTCAGTTCTTTTTTTCTGCACTGCTTACTTGAAGAGTTCTGTCTCCTTTCACTCTGGCAGACCTGTGGAGGCATCATCCGTTGGCATGCAAAAGTCGCTGTTAAATGGACTCTTCTGATTTTCAGTTGTGAAACACTGAAGTCAGCAAAAGAGGAACCATTTCTTATTTAACCACATACAGCAGTGGGCTGGTCTCCATTATTCAGTAAGACAAGAATGTTCTTCACCCACTATTCATTAGCTGTCCTGGTAGACCTCAACCAATAGTTACCAAGGCAAGGCAAGCTGCTCTTTCCCAGTTTGGCTTTACTAACAGACCATGCGCCTCCTCCTATCTCAGTGCAGTGCTGAATAAAACATGTTGCTTTACAATACCTTCTTAGTTAGCCAAGGTGTTTTATTTTCATCGTGTACACTGGCAGATAAAACAAGGGAGTGATCGATGTGTAAGCCTTGGTAACTCGTTAACTTTTGATGCCCATCTGTCTATAATCTGAGATCCAAAAATCTGAGAACAACAGGTGACTCAAGTTTACTTGAAATGTCATTCACAAGATTAATCCTTGAGAAAAAAAATAGATGCTAAGAAGCCTAGTAGTTCAGAGAGATGGGATTTTCAAAAGAATTTAGGCACTTTGTGTTCCTTTACTGTATTTGAAGATCCTACTAGTCTACCTGCATCAGCGTGTCCTTAAATACACTTGAAAATAGATCTTTACATCTTTCAAGCTTTCAACATGCCATTCTTCCCTCTCTGTCATTTAGATATATATTACAAACAGAAGCAGATTTTCCTACTTTTCCACTCCAAATAACATTCTCTTGCACCTGATAGCTGTAATGGAAAAAAAACTCCTAAAAATCCCAAGTCAGAAGCTTGATTTTATGGAACAGAGATTGAAAGCAATACCAGGAAGTAATTTGGGAAGAGATAAAGAGCAGCTGTTCTCTTGATGATAAAGACTGAAACTAATACTGATACTTAATGCAGCGCAATACGTTGTGACACACGATAAAGTCTATGTTTGACTTTCTGTTTGACCGAGTGTCCTATTATTATATATGATAAAGACTTCAGAAAAAATTTCCTTTTCTGCTCCCTTCGGCTTTTCAATGTAACTTGAGAAAAAACAGCAGTCATTTAAAATTTGAGAGAACTTTCTATTTATATATATTTTTTACCTACATAAACTCTTAAATTGGGTTGTGAACTACTGTAGGCATTTAATGTATTAATACTTACTGTGGGTAGTTATGCCAAAAGTACTACCGAATACAAATATTTTAAAAGGAAAGATGTATTTCACTGCCATGATCTACATGTACTTTTGTCAGCATGTGTATGAAGCAGAAGTATTTGGGTTTAAAGGTATTTGGAGTTTTTGCAAATCGATGTCAATATTGTTTTGTGGACTGCTCTTGTGAAGGTCACTGGAGAGACATCACAGAATCACAGATTCATTTAGTTTGGAAAAGATCTTTAAGATAACTAAGTCCAGCCCTTAACCTAGCACAGCCAAGCCACCTCTAAACAATGTCCCTAAACACCACATCCACAGGTCTTTTAAATACCTCCAGGGATGGTGACTCAACTACTTCCCTGGGAAGCCTGTCCCAATGCTTGACAACGCTTTAGGTGAAGAAATCTTTCCTAATATCCAATGTAAACCTCCCCTGGCACAGCTCAAGGCCATTTCTTCTTGTCCTATTGCTTGTTACTTGAGAGAAGAGATCAACACCCTCCTTGCTACAACCTTCTTTCAGGTAGTTGTAGACAGTAATAAGCTCTCCCCTCAGCCTCCTCGTCTCTAGACTGATCACCCCCAGTTCCTTCATCTGCTCCTCGTAAGAATTGTGCTCCAGACCCATTACCAGCTCTGTTACCCTTCTCTGGACACACTCCAGCAACCTAATGTCCTTCTTGTAATGAGGAGCCCAAAACTGAACACAATATTCAAGATGTTGCCTTACCAGTGCTGAGTACGGGAGACAACCACTTCCTTACTCCTGTTTGCCACGTTTTTTCTGATACAAGCTAGGATGCTGTTAGCCTTCTTGGCCACGTGGGCACACTGCTGGCTCGTATTCAACCAGCTGTTGACCAACATCCCACAGGGCTGCTTTCCAGCCACTCCATGTCTGTGATGTTGGATTGGGTTGTAATGACACAAGTGCCAGACCCAGCACTTGGCCTTGATGAACCTCATACTGTTGGTCTTGGCCCATCAACCCAGCCTATCCAGATCACGCAACTTGGTGTCATCTGCAAACTTACTGAGAGTGCACTTAATCCCCTCATCCAGATGACTGATAGATATTAAACAGAATTTGCCCCAACACTGAGCCTGGGGGACACTACTTGTGATCATCCAAGCCACGAGCAGCCATTTTTTTCCCAAGAGAATGCTGTGGGAAACTGTGTCAAAAGCTTTACTAAAGCCTAGGTAGACAGCATATGCAGCCCTTCACTCATCCACTAAGTGGGCCACCTGGTCATAGAATGAGATTAGATTAGTCAGGCAGAACCTGCCTTTCCTAAACCCGTGCTGATTGGGCCTGATCACCTCGTAGTCCTATGCATGCCATGTGGTGGCATTCTAGATGATCTGCTCCATAACCTTCCCTGGCTCTGAGGTCAGACTGACAGGCCTGTGGTTCCCCAGATCCTTCTTCCTGCTTTTCCTGTACACGGGCATCACATCTGCTAACCTTCATTCAACTGTGATCTCCCCAATGAGCCAGGACTGCTGCTAAGTGATGAAAAGTGGCTTGTTGCACACTTCTACCACCTCTCTGAGTACCTTTGGGTGGATCCTATCCAGCCCTATAGACTTGTGTGTGTCTAAGTGGTGTAGCATTTCACCAACTATTTCCTCTTGGATTATGAAGGCTTTATTCTGCTCCCTGTCTTCCAGCTCAGGGGACTGGGCACCTAGAGGACAACCGGTCTTGCTGTTAAAGACTGAGGCTAAGAAGATATTAAGTATCTCAGCCTTTTCCTCATCTTTTGTCACTGTTTCCCCTCGCATCCAGTAAAGGCTGGAGAGTCGCGTTAGTCCTCCTTTTGTTGCTAATGTACTCATAGAAGCATTTTTATAGTCCTTTACAGCAGTAGCCAGATTAAATTCTAGTTGGGCTTTGGCTCTTCTAATTTTCTCCTTGCATCACCTCACAACATCCTTGTAATCCTTCTGAATTGTCTGTCCCTTCTTCCAAAGGCCATAAACTTACTTTCCCCTCCTGCGTTCCAGGCAAAGCTCTCTGTTCAGCCAGGCCAGTCTACCCCAGTGGCTCATCTTTTGGCACATGGGGGTGGCCTGCTCCTACACCTTTTAAGATTTCTTTTTTCATAGAATCGTAGAATCACCATGTTTGAAAAGACCTCTTGGATCATTGAGTCCAACCATTCCTATCTGCCACTGAACCATGTCCCTGAGCACCTCGTCTACATGTCATTAAAATCCCTCCAGGGATGGTGACTCACCCACCTCCCTGGGCAGCCTCTGCCTGTGCCCAGTGACCCTTTCTGTAAAAAATTTTTTTTTGATATCCAGTCTGAACCTCCCCTGGCGCAGCTTGAGGCCATCTTGAAGAATGTCCAACCTTCCTGGACTCCCTTGCCCTTCAGGACTGCTTCCCAGGAGCTATGTTGACCAGTTGCCTAAACAGGCCAAAGTCTGACCTCTGGAAGTCCAGGGTAGCAGTTCCACTGGCCCTCTTTCTCACTTCTCCAAGAATCAAAAACACTGTAATTTCATGATTGCTATGCCCAAGGTGGCCTTCAACCATCACACCATCCACAAGTCCTTCTCTATTCATGAACAACCTTCCCTAGTTGTCTTCTCACCAGCTGTGTCGGGAAGGTCTCTGCCACACTCTCCGGGAACCTGCTAGGCTGTTTCCTCTCTGCTGTGTTGTATTTCCAGCAGACAGGGGAATACAAGGGGGTTCCTCAGGTTGTGAGAAGATGATGGGGTAACTTACTTAGTCTTTGAAATTTCTCTGCATGTATCAGTTGTAAAACAAGCTTTTTGCCTTGAGTATTTTGGGTTGAAGTAACCGAGGAAGAGGCACAGATGTAGATAGTGAAGGCTGGTAGTGTTGATGGCAATGATCAGTGTATGCACTTTAATGGGTGAGAGGTAGAACACAGAGGCTCAACAGCTGGGGCCATATACCTAGGGATCTCCTTCTCTTGGAGGAACAGTAAAATCTATTTTCTCTGGACTTTAGCAACAAAATGAGAGGAAATACTAAGCGTACACTCTAAGGGAACATCACTTACTGGAGAAAATATTTCTAAGAGTTGGATTTCAGAGAATAATAAGCACATTTGATTATGTTTTATGGTCTTGAATGTTCTGTGCATTTGACTAGGTTAATTAAAAAATCATGTAAGGACACAAGTGCAGGGCCTGTGTGTGTGTATGAAGGGAAGATGCTCGGTGTGCAGATGTTACTGTAAACTGAATATGTTCAGTGTCCATGTACAAGACAGCAAGTTGCTCATGTTGCAGAGGAAAGAACTGTGATGGAAAATGCAATAGATATTATTTCAGAACCATCACCCCCATTATGAATATGCTTCTGCCTGATGTTAAGGCATCTGGATTTACATTCTAGCTGTACTAAGATTATTTTTGATTGCATATCCTGTCTTTTAATGTTGCAAAGCAAATAGATGAACAAGCTGACTGTGTATTGTGACCTTTAAGCTGTTTTTATTTCTGGTGGGGTTTGGCGTAGTTTGGTTTACAAGACTAAGTAATTTCAAGTCCAGTCACCTGCAGTATTGTCCTAAGAGTTTAACACATATTAATTTGAGTCCTGCTGTCCAAGATAGTTGTAAACTGGACTAACTTTCTGCTTTTTTGTCTCTGTCTGCCTTCCTGCATATGGCCGTTGCTGTAGGATGTCTCCAAGTCATGTCATGTCAAATAATGCATGGTCTTCAGAGCTCAGTGGGGGAGAGAAAAGTCTGGGAACAATGTGAACAGGCACAGCCAGGCACTTCCACTAATTGTTGATGTGGACGATGGAATACAAAAGCAGAAGGAGGGAGTGGGGCATGGAAACGTGTCTTAGTGTGGAAATGACTGTGTGAAAACAAACATGCCTGGGCTTGCTTATTGAGAATGTACATGTTGCACAGGAGAACTCCCACAACAGGAATCTTCTGCTTTAGTCTTCCCCTGCCAGGTAATTTTTGGATTCTTATTTATTAATTTACCTCTGGGAGCTTTCTTGGCTATTTGTGGATGTGGAATTCAGCAACCAAGGTTTGTAACAGGCAGTGGCGATTTACTGCTGAGATTTGCTTGAAATTTATCTGGGTTTTTTTGGTATTGCCAACATATTGGGAATGGGAAATTTAAATTAATTAATTAATATTAATTTAAATGAATTAATTATTAACATGCTAATGGTATTTCAAAATATACTTGGCTGAAGTTGAGTTCAATAGGTGACTCTTCCATTGTCCTCTAACCCAAAGCCAGCCAAATTTCTTTGCAGATCAGTCATAAAGAATAAATAAAATAGAATAAAATGGCATATTTGGGGTGATTTTGATCATAATGAAAAATAGAATTTCCTCTGAAGAATTGCTGTGCTGAATTATCTATGCTGTGTTTTGCTTAAACTCTGAAAAAGAAAAAGACAGTGATGGAGGGATGACTACTTGGTATGATGAGCCTCAAAATGGAACATTTATCCTGTAGGATGGGAGCTATACAAAATTATGAGCAATTGAAAACAACATCAGTAAAATTAGTGAGATTCATAAAGTACAATTAGTAGGTTTATATTTTATTATACAGTGGAAGTTTAGCTACATAGGGAAGCTAGCAGCCCATGCTGGGATTCATCGGTCCCTGGAAATGAAAACTTTACATCAAGGTAACAGAAAACACAAGTGATTCACGAGGCACTTGCTTGTCCATCTGTGCCTGGAAGATCATCACACTAATGCTGAAAAGTAGATATTTCTGCAGTGAATGCAATTAGTAATCAGCACAATGCAACACAATTGGTAAAAATCCAAATGCTTATTTTATCCATTTACTAAATGAATCACAAATGTCTAACTGAACTGAGAACTGTGGCAGCAAGTGGAAAGGGAATAGCCAGCAGAAACACCAATTTGTTGATTATATAATGGACCTATCAGTAATAACTTGATTATGCCAATGCAATTGCTTTTTCTCCAAGGCATATTCTTGCTCCTACCAGAGCTGACTGATCTTGAAAAGCAGGCTGATTATGCCAGATTGGGTTTTAAATGGAAAATGAGAATAGAATTAAGGAAGGTAGAAAACTATTTACAGGTAGAAATATGATTGCTGATAGCATTGCCACAAAGTGAGAATGCTGAAAGATGGTTTATCCAAGGAGTTAGATTTATGCCTTTTTAGTTAAAATTGTGTAAATTCAGTGCTGTGAAAGTTATCACGAGGACAGCCCTGAAGACTGATTGTGGCGCAGCCCCAATCAAGTTCATCACACAAAATTCCTCACAACAGTTCATTGTGGTGCTTCTGTTTTGATAGGCAGGACTGGCCTTCCAGGAGTTACCACTGAAGGTGCTTATCATTGTAGTGTGAAAGTTTGACTTCCTGGCACTGGATTGGGAACTTAATTTCACAGTGATCTCCTAAACATCTTTGCTGACTAATTTTGAGCGTTTTGCCAAAAGATCTTATTTTCCTGGTTTTCTCGCCGGTCTTCCAGTTTTCTCTCTTTCTTTCAGATTTCTCTTTGTGTTCCTATTATTGTATTCCTGTGATTTCTAAAAGCCACAGTACCCTCTACACAAATAATATTCCCTTAGCCATCTCCTCCCAGCCGTAAGCACTAGTTGCTCTCTCTAGACAATTTCTGAAAACCACCACAATCACAAAACAACAAAGACCTCAAAAATCAGTCTCACAGAACTCCACGTTGGCCCTTTATGGAAAGGATTTTTAGTTTTGTTGACATCCCTTAGACGTGGGCAAACTTTAGGGATGAATATAAATAGTTTTTTTCAGAAACTTTGATGCCTTCAGCTGCCCAGGGGTGAGATACTTAACGTTAATGGGAGCCACAAGGCTCTTGCTGTTTCAGGGAGGATACGCACAATTAGCAATTTATGGGATTTACAGGATATTTTTTTTGGCTTAAGCGACCTATTCAGTGCAGAGCAGGGAGCAACTGAACCTGCTGGAAGAAGGTTTCCAGCTGTATGAGCTGCTCACACTAGATATGCTGGGTGTGATTCTGGTGTTACTTGCCTTAGCAGGAATAGTTTTCCCTATCATCATGGAAACTGATATCATCAGCAGATTGGAGCTGAAGGCACTATTTCTGCACGAGATGAAAATGTAGAAGATTTCGTTATGGCTCTCTGCAGGTTAGAGGGATGGAAGAAGGAACCATCTAAATCTTGTCAGTGTATCAAGTATAAATGCCCAAAGTATTGTGTACTGGTAAATACCTCATCAATGAATACCAACGTAGTAGGTGGGTTTTTTCGGTTTCGTAATAGTTCAGTTTGACAAACATCTAAGTTTCTTCTGGATGTTCCGCTAAGAGCTTTCTCTCCATGCAGACAACATTCACAGTGCTGCTTATCACAAATCTTATTACATTTAACAGGACTGTGCAAAATGCCTGATATACAAGATCCATGATGGAGACGGGAGAGTGAAATCCGGGTAGAGTGGTAATATATGGCTAATGCTATGATTCATCCTCTTTGCTATTCTGATTGTGTTACAACTGTAATTCTGTAGCTGTGGTCTCTTCCAGCAGTCTAAACAGGGAGGCAGGTAAGAGGTTGAACTCACTGTGAGCCAGAAAACCTAAAATGTCTCTATGAATATTGGCAAGATGCCCAGACCAGAATAAATAAGTTCAGCATTTCTCTTTCACATCCTCCTTGAAGAAACAAAATACAAAAATGCCAAACAGAATTCTGAAAGGCCATATTTTGTTTAAATAGAGGCCTGGTAACTGTATGAGATCAACAGACAGTTATAATGCTAAGTCCTGTACTCTATATGGATTTATAACAGTCATTTAAATACAATATGCCTTTGTGCACAGGCTGAGGATTTGTAAATTTACACTGTTTTATGTATGTTTCCATAATGTATGAAGTTTTTTTATGTGCAGTATGTATTCTTGGATAGATTTTTTTCTTTGAATCATCATAGTGATTTAGTTAATGTTGGGTTTTTTTCTGAGCATTGTGTCAGAATTTATTACAATCTGTTTAATAGGAAGGAAACCCTCTTTTATCTGTCCCAATTTGCACACAAGGCCAGTTCTGAGGAAAGCTTGACTTTTCTGAGAAGCTTCCAGAAGTTCCAAGAAACGTTTATTTCCATCTGGTAATTAATTAAAAATAAGTCTTAAGGAGTTTGTATTTTCCTTTCTATGATGTTCTGTTATTCACGCTTTTCAGCACTGCTGTCTGTGAGTCTGATTGTGTATCATTTTATGGAACTGCTCAGAAAAGGAACTGTGATACCAGTGAGGGGACAGGACTTCCCTCCGATGGCTAGAGCTGGAGTTCTTGGTTGGGCACATTGGTTGGACTGTACAGGCAGTTATAACTTTGGGAAGGAAATTTAATTATATGTTCTTGCAATAGCCTCAGCATTTTCTTGCTCTTGACTTTTCACTGTTAGGAAATTACATGTAAAACAGCTGCAACTGATGCAACGTATTTGTATGTTTTATGTATAACTTTGAAGTAGAGCAAATATGAATGTTCATCTTGGTTAAGTCTTTTCCAAGTGTATGTATTCATTAATCTGACCATAGAAATTGAGACAAATGTAAACTCAGCTATCGCTGGGAATTCGTTAACAGATTAATCTAAAACTTTATCCAAAGCTTAGTTTCTGGAAGAGATCATGAATACCTCATTTCCTTGCTTTATCTTTGATCCAACTGTGCTGCTTCTTCCACATGTCAGGGCTCTACAGGAAGAGTATATCCTTGTAGTATGAAACATAGCAGTCTTGGCCAAAACGCCCTGATGGTTTTGTTCTTGATCTTGAAGAGAACCCAAACCAAGCACTTGCTCCACTGACCCACTGGCAGTTGGTTACTTGGCTGGGTGCAGGGTAGGTGGAGTAAACTCTGGAACTGATAACATTCTCGTGTGAAAAGCTCTGAAGTGCTTTTAAAGTTATGTTTTGCTACATATGACTGACTGACAGATAGATCCGGAACACAGATCACTAGGTGTCTCACTGGTGCTTAGCAGTACTGGGAAAATTTATGTAGGAGTTCAAGAAAATAGCTTCATCTGGAATATCTGGTAGGGAGGACTTTGCTTTTCTCTAAAAAATGCCGTTTGTGGAACAGAGTTTGGACTCAGAATTTATTTTCTGAAAGTAAGATCTTGAATGGACAGAAGTGGTTTACTTCTCTGTGTCTAGAGAAAAGCGTGGCTTTGTTAATTCCATGTAAGTTCAAGTGCCTCTGTAGCATTTTGCCTGCCTGCGCTGGTCCTGGTTTGGAGGGGTTCCTGTGAACCAAGTAACATCGATGCCTTACTCTAAATCTGAAATGTAAAACATCACCAATCATTGGACTGTCAGTGCTCGGGTACATGCGTACATGCAATTCCTGATATTCCCCAGGCTCATCTCGTTATCTGTGTGCTATTCAGTTTTCCTCTGTAGATTGTAGCTCTTCGAGACAAGTGTACCCTCTAATGTCAACCTTCTGTGCATTTCAGTTTTCACTTAGACCTTAAACATAGGGAGACCTGCTTTATTTGAACTTGCCAAAGAAGTGGACTCTTGGAGGATATCCAGGTTTTTATTGATGGGGTATTTGATCCAAATATTTGTTTTAAAACTCTCTTCAAAAGGAAGCCTGGTGCGAAAGCCAACATAACATAATAACCCAAATGCACTACCCTCCTCCATCTCCTCCCTTCTGCAAATTTCAAACTGTTCAGGATAAATGATTGAGTTAATAATACCCATGTTGCCCTGCAAGACTTATTTTTTTCTGACTTAAAGCTTGGAAAGCTTTAAATATAACAAGTAACTTACCCAAGTATATAGCAAGTTGGAAAGTAGAGCTCACTGGTTCTCTAGTCTTGTATGTTAGCTAAAAAAAACATCATTCTTAAAGCCAGACTGATCAAGGTCGTTCCGCAGTGGCAGATGTCTTGGCCCACTCTAGTGCTGACTCTATGTGGAGCTTTTCATATATAAAATCAACTATAATGAGGCTTGCTTTGGCCTCAGGAGTTTACCTGTGATGAGATCTGTTGTCAGATTCCTGTGTCAATGGATTTACTGCCTTCAGTTGTGGATGAAGTCATTTTGACCTAGCTGCAGCAGAATCAGATAGCACCGTGAGCCTGTGGCTCCCCATAAAATAACCCTTCTCTGCCATCCAATGCTGTGAAGGCTGATGGAAATAAGCCAGTGTTAAATAAGGGGTGGGAAAATATAGCCTTGCCTTAAACTGAATGCAGCTGCTCTTTTGTTACTTGAGTTGTGTGCAGGGGCAAGCAGTGTTTTGGCCTGTTCTTGGCTCCATAAAACACTGCTGAGGGAGCAACGGAAGTTAACTCTCACTATTTTGAAAGACAGGTCACCAGAATCCCAAAGTTACAGCAGCTGATGCCTCTGGAGAGCTGGCTGTTCCTTAAGCCCTGGGGAGAGCTGAGGAAGAGCGTATACTGCGAAGGACCCCATCAGCGTGGGAACTGCGGTTTGAACCTGGAAAGATGGTGACAAATCCATTCAATATTCTCCCAATGAGGGTCTGTTTTTTTTCTAGATGTGATAAAAGTAGACTTAGGTAAAATTAGGGAGCATGCTGGTGGCTGATCAAATGCTTGAAATAGAAAAAAAACCAGCATTGGTTCCCTTTCCTATCGATTTTCAGGAAGCTTTTTTTATGTCTCCTCTTTCTCTGTCCTGTTTTACTTCTAATTTAACTTTTAAAGCTTTCTTCCTCTTTTTGTACTTCTCTTTTAAATCTATTAAAAATTCTTTCAGATTCCCAGAAACAGTGTTTGCTTGCTTGTTTCTCCAGGCTATGCAGTAAGTTATGTAAACTTGTTGATTAGCTTACGTAGGTAACGATCATCTTGATTCCACTTTGGAGTCACTATACAGCTCTTTATCAAATCTTGGGTCATTTTAGACTATTGTATAAGTAGATAATATGCTTTTATGAGTAGCACCCTATGTTTGTCATGTATATATGGATACCTGTTTATTTCCATGGGTATGTTTGCATGTAGTCCTTGCAGCACACTTGGTGGGAGGTTTTTGAGAAGGACCAGTGGTATAGCATTATGGAGCAAGGACTTCTTACAATAGGTTTAGTATATTTTAATGTAGGTTTATTCAAAGAATATGGTCAGCATATTCTAAGCACTAAAAGGGTCACTCTCTGTGACATGCAAGCATATGTTGCATACCAGTCTCTTTCCAAATTTGGAAAACGGTCTAGAAGGAACCTTCTGAATCACCCTATATTTGTATGTACATCCTCACATTATACATAGAATGACATCTTTCCAGATGTCTGCAGCCCTTCCTAATCTTTCAGCCATTAGACATCTGAACTGTTTCTGTTTTGTAGATCTGTCAGCTGTTTGGTCTCCACAATAGGGACAGAACTTCTTGACCCTAGAAAAAATATGCTGGAAATAATTACTACACCTTCTCCTTCTTGCTATAGAAGACGCATAAAACAAGAAGGACACTTTAACCTGCCACTTATTTCCATTTTCTTCTACTCTGGGAAAATCTTGTAGGCAGCCTCATCACATATTCCATGTAATAAACTTCATGAGTCTGAAGAACAATTGTATTTCTTGTTCTCATTAGAGCATTCTTCCAGAATTCCACTATTTTCCCTCCCTAATTTCAACCTAGCTTTATTCAGAATCAGTTTCCATTTTCTAATTGTACCCACAAAGTGTCCTTTATCTCTCTTCTCCCTTGTTGGTGTCTATCCACCGTACGTAACTTTGGAAAGGGATCACATACACTTCCAGCTGTCAACTGTGAAACTAAGTGACCCAAGCTCTTTAAGTCACATCCTACAAGAGAGACTCTGTGTTCCTCTTATCATCAAAATAGTCCTTCGGTGCACCTGCTCCCAGCTGAATTAACCTTTCCTGAGCACATGACCAGAACCGTACACGTTATTCCAGATGAGTTTTCACAGTGCTAATGTATATATATGGTGCTAAAGCTTTTTATCTGCTCTGGAGGCTTCCCAGTGCATGCTGTCATGCCATGCACGTTATCCGTAGTAGCATTACAGTGACAGCTCCTAGTTAACCTTTCAAGACAGGTACACTTTGGTTTGTCTTTATCCAGCTATTGAATGCTTAAGTTTAAGATAAAACTGTAGTCCATGTGTATGTAATTTAGGGATTAAATTAAATTAATTATATTTAAATTTATTGAATTAACTTGATTTCTGTTCCTTCGCTCAATGATGTCTAGTCCATCCTGCAAGGTATTCTGGTACTTCTGTTAGGGAGTATTGGTGCTTGGTATCATCACCAAGCTTAAATATACTGATTTTTTTTTAACTAGGTTTCAATAAAGCATTTCATGGAAAGGGTATTGCTTCTACTTGCAGTAGGGACTTGAAATTCCCAGTTGTCCTCCACGCTGCCCAGGATGCCAGCAAGAGAAAGCACAAGAGACTTCTCCTTTCTCTCAGCTCTGATACTGGCACTTGAGTGGTCCACTGTGGCAAAGAGAAACAGCAGAAGGATATGCAGGGTGTAACAAAGGGTTTACTGTGTACAAACTAAGGCTTGGAAGAACTTACTAAGAAATTAAGATCTTGCCCATGGCTGTCTGGCTTATCAGTAGGCCAGAACTGGGCAAGGTCTCACAGAGATGGCACAAGATAGACCTGTGTTACCCTATGAGAACCTACCAGGTCATAGTGACAGTGAGAGGTCTTTTTGATTCAATATTATATTTTTAAAAAAATTGACTAATAATTTATTTTTCTAACCTTGCCTTTTTAATCCTGATTTTAGCTAAGATTTAGCTTGGAAAAATGTATGTGTGAAGGCATCAGCTGCTAGTTTTTCAAATTATAGCCCACAAAAACAGGGGTTGTAGTTTGCTAAGTATTCGTATTGTGTTTGTTGTGTTGTGTATAGTCTACACACCTTGTGTTGTAGAATTATGAATGAAAATAGATCATTTTAGTGTAGGAAGACAAACTAATTAACTGACCGAATTGTTAGGGCAGGATTAAACACGTTTAGTTTGGGCTACTTTTGTCATCCTTGAGGAGCTGTGGCTGTCTAGAGCTCTACAGTTACAGTAAAGAGAGTGATTAGGGCAAACAGATGAAACACAGGTTTGGCTAAAACAACATGACCTTTAGAGATAAGCCTCCTTATGCTTTGGTCTCTCTCTGTTAAGGGTAACCTGCTTGCACACTTCTGTTTGTGGGGTATATAGTTCTTGAGAGATGCTGAAGCCTTTTGAAGTAGGTGTTGTTCAGACTGATTCAGAGTCTTCTCCAGGTGGCTTGAGATGCTGATGCTGCTTTAAATAGTATTTAAAACTTTGTTTCTTTTTTCTTTCTGTTACATTTTATGCAGTTTTCTTACTACCTGCCTCCCTTTCTTATCCTCCTCCCCTTCCCATTTTGGTATCTGTATCCTGTAGTTTCTTTGAGTATGAGCTGTCTTTTTTCAGTGGTAATATTCAAGGGAGATAAAAGGTTAATACAAGATCTAGGCAAATAATGATTCGTTTCCAGCAGTGCTACCAGCTGAACTGGCTTTCAGCTGCATTGTGTGCTGAAAACTGATGACTTACAATTGGTTAAAGCTGATGGTGAGGCTGGAGCAGCTGTGGTACTGCAGGACGGCAGAAGCTTGCAGAATCAACTGGTTTCATTAAAGTTGAGAAAGAATGTTGTTTTCCCCCCTCCTTGTGTAAGTAGGTGCTCTGAAGGTTTTCTTGTGCTGTTAGATACCTGCTGAGGAGCAGCAAGGTTTCCAAAACAAAGCTGTTTGTGTGTATGTAAACTGATGTAGTGAAATGTTTAAGCTATATATTTGGTAATGTTTATGCTTAGTAAGGGCTATTTTTTCTTTTGCTGTGGATTTGGTGCTTCTGGAAAAGTTGCTGGATTAGCAGCCCTGTAGCAGTCTATTTAGCCAAAGAGCAGGTGGTGCCTGGCCTGGCATGGCCTTTGGCTCACCTGCCAATCTAGATCCCCTTGAGAATATGCTGGTGTCCATTTCGATGTCTGTTCACCCCACCACCTTCCTGTGGAGAGCCGAGAAGTTATGCTTTACTGAAAGCTGTGATAGTTGTATGTTGTAGACTGTGGACCATTTGAAATTCAACCAAGTACAAATTCATCTCGTGGCAGTGAAGCTGATTTATGAGGGCACTCGGTGGGAGGGCTGCATGGCATTTGCTGTGCCAAGGGAACTGTCTCTGGGGCTGATGATTCGGGAGAGAAACCAGCTGCTGCTCTCTTCACTGTTATTTCTATCAGCTCCTCTTTCTCCTCTGCTGCTATTAGGATCAATGTAGTCCTACCAGAGAGGATTTTCTTCTGAGGAAATGTGTTTTTTATACTATAGCCTAGAGTCTATGCTAGCAATGTTGCTGCTGCTTCCCCTGCGGCTGCAGCACATACTCTGAAATGCGACTGTGTTGCTGTAAATGCTGAGTGCTTTGTTGCTTCCTTAACAATGCTGACTCCATCGTTTCTGGGTATTATCAGAAAAGTGCTCACCTCAGTGGCAATTGCGTATGGTCCACTAGGCTTCATGTTCTTGCCTGCGTCATCACACAAAGTGGCATTAGAACTGGATAGATCTCCCCACTAAAGAGAAGAGAAAACAAAGAGAAAGGAAGAGCATAAGTGGCTCTTCTTATCAGCAAAAAAGAGGATTTGTTTTCACAGACTAAGCCCCTAATGCTGAATGACATAAAGAAAGAGATAAGAAGAGCTGCTAAGTCTTTGAGGAGGGTTATAGGGACAGAGTATGCCCTCCAAGGAGGAAACAAAAGACAAAACAAAGGAAAACCAATGCAATTATCTAAAGAAGAAATAAACCCCTCCAAGAGGAAGCGTAGAATAGAAAAAGGGGAGCAGCAGCAAAGTTAAGATGTCAAGGAAGCCAGGTCCAATAGAGGCTGGTGAAGATCATCCTCCAGGTAACACAGATAAGATCCATAAGCAATAGAAGAGGAATTTAAAAGGACACGAGGCCTAATTTTCCTCATCTTCCCCCAGAATAACTTACTATAGCTGAACTGCTTGGAAGAGTTACTGCTTCAGGATGGGTTGTTCCAACATAAATGCCCCTGACTTTCATTGGCTGGTAACAAATAAGCTTCCAAGACCAAAGGTGAAAAATATCTTCTACTGATGTTATAGTTACTTCCTGAAAGAGAAAGCAGCATGTGAAATACCAAAGAAAGATATCAAAGACAGGGTGTCTTTTGCAGAAATGTAGAGTGGTTTGAATTGGAAGGGACTTTAAAGCCGAACAGACTGGAACAGAAGTGGTAAATATCTGATCTTTGCTCTTGGTGAAGTAACGAATGGATTACCCATGGAAAGAGAAGCTCCCAGTCTGTGATATTTTAGTGTTCTTGACAAATCTGACAACTTCCTAAGAGTCAAGCAGGATGTCTGAGTATTGCCCAGATCTTTGATGTAGTGATCATAGAATTATAGATCATAGAATGCTTTGAGTTGAAAGGGACCTTTACAGGTCATCTAATCCACCCTCCTATGCAGGAGCAAGAACATCTTTAACTCAGTCACATTGCTCAGAGCTCCATCCAACCTAACCTTGAATGAGGGGGAAAAGACTGGTGGAAAAAGCAAGACCAGCTGTCTTTAGGCATTCTCCAGGCTTTCTGGAGTTGGTAATGTCTGTTAATAAACCATTTTATCTGATTTCTTAACTTTATCTAGTCGTAGTGGAAATGGAGACCTGCAACAGCACAGCCATATGTGACCTTGTGGGTTTTTTTGGTATTTCCCCCAAGTTAAACTTATTGTCATGAACTGGAATTCTTGCATTTCAGAGAAATAGAAATGCCACTGATTCCTGGCATGATCTGCCCTTACTTCTTGCCACAGGTTTTGCTATATTTGCCATCGGAGCTTCTCGTGCTGGACAACACAAAGCAGGGCTGCTTCAAAACAGAACAGTCAACTTGTTATTAGTAGCTTGTTTGTTTGTCCTCGGGCCTATTTATAAAAACAGCCCCAGGCAGGGAATTCTGCCAGCAGCCCAACCACTAAACAATTACAGATCTTTTCTCAGAGCAGTGAGTTCAAATCTATGCAATAATTCCCCAGCAAACCATAGCCTCTGCTCACGTGTATGAAAGTAGCCATTTTTGTGTGTGGCAGTATTTATTTAAAAAATAAAAACAGTGTCTCAAAAATAGCCATCTTAATGTGTATAAAAATACAAAATTTAACTTAGTAGGGATCACTGCCAGTTTAGTGAAACCAGTCCCACAATTAAGATATGCAGAACTCAAAGTCAAAATGGTCAAATAAATATTAATCAAAAACTATACATAGGCTGCAAACTCGGATAAGGAATTCAGAGTACTGGTACTTTTCAGCTCCCTCCAGTTAGGTTTAAGCAAAATATAAATGGAAACCCCTCTGAGAGGGAGAAGATTTATCTTATTTTGAAAGGACATGGTAATATCTGGTTTTATCGCAAGATGATGCTTCACGGATTTCATTTCGCAAGTGTGATAGACGGTTGCTTGGTTTTGCATGGTTAATGTTGCAATGCAGATGAGATGCACTCTTTAATTAGTGAATGTAGAACTATAGGGACCAACTGATAGTCCCTTGGTGGCAAAAATATTCTAGAAGTAGAAGGAGGCTTAAACATTTCAATCTTGCTTTCGGATTTGTTCAGATTGCTGTAACAGCATAACAAGAGGATTTTGTGAGAACATGGTGTAAAACAACAGACAGTAAACAAGTCCAGTAAATCTTGTGAAAGGTGGGAATATTCAAGTGAGGCTTTTGGGGGAAATCGTCTCTGATGGGGACTGAAAACTTTGCACAAGGCTGCCTCGGCAGGATCACTCCTCAGTATGAAGTACAGAAGTCATGAACTGGAACATCTCTGCTTGGGGAATGTGTGTCTGTTAACCAGATTGGTTGTATTTCAGGGGTATGAAATGTTCTTTCTAAACTTGAAATATTTGTCTGGATTTCTTAGATGTGATGCAAGGTTTTGACAGTTCTGCTTTTGATTTATGACTTAAGCCTTAAGGAATACCTAGAATTTGGGATTTAACCCCATATCACTATGAAATTCATTAACTCTGTAGATATGATTCTTTTAGAACTGTTTTTCTATTTTTTACTCTACTCTTCCTTGGAGAGAAAACAAAGGAAACCTGCCTGGCTGCTACCTTGCAGAGGTTTAGCAGGGACAAACTATCCCTCAGATAACCTAGACTTGGATTACATAAATACTCCCTTGAAACATTAAGTCCTTCCATTGATGTCTGAAGATTGAGGCAGATCCTGAAGTAGCCTAAAAATCAACTGATGCATTGGAAACTCAGAAAACCTGTCTCTTTTTTCTGCTTGCACATATTTCTGTAAAACATGCTCTATTAAAGGTATGACAGAGGCAGATTCACTGCATCTCCAGCACTTAAAGCAAATTGGAGGGATGTGGTGTACGAATGGAGGAAGCCCACAGCATTGTCTGGTTCTCCTCCCACACATCAGTCTGGTAATGCGAGTGAAAAAGATTGTGTTTTAGGATGCGTGCTCTGTCCCTGTTAATGAGAAAAGACTAAACATGTCAAATTTAGGTTGCTGTGGTTCAAAAACGAAGTCACGCAGTGTTAGAAGTGCATATACCTCTTGAACCAAGAGGAGAGCAAGTTGGAAGGAGTCCTGTAGAATTTGTTCAAGCTTTTTTATTATAATTTGCTTACTTTGTCATATGCGAGCTAATGTTTAATATTGGAGTAAGAAGCAGATGCAGATTTTAACTATAAAGTGTTAAGTTCTAAAAAGTTAGTGACCTATTGCTTCTTTTTATCTTTTTTCTTTTGCCTTTTTTCCTTTTTCTTTCTCTTCATTACAGTTTAAAAAAGGGGAGCCGAGCAGAAATGCAGCTCTATCTTTCAGTTCCTCCTTTTTGCACAGAGCCCATGTGGGATTGCCCTGCTCTCCCTTCCCTACAGATTTTTCAGCCACCGTTCCTTTATGTAAAGGGTTAAGGTCTGATGATGTTGAAACCAGTCTCCTGTTTACAGTCATTGCAGAACTGTAGTATGGAAATTTCCATCTGCAGCAAGATTAAAAGAAAAAAAAATTACTGCTGATTTTGTGAACGTTTATATCCAAATAAAGAAACAGTGGCTGAATCAGGCATGTTAATTCTGATTAGCACATACAGTGTGTTCAGCCAAAGAGGTCTAAGCTAAATGCCCTCCCCCCCATCCTCTGAAAAAATTAGCTTGCTCTGCTGCTATGGCTGGCAAAAGTTTTTCAGTATCAGCACAGGAACCAGAGTTTCAGTTGCAAAGGTACCTAAACCACTCAACTCTGATAATATTTGTATTGAGGTCTTCTAAAGTGCAGTGCTTCCTTCTTTAGGGAGATATGATCAAGGTAAAAAATTGACTATTGCTAACAGTAGCTTAATTTTTTTTTGTTATGCTGGTATGGGTATTCCTGTTATTCAGCTCTTTAATCTGTTTGGGCAACAAATGTACAAGCATGTCAGTACTTAGGGAGAATAGAGTTTATAGTGCAAGATATTTAAGATATATTTAAGTCTACGATTGGATCATTTTGAGAAGTGTGTGTGTGGAGGGGGGAAATCTGTGGATCCTTCATGCCTTTTGGAGAAACTAGACAGTTGCTTAACTGCTCTAAAAGGAAGACCATTGTTGTCTTTATTTCACATGCTGTATTTAACACAATTCTATAATTACAAAGAGTATTATTTCACATAGAAGTTGTGTTGGATTTCCTATATCAGTTCTAAGCACGCACTAATAAAGCACCTATCTCCCTGCAACCACAGCTGCTTCTCCGGCTCCTTCCACAGCCTGGCTGTGTAACAGTCAAGTAGTGTTTGCACAGTGCACAGAAATGTACACTGCTTATATTTAAAAAACTGACAACTTTAAAACTCATATTGTCTGCTAACCCCAGATTCTAAATAATTGTTTTTATGTTAAGTTCTTTGCAGTGTCATAGAATCATAGAACAGTTTAGGTTGGAAGGGACCTTAGAGGTCATCCAGTTCCAACCCCCTTGCCATGGGCAGAGGCACCTTCCACTGGATCAGGTTGCTCATAGCCTTATTCAGCCAGGTCTTGAACACCTCCAGGGATGGGGGCATCCACAACTTCTCTGGGCAACCTGTGCCGGTGTCTCATCATCCTCACAGGAAAAAATTTCTTCCTCTTATCTAATCTAAATCTCCCCTCTTTCAGCTTAAAACCATTCTCCCTCATCGTATCACTACAGTCCCTGATACAGAGCTCTTCCCCAGCTTTCTTGTAAGCTCCCTTTAAATAGTGGAAGGCTGATAGAAGGTCTCCTAAAAGCAAACTTTATGATGAAACTGACAGTTGTGGTTTGGGGAAGAGGATCTTCCCCAGCTGATGCTTTTCAGTTGTGTACATGTTAAGGTTTGTCACTGGGCCAATCTGCGAAGGAGCGTTTGATATGTTTGGGAAACTGCATTGCTGGTCTGTGTGCTACTGAGAGGCAGGGATCAACTGATCCCTTTCTTGTGGGCTGCATGCTTAGTGCTTACTTAAGTATTCTTCTACGCTAGCTGCTGAGCTTGGCAACCTCAGCATCTTCAGGCTGCTGTGAGTGACTGTGTTTTTTCATGAGAGCAAAATTAAGGGTGTTCCACTTCCTCATGTTTTGCTTTTAGAACAAGTTATAATTAATCTTCTCTTGCCTTTGTAAAGCCCAACCTAAAGCTCTGTGTAAGTAATAATAATCAAAGTTTATAATTCAACACTATAGTAATTTGTCTTTTCAGAGTTATTTACAAGCATTGCACAGTTAACTGTCACAATGCTTCTGTTGTAAATGAGCTTTATGCTCATATTTTAGCTTGGGAAACCTCTTGCTGAAGTTCAGGCTGTGTTGAAAGCACGAATGAAATGACTGGTGGCTTTGGGATATACTCCAGCAATACCTTTTGCCAAAATATATTGAAGTGTCTTGGATTTACCTGGCAGGGAGGATTATATGGTAATGCATAACCTCTGTACTTGCTGGGAAAAGCGAGCATCCCCTGACAGCTTCCGAGGGGGCTGTACCACTGTGCGCTGACAGCTGCGGATGATCTCCTGTTGGAACAGCGTGGAAGGCGGTTCCTGGGTGTCTCTCCATTGCTATGTTGATCACGTGTAGAGGCATTGGCTTTGTGCCTGCTAGCTTGCTGGTGCAGGGCACGCTGGAACAGACAAGCAGGTTTTCCCTGGGGGGAATGAGGAAACACTGTAAGACTCGGGATCAGAATTTGGTTTTATTCTGACTGCCTTTGGGCTGCTGGTCTCCACATGAAACATTATCTGTGACACAAGAAACACTTCAGTTATTCCTTTTAGGCAGGGTTTTTTTTCCATCATGGAGTTGTTCCCCTGGTAAAGGCAGGTGGGCATTAAAAAGAATGTGGATGTGCAGGTTAAGCACCAATGTGAACAGTATTTCCACCTCTGTGCTCAGCTGAGTCTCATGGGCACTGTCCTGGTCTCGAATTGCTTTCCGAAAGGATGTTCTTCAGGATAACACTCCTATGCCATTATTGAAGGTGAAGCGTGGTCTCTCCCGCTTTCCTAGCGGTGGGAAAAGCAGTGAAATGGGAGGAAGACTTCTGTCCTCCTCCCCATTTCTGAAGTCATGGATTGAAAGAACAGAAAAATCTGTTTCACAACTTTTTTTCCCCACATGGTTCCATTGTTTTTGCTGCACACACAGTCCTGCTAATTTATATAGAAAGAAAAATCGACAAGGGATGAGAGAATATCTTAAAAATGAGACCAAACCCACAGAAAAAAAAATCACAGAAGTTTTGCAGGCTTTATTTTTGCAGAGAAACGCACTCGTAAGATACATCTGGGTCAACACTTATGGGTTTGCATGGTAAAATCCAGGCACTTCAGATTAGAGGTGAAATCCTGGCAGTGGTCAAGCTAGTGGGATTTTGGCCAGTGATTTTAAACAGAGCCAGAATTTCACCCTAGGTCTATAATCTTGTGTAATCTTCCTTTGAAGTCACATGGATTTTTAACCAATGACTTATATAACACCAAAACAATTCACTATCCACCCAATATTGTCTGTTTTTCTGCATAAGCAAAACTGAATGTTCCAAATGTGTTTTCCAAAACTGAGATTATATTCAATTAAAAATCTGTTTGTTTGTTTTCTTTTTGAAATATGGGCTGTTTGTAGAATCTCTTTAATGGTGTGGATATGTTTTTCCTTTAAAACCCTGACCTGACTTTATAGCTAACCATGCTTTATGCTTGAGGTTGAGATAAAGATTTGTATAGATTTCTTCCAACCAGTTTGTCTCCTTAAAGTGAATATAATAGTCAGCTGTAATTCTAAGCAGGAATTTCTGTGTTTATGTTTGTCTCTGCATATTTGGGACCTTGTAGCCAAGGACTGACTTTACTGAGACCTGAGGAAATCGCATCTCCAGATTACGTGGACTCAGAATTTCACTCTATCATTGATGTGACATCTGGGGATTTTAAAAATGCAGATGTGTTTTGAGCTTCCTGGGCTAAAAGAGAGAAGATGAGATGGAAGAACCTTCAGTGCAATAGTGTAATGTCTCCATGTCAGGATCTGGGAGTGCTGGTTTACAGCTGACTGAACACGAGCCAGCAGTGTGCCCAGATGGCCGAAGAAGGCCAATGGCATCTTGGATTGTGTCAGAAATGGTGTAGTCAGTAGGAATAGAGAAGTGATTGTGCCTCTGTACTTGGCACTGAGTGAGGCTGCGCCTCGAACACTCTGTTCAGTTTTGGGCCCCTCACTACACGAAGGAAATTGAGGCGCTGGAGCATGTCCAGATAAGGGTAACAAAACTGGCAAAACTGGTCTGGAGCACAAGTGTAATGAAGAGTGGCTGAGGGAACTGGGGTTGTTTAGCCTGGAGAAGAAGAGGCCAAGGGGAGACCTTTTCACTCTCTACAACTACATGAAAGGAACTTGTAGCAAGGAGGGTGTTGGTCTCTTCTCCCAAGTATCAAGTGATAGGACAAGAGGAAATGGCCTCAAGTTGCACTGGGGAGGGGGTTAGACTGGATATTAGGAAAAATTACTTCACCAAAAAGGTTGCCAAGCACCGGAACAAGCTACCCGGAGCACTGGTGGAGTTGCCATCCCTAGAGGTATTTAAAAGACGTGAAGGTGAGGTACTTAGGTACATGGTTTAGTGTTAGCCTTGGCAGTGCTAAGTTTATGGTTAGACTCTATGATCTCAAAGGTCTTTTCCAACCAAAATGATTCTGTGATTCTATGAAAGGGAATTACTTTTTTCAGATCATCAAAGATGATGAATATTTGGAGGTTTTCAAGACAAGACTGGCTAAAGCCCTGTGCTACCTGGTTGGAGTTCACTGTTCACCCTGCTTTCAGAAGGAAGTGGGACTAAAGGACCTGGAAGTCCTTTCCTCTCCAAATTGTTTTATGAACTTGAATCATGCACAAATCTCCCTGAATAAACATTAGTAGATTGCTGCCAAACATGAACTGTGAGTTATCAAGTGATAATATATCAGACAGTCTTTCTAGTATAAACTGATTTTAACTTCTGTACTAATGGAGAACTGCAGGCTGGGGTTTTTTGCTCTATGTTTAAAATCCTCATCAAACTTTCTACCTGTAATTAATGTATTTGAGGCTTCAGTGCCGGTTACATTCAGCATTGGAGATTACCAGTGGAAGGGATATAACTGGTCAAACACAAGTGTTTGGGATTAATGGAGATATTACCGTAAAGCCTTCTTTGGCCTCTTCAAAAGTCAAACTACTCGGGAAGAATGGCTTTTGTTGCTGTTTAGATTAAAGTAAAATCCTGGTTCCTCTCGGTGCTAGGCCCTACATTGACATACAGTGAAAGAAAGTTTGACTTTGTATTATTTATGGTTAAAGCAGAGGAAGCACTTCAACAGAAACAAATGCAAGAAGAAGTGATATACTTCTTAGTCAGAAGGTATGTCAGAGGCAGAGGTGACTTTTAATTCAGTGCCCTGTTCACTCGATCACGTGATCTTACAGAATTTAGGAATTGTAATCTACATCTAGGAAGATTTTATACTCCCCAACAATAGCATCTTAACTCAGAAGTACAATTGCTGTTGACCTGGACATGTTTATATCGTCATACTTTAGTTTACAAACAGCTAAGGAAAGCTTTCTGGCTAAATGAATCTGTCTCTTCCCAGCTATATAAATTTATCTGTATTGTCAGTTTAATGAGTTACCTTTTTCAGCCCTGTTTGGTATTTTGGATTTTGTTAGCAGTAATCAGCTGTCATTCCCTCTTTCTTTGTGGCTTCTTCATTTGTGTGATTTTTATCTTAACCATTTTTTAGCCTTTAAATTTCTTTCTGTTCTTCCCATCTGAAAACAAAAAACTGCCTTTACAGATCAGTCAGGTTTGAATGAACTTGCAAGTATGAGATTCGAGCTGAATTTTCTGTGGAGCACATCTTTTTAAAGCTATGAGTTTTATTTGGTGAGGGCTAACTTTATATTACTTTGAGTTGAATGTTTCAGTCTGGGAATTGTTCCAAGTGGCCGATTAAGAGATTTACGAAGAGGTTTGTCTAAAGTACTTAGGAATGCAGGATTTGCAGTAACAGGTGAAATAATTTATCAGTTAAGTCTGGTAACCTGCCTCCAGCAGTTGTCAGACTCCAGTGTTGCGTTGAAACTTTTGTTTTTTCCCATATTCCCTTGTACGATTGGGCTGGTTGCTTGTATAATGCAGTCAGGATAACAGCGGGAAAACAGAGACTGTTTTAAAACAATAGTTAAGCTCTGTACACAGCAAATTTGACCCATATTTTAAAATTTTGCATTTGGTACAGAAAGTTTCATTCTGTAAATCTGGCTTTTGTTCTCCAAAGAAATGGGACTGAAAACATTACCCAAGGCCTGTTCTCTAATTTCTCTGAAGTAACATGTGTTTTTCTATAGAGGTCAATATAGTTCAGAGCAAAAGAATGAATTGGGCTTGGTGACATCCCTGAGGACTACTTTAAGACAATAATTGGTAAACAAGAGATGACTACAATTAAAAATTAGTAGATCAAAATTATTTGGTGGAAATAAGGCCCTGTTTCTAAATGAGAAGATGGCTGTGCTGCTCACTACCACTTTCTGGCATCCATCATTGGTAACCAGAGAGTTAAAATCTGCATCTAATATCTGGGGAGTTGGGGCTAAAGGAAGCACAGAGGTGTTCAAAGTCAGGTTAGATGGGGCATTGCACAACCTGATCAACTGGAAGGTGTTCCTGGCCATGGCAGGGGGGTTGGAACTGGATAATCTTTAAGGTGCCTTCCTATCCAAATCATTCTATGATTCTGTGATGCTCTGATTCCATAACTGCCAGCCTTCTATCCTCCACGTGCCCGACTTGTTGCTGCACTGGGCCGCCCTCATTCAGTCTGGGATGGAAAGATGGACATACGTAAGGGTATAATCTCTTTGGTGGACATACGTAAGGGTATAATCTCTTTGTCTAGCTCCTGAATTCCATCTGAACAGGAAGGTTTGAGATTTTTTTCCTCGTGCTTCTATTTTGTGTTTCCAGAGAGAGAATGTGTTCTGTAATCAGTCATGTGGCTTTTCTTTCACATCATGACTGTCAACACCTGAAGGAAAACCTGAAATTGCCATATGCTGCTGTAGATTGGATAGGTTGCTGAATGGCTGGTTGGGCATTGTACTATGCCTGTGTTTCTCCAGCCTAAAGCAAAAGGAATAAAGAACTGTGTTGAAATGAAAGTTCTACATTTCTGGCAGCTTGAAATTACCTTTCCTCATTTCTGTCCCCTTAATAAAACACTGTGAAAGACAGAGTTTACTGCTTTGACACTAATCAGGCCAATGTTTCTGTACCTTGAAACTCCAAAACTTAATTACTGAATGTCGTACCATGCTAGGGTCATATTTCAGCCTTGCACTCTCAGCACCCATTTATTTTACAAACATGATCACAGCAAACCACTATTGTGGAACAGGGGTTTCACCAGTGCTTCTGCTTTCATCAGTGTTATCCAGACAGTGTAGGAAGAAAAATCCATAAGCAGCAAAGCGAACAAAGACAATGGTGTGACTTGGTGTTACAGTACAGTGACAACCAGTTCACTTCTCCCTACTGCAGTCTTCATCTTCCCATGGGGTTTGGAGCTGGTTGGCTGAGTTGGGAAATTAATGAGTCAGGACACTTTTTGCTTTTGAGTCTGTGATTGACTTTATGGGCAGTCTTCATATCATGTTCTCACTGAAACAGGCTGCCCAGGGAGGTGGTTGAGTCACTGTTCCTGAAGATGTTTAAAAAGCAGGTAGATGAGGTGCTTGGGGATATGATTTAGTAGTGGACAGGTATGATGGGAGTTGATGATCTCAAAGGTCTTTTCCAACCTAATGATTCTATGATTCTCACTGTAAGCTAAATGGAAAGTGCTCATGTATTGTGCAAGGAGGCTGAGATGTAGCTAAAGTGTTTGGTGAAAAGCTTGGGCAGGATTTTAGCCTGATTGGAAGCATTTTGCAACATAAACAGATTTAAGAAAAACAAAAAACAAACACAAAAAAAAAAACCAAAACCCAGAAAAACCCAACTAGTCTAACTGTTTGTGAGTTAAACTCTGTATTTTTTCTGGACCTCTGTTTCCCGAGAAGTGACTCCTAGGTTTTGCTGAAGGTGCATTTTCTGCCAAAATAATGCCATATTTCTGGTGCCAAAGAACAGGGGATTGTGCAGGCAAAAGAACTTGAGGGACAAAATGGTTGGCACAATGCAGGACTTTTCCCATTTGCCATGGGAGTGGAGGACTGGCTAAAACCCACCGTCTGCCAATCTCAGTTGAAGCTCTGAGTGCAGAGGAAATATGGAGTCATTGTGGTTAAAGGAACAAACATGAAAGGATATCAGTATCTATGTGTTTGTTCATGTACTTTGGTGGTTATTTTCTATGTCAATTATGTCATTTGTTGAAAACTAGACTTTGCACATAATCCTAAGCACTGAATGAAAAGGCAAAAAATTATTACAAATTTTGTGGCTGCAAGATGATGTTGAAGACTATAATACGTGAGATTAGAGCCACTTTAGAATGAGACTGTTCAAATATATATTTTTCTTTCCATTTGTGATGTGCTGTGAAGGGAGACAAGTCTGATAGTATAAATATTGTATTTAATTCCTGCTGCACATCATTAGACAACTTATAATTATATTGTTTGTTGTGGGAGAAAACAGCTGGAACCAGAATGGATTCAGTGTTCGTGAAATCAAAGCCAAGGTCTTAAGTCCCATCTCTGTGACACACCTTCTGGAACTGTACCTTGGGAGGTGACTCAATCCAGCCTCTTGCACTAAAGCAGGATAGGTGTAGCTGCACTGGATTGAGGTCATGGATGACCGACAGGTCACACAGAGCCAGCAAGGCCAATGTAAAAAAGGAACATCTGCTTAAGCAGCACATGGTTCTCCCACAACCAACTCTCTCATCCTGGTCCTGCACGTGGACAGATATACAGGTTGAGGAGCTGCCTCTGCTGAATCCAGATGGAAGGAGGAGACAATACCGTGGCCTCTCTCATCCAAGATCACCCTTTTGATGAAAGTGGAGTGTGTGGGACTATTTCTGGTAGAAGTTCTTACTGGTAGGCCCTGCCACCTTCTAAAGCAGCAGGTTGTCATCATCTTGACAGAAAATTGTCCCTAAATCTTATTTCTTGTGAATTAATTTGATTTATTGTTGTTCTTGGCTTAGTGACCATGGAAACTGGTTCGTGTCCTTATGTCAACCACTGGCATGTTATTTCTTGTCTTCTTTCTTTGTCTTGAAACCTTAGATCTATCAACATATAGACCACATCAGATAATCCTCTTGTCCTCTGGACTGTTCCATTTTGGAGCACTGTATTTTGAAAGAGCTCTTAACAAAAAAGATACAGCAGGGGACTCACAAAGCTCTTACGAAGTGGAAAAACTGTTGCTAATGCTGTCTGACAGCTCTCCCAGTGTACCTATTCTGGCACTGTCCTTATTTGCAGCAGTTTCGTGCCACTGACTCATCCTAAAGAAGTTGTCTCCTTTTGCAGCTCAGCTAATAGCCAGCTGTTCCCTGCTTCATCCTTAGGCATTTCCTTCCTCCTTCGTCTAGCGCTTTGTAGTTTATAGTGTTTCATTTCACAGATAAGGATCATTTCTCTGGTATGATCTCCAGATCATACTGGTTACTCTTTCTGTTTCCAGAAATCCCAGACACCTCACACATTTTAAATGGAATTATTTCGTTATTATGAAGTATCTTCTCTAATCTGTTACCCAGATAATAAATAAAAGCACTGCCTACAACTAGGCCAGCAGTGATGCTGTGCAGGAGTCTTCCAACCTTAGTGGCAAGCCATCACTCATTACCAGTTCTCTTTTTGAGGGGGGCACTCTCACTGTGATTTGTATCTGTATCTTATTTCCCTAATTTAGTTAAGAGAATGTCCCATGCGGTAATGTAAGAATCTTTTACAGAATTCCGGGTGTATTCTCTCTGCTGTTTCTTTACTGAGAGGCTTTTTACTGCTTCAGATTAAATTAGGTTAGTTTGTCATTTATTCTTAAGAAACCATGTACGATATTTGTCTTCTTCTTATCTGGATAGCTGCAGTAATTCATTGCTCCCCCAAAAGAATTTTAAATTCTAGAATGGAATTGTACTGCCTGGTCTGTAGTTCTATCATTTGAATAAAGAAAAGCACCAGCCAGAGAGGAAAAATATACAATGTAGATATTCTATTCTATTCTATTCTATTCTATTCTATTCTATTCTATTCACATAATTACATAGATATAAAAAATACATACTTCTGGATGCTTTTGTTTACTGCCTTTATACAAATTGAGAGAAAAAAAAGTTAGATTTCCTCTGCAGATGTTGGTGGTCATGTAGGTGATGATATGGCTATTATTTGAGAAGGATGGAAAGCGTTTCTCATTCTGGTGGAGAGTAGAGCGTTGTTTCCTTTGGCTACAGGCATGTTTTGAGAAGGTTCTATATGCAATTTTTTTCTGTATCTGTGCTTAAAAATGACAAAGTTTTGTATTATTGCCAATCTAAGACTTCTATCATGTAGCACATAGTACATCTCTAGAAATATACCCTAATTTATGTCTGCTTTGACGTCTTACAGCATTTGTATAAACCATGTTTTCTTGACTAGCCTTAGTTTTTAATTCTTGTGTAATTTATAGGCTTTCATTGGGTCCAGGTAGACAGAGAATGGGTCTTGAGAAGGCAGCCTTGTCTGCTGATTTGTGGGCTGGAGGCTCTGGGGTGTGGAAACAAACCTGGAGAGGGGCTCTAGGTGGGTGATGGGGAAGAGAGCAACCTTGTGCTGTGCAGGTAGGCAGAGTGGAGTTTGTGAAGCCATAACGCCACTGCGTAGCCCTCCTCTGGGTTGATTCTAGTGATTTTTTGTAAAGATCCAAACATAGTGTCTGACTGCTAGTTTGAACACTAGTTTAACTGTATATGGTTGTGTGTGAGATATGAACTGCTGAGCTCTCCTGCCTCCGACGCGGGAGTCCTGCCGCTCAAGAAGAAAGCTCCTGTTTCCCAGAATCTCCTGGAGCATTTTTGCCATGCTGAACAAAGAAATAAGATGCCTGTGTATGTCTTCATCCCTCTGGGCAGTTCTCAGCCTTTACTGAATTAGAAGCTTTGCTTATAGTTGCGTTTGAAATCCTTAACTCTGCAACAGTCCCTAATCCTCACCTTCCCAATTATCCACATGTGACCATTTTTACTCAGTCAGCCCTTTAGCAATGCCAAACACAGAATACTTGCATTTCTCTAAGAAAAATCTCTGCCAAAATAAAAGAATGCAAATATAAATAAACTTCTTTGGGAAAGCACTATCGGTGTAGGCAGGAAAGAAGTTGTTGAAGTGGAACAACACAGTAAACCTGATGTTGATTGGATTTAAGGCTCAGATTGCTTTCCCTTGCACATGAGCCTCATATCTGTTGTTAACTTTAATGAGACTTATGTGCCAAGCCTGCAAGGAGAATCGGTCCTTAATTCATCTTACTGCTGAACTGTTTCATCAGAGTGTTCCCTTGTCTTTCTGTTGAAAATTTGGTTGATGGTATTGACACAGGAGCAGAGCTTGCAATGAGGAAATTTGCCTCGGATCTGGGAGCTGTAGTAAGAAATGGTGCCCAAGTAGATTCAAGAGACATGTGCCAACTAGTGTGTGCCTACAGATTAAAAGCTCGTTACATCCTGCTCACTTCAGCAGTGGCTCTGGGTAAATTGCTTTCTTTGTTTTTCTTTCCTTAATTTCTGAAAAGGAGGATAATTTGTCCTTATCTCTTTGAGAGAGCTATTGTGAAGATGAATTCAAATCTGTTTGTAGAACTTCAGAAGCTTTATTTGCACGTTACTGTGAACTCCACTCCTTACTAACCTGATCGGCAATGTCTTTGGTGTTAAACTTTGGCCCACAAATATCTTATGCGATTCCATAGAAATGAATGCCAGGTGAGCAGCTCTACCAAATATTTACAGTGGCTTAATGAATGTATTTATAGTTAAGATCTTATAAACCCAAAATAATTGGAAAACACCCCATAAGTCAGTCTCAGTCTGGAAAATCCTGATTTGTGACCGCTTTCTGCCTTCATAATTTTTTGAATTGTTGCACTTTTTTTTTCATGCCGATCTGCTGTGTGGCAAAAGCTATTTCAGCCTGTTGGCAGCTCAGGAATGGGAGCAGACCTGTTGCTTCTTGGCAGCAGGTGAATGCTTTGTCCCTTGAAGAGCCGTCCAGATCCATGTTTCCCCAGCAGGTGACAATTCATCCAGATCTCTTTGCTGCAGAGCTTTTCTGGGTAAAATTCCTAAATTATTTTAAAACTTCTGGATAGGGTTCTGACTTCAGAGTTCCTTTCTCCTCTCAGCACCCCACGGGTTTGCCTGCTGGGTGGCCTTGCCTCCAGAATTTAGAACTTTTTGGCTTCAAGGTGGCGTTATTTAGGAACTGCTCAAAAAAACCTTACAACCATGTGGGACAGGCAACAAAGAAAAACAAATTACAATGTTAAGGTGTTGAGGTACTTAAGAGAGGTATCATATTTTTCCTGGTGGTGTTCTTATTTGCTATAAATTATGTAACTATATTTTCAGTTTTATGTAATATGCTGCTATTTGTGGTCAAAAATATTCATGGATACTAGTAGGGAAACATGACCTGTGGAGATTGCTACTGTTGGCAATGTGATGCAGATTCTTGACTGCTACTAGTATTAATCTATGATGTTTGTTAGCAAACAGTACTTGAGAGTCATCACTCATTGGGAGGTCTGCTGTGGGTTGTTTGGGGCTGGTGTGGCTCTTCCACTACCAAAACTTAAGAGTCTTATGATTTGGGATAACATTAAATTACATTCTCTAAACTAACCCTGTACTCTTTCAACTGAAACTAGCATTATTGTGAGTTGACTTGGTGATGGCTCTTTGGCAAAAAAAAATTGTTTTATTTTTCATTAATCACAATGCTCTGAGGTCCCTTAAATGAAACGTGGAATTATATAGGGACTGTCAATCATGCTTTCCTTTTCCTTTACTCCTGCTACATTCCTGCTTAGAAAAATAAAGTAAATTATAGATTGTCCCTTCCTTTTGTAGCTCTTAAAAGAAACATCTTTAGTCAATAGTTAATACAAATCTTCAGTCGCTCAAGCTCTCACCAGTAATGGTGCCTATAAAGCACTACGTGGGTGTCCGAAGTGTTTCTTAGAGCTTGAGTTGTTCTTGCAGACATAGATGATAAGATCAGATTTTTGCCTTCGCTTTCCAACGATACAACTTTACTGCTGTATTTGACTCACAGAAATGGTCTTGATTTTTTTATTTTTTTTAACAGCTATTGACACACATATTGTAGCAAATTATAAGTGTGGTCATTTCTGAATGGTTTTGCTCCGTAGGTTTTTGTCAGAGTAGAAGATGGACAGGAATATGTCTTTGTGAGGGCCAATTTTGCTGGTTGAGTTAGTTTTTTGTCAGGATACAGAAGAAACCCCTAGAATCACTGGGAGGTATTGTAGAAATGCTCTAGAACTCTCTGGAGTCCCCAAGAAGGCTCTGAAGGCAGGAACACTTGGGATGTCACTGGGAAGCCCTGACACATGGCATGGAAGCCATGTTGGGTTTTGTTACGTTGTTGGCAGGCACCATCTGGAGGTGAGTCCAGCTTAAGCAGATGATGACTCCCTGAGGGTATTTTTGGTCCATTTGGATTTGTAGATTTCCATTGTCCTTATCAACCTTTCTGTGAGTTGCTCTAAGAGATCGACAGGGGACATATGCTTACTTGGAATGCATCTGTATGGGCTCCCACTGGTATGTGACAATTGGACCGGGTGATCTTATAGATCTTTTCTAACCTTAATGATTCTATGACTCTGTGTTGGGCCAGGTTGCAATTATCTTCAAAGATTTTCTCTTGATAGTCCTTTGTCTAGGGAGCAGCACATTTCTGTTGATCATGTTTTCCCCTCGCAGTTCGCCAAGAGCTGATGTGTAAACTTGAGATTCTTAGCAGAGATGGTGGAATTGGGGGATAAGAAAGACTGAAATTAAGCAGGATAATCTGAATTTTCAGATCCTCAAGGGCAAAATGCAAAATTTACTTCATAGGTATGACCTCTGCTGGAACAAAACTGAAACTGAGAAAAGGTGTTGAAATACGTTTATTTTAGGATGTGTTTGGGAGAAACTGTGTATTATATGTGGAACTAGAGAGCCTGAGAGATGGGGAACAGATATCTAACAAGGATAAAACATAAAGACTTTGTATTTTATATGTGTTTTAGTTGGCAGAACAAAATGGTGAAAGGACAGAAAAAGGAGGGAACAAATGAAATGATAATGACAAACGTGGGCAAATATGTTATTGCAAATATTAACCAGCTGAATTGGTAGCAGCAAATCAGTAGATTAGCTAAACAAAATGAAGTACCCATTAAGATGACATGCTTTAGTAAGCTGTGGTCCATCATAACCAGATGAACCCAGATTATATATCCACTATATAGTCAAGGGTGGCATGACTGATATAACTTCCTCTCATATCTAAAAATCGAAATCCTGTACAATGCTTCTTGGAGACAACTGCTTTTCTGTTGTGGGAAAAAAATATGTGCATACTAAAGGATTAGCCTAGAACAGAAGATGTGTTCCAAAGCAACAGTACAATTTGTTGAATAATTGGGAAATATTTTATTACAAAAAAAGTTCTCTAAAATACCTTTTAAAAGTTTGTGAGAACCATGAGAGATTTATAAGGCAATTGAAATATGAAAAACAGATGTTGACTGGTTTTCCATCTTATCTTGTTCCTTCAGTGAAAGCAATAAATTGGAAAGTTTTGGTCAGAAGAAATAGCAACATAATATCAAAGTCAATTGAAATGTTAAATGTTATGCCAGTGTTCCAAACTGTTCTTATCTTAGTGATATTGTGCAGTTTTTCTCCAAGGGCATCTGCATATTCCCACTTAGGGGGATCTGGCATGTTATTTGTGAAATGACAAACCTGCTTATTTCTGACTCCTCTTTTGTTCTTCATCTCCTATATCCCATCTCATGGTTTTTTCTGCTTTCTGGCCATCCCTATGGATGTTATCCTAGCTGCAGAGCCATTTTTCTGTATCTTTGTATTCTCCTGTTTTCTTGCCTGTATTCATAATTGCTCTTTTCTTCTGTCTCTTTACACCATTATGTTATTTGCTCATCTGTCCGCTTCCCTTCCCTTACTTTTTGACTCTTATATCTCTGCAACATGTTTTCACTCCTTTGCTTTCCAGTCAGGCTTCATCTTCCTCCTGTTTGTCAGAGAACAGCAAAGGAAGCATAGAGGAAAGATCTTTCTGACCTTAGTTTCTGTGTCTGAGTCTCCCCTGACTACAGGAGATGCAAAGAGCGATTTAGCAGTAAGTCCTGGCTGAGTTCTGTAACCCCAAGCTGGGATATACAGAGTAAACCAAATGCAAAGATACTTTTCTTGTGCGAGTGTCTAATTGAGTATGTGTGAGCTATGGTTCTTTCTCACTGAAGGTTTTTAGGTTCTCCTTTTCTGAAATGCATGCTTTGTTCTAGCTTTGGATAAATCACCAATGTTGAACATCTGAAGTATTTTCCGCGTTCAAGGCCAGAGGTGACAAAAACACATTTGGGTACAGTCTGGCAGAACATTACATGTGCTACTTTTCTTAAGGGCTTCTTCAGCCTAAACGTAGAATATGTCAGATCACCTACGTGTGGAGAAGGTCATTTCGGTGCTCATTGTGTGAGCGTGATATATGTGATAATTTGAAGAAGCGCACAGATATGTGCTGCGTAGTGTGATGGGGCTGCCTATATGTTGGTTGTTTTTCCCAATCCCTACAGGAGAGGGACTGGGAAAAACTACCATTCAGTGACCCTGTGAAGGTCCACATAGCCCATCCCAGCTAAAAAAGATAGTGTTCCCTTAAAGGGGGAGACTTTAAGCTTCTGTTCCCTTTCACAGCTGGTCTCATATGCTCTTAGAGTTTGGGGTATTTTGCCAAAGTAGACTAGCAAGTGTTAAATCATCTGCATCTTTTTTTCCTTATTTTTTTTTTAAAACAAGCTGGCAGTTGATTTCCTTCCTTTTTTTCTTTGAAGGTCTGAACTCTTCTTTTGTAGTTGTTTGTTGCACTGGCCCAAGGTCTAGTAGAATTTTCAAACCTTTGCAGCTCTGTGGTTACAGAACACATTATAAGATCTCAGGAACTGTGAACTCAAAGCCAGAAAGTAAACAGCTATCACAGCAGTACAAAGAGCAGGTTTTCCTTTATTCGTTTGAACACTGATTGCTGATCGCCAAATATCCGCATCAGTTTTGAGTCCTGAATTGCTTATTGTTGTGTGTGAGATTTTAAACAAAGATTGTTCATGGTTCACATAGTGCAAAACATGTATGTGTTTCTACTTATTCTCTTCCCTAACTGTTTTGTGGTGCTTTGAGCTTCCTCTTTGGGCTTCACAAGTTACATAAGGAGTTTTCAGTGAATTTGAATTCCTCAAGCACAGAGAAATGAGAGGCAGAGAAATCAAGTTAGGCTGACCTTGCTCTTTGTGAAAATCTGGCCTTGCTGCTGGCATTCAGAAATGATCTATTAGACTGTATTTGTCTTTAGTGGTTAAGAAAACCTACTCTGGATTTGCTTTACTTGGCAAAGGTACCTATTGGTAGAGAACATGCTGTGCATTATGTATGCATGGTGCTGGTTTATTGACTATTACAAATCAAATAAGATTTGTATAATTTCATTAGATACTTCTGACTACCCCAGTCCAAATTAATTTATAAGGACTTTATATAAGCATACATGAGAAGTGCTGAAAGAATATCGGTTAAGGTTACAAAATCATAGAATCCCTAGGTTGGAAAAGACCTTTGAGATCATCAAGTCCAAACATACCTGTCCACTACTAAATCATATCTCTGAGCACTTCATCTACCTGTCTTTTAAATATCTCCAGGGATGGTGACTCCACCACCTCCCTGGGCAGTCTGTTCCAGTGCTTGATAACCCTTTCGGTGAAGAAGTTTTTCCTAATGTCCAGTCTGAACCTTCCCTGGCACAACTTGAGGCCATTCCCTCTTGTCCCATCACCTATCACTTGGGAGAAGAGACCAACACCCATCTCTCTACAACCTCCTTTTAGGCAGTTGTAGACAGACATAAGATCTCCCCTCAGCCTCCTCTTCTCTAGGCTAAACAACCCCAGTTCCCTGAGCTGCTCCTCATAACGCTTGTTTTCCAGCCCCTTCAGCAGCTTTGTTGCTCTTCTCTGGACACACTCCAGCAGCTCAGTGTCTTTCTTGTAGCAAGGGGCCCAAAACTGAACACAGTATTCAAGATGCAGCCTCGCTAGTGCTGAGTAGAGGGGCAGAATCACTTCCCTGGTCCTGCTGGCCATGCTGTTTCAGATACAAGCCAAAGTCAGCACCACAGAAGTTAGGAAAAGTAGCTTTTCCAACTTCAATTCTTTTCTTTTCTACAGATGCATTAAGATGCCTACATATACACCTGTATTATACCATGGAGTTGTGCTAAGGTATCTTGTCAGGCCTTCAGCTTCCTTACTGGCACACATACTGATACTGGGCTACCAGCTTCTGTCCTGTCTTTGGAGAGGATATGTCAATCACAAAGAAGAATAGCATATTTCCTGAAAAAGGATGCCAGGCAAAATGGTGAAGTTTACATATGACCTGTGCTCTACAGAAGTTGCTGTGGCAGATGTCAGCCCTGTGTCTTCTCCTCTGTTGACTCAGATGGCAAGAAGGATCTCTGTTTAGGCAACTGAATGCCACCCTTCATATCCACTTACTATCCTATGAGTTTAAATACTAGGTCTTATGCTGGTGTCTGTGGTGAGACACCTGAGCTTAGGTGTCTTAATCTTAGTTGACTCCTGCCCATAATGTCAGGTGACTCTATCCTGTATTTTTACTTTCTTCAGGAGGAATTGATTCTGTTTAATTTTTTGGAGATGGGCAATAGTGAACACTCTTCTGCCTATTCCCAACAAAGCTATCTCACTCCCATCCTGTGCCTTCAGCCACTCTGCACTGTCACTATTTCATGACTGCTTCTTAAACCCAGTTTCCATTCTGTGCATGTCTGAGTTCTATTTCAGTCTCCTTTCCCAGAAAGTGTGAGATTCTGTCTTCTACCTCTCAACCTCTTGTTTCTTTTGAGTTGTTTCCATGCGCCATAGCTGCTTATTGACTAGTCTGGCCAAATTCTCTTCCAGACTGCTTCTCCTTTTTCTTCTTCTGAGGATGCCGGTTGTTTAGTCCCACTGCTGCCAGTGTTTGTCCAATGTAAGTGTTGGAGTTCCTGTATAAAGTAGCTGAATTTAGTCCAGTTTTGTAAAAACAGACATATTTGCTTGATGTAGTATGCCCTGCCAAATCAAAACTCTTTGATCCAAACAAAGGAAGAGCTAGAAATGTCCCTCTAACATTCACCAGAAAATTTGTTCGTATACAGAAATGACAAATTTTCTGCAACATTTTCTAGAAATGGTTTAACTATTTTGGCTAAAGTTTTCCCAGCCAGTTCCTGTTTGGAGCAGACGCAGCTTTGGAAAATTTCTGCCCTTTCTCTTTACAGTTTGGCAAGGCTTAAAGGCAACTTTAAACAGGTTGTTAAAATTGCCAAATAGTGGTTTCAGATGCAATCCTTGTTTTGAGCATGTGGCTCTAGCTGAAGCCATATATCAAGTTTATGACTTTACAACTAGTTTTGTAAAGCGTTAGAGTCGCTGACTTGCTGTGCAGCTTTCTGAGTAGCTGACATAGGAACTGCCTCTTAGTGATTTTTATAAGCTATATAATGTAAGATATTTAGTAGAGAGATAAGACCACTATGGATTGCTCTGTATTGTCCTGTTATTTCATTTCCTCGATTGAAAAAAAGAGATAATTTGACCTGAGAGCTTAGTTTAAGCAGCTGAATGTTTGTGGTTACATCTGGAGGAACAAGGTGATCTGGTGGTTGCTTAGAACAACAAATTGAGTTTCTTGAAAAGATTTGTGTGCAATGGCAGTTGTTGCCAGTAAGCATATCGTTGTGGGTGTGTATATGTGTGCGAGAGATGGAAACGTGAAGACGCATCCCCAAAATGCTGTCCTAGCTTTTTGTTCAATATGAAAGAATCCAGTTCTTTCTGAGATGTTCTCATCTGTCAGCATTTGTACTGGCTGTCTCCAAAGGTTTCATGCTGGAAGGATCTGCGGAACTTTTGTTACATGCTACACACAGAGACACACAACAGTCCACAGTGCATTTCACAGCTTCCCATAGTAAGCTTAGACCTGACGTGAAAACCAAAAGCCACCCCCATAATGTGCTACAGGAAAGGGGCTGGAGTAATCAAGAGTGCCACCAGCTTTTTATTTTGAAATTTACTTCCCTGGCAGGAAGAATTTGTTAAATAAATTTCCCAGGTGGCCCTGGAAAAGAGACCACACATAAAAAGATGAAAAATAATCAAATAAAGCGCTTTGACATCAGGGTAGGAAGAAAAGAAAATCTCTCCTGTCCCAAACCCCTCGATTTCTTTTCACCTTGAGTGTGTGAATTGCCTCTTCTCCCAGGGATCTAATATTCAGTCCATGTAGGAAAGTAACATTTGTCCTTTCAGTACATAAACCTCAAACTCTAGCACTAAGCTAGATAAATCTATTTATGTCTGTAAAACTGAAGTGAAAAATGGATCCATGAAGAAAGTTGACCACTTAATAAATTAATGGATGTGACTGCTGTTCACTTTTCCCTGGATGGCTCTGAATCACTTGTCTGTGCAAGCCATGGCTTGGAAGGCCACACAGAGAAGTAAAAGCTAGGAGATGTGGGGGGTGCGGGTGCTGGCTGAGCTCGCTTTCAGCTGGGGTGTAATCTAGAGTCTGACACAGTACCTGAATCATCGTTGACTGGACTGGATGCTGGACTTGGCCCTAAGGAAGGAAATTCCACCTTGGAAATGCACTTCTAGTATCTGTGAGGTGATAGGGAATAATAACAGACCTCAACCCTCCCGTAGACAGCCGTATAGCATCTTACTGTGTTCCTGTTAGAAGATGCCCTGGATCACTTGTTAGGAACAAGTCTGTACAGAAAGAAGGGGAGTAGTTATTATTCTTACCTAAAAATAAAAGCAGTATTAAGCTCCATATTACATTTAAATATAGTCCTAGTCAGTGGTCACTTCCTTCCATGACCTTGAAATCTTGCATTTGGAATGGTGTTTTCCAGGCAGTTCCAAGGGTTTAATTTTCTTCTCCCATTTCCTTTCTGTTTCCCTTCCTCCTACCCTAGAGAAAATAAACCAAAAGAGCTCTGTTTAGACCACTGCTTGAGATATTGTCACTGTACTACACAAAAATCTGACTTCACAGTCTAGTTTCCAAAAGGAATGAAAGATTATGTTGCAAAGTTCAAGTTAGATATATTTATTTTATTCTTTTCCTAGAAATAGTGCCTGCTGATGAAATTCCAATGGAAATCTGTACTGAGGATTCTAAGAGAGGTAATCAGGCTCTGACACAAAGGACTGAATTCTGTAGAGAAAAACCTTGCGTAAAAAGCTTTAGCTGAGGTGAAAGAGTGTTTATTGCACATGCCTGTGTGCTGTCAGAGTTAGCAGGAGGTCCCGGAGGACCTGCAACTTGTTAAACATGGGTATTTCAACAGCATTGGAGTGGAAGGCTGAGGGACTAGGAAATTTGTTTTCAAAAGCTGCTTTGCAATCAAGAGAGGCAGTGGTCCTGGAGAAACAAATATCTCAGGCTGTACGTGGATGAAACGTTTATTTTGTTTCAGGACATTCTAGCTGGTATATTATGCCACACTCATAATGTTTTCACTTCATGTGCTGGGAGAGTGCAATCCAGGAGTATTTTCTAGCTGTGATTCCTCCTTTTTTTTTTTTTTTCCTTCCAAAATAGCTGACACCATGTGCATCTAAAAGAAAGTGCTGCTGATAGCACAAACATATAGTAATTAGCATATTCTTAAGTAAATAAAATTCTCTCTTCAGAATATGTTAATGAACTGTAGGGGGGAATTTTCTTTGGCAGGAGCACTGCAGAGGAATCCAGCAGCAAGGGCAAGGTTGAAAGACTTTTTGGAGTGGTTTGCGTAGCCCTCAACCACTAGCTGTTTGTTGACCGAGATCCAAAGGTGCTGTTTGTCACACTTACTCCTGGCGAACTGGCCAAATGCTTCCTTAAGTTTTTTTGATGCTGCCTATTTAATGCCATATTTTCTTTATATCATAATCCCCCTAAGTGATACTTCTTAATGTATAAGATTGTGGGAAAAGGAGGTATGTCTGAACAACAGGAAGGGAGAAACGAGAAAGGTGAGGAAAAAGATCCCATATACAAAAAAAGTTTTGAGAACAACTTTTAATGATTTTTCCTTTTTTCATTATAACACAAATAAAGAAGAGTTGTGGTCATGCTGCCTTGTTCTTAAATTGATATTCCTGCATTTTGCAAAAGTGTCTCCACAACCTAGTGTGGAAAGGTGATTTTTTGCTATTACATCAGTGGAAGCAAATAAGACTTGCCAGGCTGAAGCACACTTTTTCCCAGGGGCATGAAAGGAGTAAGCTTAAAGATTGGGACTGGGGACCCACGTCTACCACCAGCTCCTGTTATAGTTGGAAAATCTGTGTAAATTCATAAATACTAGAAAAGGAAGGAAAAGACATTTTATCAAGCACATAAGAATGTGCTTTAAATTACTGAATGTTGCCCAAGAAACAAGATTCTAGTCTCCAACCTTCAGAACAGATGATCCTGCTGTTTATGGGACTTGTTCCTGTTCAGAAGCTAATCTAGTGCTGACAGCTGGAGGAAAGTGGTTGGGTCCTTGCAGGGCGATTTCTGTAAGCTCTGCAAGCTTTTAGACATATGTTATCCAATACAGCAATGTAACACAGTGATTAAAACAAATGTGATAAAACAAAGTAGTATTTTGAGGTGTGGAAATTTTTTTCGAGATGTGGTTGGGCAGGATGCTAGATGATCTCATATAAGCTCCCCTTCCCATGAAAGGCTGGACTAGATAACCTTATGAGGTCTCTTCCAACTTGGACTATTCTATGACTCAAGGAACGCTGGATCAAATTGTTTAATCTTTTCAACTGATATGATATAACTTAGTATTCTGACTGCAGCCTTCAGTATTTTTTCAGCATAATTAACGTTTTTGTTAAACTGATGACAGATATGAAAGTGGGACATCTCTGCTAACTTCTAGTTTCCTTCAGGGCTGGTTCTTCAGCTGTACTGCTAGATTTCACTAAAATGCGGTGCAGCTGGAAATCAATCTCAGGTGTCTGTAACCTAACAATGTCAAAGAAAATGTTTGTGGTGGGATTTTAATATCTACATACTTTGCAATCACAAATGTGATCCTGGGAGAATTAAAAGAAGTGCCAGGGATCTTCAATCAAGTAGATTTACTGGATTGTCTGTAGATAATAAGAAGGAGTTGTTGGGTAGTAAATTGAAAATGGTGGAACCTGAAAGACAGAATTCCTTGGGAGCAGAAAATGAAAGGACCAGATGGCTCGGTAATGTTAGCAGGTTATTTGCCAGTTCATGTAAACTGGTAGAGGTGTCCTAAATTAGGTGCAGTAAACAATAAATGGTGGATAAATAATGAACAAGGATGTCAAAAGGGAATTTTTAAGAGAAAAGTCTCAACTAGGTAGCCAGGTCATGAAACCGGTGAATTGGAAATGTTGTGGTACCCTGCCAGCATCTGTGCCCCTGCTAATCTCAAAGGTTTTAATGTTGTGTTTTCTTCTGTTTCACACACATGGTCTCTGCTCCCCAACAGGATACTGACAATGCAATTATTAATATCATTATGTGTCCTTTTCCTTAGGTAGAAGAGTGGAATTTGAAGAGGGAGAGGAATTCAGTAATGTTTATTGAATTGAGTCCTGCCAGCAAAATACTCATGCATTAGGTCAGTTTGCTGAATGTGGCAGGTCTGGGGCTTGAGGCGCTGGCCCAGTTGAGACTGGAACATTTGGGACATGTTTGGAAGCCCAGGTGTCTGCGGAAGAGGACTTCAGTGTGAAGGATCAAACAAGTGACGCTTTGTTTGTGGGTTTTAGCTCTCTCTGCTGTTTTTTTTGTGAATGTAGGCCAATATTGTGTCAAACGCACAAAGTTTAAAAATAAATCTAGGGTTTCTTCCAGTTTTATGAAAATGCTCGAAGTATGTTAAAAAAAATAAAATTGAACTCTTCTTAAACAAACCTATCCAAGATTTGATCGAGAAGAGAGACCTATCAACCTTTGGGGTTTGACAGTGTTTCTCCAAACAATGGCTGGGAATAGAACATGGATATCATCCAGCCTCAACCACAAAGCCATCTTTCATCACTTAAAATATAAATGTAACAGAGAGTATGGACCATGGGAGGTCGCAAGACCTCGAAATATTCACATGCAACACTAGCTTTTGTATATGCATCTATATATGTGTATTTGTTTTCAGGGAGGTGTATACATATTTACACACACTATTACTCCTATCGATCAGGATCAGGGTATAAGTAAATTGAACCCAGTGAGAGTTTACATTATTTTTCTTTGTTGAGTGTAAAGATTACAGCCTTTAAAATACTTCTCGTTTTAAATTATATCAACTGTTTAAGTGAAGAAACACTTTTTTATATATATGCCTTAGTGACAGGACAAGGAGTGATGGTTTGAACCTAAGGGAGGGGAGATTCAGTCTGGATATAAGGAAGAACATTTTTGCAGTGAGAGTGGTGAAACACTGGAACAGGTTGTGCCTAGAGAAGCCCCATCCCTGGAAACATTCAAGGTCAGGTTGGATGGGACTCAGAACAACCTGCTTGAGTTAAAGATGTCCCTGCTTCTACAGGGGGGTTGGACTCAATGACCATTAAAAGTCCTTTCTAACCTAAAGCATTCTATGATTTCTTTGTGTGCAGTGCTGTCTTTCTTACCTTAAAAAAACAAACAAACCCAAACCAACCCAAACAAAAAGTGACCCGAATCAAAACGACAGTGCTGCAGAAACAGACACAAGCTTTTCTTCTGTCATGATCGTTTGTAATCGTATTTGATTTTTAAAATTTTGTTGGTTGGTTGTTGGGTTCTTTAAAATCAAATTGTGTTCGTTTTTCTTTAGGCAATTTTTTTTTTCTAGGGTGTACTCAAAGTGCTGTTGCCTGTGGTCAGAGACTTTGAGAGCACACTTTTCTTTCCAGTGTGGGTAGATTATTTTAAATTATTATTGGCATGGCAAAATTAGGAAGTAAAACCTAAACTCTGTGTGTGCTCTTATTTGGATTATTTGTTTTATTTTTTGTAAATAAGTCCCTGTGGTGGAAATCAAACATTTAATCTTAAAATAACTCACTCTCACTAGGTGCATCCTATCCGCAGAACTGCTGTTTGCAAGCTTCTGCCTGTTAAATAAACACTGAACTTTTATCATAAATGGCATCTATTTCAGAGCTCATTGCCATGCGGCTTCCACTGTGCTAGTGGATGCCACAGTAAAACAGCAGGGCTTTTCTTCCAAGCCTCTTGCATTCTTTTTCAGAGGGAATATGACTCTGATGAGAGGTCCCTGAGCTCCATCATCAGTGGAAGGGTGATGGGGACCCCGGCCACAGGTCCTTACCCAGCGTCTCCTCTGCCAGCAGTCCCAGCCCAAGCTGGAGCAACCTTCCCAGAGAGCTGGGCAACACACAGGTGCTGTGGCCGCTGAGGAAACAACCTGCATCTCCAGTAAATGGCCCATCTGTGTTCCAAGAATCCCTGTGATCATCTGTACTTACAATCTAAAAGTCTAAATGCTATTTCCAGTGTGGACTAGACAAATGTGGGTGTAGCTTTTCCTAAAGGGTTCCTGCCAGTCTACAAATGTCCACGTTGCTCGTACCACTTGCATCCAGCCCCAAACCACAGCATGCCTCTGTAAATGAAAATGAGTAAAGTGGTTTACTTTATTTTCATTTAGCTGACAAATACATTTACCACTTTATGGTGAATTCGTGACTGTGTGTCAGGTTCCTGCATTGAAATATACTCCTTTACATGTATTTATTTTCTGACAAAGCTGACCTACTTTAAATGCTGCAGGGTGCTGTTACCTCCCGTTTTTTATGAGCAGCTGGTTGATACCAGCAGAGATCTTTGTACTTCAGCTTCTAAACTTTTGATGACATTTTTAACTGCTCATTACTGTATGTAGGCAGCCACTTTATCCTTTTCTAGGTGGGCTCTTACTTCAATTCAGAGTTAATGGTTACTATTTATTGCATACTTTAAACCTGTGTGTAGCAAAGTTGCTACGTGCACATAGTGCTCTAGAAAACCCAAGAATCCCCAACATGAAGAACATACCGTCCCCAGCTGGGCTGTGCAAAGGGGTGAGTACGTGTGTAATTTACCTGTGCAGTCATGGGGATAACTTAGATGAAATAAACAGCATCCAGCGTGACTGAGTCCTAAGATGGGTGACAAATAGTCATGTGGTTCAAAGGAAATAAAACATGTTGTGCATCATGCAATTGCATCTTAATTCCTGGATAGTTGTGCCATGGTGTTATTTCAGGGGGATGTTTTCTTTTGGGTAAATAATTAGTGCTCTCCAGAGAGCTGTAGATATGCGGTAACATTATATTTACTCAGCCACAAACTCTAAGCCGGGCTTAAAAATATTATAGACAGTTCAGGTGTGGCTGGGTTTATGTGGAGCTAATTACCATGCTGCCTTGTTGTTCCACTGCATTCCCTCAGCCTTTTTTGGCACTGACTCTCCCATCCCTGTTGCTGCTGGAGCCCCCAAGAGCAGTGCGTGTTGCCAAGCAAGGGAGCATGAAGCAGCCTGAAGGCAGAGGGATCAAGGAGGCAGCAGCATGGCTCAAAGGCATCTCCATTCACCCATGCTCCCATTGCTGTGTCCTCACAGAGGTGCTGGTCTTCAGAGGTCCCACTCTGAGACCAGAGGAAGGTGAAATTGCAGAGTATATGTTTTCATAGATTCCAATAAAGGGTCTTGGGAATGCGCACAGATACAAGGATTTTGTGCTGAAGCCAGTGGTTTGAACTGCTACTCTTAACCCACTAGTTCCTACTCCTGTGTGGTTTTCTCCCATTTCTAGATGCTGCACCATCGTCTTTCTTCTGTTTTCTCATGGGACTGTTTCTGTTCCACAAAGGGTGTTTTTCAGCCAAGCCCTTAGGGGACACACTAAAAGCAGGGTCAGACACATCTCCTGTCTTTCAGAACTCTTAAAATTTAGTGCCTTTGTTAGAAAAGGAAAGTATTGTGCTCCCTGAGCTGGCCCTTGGACTGTAATTCAGGTCATACTGAGTCACCAATTGCTACCCTTGAGTTTTACACAGTTCTGATTCAAAACTTCCATGAGCATCACTGATACCAGTGCCATAGCCCCTCTGAATGCCTTGGGCAAGGTTGAATGAGCGATCACCAAGTCACCACCAAGTCTCCAACATTAATTTTGTGCTCCGATTTATTTGCCCTCAGCAGTTAGGCCATCTCTGAGGGGCTTCATCCCTGTCGTAGACGACTACAGACCAAAGTGTCAGTCCTTTGCTCCATGACATATTGGATGTTGTGTCCCAACCCAACCATCATAATTCTGTCTTGTCTCTCAGAGATGTTTGCTGACACCAGAGACAGGATGTATCCGCACTGGCACCTCTCCTGGAGTGCCACAGCCTCCTCCTTACCATGTTACAGGAGAGAGGCTGCATCTGTCCATCTGTGTACCTCTAGAAAAGAGAACAAGGTGGGAAATGCAGGCAGTGGGAAGGACCAGTGCAGAGCAGAGCATGAAACTGCTGTTGTGCAGCCTCCAATGTCATCACTGTATGAACACCTAATAATTTTGATATCATTTGCATTTCAGTACATATGAAAATATGGAGGAAAAACCTCCTCTGTTTTAGTCCTGCTGAAGAACTAGAACTATTAATTCAAGCATGCAGCTCTTATAGAATCGTAGAATGGTTTGGCTTGGAAGAGACCGTAGAGATCATCCAGTTCCAACCCTCTTGCAATGGGCAGGGACATCTTCCAGTGGAGCGGGTTGCTCAAAGCCTCATCCGACCTGGCCTTGAACATCTCCAGGTATGGGGTTTCCACGACTTCTCTGGAAAATCTGTTCCAGTGCCTCACCTTTTTTTTTTACTATGAGGCACTTTTTTGCCTCATAGTAAAAAAATTCTTCCTAATATCTAATATAAATCTCCCCTCTTTCAGGTTAAAACCATTCCCACTCATCCTGTCCCTGCACTCCCTGATAAAAAGCCTCTCCCCAGCTTTCCTGTAGCCCCTTTTAAGTACTGGAACGGTGCTATAAGATCTCCCTGCAGTCTTCTCTTCTCCAGGCTAAACAACCCCAACTCTCTTAGCCTGTCCTCATGTGGGAGGTGCTCCTCCTCTCCTGCTTTTGGTACCCGAGCTGTCAGGGGCTCTCTGGCACAGTGTGATCCACCCCAATTGCAGAGGCTTGCAGGGTGCTCCTTTCCCCGGGAGAGATTGGCGCTTATTCAGTGGGATTTGGTGTTTCTTACATGGATGCTCTCCTTCTGGCTTGTCAACAGTGAGTCATTAATCCCAGCTATTCGGTTCATTGCTTGGTAGATCATGCTTAACAATTGCAAAGAAAAAACTGTGACTGTTTGAGAATGAATAGAATCATAGAATCATAGTATAGTTTGGGTTGGAAGGGACCTTAAAGATCGTCTAGATCCAACCCCCTGCCATGGGCAGGGACATGCCACTAGATCAGGCTGCCCAAGGCCCCATCCAACCTGGCCTTGAACACCTCTAGGGATGAGGCAGCCGCAACTTCCCTGGGCAACCTGTTCCAGTGTCTCACCACTCTCATGGTAAAGAAATTCTTCCTAATGTCTAGACTAAATCTGCCCCTCTCCAGTTTGTACCCATTCCCCCTGGTCCTATCACCACAACCCTTTGTGAATAGCCCCTCTCCAGCTTTCCTGTAGGCCCCCTTCAGGTACTGGAAGGTCACTATAAGATGTCCAATAAAGGAATAAACTGTGGATTTTGGTTTTGTTGGGATTTTTTTTTTCTCTGCTCCCCTCCATTTTGTACTGTCTCTGACACCCTGATTTCCAATTTTGCCTGATCGAGGAGGGCATTACGGGGGGCATGATTCCGTGGTTCGTCTCTACTTCTTATTCTTGGGGCTTGATGCTTTTTATCTTATACTCCATTTTCCAGTCCTTATGAATCATAGGTGCCCTTTGCTAAACATCAACTCCTGAGAGACTGCGTTGGGTAGTAATAGCTAGTGTAGCTTATGGTGCAGTTCAAGAATTTTCTGTCCCCCTTTCACCCTTCCCTTGGGCTCCACTGGTCTCTCAGCTTCTGGTGTGGCTTTTCCTGCCCTTCACAGTGTTGCTTCTCTCACCTGGGCATCCCCCAAAAGCATTATTTGCAGGCTGCTGTGGTGCACATCTGTATTGCATATTGCTTTGGGTTGATGCTCCCTGTGCTCAGTAGGAGTGGGAATGGGGCAACCACAAGTATGACTGCGTTTCTTGTAAAACTGTGAAAAGTTGTTCTTAATTATGCACTGAACAAAAGCCCTGCCCTGACACACAGAGCTCTGGCTTACCGTGTGCTTGGATAATCACTGTACACTGCCGTGTTTCTTAGCGGTATCTTCACAGACAGTAGCTCCATTGATTTCCAAGGACTGCTTGCTGAGTAAGAACAAAGAAACTATAATGGAAGCAGGCCCTATGAACTCATCTAATTTATGTAGTACTACAAAACCACCAGATCTTTGTGGAAAATTATAGAATATAAATAACACCAACCAACAGCCAGGCATTTTCTGCCTCCTCTGGGAAATTGTGGAAGGTTGCTGTACTGCCAGTTGGAAATTTATCATACTTTAGACTTGTACATGGACCAAAAGAAACTGAAATAGAGTTAGTGTTTTGGAAAAGGTCAAGGGAATTGCATGCAACCAAATCTGAAGCTGATTGAGGGTCTGGCTCTGAATTTTTGCAAACCAGAATCATTAAACTCTTCAAATGGAAAACCAAGATAAGCTGACTCAGTTTCAGTTGGGCAAGTAATTCTGTATTATGCTGTTGAAAATGTGAAAGGCGTAAATCTCCTTCCCTCGTAGTTTGGTCTTTGGACTGTGAGTGGGTGTGTGATTCACTGTCAAAGACACGAGTGAGCTTTGGTGATTTTTCCCCTCCAGCATTTTCTGCCTGGTAAAGTGTGAAAATTGTACGGTCAGTCCAAACATGTGAGTGATTGAGAAGTGCTCCAAAATGGAATCTTTTTTAAAGACAGACATATGTTTATAAAATGAAATTTTTTTAAAAATCTGAAAAATCTTTTGGCATGGAGAGCCAATTATATAAAGCACTTTCTGGAGGCTTATAAGTTGCCTGTAATATATAAGGAAACAATTGGAATTTTTGATCCCTATTCCTATGGACTCCTAGAACTTCTCCATAAGGCATGGTTGAAAACATATTTTAATAACTTTATTTGGGTAATTTCATATGTTGCACCATCTTGTATGAAATATCGAGCACTGCTTTTTGTCACTGAGGCTGCTGCATTTCAGTCCTGAGCCTCAGCATCTCCAGCAGACCGTGTGCACTTGAAATCCCAATTTGAAACAAGGTTTTTATTAAGAACTCATTTTTTTTTTCTCAGATCTTCACTAGCTCAATTGAAAATGGGCACAGGTATCTGATCTGTGAATATTTCATTCATAAGCGATGCTTTAATTACTTAATAAAGAATACATAAATATTTACGTAAATGTGATTTGGACACCTGTTGATTCAAGAATAGCTTGGGCTTTGGCGTGACACATCAACATAAATGCAAGTCCTCATTAAATAATGCTAAGAAATTAAAGCAATAAATCTTCTCTGCCTATTTTTCATCCCATAAGGGTGAAAGAAAATGGCAAATTATTCAATGTTTTTAATGGGTTTCAGAAACTGGACAGAATCCAAAAAACAGTTCAGCAAATATTTATGAAATGGTATATAAACCATTAACTGTTCTGCTTATCTGAGATGTAGTTGTGCAATCTGTTTCTCTGTTTTCTTCGTGCTCCTTATCCAAAGATGGGGGAGGAAAATGCATGTTTTTGAGATAGAATTTGTGCTAAATCAGGCTTTGAGACCAGAACCAGTCTTGAAAACTAATTTAAGAAAAACACCTTAACAGGTCTGGGCGTTTCTTGAATTTAGCTACATCAAACTGAGCCCTGTGAGTGATTTGAGAGGGATGATTTAGAGATATGAGACATTTTCTTGGCTGTTAATTCCCTTTTGTATGATCTGATTTCTAATCAGAATAATCCTTTTAACTTAGCTGTACAGGGAAGAATTTGAGCTGAACCTTGCTTTGCAGTCTGGTGTGTAGGAGAACCTCTTTTATTCCAAGACGAATCTAATCTTCCATTGGCCCTCTTTAGGTCAGACACAGATGTCTTCCTTTCTGCTACAGCTCAAGTAGAGGAGACACAAATGTGTTTTGCTTGGTCCAGTTGGTTGACTGGCTTCCTGGTACCCCTGAAAAAGAATTTAAGAGGAAACTTGTTTATTTTCCTAAACAATTTGTATATCCTGCATGCATAAAATATTCATTTAGCTGGGGAAAAAGATCTTCTAAATACAAAATATTTTGTCATTTCTGTGTTAAAAAAGGGCTGCTACTGAGCTTGTCTTAAAGTGGTTTAAGTAATAAGTGCCATTTGTGAACAGTATGTACCGTTTTTGGCTTTTTTGTACCAAAGGGACTTATTTTATCAGATGCACTTAGCACACCGAGGGAGGGAAGGGCAGCAGCCATTTCTTGAGACGTGCTCTCCACCTGGCACATAATGAACATCAGCAGGACCTCGCCTCTTTTTCTGCTGAAGACAACATACTGCTTGCCTTCAGTGATATTTAATATTTGATTTAGCCAGAATTAAGGGCAGTATTGGTTGCACCCAGTTGCACAAGAGTGCAGGGTACAGCCACGAATAGGATGAATAGACTGAGAGTGATGCATAAGCCAAGCCCGTCTCATTGTGATGATTTAGTGACCAGTAGCCATTAATTAAAGCAAATCCTCCATGCTAAAGAGTATTTCAGTTCATCATTGCAAATGTTATTTCAAAATGGCCAAGAAAGAGCTGGCAGTGCTTCATAGCTCAGGATCTGGCCACCTGTTTCTCCAGAGAGGTGTCAGTTCATTGCACGAGGGGTTTGATGCCTTTTGTTAAAATACTGGAAGCTGCGGAGATGATCTTTCTGCCTTTATGTTTGCTTTGTTCTACCAGATGTGACCTCATCTGTGGCAGCCTTTGATAGCGGCTTGGCCAAGGGTATGGTCTCCTGGTCCAGGAAGTGATTTCCTTGCCAGTAAAGGACACTATGAGGTTGTTTGGTGGAATAATCAGAGCTGAACGCGATTATAAAGAGGATTTTTTTTGAAATAATTCTTGATGAAGGTGAAAACTCAGATCCCCACCATCCCTCAACTCCTACTGGGAGTGTTTGCATTGCTCTGCTAACACATAGAATCATGGAATAGTTAGGGTTGGAAGGGACCTTAAAGATCATCTAGTTCCAACATGCTCTTGTTCACGTGATACCCTTTCAAAATCTGTGTTATTACCTTTATATTTGATAGTAATGTTATACTTTGCATGCAGACACTGTGTCTTCCCAGTGAGATTTTTATAAGAAATTACAAAGTCATTTAGATTTTCCCATGCTCATACTTCAATTGGGAAAATTTAAGCCCAGAGAAATAATGTGACTTCTGTACAGCTACAAAGTGGACTTGTGGTTAAAAGGGGAATAGAGCTGTTGTGGTGCAGCAGATATTCCAGCAGTTGAAAATTCATCTGCTGCTCTGTGCATTATCACTGATGCAGACGCAGGCTCAGTGATCTGAAACTTCTGCTATCGAAAATAGGATTTTTTTTTTTTTTCTTCTGGTCACATTAAAAACGTCTGTGGTTATTTGAACTCTCCAACTTCCCTGGTATACCGGTAACATTTAGCTAATGCATCCAGTACAGCACTTAATTACCTGCTTGTACTGTCCGTGCACGTTGCTGGCCTCCGTCAGAGTTAATGTGGCAGGTTGCTGCAGTCCTTTAATTGAATCCTGCGATGCCTAAAGCATTTTTGGCAGGGAGCCTGCAGCGAGGGAGAAAACCTACCTTCTCCCGTGTTACCTACCACTCCTGCCATCCTCTCACAGCGCGATGGGAAGGAGAAACACACCCAGCCCTGGTCCCCATCTGTTGCAGCATCGGCTTCAGTAGCAGAGCCTGAGATGTTTAAATGCGCTTTCCTTTAGGGGAATGCAGTTCTTCAATGGACGTTTCCAGCCAGACTGCAGGATTTTTCAGAGCCGTAAGTCAGAACGGGACTTGATTGTGTGGGGGTTTCTTTGCATTTGATTTTTTTTTTCTTTTTTAATTTATTTATCTTAGCAAGGGGGAATAGGGTTTGCATTCATTAAGGTGGAAGCCTGAGTACACTGCAGGACTCTGCTGATAGGCAGGCATTCTTCAGACTGTGTAAGAAATGCATGGTTCTCAGGTATTTGGGGTTTTTTTCATTGTGTTTTGTCTCTTTTGTATTCATGGCTGGCATAGTGCTGTTGTCCTATTTTTAGAGCATTTAATTACAATAGATACTCTAAGGCTGAACATAATGTTCTTTTATCTGTTTAAAGAATGTAGCTTGGGTATTTTTTTTTTCCTTGCATAACTTTTCCTTAGTGTTTTGGAAAGAGAGATTATCTTTTGGGGGTTGTTTATTTAATTTCAGCCTAAACTCATCTGATCTCTGCATCCTGCAACGCCTGGTTTCTCATACTGCTCATCTCAGAGCAGCCTGAACTGCTGGGCAACTGATTGTTGTGGCTTGTTATTGCAACCCCCAAATCCCAGATTTTTGAGAACTCTTTTGCTTATTCATTTAATTTGATATTTGATTAGATTTTTCAGGATAAAGAGGTGTATAACCAGCTTTATGCATTCAGCTTGCATTTTTCCCTCTCCTCTACCAGAACTAATGCTGAACACACACAATTTACACTACAATTAATGGACCTATGAGATAATGGATGTCTGAGAGCAATGAGACAGACTCTTTCCTGGCATCAGACCTGAAGCCTGAAGGGGTTTTCACACATCTGTTAGTGGGGTGATGAGAGGGGTTCAATGAAGAGCAATCAAAATTTATTCTAGTATAAGATACGGGGTGTTTTGGCAGCAAAGTCTTGTGTATTTTGCTTGTTGGTCACTGTGTTTTAGCTGCTGTTACAGGCCACAGGAGAGATTAAGGTACTTTTGGGAAAGAGATTTCACACTCAGGAGTCCAGTAGAGGCTGGAAAGCAGAGGTTGCACTGAGTTCAGGCATCTCTGGGAGGCGAGAGAAACCTGAAGTTACCAAAACTGGGAGCCTGGGAGTAAGGGGCATCTGTCAGAAGAGGGGAAAACAGGCAGGAGGATGAAACGGATCCCACTGACGTGTGGCCAGCCCCTGACCTAAAGGGAGGCAGAGGGGACCCAACAGAAGAAGATTCTGTTGCACATTTTTCTCCATTTTTGTTAATTGGCAGCGGGATTAAAAATGTATTTATTTGAAAATTGCAAGAGTGTGAAATAAACAAAAAAACCCCACACCACACTCCCCATTAAACCTACCCTATCAGTCTGTTCTGGGATATCTGACACTTATCAGTAAGAAATTAGGAGAATGAAAAGCAATATTGTTGCAAACCTTTAAAGGCAAACCATAGAGTTGGTGAAAATCACCTGTAGACAGAGTTTGCTTCAGGCAGCGAAGAGCCACTGGTTTTCCATCAGAAAGAGAGAATCCCTGTGTCATTTGAGCATGTTTAGCTACTGAAGGAGGTCCAGCAATGAGTTGATTTGTAGCCAAGAACTATTTAATCATCTTAAATTTAAAAGAGGTGGCAGTTAGCTTGTTATCATGTCTGTATATGCATGTTATATGATTATGTGCATTTGCCATATACGTTCTCCTATCTGAGACCATGTTTTGTGTGTGTGTGAAAATAAATGATGCCTTGTGAGATGAGCTATAGAACAGCTACATCTGGAAGGACATAGTCACTACTGACAGGCTGTTTCTAGCACTGTACGTGCTCCTGCATTGTCTTTTATAACTGATATATGCTTTGAAACACTTATTTTCTTGCTCTGATGTAATTTCTGTAATAGGTGTTCAGTGACTTTTAGTGTCTCACTACAGTTCTGCATCCAATTTCCTTTCCTAAAAGGGCTCAAAATAAATGTTAAGAAAACTTTGATTTAAAGGCATACTAATAGTTTTACAACTATTTAATACACAATGATAGAAATTATGATTTTTAATGAGAAAAAATAATTTATTTTTAGGGTCATGTGATTTTAATGAACTAGATTTCTGGTAGTGAGAAAAACCCCTATTTTTCTATGATAATAAAAAATAAAAAGCAAAGCAAGAATGGAAAATGTTATTCTGAATCAAGGGCTCCTACCTGTGGATTTAATTTACCTTGTAAAATAAATAATTTAGTTGATTTTGTTTAGTTTTGTTTTCCTGCTTGGCTGCTTGTTTGTTTTATGGAAGGTTTTTGGTGATGCTCTTTGGCAGGGTAGGTGTCTGTACTGGGTGAGCCACGGACAGGGGCTCTTCCTGTGCTCTCTCTAGTTTGGTAATTCCAGTACGAGCTTTATTTTTTTGTGACAAATGGATTTGGACTGTCTGCCACATGGCTTGGAGCAACACCCAATTATAAAATGGCCTCTCCTGCGCCAAGCTCATACTCCATCCATCTGTCACCGTGTCCAGGGTGTCCTCCTAACTTGGAAATGTTTCCCCCACTTTCTTTTTTAATCCATAAACTGCCAGCCAAATCAAATATGGATTTGCCTGTTTCAGCTCACCAGTGTCTGCTGCATTTCAAAACCATTGCATTAAGCAGAAATTAGTTTTGGCCACATGTTTATGTAGAAGCCGAGCTTAAGTTTTCAATTGGATTTCATAGAATCATAGAGTCACCAGGCTGGAAAAGACCTCTGAGATCATCAAGTCCAACCATTCCTATCTGCCACTGAACCATGTCCCTGAGCACCTCATCTACCTGTCTTTCAATTACCTCCAGGGATGATGACTCAACCCCCTCCCTGGGCAGCCTCTGAAAGTGCCCAATGACCCTTTCTACAAAAAATTTTTTTCTGATACCAGTCTGAACCTCCTGTGGTGCAGCTTGAGGCCATTTCCCCTTGTCCTATCACCTGTCAACTGGGAGAAGAGGCCATCTCCCTCCTCTCTACAACCTCCTTTCAGGTAGTTGTAGAGAGCAATAAGGTCTCCCCTCTGCCTCCTCAAGGGTGTGCGTTTGCTTGTCTTTTCTCCACTGGATGTTCATATAGGTCCATCGTAATTGTGATGCTTAAATGGGCACTTGAAGAATAAGACTGTTAAATCAGAAGACTCTGACTAAAGGAGCCAGAAGGGATATGTCTCATTCATACAGGTTTTTTTTTTCCCTGCACTGGATCTAAACTAGGAACAATTTCTGGAAAAAAAAATAGTAGATACCAGTGAAAGGTATAGGCCATGAGAGAAGCCTGCAGTATATTTGGGGAAATATCTACCTTAAAATTGTAGTGTTGCATATACAGTAATTACAAAAAGCTTATTTCTGTGTTATTTCTGTCCTTCCCTTTCCATATGAGGATTATTTCCAAACTGGACCTGCTGTGAAAATTTATTTTTGGTGATGGCTATTTCAAGTAAGAGTGAGTAATCCCTTTGTTGTGTTCTTCCATTTGCCTCATTGTTCACAAGATTTTCCAGATGGGTAAATATTTTATCCATCTTTCCTCCAGAGATGCTCATTGGTTTCTTCTAACACCTTTTTCCAAGCAGAGCTGTGATGCTTTTTGAAGGACATCCCTTGAGAGAGCCGTAAGAAGTGGCCAGGGCTTGGTGTGAGGAGCCCTGGAAGTATAAAATATACTATGCCTTAGATATACTTTTTGCTTAGGTCATGCCAATTCTCTCAACAAATATGCTTTTCTCAGAGGTTGTGTATCTGGCCTGCTTTCTTAAAATCTAAACTCTAGTCATTTCAATTGGACATGGTGGCCCCTTCGTTTTCATTCCAATGGGCGCTCACCCCATCAAAGAGTTAACCATGTTTCCTACACACCAGCCAAAGCCACGTAAAGAAAATGTACATTTTAGTAACGCTTAGAAATACCAACAGAGATTAGGACCTCATTGTGCTTTCCTTTCTGTGGATGCTTATAGTGTGTCTAGACTGCAAGCAAAGACGTGATTGAAGCTGGGCTTAAATTAGCCCAGCTGAGACCTGACAGCCGTACAACGGTGGGAGCAAGGAGCTTGAAGTGAGCTAAATTGCTGGAGTATTTACTTAGTCTCACGCAGGGATTTTGCAGCCTACACTAACTTGTGTGTTGTCATGGCTACACTTTTATCGGTGCTGTTCAGAGATGGGTGAAAGTGAGCTTGGTGTAAACCATGCTTGCTATTACCATGTAGACATGCCCATAGTAAAACACAATCCCTGTTTTCTTAATAGAAGGGGAAAAATGGAAAAGAAGTTATTTTGTTACCACTTACATAGGCAGCAAAGAGGGAGAAGCAAGAGATAGATCACCCACAAGGATAAATGAAACCTAAAGTTTAAGCAAGTTGTCTTGTTTCTCCTGTACGGGGGGAACGGGAACAAATTTCCTGCTGAAATGCTGGCTTTTTCCAGGTCTCTAGGATGGACAAAAAAGGTGGAGTAGATGACTAGTGTTTTAGATGGCTCAAGTTAGGTGACAGATATCCCATCCTTGATGCCTTTCCAGAGGTGACCCAGAAAGCTAGAGCAGGCAATGGAAGTCTTGTCACTTAAGGCCATCCATGAAGCTGTTCTGGATTGAACATGCAGTTTGGATTCCCTCAGGATGAAAGATGTAATGTAATTTTTTAGTATTGCATGGGACTCCTAACTGGAAAAAATAATAATGGTACCAAATCTCATCATCTCTCAGCTCAAAGCCAAGAGTAAGAACTGAAGGATATACCAGCTGGATATAAGGCAGAGTACTGTACTACCAATGTGACAATGCTGTGTAGATTGTCTCTGAGAATCTGATCTTTCTTCTATCCCTGAGGTCTTTTTATGTTGCCAACTTTAACAAAATACATCTTTAAATAAGGAGTTCAGAGAGTGAAGAATAAAGACAGACGTTCTTTTGGGAGAAGAAAAAATAGTTTAGCCTATGAAATAAAACATATTGTATATATTGGTCTCTTTTTACACGTGGTGCTGAATCTATAAGAAAACCTATAGCTAAGTGACTGTAAACTTTGTAGACATTAAATTGTTCTCTGCAGCTGCAGAATGATGTAGGAAAACACAGCAAGAAAGGATCAAGAGGGGAATCTTCCCTTGTTATTGGCTCCATATATTGTCCCCTTTACCCTCCCATTCAAGTGTTCAACCTACAGGACAGAGCCATCCTGTTCTTCCTTTACTTGCCTGATTTTCTCTTTACTTTTTTTTTTTTTTCCTTTCTTATTTAGCTGAGGGGTTACTTGACCAGAGCAGGTCCCTTGCTTGCCTGGATTTCCAGTTATAAGCTTTCTTCTAATTGTTGAGATTATTCACGGTTATTAACTGACAAGAATGTAAAGAGGAGGCAACATGCAGCTGTCTTCTTAAATGCAGTGAACTGGGGAAAGTAGTTGCAGTTCAAGTATTTATGGCAGAGATTTTCTGCCTGATGTGAATGTCACCTTTTTCAGTCATACATATGCAAGGGGAACCCAACAAGTCCTTCTTGCCTAAGGCCATCGTTTGGAGGTTTTGAGTTCTGCTTTTGTTTTGGTTTGGTCCTCCTTGAGGAAATGGTTTTCAAAGAGATTAGCCCTATAGAGAGGAGGGAAAAACATAAAAAAATGCAAACCACAGTGACTTTTAAAGTAGCTGAAGTGTAGGGGTGATTTAGAAAGCCTCACAATTATCCTTGCTTTGAATCCCTTCAGATTGCCTGCATGCTGCCACGTCTCAAGTGTTTCCATTACATTATGGCAAAATCATCTTTTGTTCCCTGTGGTTCTGCTATTTCATTGTGGCTGAGGTTATGTTTTATAGCAAATGCATGCTTATTTCTGCAAATACATTGGGATCCTGTGTCTCATTTATTAAGATAACCATAAAAGTATTGGAAAGCAATTCTGTCGGTACTGAGTATGTGCCATCTGAAGGGTAACATTTCCAGTCTCCTGCAGTCCCTCCCTGTAGTTGAGTTTTCTGGTTGGTTCTTAATTCTCTCATCACTCATTTCCAGGTCTGAGGTGTGTTATCTACTGCTTTCACCTTGTGCTTCTCAACTTTAGTTCGTCTTGGAGGAAATGTCTCACCAAAGAAAGGTTGTCTTCAGCTGAGTACCCAGAAATAGCACTTAATAATGAGTGGGTCTGTGGCTCGTGGTGTCACAGGGAATTATCGAGAATTTTGGTTTCCTCCCTGACTTGCTTTCTCTGCTATTCTCTCACTTTCTCTCTCTCCTTAAAAAAAAATGAAGAATAACATCTTGTTATTTACACGTTTGTGAGGTTGTCCATCTGCCATTGTAATAAACATGCTGCCAGTAACCGCGCTGTGTGGTTCAGGGTGTGAAGGAGCTGACAAACCAAGCTGTTGTGTGTATGCGGATTGTATTCAAGCTTTGTCCGAGAGTCTCTAGTGATGGTCTAGGATTAATTGATGAGGTGGATAGCAATACCCTTCATCACAGCATTTCCATACATCTCTGAGCTCTCTCGACATCCTAAATATTATGAGGCTCCAGGCAGAACTGATTGCATCCTGCCCCAGGCTATCTGTGCTCAGCTCATCTGCAAAGGGTGAATCACCAAGAAGATACAGTGGTATTTGCTGGCAGGAGAGCACAAGCCTTGAAAGAAAACTTCATTTTTCCCAAGAACAGCGTAGGAATGTGTTCTAGTTATTTGAGTCTGAGATTGAGAACAAAGCAAAAAGCCATCCATGGTCTCTTGGCAGGTTTTGTTGATGAACCTTGTCTACAGCCTCAGAAGAAAGAGTGGTGAACTTGCTGTAGACTGCTGGAGACTGTCAGGATCAGTCGAGGTTTAGAAATGAAGAAGTATGTGATGGAGGTTGACAATATCCCATGATCAAGATAACTCAGGAAGAATAGCTTGGAAGACAACTATTTTCAGGGAAATATAAGGATTTATTGATTTCATGGCTCTCTTTATCACCTTGCCCTTGAAATTCTTAGGTTTAGGAGCTCTTTCCAACCAAGTGGCAGCAATCTAAGCTGGGCAACTCATGAGGGAGAACAGGGGAGAGGTGGCTTCAGAACCTCTTTAGTACTTTGCCTGTTTCTTGTTTCAGCTGAAAGAAATGTCTTTAAATCACACGTAGGATGGTTTTCTTATGCAAAGTTTTTGTGAGTTTTTTGGTATAGGATATTGAATAATCACCAGATGGATGGTGATTTTCACGTGCCAAGATCTGGGTTAGATTTCAGCCAGCCATAATTCCCTAACTTTTTAGATTATGCCTCTTTGGGACTAAATATTTCCCATTTCTTCCAGGTATGTCATTTAGGGTGATTGGCCCTCTGTTATTTCAAATTTGATGCTGTATCCACCTCGACATACAAGTGCACACAGCTGGTCTTCCGCAGTCATCAGGGTGACTTCTAGACCATGCTGCCTCCAGCATGTTCATGCTCTGGATAAAATGAAGTCTCTGTACTTCATTTTACAGTTCTACCATCTCAAACTCTCCAGACCCACTCAATTGTTCTTTTTTTAATATGAACAGCATCAAAAGTAATATCAAACATTTAAATTGGAATAGCTTTGTGAAGTACGAAGCTGGATTGCACAAATTTAACTAGCTTTGTACATCTGTTACTGCCCACTCCCATTGAGTCATACCGAGACTTAGTCACCAACATCCTCCATCTCACAGTACGACTTATATATCAGTCTCCAAAACACATGCTGCAGTCTAGATGACATGGGGGAGGGAGAAAAGCAAAGCAATGAGCAACCTACTCCTAAAGGGATAAAGCGATGTAGCAAATCTTATTATACTATACTATGACTAGTACATCAAAACAACAAAAACCAAAAGGACAGAAATTCCTCTGTATGTCACTTGCCTTGTGCAATAATTGAGTGATTTGTTAGAAATCCTCAAAGGCTTCTAGTTAGGATTGTTGTCAAATAAAGATTTTTTTCTGTTCAGTCAGAGCTAGCAAGCTATGCCCTCTATTCCACAGAGTTCAAACTTTGGATTCTGCTCACAGACTGTTAGCATATGTAGTGTATTTGCTATTCAATATTTTACATAGGCTTGTAATAGGTACAAGTCCAAGGCTGATCTGAAAAAAAATGACTGGTGTGCAGACTGAGCCGAAAGAAACCTCTCACAACTAATGTTAATAAAAATCCTGACTTCCTTTGTCCTTGGTAGGATAGTTGAAGTGCTCGTAGCCCAGTACCGTTTGTGGAGAAGGGCACCCTGAGAGCCCCGTTGAGATGTAATGCTGAAGAGTGCAGCTTTTAGCATTTTTTTTGTGATATCAGGGCTCTTGTCAGCACTCAGCTTAATTTCTCTGTATCTTGTTTTCGTTGTTTATTTTATTACAGGAGCTGTCTCCCCGTAGTGAAAAGCTATCTTCTGAAGGTGTCATCTCCTGGTTGAGTTACATTGTAAAAAGAAACTGCGATGTCTGGCAGGCATTTCACATCCTTAAATTTGGTGCAATCCCAGCACATATATAGAATTTAGTCAAGAGGAAAAATAACATAGGTGACACTGTCAGTAGTCAGGACTACGTGATGCTACCTACGCTATGAGTCTGAAATTGTTTATAGCTGAGGAACCCAGCTTTTCAGCAGAGACGAGCTATGGGGCTGCTGTGAAGCCATTCTGACCTGAGTCACCTCTGAAACATTGCCAAAGAGCTGACCATGTTCGTGTGTGATGGACTCGCTGCCATGGGCACAGGACTTCACCTGACGCTGTTGCTCGTGGCCGTGTCTTGTCTTTGAAGTGTCAGTCAGAAAGGATAGCAGCAGAGAGTTGTTTGTGAAATCATAGTATCACAGTATAGTTTGGGTTGGAGGGACCTTAAAGATCATGCAGTTCCAACCCCCCTGCCATGGGCAGGGACATCCCACTAGATCAGGCTGCCCAAGGCCCCATCCAACCTGGCCTTGAACACCTCCAAGGATGGGGCAGCCACAACCTTCCCGGGCAACCTGGGCCAGTGCCTCACCACTCTCATGGTAAAGAAATTCTTCGTAGTTTACAGTCTAAATCTGCTTCTCTCCAGTTTATACCCATTCCCCCTGGTCCTATCCCCACAAGCCTCTGTGAATAGCCCCTCTCCAGCTTTCCTGTAGGCCCCCTTCAGGTACTGGAAGGTCACTATAAGATGTCCTCTGAGCCTTCTCTTCTCCAGGCTGAACAAGCCCAACTCTCTCAGCCTGTCTTTGTATGGGAGGTGCTCCAGCCCTCCAGTCATCTTTGTAGCCCTCCTCTGGGCCCGTTCCAACAGTTCCATATCCTTCTTACATTGAGCATTCCAGATACTCAGTATTCCAGATGAGGTCTCATAAGAGAGGAATAGAGGGGCAGAATTCCCCCCTCACCCTGCTGGCCACGCTTCTTTTGATGGAGCCCTGGATATGCTTGGCCTTCTGGGCTGCCAGTGCACATTGCCGGCCCATGTCGAGCTTCTCATCAACCATCACCCCCAATTCCTTGCAGTGCTGCTCTCAAGAATGTCATCCCCCATTGTGTACTGAGACCAGGGATTGCCCCGACCCAGGTGCAGGACCTTACACCTGGCCCTGTTGAACCTGATGAGGTTCTCATGTGCCCACTTCTCCAGTCTGTCCAGATCCCTCTGGATGACATCCCATCCTTCTGGTGTGGCAACTACGCTGCTCAGCTTGGTGTCATCCACAAATTTGTTGAAGCTGCACTCAATCTCGCTGTCAATATCATTGATAAAGATATTAAACAGCACTGGTCCCAGTACGTACTCCTCAGGAACACCACTTGTCTCCATCTGGACTTTGAGCCATAGACCACTATTCTCTGAATACAACTATCCAACCATTTTCTTATCCACCTTACTGCCCATTCATCAAATCCATATCTCTCCAATTTAGAAAGAAGGATGTTGTGAGGGACTGTGTCAAAGACTTTACAGAAGTCTAGATCAATCACATCTGTTGGTTTACCCGTGTCCACTGCTGCGGTTACACCATCATAGAAAGCCACCATGTCGGTCAGACAGGACTTGCACTTGCCTGGCTGCCATTAATCACCTCCCTGTCCTCCGTGTGCTTTAGCAGAGCTTTTAGGAGGATCTGTTCCATGATCTTCCCAGGCACAGGGGTGAGGCTGACAGGTCAGGAGTTCTCATAGTTGTCTTTTCTACCCTTTTTAAAAATGGGCACAACGTTACCCTTCTTCCAGTCACCGGGGACTTCTCCTGACTGCCATGACTTTTCAAATATCATGGAGAGTGGCTTGGCAACCACATCTGCCAATTCCCTCAGGACTCTGGGATGCATCTCATCAGGTTCCATGGACTTATATAGTCCACTATATAAGTTCCACTTATATATGTTCAGGCTCCATATTCTTTTGGTACCCAGTCCATGAGTGGGCCATAAAAGTTCTTTTTTCCACCCAAAATACCCTGGAAATTTGTCTCTGACTGGTCAGTCACAGCATGCCCCACAGTGCCTTGCTGGCTCCTTGGCTTCAGATGTTTCAGAGAAGCTTTATCAGCCTGGCTGCCAAAGTAGCCTTGAAACAAAACAATAATAAGAAAGGAATCCTGTTTATTCTGTGTTGTTTACTGGATTCAAGGCTTTAGTGGTCTGTTATTTAAGCTTGCAGCCACTACAACAGAATTGCTGGAAGCCCTCTTATGACACCAAGGTCTCCAACTGCAGTAAGATGTTCAGGCCAGTGTGTCTGGGCAAGCCTTTTTGGCAGGAATCCTCCCCAGTAAGGAAAGGAATGTTGAAACTAGCTGGAAAAGGTGAAAAATGGCTTGGCTAACCAGATCTTGCTCTTGTTGCTATTTGGCTATACTATGCCAGCCAATATATTTGCTTTCTCTGTCCTAAAATGTGATTTTCTTTCTTATTCTCTGAAAGAGTTAAGAGAAAAGGTTCTTTGTTTTCCCAAGGTATCAAAGGACAAACATTTTATTCTTTCTCCTTTTCATGTAGTCCCAAATATTCTGATATAAGGGCTGTTAAAGAGAAAGAGCTGGAATTAGGAAGGCTCACCCTCTAGATACAAGGGTGATCCAAGCAAGAATCGCCTTAGAGTTAGTCTCATCTTTGGAGGAGAAATTAATGTGAAGAATGTAACTTTCCAGGTATCTGTTTCCTCTCAGAAGAAACAGGGAAAGAAGTGGCAGAGAAAGTAAGAGCGCTTGCGGACAGAGTTATCCTGATTTCTACCCTGCAAAACTAAAGCAGCAGAGAAGCCTGTTCAAAAGAATTAAGTCAGTTTAGTTGCTTTTTAAATCTGTTAACCTCCTATGCTATCAGTAAGGAAAGTCCTGGTAAATCGCATGTTGAGTATGTGCCATGGGAGATTGTCCTCTCCTGAAGGGTGCCTGGTTGGTAGCAGCAGCACTGAGCTGTAGATCTGCTGTGTCACAGCTCTCCTGTCATCTAGAAAAACTTCTGATATCCCTGGGGTCATATTCTTCAGCAAATGTAACAGGACCTGCCATGACAAGCTCTTGTAAATAAAAATGGATTGAAAGCAAAATAAATCTGAAACGGCTTTGTGGCTGTAAAGTAAATCTAAATTGCTCAAGGAGTCATTTTTTCTGTTGAGGGTGACAGGAGTGATGTCTGGCTGTCAGATGATGCTGAGCAATCTGAAGGACTGACTGAGGAACAGGAGCATGGCAGGAAAGCTAACGAAAGTCTGCACAACAGATTTTGCATATTCTTAATTCCAGGTTAGTGGCACAAGGACCTGCGGTCTCTGGTGGTTTTTGCTCCTTTATAGCAATGGACATGACTGTGGTCTCTACAGAAGTTGTCTGTCTGACAACGCAAGGATTTTAGATACAGGCAGCGATGCAGTTTGTTCTTCAGCCCACTCTCTGCAATCTCAAATGTGAAGGACTCCTGCTTGTACCAAGATATCACTGTCTGCCTTTGGCAGAAGTTTTTTATACGTGTCTCCAGAACCGTGTGGATTTACGGGACACTTATTCCAAGTGCAGCAAAGCAGAGCTGGAAATCAAGAAGGCTGCCTAAGGCTGGTTTCAATCCCAGGTTAATGGCAGAATGAGCCTTCACTGTGTATCTCCTTGCATAAGATCAGAGCAGTCAGATACGTGGTAAGGGCTAGGGCTGCACCATTTGCCTAGCCAATGACCATTGAATTGCACATTCAAGAGTACTGTGGGGTTTTCCAACACTTCTGGAGCAGTTTGGGGGTTTTGTTTGTTTGGGTTTTTTTTTAAGAATTGCTGTATCATCCAGACAGACCTGGACAGGCTGCAGAAGTGGGCACATGAGAACCTCATCAGGTTCAACAAGGCCAAGTGTAAGGTCCTGCATCTGGGTCGGGGCAATGCCCGGTTTCAGTACATGATGGGGGATGATGTGATTGGGAGCGGCCCTGCAGAGAAGGACATCGGGTGCTAATCGATGAGAAGCTCGACATGGGCCGGCAATGTGCACTGGCAGCCCAGAAGGCCAAGCATATCCAGGGCTCCATCAAAAGAAGCGTGGCCAGCAGGTGAGGGGGGGATTCTGCCCCTCTATTCCTCTCTTATGAGACCTCATCTGGAATACTGAGTATCTGGAATGCTCAATGTAAGAAGGATATGGAACTGTTGGAACGGGCCCAGAGGAGAGCTGCAACGATGACTGGAGGGCTGGAGCACCTCCCATACAAAGACAGGCTGAGAGAGTTGGGCTTGTTGAGCCTGGAGAAGAGAAGGCTCAGAGGACATCTTATAGTGACCTTCCAGTACCTGAAGGGGGCCTACAGGAAAGCTGGAAAGGGGCTATTCGTAAAGGGTTGTGGGGATAGGACCACGGGGAATGGGTATAAACTGGAGAGGGGCTGGTTTAGACTGGACATTAGGAAGAATTTCTTCACTATGAGAGTGGTGAGGCACTGGCCCAGGTTGCCCAGGGAGGTTGTGGCTGCCCCATCCCTGGAGGTGTTCAAGGCCAGGTTGGATGGGGCCTTGGGCAGCCTGATCTAGTGGGATGTCCCTGCCCATGGCAGGGGGGTTGGGACTGCATGATCTTTAAGGTCCCTTCCAACCCAACTATTCTACGATCATCAACTGTGTCATCACATGTGCTTCTGGATGAAAATCAACACAAGGAAGAAGTAGATATCTAGTCTGTATTCTGTACAGATACATGAATAGAAAAAATAAGCATCTAATATTTTGTTGCCTAACCCACAGGTTGGAATTGAGAGAGCAGTATTTCCAGCCTGGCATTTTATACATGCATTTTTTCCTTTTGTAAGTGGATGCCTTCATGTAAAGAATACCGTGAAGAAGTGAAAGATGACAAAAAAATATGTTAAGTAGCAGCTACAATTACAGACTTTATCACAGGACTAAAAGTACAATTATTATCCTGTTTGAAATATTCTCCAGCACTGTATTAACAAAAAAAGTCTCGTGCTGTAAAGCTAATAACTGTAGCTCCAGTTATTTCTGCTTACAAGCAGATATTTCCTGTTCTGCATGCAAACACAGATGAAGTTAGCATACATCCATGGTATCTGAGAGTTACAAATTAGAACACAGGCGTCAGTTGAGTTTCATGATACTTTTAGATTTTAGAATTTAATATATACGTGTTTTTAAGCTTGGAATTGTAACTAGGAACTGAAATTTAGCTCCTAGAAAAATAGTTGTGCCTACATACCTCCTCCTGATTTTGAAGGTTTCTGCTCAAAAAAAGAAGTTACAGTTTTGTTCCTAGCTGTTACGGATTTTCTGAGCAGCTTTTTCAACTCTGATGTCTAGATATGTGTCCCTTTACACCCAGTTTCTTCCATCCAGTCTCTGGCCTTCCTGAACAGCAGATTTCCCCCCTGTGGATTACAACAAGTAGTATTATTGGTACACTAATATGTAGAGCTAAAAAGAGTCTATTTCCTTGATTTACTCCACGGAAAATGACTTAGCACATATCATATTCCAGCTAGTGCACTAGTGAAAATGGGTAGAGGAAAATGTTGTTAAATCCTTTGGCTAAATTAAAGTAAACGTGAGGGAAGATGATTTTGTGTAACTTTCCATTAGGCTCTTAAACTTCTTCACAGAGATTCTTCATTTAAGTCCTGCAGTAGGAATAATAATAATAATAATAATGATAATACATTTTTTACTGTTTATATATCCATTTATGGCTGAATAATTTTTATATGGAGTATGGAAGTCATTTTAATCTTAACTAATTATAAGAATAAGGAAATTAATGCTTTTCTTTAAGGTCTTGCAAGTGTGTCGTTCATCCTTGGTCAAATCTTGATAACAGTGAAAATCTAAGGCAAATTGCGTCTTCTTTTGGTTTTGAGATGTTTCCATATGTTTAATTTGCAAGAGAGAATGATAAGAAAGAGATGTCAAAGCATGACAATGAGGGTGATGTTGTATAGTTGGGTTGGTGCTTTGTAGTTTGGGCTTTTGTAGATGGTTCCCATTGAATGTGCATAGATAGAGCCGAGATCATACTAATTTGTCACGAATACTTTGGTTTGTGGCCTAATGAGTTGGGGCCAGCTTAGCCAAGCCTGACTGCTGCTGCTTTTTTTTCTTTCCAGCTTGGCATGAATTACTCCCATGTGCTTCAGTTCCAGTAATTCAATATTTTGTTCCTTATTTTTGTTGTTCGTTATGTAACCAGAATATTTTCAAACACTTGTAAGGATTATGCCTGAGTTATACATATTTTTGAGCATATTTTGGATTTAGTATGATTACACAATGTGATATGATTAGACTTGTGGCTGCTCTGAATTCTAGGGGCAAGCAAACCTTGCAGACTTCCCGGACGGTGCTAATTTTCAATTAGGCTCTATTTCATCTCAAATTTGATTTACATGAAATTTCTTTTTATTTATGTTTTGAACTATTTTAAATGGGATGCAGATGTGGTGGTAGAGAAGCACTGAATCATTACATGGAAAGGGTGATGCCTTGCATCTGGGATGTTCTGTGTTGGGGAAGTATTCCTGACACTGACAGCATACAGCATTAGGCAGCCTCATGCTTTTGGTCACAGAATTAGTCATTATCTATTTTTCTGATCGAACAGATGCTAAACTTAACACTAATATGATTTCTTTAGGCGTGTAGAAAGGAGCTCTAAAAACCCCATGGCTGGAACACGAAGTAGCATAAACAGAACAGACGGCAGGAGGTAGAATGTAATTGCAGTTTGTTTTTGTTAGTTAAAGATGAGCATGTGTGCTTTTCTTACAGCTTTATTGTCTTTAGTCACGCGGAGCTGGGTGCTCCTCTCTCACTTGTGCGAATGAATTCATTATTTCCTCCCTGAGTACCGTGTTGCAGTTATATCTCCTTATTTGTTCTATATGTTACGTATTTTTCAGAACATCAATACATTCTCATTCGGGTATTGTTTATTGCCATAAATACTCTTTAAACTGAAATTATACACCCTACTAAAGACAAGATAGACCATCTGCTGAGCAAGTGGTTGTATTTAAGCTGTAATTTCCAGCAATGTTTTCTGTGTGTTATGGTGAGGGATGATGGTTTTAAACTAAGGAAGGGTAGACTTAGACTGGATATAAGGAAGAAAATTTTTACAGTGAAGGTGGTGGAACACTGGAACAGTCTGCCCAGGGAGTTAGCAGAGGCCCCATCCCTGGAAGCATTCAAGGCCAGGTTGGATAGGGCTCTGAGCAACCTGATCGAGTTGAAGATGTCCTTGCTTCTGCAGTGGGGTTGGACCAGGTGACCCTTAAAGGTCCCTTGCAACCCAAACCATTCTATGATTTGGGCAGCCCCCCCTTGAAATTTTTAGCACAAAACTTTTGACTTTGGCTGTGCAGGTGCTTTCTCATGGTGACGTGGTGTAAGAACTCCCTGTTCACTTGTTATTTACATCTGCCATTGGTTTCACAGCCCAGAAGAACAATCAGAACTCATGTTATTGCTTACCAGTAATTGCTGTGGGTAAAGCAGTGGGCACTTTAGAAATAAAACCACAAGCTACAGTGGTGGGATGCTCTGATGAAAGGAAGAAGTCATTAATATAGAATATAAATTTTTCTTCTCTGTCCTGACAGGATCTCAGCTCATTTGCCATGCCATTCTTGGACGGTGATGTGGAGACGACAGACAAAAATGCTTCTCGCAAGGTAGGATATTTCCAAAGCTTCGCCCTCATGGTAGTGGTTGAGTCTCTTAATTGCAAACATAATTTATTAGGCTTAAAAAAGCCTGGAGTTTTACTCTTTCCTGCCATACCCTCATGGTAGTGGTTGAGTCTCTTAATTGCAAACATAATTTATTAGGCTTAAAAAAGCCTGGAGTTTTAGTCTTTCCTGCCATACCATTGACCTGTTGAGAGTGATGCATTAAGGCAAATATAGTGACTTTTGAAGCCCCTACCATGGCAGTGCTTATGCAGTATAAACTGTAAGCAACGCAAACCTCTGGTGGTATTGTTTTAAATACTGCAGATGTTGACTATAACACTGCTGTAATTCAATGAAGTGATATCGCATAACTATGTTCTCTGGAGCACAGTTAGCTGACAAAATTTGTGGTGTTGCTACAGAAATACAGTGCCAAAATGGGTGTCTATGGCAGTTGGTATGTTTTCCTGGAATTGCATCCTGATGGTTGCTCTCTGGCTACAGAGGTTTTAACTGTTCACTGTCATTGCTCTGTCTCTCCTTGGCACTGGCAAAACGAACAGCCTTCATTTGCTGAAGCCATAGTGGTGGGGTCTTCCCGTAAGCAAGGTGGAAAGTGGGATTAATTCAAGGTTATCCTTCTGGAGGCATGGCTATAATTTGGGGTTTTTTTTGGTGGCATGCTATTAAATTAAACTAATGCATTCACAGAATTTGCTTGGTTTGAAATGATTAGGCAAGCATATTCAATGGATGACACCAGGGATAGTTTTACAGCACCTACACAGTCTTCAAAGTAATAAAAATTGTGGGTGCGATCTGTCATCTTCAGATCCTGGCCTTATCATTTCACAGACCATTGAATTACAAGCTGGTCTGCTAAATGTAAGCTTCCTGCCAGCCAAGTTACAGGCTTGGTGAAAAGAGATAGATAACTCCTTTGAACAGTAGATAACCCAAAAAGTTGATCTACAGCTACACAGCAGACTGATTTGACTTGTCAAACTATTTCCAAGGCTATGGAGCTCTGTGAAGATTAAACCTGCTACAAGCCATTTTTCAAAGAGTCTGCAGTTATAGTTCAAGGCAGGTGAAGCAATAAATACCTCCTTCGTGAAGCTAATCTGCATCTAGAACAATAATAACTTGGTTCTGTTGACAGCATGGGTTTCTACTCTTTTGCACCTTGCAGGAAAGGATAGTTGTTTACAAAAAATCTGCAATCCATCAGTAAGTGAATATGTTTATAGCATTAGCCCTGTTCTTTTCTGCATTGGACCTTTTCAGGCTGATGTAGGAGTCACTGACGCAGAGAAATTCTTGTAGATGCCAGGGAAGCTAAAATATACAGTGTTACCAAAAGGTGCTTGTTTGGAGGGTTTGAATAAAGTGAACAATGTGATGTTTTTGGAGAGTGTTGTCAAGCTGGAAAAAGGCAGGGGTTTCTAGCTCAAACTTGATTTTTCCATTTACTACCTTCTTTGCCAAAAGAAAGGTGGGAAAGCTGCGTGAATCTCAGTTCTGAGAAGAAAATATACTAAGCTAATCTTGTTCCTGTGTTATCACGTGATCTCATTTAATGACTTCCACTTTACCATTTATGAAGCCCTTATTTTTCCTGTTGCTGATCTTGAGACTTATTTTGATAAGTGTTTGTCTTGGGGAGAACTGAAAGAACATTTCAGTAGTTGCCTGTTTTAGCAGCTTCGGTAAATGCTGGTTTTCTTGTTCCCTAGACTTGAGTCAAGTTCTGCTTTTGGAAGTAGAATTAGCTTTGGAATAACTGTGCAACTGGGGCTTAACATCTGAAATTACTTTTTTAAATGACCTTTTTGATTGAGTGTATAAGCATATTTTCTAACTTCTTGGAGCCCTGTTCAAGGTGTGAAATGATATGGTAAGAAGGCAGCTGAGGGTGTCCAACTTCTAGTAAGATCCATTACCACTCATCTCATCCTAAATATAATTTTGCACAATGTGAAGGATGGGATCATTGCTGATAGTGAATGATGAGTAGCATCAGACTGCAGTATTTTATTTAGCTCTAACTAAAAGTTTGCCAGTCACTGCTGGTGCTGCGTAAAGAAGTTTCCAAGTTACTGTTCACTTTCAAGTTAAATGTTTTTTCTTTGCTGAAGTTTGAAATCACAGTGTGATGTGTAACTTCTGTATATTAGAAACCAGTATTTCATCAGCAGAATGGCTTTTCCATTCATCAGTCATGTTGGAGACTGGCAGTTCATCAGGGATGTTTCTCTTCCAGCACTTAACTGTACTGTCACCTGGGCTATAGATCAAGATAGAGAAGAGTAGTTCACAACCTGTCTTTACAATCTGCTGTTAATTTTATTCTACTGTTCTTTGTGAAAGGCTTTTAGAAACTATATTAACATTTTTTGCAGAAATCTTCAGCACTTTTCCATGCAAGTGTCTCTCAATCATTATCCTGTGACAACAATCCTCATTACGCAGCTGGGAAACTCAAGTGCAGAATTATTTGCTCAGGTTCACATAGGAATTTTTTGGCAGCAGTGGGACACACATTTCCTGAAGTTTAGCTTTAATCACTTCTCATTAACATAGCTACTCTTATAAATTATATTCTTTCCCTTATGACTGATAGCGGGAAGGTGGTAGGGATATTTTCACCTTCCTCCAATGAAGATGGAGAATATAATGTTCTGAACACTCTCATGTAGAAGTTTTTGCGATGATGTGATGGAGAGAGGTCAGTCTTGTGCCTATGGCAGGTATTCTGGTCCTTCTTATTGCCTACCAAAGTGTCTTAATAGTTGTACTGGCAGCTTAGTTCAAAACAACTGATATTGCTGATTACCCCATACTCAAAATCAGAACTCTCCAGAAATGGCTTGAATCCCTCTTGCAGAGAGACCTTAGAGGATCATTAGATACAGGAGTCTAGACAAAGGTAACCAGGAGCTGAGAAGCAATTAGATTTTCTGTATTTCCTCAGTCTTAAAAAAAAAGATAGTGGAAGAGGGGCAGTTTAGAGGCCTGGAAGATCATGACTTACATGGAGCATTATTCAGAAAATAATTCTGGTCCTGTGTGGCAGGGCAGCAGTTGGGGATGAGTGCCCCTCTGCACCCAGATGGCTCTATCAATTTTAGAGGTCTTAGCACCTCAAATAATTATAGATCCTTTATCTAAAAGGTAGGTTAAAGGATGAGGTGTGAAACTTATAGAAAACTGATAGCCATTGCTTTCAGCTGAAAGCCCAGCACTATGAATTATTAGAGAGAAGAAAATTACACAAGAAGAAAATTGTCCATGAGGAGGCAGCTGGCAAGTTATAGATGGAGGAGGGAAGAGGAGGAAGAAGAGAAGTTTGAAGAATAATATTGATCTATTCCCTTATAGCAATAATGAGCCTGTAAAAAATATAGAAGAAAGCTTGGGAAAGAAGCATACATTAGGCGATCTTTACATAGGGGAAAAGCTGGTGAGATGTTTGTCTTAGATGATAATTGTGCCTGTCGTATTAACGACTGAAGTGTATTTAAAGCAGAAGATGCTAAAGCTAGGTATTTTAAAATTAAATCAAAAAATCTCTGGTGATACACCCTTGCATGTATTGGCACAGCTTTCTCTGACTAGTGCTGATTTTGAATACATCTTAGAGCAGAGATGAAGTTCCAAAAGACTGCAAAAAAGCAGTTACTATGTTAAAGTTTACAGTGTTTGCAATTAGGGTAATTTACAGGTTTGTCAGTCTAAATCAGTACTGGGCAAAACAATGAAATATCTAATGATGGGTAGTTAATAATACTATTATAATAGACTTGTTTAGATTAGAAATAATGGTAAACAATTCTTCTTGAACAAATGTGGGGTTTTATATTCCGTTGGAATTTGTTGTACTGTCAGTGTCATGTATATAAAAAAGTAGCATAGACATTTTGATTTAGAAGACTGGAATGATAATCAATAAACGTGGAGCCTATTAAAAGAAGAGAAACCTGGCTGATATAATAAATTGAGACTCATAAGAGGAAAATTTTCTTCCTAGGCAGACAAAACATTCTGTTGCTGTACTATATCATACTTTTATCAGTGACTTGAAAGAAATACAGACTTAGTACTGATACAATTTGTATCATACAAAAGTAGGGGAAGGGAGTAGTAAATTCTGAGCAGGAAACTCCAATAGAGAACAACCTGAATCACCTAAACTACATTTTGCCTGTTTTGGGTTGGCCAAATTGTAATCAGTTACACCTAGATGTAAATAATACAGACTTTAGTTTTGGGAAGTCTTTCACAAAGCTTTGATTAGATTTTGAGAATACCTATAGATAATCAGCTTTGTGTGGATTCTGAATGGATTAGTTTTGGATTTTGGATGTTCGAACAAAGGAATAGGGTGAAAAGTAGGGGGTTTGTTATGACTGCGTTTAGCACCGACTCACAGTTCTGCTATCAGTAATGCAGGAAGGCGTTGATGAACTAGGATCAGAAAACATTTGAGGAGTGGCTCCGATATTGAAGGACATAGAGGATGGCTTTGCCCTGCTTCTGGTCCTGGCACTGTTTTTTGTTTTGTCCCATGATTCATGGGAACTGCATGAGCAACCCATGGAACAGGGAGAGAAGCAAAAAATCTGGCACTTTTAGCCCCCCTTCACTGGATGATGAATCTCCTTTTGCTTTTTTTCTCCCTCCCCAGTCTTTTAGTATCCTTTTCTTCAAGCAGCGAACTGGCCTTAGCAATGAGGATAGGGTAGTGCCACAGCCTTGGCATGGGGCACCTGCCCTGGGTGCGGTGAGGTTCAGGACAAGGACACATGCCAACTGCTGCACTGCTGTGTGCATGGCTCCTTCCCACCTGCTGTTTTAAAATAAATGCAGTTAAGAGTTAGGAAGCAGACTGATAGCCAGTCTTGCTTTTACCTTTCCTCAAGCCTGCTTCTGCCTTTGAGCAGCTCTGCTGGCTGCTAGAAAGCTAACCCCGACTGTCCATACAGCAATGCAGGGCTCTCGGGGCCTTCCAGAGCAGCCAGCCGCATCCCATTGTATTTTAATTTGGGAAAGTGTCTTTGTACTTTAATTTTAGGAAGTGACATCTCTGATCCTGTAAAATGTGTTGGCATCTCAATTGTTACTGCTCATGCAGAACCAAGGGAACTAGTGGTCATGAATGTGACCACATGGTGCCTGGAAGAGTAAGTCCTTCATTACCTTTCAGTCTAATGAAGTCAGCTCCTGTGTTTCTGTGAGCTCTTTTATTCCAGCAGACTGACAGAATCATCCAATTAAGTTCACCAAAGGGCTTTTTTATTGAGGTTCAGTGGAAGAGGAAACGAGTGCAGACGTCTATCTGGTGTATCATCTCTAATTGTGTTTACTGTCCCCGTCAAGGATGGCGGGAGGCAATTCCTTTTCTGTTATTCACCTTTCAAAAATTTTTTTTTTAGTTAAGAGGCAAAATAAAGGTCAAATAATTCACTGTTGTAAAAGCAAACAGAACTCAATGTCCTAACTACTCAGAGTTGGGGGAAAAAGGAGTGGAGCTCAGGAGCGTTTATTGACTTTCACTTAAATTCAGAAGCATTTTGAAAGGCTGCTTAGCTTGAGCCCATTTGTATTCCAGAAAGGTTTGTTTTCAGACTGTTCTGAAAAATGAATATAAATTCACCTGAGCCAGAGCCAGAGATTTTTCAGGGAAGGCATCCTCTGTATGCTGAAGAAAGAACCCAGTACTGCAGCACCCTGGGATGACAGCAGAGGAGACAGCTGTGAAGAGGCAGCATGGACATCGTCACTGCCTGCCTTTCCCTGGCTCTGACACCATTTCTGTTTGTGATCAGGGTCTTCTCAGCACAGCTTGTCCATTTTTCTGGCCACATTGCCTGGCAGGACATTTCTCTTCAGTTAAGTGGTCCTTAAATTCTAGATTGGGAGCAGAAATGGCTTCTTAGAGTGGACTTTATTTAAAAAAAGAGGGATCAGGTTTTCAATAGAAAGCCTGGGAAAGAATACAAAATTGGGAAAATTTTTGCTTTTGAGTGAGAAGAGGCAGGACTAAGATGGATGGTGTGTGGATGATGAGAGGCTAGTTTGTGGTGAAACATGAATAGTTTGGTCTCTTAGCTCATTGCATTGGGGATTATCATATAGTAGGGATTAAACAGTGCACTTTAATCTTTCTTGTAAATTAAGATGAAGGATTGTGAGTCAGGTAAGAAAAGAGGATCATAGAATATCTCAAGTTGGAAGGGACCCATAAGGATCATCGAATCCAACTCCCTGCTTCTCACTGAACTACCTAAAATTAAACCATATAACTAAAAGCATTCAGTCCAGGCGCTTTCTGTTCTCTGGCAGGCTTGGGGACATAACCACTTCTCTAGGGAGCCTGTTGCGGTGACCAACCACTCTCTCAATGAAGAACCTTTTCCTAATGTCCAGCTGAACTTCCCCTGACACAGCCTCATTCTGTTCCCTCGTGTCCTATCGCTGGTCACTAGAGAGGAGATCAGCACCTCCCCTTCCACTGCCCACTTCGAGGAAGTTTTAGGCTGAGATGCAGTTGCCCCTCAGCCTTCTCTTCACCAAGGTGAACAAATTAAGCAACCGCAGCCATTCCTTGTAGGTCTTGCGCTCAAGGCCTTTCACCATCTTGGTCACCCTCCTCTGGACCCACTCCAGTAGCTTGATGTCTTTCTTATACTGAAGCACCCAAAACTGCAGACAGCACTTGAAGTGGGACTGTACAAGTACAATGTAGAGGTGGACAGTCACCGCACGTGACCTGAGGAGATGGTTTGCCCTTTTGAATGCTAGAGTACACTGTTGATTCATATCCAACTTTCTATCAACCCAGCCTCCCAGATCTCTTTCCACGGGGCTGCTCTATAGCCTCTTGTCCCCTACTTTGTATGTATAACTGGAATTACCCTGTCCCAGGTGGAAAATCCAGCACTTGCTCTTGTTAAATTTCTTAACGCTGGTGATTGTGCATCTCTCTAGATTACAGTAGTTGAAACAATTGAAGGGAATCATGTCTGGCTGATATTGAAAGGACAGTGGTTTGGTGGAGGGACAGAACTGGTGTGGTGTCACCAGGCTCAGTCGTTCCTAGCCTTTGCTGCTAAGGCTGGGACAAAAAATAGAAGCATGCTAACCAAATTTGTTGATGATGCAGAAAGGGGTTTTCTTTGTCATAGGAAAGGTCCTTTATGTAAGAAGACCTAGATGACCTTCAGGATGGATAAGTCTTATCAGCACAAAATCAAGCGTTGTTCACTTGGGGTATGTCTCCAAGTAAAATGACAGGGGCAGCTTTGAGGATGCTATTTCTTGAGTTGTAATCTTCCAGAACTGCCCAGCTCAGGGCAAGTGCAAAGCTATCACTTTCCATTTCATGCAAAAAAATGAAAATAAGTCTGCTAGATGCCAAGCGCTGTAAGACATGTCTTATTTTGTTGCTTTATTTTCAACAGTGGCCAGTTCTGGGTGTATTTTAGGAGCCTGCCTAAGATAATTTGTTGCATACAACAGAGAAAAGTCTCTCCCTGGCCCCTAGCTGAGAAATCTTTTCTGCTCTGGAGCATGAAAACTAATAGTGTCTTACAGCATTTTAGAACATATTTACTCAGTGTGATGTAAGGTAACCAGTTTAGCCTTGGACAAGTGAAGTGAACTAGAAACAGGACATCTGATGTGGCACAGGGCTCTGCTTGGTTGCTTAACCTCACTGGGAGCACATTGCCATAGGCTGAGAGTAGGGTTGCACTGACACTATTCCCAAACCCTATTCCTGCTGCACTGCTCTCTGCAGAAGTATGGTCAGGAGATGATATTTATCTCCAACGTAACCAGCTGAAAGGTTTAAGGAGTCCAAGTTTAGGCACAGAGCTCAAACATTTCATATGTGCTTTGCACAAAGCTAATACAGGCAATGTTTCGTTATTGCTTGTTTGGTTTTTAATTATGTGAACAATCTTCATACTTACAGGAATTTTTCAGTTTGTTTGACTAGACTGTATTTACGTGTTGATTTGTATTGTACTTGCATTGCGTGTTTGGATTCTTTATCTCCAGAAGGCCAATTATCCAGGCAAGGTCAAATGAGCCATATCACCATGTGCATTTATTAGGTGTATTTCATATTTCTGCTCATTCTCACTTTACTGCTTTTCCTGGACCAACACAAACTGCTGTACAAGGGCTATAAATGTGAGAAATCAGGATGCAATACTTTTTTTCTTTTTTCTTTTTTTTTCCTGCTACAGCTCAGCTGAGGAAATAGTTATCTTTCCAAAGTACACGTGGGAGTTTTGTGCCTACCTGCCTGTCATAGCTTCAGGAAATGAGCCCAAAAAACATGAAGAGGCTGATGATCCATCTAGCTGTATAACCTGGCCCTGGCACCACTGCCAAAGTTGTCACACCAAGTCTGCATAGGATGGCAGGGTTTATTCCACAGCAGAGATTCTTCCACATTCTCAGCTGAAGCATGAAAATTAACATTGCCTTATGACTTTTTTTATACACTGTGATAACTGCTGCTGCTGATTTTCCTCATAGAAGTTAATCATCTTTTAAAACTCAAAATCCATTAGCCTCAAATAATGTTCTAAGGAAGCAATCCTGTTATATTTCCTCAAATAAAATCACAGGTATTTATCCACTTTGGTGGGTGTAACCTGTGCATAATTAACATGTGAAGCAGCTGGGGAAGAATTCAATGTAGTAATTTCCTTTAATTTAGTAGCAGACATATGTGTATTTAACAGCATGCCCCTGGTGCTCCAATAATTAACTAATTCATCTGCCTGACACGATGGAGAGAAAGCAACTGGTTGTGATTGCAATAAATAAAAATATCCTGCTGCTTCTGCTTGGAGTTAGAGAACAATTTGCTTTGTTTCTGACTTCTTCGTACAAGGGAATGTTGATGTTATTTGACAAATTGTTGCTTGTCATTTTACAATTCTTGAATTGGTTTAGTGCATGAGGATACCACAGGCTTTTAGAAGTGTCTCCTATCAGTGTGTCATTATAACGCAGAAAAGATAACATGAAATATTAAGAGTAGTACCAGGATGATGTCCTTCTCTTAGCTCTACAAATGTCATGGCTTGTCACTTTAGGAAAAATTATGGTGAAATTACATCCTTGAAACAGTCCTAAATTACAGTAGTAGTGGCAGATTTGTATTATGATTAAAAAGAACTTGAATATAATCTCACTCCTGAATTGCAGGCAGTGGATCTGACAATAGACCTCTTTAAATTGCAATGCAAAAGGAGGTGCTGTTGCACTACTTGTTTGTTTCCTGGATTACGTAGTTGTGAAGAGAACAATGTATGAGTCTCAGATGATTTACAGATAATATTTTAGTAACGTTAGTTAGCTTTTATGAAAAAGCTACCACTCTGGGACTACTTACCCATGACGAAAGTGCTCTTTGTTTATTGATTAACTTACAGTGTGGTTGTTATTCCAGGTCTCAGTCAAGGGATTGTGCCCTATTATTCTTGAGAAATACTCACCAGGAGGTGGTCCATGTGCCAGAGGACTTAGAGTGGGAATAAAGTAGATATGGTCCTCATGGCAGAATAGATGTGTAATGTGAAATGAGTTTACATGCACACAAAATCCATGACAGAGCTGGGAGGCAAATCTGGGGCTCAGGCCATCGCATTAAGCACGAAACACTACTTTTTTTCTTGCTTTATGGGTAGTGCCCAGAGTCTGTTGTTGCTTTTCATACCTGTGACTTCAGTTAGAATTGATTAATCTTTTCAAAAAAAGCCCTTTTGAGGGCAACTGCTCCCCTAATTCATTTGCAAAAGGGCAGGTATATTTCTTTATGTATTTTATTCCATGCTGCCAAAAATAAATGTGCAGGTGTAAAAGGGTGTTTTCTCTTCCCAGACATCTCTGTGCTGCACAGAGTAGCACAAAGCAGAATTCATCAGCTGACCAGGGCTGTGTTGACACATGTCCATGCCCCTCCTAGTAAGCCACGCTATTTGTGTCCTCCTCTGAGACCAAGTACCACTTGCCTTTTAGCTTAGAAACCTACCCAGATGAGGGATCATGCTCTCTGCAGGCCCTTCTGCAATTCCCACAGAACAGGACCCATTCCATCTCTGTCCCATCTCAGGTGGAAAGAGAACCCAGTACAAAGTGCATATGAAGGTGACATCAATGGTTTTGAGGAGTGGGATCCTGTGTTACGGAGAAAGCAGCTATTTGGCCGTTGTGCTGCTCGCACATATTTCTACAAGTGTTTTGGAGATGTGGTTAAACATTGTTTTGGAAAGGGAATTAACTGCACATATATTTTAACTCAGCTGGCCATTTTTAGCTGGATTCACACAAGCCCTTCACTGATCCGAAGGAGGGTGTATGAACCTGTGAGGCCTTCTTTCATGTCTTTAATCTAAGTCATCCTTGTAAAAGATGCTGATTTTCCCTACAATGACCCCTTTGGTGATAATAATGTCCATGCCTAACTAGACTGACGCGCATCGGGTGGCACCCTCACAGGTAGAAGTTGCTGTCTGCTCCATACCTCCTGGTTTATGCTGCATTATTAGGAACAGAGGAGCAGGCATGCAAAGGACTTGAAACTCAGCAGCACACCATATCCATGGGCACGTACACCGTGGCCTTTGCTTACACATTCCCTTCATTCATGAGAAATAGCCCCAGCTGAAAAAGCAGCCTCAACCCACAGAAGGACTTTATACGTCCAGAAGGAAATTAGCTCTACATATAGCCTTGGCACAGGCAAATCCCACAGAGGTTTGGGGTCAGCTTCTATTCATTGTATGTGAGGAGAATTTTATCTTTCTTACCTTTTATTGCTTGTTTTTCTGGATTTTTATCCCCCCTCACTAGACAAGCCCACACAGAGTAGAGCAGTGGTTCCTCCATTTATGGGACTGGAATTGCAATCCCACGGTTGTGGCTGTGGCCAGTATCATAGAGACATATCAGGCACTTGGGAACTTATGCACTGTGCCGTGTCGCATTGTGAAATAGAGATTTAAGTACTATAGATGAGCACCTAAATTCGGGAAGAAGACCTTGGGGCATTGTGTTTCCTTATTGACGATCATTCATAACCTTAAATTCATTGCCAGTCATCTTTCAGTTGTCTGGGAGAGGAAGACGGATGTGTGGCAAATAAAAGCAGTAAAGAAAATCCTGCATTAAATGTGTAATAATAAAATGTATACATACGTGTTGAAATTTTGTGACATTCAGGGTGTCTGTAAGAGCAAGGGGCAGTGTAGAGCCCAGAGAGGTGGCTCGCATGCATCTACGTGTCAGTGCAGGCAGGTGCTGGTGAAGCTGATGTCTGGCTAATCCACCACTTGCATAAACAGGAGTTGACTGTGTTAAGACAAGCTCAGAGATCCTATGGCCCAAGCTGAACTCAATTAATGGTGATTTTTCTTTTTTTCTTCCTTCTTCTCTCCTCCTCAGGTGGAAGACAGCTATTCTGGCAGCAGCCCTTCAAAAGGCCTTTTCTCAAAAGGGCTCCAGAACCGACCTTCCAGCCCTGTTTCTGCCCCTGTGAGGTCCAAACATAGCCCCGGCTCACCCAAAACAGTGTTCCCCTTCCCCTACCAGGAGTCTCCCCCACGCTCCCCACGCCGAATGAGCTTCAGTGGGATCTTCAGGTCCTCCTCCAAAGAGTCCTCCCCCAATTCTAACCCGTCTACCTCTCCTGGGGGCATCAAGTTTTTCTCCAGATCAAGAAAAAGTAAGAAATTGCTCATGTTATTTCAGGAAGATACACGGTACCTCTGGGCTTGGCCCATTCTTTACCTGCGGTAGTGAAGTAAGTGCAGATGAGGCATGTGCTAATTGTTTGTTATCTCTTTTGCTGACCATGTGTTTTGGGTTTCTGACATGCTAGCCATTAGGGTATGACCTTTGCAGGGCCATGGACGCCTACACAGGGCTGAGGAGGGGCATCGGGTTTCAAAGCTTTGCTTAGGAATCCTGTGTCCACTTTTTCTGGGTGTTTTCACTGATGTTCGTTGGACATCAGCACCGGGCTGGAGAACAGCTGGAGATGTTCATGGTGGGAGTGGTAGAGGTGGCACAGAAAGAACATCATCTTGAGAGCTAAGGAAGACTTGCTTTTGTAGACTCCATGGAGAATTTAATCTGTTTTTTTTAAAATTAATATTTCTTTGCCATATTGTAGAAGGGGAGAGAGACCTTTATTAAATAAAAGTAAATGATATGTATTTCCAGTCAAATGACTGTTAAGAGAGCGTTCGAGCTCCTCTGCCGAAATATGAAAGGCACTGTAGATCTCCATGGTTCAGAGCACTTATCTGCTTTATATCAGGCATGAATTTTACCTTTTCATCAGCCCATGGGCTAGCACACCATTACGACTCAGAAATGAGCATGACTGAGAAAAAGCTTCGGTTTTAAAACGTTTTTCCTGAATAAACAAACCTGGTCTACCCAAAGGGTTTGAGGCTGTCAGAAGGGATCAGTTTCAGGGGAAAGAGAGGAATAGTATCTTGCCACTGGGAGTGCTGGATTGTCATACCACAGCAAAATTTCCTTCTGTGAACAGAAGAAAGAACTCGGTGATAAATTGTTGTCAAGTCTTCTGTGACAACGTGGGTACAGAATTAGTGTTTCACATATCCGTTTGGCTCTATGTGTCCTGCCACATACTGATAGCTTTCATTGACTTTTAATAGTATATAAGCACCTTCTGGTTTTTCTTCATCAGAATTTCCTTTGAAATCATTAGTTTTAATCAAAATAATTAATTTCATAGTGGCATTTGTGCACAAGAACACACCTATACAAACCCATATAGAATTTTCCTTTATGTTTATCAGAAGTTCTGCTGCACCTTAATTGAAACGGCATCTTTTCCAGTTCTTGGCTCTCTAAAACACTTTAAGGAGACTGAAAAGTAGGAGAGTCAGCATTTCTGAAGGACTGCCAGACTCCAAGCATCATTTCTATTCAAGGGCATTTGTTCTTCTCTACTTGAAGTTCAAATATGCTTTTTATGCTCCCTTCTTTTTCAAGCCTTACAATAACTTAAGTCCATTTAAGTTCTTTTTGCTGTTCCACATAGGTTTATATATTGCATAGGCAATATGCTCCTCAGTTGAGTATGCAGAGAAAGGCTTGAGGCTGTGTGAATAACAGCAATATACACTGCATAGCAAAGCCATCTGGTGACATTTTAAGCAAGTTATCCAAGCAAATAGCACTATTTAAGTCCTAGCTAGGTACTGCAGGATATTAAATAAAGGAACCTTCCAGTAGTCAGCAAAATCCTTTCGATAAGGTCACATCACTGTCGTAGGAACAGGCTTGGAACAAGGCCGTGCTATTTTTGAGCTAACAGAAGATACCCATGACCCTGCTGCTCCAGAGAAGGTTGCAGGAGTTGCACTGGGCTTGGGTGTTCATGGTCTTTTGTTTTTCAGGCAGGAGGGACAACTTCTTGCAAAGGGTGTGATAATTAAAATTGATGTTTAAATTGATAACTCTTCCCATTCTGCAGCTTTTTGTGAAACACAGCCTTTCTTCTGCATTGTTTAGCTTTCTACAGAGGGATTAATGCAAATACATACTCTTCTGTACCATGTTATAGTTGAGTTTGTTCAGAATGTGCTAAACAGTGGTCAGTAATGAATTATACGCCAAAGGTTTGCTATAGTTAATTAATTTTTATTGATTTTTATTTAACAAAACCTTTTCAGGACTTCAGGAAATGCATGGATTAGCTTTCCTGTTGTACTATGTAGTTTTCCACAAGCAAAACCTTTGCATTCTGCTACTCTGCATATAGAGAATGACCTTATATATTACAAAACACTAAGTTCATTGGTTATGTCCCACTCCAAACAAAGTCTCTGTGGCTTGAACAGCATTTCCTGATCAACAAGACTTCTCAGAGACTCCTCACTTGATATATCTCAGACCTTCGCACAGATGCTGTGCTCAAGAGCTCTGAGAAGAGCTAAGACAGCACATGGTTCCACGTTTCTGAAGGCACATTAGTGCCTCACTGCTCAAAATTGTCACAGCCTACCTGATTAAAATCCCATTTGCTCAAGCAGCTTGGGATACCTTTGTTAAAAGCAAATGGGACCTAGGTGGCTTTATCACTTCTTGAAGCCATGAGTGCATTGGAATCAGGTGGACTTGCTGTGCCTCCCTTAACAGCTGATTGGCCACTGGTGCTGGGTTAAAGCTGTTAACATACAAATAAACTGTATGCTGGGCTGCCCTGGGAGGAGCGTTGCCAGGAGGTTGACAGAGGTAATGCTCCCTTTCTGCTCAGCGCTGGTAAGTCATATATGCAGTGCTGGGCCCAGTACAAGAGAGAGAGGGTTGTACTGGTCCAGCGAAGGACCACCATATTGGTCAGGGGCTGGGGCATGTGGTCTAGTGGGAAGAAGAAGGAGGAGAAGACATTCTCCTATTTTCAGTTGCTTAATGGAGTTACGGAGAAGGCAGTGCTGGGCATCTCAGGGATGCTCAGCAAAAAGGCAGGAGGCTTTGAGGGAAACTCCAGGAAGATGCATGAAAAATGTTCTTGATTGGCCTCATACAGCATCAGAGCAGAGGTTAAGAGGGACTGTGAAATTGCTGCCCTTGTAGATTTTAATTATTCGACTGCGCTGAGCTCAGGCTCTGAGCACCCCAATTTAAAGTTGAAGCCCTTCTTTGAGTAGGGGTTGGACCAGGGACCTCCAGAAGTCTCTCCCAGCCTCTTCTGTTCTGTGAAACTCTGCAACTGGAACCTTCCTTTCGGTTTTATAGCAAATCAGCGCTTTGTTCAGGCAATCTGCAATTAAAAAGAAAACACCAGGCAAAAGTTCACAGACTTTGGGGGGTTTTTTATACCCTACTTTATCTGAACAAGTCCATGCTACACTCCTTCCGCTATCGTCATGGAACAGTATGTGGGGGAAGTATATGCTGTCTTTGTTTTAAATAACATACTCCGTCTTCCCTCCACTTCCTCCTCCCACGCATTGTTGAAAACACAGACTAACCTGTTACTCCGCATATTCCTTGTTTTTCTTGGAAGCAATTTCTTCTTAGCTTGTTTTCATTTTAAAGACTATGTGCGGTATTCACAGCGCTTTCTTTCCCGTGTAGTTGTTCTTTTCCCAGCTAAGCTATTTTGCCTTTGAATGTATGCAGCCTAGGAAGAACGTTATTGGATAGGGTAGGATGATATTAAAACAGAAGGCGATTTGCAAACATGTGGCTTAAGACATTTTCCACTTAAGGCTAGGAGTTTAAAGCTTTTGCTCATCTTTAATATTGTTTTTCTTGTTTTAGCGATAGCCAAAAATGTATCTTTGTGTCTTTTCCCTTTTGTGACCCCAGTTCAGCGTCTGGTCATATCCCCATGGCTCTGATCTGACAAAAGATTTGCCTTGAAAGGAAAAATACCATCCCACAACCTATACTTGGCTGCCAGCCACTTCAGGTATTTTGTAAGTACAGCTTTGAAACAGTAGACTGCTGCTTGGGGCTTCATATCCAGCATTCCACCTTTGAAAATGCAACAAATTCAGCTCAGGCCACTCCTGGCAGAGGCTCTGTAGAGACCTTTTCTGGATGAAGTGTGTGCTTGGCCCTTCGGTTCGGGAAGTTTACCAAGGAGGAGTCCGAGGCAGCTCTTCACCTTTTGGATTTCTGTACAGGTGCTTTGAAATTTAATTCTCATCTTTTCAGTATCTTTTTATATGAGAATTTCTTTACGCCGCACTGTTAGACCAGTAGTTGAAAACTGAATATGGATTTGGGATGAGTTAAGCTTGCCTTTGAGGTGATGCAGGTGACTTGCCAACAGTACCTCCCCACACCGTGAAGCTTGGTAGATACAGTTCCACCCAGTGCTGCCCATACTACACCTCCCAAAGCCAGGGGCTTTCTGCAAGCAGAGGCTTGGCTTTATGAGATGTGGAGCTCACAACCAGGTTTTACCCATCAGCATAGGCACATGAGCAGCTGTGGATCATTGAGCAATTACATTTTCAGTATTTGTTGATGACTAGATAAAAAAAAAAAAAATGAGTAAATTGGAGTGACCTGTGGCTATCAGGAGGCTTCTACAGAGCAGACACTAATTTCCTAGATGTTTTTCAGGGACAACAGAAGCAAAGGCTGTGTGAAGAAGTGCAAGCTGAAGTTTGAGGCACTGTGAAGAGTGACTTGAAAATTAGCGTTGAGGATCTGCTTCTCAGTTTGTCTTAGGTTTTCTCAAAACTGCATGAACTGCTCTCATGAGGAACAGCTGATGGAACCTGATGCTCTGGGATGTTATTGAGTCTGGGCTGCGATGGGAGTGCATTTCTCTTGTGTGCCAGTTTGCATGAGCAGGTATAATGCTAAGAGAAAGAAACAGAATCACTAGATTGGAAAAGACCTCCAGGATCATCAAGTCCAACCATTCCTATCAACCACTAAACCATGCCCCTGAGCATCTCATCCACCTGTCTTTTAAATACCTCCGGGGATGGTAACTCCACCACCTTCCTGGCAGCCTCTGCCAGTGCCCAATGACCCTTTCTGTGAAAAATTCTTTTCTGATATCCAGCCTGAACCTCCCCTGGCAGAGCTTGAGGCCATTCCCCCTTGTCCTATCCCGTGTCACTTGGGAGAAGAGGCCATCTCCCTCCTTTCCACAACCTCCTTTCAGGTAGTTGTAGAGAGCAATAAGGTCACTCTAACTCTCAGTAAAGGAAACTGTGGTGATCCAAAGTAGACATGGGAGGGTGATCTGCGCTGCAGGAAAACGCAATTCGGATTGCACTGTTCCATGGTGTTGCATGAGCTCTCCTTTCAAAGCCAATACATATACAAGTAAGTGAGGAAAGCTTCGTTTTACTGAGTGGAAAGTAGAGAGTTATCCCCACAGGCAGGCTAAAATCTAGTACTCTGAATATTTTGTTAAAAGTAGATGGTTGTATGAAATTAATGTTGTTAAAATGTAGGTTTTTCCATGGTGCCGAATGCCTTGTTTGAAGGATAGCAGGGCATTTTCCAATCCTGTTTCCTCTTCCAAAAACATCAGTTCAATTAACAGCAACACTCATGACACATTGATGGTGCTGCCAGTTTTAACAGCAAAGGAAATCAATTAAAAGGTTTCAATTGACCTAAAGCTTTGGGTTGTGGTGGATGGGATCTAAAGATAAATTTAGCTCAGAATTAAAGGTTGTTTACAAAACTTTGCGTCAAAAATTAGGCAGCTTTCAAACGCCTTGAAGCTGGGGCCAGATTTGAATCACAGTGAATTTGCACTATATCTGAGGAAGGAAATGTTTTTCTATGTGAATTTTTAATTTTCTGCCTACTCTTAGTAATTTTTGTCCTCCTGAAATTCAATACTGTTAACTGTGGTGTCTAAAATGATCCATAAGGACGGCTCCTGATGCTCCAATAATAAAGGATCAAATTATATTTTTTTTTCAGAAGACTGTGAGGTGCAATACAGAAAGCTTTTCATGTATTTTGTTCATTCTAATAATTTATTTTATTGGAGAACATCTTGTGGTTAGACTACGCCCTCTATAAAAGCTTATGACTGTACTAGCTTTTACCCATAGATGGAGCAAGAAGCTTTCATTTGCAATACTTCTGAGGAGAAATGGGGAAAACCCTGCAGGGTTCCACTGTGTCACATTCAGCTCTGCTCCCTTGGAGGCCTCCTGACTGTGGCTGATCTGTGCTAAAGCTTTTTTTCAAGCTTTAAACTGAAATTCATTTCTCCCCAAGATTTTCCTCTATGTTCATGACACTTGGGTAACAACTTGCAGTCAAGTGGGATTTAGTGTGAGACAGGCTGTTGTGGAGGGTCAGCAGCTGGGCACAGGCATTTCATGTTTTGTGTGCTCATATTTCCCACTGTTACTCTGTAGAAATGCTTTCCAGTGACACTTGGTGCCATGTGATGGGATGTCTTCTCTCGTGCCAGCTGCTGGAGTCTATACTTGGATTTTTCTTTGCTAAATTGATAAATTCATCCTATAGTCTAGGACCCTCCCAGACTTCAGACCACAACCGTAAAGAAACATCAATTATAAGCTTCATTAGGATACCAGATAGCTGAGGCCACTTCAATCTTCAGTTTTTCATCTGCGTTCACAGTTCCTCTGCCTTCTGTATGGGCAGGAAGGTGGGATACCAGAGGAAAAGGCTGTGGGTCAGCTTCGATTTCTGGCTGTGACCACCCTCCCTCTGCAGGATCGGAGGAGCAGTTTGGGGAAAGATGGGGCTACTTGGTCCATGTTCACCTTGGGAGGGTGGTGCAGGGTCTGCCACTGTCATCTCATAAAACCTAGGAAAGGAGCAGAGCCAATTGTCTTGCCTTATTTTCCGGTACTGCTGTGCAAAAACATGCAATCCTGATTTTTCAAGCTTGCTTTGCTCACAGAGGCAGAAAGAGGGACTGACACTGTTCATTTTGGTCTTGTAGAAAAATGACATTTTGCAGACAACATGTGTCAGCACAGTTGCAGCTGAGCTGATGCCACACACAGCTATGCATGGCCTAAGACCAGCCATGTTCAGCACCATTTTTCCTGCCAGTTACTGACATCTGCTGTCACCAACAGCAGATTTTTCTGGTTAAAATGTGCCTCTGGTGATTGGTCATAGTTTATTTGGAGAGATCTTTAAATGTGCTTCCCTTTTCACCTCAGTTTCCCATGTTCACTGCTATCTGCATAGGTGGAATATATCCAGTATTCTGTTTTATTCTTTACCACTCCTTCTGGCTAGAAGGATTTTTCAGACAGCTAGCATGGCTTCTTCAAGGGCAAGTCTTGCCTAACCAACCTAGTGGCTTTCTATGATGAAGTAGCTACATCAGTGGACAAGGGAAGAACTGTAGATGTCATCTGTATGGACTTCTGCAAGGCCTTTGACATGGTTCCCCACAACATCCTTCTCTCTAAATTGGAGAGATATGGATTTGACGGGTGGACTGCTTGGTGGATCAGGAATTGGAAGGGAAAGGAATGTGGAAAAGCACAGAAGATCTCTTCGAATATAACGATCCGCTAATGTTTCTTTTGCCAAAGTCAAGGAGAATAAAGTTGTCACTTTTCAAAATTAATTGGTTTAGGATTTTCTAGCCCAGTGACTCAAATATTTGACTTAAATTAATTTGGATTTTATTGTGCTTAAAATTATCAGTAGTTAGAAGAGGCTAGGAGGTGTGTTCTTAGTTTAAAGTAAAAAGAGGACAGACAAGGTCTTCTATTCATGTCAGAAAATGTCTTGGGTCTAATTTTTGGACATTGAGCTATGAATGGTTCTCAACCATCAGAACCTTTAGAGAAATTGGTTTGAATAATATATCCTTAATGGGAAAATATGCATATCAGGAGACGGTAATTATTACTGCAGGTGCTTTGATAATTCAGCAAAACTTCTGACAAGCTTCCCTGGTACAGCGTAGTATGTAATAAGGGATGACACCTCGCAGAGGATGCAATTCGGGTTCATAGAAGCATTTTACTAGTCACAAGCACACTCACGCGCCTTAGCTGGAGGTCCATGCTCCCCAAAGTTTGCACTGGTTTTGGATTTGCAGGGTGGGAGTTGTAAAATGCTTGGAAGCCCCTGTGTGTGCTTTGCCAGCCAGCACATGAAAGCATTTGTGCTGCTAAGTGGGTGTGTGTGAATGCTCTATAAATTAAAGTGCTAAGGATGGAGCAGGAAGACAAGAATTCATGATGGGTACAGAATGAAGCAGTGATGAGTAAAAATGTAGTAGGGATTGTAATTTTGAGAATAACATCTTGAATAGTGACCTTTCTGAAGGGAAGGTTGTAGCCTGTAGAGTCACCTGTACACTAGGAACACTAATTCATAACTGGTATTGTCCTCAGGCTGTTTCTCTTTGGTCCATTTTCTGGTCTAAAGGTCATGAACTAAGTGATTTATGACAATTCTAAAACCACTGACCCAGCACTGAGCTTACAAAGATCCCTGTGCCCTGTGCCTGGGATCTCTAGGATGGATCAATAGACTGTCACCCCCAGCGGTGGCTGGTTCCAGCCTGGGGCATTAAGTGTTTAATGAAATCAAAATAGGATCTTCCTTATTTCAGTTCTAAAAGAAAAAAATGGGTTGTGGATTTTTTTTTTTTTATTTTGTTTGGGTTTTTTTAAAGAAGGAATTTTTTTTTCCTGGGGGCTTTCTGCTACGCCCTTTTCTGTCACAGTTCACCCAGTGTTCGAAGACTCTTCTCCACCTTTAAAAAGTTATTATCTTAGATTATGGAAAAAAAAATGAGCTGTGTGTACTTCACATGCAAAACAAATACTTGCATCTCTGATGACCAACCATCAAAACACCTTAATTTCTTAGTTAAATTATTTTGAAGCTTGCCTTGGGATTCCTATAAGCACATTTTATTGGTAGGCAACTGTGGCAGTTTGTAACAGGGTTTCTTTGTAGCTTGCTTTTTACAGCACCTCCTGCTGCTTATGGCTTCCAGAGCCTAAAATGTAAGAGCAGCTTTGAAATCCCCACATAGGTGTGTGACACAGGGACTGTTGTGACAAGTGCGTGTAGGTAGTTACGTGAGACAGTGCTGCATTGTGAGAGCCCAAACTGCATCTCCCTGGGAGCTCCTTTACGACTGTAAGACTTAGGTGCCCTCCTGTGGGCATCCTGCTGCTCCTTCTTGCTGTAAGGAGAGGCTGGGATTGCCTTGCCTGCCTGGAGGTGCATTGGTTTAAGTTTTGAGTAGGATGCTAAGGACCTTTCATTATGCTTTCTTCTTTTTTTTTTTTTTTGCTCCAAAATCCATTCAAACAGCAAGGGCTAAAAGCATCCCTCCCTCCAACACGCGTAACGATAATTTCAGCAGTTGTTTAGGAAACCAACTTCTCCTCTCCTCGTCCTGGGATAGTTTGCCATTGCCTTTTGTTCAGGATATGGCCCTCAATATCAAGACAGACATTTAATTGAATTGACAAGTACACAGACCCTCACACAATTAATTTCTGCTGGCAAAGGCATGTGAAGATTAGCTGTTAATCACGTGTTCTTCAATCAACGCCGTTATTTGGCAATCCTGAGCGTTTTGTTTCAGGGTCACTGTGAATGTGTCTGCTTCATCACCTGCCTGAGCAGGGCAGAAGGTTTGGTGTCAGATTTGTTTGCTTAACCTCAGTATGAGGTTTCCATATCTCTTCATGTTCGTAGTCTTTCCACGGATCTGTTCAATGGTGAGTGAATTGCACTTGGCAACCTGAGCTGTAAGTCCAACAGGATGATGCTGTTTGCAGTTATGCGGCTGCTCTGATTTCTTTCCCAGGCTGATGTGCCCCCCCCTTAGCATCGAGCAGCTGGAGGCCAAAACTTTTTTTCATTCATGCAAAATAAAAAAATCCAGATCTAAACTCTACAACAGTCAAGACTTTCTGGAGAGGAGGTGAAAGAATTGCAGATTAACTAATGCTGAAACAAGAGCAGCTACAAGTGGCAGATAGTGTCTGGCTGTTTGTGCTTAGCATCTATATTGAATGCCTGCCTCCTTCACGTTTGCTAGAGGAGGGTTGGCCATGGTAGGTGCATGGCAGCCACCCCACCTTGAAGGATTTCTGAAAGACAAGAAGCACAAACAGCGCTGAAACGCGAAGCCAGAAAACAAAAATAGGGGTTTGGCATAGGAGTCCTCAGCAGCAGTGCTTGATTGCAATGCACAGAATCACAGAATCACAAGGTTGGAAAGGACCCATTGGATCATCGAGTCCAACCGTTCCTAACACTCCCTAAACCATGTCCCTAAGCACTTCATCCACCCGTTCCTTAAACACCTCCAGGGAAGGCGACTCGACCACCTCCCTGGGCAGCCTGTTCCAGTACCCAATGACTCTTACTGTGAAGAATTTTTTTCTGATATCCAACCTGAACCTCCCCTGACGGAGCTTCAGGCCATTCCCTCTAGTCCTGTCCCCTGTCACTTGGGAGAAGAGGCCAGCTCCCTCCTCTCCACAACCTCCTTTCAGGTAGTTGTAGAGAGTAATAAGGTCTCCCCTCAGCCTCCTCTTCTCAAGGCTAAACAACCCCAGCTCTCTCAGCCGCTCCTCATAAGACTTGTTCTCCAGCCCCCTCACCAGCTTTGTTGCTCTTCTCTGGACACGCTCCAGAGCCTCAACATCCTTCTTGTGGTGAGGGACCCAGAACTGAACACAGTATTCGAGGTGCGGTCTCACCAGTGCCGAGTACAGAGGGAGAATAACCTCCCTGGACCTGCTGGTGACCCCATTTCTGATACAAGCCAAGATGCCATTGGCCTTCTTGGCCACCTGGGCACACTGCTGGCTCATGTTCAGTCGGCTGTCAACCAGCACCCCCAGGTCCTTCTCTTCTGTGCAGCTCTCCAGCCATTCTTCCCCCAGTCTGTAGCGCTGCATAGGGTTGTTGTGCCCCAAGTGCAGGACCCGGCATTTGGTCTTGTTAAACCTCATCCCATTGGTCTCGGCCCAGCAGTCCAGCCTGTTCAGATCCCTAAACTGCAGCACTGGTCTAGGTCTGTTCAAACGAGCAAACCCCAAAAATTAATCAGTGTGAACATCTGGATGAGCCGTTAGCTGATTTTTTTTTCATTTTTTAGACAAAAGTATTGCTCCATCCAGTGAAGCTAATTAAAATGTGGCTTCTGCCCATGCAAAGATCAAATTCTGTTGTATTAGGTATATTTAAACACATCTAATTTACTACATCTGATTTTCTCAGCGTGACACAGGGAAAGATTTGAACACTGGGCTCTGAACACATGGAACAATTTCAAGACTTGGGTGCCTGAAGTTAACAGAACAAATCCTTGCTGGGACAAGTAAGCCAGCTGAGAGTAAAAAAAAAAAAAAAAAAAGAAAAAAAAAGAAAAAAAAGAACCTCTCTTAACAATAAAAGAAAAATAGAAGAAAAAAAAGGAAATACTTTGGCTGATTTCAGTGATATTTGCTAGTCAGCCCTGTGAAGGTGGTGAGCAATAAGGAGTGGTTTCCTGCATGGGGATCTAAGTTTTAGTGTTGGGTTTTGTCCTTCAAAGCCAGAGGAAAGCCCTTACTTCCGATACAATCAAAGGCATTCTCGTTGATAAAAGCCTAATTATGACCGTTCCCTCCTTAAAAACATAAATAGTAAGTAATGAGGATTATCGCCCATCTGACATCTTGTAGATTCACTGGCGTTCACAGAACGCTTTCAAGCAAATGGTGGGGATTAGCACAAACCAGTTTGTACAGCTGTCTGGGTTTTGTTGGATCAGAAGCCCAGTCTGCAGAAAAATATGTGGATTATCAGCAAATTCTTATGAATCTCTGTTTAGAGATAAATGTTCTGAATTTAGAGAAATGGTGAAAGCCCTGGCTATGGGGTAACAAATATGGCCTTCGTTGCAGTAGTTAGGAGCATTTTTCTTCTTCCCTCATTTTCTTTGATGTAGAAACAAAACCAAGAAAGAAACTGAGATTCAGAATTTTTCTCAATTACGTTGATGTATTTAATTAATAGCCATGGTTTTGTTATTCCTTTGCAATGGGCCATAATTTCTTCAAATTTGCTTAATGAAAGTGGATTTATGTATTAATATTTCTCGGACCATTGGGGCAAAGACTGTGTAAATGAAAATGACAAAAAAAAATTACTGTGTCTTATTTCTGCATGTTATGTGGAGCATCTCCATGTAATAGAGTAGCACATATCCATGCAGTTGAATAAACTCTGAAAGACAAGATTCTTCTGGACTTGGGGTGATGGGAGTGGGCTGGAGTTTCTGTGCAAGGAAGATGTCATCAGGGCGGTTTATGTCCCTGTCCCATAACGATGTTTTGCTTTTTCCTTTAACCATAGAATTTAGGGGTGATGAAGGGAGGTGAAATATCAGATTTTTTTTAAGGGTACGCCCCGGTGGAGACTCAAGGATGATGGCTAGCTTGGGATTGTCCCCAGCCTCTGAGGATCGTGCTGGAAGAGCACATGACCATTAAAGGGGTTGAAATTCAAGGTGAGGCATTTCATTATGGCTGTGGAAGGGCTGGAGGAGGTCTGGGTGGTTGCAGCCACCTCAGTGACCCAGGAGAGTTTGTGTGGCACCAGGGGACCACAAGTTAGACGATGGAGGGAGTGAAAATCCTTGGGAAACAGGCCTTAGGTCAATACTTTCTCCAACTACATTTTCTTGGGATGGATTTTGTTATTAAGACATGTCACTGCAATTAAATCACATTAAAGTCAAACGAGCTGCTGGCGAGTGCTGGTCAGAAGTCACACTGCTGGTAAACTGACCCATCATTTTGGGATGAGCTTTGAGGCAGTGTCTGGAACTTGATTTTCAGTAGCTGGAAGCCACCATGGCAATCACAGGAAGCTCACATACCCTCTCCATCTGGAAAGCTGGGATACGGGTAGAGTGAACATTGTCAGTAGAAGAGCTTGCAGGGCTGACAGCTGTGCTGCAGAATGGGAAACTTAAATCTGCTCTGTGCAGCCGCTTCCCTGGGGATCCCAGCTACAAACCCAGGGAGGGGGACTGCTGTGCTGCACTTAAGCCATAGTCTGGCCCTAGTTTAGCCAGGAGAGCCAAGAGAGGATCCAGCTACCTTGGGCTGGGCTGGCATTCTCATCTGTGCTTGGAAAAGAGACTCAGAGAGGAGAATTTTCCAGATTTACACCATGATTTTCACTCTTTTATTGCATTTTGTGCTTAAGAAGAAGAGGTGTGCAGTTGGGAAGAGGTGAGTGTTTCCCATGCAATTGTGCATGTTCAGCATGAGCTTCCTGCAACTTCCTCCACATACTGACTATCCATGTGCTCTTATGGTTCCCAGCCACAAGAGGCCTGGGGAAGGAAACAGCAAAAAGCATTGCCACAAAATGAGCCTGTTGAGTCATTTCCACCTTTCTTTCCACTGCCTATTGCTTTGTCCATTCCAGTTTTACAGTTGAAAAGAAAATACATGGTATCTTGAAGGGCTTGTTTCTGCTTCAAGCTTTCCATCTGCTTTTTGACAACATCAGTAGTTTTTCCATGTAAAATTACCGGTGGCTAAATTGCCGGACTGGGAGTGCTAGGAAAGAAAGGTGTCTTCTCCCTGCTGAGCTGTCAAAGCTGGTATAGCATCCAAAATCTCGTCTTTGCTATTGCTGTGATAGGAGGGGAGACAGAATTATGCTGTGTAGATGAATCTCACATGTTCACTGCTTTGTGGTTAGCATCAGTTGGAAGGGGTTACAAGATTGTGGTACATGTATATGTTGTGTTCAAGCTTTATTTACTCTCTTAAAGTGATGCTGTCATGATGTTCAGTGTTACAATATGTGGATTTTTTTTGGAGGACCAATTGTGAGGAGCAGGAGAGTTGAGTTGAGTGAGAGCAGGAGCCCTTTGCTTCAGCACGGCTAAACCAAGTCATTCACCAGTGGCAAATGGCTCTAAGGGAGTGGAGCACTGGTGTGTGGGATGAGAATGTTGAAAAGAAATACTGAAAGAGTGGTAAAGCATTGGCACAGGCTGTCCAGGGAAATGGTGGAGTCACTATCCCTAGAGGTGTTCAAAAATGTGTAGATGTGGCACTTCAGGACATGGGTTTAGTAAGCCCGATAGTATTGGGCTGACGGTTGTACTGGTTGATCTTAAAGGCCTTTTCCAACCTTAATAATTCTATGGTTCTATGGAAGAGAAAGTTGGCTGCTTGTGTATTCAAAGCCTGTGATGTTATTAAGCAAATAAAACAAGTGGCTGTAAAGAAGGTATTTGAACAGCACATCATTTCCTTTGGAAAATAACCCTGTAGGGCGCTGAAATCTGTTGCTGCAAAGCACTGGGATAACTGTGCAGCGTTCCTCACTTAGGAAGCATGTCAGGAACCAGACTGGAAAAATGATCTGCAGTGGAGTTTTCAATTCTCTGTCATCTAGCTGCCAGGAAGGTGGAGTTTTTGCTGTATTTTATATATTCGCTTTGGTCCTGTTTCTGTTTCTGCCTGAAGCTCTCTCTCAAGCTCTTCCAAATTCTTTACCATAAAAGATAATAAAACACTACAGCACTTCACTAAACATCATCCAGATCTGTTCTTTCAAACACTAAGGCACAAGGCAGCTTTGGAGCAGAACAGCTGTAAAGGGAAAGACTGGGGAAAATTCACTTCCCTTCAGAGTAGCTGGATTTTTGCCATCAGTGAAACCTGGAATCCACCCACTAGAACAAAAAATTAGCAGGCACTTAATAATGCTCTTTTTTCCCCAAAGCTCCATGGATACCCACCCATAATGATTTACTGTAAGCACTCCATGAAAAGCAATGTTAAATCCTGCAGCCTTCTGCTTTGGAGGTCACGGAGAGACAACTAAGTGAACATCAGCAGTGGCAAATGCAAAGCATAAAATAGTTATTGGTCCACAGTAAAGAAAGAGCCAAGTCTTAATCACATAAGGCGTATGTGATGCATGTCATATCTTTCCGCATGTTATTTTATAAAGTGTTAATACAACTGAAAAGATTAACCTTGGAAAAAGAAGGCTAGAAAAATATTTTCATGGCTTCTTATTTATGGCTTCTTTTTTATGGCTTTACTATGAACAAGGAATTAGTTTGCATTTTACAAAGCCAAAAAGTGGGGGAGGAGAGAGGAGGGGGGATCTGAATAAGGAGAGATATTTGCATGGCTCTCAGAATATTAAAGAAAAGCTAAAATCCTGAGGAGTTACTGCTGTCAAATGCAGACACAGAGGCAAATCCTAGATTGGAGCAGGACTTGGTATCCAGGCAACGTCAACATTTTTTGTTAAGCTACTGCCAGAGACGCTGACAGCTTTTTGCCACTTTATGGCCACATTAAAAAGAAAACGCCTGACATCACTGAAATTCTTAGAAATTAATTTCTCATTTGTCCGGCAGATGTGAGGCTCAGCAACACGTAGCACATGCAGAAATTCAAAGGGGAAAAACCTTTGATGAGTTAATGGTAGGAAGGTGTGTGGTTCCTCATTTCTCTGTAAAGTTAGCATTTCGTTTCTCCCGAAGTTTCTTATCCCCTCGCTTGGACACAGATATTACCGTGCATTAGGGAGCGGATCACATTTGATTAAGCCATTTATAAGCAATTTCTGTGACTGCACTATAGGTTGCAAAAGAGCCCTTTGCTGTGCTAAGGAAGCTTCGACTTCTTCCTTTTTCTAGTAATTTGCATGGTGCAAAAGCCAAGTGGCTAAATGTAGGAACTTCATTAATATGTTAATATATGAAGGGAAGAAGCCCTTGCATTTTCAGTCTTAGAGGTATAAGGTGGGACTGATTGGTGCAGAATACATACACCCCAACAGGCTCAGCACCTCAACTGTAGGGACTGTGTTACAGGGTGGGTAAAAAAGGACACCAGTTTGCCGTGTCCGCTTACTGAAATGCAAGTATTTTTGTGCTGAAGCGTTAATACAGCAAAGCTGAACCTTTTCATGGAGCTGAGAAGTTAAAACTGTGTTAAGGAGCCAACTACATTCTTTACTGTGGACCAACACAGGGAGAACTGAGTGCTCCCTGGGCATGGTTGCATGTTTTGTGCTCTTGCATCAGAAGCATAACTATCTTTCAGCTTGAGAAGCACCTTGTGATAGTGACAAGAAAAGGTTGGTAAGACACAAATGGAGCTTCCCAATCATTAATGTCAAGTAATGCAAAAATCCAGTAAAACTTGTCACTAAACATGAAGATGTTTAGCTCAGTGTTTACTAAGCAGCTAAGCACATTAGGAGGAGATATAGGGGGAACTGCTAAGCTGAAGAAGATCCTTCAGACTCTCCTGTTGTTCCACGCCTTCCCTCCCACACCAGATTTCTGAGGGCTGTGATGTGGCAAGTTTGTAAAGGCAAAGAGGGTGAAGACTGGAGTAGGAGCATCTCCCTTTGCTCCTTGCTCCCCCGGGGCCTTGGATGTGACCCTGAGTGAATCTTCTCTGGGTTTTGGTTCAGTTTCATTTATTACTGTATTTAAGGTTGTGAATTTTGTAGCAGGTGAGTGTAAATAGGAAGGGTTGAAGTGTGCAAGGGGAATCTGAAGGGACTGATTTAAGCCGGTGATACTGAGGGGTGTGACTCAAAATAAAGACCAGCAAGGACCTTCCTTGTCAGACCTGCACTTGATGCAGGAGCTCCTGTTACATCCTTTAACGTATTGTGTAGGAAAAAGAAACCACTCAGAAATTAATAGAAAGACGTCTTGAGAAACTCAGTTTTGCTGGCAATGAGCCTGTTTTTCGCTAGTGAGGCCAGTGGGAGTTTGGCCTCTCAGGCTGGGGGTTGTTGCTCTCTGCCCTGTGTTTGCATTGCCCCACTTGAAGCAGTTTCTGAAGACACGATGATTTTCCTGTTTGCCTTTGAACATGTAGGCTGGTAACGGAGGTAGGTGGCAAACAAACAGGAAAGAAATCCAGAAATATCTACTTTATCTCCTGTAGGTCTTCGTTTTATTTAAAACTTCGAATTATTTCTCTGGTTAATAGGGGTGGAAAAGTGACAGATCTGAGAATGCAACTCTTGCAGTGCAGTAACACACAGACAGCATCTGATGTTTTTTTCATCTGAAGCTTTCACAGAGATGATGTGAGTTCTCCCTGGTTGTGCAACTGCCTGGTAGGTAAGGTGAGAATAAAAACAAAGTTTCTAAACCCTTTACTCAGCCCCCTTTCAGTGTTCCTTCCTCCTCTCCTCTGCACTCTTGGTATTCTTATGACTAGAAACAACCTGCTTGGAGCAATAATTTCTTTTCATGTGTATTAGCACAGAGACTTTAATATTTTTTGCTCCAGTGACACGCTTGCAAATAAGATGACTGTCAGACTTGCCAGGCTGTCTTGCTAGCTTCCAAGGTGATCACGGAATCACAGTATCATTAAGGTTGAAAAAGACCTTTCAGATCATTTCCACAAATATATATTATGTAATAATAACAAAAGCATTCCATAATGCTTTTACAGAACTGCATCTGGCTGTGTTATGGAAAGCTCGTAGGACTGCATTAGAAACGTGCTACTGAAAACACAGATGCCCAAGTGAAGGACTAAGGATGCAGGATGCTTTAGGGACAGACCAAGAAATTCAGAAGTTGGGCTTCATGCTGCTGGATATATCCACAGCTCTGTAACCATAACACTGAGTTTCTGCTTTGACTCTTGATGTGGAATTTAAACTGCTTAATGGTGTTAGAGTTACTTGGTTGTGTGCTTTGTACTTTAAGCACTGAAGCCATTGCAAGAGGCTGACCTTTGTTAAGATCTGGAAATCTGATGGCACTGTACAACAAGCTCTGGTCATCTGTGATGCTAGTTTAGATCATTTTCAAGTGACTTTACAGGGTACAAATAGTAGTGTGGTTGTCCGAATGCATTGCTAAGCTAAGTCACCACTAAAAGAGGTTGCACAGTTCCAGAAGTCTCTCCTCGATTTGAGGCTTGATGTGTTTTGATGAAGTGAGCAGGGAATGTTGCTGCCTGCAAATTGAATGTCAGCCTGAGAACTGTATCAAGTTGGGATGGACCCCTCACCACAAGAAGGATGTTGAGGCTCTGGAGCGTGTCCAGAGAAGAGCAACAAAGCTGGTGAGGGGGCTGGAGAACAAGTCTTATGAGGAGCGGCTGAGAGAGCTGGGGTTGTTTAGCCTGGAGAAGAGGAGGCTGAGGGGAGACCTTATTACTCTCTACAACTACCTGAAAGGAGGTTGTGGAAAGGAGGGAGCTGGCCTCTTCTCCCAAGTGACAGGGGACAGAACTAGAGGGAATGGCCTGAAGCTCCGTCAGGGGAGGTTCAGGTTGGATATCAGAAAAAAATTCTTCACAGTAAGAGTCATTGGGTACTGGAACAGGCTGCCCAGGGAGGTGGTCGAGTCGCCTTCCCTGCAGGTGTTTAAGGAACAGGTGGATGAAGTGCTGAGGGACATGGTTTAGGGAGTGTTAGGAATGGTTGGACTCGATGATCCAATGGGTCCTTTCCAACCTTGTGATTCTGTGCCTTAGCACTCGTATCTGCCCTCTGGTTCCTAAAACTTAAGTATTCAAGGAAGTGTTGTGCAAAGAATTACCATGATGTTGTCTCTTCCCCGCTCTGTGTCTGAATTTCAGGCAGTTCCCTCAAGGACATGGTTAACAGCCTTTTAAGTCTATATGAAAAGGCTTCAGACGATTTTCCTCCTGCCAGGTATTGTGTGTGCAGACTGACAGGGTTGACTTTTCCAGGAACAGTCTCTTACTGCCTAGTAGCTCCCAAGTTTCCAGCCCTTCTGTCATCTACGCATAAAGATTCAAAAATCTTTCTGAGGTTCATGTCTGCGTTGGTCCCAGTCAAACCACTGAAGTTTTTCACACAATTCTAAGTGAACTTCACAGTGCTTGGTATTTTCATTCACAGTGAATGAAAAGGGAACTTTTTGCCCCTCAAGCTGTTGCCACACTCCCGTCATAGGCTTGTGGCTTACAGCACCTTCCCAGCTGGATGCTGTGGATGTGTTGGATGCTTTTTTCCAAGTTACTTCTTTGCCAGTTACACAGTAGAATCATCAAGAAATAGGGAATATTGGGGCCTAGACAATTTCTAGATCATTGTAGACATTAAAACAATGCAAGTTTTCCTTTCATGTGTACTGCCTCAGTCCTTGTCTCTTCTCTACCCTGGCAGATTGCTAAGGTACCTCTGTTGCCATCTCAGTGAGTTGCAGTTTCTGTCTTTTTCACTGTTCTTTCATCTCTCTTAAAAAGCCAGTAAATTTTCTTTTGCTAACAAAATTGCTGTGTTTGATCTGGGTGCAAAAAGTCTCAACCCCACTCCCACCTCCCCAAAAACAACTTGGAAAGCGAAACTAGAAAGATTTTGAGTGATTTCTCTTCCAGAACTCATGTATGTGATAACGAATGTTTCCTCTTCCATCTGCTGTGGCAGATCTTCCATAATCTGGGTGACTAATTCTAGTAATCTCGTTGGAGCTGGGACATGTGAGACAGCTACCTCGCGTACACAGTGATTTAACACAGTGTGAACAATATGTCATGTTTCTGCAAAGGAAGGAGCAGAGCCGTCGAGTCCCACAGATCTCCGTCATGTTCTGTTACTCGACAGCCTTGTGCCAGCCTGCAGCACAGGGTCTTTTGGGAAGTAACTTTTCCCTGTGCAAAGAAACTACAAACCATGGTCCTTACCTCCTGTCTGCTGAAGATAAAAAGGTGCTATATGAGATCTAGCTGATGGGAGTGGTTCCTGAGATGTTTATCTTGGGAAGTTAATGGGGCAGTTTGCCTGTTGTTCAATTATTATCATATTAAAGTATGCAATAGACTTGATTTTATTCCTTTGCTTACAACTAACGATGCTCAGAATCATTAATTAGTAGGAAAATGTAAGGGTAGAAAATGAAGATAGATCTTGGGCTTTTTTTTGAGGGGTGTGTTTGTTAAATCCCTTGTATTCTTTCTTAACCACCAGCTGAAGGTCTACTGTACTTGTTAGGAGTGGCTTGAACAAATAGAGTGAGGGAGCTGGTTGCAATGCAAAGAGGCTGTGCATGAGGTTGGATTTCAGTGCAGTCCATGTCTGTGCATGGTGGATTCCTCCCTTTCTTTTATAATCCCCTTGCTGGAGCAATCCCCCTTGTAATGATAATGCAGTGTTGGGTGATCCTTTAGGAATTTCCCCTCCTGGCATCATGCCTGTGTTTAGTTCAGTGGACTGTGACCTAGTCCTGTGGGATGCTCTTAGTCATTGATGTAAACATACTGTTGCTGGCTATAATAATCACTATATAAGCTAAATATATCGCTATATAAGCTATATAAGCTAAAGCCCTTCCTATGGATACCCTGGCTGGTCATCAGGATTTTGTGAGTTTTGACTTAGACCTCAATGAGAAATTCAGCTCACCACTGGTCTAATGTTACAGGATCCTGCTTTTGCTGTCAACAAAACAATGTTTACAATAGTTCGTGGAAAATGTCCATTCTTCATAAACACCTGTGTAAGATACCCCTAAAGGTAACCTGAACGTAGTTCTCCGGCTCTCCTGCACCATCACAGCAGCTAAGAGCAGGAGAGGAACAGGTATGAAAACTTCTTCACCCTTGAGGTTAGGAGTTCACAAGGAGTGTTTCTTTCTTCTGGAAGTGGCTGCTGTCTTGCAGCTGAACCAAACAATGTTCCTCCTTCATCACTGAAGAACGGGGGCATTGTCAATGAAGTTGCTGGAGCCAGGAATGAGAAAGGCTTCTCAAGTGTTATCTAAGCATTTAGCTTTTCAAGGTGTGGTTCAATTTTCTCTTCAGCCTCATGTGTTGTCTCACATATCTCATAGGATGCTGCTGACCACTGTCTCTGGTTTTATGTGTGTAAAATAGATAGCATATGTATCTATATTAAATCCACTATGGCATAGGAATTGGTCATTTGTGGGATGACTGTCGACCCTGAAACTGCACTGTCAACATTTTTATTGTTAGAGAGCACTTAATATTATTTTCAATCAAAAAAAAGCAGATAATAATAATAATACCAAGCCAGGAGAAGGGTCTCTTTGTGGGCTTATTTTGTGCATGAGCAAATTTCTTGGCTTTTGCTGTCCAATTTGTCTGCTTCTTGTGGGGAGCACAGGGATACAGAACTTGAAATTACTTTGAAATCTCATCATCCCACCTAGATTTTAGGATAAGGGCATTGCTTGCAACAAGCATGTTTGTCTAATACTAGAGTTGTGTTTTGTGATAACTGTCAGCATGAATGTTAAAACTGCAGTAAATACATGTGAAGCTGTTTTACTCCTAATACTCCTACTGACTTATGAATTCCAAATGTGTGGCTGTGCAACGAAGGATGCTCACTGATTTTGCATGGACTTGACATCTGAGGACAGCTGAGGATTTGTGTAAACCACTACTAATTCAGTGAGGTTTTCTTTTTTCTCCAAATATGTCTCCTAAGGCAGAATCAGTGGAGGACTGTATTTCTGTGGAGTTGTGATGCTCAGATTTTTAGTCTCTTGCATTTCGGGGTGTTCAATATGAGATAGTGGTATAAATTTCACTCTTCAGGTATTGGCCATCCCTGATGTATCACTTTCTTGGAGTAATTTCTGGCTTTATTCATTTCCTGTCATTCACTTTGTGACCCGTTCACTGCTGGATGAAAGACTTCTTTAATTCAAACTGAAGGGCATCTTTTGTTCAGCCCTACAATAACCATTTTAACTTTACCATCATTTAATCTGTTCCAATCCTGCATGAGAAGAGGATGAAAAAGAGATTTGTGATGTTCCAGTGAATCCTATCTCTTTCTCGAGGTTTTGTGGATAGGTGAAGTTGAAAGTCTTGATAGAAGCAAGAAGAAAGAGAAGCAAGAAGAGATGAGAAACACACAAATGGAAGAATTCTTCTAAGGAACTTCATTGCCTCTGCTATTTTATTTTTTTTTTAAGTTACTGCTGAGATCTTTTCCTTTAGCTGAGAACTTATTAAATTTTATATAAATTTAAATTTTACATATTTTATGTACAGACATTCTATACTTGCTGGATCAAACACTGTTTTGCTGGTTTGAGCACAGCCAGATTGCAGCACATATACAAACGGCTCCATTTTTCACATTACAAACTGGAATTGCTAAAGAAGTGAGTTCTGAAAACATATGCACCACCGTTTATTAGTAGGATGTGGGGAAATGATAAAATTATCATTTGGAGAGGATCATAGTAATCAATCCCAGCTTATCGGTCTTTGGGGTAGGTGCTCTAGGCTGAAATATAGTGTTTTTCTTACTGGAAATCACCAATATGCCAATGCTACCATCACCATTACTACTATTCCTGCTGGCTTATATTATAAATTCTGGAAAGGTAGGATAGGAAAACTTCACAAAAACGCCAGCATGTAATTTATAAGTCATTTACCAAGAGTTCTGGGGAATTTAGTGTTCACCTTTGGGGCCACTAAAAAGAAGTAAAATTAAACTTTCAGGTTTTTCAAAACCAATTTAGTGCCAGACTGACAGCTTCAGAGATTGAAATCTTTCTAAAGCACAGTGAAAGCAGCATGGAGTAGTATAAAAAAAGAGGATAAAGATGAAAACTCATTACAGTGAAACACTTGGTTATGATTATGGGAAGCAATCGAGCCCAGCTTGGAGTTATAAACTCAAAATTCTTTTATGGGGTGTGAGCTGGACTTGGACCAGATGGAGAAAGTGGTAGCTTGTATTTCCCTTTGAAAACACAGGCTGCATGCTCTGTTGAACCAGCCTGCAAACGGTGTTTGAGCAAAACAGCCTTTCTTTTTTATTGTGCATTGCATCACTTTTAGTCTTGAGTGGGTTTTTTCTTTAGAGCAAAGATCTCCTTTACATACTTGTTTGCATGTTATTTTGAAATATTTTCCAAGTTTGCTGCATCTATGAAAAATGTTTGCGATTAAAACCTGCCTGATGGTGGGAGACTTATAAGCAGGTCCCAGCACGACTGACAATGACAGACGATGTTTGATTTTGCCAACATCAGTCTGTAGAATTGAGAAGAGAAATTTAGAAAAATTCCAGTTTAGGGAAATTTTTAAGGCTAACACGGCAGAGAAACATGGTCCGTGTAGAAATGCAAACCTGATTCATGCTTTACCTTTCTAAGAGTGGATTTGAACTTCTTTGAACAAGGAAATTCTCAGCAATGGGGAAAAGGAAATACCTGGATTTGCTGATTTGCAGTCTGAAGCCAGTCAGTGTGTTGTCACTAGGGGGATACATATTCTTTTCAGCCTTCCCGTTTTGTGCTAGGTAAGCTCTTAAATCTGAAAAAGGAAAGTATTGGTTTTTCCATTTTCACAGCAGAATAAAACCTGATAAGACTAACTGGTCCCCATTGCCCGCCCTGCACTCTGCTGCTGCGTTTGTACATCAGGTTAAATCTCCTATTAAAAAGACAAGTGAGGAAAGGGTTCAGAATCACAGCATTTAAATATTTTCACCACAGCATAGAATTTACACCTCTGTGAGACAGAGTGAAATCAGTTAGTGTTTCAAAGCTCTGACAACTGGGTCAGGCACCCTGTGATGGCTGCACTCGGTGCAATGGCATTTTCTATACTTCTTATGTGGAAGCCAAATCTGAACTCTCAACCCACGACTCTACCTCGTAGAACAAACCTTCACATCACATCCAGAGAAAGGAAGCTTATTTGTTATGTTTCTGCCTGAAGAATGACATCAAGTCACTGGGAGAAGGCATGAAATGTGCTTTTATCCTGAAAGATGGTAACAGAAAAGCAAGAAGCATTGAGAAGAGCGAGCCTGGCCATGAATGAGCCTTTTGGGGAGTTGGATTGCATACAACTTCTGCTGTGAGACTTAGGTGGCCCTGAGAATTAGTGAAAAAAATGGCAGAAGGAGGTTTATCTTTTCTACTTTGTATGCTCCAACCTACCTTTCTCTAAAAAAACAAGTGGTTTAAGAGGTTGGAGGGCTGGGATAAGCAGGGGAGGACATCGCTGGGTGGATTAGGCACACACGTGGCTCTGGGGACGAAGGCAAGAATTGACAAAAGGGAGGTCTCCGGGAGATATGCATCCTTCTTTAGGCTTTGTTTTGGAGTGGACAGTAGGTCATTGAAGGAAAACTGTCAGGGAAACAGATGATTTGGGGCAAGTATGGTGGGGCTGGAGGCAGGTTGGGGAGTTGTCAGCATAAAGACTGCTCTATGGCTCCAGTCAGGTCAGCTGAGCAGATAAAATGGAACTAGGGAAGCATTTCACACACACACACGAATGGTTGTTTGCTCCTTACCCCTACATAATTTTATTAAGCTTTGGTAACTCTCAGAGCAAGCCTGAATATGGATTTTGGAAGGGAATGGTGTTCTCCTTATGCAGCTCAAGAAACATAATATCCTTTAACTAATTTGGGAGACTTTAAAGTAGCTTGACAAGAGTCCATTTCATGGTTGTTTGGAAAGGATTTGTGTTTTCAATCTCCAGAACATACACAGCCCCAAAGGAGCTCTTTGAAATCCAGCTTTTTATTATTAGTTTTATAAGATCCTTCCAGTGGAATCTTTAAGAAGATGTAGTATCTGATGTAAATGCCTAGTATCTGTTAAGCCATTAGCTGAGGGAGACAAAATGATCATTCTCAAAGCACTTACTGCTTTTTTTTTAACAAATTACTGTGAAAGTCAGTTGTTAAACAGCTTTGTTTTGTTTTCTGGTAGCTCTTGCAAAACACTAGGGTCTTGCTGCTTTCCTTAATAAAGGGAAATGAGCCCTCCTGGTGGAATGACTCTGCTTGAAAAGGTCATCAGCTACCATTTATCCTTGACCTCTACCAAAAAGGGGCCTGTTTCTGTGCTGAAGCAATCCCAATTCTTATCTCATTAAAAAAGGATTTAAATTTTTTTGTTTCTGATGACATTAAGTCATTCTCAGCAGTCCTAAGGTACTGAAGGTTGAGGAATATTTTTCTGAGGTCCAGATTGCGTTGGTTTTGTAGGCAACACTTCTTTGGCCAAGTAAAAACTGAAAAGAGAACTGGATAACTGTCTTCAAATATGTCAAGGGCTGCTCCAGAGCAGAAGGGAACAATCTGTTCTCCATGTCCACGATGAATGGGACAAGAAGCAGTAGTCATAAATTGCAGCAAGGTTCAGTTTTGCTATTGAGGAACTGTTTTTCACATGGGAAGGACTGTGAAGGTTGTGGGTCTCATGGAAGCAGGTTGAGAGCTGGACCATGGCACGTGTTTATGGGGAGAGCCAGATCCTGTCCCGCTACAGGTACTGCCTCACTTGTAGTGGCATGAGCATGGCAGGGTGAAGAAAAGGAACAGCAAAGATGAAGATTGCAGAGGTAAATGTGGTGGTTGCACAAGGCCAAATGGGGTGTGAAGAGAATGACACTTCCTACAATTATGCTAGAACAAATATTTAAGTAACACTGATGCTTTCCCGTGTCAATCACTAAACACTTCTCATTGCTCCACTTGCTTCTCCTCTGCACTGTGTGAACAGTGAGCTTCAGAGGTGGGGCTGGGGAAGGGGCTTTCTAAAAGAACTGTGATGACAGGCTGTTTTGTGCAAAAGATTGCTATTTGGTGAAAAGCACTAGGATCTTTACTTGCAGAGCTGAAACACAGATGGGAGCAAAAGAAAGCAGGAGGACAAGTTGCAGGGGAAAGGCTGGGAACAGCCTTAAATTAATTATTGCAGTTTGTCATTTGGGCATCAGTGAGAGCCTTGTCTGGAAGAAAATTGTCTTGTTAATAATTTGATTATTTTGGTCGCTAGATGGATGAACAAAGATGCCCTCTGTGCTGTCTCCTTCCACTTTCCCCATAGAGTAGACTGAGGGAAGTCCCTGGAAGCTGAGGATGGTAGAGCAACCTGCTCTGAATGTTCTCTTTGGGTCCCTGAAGTCCTGGGACATCCCTGCATAGATGCCTTGGAGACGGCCAGCTTTCTGAAAGACCAGAGCTTGTAAGAAATCTCTGTTGGTAAAGGTCTTTTCTGCAGTATTCATGGCTGGTTTTTCTTTTCCTTTCTAATGATATTAAGTCTCAGGAGCAATTATGGGCACAAAGGAAAAGACGTGTTTCTTTGTAGAGGAAAAAGGTGATATGACCTTTAATTCCTTGTGGGAATTAAAAAGATGAGATTCTCATTACTCATATAGGGTTTGATTTTTGAAAGAGCTGAACCTCGTGTTCTAATGATGTCTAGAGGAAAGGCTGGTGCTCTGTGACTTTAAGAATTTTAATTTAACAGAACATTTACTGTAATCTTAGGAAGGTCAGCTGTGACCGTGCCTTGGTTCATGCTTGCACCCCTTTCCAACTGCTCAGGATGTAGCTCAGGCTACTCAACCCTTTCCTAAAATAAACAGCTCTAAATGTACAGACTCAGAGCCCAACATAATACATCTCAGCCAGCTGGGATGAGCAATAGCCCTGTGAGGGTTTATCTCATTGAAAAGAACATAAGGTGGATTTCAATTGTGTTACAAACAGCTGTCCCAGATGCCTTTTACTTTGTAGACAGCAAATTTGAATGGTGTAATCTCTGCAGAGCATATAGATATGCATAGCACGAGGAGGACAAGTTGCTAGGGAAAGTCCAGCCCATCACTTCGGCTATGGTTTCCAGAAAGTATCAGCCTTCATTTTCTGGACTGGTAGAAGCTGAGTCCCATTAATCCATTAGTCATTAGTCGCAGAGGGCTGGACATTTCGAAGCTCAGCTGGACTATGCTGTCGCTGCGAAGACCTGTCATGCATGAATCAAAATAGTTGGGTGATGTCATGTCACAGTGCGAGTGTGCCCGGGACACTCACTGCCAGAAATTGTCCAGGGGTGGTTTCTTTTTACAGCCTTTTTAAAGAGTCATCATGCCAAGCTGCACATGACAGTTCCCTTCAAGAGGGCTTGTGGCTCCTTCGCATAGTTAGTATTTTTTAAACAGGGGAGCTTATCAGCCGGTTCCTGACCTTTTCTGCATGAACTGATCCACTGGGAAACATTGCTTCAGTCTCTGAGGCTTCAGAAGGCTGACCGATAAGAGCTCTTTCGGCTGCAAGCTGGGCAGACTTTGAACTTCTCCTGTGCCCACAGATACTTGCAGACGAGTTACTGTATGCTGGAATTAAGACTGGAAGTGCCTGCCGTGCAAGGTTTGGCAGCCTGCTGTGGAGAGGCTCTCCACAAAGACCACAACCAAGTGCCTCGGAGCTTAACCGCTGGCAAGCTGGACTTTTTTTGCAGACACATGGTCTTTTTGGAGATTTATTTTCTCACACCTGGACGGTTGGTGTAAGCAACGTCTTTCGTTGCCCCTCGTGCTGCCTTTGGATCACATCTGAGCTATTTTTCTTCAATCCTGGGCATGACCGACAGCTGCTGCTGCGCAAGCGTATGTTACAGCTCATGAAGCGTTTTGGTAGCTTTAGAGGGAGCAAGAAGAGAAAGGAGCAGTGCAAAAGCTTGCAGAGATGCCAGTCCGATCCTCGTGGCCTGTTCGGTAGGGACCCTCTGTGTTACCCATCCAAAAAGGAGGGACATTGTTCTTTGGGAGAGGGCAGTGAGTGGGGCAGAACGAATAATCAAGCAACAGTGTTGTGCTTCCCAGTTACACTGAATCGTGTAGTTGTTGCATGGAGGTTATTTCTGTATTGATTTGCACCAGAGATGAACATCTGAGCTGACACCTGAAACACACGGCAGATAAAACCTGTAGGAAAAGAGTAATGGTACAGAGAGCTTTACAGGAAATGCTATGAAATACATTCAAAGGAGGCTGTAGACTAATGTTACTTTAATTGAAGAATAGGAACTGAATGCTGTTAGGGCTAACACTGTATCTTGAAAGGTGAAGTAGCATAAATTGCATATAAAACTGATCAGTAATGCATTTTAAAACCTGTCTTTCTGATACTGTAGTTGTCAATATAATTGTATTTGAATTGTGGTTGGAGACCATTATCCATTAATCGAAAGACTTTTCTGATCACTCACTGTTAGCTATAGTACAGGTGCTAAGTTGGCGGGGGGGAAGTTGGAGAGTCTGAGTAGCCCATAGTGATCAGCTCACCAGGAGACAAGGGGAATTCCAGCAGGTTCTGGATGTATTTCTTGAGAATTGTGAAGAAATGCAATGTTTAATGTGTTTCCTATAAGGACCAACTCTGTGGTTTTCCAAATATAATGAGTGCTGCTGAGGGATTCTGTCCTGTGACTGAGAGGTTTAAAACTGGTATTAAACCGAATCAGCCATGTAAGGCACAGTTTAGAGAGGCTGACTCATACAACCAGTAGGCAAGGCTCTTTTTCCTTTGTTGGTCAGGAGTCACTGCATTAAATCCAGTAGAATGATGAAGGTGTGAGTTGTGTTGGACTGTATGGATGGCGTGGAGAGACACATACAGATTTAGTTATAGGGAGTTCCTATTGATGTGTGGGTGGCTGCCTAGAAAGCTTACTTTTCTATTATTTAATGCTTATTCAGTGGTCAGCTGTACTGCTTTTAGGATGTCCTTCTTGCAAATGCTTCTCCTTTTGTCCCTATTTTGTATAGTTAAGTGTTTTTAAATCTAAAATATTGTGCCTTGTTCTGCATTCCCTAAATCCTTTTGAGAGCTTCTGATGGGGTGGTGGTTTAAGATCAAAGTGGTGTATGAGATATGACCCAAATCTTTGGAGCTTCACAATTTCAGCAATATACACAGAAAGGTAAGAGAGGTTATGCAAGAAGAGGGGAAAAATTATGTTACAGATTTCCCAGATGTAAAATTAATCCCAAATTTCTAATTAAAACCCCTAAATTCTCACCTAAGCAGAAACATGTGCCATTTGTTGATTGAGTGATTCATGGTGCTTTGAGCCATTAATTCACTCTCTTCTTGTGGTTTCATCAATGAGTTGGGAAACCCCAGCATCTGCAAAAGGATTCACTTCTGGAAGCACCAAACTTAGTGTTGCAGCTCTTCCTTGGAGTCTAAGACTAAACCACGTCCTTATCTTCCTCCACAGTAAAAATAACTTGTCCTGCACCAAGAGTATTGACTGTACGAACTGTAACGTTTATGACAGCTATTAAAAAAAGTTGGAAGTGTAAAGCTAGAAATGCCAAAAAATGTGCTCCTCCTTATCCTCATTCCCACTAATCCAGCTCTATAGCCCACTCCACAATGAGCATTTTTTCTGCACAGTATTTACTCTACAGACTTAGCAGATGCCATTCTTGTCAGAGTGTGACCAGGTCAGCTCTCTGCATTGTATTTCCATAATGAACAGGAAGCTACCAAGTCACAGGAGTGGGAAAAGGCAAACAGGGTATAGATATATTTGTGTTACTGCCTTCCTCGGATGCGCTGCTGTGGGTTGCCTTTGCCATCCCTGTGGAGTCTGGATTCCTCTTGGGAAACACTTGTAAATGCTTTTTTTTTTCCCCAAAATGTCCTTAATTGTTGAAGGGAAATGTCAAAACAAAAGCTTTGCATTATTTGCTAGATTTAATCTGTATCTTGTAGTGATTACGCCTTTCTAAACACATTCTAAGCAGCTTCCAGGAGAAATATCAGCACTCAGTGAGTTTTACAATCTGTCTTAGTGGCGTGCAGGAGTGTTGGTAGCAATCAGACTTAGTGGCTCATCAGGTTTGGTCACACTCTAGTTGCTGTCTGTCATCAGGAATGGGAAATGAGTGACAGCACTCCAACATGGGCTTTCCCACCCCAGTCTCCTGCAGTGGCCATGCTACCATGGCAGCCTCACTGTTGCTGAATGGGCTTGGTTTTGGTAAAAAGGATGAAAAAGGAATGAAGAGGAAAAAGTACTTAGATGCCCTGAAAAGGTGTGTTCTGTCACCTGGACTAGTTGAATCTGAAATTCCTGTTTTTTCTTGGCCATCTCTGTAAGCATGTTAAGGAAGAGTTCTCCAGTCGTTGTAAATAGGATTAGGGCAGTATGGCTTCATTTTTCTTGTGGCCAGCAGGTTGAGGGAGGGGATTCTGCTCCTCTCTTCCTCTCTTGTGAGACCTCATCTGGAGTATCCTCTCCAGTTCTGGAATCCTCAACATAAGAAGGATATGGAACTGTTGGAACAGGTCCAGAGGAGGGCCACAAGGATGATCAGACGGCTGGAGCACCTCCTATACGAGGACAGGCTGAGAGAGTTGGGATTGTTCAGCCCGGAGAAGAGAAGGCTCTGAAGAGACCTTATAGCGACCTTCCAGTACCTGAAAGGGGGCCTACAAGAAAGCTGGGGAGGGACTTTTTATACAGGCATGTAGTGATTGGGCTAGGGGGTATAGCTTTAAATTGGAGAGGGGTAGATTGAGGGAGGAAATTCTTCACAATGAGAGTGGTGAGCCACTGGCTCAGGTTGCACAGGGAAATTGTGGATGCCCCATCCCTGGAGGCGTTCAAGGCCAGGTTGGACGGGGCCTTGAGCAGTCTGGTCCAGTGGGAAGTGTCCCTGCCTGTGTCAGGGAGGTTGGAATTAGATGATCATTAAGGTCCCTTCCAACTCAAACCTTTCTATGATTCTGTGATTCTATGATTCTCTTCCCAGGGACAGACACCATCAGCCCCCTGCAACTAAAGTTCTCAAATACTACTGAAGTAGTACTTCTGTGTATCAGTTGAGCTAAACCCCATCCATCCTCTGCAGTGATGAAGAGGTTCACTTCCCAGTAAAGAGTTGGAGGGTGGCATTGCCAAGGATGGGCATCTCTTTAACTTCCTGGTTTTGTAGCTTTACAGTCCTTTTATTCCAAGTGAACAGCAAGAGGAGACATTAGTGTGGCCAAGCAGAAGCAGAAAGCACACAGAGAGGGTAAGGAGAAAAGCATGAATGAACACCAGGAATGAACAAAAGCAGGGAAAGCTGTGGGGCAAAAGCAGAGAGCCTGCAGCTTTGCTACGGGAGAAGAGCAGCCAACAGAGAGACCTCAAAGCCTGAGCTATCCACCAAACAGCAGGGAAGCTGAATTACGCATTCTGATTTTGGCAGGGCTGGGGAGTGGGATTACCCAAAATTTCTCCAACTTCTGGAACACCACCATAGAGTTTCCATCTTCCTATTGCAGCTGCCGCTTGCTTGTGCAGTGTTGCTGGCAGCTTCTCTGCCTGCTGGCTCTCGCTGCACTCCAGTGTGTTGTAAATAGATAGGCTCTGTGGCATTTCTGTAGGGGACAACTTTTTGGCCCCAGCGAGGCTAATTTCTGTGCCCTTTAAAGGACACCATCTCTTCCATGAAAGATTGAATTACACATGCAAAAGGTGTAATGTTAAAAGTGTTTCTTCCCTACTTGAGCTACAAGCGCCCAGCAAAGGAACCACTTTGCAGCACATGTGGCTTCTGTGATCCCCAGCATTGCCTTGTGCCTGGGCATTTAGCTTCAAACCAGTTATTCTGGAGGCTTTTAGCTTCATGGAAATGCCTAGGAACGTCTCCTTGCCAATGCTGCTCGTCTTGGGATTTGTTGCTGTGCATTTGAATTAGCAGGGGCCAAAGCTAAACCCCAATAAGTTGGTTCCAAGGGGCCCCAAGCAAACCTCAGTACTACCCATTAGCCACAGACCTGTCCCACCTCAATAACACTATTCGGGACAACTTCCCTGCCAGCTGTTATAATTAGATGCAAATTTAGGAGTGAGCCTGCTGAATGATTCAGACCCCAGTATGTGCATGCGCAAACGTGTTTTGACCCCACCATGCACATGAATCAGGCAGTCCTGGTGTGAAGGGCAGGGGCTTATCCATAAGTTGCTCCATAACTTGCTGTAGCCTCTCTGGTGTCACTCGGTACACATGTTCTATCCCATGTCCCTGCTAACTGCTGTGTGATAGAGGGCTGTTGAGTCTGTAGAGCAGATCTGGAAGGTGCTGTGTTTCAGAGTATCTTTAAATACTCAGGCCAAGGGGAAATGTCTTCCCCCTTTGGTCAAAAATGCACAGGTTTTCTTCCGTAGCTTTCCATGGTCCTTCCGAGACACGTGGAGTTGAGGGTGGATGTGGATCATGTGTCAAGCAGAGAAGTCACACTCTTCCTTCCCAACAGCAGAGATGTGACCAGCTCAGAAAACAGACCATGTGCAAGGACTTACTTACACCAAAACAGAGTGCCAAGTGGCTCACATGCTCTCCAAGTGCAAATGGAAATCCGGGGGATACTTCAGCCTGCCTCATGTCATCATTGATTGGCACAAGCAGTGTTGTGGGTAGTTTTGCAGAGAAGAAGGGACAGAAAACGTGGGAGGAGGATAGAGAAGCAACTGAGAAAGGAGACAGGACTTGATCTCCTGCTTCTCTGTCCTGGGGAGCTGCAGCTTGTCCAGTGCTTTCCCCAAAGCGGGTGATGCTGCCTGGGGGAGAACCAGAGCTGAGATATTTCTTTTTTTCATTCAGGTGGGATGTTTCTGTCATGAGGCTATGAGGGACAAACCATGGTGACAAAAGTTTGGGAGAAAAAAATGAGAGTGAGTGGGTCACTGCATGTTCCAATGGCTGCCATATATCAACTGAAAGAGCAAAATCCTGTTGTGTTTGAAAGTTTCTTAAAACCACCAGCATCAGAGATTAGGCATGAGAAACTGAGACCACTTTGCTTTGTTAATGATTTTCTCTACTGTTTTTCATGCTCTGTTGAGCTGACAGTGATTTTCAAAAATGTGCAGCCCTGGCTGATCAGTGCCAATGAATCTTGTACTACAGAGACCTCCAAGATCTGGAAGGTCTAAAATTTCTATGGTCCATTGTGAGGAAGAAGAAAACCAGCGATGAGCCTGATGAAATGTTTGAGACTTTATTTTGCCATTTTCTGCTTCCTTATAGTCACTGTGCTGCTGTTTTCTGGCACATCCCAGCTTTGGATGCAGCTTTAAAGCATTCTGAATGGGGGGAAAAGGACTATGCCCATGAAGCAGTAAAATCTGCAAGGTATTTCCAAGCAGGTACCAGTAAATTCAGACAGTAATAAATCCTAGAAAACCACCAGTGATGTGGTGGAAATTGAAATAAAGGTGTATTGAGCAGACTGTTTAGCCCCAGACTCTTCCTTCACTCCCTCCCTGGTGCAAAGCTCAGCAGCATCCTTCCTCTGCAGCCCTTTGTGGGCTTAAAGTAGATGGAGACTCTTTGCCCTCACAATGAGTTGTCCAAGCCTATAAGTTCTCCAAGTGATTTATTTTCAAAGGAAGTTATTTTTGTCTGAAGGGCAGATTATATGTGTGAAAATACAGTGTGTTCTCTTGAGGCACAAATTTACAAATTGGTGCTGTGAATGAATCTGCCCACTGACACTTCTTCGCTGCTCCAGGCAGCTCTGTGCATCTCATTGAAAGGTTTGATCAAAAATACCTGTATTTCTATAAATGACTGAATTACTTAGCACTGACGTACTCTTAACAATGTAGTGGGTGGAACAGCCAGGCCAGCTATTTTACAAACTGTGCAGGTTTTGGACAGATAAAGCTCCCTTCTGGGAGGAATCCATGTGGTTATAGTCTTTGTTGGTGCTTGTGGGTGCAGACATTTGTCCCCCAGACACAGTAGCAGCATAGAGACTTCAGTTTTCTACTTTCTTAAGGGTACTTCCCTTTAATTCTGCTACTATTCAAATGGTGTCATTTGGAACAGCCGAATGAATGTTATTCCTGAAACACAGAAAGAAACTAAAAGCAAATTTTGGGATTGAATCTAGGTAAATTATGAGGAAGGGTTCATTGAGGTGGAAAAGGAGAAACTGAGACAGCAAGAAGCTGAGCACTGGCTGTGAGTGAAAGTGAATGCAGAGACCGCCTGTTTCTGAAAGCAAATGACATATGCATCTATCAGGATTTCCCTTTTCCATCCTCTACTTCTGTTGTCTTCAGGTAACAGGTCACTTCTGATACGTGTGTAAGCCTGGAACACTATCTCTCTTACCTTGTGATATAATTAACAGATTCATTTTTTAAGTGACAGAAAATAATGTAGATAAGGCTTTTATATGTGACATTTTAGCCTACTGAACGCAGCCTGGGGTGCTTTCAGGGCGAATACTGCAGGTCACAACCTCCATATGAAAAGGATCAATGGAATTACTGATTTCTGTGGATTCTCTCTCGTCCTTATTGTACCAGTCAGGAATAGCATAGGGATCCTTTTTTTTTTTTGCTGCTTCTTTCACTTGTACTTTTCAAGGGCTCTGATGTTCCAACAAATATCTGTGTGAGAAGCTGCTATTCTAGTCTGACTTTCTACTTGACTTGAATGAGCTACACTAGACCGCAATTTATTTATACTCCCATGCATCTATATTACAAATCCTGTTGCCAGGTTTTAAAAGCAAATTTCAAGGCTAGATCTGTTTTCAAAGCCTAAAATTCCACTTGACAGTAACATTTAAATAGGTGGGTACTTTTGTTTAATTAGAAATTGATGTTTTGGACTATTGACTCCTTGCTCAAAGTTTCAGTGAATTGCCCAAGAGTGCAATTTCAAAGCTGTTGTTAAGGCACTTTGGTTGTCAGGTTTATTGGATCAGCAAATCCCAGGAATTACTAGGATTCAGCTGTTTTTTACTTTCACCTTTATTTTTGTCCAACTGAAAAGCAGTTCAAGGACTTAAAATTGCTCAGAGCAGTGGGATTTAACACCTCAAATTGTTTTAGCTGTTTTATTGTCATTACAGAGTCATACTGAAATGTGAGGTCTCACTTAGGTCTCAAGAGATGATGGACTGCTCTGTGAGATATCATTAGGTGGTTGGCAGGCTGGGCTTAGAGGCTTGAATTCTCTGTGCCAGAAAGGTCACACAACCATACTTGGTTTAAGGACGGAGCCTAGTGCTACGCTGCACGCTTGCACTGCAGAGTTCTCACCCTGTCTTTTATCTGCTCTTCCTTTGATAAAGTTGGGGTGATTTAGCTGGAGGAGGGATGATAGGATTCGCTGACATTAATTAAGAGCATTCTGTTGTTTCTTCAGAGTTTTTTTTCCAGGCATTGGAAAACAGCTGCTTCCCAGTGCTGTGTTCTTTGTAGGGTAACAAGGACCCTTTTGACCTGCTCAGAGATACAGTCACCAGTTGTTTACAGATCCTGCCCATCTGGCCTCATGATTTTTTCAGTCAGTGCAAGAATTGTGATAGTGTACATAGGATTCTTGTGACAGTCTTGCCTTTCCTGATGGGTGATGCTCCTGGAGAGGAACAGATGATTTGTGACATCTCTGCTGCTTGAATATAGTATGATTAGGGATAATAAACAAGAACAGGGCAAGAAAACAATTTTAGAAATAGAGATGAGGGGGAGATTAGACAGAAAGTCAACCAGAGACATGAGGTAGACAGTAAGTTTGCAACAGAGCCGTTCTTGCTGCAATAGTAGCAATAAAAGTCAGGTGAGTGTTCTCAAGTAAGGATTGCACCAGCCTCCTTGAAAGAAGGACTGAGTTGAAAGGATGACAAGCTGGAATAACGCTGACATTTCCTAAGAGACATACCTGAATTTAGGGATGATCAGCACCCAGAGATCAGTGTGAGGGCTGATAATATTCATTAGCGACCTGGATGGTGAGGTTAGCCTATGCAGCAGTACATGCTGGGCACTAGTAACTGACTCCCAACGAGAAGGACTTTGGGGCTGAGGAGGATATATTCTGGAAAATGATTGAAAAATGTATTGTCATCATCAATAGAGTGAACCACATACCTACATTAGGAGGAGTGAAACAATCCAGTCAAGGAAGGTTATTATACCCCTTCACCTTGTCCTGGGCTGCACCTGGAATATAGTGTCCTATTTCTGGTCCCCCGGTCAGAAAAATGCTGGGAAACTGGAGAGTGTATCCCTAGGGGACTACCAAGATATTTGGGACCTAGAGTAAATGTTTTGGGATCTGTGAGGAGAGGTTGAGGAAACCTGACATTTTTTTTGTCCAGCAAAGGGAAGGCTCTAAGGAGCAATCAAATAGCAGGCTGCAACTACCTGAAGGGAAGTTTCAAAGGTGATAGAGCCAAACTTTTCTTAGTAGTGGAAAATGGTGAAAGATGGAATAAAAAATACAAGTTTGTGGCTGAGAAGGGTCAGACTACATGTTAACAAAAACTCCCTCAAGAGGGTGGTGAGGCACTGGCACAGTTAGCCTAGAGGCATTGTGGCCTTTCCATCCTTGGAGATTTTCAAGACTCAGCTAGCCAAAGCCATGGCTGACCTGGTCTTGTTTGGCAGCAGACCTGCTTTTAGTGGGAAATTAGAGAAGAGGCTTCCAGACATCCTTTCCAACGAGTGTTTCTGTGATGCTCAGCTCTTCAGCTACAAGGAATTGCATATTTTCTCACCCAGTTCTTAATGCTGGCGTACAATTACTCTTATTTTGATAAATTTCCACGAATGTGATGTCTCAGGTAGAGGCATCTAGGGCTGCTTGTACAGTTGGTTTGTATCAGCAAGGCAACAGAAGGAGACCACTGTGAAGCCCAAAACCAACATCGACTCATTTATTGGGCCAACAAAGGGAGTGGGATGTGCTTCCTACAGAAGGCACCTAGACTGCCTTCTGGCCATTTCATAGACATTAAGCATGACCTTGAGAGTCCTGGGCCGTTATGAATGCCTGTCCAAGCTAAGCAGTGTCTGGGGATCCCCAGCCAATGCCCACTTCGGGTAGTGTTCATTACCAGCTGGAGAAATTGCAGTGGGACTTGGTTTGTATCAGCTATTTGTCACTATAGCAACTTCTCACTTAACCAGTCCCTGCTCTAAAAATAGATCACCTTGATCTCAAGGAAAGGAAACCAGATGAAGTCAAAAGGGGCAGTGATAGCAAAAGCTGTAGAGTCAGCTATTGATTGAAGGATGGAGCATTTGAAACCTCTTATAATAGTCTATCATGTAAAACAAATATTTGAGGAGAATGTTTAATCCAGAAACCTCGCTGTGTCAGTGGGTTTGAAGCTTTAACAAAGGGCATGCATTACTTTTTATCTGAGGGATGTATTTGCATTTATCACCCAGCACACTGGGGATATGGAAAACTTTGTAGGATGTGGCATAGATTGGTTAAGATGTTAAGGGATATTATCTTCTGAATAAGGAGATCTGCAGCTCTGTCATTAGACCTGATAGCCTCCTATGCTCTTGTGTGTAAGCTAGCAAAATCTCACCTCATTTATGAAATTGTTACTGGTATCTGTGGAAGTCTGTGAGGGACCCAAACCTGAAAAAGCTGAATGCTGTTAGTGAAGTCATCGTTATCTGATGTTGAAGTTAATAGGAGTTGAGTGTTTTGGCACCTGATAGGGACGATAAGGGAAGTGCAAGTGATACATGATATTATTTTTCTTTCAAACCCAGCTAGTGTTTACACCTGAAGAGAACGGATTAAATCCTTGTGTAGACAGGGCAGTAGGTGTGAATGCAAAATAGCAACAAGATGAAAAGCTTGTTAATGAGCTACAGAATCAACTGAACATGCCTTCGAGGGAAAAAGAATGAATTTGCATGAAGACAGCTTATTTATCACTGGCAGCACATATGATGCTCAGGAAAGGGTTAATTTAGTGTCCAGAGATGACTGGAATTAGCATCACGTATTCAGCATTATCAATCAGCAAGAGTTTGATTATAGCCTTGATAAAAGGCTATATTTTTTTAATGACTTTTTTGGGCTGACAGTTTGCAGGCATAGTTAATATTGAAATGCGTAGGCACTTAACTGCCCCTGCCCTGTATATTCTGACTCTTTGATTTATTTAGTATTATAGAGTCATAGAATTGTTTAGGTTGCAAAAGGCCTTTGACATCGTTGAGTCCAGTTAACCTAACACTGCCAAGCTGCCACATGTCCTTAAGCACCATATCTCCATGTGTTTTAAGTACCTCCAGGAATGGTGACTCTGCCATTTCCCTAGACAGCCTGTTCCAATGATTGACAACCCTTTTGAAGCAATTTTTCCTAACATACTATCTAAACCTCACCTGATGCAACTTGAAGCCATTTCCTTTTGTCCTATCACTTGTTACTTCAGACAAGAGACCAGCAGCCACCTCGCTACAACCTTCTTTCAGTCCAGGTAGACATCCACAGCCTTTCCCTCATCAACTAAGTGGGTCACCTTGTCGTAGAAGAACAGGTTAGTCAAATAGGATCTCCCTTTCATAAACCCATGCTGACTGAGCCTGATCACCTGGTTGTCTTATACGTGCCATGTGATGCCACTCAAGACAATCTGCTCCATAACCTCCCCTGGCACTGAGATCAGACTGACAGGCCTGTAGTTCCCCAGATCCTCCTTCCAGCCTTTCTTGTATATGGGCATCACATTTGCCAACCTTCACTCAACTGGGATCTCCCCGGTGAGCCAGGACTGCTGATATATGATGAAAAGTGACTTGGTGAGTACATCTTCCAGCTCCCTCAGTACCCTTGGGTGGATCTTATCTGGCTCCATAGCCTTGTGTGCGTCAAAGTGGTGTAGCAGGTTACTAGCCATTTCACCTTGGACTGTGAGGGCTTCATTCAGCTCCCTGTCCCTGTCTTCCAGCTCAGGGGGCTGAGTACCCAGAGGACAACTGGTCTTGCTATTAAAGACTGAGGCAGAGAAATCATTAAGCACCTCAGCCTTTTCTTCATTTTTTCTCACTAAGTTTCCCCCACATCCAATAAAGAGTGGAGATTATCCTTAGCCCTCCTTTTGTTGCTAATATGTTTATAGAAACATTTTTATTGTCCTTTATGGCAGTAGCCAGATTAAGTTCTAGTTGGGCTTTGGTTCTTCTAATTTTCTCCCTGCACACCTGCCCTTTCTTCCAAAGGTCATAAACTCTCCTTTTTTCTCCTGACTTCAAGCCAAAGCTCTCTGTTCTGTCAAACCAGTCTTCTTCTTCAGTGACACTTGTCTTTTGGGACTTGGGGATGACCTGATCCTGTGCCTTTCAGATTTTGTCCTTGAAGAACGTCCAGTCTTGCTGGACTCCCTTGCCCTTCAGAGCAGCCTCCGGAGGGGCTGTCAACCAGGCTCCTAAACAGGCCAAAGTCCACCCTCTGGAAGTCCAAGGTCGCAGTTTTGCTGACCCCCCTCCTCACTTCTTCAGGAATTGAAAACTATCATTTCATGATCACGGTGCCCAAGGCGTCCTCCAATTATCACGTTACCCACAAGTCCTTCTCTGTCTGTCAACAACAGACACCTTCCCTTGTTGTCTCCCTTACCAGCTGTGTCAGGAAGGTCTCTGCCACACACTCCAGGAACCTACTAAGCTGTTTCCTCTCTGCTGTATTGTATTTCCAGCAGACATCTGGTAGATTGACGTCTCCCATGAGGAGATTCGTAGAGAAATTATTATATTATGGGAGTAAACTGCCAGCTGAAATGAAAACCTATTACAAAAGCCATGAGTGAGCCGCACTCTTTAAAATTTAATTACAAAACTGTCTGGAGATCAAGAGATGTTGCTTCTCTATTGGAGGGAGCTGGTGACTGGTCAGGACCTGGAATTATATACTTGGTGCTTTCTCTCAGCTGAAAATTGGAGCTGTGAGGCTGCATACGTGGAGGGGAATGTCAGCTTAAATTAGAAAAGAATTAGACTGAAGAAATCTTAATAGTGGATGTTTTTTACTCTGTGCAGGGGTGGGGAATATCATGAGTCTCATCGCAGCTGAACAGCCACCAAGGTAGCTTCACAGCACTGCCTCAATCCTGGTGACCACACAGGCATGAGTGTGCCTCCACTGCAGTCCCTGCTGTGCAAAACAACTCTGCAGAAGACAACTTTAAAGTAGCTAATAGCAAATTTAAAGGGGAGTAGTATCTTCTTAACTGCTCTCTAATGGAGTTCATAATTTACCTTGCTTCCCAGACAAGGTTTACAGCTGTGCTGACACAGCTTACTGAAATGATGTGTTTAAAGGTGACTTGGATACATCTTCTCTGCATTGCAGGCAGTGCAATTCCAGCTTGCTTTTTCTTCTCCAATTTCTTTCTTGATAGGAGTCAGGAATCCACTAGGTTTGATCCTATCACTGGTGTTGCAACGTCTTGTAACCATAAACAGGCCACGTAGCTCTGGACTTGACTCTTCACGCTTCTAAAAACAGCGGCACAAGTCCCCCTGTTCTGGATTCCAAAACAAACATAAAAAGGAGGATTTGACCTCAAAAGGCAGGAAATACTCAGTTACCATTGGTGCTTCTGAAAATCAAATGTAATGCCTGATGTCTTTTTATGTCTTGTTGTAAGGCCATGTCACAGACCCTTGACTATTTGGACTTGAGCACCAGCACATATTAACACATAGGTGGCTGAGAGGTTTTGTTAATAACACAGGTGACTCCTTTTCATTGTATTACTAACTATTAGTTGTACTAATACTATAACTAACTATTAGTGGTAGACCTTGAAGTACCTTTAAAAGATGAGCATCATCAGTAGTATTTTACAAATGGTAAACTTAGGCTATCCAAAATTAAGTGTTTTATCATAATCATATTGTAGATGGCACTAGAATAAAGGCACCTTCTGCTTAGGTGTGAGATTATATTCCTATTTTTACTGCTTTGAAATTAAGTTTCAGTTAGAACACAAAAACAGATGCACAAGGTCAGGCCAATTATCCATCCAGATAAGTCTCTTTGTGCCAATTGCCAGTAACACAGGTACAGGGAGGAACATAAGAACAGGGCAAGGATATTTACCATTACACTCTCCCAGCCTCCAGTATGTTGTGGCTTGTGTCATGAGCTAAAACTGGTATTTGGTGGACCCTGACTAATTCTTCTTCCGTGATCTCATCCAATTGCATTTGAAAATAAAACTTCTAGCACCTACAACAGCACCTGTTCTGTTGTTTAAGAACGTAATATATCAGCAGTCTTTCCTTGTTTTTGTTTTGAGCCTCCCACCTGCTGTATGAGGGTGGTGAGGGACTGGAGCAGGTTGCCAAAGAAGTCATGGACACTAGGTTGGATGACGCTTTGAGCAACCATGACAAGGAGGTTGGAACTGCATGGTCTTTAAGGTCACTTCAATGCAAACCATTCTATGATTCTGTTTTTCATCTGATGCTCCCTTTCCTGATTTTGCAGACCTTTGTCATTTCCTTTCCCTAAGCTCATCTTTTCCTAAACTGGAGAGTTATTCCATGCCTTTTCTGCATCTTTTCTAGTTTTATTGAGCCCTCGAAGGCTAGTCAGTAGAAACCCATAGTCACCTTTTGCAGTGTACAGCTTCAACTCAGTTTGCACCTCTGTATTATGAAGCTGCCCTTAAGCACAGCCCATAAGTGACCACTTAGAACAGGGCCAACACTGATGCCACCCTGGGGCCTGACCAGTGGAGCTTGACCCAAAAGAAGATATTTTGATTCTGTAGCCCATTCATTTACCTATGTAGACTATGCACTTTTAGCCAGATCCCTCTGGCATGCAACTGAAAGACATCTCATGGTACTGACGTGGCTGCTTATCCAAAAAGAAGTATGGTTGGCCTTTGTGATGTAGTTTTCTCGTATACCAACTACCAGGAAAGGGTATATTGGCCAGGTGGGACATATACATAAGGGAAAAAGCATTTCTTGGCCCACTGATAGGATTAGGAAGGTAACCGTAATAAGGATAGTCAAGAATAGTGCTCTGTTAAACATATGGGAAAATGACAAACCTAAAAAATATCATGATGTGAATTATCTGTCTGGAAGATTTAACTCAATAGCTGGAAATTTTATTTTGCTAAAAAATTATAGAAATCAAACTATGAAGACAAATTCAATTGTGCACACAAGACCCTATAGTAAAATAATTCTCTGTAAAGTGGAGTTGTGTATTTTTTATTTCCTTGGCTTGTGTGTAACTATCTAATCAGTCTTTGTACGTGTCAGCAGCACATCCATAATAAGAAAGTGCTGTGTGGATTGTGTGAACTGGAATTAGAGATGTGATAATCAGCCAAACCGTTGGAGACAATGAAAAGGCTGCATGACATTTGCATTCCTCTAGCTAAGGAGAAAAACCTTATATGTGCAAATGAGTTGTTGGGTTTTTTTTTTTCATTCCTGATATGTTATAACCATGGGCAAATTACTCTCAGAGCAGACTTCCCTGGATTGCTTCCACGCCCAGTTAGACCTGTTCCAGTATGGTGGTGACAGATATGATATATTCAGTTAGTACGTGAGGTGATGTGGCAGATAGAGGCATTTAGATATATATATACCATGGAAAAAATTGCTGATGTGTAGGCCCACAGTTTTATGATGAAGAGACCAGAACTGGGATTAGAAAACCTATTTTTCCGTCTGTACATTTGTGATAATATTGATTCATCCCATCAAGATGTTGTGACAATAACTAATAACTACAAGGGGAGCCTCACCTTGTCATCCTCATATTGCCTCAATGTCCTAAATTGTTATTGATTCCTTAACTAAGAAAATTGCCATTGCTTGGTTATTCTTCTGCCAGCCTTAAGGTTTTCTGTCTGAATCGTCCTTGACTCTTATCTGCCCATATTCTGATTAGCATCGCAGTTATCAAGGTATAAGAAGAGGCTGAGAGCAAAAGGCTGATGTTGCAGAGGGAAGGTGTGAAGTGCTGAGTAGATAAAAGCAAGGTTAGAAATGATGAGTAGGACAAGTTCAGCAAAGTCTGATCCTAAATTTAATAGCAGCTCCGTAGAGCTACCACACCTTTCCTGCCTGTAGGAGGAGAAAAGCACAGGTCCGCTACTGGTTTGTTGCAGTTCAGTCCCCCTGTTCAGCCCCAATGTCCGTTCTTGCTGCATCAAGAAAACGAGACAGAAATAGGTGAGACTTGAAATGTAAAGCTTGATCACTTTATAGGTTTTTGTGACAGGAGCTGTCCTGACGTATACCCTTGGACAGACCTAGCTTATCAAACCCGTTACATATATAGTTTTAAGCCATTCCTGGAAAATAATTATCTATATATGTAAAATGACATTGCTCTATACATTAAGAGCATTGTCCTCCCAAAAGCTCTTAATCAGCTAAATTGAGCTGGGAGAAGTTTTGTATGCTTTAATGGTTCAGATGACTGATAGATAAGGTGCCAGCTCACCTGCAACGGAGCAGACTTCTGTCCTGTGCTGGGTTACATGACCCAACACATAGACTCCTGCCAGGAAAAGCTGGATGTTTGAGTTCTCAGAGCTATAGTTTGAGAGAGGGAGCCAGAAAGAATCCTGTGTGGGTCTAAAGGCCTGTGGGACAGGTTTGTATCCCTTACTCAGTTTTAAAATTCAGGCTTCTTATCCCGGGCCAAACCTACTCATTGCTTAGACTTTATTAAATGCTGTGTTTAAGTGGCAGGAGCCAGAGCTTATCCCAGCTCAACTGGCATCTTGAAGAACAAGAAGTACTTCAATGCCTGCAGTTTAAGAGACAATTTGAAGCACAAATAGTTAGGACACAAGAACGCCCTGTTCACTGATGTATTGGAAACAGGAACTTGAATGGAAATCTTGGATTTATTCCATTATCTAGCAGCAAAAAAAACATTTTGGGACAAGAAGATACAGGGGAAGCTGGCTGTGTTCTTTGCAATAATATTCTTCATCAAAGACACTGGGGAGATGCCTTCTTGCTAAACAGAAATATGAAATGACAAATGCAGTAATACACTGAAAAAAAACAAGTCCCAGCTCTGTGTTGCTTACTCTGGCATTCCGAAGGAGGTTAGAATAGCTGAATTGTATTCAAATGCAATATTTTGCAGGAGAGTGATATGATGATGCAGGCTGTTTCCCTCCTTGTCTATGGTCTCCCAGACCTCTTCTGAACCTTGATGAAAGAAATCTGACTGATGCAATTTTAAAACCCCTTATGAGAGTTTGTTCAGGAAAATAAGTTGTTACAAGAGGAATTATTGTAGCAGATGAAAATTAGAGCTGCCTTCACTGCACTGGTAGCCTAAGTCTCATCCCAGCTGACTCCTACTTGCACACAGGGGTTTCTAACTTAGATTAAAGATGCTTTAAAGCCAAGCTGCTCTGCTCAGCAGGGAGTGGGTTGTTGCTCACATTCAAACTGTAGCAGGGAGGGTGCACTAAATCAGAGGGGTGCTGCTGCTGAAGTCAGTAGGGTTTTTTTTTTCCCTTGCTTTCATTCACAAGGAAGAAATCAAATACAGTAAATATTGGCCAACTGTGGCAGCCAAGACAGCCTCTACAGGAGAGGGTGAGGAGCACAGAATCACAGAATGGTTTTGGTTGGAAGAGACATTAAAGATCACCCTGTTCCACCTCCCCTGCCATGGACAGGAATGGATCAGGTTGCTCAAAGTTTCATCCAGCCTGGCCCTGAACACCTCCAGGGATGGGGCATCCATGATTTCTCTGGACAACCTTTTCCAGTGCCTCACTACCCTCACAGAAAAAAATTTCTTCCTACTATCTCATCTGAATCTCCCCTCTTTCAGCTTAAAACTGTTAACCCTCATCCTATCCCTGTACTCCCTAATAAAGAGCTCCTCCTCAGCTCTCCTATAGGCCCCTATATAATACTTCTAGTGTTACTTACCCAAAACAGATTTTACTTAAATATTTTAATTGAGAGGTTTTATTGTAGCAGTTCTAATGACTCTGGATATTCTAGATGCTTCCCCCAAATACTTGGCCGTGTGTTGTGATTTTGGCTGTGTCTCTCCACAATCTGTACTGAAAAGGGTTAATATTTAGTGCTAATACCTTATCCACTGTCCTTGCCCCAGTCTGAGAAGCTCAGTGGGAAGGACTGGAGAGCCAGATGTCTTCCCAGGTCAAGCACCTAATAACTAATATCCCACATGCAGCCCCTGTAGTGGAGCTGAAACTTCAGAGAAGTTCTTGGAAAAACTCTGTCCCCTACACAGCTTCTGATGTCTCACAATACATTCCTCCAGCTGCCCTATGAGGGCACAGAGAAGAGGACCTGGTAGCCTTCGCTTTGGCCAGGCAGGACGATTTCAACCAGCTTCCTTCTTACCCGTAAAACCTCATCAACAGCAGCTATGAAAAGCACATTTATTTTTTTGCTCATCTGTTTCAGGAAGGGATTTTGAGCACCAGGGTGGAAGACCTGCAGTTAGGGTCTCCAAGAAAGATAAAGCCAAAAAATAATGAGGCCTCCCTTGAAATGAGAGCACATCTTAAACTCCAAAGACGAACTCGCATCTCTTTCATCCTCATAAAGGCCACCCTTACTCGAACTGCCTCTGCTGCTCTCTCATAGTAGCATGTGTCTAGGATGGAAAGCACCAACAGAAAACCCATCTAACCCTTGTGATTTCACTACGCTTGCCCATCTTTGACAGAGAGGTGCCCTGATTTTTGTGTATTTCACAGTTAAAGGGACAACTTGGAGTCTAGATACTTGGAGCAGAAAAGGTGTTTCTGGTTCTATAGTGGTTTCAAATGTCCCAGGTAATTTTTGTGGGGGTGTGTCCCACATTAAAGGTCTTTTTCCTTCTGAGTCCGAACAAGCAAAGGGGAAAACCAGCAGAACTGCACTTGGGAAATGGACAGAAAGTCCAGAATAAGTAAAGTGAGAAAGCGTATTTCTTGGTACCAGCTTCCGGTTGTGTCGGAATGGAGAGGGGTGAGTAAAAGCAAGCAGAGAAATTCAGACAGAATGAGATTTTTGTGGATACTGTGTCCCTTTAAATGTAAGATTATATTTTGATTATGGTAAACTAAACAGACACATGACATAATCCTTAATGGCACAATGACAGCAGATACTGCTGAGCACGCAGAGAGGAAACCAGCACTTTTTAAATGCGCTTCACTTGGAGGAAATCTAATAGACTGTGAGAGTGTGTCTGTCTCAGGCTCGATGTGATTACATACAGCCACCCTGCAGGTGTACAGAGCAGGCTTTAATTTAGTTAAAGCAGGTAACTCTGTGGCAGGGAGCTTTCAGCCAGCCACCTGTATAAATACCCCAAGGTGCTGGCAGGCTCAATGACTACATGGCTGCAGTTTCACATCTCTTGGTTGTGGTACAGACATGCCTTTTATTGCAGTCAGCATGTTGTGTGCCTAGTTTTGGGGGTTTTTTTATTAGGAGGTTTGAAAGGATGCTCAAGAAAGGGTGCTGCTGGATTTCATGACTAGGATTGCGATATCAGATTGCAGTGTTCATGCTTTTAGTGCTTAGGATGAGGGAGAGGGGAAATGCAGGTTTGAGATTCTGTTCTTCATTCAGAACTTGCTGAGTGATCTTGGATAAATCGGATGGAAATATTCCTGCTCAGGTGCTGGCAGTTCATTTCCTAAAGCCTTGTGGAAATGCCAGAACAGTTCTCAGTGGTACAAGGTTTCCTCAGCAACTTGTTGATCCAGTGACTGCTAAGTGCCTTAGCTAAGGCACTGGGGCAAGTATTTAAATTCATTCTATGGATTTGGGTGTCAGGTTCAAGTTCTTTCCTTAACCTCTCTGCTTACCCAGCTGGTGAAACCCTTGGAAATAAGAGCTCCCTGCTGTAAGGAATCTGGAGGGAGAGTCTCCTCTTGCATGACTCTCACTGGATTCACCAATACCAACGATCTTCCTTAATTTAATTTATGTAAAGTATCACCATCTGATGCACATTGATGCAGGATGATGGGTTGATGACTTATCAGTCTGAGATGCTGGTTGATGCATTGTAAGGCTGTCAGAAAAGGGGCTGGTATTTAATCTCCCGTGTAAATCTTTACTGCATTCCCAGTGAGTTTTGTGTCATACTGCAGTTCTGGGAATGAGTCTGGAAGCAGTGTCACCTGCCATAGATATTTCCCTGCGGGAAGGCAGCTGGGCTGGAGCTCACGGACCTTATTTTACAAATGCAGTCACTGAGGGAGAGGCTGGGCATGCAGCCTAGAGTCCAAAAGTCAAAGAAGCGCAGATACTTCCAGAAAGAAGGTGCTGGTAGCACAAGTTGTAATGCATTGTGTAACCATGCAAACAAAAAATAACAACAGGTTTTTCTTCTGCAGAGAACAGGCTTCTGAAAGTTTTCTGAAAAGGAAATGTCAGACTCACAAAAATGAAAGAAAGGAGCAGAAACTTTGAAAGTTGGGGTTATTGTGTTATTTATTTCCCTGTATTTCATCCCAATGATTTAACGGGCTGTGGAATGTACATGAGTGAATTCTCACCATTTAATTCACCTATAAAAATCTTAGCTGGTCCTGTCAGTGCTCATTAGCCAACATAAAACTTCCTTCATTTCAGCCTTTCATCTCCTGATAAAAGAAGTTTCCAGGTGGGGCCTCTGGGTTGGGTTCCTATCCTGCCTCCTTTGGCGTGCACTGAGTGTGACTCTTCCAAAAGCAGTGGAACGGTCTGGGCCTGGAGACAATGTCGATCAAGCTCATATGCTGCTTGAGCACAGCTGGCAACCTGAAATACATGAGCTATGGATCAGAAACTTGCAGGCTTTCAAGCTATTATGGTTTTATATTATGTATGCTATGGGACTTTGTTGTTGTCATATGATTTAAACCCAAATAATATGCCAGATTAGGTATGGAATCTTATAGGAGTTCATGAAATGGTGCTTTAACTCATAAGACGCAATAGTCTAAAGTGATGTGGCTGTACAGAAGTTACTGGTTACAGATCAAGTCTACACCATCTAATGATATGACCTATTGTGCTTTCCAGTGAGCTATTCTGCATCTGTATGTTATTAATGCTGTAAGTAAATGTAAGTTTTCATTGTAGTAAAAATCACAGCAGAATTTCTGTGTTTGGCTTTTCAAACACTGCAAATGCTTCCTTAGGGGAACAACGCACTGAGGGACTATTCACTGCAAGAACTGTTTCCATCTGCTCTAAAGATTTATATTTTATTTTGCATAACCCTTGCCATAGAGCTAAGACAGGGAGCACAGCATCTGTCCTACCAACATTATACAACTGAACTTTTATGGGGGATAATTCTGTAATACGTGGGGTGGATAATCAGAGGTAGCAGTGAGCAGAGGCACTTCAGGACAGAAATGTACAGCTATTTCTTACTCCAGAATCACATTTTCCTGGGATGCTGTTTTTCTTCCAGAAGAGGTAACAGGAGCTGAATTTACTTCCGTGTTTGCAAAGCATCAAACCATACTTTTTCTCCTACATTTCTACTGTTTAAAACCAGCAGAGTTACTTTAACCTTCTTTTATTCAACCCATGTTAAAACCACAGGGTTCATCAGTCTGTCAGGCTGGGTTTCAGCATTTTGTATGACTAACTGTTAAATTCTTGGTACTGCTTGGACTATTTGAGCCTGGCAGTTATTTGTAGATGTCTGACAAACACTAGCTTTTCTTCAGCTGGTCTCACAAACACCTTCGCTTGATTTCCATGAGGGCTTTTTTGGCAGCCACTTAGATCTAAGAATACATTATCAGACTGTCCCCGGATCTCATTAAGCTGTAAATCAGGCTTGCGCCCAGGCTGTCTGGAGGAACCAAAAGCGAGAATCCCTTCTACTGTCTGCACAGCAGCAGCAGCAGAGATGATCCAGGGCTATGGCAAGAATTTTGGTGGTTGTAGTTGTCTTTGCCCCTTCGTGAGAGCATCTGTGTCTGCTCAGGTCACCTACTCTACCAGCACAGACTCAATGCATCCAAAAAGCTGATGAAAGGAAAAAAAAATTTACCAAGGCAAATCTGCTCCCTGTTGCAGGACCCAAGGTTCTTGCTGGGGAAGGTTTGAACTCATCCCTCTGGTCCTCAGATATGCTTTGGCTGGTTTAGCCCATCTCTGCCACTTTGCTGATGCACAGAGTACTGATGTCCCTTGCACAGCCTGTCTGTTGCCTGCCCTCCCCAAACTGCATTTGCCTGGTTTTATGGAGAACTTTCACCTCTGTGTCTGGTGGGATTGGCAGTGTCAAGAAAGCACGTGCTAAGTTCCCAGCATAAAGCAAGGAATGTAAAATGCAGGGGTTTAACCTCAAGGTACTTCACTCGGTCTTGCTGCAAGCGCAGGTGTCTTTTTGCTATTGAATGGCATAATATCTATCCTGCTACAGCAAGGCTGCCAAGCCACATGGCTTGGGACTCAGACATGCACGTGGATTATTCTTTGACATATTTAGAGAGGCACAGCTGCCAGGCATCATGTTTGTCCACGTTTGAAATAATCTTGATTTAAACAAGAGGGATTGCAACATTTAGTTTTCAGTCTCAGGCTGCAGGAGTGATTTCAATTAATTAAATGGCATTGGGACAAGTTTGGGAGTTGTGTGAGCATGTAAAATCAAATACAAAGGAGTCATGAAAAGGCATCTCAATGTGGCTGTGACATGAGTGAGGCACTTTCACAGTCCCATTCTGTTATGCATTTGGTAGTAAGGATTTAGAGCAGTGCTGTTACATGTATCAGCAATCAATTAGATAAATATTGTATAGACTTAAAAGCATTTCTGCTGTTTATAGGATTCCTCTTGCTGACTTCTTACGGAGCTGGATTCTATAGTTCTTCCACTAATGCACAGAAATACTCTTTGCACTGGCTGGTGGGACTGTAATTGTGTCTTCTTGTTTTCTATTTTATTGTTGTGTAAGTGCTTCTGTTTCCACTGGTGATGTTTTTTTGGGGGGGGGGTTGTTTAATACTATAGACATGAGATCTGGATTTCTGTGTCAGTTTCTGTAATAATCCTTACTGGACAGCAGAAAGAATGATTTTTTTCTTCTTTTTCTTGGACGTGGCTTTGTATTAGAATCCCCCAAATTAGTTCCTCAAAGATTCAGTATAGTTTTACTCATGGGATATCTGCAAGATGTCCAGCCTGGATTGTTACACATAATGGTTGTGAATCTGGGCTCTAAAAAGCTTATTTATGATGGGCTTTTTTCCCCTAATCTGCTTATGTTTGCGTGTACGCACGTACGAACACATGCAGGTACAGACAGCTCAAAGTTGGCCTGTAAGTCTGGTAATTAATCAAATGTCACAGCCAAATGAAAATCCTATCCCTGGCTATAACCTAGGTGACACCACACATTGCTATAGAAACCTACTGCATGCGTGGAAGACACCAGTTATAATTAAGGAGGGGAAAAAAAAATCCAACCCTGAATATAGTAGTTTAAGTTCTTTTGAATCATAAAATATTGAGGAGTAAAAGTGGCAAAGATTGCAGAAGTCAGATCTGAACAACTTTCTTTAGAAGTTACCCTGAGGCAGGAACTGCAGGAGCGGACACATGGAATAAGTTGCTAACTTGTTTGGAGTCTAGGTAAGGTTCACTGGAAGTCTCTTGATTGATTTTTGTTGGGAATTAGATCAAGGCCTCTGCTTCGTCAGTGAAATGAGAGAAGGAATCAATCACAAACCATTTCCCCTCTCCTGAAACACAGCTTCACTTATGAACAACAGCGATCACAGAATTGCAGAATCATTTAGGCTGGAAAAGAACTTCAAGATCGTCGAGTCCAACTGTAAACCTCACACTGCCAAGTCTGCCACTAAACCATGTCCCTTAGTGCCACAGATTAAACATATTAGACTATTGCCACTTGTTCCATCAATTTTGAAGATGTGGAACATATATTTCGATGTTTCTAAGGTGATGTAATAGTCTTTCTTATATTTCCTCGATGTTTTTAGTGTAACATTCAAGAGGCTTCATATACATTGATAGCATTACATAGCAAGTCATAAATCACTGCTGCGTGGTAGGCAAGAAATGCCTCTAACATGTACAGAAAGGGAAGCAGAATCAGAGGAACTGGCTTATTTACTTGAGGAGCCAATATCCTCTTTAATTTCCCTCTTTTTTATCAGTAATACCTTTACTTCAATTAAACATTTATAGGTATTTGTCATCAATGGTTTGTGTGATCATAACTCACAAATACTCACTGGTTTTATTATCATATTGTGTACAACGTAAGTCTGATTCTTGCTTCATAAATAGGTACAAATCAGGGGTAAGTTGAGATATTTCTTTTTCAGACACATGTATAAATGAGAAAAATATCTAAAGCAATTTATTAATCTGAATGGCCAAGTCTAAATTTATTGCAACTTATTGAATCCATAGCTTCTAATATCCCTCACTTTTGGGATCCTGTTACTTTATAAAAACTTTCATTTTCTTTCTTGGAAAAAAAGGAAAAAAAAAAAGCATTTTTTTCTTGATTCCTTGGAATTTTATAGCCCTTTCTGGGTGCAGAGAAATACTGGGAAGACTTTATGTCTCAAAAAAGAAAATGCAGATAGGAACCCTGACATTTATAGTTTTGAACACTGTGATACTTTGAGGGTTTAGCTGGTGATTTGTTTGTGGCATTTGAAACTGATATTACTGGTGAATACAATAGGGACATAAAAATGTGTTTGTTACAGTAGGAACATATACATTAAAACAGCGATATAGTTAGAGTGTAATTTTGTTTGGTTAATCCTGGGACATGTCAACAGAAAAGCAAGCACCTAAACCAGGACTTGGCTTCATTATCAGAACTGTGTCACATTGATCTCGCTTGCATGGCTTTAGACATGGTACTTTGAAAATATTGGCTCTTGTTCTTGGTTGTGCAACAGTCAAGCAAGGTAGCTGAACTGTCTGTGATGCCAATAAATGAATGAGTTAAAATTGGATTGGCTTGTAAAACATCTACATCTAATCCACTGTTTTGTAGCTCTGCTATGGCCATATCAAGGCCACTTATAATAACACGGCTATTGAAATACTGGGTTATGTTTACATTCTAGATGAGGAACAGCTTGTTAGTATTGCTACAGCATACTCAGAGTGTGAGATGCAGCATTTGTGCCAGCAGATCGGAGCATATTCTGAGCAAAACAAGGTATTCGGGAGCAAGTTCAGCTTGGCCACTCTGTGGTGTTACAGCCAGCAGAAGCTATAGTACTCAGAAACGATGGTCTTTTCTTCTGCACATAGTAGATGCAGACTAAGAATCCAAGCTCAGATTAGTGGCATTGGCTTATGAATGTACAAATGACTCCCCATGAATACCAGAGGGATTTTTTTTGTGGAGAAGTGTTGAACAAGGGTGGTAGCTCAGTTTAGAAATCACAGAAAAACCCACCCTTAACTTGAGCAGAGTGGCTGGGGAGATATTTAGGCCTTCCCACAGAATCTGCAATGGACCCCATCATCCTCAGCCAGAAAGGATGATGTCTACATCAGAGGCAAAGCATAAAAATACCCTGGGGGTAGGACTGCAGCAGGGGGAAATGAAAATAGCGGAAGCCCAGTGCTTTGGTTTTGAGATGTGTATGTTTTACAGAAGCTAACATGAGGAAGAAGGTTTCATGACATTTCAATAAACTTCAGACCATCTGTTTCTGTTTGCGGTGCAGACCGGTGTGCTGTAGCTTCGTGTTCATGTGAGAGAACAGGGAAGCCAGGCTGACACCTGGAGTAAGGGGGGATCAAATGAGAATCTGTTTTGTTATCCAGGTGGAATAAATACACAGAAGATAGAAAGCAGATCAGATCTGAAAGCTCCATAAAACAGGAATGGTTGCCTCTAGGGAAAAAAAAAGTTAAAAAAATAAAGCCACCTACATTACAGACCACGGGCATCCAATGTGTTACCATCATGATAAGCATATGCTTTTCCCTTGAGTTTCTATGTTTCATTCCATTTAATGCGTTATCTATAAGTTGGCCTCTCATGAAGCCAAATATTTGAGCAGGAGTCATCTCCATGGTGTTAGAGGGGTCCAATTAGCAACTGAAGTGCAAATGGGGGCAGCTGAGTCAATGGCAGAGGCTGACCCCAGCAGCCTGCCAGGAAGGGGCAGCTTTGCATTCCAGCTCAGCACAGTGGGAACTCGGCCAGCCCTGGCTGCCCAGGAAAAGTCATGAATTAATGCATGTCTCTACCGAGGAACAGGGACGTGCTGATGGCATTACTGGGGCCTCTCAGAAAAGGAAGGTAATGGACTCATTTGTGCTTCTGCCCCCTATTTGAAGAGCAACTTTTAACCGTTGGGAACATATAAACCATGGTTTAGTAAACCTCGATGTGTAGGTTGTTATTTTGGTGTACCTCGTATTGCAGATAATGCTTTACATATTTGATGCAAATGATACAATGGGTCTCACTCCAAAAGCAAGTGTGTAGCTTGAGGGATAAATTGCATCAGTGTTCTCAGGGGAAGGAGGGATGCTGCTCTGATTAAGTCTAATGGAAGATAATTTCTGTAGAGCCCTATATACTCTACTGCTGATGTCTCGCCTTTGTTGAGTTTTGGTTTACATTATTAATTAGCCATACTACTGCTTCCAAGTGCTTGAGACTCCTTTGAAGTTGCCATTTGATCAATTGATATGCAGTGTGCTACAGGTATAAACAACCTTATTGCATTAAACTGACACTTTAAATAGTTCTGTGGCTGGAGAACTTGCCTAAGAACAACTTCTCCATGCTGAATCATGACTCCGTGTTGCTTTAGGAAAGCCTCCACCACCAAATGTTTGCTTTGGCCTTTAAAAATGCCTGTTGTTCTAAGCAAAGTTATTATCACTTGTAAGAGATAAAACATGTATTGCCACATGTTTAAAGGCAGATGAGTCGGCAAATAACTTTCTCTCCACAGAAAAAGAAAACTACAGCTTGGAAGAGATTTCTATGGTGGTTAATAATCTGCTGTAGAAAGAGCTCTATCATGAGGCTTCTGGCTGTTTTTTCTGGAAAGTGCTCAGTAGTTGGGATGATGTAGCTGTTTCATGGTACTTTTGCAGAGCTGGATGGATGTATTTGTATTTGATCCCAATTCACCTGAGGTCTGCAGAAATCTGGCTCTGTGCTTTGAGCCATCTGACCTTCCTGTGCTTTGGCAAGTGCCAGCTCATGCGTAGGTGAGGCTACCAGTTGCAGGTAGGGCAACAATGAGAGCATGCTGCGCTCCTGCTTCCTCTTTCCCAGCAAATCAAGTTAGCAGGAGCACTATGAGTGCTGGAATGTTCCCAGCAGAGGAGGGGAAGGAAGAGGTTTGTTAGGAGAGTCCAATAATCCCCACAGGGATACAGGAAGACATAGCAAAGTCAGCATTTCAGCACAAATTGGCACTATAATCTTCACAAGGGAATGAATGCTCCCAAGGACAGGATCTGGCTCTCAGCAAGGCCCCCATCTCTGCTACTCATGTCACCAAAGACTCTTGTTTGTTGCCAGTTGCATGATTATTTCCAAACTGAGTCCTGAATTTGGGTCATGTTCATTTGATGTTGAAGGAGGGATCAGCAGATGAGGAGGAGGGATGGGAAAGAGAACTGTGCAGAGTGCTGCTCTGGAGAGAGTGGGAACAGTAAAGAAAAGCCTGCAAGCAGCAGAAAAGTGGACCCTTGTCCTCCTGAGTATCATTGCTCAGTAAAGAGGAGTGAAAGCCTTTTGGGAGCCAGAGAAAGCCTTTGGCTGAAGATTTCAGATGTGCCTGAAAGACCTCTGGGAGAGCCCAGAGCTGAGTGAAGGAGGGATGAGATGGCTGTGGATACTGAGGCATTCCCTGCACCCATCAGTTTATTTCTGGCAGGTAGTTTCCTTGTGTTCAGCCCACAGTTCTCCTGTCTTGGTTTAATTTAATTGAGGTAAATCCCCTGTGTCAGTCAAACCAAATGGATCTAAGCGAGAGAGAGGAAAGCTGACAGTTCCATAGGAAAGGAGAGGAGGAGAGGAAGGAGATGGAGGGAAAGGACCGAGCCAGTTTTCTTTGATCACATTGTGACATGTGATCCGGAATCACAGGGTCCCCAGCTGTGTGTCCCCACACCTACAGTAGCCATCCACATGCCTGTCACACTGACACTGGATCTCCAGCAACTGTTGCTTCAGCTGGCTGCTGGCACGTATTTATCATTGGTGGTGTTGAAAACTGAGCCAGAGCAAAATGTCATTAAAACTCAGCTCTAAATATCAACAAAAAAAAAAAAAAGGAAAAGGCTTTATCAATGTGAATTAAAACAACATGCTATGTATTTTTTTAAGCACAAGTTTGGGATATTTTCTTTTGGATTTTTATTGATTTCAAGTGACAGATCAAAGGAATGAAACAAAACATAGTTAGTAATGTGTTCTGTTGTTCCTGCATGGATTTATTTCTACCCATTCCTGGCATGCTGCCGTAGTGCGTAGGTGCACCGTGGCTGGGAGCACCTTCACCACTGGTAGGACACAGGGAAGCAAGGTCATCGATTAGAGCCGTTTTCTCTCACCAATGACGAAATTACATAATTCTGTCCATCAGGGATCCTTTCTCTAATTGCATACTGCTGAGGGACTAGCATAGATTGTGCCTTGTTTACCTTGGCCATTTTAGTGGCTAAGCCTGCTCCAGCTGATATCCTTTTTGTTTCCGTAGCACTCACCTCCTCCTGTGGCCAGCTGTGCCCGAGACCTCTACCCAGGTCTGATTATTTTCCTTCACACTAAGCAGGTTTGATTCGCTGTCAGAGCTCCTTAATTTCGTTGCAGCGTTGTTTACCAAGATGGAGCAATGCACTCAGAGCAGAGAGTAACATAAATAATTGTAATTTTGGTGAAACTATCCCGTCTCCTGAACTCTCAGCCTTCCTGCTTTGTCCAAGTGACTCGGCAGCAGCAGTACTGGCACATCTAGCCCCTGTCTCCTCTGGGTTTAAACCTACTACCACTCTTCATCAAGAGGGACCTGGACAGGCTGGAGAAGTGGGCACGTGAGAACCTCCTGGGCTGCATCAAAAGAATCATGGCCAGCAGGGCGAGGGAAGTGATTCTGTCCCTCTATTCCTCTCTTGTGAGACCCCATCCAGAATACTGTGTCCAGTTCTGGAATTCTCAACATCAGAAGGATATGGAGCTGTTGGAACAGGTCCAGAGGAGGGCTACAAAGATGATCAGAGGGTTGGAGCACCTCCGATACAAGGACAGGCTGAGAGAGTTGGAGTTGTTAAGCCTGGAAAAGAGAAGGCTCAGAGGAGATCTTATAGTGATCTTCCAGTACCTGAAGGGGCTACAAGAACACTGTTTACAAAGGCTTGTAGTGATAGGACCAGGGGGAATGGGCATAAACTGGAAAGGGGCAAATTTAGGCAAGGCATAAGGAAGAATTTCTTCACTATGAGAGTGGTGAGACACTGAAACAGGTTGCCCAGGGAAGTTGTGGCTGCCCCATCCCTGAAGGTGTTCGAGGCCAGGTTGAATGGGTCCGTGGGCAGCCTGATCTAGTGTGACGTGTCCCTACCCATGGCAGGGGGGTTGGAACTAGATGATCTTTAAGGTCCCTTCCAACCCAAACTATGCTATGATTCTATGATTCTTGCTGCTACCACGCTTGAATGGAAGTCAGTGCCTTCTCCGAAAACTGTTTCCTAGTCTTAACTCTGTGAAGTTTCAAGTCTGTGCTAGGAAGGTGCTCTTTCACCCAAACTCCAGGACTTTGTGCAGTGGGAGAACCTGGCATAGTCTGTGTTTTGGAGCTGGGCTCAGCACTCCTTTTGCATCATCAGCACGGACAGGGCTAAGGCCAACGCTGTCAGAGATCTCACACTTGGCCCACATAGTGTGAATACCTTGGACATAAGCTCTGCAAGGCTAGTGGCCAGCCACGTGATGGACCGGAGGTATCAGCTGGTCTGGGCTGGTGTTCAGCTTGTACCAATCATGATCCAACACTGACACAGCTGAGTTGTTCCAAGCTAGATCCTGTTTCGCTTCAGCAGAACTTCAGGGTGATGCTTCATGTTCAATTCTTCATCAAGAAAAAAGTTTCTGCTAAATACCAGCTATCCTCCACAAAACAATGATTGAATTGCTTTTACAGCAGTTGAACTCAGGCAGTTTGTATCTGCTTAATGAATGCAAAAGTTAAAAAAAAAAAAAAAAAGGCTTCTCCGGGCCACAGCTTCCACAGCTTTACAGAGTGGTACAAATGAACTGCTGAAGCTTCCTGATGTGACAAGAGCCTGTAAGGATAAATCTTAAGGAAACATCTGGAGAGCCATGAGTATTATTCAATAATAAACTGTCCTGACTCAGAAGGAGAACACTGCAGAACTCCTTGATATTCTTTGTGGTCAGTCTGTATGCTCTTGGTTGGTAGGAGTTAAGGATGGTATATTAATGCTGTCTCTGCAGTGTTATCTTCCTTTTTTCTGGAGGTGTCAGGAACATAATCACTTGTCAGAAAAAATCAGAGGCTCAGGAAAGCAAAGGTTGTGTTTTTCTTAGGAAGTAGAGTTTCCTGATGTCCTCTGAATCTAGACTGGAAGGACTGGACGCCAGTTCCCTTTCTCACCTGGTTTTTGCAAGACCTGGCTCAGCTAATGAGCTGTGAACCCTTATCTAGATGGCTTTTTAAAGCCAGTTGTCTTCTACCATCTGACTGATTCATTTGTGTTGAGCAGCAGCAGATGACTCTCCGCATCAAATACAGTTTTGCCAACATTCAGTAAACTGGGATAATATATTTCAGTTTACTACTTGCAGAAGTGCCCAAAAACATGTTGTGGTCTGTTTGTGGAGGTAGATTCAATCTAAACAACTTTCTGCGTAGGAGTCCTGGATATCTAGGAGATATGCAGGGACAGGGATTTAGAGTCATAGAATGGTTTGGGTTGGAAGGGACCTTAAAGATCAGCCAGTTCCAACCCCCCTGCCATGGGCAGGGACACCTTCCGCTGGATCAGGTTGCTCAAAGCCTCATCCAACCTGGCCCTGAACACCTCCAGGGATGGGATATCATGACTTCTCTGGACAAACTGTTCCAGTGCAGGTAGTGATGCTCTTGTCTGGAGCTGCCCATACTTCGAGGAATAGGTTGCAGAACTGCCTTGCTTTACTAACTGAAAACACCCAGCTTTCCAATTCAATAATTACTTGTTAGAACAGCTCATCATTTATTTTCAGAAATGAGGTCAAAATAGTGCAACTGGGGAGGGAAGTGACTGGCACAGCAGGTTGGTAATGAGATACAAAGCCTTTCCCTGCTAGGTTAAATCCAGCTTCAGTCAGTAGTGACTGAAATCTTTTATCATTTGACAGTTGTTCAACGCAGCCTTTGCAGTATTGGCTTTGCTCCATGACATCTGAGTCAGTGCTTGCATAACCAGCGCCCTGCTCCACTGCCCGTGCATCACACGGACCTGCAGAGGGCCAGGCAGGTTAGCAGGAAAGCACATGCTCCTCTCACCTGGATCCCACTTGTCACGGGAAGAGGCCTCCTGCTCTTCAGAAGATTTTAAGTTGAATGAACTTTCTTCTTGGTTCAAAGCCCTGAACCCCATCTGTTTCCAGCTACATTGGTGGACAGTGTGACGGGGTGGGGGTTGTAGTAATCACCTACTCTGTGGTGAAGAGCAGCATTAGAGTGGCTCTGCCAGGGCTGTTGCAGTAGCCTCATTAATTACTCGACCTGAACTTGACTGGTGGAGCCACCCCTTCTCCAGAAGGTCTGCTCCTGCCCTCAGGTTCTGTCTTCTCAGCCTCCTCTGAAGCCCCTCTCCCGATCTGCACCCATGTGTGCAGATTCTTGAGGGATTAAAGCCTTAAATGAAAGGGCATAGGTGTCTTCTGTACATTTCCTTTCCTTGACCACTGTAGAATTACAGGAAACAACAGGGCAAATGGTCGTATCACTGCCCAAAGGTTGTTCTCTAATGCAGATCATCTTCTAGTAATGGATATAGCTTCCTTACAGATCCACTGTAGGGAAGAGATACTTAAGACCTCTCCATGTTTTTCTTCTCTGGCACATTAGCCAGTCAGAGTTGTTACTGCTTTTTCCCCTTGTAGTATACGTAACGTTCATATCATAGACTTTGTCTGCAAATCTGACATCTGAGCTTTCAGATAGTACCTTGTCCTAGTCAGGAAGGTAACAACCTTGGAGGAAGGGCCTCTGTGAATCTACCTGTTTGGAAATGCCCTGAGCTTTAGCCTGTTGCAGTGGAAGCACCAAGCACTCTGTTCGCATATGTGATGTGTATGGCTACTGGCTTTGCCTGGCTTCTGCAGGTCAATGTGTGTTAGTCCTCTGGGTTTGTCACTTTACTGTCTTGTACATAGACAAACATGGCTCAGCCTTCCTGAGTCAGTGAACTGAAGTGAGAGCTTCAGTTAATACTTTTAATACTTCTAAACTTAAGGTTAGAGTATTCACTTCATTGTAAAATGAGGATAGCTGGAGTGTCAGTGTGAACTGCTTGTCCATAGCCAGTGCTGGTGTGCAGGAGTGAGACTGAAATCTCCAAGGACTTTGAGTGACACCTGTACAAGGATGTGCACTGGGGTGGTGGAAAGGAAAGGCAGAATGATAGGGCAAAGGTAGATGTGCTTAAATGGATCAGATTTCCCCACTAAGCGAGGGAAATCTCTGACACGAAGGCGTCCCCTGCTCCAAAGAGTCTGTGGTTTAGATACTCACTTTCGACAGGCTGATTCCTTTTGGCTCCTACTGTTTTCATACACTTTATAGCAGGATGACAGCTTTGAGGAGTGAAACAAGGCAGGAATGTGACTGCTGTCATGTGCTGGAAGCATGCTGTAATAGTGACCTGGGATGGGCTGTAGGGTGAAGCTGGTGTTGAATGACAAGGAAGGGGAAGGATTTCCTGGAGGGGAAAATTGCCTGGCGAGCCCTTTGGAAAAACGTAAGCATACTCTGCTGAAGGGCACTTGTGCTCTTTCCTGCCAGAAGCTTGTGGCACCACTGAGCTGGGTGTTGAGAGGAGGTATCAGCTGCAACCCGTGGTGCAGCCAACCAAAGGCAGCCACTCTGTGGCACGCTTTTAGGGGGTGGCCTTGCAGGTGCTCTGGTGAGTAGGCAAGTGGATGAGAAAGGTTTAAATCAGCCTGCGAACAGCAGGTGCAACAACTAGAAAAAAAAGGAAATGTGTGAGGAATTCCTTTAACTTACTCTTATAGCATCAGTTTCTAGAAGACCTGAAATGGAGCGTTTAACATTTTAGCAGGAACCATAGAAAGGAGATGCTTGGTCTGCAGAAGCAAGAGGCAGATCAAGAGTCAAGAAAGCATATGTGGATGAGGAGGCAGGGGCCAACCTTGCATCATGTGGTTGACACAGAAATATCAGCTATGTCAATATAAACACTTGGCAATAGAGATATAAAATCAGACCAGGTGTTGGCTGATCCAATGCAATGGACATCAATGAAGTTTACTTGTCTGCCATGGCTTTTACATGTGGAGGGGTAAAAAGAATAAGATGATGGAATTTAAAAGGACCTCCAAAATGACAGGATCATTAAATATCTGAGCATGAGTCCTCATTTCATGTGGCTAAAACTGATCCAAGTATGTGTTTAACTTTCCCTTTAGGCATTTGTTAACAAAGTAGGGATTCATTTCTGGGTGAACTCTTTCTTTAAGTATGATAGGCCCAAGTGTTAATGCCTCTGTTGAGCTTGTAGCATGTTTGCTATGTGTATTTAACTAGCAGAGTTGTGACAAGACCAGCATCAAAAACTTTGCAGACATACCTGTCAGTATACCTTGGGTGGCCTCTTTGGGTACCTCCTGGCTCCTTCCTGAAGTTTTCATGTACAGATGTGATAAGGCTCTTCAGCCTTATTTCATTGCTGGGTATTATGACAGTACTTACTTTATTGGTAAGAGTGTTGTGCATCACAGCAAAAGGAGAGGGCTCTATTTCATTTTAAGCTTGCCCAGCTTTTGTGCTGGAGAAGAAACTAATATGATAACTGATTCCTCATACCTGGGAAGCATAGACTTGCTAATGGTATGTAAGTACATCCCAATTCAGGTCATTTTTTAAGTCTTTTGATATAGTTGTGGTATTGGTCCATGGCTGTGCAGCTGCCTTCTCCTCTGCCTTCTCCTCTTTTTAATCCCTTGTGTCCTCAACCAGATCCTAGATGGACAAGTGTGTTCACAGCAATTGTTAGAATAACTTGGGCTGTAGTATTCTGTACTCTTCAAGAGGTATAAACTGTCAATGCCATGTACAAAGTGATTCTGCTTTCTTCCTGGCCCCTTCCCTGCTGCACTCATACATGTGCTGGGATGAGTGTTCATACCGCATCGGGAAACCAGTTCAGATTAGAGCTAACCAGAAGGGCTGAGATCTGAGGTTAATTGTAGTCTACATCATAGAATCCTAGAATGATTTGAGTCAGAAGGGACATTAAAGATCAGCCAGTTCCAACCCCCCTGCCATGGGCAGGGACACCTTCCACTGGATCAGGTTGCTCAAAGCCTCATCCAACCTGGTCATGAACACTTCCAGGGATGGGACATCCATGACTTCTCTGGGCAACCTGTGCCAGTGTCTCACCACAGGAAAAAAATTTCTTCCTACTATGTCATCTAAATCTCCCCTTTCAGCTTAAAACCATTACCCCTCATCCTATCCCTGCACTCCACTCCCTGATCAAGAAACCCTCCCCAGCTTTCCTGTAGTCCCCTTTAGGTACTAGAAGGCTGCTATAAAGGCTCCCCAGAGCCTTTTCTTCTCCAGGCTGAACAACATGACCTCCCTCAGCCCATCCTTGTAGAGGAGGTGCTCCAGCCCTCTGATCATTTTTGTGGCCCCACTTTGGGCTTGCTCTAACAGATTCATGTCCTTCCTGTGCTGAGAATTCCGGAACTGGACACAGTACTCCAGGTGAAGTCTCACGAGAGCAACGTAGAGATCACTTTGAGATCTATTTGTGAAAGACAGAAGATTCTGTGGATCATTTCATGGGAAGGAGAGGGTTAGTCTCTAAGCAGACTGGTAGCTAGAGAAAGTAGCCATTTACTGCACTAATGTTCAGCTAAAAGCATGATCCAGTATCAGCAAAGGAAATAGAAATTATACTATCAAGTGGGATAAGGAGCAGGACCAGACCCATAGCAATTTATTTTCAATCAAACAAGAGCCATGAAGTCATTAGTTATTTCTTCGGAAGGCTTTGGTAGGTGCGTGAGAGAGTACTGTGCTGTCTCTGCTGTGCCATATGTGCACAAAAAGATTAATTCCCAGGTTAGCAAGACAGGAATTATGATGAGACAGAAGTCTGAGTCAGACACAGTGGGGAGAGGCAAATGCCACAGGCTGAAGCAGTGCTTGGACTCCTGCTGAATTTTGAAAAGAGCTAGAATGAGGGAGATTTTTTTGTTCTTTTAATAAGAGAAGAACAGAGGGTTGAAAACCATGAATTTCAGAAGCAAAGACATGGCAAATTACAGCTTCATTCTCTAGCTACAGCTTTCCTGAGGATTTGGAGTACTTTGCAAATATTTAATTACTCTCACCTCAGCGCCCTTGTAAGCATCGCAGAAAATAAACAAAAGTAAACTGTGCTATGAGACTTATAATCCAGCTGTAACTCTAGTGCCTTTACTAGCATCTCTAGGGCTATTTTCTTTATTGCAAGAGTAGGAAACTGAGGATAATATAGACTGATAAATTAAATAGAGAACCAGTCCCAGAACCTGCGTCCTGAAGTCTCTGCTTCAACAGCCTTATAATCTGCTGTTCTGAAGCTCAGAAAGTGGCACAGTCTGTCTAAATGCTTGCCTTCTTGCTGCATGGTCGTGGCTGTGTACAGCGTTACAGTAGGCATTCCCCTGGCACCAGCCCTGCAGCTTTTATGCGTACACTGTAAATGGATATCCTAGTGGTCTTTATGAGCATTAATATTCTGTCTCTTGGTTACACAGAGAGTAGATGTACTATGCAGATGAAATCACCCACAGTGATTTCAGTGGGGTTCTGCAGGCTCAGATTTAGACTGTTCTTTTCATTAACTTGGACCTCTAATGATGTTTGTAAAATGCTTAGGGTTTTTTTCTGTTTGCATGGCTTTAGCACGTCACAGAAATAAGGTGCATGGTTAAGGCACTGATTTAGAGCAAGCAAACTAAGTAAGTATTTGCCTCTGTTCCCTTATTTTTAAATTGACATGGGATGAGCATATCATAAATCATAGGAGAAGCAACAACTTAATCTCCTCTGCAACCCCTGCCAAGCAGCTTCTTTTGAGAATCTGACATTTAAGTGCAGTGATTAAATATGAAATCTGTAAGTGCGAAATAAAGCATCAGAGCAAGCAAGTAAGTAATTCCAAACTTGTCTTTATATGTTGTGCATACAACATTCCCCCTCCTGCCATTCCCCCCTTCATTTTCTTCCTCTCTTACTTTGCCTGTCAAAATATAAACCCCTCAGGTCAGGCTCTGTGTTATCCTTTATGTTTGTGAAGCACATTGCGCACAGTGGGTGCTACCAGAAGCAAAACAGGAACAATGATGATGGTAATGGTGGTTTGGAAGCTTTGCTGTGCAGAAACAGGGTGAGGGTGCTGGGGCAGAAAGCAGTTGGAGCTGCCTCTAGCAGGGGACAGGGCGGTGGAGGAGCAGACAGTACTGGCCACTGAAGTCTCACCAAAGACAAGCAGCTTGCAGCTTTCTGTAAAGGCAGAGGAGCATTTAGCTCAGCTTGGCTCAAACCAGAAAAGACCGCCTAGACAGGACAACGAGGTTAATGTGGAAAGAGCTGTTAAATGTTAGCTTTAGCAGCCAGACGTCTTTGCTAAAACAGAAAACAAAAGTTATTTTATTAAAGCCTCTGAACACCAAGTACTCTGTGAAAGTTTAAATGCCAGGTGGTGTATTAAGTAAATAAAGCAGTCCTGCTGTAGGCATTGTTTCTCACAGCAGCCGGCTGTAACCAGCAAGTAGTACAAGTGACCATGTGAATCTCTGCCATGTGATGTAGTGCTATGCCTGGCTAACGTGCTGATACGGGGCTGGCAAGTCAGAGGAGACTTCTTGTTCAGCAGTTATCAGAATGTTGATAAGGGATGACTGTTGCACGTGGCTTATTTGCATGGATTGGCTCATTGGTCATCTGGTTTGGATCAAAAAAAAGAAACTGGAGGGTTGCACAAGTGTCATGTGCCTTTCCAACGCAGTTTGAATGAAGAGGAGTGATTGATTTTCATTTTAGTGACTTTTTAGATTGGTATCATTGTACTGCACAGTTAGCTTTCGTTATAACCCAGCAGTTACCCCTAGGCAGTGGTTGCAGAATGTCATATCCCTTTAGTATCCCATACCCATATACAAGGGTCTGGAGCCCAAGTCTTATGAGGAGCAGCTGAGGGAACTGGGATTGTTTAGTCTGGACAAAAGGAGGTTGAGGGGAAACCTTGTTGCGCTCTACAACTACCTGAGAGGAGGTTGTAGTAAGGTGTCTCTCTTGAACTCCTCTTGATCTGCTGTCATTGGCAGGATTGGGAAGTGAGCCAGGTGATTCAGAAAGTGAAAGATTTACAAGCTTCCTGGACCCCATGCCCTGTGGGTAATGGATGCACAGGAGGATAAAGCATTCTTTGTGCACATGTGCTTCTTGTAGAGATGCATACCCAAGCGTCCTCCTCCTCGTGCTTCTCCAGGTTGTTTCCCCATCGTGCTGTTACCTGCTGAGGATCACTGTTAATGCTTTACTCCTCTCACTGGCGCTTGTGCTGGCAAGGTGCGCGTTGCCTGTGTTTCTGACAGAGCCTGCTGGCCACAGCCATATGGTGTCTGGTAAAGTCTCAGCGCTGAGTCTCTCAGTATAAGTACCGTGCTGCGCTAATTGCTCATGCCTGGCTCAGGCACATATTCAGTGGCTACCTCAGCCATTACCAGGACCTCTTCATTTATCACCTGTCATGATACAGCATGGGAATGTGCATTTGGCTGTCTCAAAAAAACCCAACCCCCCAAAAAGCCATTCTTTACCATCAAGCTTGTGGCTGATCTGTTTCTTTGCTATGAATTATTTGCCTATGGTATTCTCTCCAGTATTTGCAAGACAAAAGAGAAGGAGTGGCAGAAAATTGCAAGTTAGAAGCCCAGCTGGAACCTTCCTGCCACTGAGAACTAGGAAAATCACATTAGGATGATGCTCTGTGCCTGGATTTATGGTCCCTGCTTGCTGTGTTTGGATCCTATGTATCTCTCTGGATCCTATAACTGTATAATACTACTTCCTGCAGTTTGCCTATTGCCCTGAGTCCAAGTTCGGAGCCCTTGACAGCCACCCCTCTTGTGACAACCAAGCCCCTGATCAACTCATGTACCCTGATAGAAATTTGTCTGCTGAATAAATAAAAGATGCAGGTCTGTGGAAAACGGGCAACACAAACCCAAAAGCAATGAAACTCATCCAGTTGTAGACAATAACTACAGAGAACTAAGTGAAAAATGCAAGCCCGGAGTGGATGTTTCAGTCTAGAAAAGAGGAGCTTGGGGAAGAGGGTAGAAACCAGCTGCAAGGGTGCTTAGGCAGTGGTGCCAGGGGAGCCCTGCAGGGCATCTATGGGACTGATCCAGCCTGATAATGCAGCAGTGCCAGTTGCTTTCGTGACGTATCCAGAACCTTGCAGTGCACTCTGAAAAGGCAAGACAACGCAAAGCCGATTCCTCCCAAGGTCTGCAAAGCCCCCTTTATCTGAGACTAGAAGTTCAGCCTGCTTGCAGTTCCCAGACGGCAGGGATTGGAAAAGCTGCATTAAGGAAATAATAGAATCATAGAATTCAGTTTGGGTTGGAAGGGACCTTAAAGTTCATCCAGTTCCAACCCCCCTGTCATGGGCAGGGACATCCCACTAGATCAGGCTTGATCAACTGAAAGAGTATTTCAGTTATGGTCTGTAAGCCATGCTGACATAACATCTCAAGTCTTTCCAGATTTGTCCAGTACTTTTAACAAATGTGAGATAACCAATGTAAGGTTCTGGATCAGGTGGGAGACCCTCTGCCTGACCAGCAGCGCAGGAGAAATCCACAGGAAGCCCTGTAAAGGACAGTGTTGAGGCAGTGTTTCTCCTGATCAGCCTTTACTGATAAAGGGACCTCAAGATCTTCAGAAACAAGAATAATTCTCAAAATTAACTAAATTAACTCCTCAGCTCCTAGTTTTCTTAGTTTTATGAGGGAAAGGTATTACACTGCAAATTCCATAGATACCAGTATTGTTTAGGCACGGGCAGAGGAGAACAGGATGAATCCTAGAAATTGATTTGTTGTCTGTTGTTTCACAAAGTGAAATAGCTTCCAAAGCAAGAATTGGTGCTTTCAGGTTCAGGTATTTCTGTGGCTGAGACCACTGAAGGAGTGGTTTCCTTTACTATATTTGAACTAATATAAAGATATCTGATTTTTACTGCAAAAACATACATTTCCCTCTGAAGCTTTTCAGACAGCATGCTATATTTCAGTGACTTAAAGAATGTATTTTACTCTGCCTTTGATTAATAAAAGAAATCTGAGAGATGTTTTTGGAAACCAGTAAGCTTCCTATTGAATGGTGTACCAGCTACATGAAAAGCCATGGAGCTGCTTCAATAAGACTGGAACAAATGTGCTTACTGATGCAGCTAGGATAGATGCTGCTTAGCCGGAACTAGGGAGCTTAGACAAAGGATTGGAAGGCCTGGCTGTTGTATGAGTGATGCACTGTGGATCACAAGTATAATCTGTATGGTCCAACAGTAGAAGCAGTAGTTCTTGCAGGGTGAGAGGCATCCTGAACAGGTGCATAAGTGAAAGTGCTGGGTACAGCAGGAAATTTCCTGGGCAGTATCTATCATATTTTTTGGTACAGTAGTGCTTAAGGTTACTATTCAGGTTTAATTTTATATCTTTTTTTTTTTAACTAACAGGTACTTTACAACACTCAGTGTCAATATCACTAGTATTATTTGAATAGAAATAGCCAGCAGCCATTTACCTGCTTATGGGTCCCTGGTTTTACTGCAATTAAGTGGCATTAAACTTCATTTCACATAATTTGCATCAATTTGCTTTTGTGTCAAAATTAACATAGTATTGTGTCTGAAGAGTGAATCAGCTTAATGAACAGCAGGCTCAACTCAGATTCACTTGTGCTGCTAACTACTTAATATTCAGCAGCCACAGCCTGCCGCCTTCTCTGTTTCACTGGCAGCTGAGGAATGGAAATGAAAGGACAGCGTTGTCCTGGGAAGGAATCAGACAAAGTGTCATATGGAGCCACTGCAAATAGAAATTCCTTTTGTTGTTTTCCAGGGAAGTTTCAGTCTAAATGGTAAATGGATATATCCCTATATATAAACTTGGAAATCTATTTCAGCAACAGCTTTATATGCTAGCAATGACATTATCTTGATCAGGTACAGCATGAGAGAATACTGAAGTGTGATTCTTAGGAAGAGGTAAAACCACAAAAGTGATTTATATTTCACGGCCAGTAATGCTCACCGGTTTTAGCAACTTCATCTGAAATGCATAAGTACAAAAGTAAAGTCTGAGAGCACGCTGTATCCTTTAGGACTTCATCAGGAGAGGGACCAAACTGTATTTTGAAGCACTTGAAGCCAATCTTTTGTACAGGAGCATTAGCACATCCCTGATATCCCCAGCAGCATCGTTTGTGGTCAGGTGGCTCCAAAGTTTCATGGGGGCAAGGACCATTTTTCTTCTTGGAAAAGGGAGGCTTTGGCAGGAATCACTGGGCTGTGAGCATCCTTCCTCCCAGAAACCACCAGATGCATCCTGACAGGTCAGGCATGAAATGTAGGTGATAGAACTAATTGTGGGTGTCACCCGGGGAATGCAGGAAATTTAGGAGGGCAGCCATCCTTCTTCCCTTGGGAGTACGCTAATGACAGCATAGAGTTTTATCCTTTCGTATTATGCATCAGCAGAGGGCTGGTTTGGATCAGAATGCCCAAGTAGGTGGAGAACGCCATGCAAAATAAGGGCTTTATTTAAAAGAAATAGTTGCAAATGCCTAGAGAAACAGGGGAACAACATGAGTTTTCTATGTCTGTGACTAACTAAATACAGTTAGCATTGATTAATAAAACTTATATTAATAAAATAATAAAGTATTGATTAATAATAAATATCTTGGGCCAAAATTGTGGGCTCTGCTTTTACAGCAGTACTTTCTCAGGGCTCTTACATCCAACCTGTGATGGGCAGCTAGATCCCAGCTGAGGCTGCTCAAATGCAGGCACAGAATTGACTGATGGGCCACCACTGTGTATCTTCAGAGACAGCACCATCACAGGGAAAGAGCAACTGGAGATGGCCACGTTTTGCACGTAATTAAGACAGTGCCATTTAGTTCTGGTGGGATCTCACATACATATTCTGAGTAAAGACACTATAATATGAAGGTTACTTCTTTTACATTAATGCAATTTTGCACCATGTATTCATATATTCTTGTGAGTATTCTTACCAGATGTGTATTCAATTACACAAATGTTAAAGCCTACAATTCATCGATATGGACACCACAAAGTTATCCTCTTTTTTCACTTTTGTTTTGCCACCAGAGCAGAAATGTCAGCATGAATCAGAGCAAAGCAAAAGTCTTGGGCTGTTTTAAAACTGAACAGGGATGATCAATAGAAAACATAGGATAAAACCTTATGTTTACCAGTGACTCGGTGACTGATCTCCTAGGTCTTTTAGTCTTTTATTTTTTTTTATCTAAAATTCTTGTTTTCTATTATGAGAATAGGAAGAAATTGGGTTCTTAATATCATATTTCATTACGCATTTCATTGTCTGATGAAAGAAACATTGGCATAAGAGATAATTACTTGCCACAGCAGTTCATCTCATTGCCAGAACCAGCAGACTTTGCAGTCAGTCTCAGATTGTTTCTTCTCCAAAATCCTACATGTATGCTGATTTTTTTCAGCTTCATTATAGAAGACTCTAGAATTGTTGCCTAGTTTTCACTGCTTAATTGTTTTATTCATACTTTCTCCAAAATGAACTGTTTTCAGCCACAGGATATAGCTGGATCTTGTCTCTTTAATGGACTTCTTTTGTAGCAGAACAGGGCAGCTACTGCACATATGTATAACTATATATTTACACCAATGTTGCCTGTTTAGATCACAGTCCAATAGGTTTAAAGTTAATACAAAGTTTTGTTACTGCTGAACTGATTTTGGTCTAGGAACACATTACAGATTTTCATTCTTTTATGTGGCAGGCTTTTATAAAATCCCCTGTAGGTCTTGGGATTTTGACCTGTATCACAGCAGCCAAAAGTCTTTTTTTTAATAATCATAAAAATACTTAACATTTCCTGTGGGATTATTCCTTCGATCTCAGTATTGTACAAATGTAAATAACATAGATACCACAATCATGCTATGAGGTAGGCTTTTAAACACCAAACATTGAAAAGCAATTATGTAATTTAATCAAATTCACTGGAAAATAATGATAATTTTCCCTCCACCTCTGTGCGGAAACCAAGTCACAGAAATACTGAATCTCAAATGCATTGGAGTGTGCCTCTTGTTGAGTACTCTAGGCTTTAAGTGCTTACTTGAAACAGACAGTTCTAAGGCTCAAGGACCTCCCAGTAAGGTTGGTGGAGTCACACCACCATGCTTGTCATCCATAAAAACTCAGGACAGGTGTCCAAGGCTGGTATCCAAAAGACTTACCACCAGTAAACGTTCTTGTAAAGGAAACCACACTGTCTACTCTGGCTATACTGTTACACATCTATAATGAGATGGCAATAATTTTCATAGGATGTAAAAGAAGTTGCTTCCTTGGTCTCCTTTGATCCACACCTTCCTGTGTCCTACAGACACCCTCTACACTTGGTCAACCAGCCTTGTTGGGAGGGTGAATATGTGGTTTCCTTGTGTCTGGTAATAGCTCTTTTGGCAGAGCTTGTTCATGCTGGAAATGGTTTTTGCAGACTTGCTGAATACATTAGCACACAATGAGCACATCCCAACAGCAAGACCTTAAGATCTAATGGTGTTTTTCTCCTTTTTAGTGGCTTTACATTTGCATCAATTACAGTGCATCAATTACAGTTACCATCCACCTCAAATCCCAGTCTGAGTGCTCAGGAAACATTTGTACATCCATAAAACCACAGAAGTAAAGAGCATCTTCCCCAGAACCATTTCTAAATTTGTCTGTAAGCGAAAACTAAATAGGCAAGTTAGATGTCCTTTTAATCCTTCAGGATGTGGAACACTCTCCAGGCCCACTGAAATCAGCAGAAGTTGAAGACATTTGAAACACTAGGGTTATTCTTCGTGCCTCACCCTGTGGCATGTCACATGAGCCAACATTTATATCTGCCTACAACACCCAATCTCCACCTGATCCATGGTTATTGCCGCTCGATTGGCAGAGCTGCAGGTCTCTCTGATAAAAAGAAATGAAAGTCCTCAAAAGGCAGCTGCAATTTCAGAAAAGGACTGAGTAGGGGGGTCCTTCTTTGATTCCAGCAATGTTAAAATTTTTCAGTGAGAGTTAGGATTTTCTTTGTAAGAAAGAAACACATTACACTGCACCACTAAAACCACTACAAATAAAGCATATTAGAACCTAATTATTTTGCAAGTTTCTTAATGAGTAATTCTATTCTCTTAAAGTTAAGTCATGTAAAAGCCATTGGAAAAGGCTGTTTTCAATGAAGAATGATAGCTAAAGAACAGTTACCTGAATACCTCACTAATTCCTTTAATCGTAAGAAATTGTAACTCTTCCCCAGAATGTCAGGAGTAATATTTTCTTCAGGTTATAGATCCCTCCCTGAGTTGTTGGATTTCTATTCTTGAGTCTCATCTTAGTCCTTACTGAGTTTTATTCCACTTTCCATCAATACGAAGTTTTCTTTGGAAATGCTGTCTGCCAAATAAAACAGGACACTGTGAGGTAATGAGTATAAAGTGGGTTGTATTGATGCACTTTACCTCGGGTTCCAAGGAAGGACCAGTGGAGGCTGCAGGTACAGCAAGAGGAAGCCTTTGAGTGGAAAAAATCTCAGATACAGAAATCTCTGGTGGAGCCTTGAGAGCTTGCACCAAGAAGATGAGATAGACTTATTATGAAGATGCATTATCACGTTCACAAACACTTGGGATTTTATGTTTATTAAATGGTGTCTTATCTACTCCCTCTCAATGGAATTGAACCCCCACAGGACTAGCTGATCATTGCACAAATCTCTGGAAGTACAAGAAGTGAACCAAATTCAGAGATCGTATAGTCCACTTAAAAATATGTAAGTCTGTCCAAACTCACAGGTTTTGTGTGTTTAAGTCTGCTCCGATTTATGCTGGCATAAGAGAGTCATCCTTTGTTTGCTGATGTACATATAGATATAACGAGAAACACAGATGTTGTAACTTGAATTTTCTAATTGGATGTGGATGTCTGCTGGTTCTTAAATGGATAGGATGTCTGCTGATTCTTAAATGGATAATAAATATAGCTTAAACTATCTGTTTGATCACAATTAAGAACTGCCCTAAGAACGTAACCCAAAATACAGATGGAGTACACATATTTGTTAAATAAAAACAGGATTGTCACATGATAAATGGTCTGCTGCTGCTACTGATTATCAGCAGAAGTTATGAATAAACTTTCTCCTCAAAGGCTGATGAAAACAATTCTACTTTCTATAAAGGCATTGCCAAGAGCCTTAGAGAAACCATACGTACGCTCATGGGAAATGTGCCCTGTTTCTTTTTGCCTCTCCTAATTTCACTTTAACTGCTGGCCAAGATACTGTTAAAATAATGAAAAATAAGAAAAAGCAACCATTTAAAGCTGTTGAGCCAGTTGCCATGAGATAGAGGCAATCCCGAGACTCACAGAAGTATTAAAATTATAAGAGTAAAGTAATACCAGTTAGAAATACCAGAGGATCATGTTAGAAACAAGCATCAACTGGAGGTTAACAGAACAGGAATCTCCAGCACTCTCGTCTTGCCACTATGCCTCCCTGTAAATGGATCAGGCAGTTCAACCAGTTGAATGATTAAAACAGTTTTAACGGCAAGGCAGAGCAATTCCCTTTTATAAATAAGGAAGTGAGATATGTTATTTTAGTCTGGGGAAACATAATGAAAAATACAGGTTCGCTGTAAAGCTGAGATTCCTGTCTGCTTTTCTTCTGAACTGATCCTTGGTAATTATTCTTATTTACAGCCTCTGGCCTCTCCTCTTCTCCATCTACCCCAACACAAGTGACCAAGCAGCCCACGTTTCCTCTTGAATCTTATAAGCATGAGCCTGAGAGACTAGAAACACGGATTCACTGTTCTTCACCTCCGGACACAGGGCAGAGATTTTCTTTGCCTCCATCTCAAAGTGCAGCCAAGCCTCCTATCATGACACCAGCTCCCTGTGCTACCTCAAAACCAGTAAGTAAAACAGGTCCAGTTTCCACTGGGAAATGTACAGCTCTGCGTAGAACTGGTTCTTGTATTGCAAATGATGGGCTGGAATGTGTGTCCATACTGTGGAACAGAATGAGAACAATTTCATGTGTCTTTTACTTCAAACTTGTCTCAGCTTCTCCCAGTATTCAGCTGACAAGGCACTGGGAATCCAAAGGTGGTAGCTCCCCTTCTGATTTACCCAAATAGCAACGAAAGTTTGCGCTATTCTCAAGGGAGTTTTACAATGGCTACAGATCCCAGCATACATTGCTGAGATGCCATAAAGTTTTATTTAAGATTGTCTTTTATCTTTCTTAAGAAGAGCTGGTGAGAGAGCTAGCAACCAAGGAGAGCATATCAAAAAGAAATTCACAGTATGAGCTGCAGGGGTTTTGAGTTCCTGCTGCCTCTGGAGTCTGAGATGACTGGGATAACCAGTAACTAATGGCACTAGTTGTTATCACACCTCCTGCCCCAGCTCAGAGAAGAAAGACAGAAGGGCAGCACTACCAGGGTGTTTATCCAGCCCCCCACGTAGCAGAGGTATCTTCATAAGAGTGGTTTCTTCAGCTCCTGGGACTGCATTAACTCAGCAGTTCCTGGGAATACATGAATTTCACTGCTGATACTCTCCACTGCAACATCCGCACTGCATGCCGTTGTGCCTCCTTCCCTCACCCTTGGCCAGCCTGAGGCTCAGAGGCATCTCTGCTCTTCTCTTTTTGTGCTCCTCTGCCTTTGTGCCCTGTCCTTCTTTTTTGTGTTAATTCCTTTGCATCAACTACATCTTTCTTTGCACCATTTCCCTGCCTCATGGAACAAGCAGACTGTGATCTGTCACCAGAGTTAACTACTTTCATCTGTCTTTCTCCAGCTTTCCTTCTTCTATTTTTACCGCAGAATGTAAAATCTTTGACATTTTCTGTATCTGGAAATCTAGAACTGTAAATGACATAAGGGTTCATGAGGTCTGTTTCCCTGTTGAGTGACTACAGTTGTAGTGAAGTTGTGTTTCATTCCAGTTCTTAGTAATTTATTTAAAAGCAAGAAATTTCCTCCCACTCGCCCATGGAAAAGCTGTTCCAGGGTCTGGATACACTAACCCAGCAATCCCCAAACCCTTCTGATTTTGTTAGGTACCTCCACAAGACTAGCAGATGTGGTCATGCTCAAAGTGTTTGTGTACCAGATAAGTGTTCACCTACTCGTTTCAAGTTGTTCACACATGTCCAGTAAAAGACATTTTCTGTTTTGGGGATCCCTTCTGTAATGCTCTGCCTCTGATTTTCAACCTAACTTTTTCATGGACAGGTTATGATCATTTGCTTTCATAATTAATAGCCATTTTAATTCATTGTTACATCCCGTTGTACCTGTAGCCAACCTCTCTTTTTCTAGATTAAGCAAGCCAAACTTCTCCTGCAAAATACAAACTTTCCTTTCTGCTGCTATGCAAAAGTAAATGATTAAAGAATTAAATTAAATAAATTCTACATTTATAGTTAGGGAGCCTCAGCAGTAACTTTTCTCCAGCCTTTTCATGTAAGCAGTGGTCTCGGGATACATAAATTATGAGACTCAACCGATTGTAGGACACATAAATATTTTTGGTCACTTTCGTCAGTCGGTGTTATTATCTGCATGTGAACGTATTTATCTGTGTTATGCAGCTACAGAGGAGTCTTTTGTACCTGTTAGAACAGAAGTGGGGAAACAACCTAAACTTAGCACATTCCACAGACTGAAAGACTGAAAAGTTTGTTTTGTTTTCAATTATTTGCTGATTTGGGCAACATGAAGTTGAGTTGAAAATGCCAGAAAAAAGAATTCTCAGCAAGTATTTATCAATTGTTGTGGTTGTATATATGTACAAGAGAGAATCTGGATAGAAACTCAGTATATTGGACTCAGTTATCTCCTATTCAGAAGATACAGAAGTCTGTATATATATAGAAATACAACGTATATATGATGTATAGCGCCTGATTATCTTTGTTCTGTACCCTTTGTACTCTTTTATATGTGAGAATAGTGAGTGTGCGGGCCTGCCAGTGAATCATTAGCTTTCTGTTTTACTTGGGAGAAAATGTCAGCAGCTACAACTCTGTGAGGAACAAAGCCCTGGATGTTTCAACAGAGACCAAAGAGACAGATTTACCATGTTCTTTTAATAGGAGAAACTCTTAAGAGGAAAGAAAGGCTAAATTTCTGCAGCAGGGCATGAATCTGAAGCTGATGGGCATTTGCTCAGGACTGTTGTGTCTTTTGATCCCTGTAAGTTATTTACTTAGCATTCCTTTACAAATATGACAGCAGTAGACCAGTCTTCTTGATTTGAGTACTGTATTTCCAACATTGCATTTGTCCTGAGCTGTGTGTTAATAAATGTATGCTTTCACAATGCACATGCCATAAACAAATCTGTAAAAGGCAAACTCAATTTCTTGTTTACTTAGATCACCATTTATTGGCATAACAATTCCAATTATCTTAAAAACACACTGTAAATTGTATGATGAATGGCTGCGTAGTGGCCAGTGCTCTTGGATGATCAGTTAAATGACAGGAAAGCTCATATGTTGACATCTGCAACGAGGAGCCAACTCTTATCTACAGGGCTCTGTCAACTTAAATCTCATTTAGTTATTACATTGTTTAACTAGTGATGATAATGTGTGAGATCCCAGAACTATTATAAATGATTCATGATTGTTATATATATTTCAGTTGGAAAGAGGAACCCTTGGACCCAGACCCGGAATTACTATTAAAAAAACTCACAGAGCAGCAGATAACTATAGGAAGGTGAAGTATTAGAACTTGGAACTACTCTTACCCATTTTTATAATTAACTGCATTTGAAGCTGGTTGTGCCCTTGTATTTTATCTGTCTGAGCCTGTGGCACAGGATGGTTAAATCTGTTTGGTAAAAAAAGAGGCATAGAGGAAAGAATAAAAATATTTATTTCCCGGCAGATGTACAAAACCTTTCATGTTTAATAGCACTTAGAACAGTGTGTATTTTCATGTGATTTCTAAGCCTTAGAATCTGGTGAGGGGAATAAAAAGTGGGAGACAGTTCCAGACAGCGAGAGATCCGCCTTCAGCAAGTATCATTTCCACACAGTATACAAACCTAAGCAATTAACCTCATGCTAAATGGATGTCTGTGATAATCACCAAAGTCTAGATTTATCCCACCTAACTTTAGAAACCTATCTGAGCTGCTTATGTTGGGAGTATAGTAGCTGTAGTCATCTCTATATCCCAGAGAGAGGCATTTGCAGGGGATGAATCAGCGTAGCCTTTTGCACTGATTATAAAGAAAGTGACCCCAGATATTGCATTTCTAACTGAAGCACTTCTGTGAGGTGCCCAAAGCTAGATGTGATGAGGCTGTGACACGCCATTGCAGCAGCTCTTACAGGCTTTCCTCCACATGTGTAAGTGTTCCTAGCAGTTGAGTTAGAAGGTTATAATGAGAAATTCAACTGATAAGAGATCAAAGCTCTATCAAAAGTTTACCGTGCACTGCATTGAATGGGGAAGGAGCAATCTGAATTTTCACAGTACAGTTCATGACTCTGTACTTTGGCCTTGTGTTGTTTGGACTGTGTAACCTTCAGGCAGTAAGTGGTAAATGATAACTCTTCTCTAATGTGACATTACTTACCACAAAAGGAATGTAGAGAGGTTGCAAAATCAATAATGAACATGTTTGCTCTGTTTCCCCTTTGCCCGTATTTTAACGTGGAATGTAGTATGTTGAGCTTAATATGGTTGTATCCTTTTTTTTTTCATCCTTTCTTCTTCCACTGATGCATAAGACAATGTAAAAATAGCAGTATTCCCTGCTTCCTACAAACACAAGCATTTTGTGGTACAGCATTTCCTGGCCTTTATGGGTTTCCCCTTTCCCAGCCTGAGAGAAGTCCAGGGCAGAGAAAGAAGATGCTAACTCCAAACTGAGGAGTTGCCTTTGAGTTCACTTTTGGTGAAAAACAGGGGCCTCCTCTGCTCAGAAGTGGTAAAGGCAGAACATGCTTACAAACAGCCCTTTCCATATGATTGTGTAGTTAACCACTGTGCTCCAAATAACTTCTGAGCCAAGTAATTTCCCAGAAAGTTCTTAAAAGGAAGGCATTTTAGCCAGAAGGTAGTTTGAGACCTGCTCTAAGCTTGTGTGAGACAGTCCTGTTAAAACTGCAGATACATCACACAGGAAAGGCTGATAAGAGTCCAGTTTGTATCCATTTTATACAGTCTTTTCTGCTCCAGCCTATGGAAAAGGAGAGATGTAATGCACAGCGAGGACTCCCTTCCAGTCCTAGACACAGAGAGGGAAATAAGGTTGTTTCTGCAGCTACCTGCTTGTTAAACAGTAGCACTTCCCTGCAAGGCTATTCATGCTGTTTCTTAGCCAACATGTAGTAAACTCAAAAACAGGGCTGTTAACTTGTTCAGCGTGAAAGGCTGTTACATCACACCCTGCTGCTGGCAAGGAGCCTGGGAACCAGGATATGTACAGCAGATCCTTCAGTTTGGCTCTCTCCAAAAAGCCATGCTGCCTATCAGAGCTCCATAATCTAGCTGACTAATTAAAGAGATTTAAATCTGATGAAGAGAACAGAAAAGTGTTCTTTCAGTCTGACGTTGTCTTTAAAATAAAAAGCCAGCAGAGGCTGGGAAGAAAGGAATCCAGTCTGAAAATGTACAAGAAGTCCCTAGTTCAGCATTCATGTGGCTTAAGGCAATCTATTAGAGTGCCAAGACATTACAGTGATTCAGCTTCGATTTACACCACAGAAAACTGATCACAGCAATTAGAGCCAGAAAGACTGTCATTTACTAGTGAAGAAAGCTCTTGCAGTGCTGTTGTGTCCAGGCTGGTCTTCAGTCTTAATGCTAGCACACTTTCTGGGAGATGATTCTCTTCTTTTTCAAATCCTATACACTGGTACAAGCCATCATTGTTTAAATATTTCTCCTGCTGGAACTGTTGCTGTCCATGTGACAGTGTGTTTAACTTAAAAACGGTATATATTTGTCCAACAGTTGGCATGTAACTACTTAGTTACAGTCTTAGTAAATTAATAGCTTTTTGATGAACTACATAACGATACCGTATTAATGTAAAAATGTCTTGAACCCACTTGAAGGAAAGACCATAGTGAGATTCAGTGGGACATAAAGGATAAATGGACCAGTAAACTCACTTGGAACTAAACATTACAAAAATAGAAAGCTTCAGCAATACCACGCTACTTCTTAATTACAGCTCTTGTTTTATTAATATTCTGTTCTCTCACTTCACCTTCTCCCAATTAGTCTTATCTTTTTTTATCACATTTAGTATTTTTCTCCCCTCTTAGTATTTAAAATATGCAACAAACCTCTTTCTAGCCACTTTCAATTAATTTGTCTTTATTTAAAGCTACTTATTTGGTTTAGAAGTAAAAACGTTCTGTTACAACCTCCTGGAACACTGGTTTTCTGATGTATTTGTATTCTGGTTGCAGTGTTCAGATTCATGGCAATCAATCTTAGGATGCAGAGAAATTGTACTGCATAAAGATAATTCTTTTCTGCCCTAAGGAAATGTGTGCCTGTGTCAGCTTGTGGCTTTTTTCTGCAGCCACAGAGATAATTTGATCAACTATCTATGGATTCACTCAGTGGAGAATTTATATTAATGGCATGAAGTCCTACAATTCCTGTTCCTCCTAGTCCTAGATCAGAAAGGGAAAGGCTAGGTGGAAAGGATGAATAGCCAGAATGCTGAGTCCAATCAATTCCCAGCTGCTTTGACAGCTTTCATAAGGCTATAAGTAGCTAAGGCAATTAAAACCAGAGCACCTATGAGTCTTTTTTAAGGCACACATAGGTACCAAAATCATGACCCCAGCATCTTGAAGACAGAGTTAGTGGCTTAAAGCTTTTATCACCCTAAGTCCTGCACTATGTATGGTATAAAAAGGCTAAAGCTCAGGATCTGGCCTCGTGTCTATATAAATAGGTATCTTGTGAATAAGTAACATGACATAAGAGGGTGCTTTAAGACTGACAGCCTGGTTTTACCCATTGAACTGACTTCTCATGGCACAGTACATTTCTGAATTTTAGACTCGTTAATTTAATAAGAATACTGTTATTTTGTAGAAGATTGGAGCTTCTTGTTAAGAGTAAGTTCTGTTAGCTGTCAAACGCTAAATAGATACTCTCTGATTTAATGTAAAGCTGCAGCTTAATATAGGATCACCGACAGTTTCTTACCAGCTATATCTAGAATTTTGGAACACAAACATTCTTTACCATCTAGGCTATTTATTTACAAAGCAGTGGGGGTTATAGACCAAAGTCTTTCCATGTGGATGGAGGAGAGAGGCTCAGTTTTGAACATGTTCTGTTGTACCACGTCTGCTTATATACCAGACTAGAGGGAAAACACAGCTAAGAATAAGGAAAAAATGCTTATGGAAGGGAACTCTAACAATTCCTTGCCACCTTCATCTCCCTTAGCCCAGTTTTGTCTATCTTGTATTTTTAGATGCACTATCCTTAATGGCTAAAAGAGCTTCAGAGAATGTAAAAACCTAGTTGATACCGAAAGGACACGGACTAGAAACAGTGATATTCCTTTCTCACATACTCTTGATATTCCTCAGTCCCTTTCTCTGACTGGATGAAATTAACTGTTGAAGTTGGGAGAAATAAGGGGGACATCACAAACAATACTCGCTTCAGTATGGTTTCTTTCCCCCTACCTGTTTATGCATGAGGAGAGCAATGCAGCTCTAAAAATACAGCTTGTGCCTGTGTTTTTTTCTTTTAAGATTACAATCAAGCAAGTTTGGCCATTTGAAAGTCAGCTGCATGGGCTGCTGACTCAGAAGAGGACTAGATACCATCTTGGCAGTAGCTTGGAAAAATGTTTCCATTGTGCTGGTGAAATGAATGCAAAATATTTATTCTTTGAGCTTGTTCACAACAGCATTCTCAGCTGATACTGAGGGTGGGGCCATGTGGAAGACATTTGTAGGAAGACAATAATGATTTGTACAGTGCCCAAGGTACGCATAATCTTATTTTATGATTAACAAAGGACAAGGCTCTTACCATATGAGGCTTATAAGCTGCTGCGTAAACTGGTGATCAACAGAGAATAAAAGAGAAAAGGCAATGGAGGCAGAAGACCAGCAGAAGAAGGGGACAGGGCAGAATTCAAGAGGGGAGGTTTTAGTGTAACCTTTTTTGCATGTTTAGGGTTACAGTAAATTGCCAGGGCTGATACCTTAGGCTTTTGTAATTTTTATTTACCATGCTTTTTCATTTACAATTGCACAAGCCAGGGCATCTGTGGCATGTGGAAAGTCTTAGAACCATAGAATAGAATCATAGAATGATTTGGGTTGGAAGGGACTTTTACAGGCCATCTGGTCCAACACCCCTGCAGAAGCAGGGACATCTCCAACTGGATCAGGTTGTTCAGAGCCTTGTCCAACCTGACCTTAAAAGTTTCCAGGGATGGGGCATCTACCACCTCTCTGGGTAACCTGTGCCAGTGTTTCACCAACCTTTTTGTGAAAAATGCCTTCTTTATATCCAGCCTAGATCTACCATCCCTTAGTTTAAAACCTTCTTCCTCGTACCTCAGGACAGAAGGTTGCTAATGACTATTTTGTGGTACATGAGCACATACGATTCAAGCAGAAAAATAAACATGATTCTTGTCCTGAGGACCTTATTGTCCAAGAGCCTGATCTAGCAAAACAGGCCAGGCGAATTCTAAAACAGTAAGAAAGCATTGGCCTAAACGGGATTGTTCCTAAGCACTACTTCCACTCTATGCTTGCAGAATAGCTACCGATGACAGAAGGCACTGAATAAAGGTAACTTGAAGGTCACAGCACTTAGTTTGGTTGAGGTTGCTATGTATTTATGTTGCTGAATCTCAGGTGCTGTTTTGTTTTGTTTAGCGTCAATGTGATGATGGCCTTGACCCAGGAAAGCACTTAAATGTGTGGTTAATTTTAAGTGTGTTGGTAGTCCTATTGGAGTCAACAGTACTAGAGCACTTAAAGCTTTGCGTGTGTAGGCACTTTGCTGGGTTAGGGTCTTTGTACAATTTTTATTGTCTGCTAAAACACTTACAAATTACTATCTTGATTACTGAAGATGAGAAAGGAAGCTGATGGACAGATAATGGAAAGAAGAACTGGAGAAAATGTTGGTGGTTCAGAAAAAAAATACGTGAGGCAAAGAGCTTGGGAATCAGATAAAAGAGCTCCTGGATAGTGGAAAATAGCTGATGACTGAGTGGCAGGGGGAGCAGCAGCTGCAAGATTGCTATCTGCCTGCTGTTGTCTGTTTGGCCTTTCAAGCTTTGAGTGTTGGGATTGTATTTACTTGGAAACACTGGTTGTGTGTACTAGCTCAGGATCCAGCTCCATACATAAATGGAAACAGTTATTGATGAAGAAATGGCTGATAAAAGATGACAGATTCCTCTCCAGCCCCTCTCCCTTAAGCAGGCTGATAATGACTGCACAAGAGTACATCCCAACAGACCTGTTAGACACAGGGACAGGATGCAGCCAAAGCTCATTTCTTAGGGAGCACTGTGAGGAATAGTTCCACAGAGAGTGCAAAAGGCTTTGTTTCCTGGAATGTGTCTTCAGAAAGAGACAGCATGATGGTACTGAGCACCACTTTGCTACAAAAGGGTATAATACAAACTGATCCCAAAGTAGTTTCTTCTGTTATCCAAGGTTTTACAGGTACAGAGGTTATATTTTGCAGAAAAAAAAAATGCCTTCCTCAACTTTCCTCCTTTTCCTCAAGGCCTCAAGCATTTGGCTGTTGCTGTTTGAGTGAAGGAATCTTCAGTTTAAGAGTTTTTAAGGAAAACAAGAATTTAGAAAAAAGTAAAAATATAGTGCCAGTAGCTAAGCCATGCTTTAGAGATCAGAGAGTGGGCTGCAACCCTCTGCCCTATCAGAGATTGCTTGTGTGACTCTAAGTCGCTTGGTCTGTCATCTTCCCATTTATAAAAATAATGGGGTAACACTTCTCTAAGCCAAAGAGATATTTTGATGATAAACACATAAAATAGTTCTACAGAACTCAGATATTTTTAGAACAGGAGCTGCAAGTAGCTTAAGATAAGTTAACCGTAGATAGCATGTGTTGTATTTAAAGTCTGTAGCAACAGGCTTTCCCACTATAGACTGGAATTGTCTATAGGAAGCAAGTGTGTTTTCAGACAAGATTTACACAAAAGATCATTGTAAAGTAGGCTGCTCTTCTGAGTTCCATGTTTAGTTTACAGCTTCCTTTAAAACAGTTCAGGCAGTCGCAACAACTGATGATTTTCAAAGAATTATCATAGGACATTCTATCCTGTGCATTATATAAGGATTAGTATTTATACACACCTGCCTAAACCTTGATGTTGTGCACTGTAATGTACAGTTACTCGTTTCTACTTGGTTTTACCACAATAGCCATGAAATTCCTTAAAACCATGAATCAATGTAATGTCTACCTAAGCCTATTAAGGACCTTCAATAAATACTTACTGATTTTCTGGGGATCCATAACCAGGCATATATTCTGAAATTGGGGTGCCTTTCCCAAGGGCTTCATATATCATCAAAACAAACTAAAAATTAATATTACAACCAATATAACAACCCCTGAAACGTCAAAGCCAAATCAGCTCCCCTTCTTGCAGGAATGTTCCATAGTGTCCTACCCAAGGCCTCGCTTGGGCATCTCTCTAGAACAACCCTGCTGAAACTCCAGTGCTTAACCCAAATGGCCAAGGTTAGAGAGTTCTCTTGGGATTGCTCAGCCAGCAGTAGCTTCCTTGTGCACTGCCATTACACCTCCATGAGCACTTTCAGTGGCTCCCTCTCTGGCAGACAGCACAGGAAGCAAGTAGTGTCCTGATGCAAAGGTCCAAAGCTCTGAGAACTCTTCATCTCAGAAGATGACGCTGCTTGTCTCAAAAGATTATTAACTTTGATATATAATCTGCTGGGCAGAAGCAAGGACTTTAATCTCAAACTACTGACTGCGTGACTTAACTAACTTACTATTCAACTGCTTTTGTTTTTTTCATTGAAGTTAAACTGACAATGAATTTCCAGTCTGCTACTTAGGTGTGCTTCAGAAGCAAAGAGGCATCTCCACAGGTCTTATACACAATTTAATGTACAGTAAATAGAATTTAATATCAACTCTACTGAAATCAGTGCTTATTTTTCTATATACCTCAGAAAGGCTAGATTCTCTTCTGACTCAGTACTATTACTTTACCTTGTAATGATAATTTAAACAGTATGTTTTCATACCGCTGTTAACTGGGAGATACCACTCTATGCTAATACGGAAGTCTCCTCAAATAGGCTATTGAATATTGAATGCAATGCTTTATTTTCATATTTTGAGAGTCTGTGATAAGCTACAACAAGAAGACCCAGAGAAGCATGTCAAGAAATTATTTCAGCTCTTTGCAGACATTCAGGTATAGACTGAATTTACATCTAAGCTTATATGCTTGTGAACCCAGTGTTCGCCATATCCACTAGGTAAGCATCCGCTGCCGATGAATGCACTTTTGTATCCACATCTCCACAAGCTCTGCAGTAACATGAGCATGGTGGCAGACTTGCTGGAGTTGTATCCCTGGTCCTTAGCGTGGAACTATTATGACTTGTTTTCAGTTCTGGTTCCTGGAATACAGGGAAAGCCTTACCAGTATTTCCATGTCTCTTTATGATATTGTTTGTAGTCATAAAACATTTATCTCAGACACTTGATAGGCTTCTTGCTTAGCATGGTCCTTGCTTCAGCTCTTCCAGATGGTGTCAAACCACAGAAACAGTACAGAGGATGATCTGGTTTCACCTGTAGTGTACCTGAAATGATAGGATATAGTTAAGAGGCTGTCAAAAGGGAAAGCAAGCATGACAGAAGGAAGACATCCATTGCATGTTGCTGTCATTGCAGATTTCTTTGGTGCGTAACAACAAAAAATAAGCAGTGCACAGAAATTAGGCCTGGAATGATTAACAGTAGATCTGGAAGTAATTCAGGAAGTTATGATCCTCAAGCTACACAGTTTCAGTGCCATCTGAAAACCAACTTTTTGTAAAAGAAAAATTTAATTGGAGATTACATGTCAACCACAGGCTCTGTGTTGAAGGAAGTTTATTAATATATTGGTTTATCTACACATAATAGTAGCTACTCTGAGATAACAGACTTCACAAGCTTTAGTGGGGCCACTGAGGGCAGTCACACCTTCAATTTATCACCAGTGGGGTGGGCTTGAAATCTAATGCAAACCCACAGATCCTGAGTGCTACCAGGAAGTCCTTCTTAGGTGCTTAATATCTACCTAGAACTGCAATGAAAGATACATTATCTTTACCTGCCTCTTTGAGATATCTTTCAAATGCTCCTTCTAGAGTCCTGTTGAGTACTGAGATCCTTAGTCATGATAAGCTCTGCAGAAACTGGCCATCTGTAGCACAGCTCATTTGCTCCATGTTTAGCCTGCAGTTACCTCATGCCACAGGGTGAATCATTTGTTCAGTCCAGGTCTGTAAATTTCTTAAAGAAATTTTGTGGGTATTGTGGGTGATTCAGCTCTGGGCTGAAGGTTGTCTCTATTTTTTAGTAAACCACTCTTGTAACTCTGACCTGCATCATCCTGCTAACATCTAGGCTCAAGAGATCTGCTTCCAGCCTTTCAAAACTGGTGGTGATCATGAAAATTACAATTTAATGGTAGGCTACTAATAGGTTACTAGAATTTTTAAGAGTTTACTCAACCCTGAAGTGTGCTATCAATTAACTTAAGGCTTTCTTAGGGAAAAGTTCTTTCATTTTAAGTTTAGACAATATGATCACTGAAAGCTGATGTAATAAGTGTTTGCACAGTAAAGTCACTATCTATGACCAAGGCTTTGAGACACAATGCAAAGATGAAGAATGTGAAGTGATGTATGGTAAATGTGTTTATTTAAATCAGATTTGGCTCTGAGGTTTTTTTTTCAATTTGTTATTCTCAGTGGCCCTTGTTCTGCAGATTACTCATCAGTACTCTGGCCTCAACCCCACTAAAGTGCTTCAGTAAGTGCTAAATTTTAACTAACACAAATAATCCTATATTCAATGCCAGTGAATGAAGACTCACATCAATGTGGGCCCACGCTTACTCTTCTTTTCCATTCACTTTAAATTAGTGGATGCTTACCTATTTTTTGACATTAGTATTATCTTATTCTGTTATTTGGTTGTTTGGGGTTTTTTAAATGTATGTTTGTCACAACAAAATATCTACTGTAATCATGCTTATTGCCTGATTACTGCAGCTTTCTCCAGTGATAATTTCCTCTTGCCCCTCAAGAGTGATAAGAGGTAGGTCCTCCTTCAAAGAGACTAAGGAGCACTCAAGCATATGTGTGAAAACATATTTTTGAGCATATCCAATAACAAACATTTAAGACAAGAACACTTAAAAACTCTGGAATAGACTGAAACAGTAAGTGGGATCCCTGTGCGTGTAGAATCAGGTAGCACACTTGTAACATCAGTAGTCTTAACAAACTTAGGTCAGTTCCTTACAATTGAACTTTGTGTCCAGAAGGACAGAATTTAAATTGTTGGGCCATTTGATTAATAACATGTCACACTGATAAAACTGATTCAGATTCCAACTATATTCTACATGAGTAAATGATTATTGGCCACAAAGGCTTATGGAGAGAGAATGCTGCTGATATTCTTGACTCAAAACTCTGCCTTATCAGTGTTGCAGTGATACAGGATCAGATACACAACCAGAGATTAGAGGTTGTATAAACAAATCCTGCCTCTTCTCCACTTCTGCGTTGGCTTCTCTGTAAAAATTTAGCTGAAGATCTAGTCTATTCCTTAGTCTTTTATTTCCTTTAAAGTGTATTTTCTAAAAGTGCTTAACTTTTCTGTCACTGGTACCATTTTTTGTTCTCAAAGGGAGGTACTGCCAGATGGTTCTCCTGTATCTGATAGGTTTTTAGTTTCTGGTGTTGGATCAGAGGAGGCTTTGTAAATCTATCCTGTGTCTCAATTGAGTCAGTGACACAACTCACTGGGATTAAACTGCAAGTTAATTTCCATACAGAAATATTTAGAAAGGGCCCTGCACTAAAAATGTGAGATCACTCTGCACATCCAGTTCACCTGTCTTCAGGGTAAACAGATTTCAACACTCAGTACTGTAGCTGCAATGAAACTTTACTAGAAATGCAAGGTGTCCATTTTATTATCTTTCCTAGTGTTGAATACACTCCTGTATTCTGGTTGTTTTTTTTTAGGATCTGGCTAAATTTGATTATTGCTCCATTTATATCATCCATTTAACCTACTGAAGATCCCTAACTGTGACTGCTTATTACTAATAATTAACTCTGTAAAGTAATTAATGTTATAGCTACTGTTATGTGGGAGGATACCTGCAATGGGAGGGTTGTTACAGTTACAAAATGTAAAAGCAATATATAGTTGATCTGTATTCCATGTCAAAAGATTACGCCTTAGGACCACTGGGCAATTTGTATTCTGATGATACTGGGATGAAGAAAAAAATCCTTTCAGGGCAGAGTTCTTATCCCATGGCAAACTCCGTTTGAGCTGTTTTAAAATGAAATCCTTAGAGCCATTTTCAACCTCGCTGTGCAGTATTAGAAATACATACAGAGTAGATACACTTTCTCCATCACTTTCATACCTGCTGCAGGATAGTTGCACCTCTAATTCATGGAATCATAGAATAGTTTGGGTTGGAAGGGACCTTAAAGATCATCCAGTTCCAACCCCCTGCCATGGGCAGGGACACCTCCCACTAGCTCAGGCTGCCCAAGGCACCATCCAGCCTGGCCTTAACACCTCCAGGGATGGGGCAGCCACAGCTTCCCTGGGCAACCTGTTCCAGTTCATTGAGGGCCTTGCAGATTAGGGACAGAGAACCAAACTGACACCAGTAAGGATTCAGAAGAGAACATACAATGCTGATACGGACTGCATTTCCTGTGCAAGGTTTTGTTATGGGATTTGGTTACTGTGTGCTAAACAAATTGTAGTGTCTGAGGTGTCACCACCTTCCTTTATACCTGCTAGACACAGACGTGGTTATAGCATCCACTACTTCAAAATCCTTTTAAGATTAGAACAAATTTTATTGCATTCCTTCCAGATACAGGAAGAAAATCTCAAATCCAGTATTTTGTATGAGGCATCCCCTTCCATACTAATTTATTTGGTGCTGGAACAGAGGTTCCTTACAGCAAGTGGTGAAAACTACAATTCCTGCCCAGCTGCTCTTTTCACTCTGAGCTTTTCAAGGTAAGGAGGACCCTGTATTGGAACTGGGCCCAGAACTCTTCACAGGGACTGACCATGTCATTAAGGACGGGATGTCATCCAGAAGGACCTGGACAGGCTGGAGAAGTGGACCTGTGAGAACCTTATGAGGTTCAACAGGGCCAAGTGCAAGGTCCTGTTTCAGTACATGATGGGGTATGATGTGATTGAGAGCAGCCCTGCAGAGAAGGACTTGGGGGTGCTGGTCGATAAGAAGCTTGACATGATCTGGCAATGTGCACTTGCAGCCCAGAAGGCCAACCGTATCCTGGGCTGCATCAAAAGAATCACGGCCAGCAGGTTGAGGGAGGTGATTCTGTCCCTCTATTCCTCTCTTGTGAGACCTCATCTAGAGTATTGTGTCCAGTTCTGGAATCCTCAACATAAGAAGGATATGGAGCTGTTGGAACAGGTCCAGAGGAGGGCTACAAAGATGATCAGAGGGTTGGAGCACCTCCGATACAAGGACAGGCTGAGAGAGTTGGAGTTGTTAAGCTTGGAGAAGAGAAGGCTCTGAAAAGATCTTATAGTGATCTTCCAGTACCTGAAGGGGCTACAGGAAAGCTGGAGAGGGGCTGTTTATAAGGGCTTGTAGTGATAGGTCGAGGGGGAATGGTTATAAACTGGAGAGAGGCAGATTTAGGCTTGATATAAGGAAGAATTTCTTCACCATGAGAGTGGTGAGACACTGGCACAGGTTGCCCAGGAAGGTTGTGGCTGCCCCATCCCTGGAGGTGTTCAAGGCCAGGTTGGATGGGGCCTTGGGCAGCCTGATCTAGTGGGATGTCCCTGCCCATGGCAGGGGAATAGGAACTGGGTGGTCTTTAAGGTCCCTTCCAACCCAAACGATTTTATGATTCTGTGTTCTCCAACCACGTTACAGACTCATGAGCTACCACCCAGGCAGCCTTCTCCTCACCTTGCAGTTAGCATCCTTAAACATAGCAGGGGTCCGAGGTGGGATCCTAAGGCAAGTCTCACTGCTTCCTGTGTTCTCAGGTGTTGTAAAACACCAGCATCAGTTATCCCACTCTAGCAGAAAACAAGTAGGAGTTTAATTTATGCATCAATTAACCAGCAGATGAAACCTTTTTATTTTCTGATAACTTCTGTCTTTTTCCACTTCATGAACCATACTGGATTCAACCAAAAATAAGCAGTAAGTGTTTTAAATTAATTTTTGCACAAACAGATTGCAACAGCGTAAGCACGTCTAAGACAAACATTTGGAAAAACTCTTAAGTTGTTCATTGACAGCTCATCAGGAGAAGAGCCGTTAACTGCTCGAGTTGTATAGAACTTAATTGTAGTAAGGAGCACAAGCAAATGGTGGGAAAATTACCTAGTTTACTCTTGCATTCAAAATGGGGTTGCCTTGATTAGCATTTAGATGGGAATTCTTTCTTGTCGCTCTTCAATCCATTAGGTTTTATAAGGTAAGTAGGTTGGGGGTTTTTTTTCCCTTCTGAAGTCCTCCGAAGGGCATTCAGTTTTATTGTTGAGTGATGAGCTTTGAATTCACCTGGAGATGCCTGTTACTAAATAAAGGGCAGGTAACGTTTTTTGTTGCAATGACTGAATAAATCTGTTCCACGCAGACTTGTGATTTCCTGCAGCATTTCTTTTTATCGGTTCTTTTCTATTCCTACCCAGTCCTCAAAGACTAATACGTACTCTTTATTACTACTCAAACAATATTTGCTTTAGAATTTTTCTAATTTAGAATTAAGGCTACTTGTTGTTGAGGGGAGGGCAAAGCAAATTTACACTTGTATTAGATTGATAGTAAACTGGCTTTTGTATAAAGCACACATATAAAGATTTTTCATTGAATTATCATACTAAGACTAAATATATTTTTCTAAAGATTGGAAAAAATATTAACAAAGGTCTAGAAAGGACATCAAAAATTCATTTTCTCTCACTGCACAATCAGCTATATGTAAATAATTCCCAGCACACGTGGTTTTAAACTGTTGCTAAAAAGCGCCGGTGACAGATTTTACAGTTTTTTTCAGCAAAGAGTGCTAGTGCGTCACCATTGTTACATTCAGAAAGTTCTCCCAAAGTCCAACCTGAGACTTCCTTGCTAAAGGCTAAGTAGATAACTTCTTATCCCATAACCAGTGGACCCAGAAGATAGTTTATCCTTTTCCTTCTTGCAAAACCACATTGCTTTTGGAGACTGTTATTTTATTTTCCTTCAGTCCTCTCTTTCTTTTTTCCTAGACTAAGAAACTGGGAAGTTTTCAGGTCTTTCTTTACAGGTCATGTTTTCTGAACTCCTTTTTTGTTCATTTTGTTGCTTTGCATCAGACTCTCTTGGTTCATTCTCAAGTTCAATGCCGAAATCAGAATGCAGGATCCCAGCTGGCATCTAACCAGGGAATATGTAGAACAGATTCTCTGTCTTACCTGTAACACATTTATAGATATTGTGATTTCTTTTTTCCCCCAATAATTTGATATTGTTGTTTGATATTTATTTTCATTTTCAGGTCTTGTCCTTGTATGATTGCCGCAAGGCAATCTTTTCCCATTTTATTTTTGCATTTGATTATTGTGTGATGAGCTCTACTTACACATATCAAAGTGCATCCTATTTTTCAAAGCACTGCAGCGATTCTCAAGATTATTTTCAGTTCTAAGGCTACCCCAAAAAGAGCAGCATCTTTTAGCACTGTGTTATTTGAAAATGGGATCAGGGTTTTCATTATGCCTTTAAGTCATCATTGAAAACACTGCATGATATTAGATAGGACACAGGCCCCTGTGGAACTCCCTCAAACACCTCCCGTTGCACAAAGAAATCTTACAGCCTTCCCTGTGAATATTATTGTGACCTTTAGCAGTTGATTCTCCTAGAGTATCTGGCTTGCTTACGTGAGCATCATGCAAGATAGTGTCAAAAGTCCTGTTAACTCAAGCTGCTTCTGCTTACCACAAGACTTCTACCCTATTATTAAAGTGACTGAGACTGGCTTGGCATTGTTTATACACGTTGGATGTTACTTATGATCTTTCTCTCCTCTAAGTACTTAAAATAGGTGTATTTGTTCTCTCATCCATCTTGGAGTCGAAATTAGATTGACTAGTTTATAGATCCTTGGCTCCCTCCTCCCTTTCCCTTACAGCGAGCTATGCTAAGTAGGATGAACCTGACCAAAGGAAGACACACAGATCTCGTCAGCACAGTGACTGCAGCTCAGCATGCTTTTATCCTAAGGAGTCGCCAAAAACAGGCCATGTAAATGTTGTCCTAGAAACGTTTGTTTCTCCAGAAGCAGCAGCATAGGGTAACTCATTCAACAGGAAAAGCTACCTAAGTATTTTGATATAGCTGGTCTGCTAAATGTCACTGATAGGTTCCTATCCCAATGGATGCAATTCCTGCTAATTCAGAGAGGCAGGTTGGCAGGAAACTACATGAAAAATAATCTTCTGTTGAAGTTCATTGCTGTTCACATCCCTGAGAGATCCCTACAATTTAAACGCTTAGCATGTTCTTATGAAAATAATGAGATTCCTTCAATTGGACACAGAACTAAAAGGACTCCTAGATTATCAGATACATTTTATCATATTCATTGTAAGCACATATACCATTTACAGGACTGATTTTACTTCTGCAGAGGATTAGTAACTCCCTTTACCCTAGAAAGCCAAAGAAAACAGGCAGAGATAAAGTAAGCAGTCACCTATTAAAATTTACGTTCCAGCCTTCCAAGAAGTACTAAATGCTCTTTTGTTTACATCCACCTTTTTATGACTTTTGCTGTTGTATCACCCTTGAGTTGTTTTACTTTGTCTCCACAAAGACTGCTGGCACTGCTGTATTCAGCTTCTGTGTTAGGGTAAGTCATAGGTCCATGTTTTTTGCGTAATTATGTGAGTAAAAACTGAATTAAAACCTGGCAAAGAAGAAATGCATGCAGGCAGTTATGGTTTTGCATTTATTTTATCTTCTAAATTGTTATATATAACATTTATTTTGCTTAACAGTATTTAGTATACAAAGTATATACTGTCTTATCGCATTGGGTATCTTGAGCAGTCAAAATGGGTTACCTGGCACACTCTGACAGCACACATTTAAACCATCATCTTAGACAGATCTCTAGGTCATAGTTAACAGAAACCCCTTGTGGCAATAGAACAAATACAATAAACAGATATTAGACTCTTACAATATACAATATCAACCTAGTGGAAATTACAGGTCCTTTCCCTATCTTTAACTGGTAATCCCTTTGTAAAATGGCAGGCAGAGTTTGTAGAGAGCAGTAACACCTGAGAGTGTTTAAAACACAACAACTCTATCTGCTAATTTGAATAATGCTGTAGTAGTTCACAACGAAGAAGACTGTGTTTTCATCATTGATTCAAGCTGATTTAAGAGTGGGTTGTTTCCAGAAGGTGTGGTCCCACTGTCACTCTTGCCCTTGGCACTCCTTGTGCCACTGCTATGGTACGACTGCACAGTGAGTTGGATCAGGAACTCATCTGGATAAAACCCAATCTTCTCTTTTGGTCCGTTTGGTTTTCAGCTGCATCAGTTTCCTGTTCTGACTCACAGTGTTGCCTGCAAGCCAAAGGGAGCCAGAGTGCAAAGCGAGGAGCAAAATGGAACACCATGATCAGCAACTTGTTCCAGAATTGGTTTTGAACAAATTGTGAGACTGCAGGCAGAGTGAGGGATGGAGTTTCAGCCTTTATGTCTCAATTTCCTTTGGACTATTTGAGCAATAAGGATTTTACAACACAGTATAATGTTTCCATTACAAATCTCTGCTATGCATTATATTATAGCCTTTAAATTATCTTGAGCGTCTCATAGTGCTCTTGGTCTGGATGTTGATTCTGGCACTGTAAAACCCTGATTTTGCAGCAAACCCTGAGGTTTGCAGTGCAGTGTAGCTCATTGCATGAAATAGGCTTAACTGTCTTCTTATAAACATATCCGTGTTTTGTAGCAGGTGAAATGCAATGCACACCTTCAAAGATTCAGTGTCACTTCCACCTAGAAACAACCTTGGAGGTGTATTTCCTCATAGCTGGTGCTTACCTGATAATTATAGGGAGTAAATACTTGTTTTGAAAAAAGAAACAAAATTAGGACAGCTATTTCTGATCACATAATTCATCTTATTCTTTTTTTCTTTTGGTTAGCAAAAGAGGTTAAAATCTCTTATCAATATCAAGGTACATGATAAGGAAGATAAATTATTTGGAGCTTTTAAAGATAGCTCCCAGAGATAATTAAAAGCTTCCAAAGCATTTTAATTAGTAGACTGAAAATATTATAAATGAATATGAACTGCTAAGTTCAGTTAAGAGAATTTATTGAAATACTAGAAGTCTTTTGAAAATACAACTAGGAATTAAATATTCAAGGACTTTCTTTCCAAAGGATCTTTACAGTAGTGAAGAACTGGATAATGTTAACTAGTCTATCCTTTATAGTGTCCGTAGAAAGAGGCAGCTGGGGTAAAGAAGCTGTCACCAGCAGTTAGCTTCCTTGCTTGAAACTTCTCTGGACTTGAGAAATGACAAACAGCCAAGCTTTCTGTTTTCCCATGATTTTTGTCTCTCTCCTCCCATCATAGCTTTAATTCTAATTAACTTTCTTACTTTCCTATGTTACATGCACGTTACTGTGCTATCCTAGATCTATTCAACCTTCCCTCCTTGAAGGACTTGCTGAACTTTTTGAAGCTTGAGCCTCTCCTTAGGGACCAATAGATTTGAAATGTTCTCCAATGGCTCCTGTGACTCCTTTGGACCATGGCTCCACCACTTCCTTGTACAGCCTGTCCTAATGCTTCACCACTCTTTAAGGAAAGATTGTTTTCCTAATACCCAGTCTAAACCTTCCCTGGCACAACTTGAGGCCATTTCCTCTCAACCTATCACTTGTTACCTGGGAGAGAAGAGACCAACACCCACGCTGCTACAGCCTCCTTTTAGGTAGTTTTATAGAGCGATAAGGTCTTCCCTCAGCCTCCTCTTCTCCAGGCTAAACAATCACAGTTGTCTCAGCCACTCCTCATGACACTTGTTCACCAGACCCTTCACCAGCCTTGTTGCCCTCCTCTGGACACGCTCCAGACCCTCAATGTCCTTCTTGTACTGAGGAGCCCAAAACTGAACACAGGATTCAAGGTGCAGCCTCACCAGTGCCAATTATAGGAACACTAATCACTTCCCTGTTCCTGCTGGCCTCACCATTTCTGATACAAGCCAGCATGCTGTTGGTCTTCTTCAGTGTGACACCTGGGCACACTGCTGGCTCAAAAATCTAAATGATGGCTCTATTTCAAATATTTCCTTATTTCTGTTGATTCAGGAAAAAAAAAAAAAATCACAGAAAGGGTCATCAGGCACTGGAACAGGCTGCCCAGGAAGGTGGTTTAAATACCTCCATCCCTGGAGGTATTTAAAAGACGGGTAGACAAGGTGCTCAGGGACATGGTTTAGTGGCAGACAGGAATGGTTGGACGCGATGATCTAAGAGGTCTTTTCCAACCTTGTGATTCTATGATTCTGCTGCAGCCTTGATCACGAGCCCTGATACAGATGTAGGAAGCTGGGTGCAATCAACCCGTTCTTGAGAAGGAATTGATTGAGTTGGAGACAACTCTATCCTTTAGTCCCTGGTGACAGGGAATTGGTTCGGGCTGTCAGTGTTGGATGTTTGGCTGCTTGAGGGCAAGCTCAGAGCCTTGCACACCTCACACCCAGCGCAATGCGAGCAGCTATAGAACTGTCCCCACTGCCTGCAGCCACAGGGAAGGGGTGGATTCATCTACGCGGGACACTTTCAAAGCTCAGCTTGACAGGGCGCTGGACCATCTCGTTTAAACTATGGATCCTCTCGAAAGGTTGGACCAGATGATGCTTGAGGTCCCTTCCAACTTGCACTCAAAGGACGGGTTTTGGTTCTTTTGAGTGATTTTTAAAGGAGGAGGATGTTGTCTGATATGCTGCATGGGGTAAACTAGCATTTCGCTCGCTAATCCCTGGATGAGGTCCGCGCTAACTCCTGGCTGAGCTGCAAGAAGGGCGCCCAGCCGCTTCCCTGCCCATCAGGGGCTGCTCCGAGGGCAGCCACCGGCTCGGGCAGAGGCGTTGCCGCTTGCATAGGAGACGCCGACATTCGGGCTCGTCTTGAATTGTAACTTCTGAAGCGTTTTAAATGGAAACGAGCTCCTGGAGCGGGCACCCCCGGGACAGCAGCTGGGCTCGGTGCGGGAGCGCCCGCTCACACGCGGGGAACCCCCCCCCCCCCGGCTACCCCGCCCCCCGAGGGCAGTGGGACTGCCGGCTTCCCCGCCGCCGCCTTGCAGGTGAACGCGCGGGACCGTACCAACCCCATCTCGGGGGGGGAGCCTAGGGCTTTCCTCTCCTCCACCCCCTCTTGCACCGCCCTAGTCCAAAGCAACCACGCGAAGAGCCGAGCCTGCCGAGCGGGATGCGAAACGCCGTTCGAGGGCAGAGCTCTTGGGGACAATAAACCGCTCCTTCCTCCTCCTCCTCCCCCTCCCTTTGGAAGTAGTACTTGCCATCCCCTCCCGCTGGTTGACTGCAGCAAAATGGAACGTACCAACGCCTCCAACGGAGTGGGGGGGGGCGCGTGGGGCGGCCGGGCTTCCCCGCGGGCTCAGCGGAGCGGCGAGAGGGCAGAGGCGGCGGCCGCAGGAGGCAGGGCGGCGCGGAGCCCGGCGGCCGCAGGGTTAATGGGCTGGGCGAGCGGCCGCGTTCGGGCAGGGGAGGAAGGGCGAGTCCCGGTTCCTCCCCGCTCGGTGCGTGTGCGAGAGGCAGCGCGCTGCGAGCCGGGCGTGCGCGAAGGGGCAGCAGCAGCCGCCACCGCCGTCCTCCTTGCTCGCCTCCCTCGCTGCTCTCAGCGCCGCCGATGTCGCCGCGGGGCCGGTGAGTCCGCGCCTGGATGCTCATCTCCTTCTCCTCTCTTCCCTCCCGCAGGCGGCGGCGGCGGCGGCGGCAGCAGCGGCTCCTTCTCAGCTCCCGGCCGCCTCCGAAGGGATGCTGGAGAAACTAGAGCTCGAAGATGAAGGTAAAAATCCAAGGAAAGGGGGGTGGGTGGGGGGGAGGGAGGGGCACCCCGATACCCCGGCATCCCGGTAACCCGAGGCACCTCCGGCACTTCGGGGTACTCCCGGGCATCCCGATACCCCGGGCATCCCGGTACCCCGGGGCACTCCCGGGCACGCCGGTACCCCGAGCATCCCTGCACCCCGGGTATCCCTGCATGCCGGTACCCCGGGCACCTCGGCATCCCAGGGTCCGGGCAGCGGGAGGGGAGCGGAGAGCCTGCGCTCGCCGTGTCCTTGCAGAGCGGGTCGCAGCCTTCTCCTCCCCCTTTTCCCGATCCCTTTGCGGCGCTTTGTTCCTGCGGTCTGGAGGCAGTGGATCCCCGCGGCCGGGGTCGCTGGCACCGAGGAGGGCAGCTTCCACAGCATCCCCTCCTCCTCCCGCTAAAACACTCATTCTTCTCGAACCAGTCTGTGATACCAAATATAGACTCTGAGAGCGAAGTGCAGGCAATGACGGGAAGCGTTTTTTCAACTAGAGCTTCTACTCCTTATGGATACGCACACGTTTGTCTAAAGCAGACAGCCATAAACTGGATTTTCCTTCTGTAGCTGCTTTCTTGCGTTGTTCTGTGCTGCCTTGTGGAGAGCTGCAGTTGTAACAGAGCAGGCTGTTCTTGATAGGGGAACTCCGTGTGAGTTCTTGTGTCTTGCAGGCACTAAACTCTGCTGTGGAGAAGCACGGATGTGTTTTCTGGAACTTGCACAAAGCGTTCGCCTAACCTCTGAAAAATCCACATTGAATATCTTGAGTCTTCATTTTCAGAAAGGATTAAGCTAGTGGATGCGAACGTGGACGCCGAGCGAATCCCTAGGCTTGATGTTGTGGAGTGGCTAAGACTTTCTAGTGTTTTTCTGTAGTTGATAACTGCTATTGTAAAATGTAGGACAAATATTTAAGGAAAGCTTTGAAAATAGTAAGCTGAGTCATTCCGTGAAAAGAAGTATCTAAGCCGGTATGGTAATAAGCCAGCTTCTTAGTTACTAGCTGCTGTCTGCAGTTGTGGGACTGGTCTCCAAAAGTAACACCTCTTATTTTAAGCTTTCTGTATGCGAGGAAAGGAAGCTTTGAACAATTGCATTCTTTAAACTTTTTTTTAGGAGTCCAGACAGAGTTTGAATTGCAGTGAAATACTTGCACCTTTGTGAATCTTGAACGTGATTAAATATGAATTTTTGGTGCAAGGGATTTGTTGCTACCTTGTAGCTTTTTTTCCATCACACTGTTTAGCTTATCTGTAGTTTGGCCTTCAGTCTATACTTTTGAAGAGTTGAGACAGTTACCAACTGAAGTATTTTAGCATAAAGCTTTTTACTGCTAGATAGGAGATCTTAAAACCTGCTGAATCACTTAATAGTTAACCTATTCAAAAATCTATTTTAACCATCTCATAAATTTAGATATCTGAAAAGGATGTCTAGGTTAAAAGAAATAAGAAACAACTCGATTTTGAAATGTCTTTACAATTTTAACAGTGTAGTGTAGTGTTATTTGGAGACACTCAGGCAGAATATCTTTATGTGCCTTCTAAAACACTGCAATAAGATAACCCGAGTTCTTCAGAAAGTTTTATGTTTTGTTTTGGTTTTTTTTTTCCCTGTTTTTTAAGCTTCTGCTTCACTTTGTCTCTGAATTGATTTAGCTTTAAAGTTAAGGCTTTGTCTGTGGGTACTCGGGCTGGGTGGGTGAGAGCAGTTCAGGGATCTATCAAAAGAAAAAGCCTAATAGCAAACCTGTGACCAGTTTAAAGTAGTAAGAATTTTGAAAAGAAGTAGTTGCCTTACTAGCCTTTAAGACTCTACAGAAACCTAGTTTTATGCCTAATTTTAAAGCCAGGTGGAAAGGATGTAGAGTGCTGTATTCAGAAGGGAAGATGCAAGTAAAATTAGGAGCATGAGTGTCAGACCAAAACTTACTGTCCAGAAAGCTTCTATATGAGCCCAATAGAAGAATCACAGGAAACTGAGATGCAGATGGAAATGCAGTAGTTTAGTTGCAGTATGTATTTTATGACCTAAATTTTTGCACTAGTTGCTGTAGTTGTGGTTGAGCAGAAGTAAAATGACACGCGATGGTGTTCACTTTTTTGGTTGTATGGCAAGGAGTAAGTGCTCAGAAGCTGAGAAACTTTGAGATCTTGATAAGGTGTCATTAAGTAGCTGTGGCCACACTGTAACTGATGACCTTTTATCAAGCTTAAAGTCTCTTCACTGATGCCTAAAATTGTGAGTTAAATGAGAAATTTGAAACTTGTTTGAAACTGCTTTCCTGACTGCCTCTACTTTTGAGTATTTGCTCTTTCTAACTTTCCTGTTTCTGTATCCATCAAAAGTTGCTATTACCTTGTGTATCAAATTATGCTGCAGTTTTCTTGAAACAGAGAGCTTAATAAAAAGAGCCAAAAATTGAGGCTGTGTGCACTGAATGCCATCCAGTATGCTGAAATGAATATTTGTTTGTCGCTCTCCTCAAAGATTATACAGATGAGAATGTGAGAGCACAGAAGATATTAATTTAATTTGGATTCTAATTAAGAGGGTTAAATTGAAAAAAAAAGGTATTAGAAAGATTTATAGTCTAAGTAGTACTGTAATGAAATATGCAGAGTTTAGCCTGATGATGTGATTTCTGAATAAAATAGTACTGGCAGCTGAAGGGCAATTTTATTATTATATGCAGTATATATACACACTCAAGTATATATATACTGAAGAATCTACGTAAACTATTCTGTACATAATTAGGGTGGGATGGTATTAGACACATAGGAAAAAAATGCTGGTCATGGTTTTGGTTTAAAACATCTTTATTTCATATACCTGGCCGGATTGTCTAGGACCAGTGCCACTTCTTATTGATGGTTCACTAGTTCTATCTAGCATTGGCTTAAAAATACTGTTCCTGTGATGCGTGAGAGCAAATCTTAGTGAGATGTTGTTAAACAGCATCAACTGCATGGCAGTGGAAATAGGACAGGCTGCAGGCTGATTATGTGCGCAGAGAAGCAGGACTGGATAGGCCGGTGGGTATTTGTTTTATTTAGGACTCCCTAAAGGACCTTTTCCCAACAGCAATCAGAGCAGGAAAGTAAAAACTCTCATGTAAGAAGTCCAGAGTTTCTTTTTAACTGAAGGATGCTCTGTTAAAAAATCATCAGAAAACTTAACAGAGTAAAATATTTTGAACTCATCTTGCTCAGTATTCCTTGGATATTGCTATGTATCCTCAGAGAGTATAAAAACTAATTGTTTGATGGATTTGGAGTTTGTCATTGTAACTTGAAGTAGATTAGTACTGAGAAACATTCTCATGAATGTCTATAAACTATCAACAACTGGTTGTTCAGCTCTAGTGTTCATGCAGTCATGTTTCTATTTTAAGGTTTTTATTCCTGCTGATCAATATCGAGAGTTGTTCTGGGGTTTATTTTGTGGAAGATGCTATGAGCTTGGAAGAAATGCAAGTTGAAATTATTCTGAAGATCTAATATGAAAGAGAGTTCTAGTTAACGATTTACACTACTAGCTTTAATTTGTTAAGCTGGAATTCGAGAAATGGTTGTGTTCCAACAGCTACCTGTGCTATGAGAGGAGAAACTGGATTAGAGTAGCAATCGCATGCCTGTCAATTGCATTGATTTAATTGGTATAGTTCTAGCATACTATTTTGGAAACTAGTTTTGTTGCAGTGTTGCCTCCCATCTGTGTTAACCTCTTAGAATCATAGAATGGCTTGGGTTGGAAAGGACCTTTACAGGTCATCTAGTCCAGTCCCCCTGCAGAAGCAGAGACGTCTTTAACTTGATTGGGTTGCACATAGCCCCATCCAACCTGACCTTGAATTTTTCCAAGGATGGGCCCTCCACTGCCTCCCTGGGCAACCTGTTCTAGTATTACACCACCCTCACTGTGAAAAATGTCTTCCTTACATCAAGTCTATATCTACCCTTGCTTACTTTAAAACCATTACTCCTTGTCTTCTCACAACAGGCCTTGTTAGATCTCTTCGATTTGCTTGGCTTGGGTAATGAAGCAGTAGCTACCAGAAGCAGAATTAACGTCTTCTCTGTAGCATCTGCTAACTCATGGAGTCTTTCCAAGATATTTTCTGCAGGCAGAGTTAGTTAATTGCAGGGTTCTTATGTATCTGTGCCGAGTTCCTAGTCTGGAAAAAAAATTCCATGAAGCGTATGCAGCAATTGTAGTGTCACTGTCTGGGCAACATTCACTCTTGAATGCTCCTCTTCTCTGGGTTGTTGCACAAAGCAGCATTTAGCCAGTTATTTGATAAACAGTTTGCATTAGGGTGGAATCTCTCCTAGTCTGCTCTGGCCTTCATCTTGGTCTTCCTGTAACATCGATGTCTCCTGCCATGTGTTCCTTCCTGGCTGTCTCCTGAAATGGACTTTCACCATAATTGCATCTCCTCTTAACTAATTGTGTCTGGGGTCATTCCTTCCCTGCTCTACAGACTTTCTTATTGTTTTGCATTAAAAGTAGTTTCTTATCGAGCTCTTCCTGTCTGCCAGCCTCCCGCTGCCAACTAAATGTCTGAATCAAGGTAGGAAAATGGATGCCACTATTTCTGGGGCCAAAATAGTTTAAACCAGCTTGTGATAATGTTCACGTTATAATAGGTTTTATTTAAATCTCAAGACTGAAGGATCAAGTGCTGAGGTTAGGAGATGGTAAAGTTAAAGCATTCTGTTGCAACTGGAATTAATTTCTAATACACGTTCATTATGTGATTATTAAAGCTGATGCTCTCTAGAGTACAGAAACAGCATTTTGCCACAAGATTTGCTTTGAGATATCTGGGTACGTGGAGGTGGTGATAAAGGATCTTTTACATGAGCTTTTCCACAGCAGATTAGAACCCTAAGTGGACATAGCAAGAAATTATTAAGGAGAGATGATAATTTGTTTTAATGGATTTCTTATGGTTTTAGAGTTTGGGATTACATTCTCTTCCTGCTTTAGAATTGCTCTGAAGTGTAATATGAGGCACAATAGCAGATTCTAAAAACCCTGATTACTACTGTGTGCTTTTTGTCCTGTCTATTTGATCTGAAGTGATACTGAACAATTGCATTTGAATTTATAGACGACTGCTTATACCGCTGAATTCACTCAGCTTGTATTTTTCTGTCATTTTGCAGCAAAGAATTTCAGGAGGGCTATGGGCTTTCCTGTCATGTGCTTCACAGAGTTGTTAAAGAGTAATGTATGTGGAGTATTAAAATATTCTGCTTTATTAGTTTATGCAAGAAATTATGATCAGGTGCTCACCTGTCCTAGGCGAACTCTTGTCTTTTGTCTGCCAGTTGGCTGTATTGTAACATTGTAGATTATATTTTTTTTGTCATGGAAATGTCCATCTTTAAAGCTGAAAATTATGTATAAAACGATAGGTAATTGAAAGTATGGAACTTTAATTGAGTGGTGAAAAGGAAGCTATTGGGAGTTCTCTTGTCTTAGACTGTTCCTGCAGTCCACACACACATCTTTACTTTGTACAAGTACTGTACATGGTTCATCTTTTCAGCCCAGTACTCACTATCTTGAAGAAGTCCTAACTGTTTTCCTGCTCCTGTGAAAGATACGACTCTCATTCTTTATGTATTTAATCTTACATTGAAGAAGGCCCTGCTCTGTCTTGACTAGGAAATAACCAGTTCATAGCAGCTAAAGTATGCAGTCTTTCTCGGGAAACAAAACTTTTTAAGCTTTACCAGTCTAGGAAGTGATGTTTTAGTACAGCAAAAGATATAGCCCTGTTACACCAGGGGCTGTAAACTCTCTGCTTTGGATCTTGGGGGATGTAGGAACTTCTTGATGGAAAAGCTTTCGTAAAATTTTAATGTGGTCAAAATATCTATTTTCCCTAGCTTGTTCTTGGGAACAGGGAAACCTTTCTGGCTGAGACTTGTTAGGAAATAAACTATGGAAAAATACTTAGAATGGCAATGACATGCAGTCATTTTGGCAAAGCTGCGAGCAGCTGAAAGAAGTTTTACAGGAACTATTGGAACTGATTGTGTCCAGGTGGTGTTGCACCTGCTTGATTTGCAAACATCTTCTAAATGAAAGCCATTACTGGCCAGCAGCTCTTCTTGAGGAATATTGAGACAACCTGGTTTTCTCCTACACTTGACAGACATTACTGCTTCAGGTATATGCGTATATATTGGTATCTGTTGGCCAATGTTCAGTGCTGTTTTACAGTAACTTTCACTAGCCATTCTGGCAAGTGCTATCTCCTTCATCTGCATCAGATGAGAGACAGCGTCAGCTCTGCTAATCACTTCCATGCAGAACTTCCTTGGTCCAGAAGCAGTTTGGTTTGATAGTGGGCTATCACAGTTGGTAAACAACTGCTTGATACAAGGTTGAAGGCTTAAAACAATATTATCTCAACTTCCAACTGTCCCGAGAACTCCTTGATTTAGAGGTATTGTGTTTACAGCATTGCGTGCTTGAGTAATGATAGACATGAAAGATGTTACAATCTCTGTGTTGCCTTACAGATGGCTACAAGATGCTGTCACTTGCCTGTGACTGCTTTGCTGAGCATTACCAGGACAGCGTAGGGTGGATATATCTAGAGTCCTTTTCTGAGGAAACTTTCTAAGCAGTGGTCTGCAATGTTCTATCTGATGAGCTTCTTCAGTGCTCTGTGTATGCAGGGAGGACAGTACAGGTGAAGCAGTATTTTTGTCTTCATAGCTGCTTAATCTCAACTGTTAGATTTGGCTGTTTTGGTCAAGTCAGTATTCTTGGAAGACTTTGTCCCTTGGGACATGACTGAGTACGAAATGAAGGTGACTTAGTTTAACCTGAAGTAATGCCAATGTGACAAGAATGACAGCAGAGTGTTTGCATAAATTGGCTCAATCTAGCTGTTGCTAAACAATCACAATAAATGTTTCAGCTTACTAATTATCTGCAACAGTTGTGGCTGTCCTTTAAGATAGGACGTTTTGTAACGTGTACGGTGTTTTTGATAACTTGAGGGTGGATGATCACAGGGCTTTGTCTGTGGAGCCTTTCTTTAAGTCAGGTCACTTATATCAGCACTGCTTTTTCTTAGGAGCTTGCTCTTTGGGTAGCACTTAAGCTGTCTGTAGTTCCCTTATTGATTTGAATATTCTAACTTCCAGAACTTACAACTTTACTAGCATTGTGTGGGTTTGGAGGGAAGTAGAGAGATCCAAAACGTCTTAAGGAGTTCCAGTGTAAATACAGGAGTTGATGGTACTGTTTTTCATAACAGTTCTTGCATCTCGAAGCAAAATATTCCTCTCCTTACAGAGGCTGTTTGCCTTTGGACATGGGTTGTGGTGGGCTTTATGGCTCTTCTACAAGTAGAGAAGACTGACAAAAGGGAAAAAAAAGGAGTTTGGGGGAAATCCTTCTGTGGAAGGGTTGAACCAATGGCTAGGATTAACATATAGGCAAAACAGTTCAATACAAATAACAAACTTAACTATATTGGAGCAAAGTTGAATTTGACTTTTAGCCAGCTTGGCATTTAGCTAAAACTTTGGAAGGCTTAAATAGCCTTGTTCTTCTAAGTGTGAACCACATCTAAGAGGTTTTTAAATATGATGTGAATACCTTCAAGGAAGCTTTTGGATACAAATTGAATAAATCTAACTTGGTTTTGGATTCTTTCCTCCTCTCCTGAATTTTAGATGGATCTGGCTGTTTTATGTGAACCAGTTTGGTGAATTTTCCAGTTTTGACTGTGGCAGAACTTAAATGGCATCCTTGCATTTTGTATAAAAGCAATTTTCATATGCTGTAGACCAGTGGTTGTTATTTGTGATATGATTTTTTTTTTCCTTTTTTTAAGGGTGTTTTTTTTAAAGTTATTTTTGGCAATATTATTTTGCTTTTCTGTATTGTGACTGAGTGTTTAGTTCTAATGCTGGACATTGTAAGAAACAGAAACAAACTTCCTTTTTCTCTCACATTCCCTTACATGGTCGTATTCTGTTCTGCTGCTTACTCTGATGCATTTCTGCTGATGCAAAAATACAGAGGAAGAGGATACCTGAGGTGTTGGAGAAAAGACCAAACTGGGATAGACAGAAAAGGGTCATTCATGAGACTGGGACTATAGAACTTGTATTAAAAGAGAAAACTAAAAGGCTTTGCTCATTTAACTCAGTAAAAGGAAAGCCAAGAAGGGTTGTGATAACACTGTATGTATGAAAACATCCTGTATAGAGTGGGAAGGGGATAAGAACCAAGGAGGAAAATTAACTGAAGAGCAACATTGGCACAAGAACAAATGGATATAAGCTCTTCCTGTGTAAGCTTTGGAGTATTATAGTATTCTAACTTGCAGAATAGTTACTGTAGGAGTGGGTTTGTCAGATAGACTTCTAATGCTTTGAGGTCAGCAGGATCACTCAGTGAAAGGGATTGTGTGGTTGCTTTTAATAGAAGACAGAGCGCCAGAGTGCAGAAGGTCAGTGCTTTGCTCTTCACAAGCAGTTTCATGTATCTCTCCTGCCATAGTCTTGCTTGAAAATACTCCCTGGTATTTTTAAGCCACTTATTTTAAAAACAAAAAAAACCAAAAAACCCAAAACAACAGCAAAAAACCAACAAAAAAACCTCAAAGCAAAAAACCAAAATCCCAGTGGTGCACTGTGCGGTCATCATGTGAGTTCAGAGGAAGATCACCTTTGGGTGAAGCTTATCTGTAATACAGAGAATGGATCAATAAATCTAAACTAGATTCCAGAGAAATGTATCTGAATATACTGTACGGAATGTGTTTTGAATGTCGTCTGCTTTAGTTAGGATACTGCTAATTCTTTTAATATATAGCTTCAAGCTGCACCTGCCATTAGGTAAATCTCTTAAGTGTTATACTGAAACAGAACACTTCATAATCTATTAAACTGCGCGTACAGATTCATAGAGAGTAATTAGAGGTAATAGCAGTAATAGCTATTTAGAAAATGCTGGTGTGCATAGGGAGGGAAGGAGAAAACATGGCTAAGGGTAGACAAGAGAGAAATGAAAAGGTAAATAATTATTAAAAGCTTCAAGTTAAGATACTGTAACTAGTCATTCAGGATTTGACACCAACAGTTTATTAGACCTGACGAAACTGATTCTGCAGCGTAGTCAAAAGTCCTAAAGATTTAGGCCTAAAAATTGATTTCTTTAAAACATTATATAACTGATGCTTTAAGTTTTAGGTTGTTAGTCTTCAGTGGAAGATCACCTAAAGATCAGATACTTGCCCTGTCCAGTAAGGATACAACTGTGGCTTCTGAAGATGTGCACTCACTTTGAAAAAGCTTGTCTTGTGAATAATAGTTTGGTTAAGCTGCTTGTTTGGGTTTGATCTTAAACGAATTCCTAGGAGACTTAAATGTCTCTTTTTTAAAGTGTGCGCCATGTATGTAGTAGGACTTAAGCTTGCTTTAAAGAAATAATACAATTTCTAATTGTTTCCCATCATCTGGTATAGAACTAAGGTTGCCAGCTGCTTTATTCTTTTACGCATTGCATACCTTAAACCTTCCCTGAATTCAACTCTCCAGCGTATGGTTGCTGATACTAATATTCAGAAGCTGAATACCATTTTTAGTTTCTTGTGGCCTGTGTCTTGCAATCTTGAAGAGCATGCCTGCATTCCAGACAGGCGACATCTTAAATTAGATCTTTGTTTGGGATGCTTAGGGGAAAATCCTGGTGCTTCTGGTCAAGGGGATCTCTTGAACATGTTTTAGAAAATTCTTCAGATCAACTTTATTTATACTGTGGTGAAAAATCTTAGAAGCATTACTAGGTTGCAGGCTGAAGCTGCTACTTTTATTCACGAAACCGCAGAGATGTAGCTTACATCAAAGTTCAGACCTTTAATTTTGACCAAAAGTTGATTTAAGGGGTAGTGAGCGGTTTTGTAAGTATTCAGTTGGACCTCTGATGCTGTTTACCAGTTAGTCCCTAAACAAGGCAGCTCTTGCTTGTAAACAAATAAGTTTCTCTGCCTGCCTGGACAAGAAACTTCAGAGTTACTATGATTAGCTCTGGAATGTGAAGTTTCTTAAGCTGCTCATCACTTTTTTTTTGTCTGCTTCAAGTCTCATGTAATCGTTTGCTTATCAAGTGGAGAGCTGCGAAGAAAGAGAAATGTTAGCTTCTCAGCCCATTTACCAGCACTTACTAATTGCAAAATAGAGAAACAAAATTCAGTGCAGGATTTTGAAGTGTGCTATGAATATGAGGAAGACTGAAACAACATCTGAATTTTTTATTGTTTCAGCCAGCTATTTCTATTACTTTTCTCTTACAAGTCTTAGCTACTACTGAGTTTTGAAGAAGTGGAGATACTTAAGCCTTAAAACTAGAGCAGTGGATCTCTTGAAGTATTGTCAGGAACTAGTAACCCATCTTTGTTCTTCACTAAAGCAGGATGTGCTTATGCAGTTGCAGGCGCTTGTCTCATTCCGTGTTTAAGACCTTTAAGGAAGGAGACTATGCAGTGTTCTAAGGTTGCTTTGTTCTGTCTGACCAGCTTCTGGAATGCATTAATGGCTCTCGATGGCTGGGGTGGGTCTTTTGCTTGCTTGTTATTTCATTTAAGTAAACTGTGCCTTTTCTTCCCTATTTCTGCTATAGCAAGTCATATTAATAACAGAGTAGTTCTTTCACAGCAATGGTGATGTTTAGTCACTCCCCTAATTTGCACTTATCCACTTAAGTGTTCCTTTCAGATTCTGGTATTCTCTGGAAGATCATATTGACTCCACTTGTGAAATCAGTTTGATGATACAGTGAGGATTAAAGTCTTGCATCCATTCCTGATTCTTACTGCAAACTCTTCGTAGTATGTTCTATCACTGTCTTGAAGATCACTAAGGAAAAATGCTGGATAAAATGAAGCTCATATCCTCTGAGACTCTTGCAGTCTTTTCCCATGAAATATCAAGCTACTACTAAAAGCTCTTCCAGAGTGACTGGAAGACGTAGCATGGACCTGCATGCCATTCTGCACTAGCTGATTTGTGTAAGATGGACCTTACAAATGTTCCAGCTTTGAGAAGAGTTTGAACTGGAGTTCATATCTTCTTAAAAAAAAAAAATAGTTGTCATCCAGACTTGCAAACCGACTGAACAAAAAAGGCGTCGTACTAGTTTTGCAGCAGCCTGGATTACTTGTCTGCAGCTGCCTTCTGGTGTTTCTACCATATCTTTTCCATATGTAGCAGTAGCCAAACTTGCTTTGAAATCAGTGTCTCAAGAGTATTGCGTGTTTTTTTATTTTATTTTATCTACTCTCTTTTTTTCATCTGGTTGATTATTTTATCCTTAATAAAAACTGATTAGACTGACCTGATCTCGAAACAACCACATTGGCTTTCTTCTTTGCTTTTGAGGAGCTGCTTCTGTAGGTACTTACAAATACACAGGTTTTAATAACTTGCTTCCATACATACCTAAGAATTCTGATTGTTTTTTTTAATTTGTTTGGCTCTGCTCTTGACTGGTACTGTATCTAATCCTTCATGAACTCGCCGAGTTCAGAAATGGTTGTTGTAACTAAGGTGACTCCTCTTCACACATGTAATGACCTGCTGTCTTGCATCAAGCAACTCCTTGTGACAAGGGGAGAAAACATCTCAATTACCTTAATGGTCTGAAGTGACTGAACAGTTGCACAAACTCTAGAATTCAAAAGACATATTAAAACACGTGAAAAAAATGTGTAAATGCAGGCAATCCTTTGAACTGTTGTGTTCAAAAGTGTCTTAAGCAATTACAAATATAATTCTTTGAAATCTTTCAGGATGTGTTATGGTTTCTTTTATCTTGTCACTGTTATTGGAAGTTATTATTAACCTTTTTCTGAAGACTCAAGCGACATGACTGTGCAGTCATTTATTCATTTTCATTTGCCTGTTATTGTACCTAATTTCCCCTCTATTTTTGTGTGCCTCTACATGCTCTTCCTGTTTGTAGGACGAGATACAGTTATCAGGGCAGAGCTTACTTACTCTAATATTGTCCCTGTGGGCTCATGCTTCTTTTTAAAATCCTATTCTTCCTGTCACGTCATGTATTCGTGCTGTAATATGCAATTGAATTAATAGTGGGTCACTGAAGAAGCTTCTGATACTGATCTCTAGACACACTTCCTATCGCTTTGTATCAGAGTATCGTACCTCTGCAAATTTACCACAGTCTTTCTTTAGCTGCCAGCTCCTGCATTCCTTTAGATCAGGGTGGGAAATGTTCAATCTGCAACATCCATATCATATAGCCTGTGGCTGCATGTTTAATGCTACTGTGTCACTTTAATGTGTGGTCTGCCAGGATATTTTAAATCCATTTGCAGCTTCCAGAAGTTAAAAAAAAAAAGTCTTTATCACTACCTCCTCTTTTTTTGGTTCCTTGCATTTGAAATCCTTTCGGCTTCTAGTAGACTAGTCAACTCCTATCTCTGTCATTGTATTACTTCCTATGTATTAGGCTTTAAACCTGTATGGTTTTTCCATTCTCAAAGTGGTGGTAGTTCTTTGCTACCATGGCTTGTCATCTCTGCAACAAAGTTGTGTCACAGCTGTTGTGAAAACTTAATGATTTATTTTCTGCCACTTAAAGTGGGAATCCTTGTAGCCATCTCTTCCCACTTTATCCATGTGTGGACTGTTCGGTGGATGAGAAAACGGTTGGATGGTCGCATTCAGAGAGTAGTGGTCAATGGCTCAATGTCCAGATGGAGATCCGTGACAAGTGGTGTCCCTCAAGGGTCCATATTGGGACCAGTGCTGTTTAATATCTTCACCAATGATATTGACAGCGAGATTGAGTGCACCCTCAGCAAGTTTGCAGATGACACTAAGCTGAGTGGTGCAGTTGCCACATGAGAAGGATGGGGTGTCATCCAGAGGGACCTGGACAGGCTGGAGAAGTGGACCTGTGAGAACCTCATGAGGTTCAACAGGGCCAAGTGCAAGATCCTACACCTGGGTCAGGGCAATCCCCAGTTTCAATAGAGGATGGGGGATGATATGATTGAGAGCAGCCCTGCAGAGAAGGACTTGAGGGACCTGGTTGATGAGAAGCTCAACATGAGAAGCCGGCAGTGTGCACTCGCAGCCCGTATCCTGGGCTGCATCAAAAGAATCATGGCCAGCAAGTCGAAGGAGGTGATTCTGCCCCTGTAGTCCTTTCTTTTGAGACCTCATCTGGAGTACTGTGTCCAGTTCAGGGGTTGTTCAGCCTGAAGAAGAGAAGGCTCTGAGGAGATCTTGTAGCAACCTTCCAGTACCTGAAAGGGGCTACAAGAAATCTGGGAAGGGACTGTTTACAAAAGCTTGTAGTGATGGGACTAGGGGCAATGGGTATAAACTGGAGAGGGGCAGATTTAGACTAGACAAAAGTAGGAACTGCCTCAGGATGAGAGTGGTGAGGCACTGGAACAGATTTCCCAGGGAAGTTGTGGCTGCCCCATTCCTGGAGGTGTTCAAGGCCAGGTTGGATGGGGCCTTGGGCAGCCTGATCTAGTGCGATGTGTCCCTGCCCATGGCAGGGGGATTGGAGCTAGATGATCTTTAAGGTCCTTTCCAGCCCAAATTATTCTATGATTCTATGATCTCCTTTTCCCCCTCAGTCTAACCTGTGACTGATTACACAGGTGGTTATTTTGGTGGGGCATTTTTTGTTTTGCTGAGAAAATTTCCTCTTGTATAAACAGAAATCAAATTATATAGCACAACATCACTGCTTGTTTCAGTGCTTGCCTTTCTTAAACTATGTTAGTATTCTTTTCCTACCAAGTCCAACATTGATTCAGCTTCTGGTGCCTTATTTCTTGCACACTGTTTTCAGTGTTCTTGGCTCTTTAGCAGACAGCTCAGCAGACTGAGAAGTCATGCCCTCTTACTGCCTTGTTCTTTGACAAAGTAGTAGTTTCTTGTTCTGCTCTCCCAGTCCCTCAGTTCCCTTGCTTTTCACAGGATATACCATGTACATTTTAATTTGTCTGTGGATCATTCAAATCTTTCTAAAAATCTAACAAATTAATGATATTTCTCTTGCAGAGCGTATATTGAAGTAAACCTGTTGTTCATTATTGCAGCAACATGCCATACAAGGCGTAGTACTGGCTTCCTTTTCAGCATCTGTTCCTGGCTGTCCTTTAGATGAGAAATGCCGATAAAATCCTACCTGTACATTTGATTCCTGGAACATTGTTCTTGAAATCCCACTACTTCATTCAAATGCCTCCATTTCCCTTAAAAATCATGTTTCAAGGGCTGTTGATAAGCTTGTAGACTCCTCTGAGGAACAGTTTGCAGTTCTTGCCGTGTAGTGTCATTGTTGCTCTTGGAGTGGATTAACTATATCTGTTCTGGATGTGTTTTTAGATCTATTAGAGGTGTTGTGTTAATGGTTTATATGAGAACTACTACTACCTCCTTCTTTCTGAAAGTTGTGGGAGAGATTGTCAAGGATATCAAGGACCTCATCTAGTAAGTTCAGACTAGGGGCGAACAGAAACTTTTATAGTCAGTTTTGGTGACAAATTTCAGGTAAAAATAGAACCATAGAACCACTAGATTGGAAAGGACCCACTGGATCATCGAGTCCAACCATTCCTATCAGTCCCTAAACCATGCCCCTAAGCACCTCATCCGCCCGTCCCTTAAACACCTCCAGGGAAGGTGACTCAACCACATCCCTGGGCAGCCTGTTCCAGTGCCCAATGACCCTTTCTGTGAAAAGTTTTTTCCTGATGTCCAGCCTGAACCTCCCCTGGTGGAGCTTCAGGCCATTCCCCCTTGTCCTGTCCACTGTCACTTGGGAGAAGAGGCCATCTCCCTCCTCTCCACAACCTTCTTTCAAGTAGTTGTAGAGAGCAATAAGGTCTCCCCTCAGCCTCCTCTTCTCCAGGCTAAACAACCCCAGCTCTCTCAGCCGCTCCTCGTAAGACTTGTTCTCCATCCCCTCACCAGCTTCATTGCTCTTCTCTGGACACGCTCCAGAGCCTCAACATCCTTCTTGTGGTGAGGGGCCCAGAACTGAACACAGTACTCGAGGTGCAGTCTCACCAGTGCCGAGTGCAGAGGGAGAATAACCTCCCTGGGCCTGCTGGTCATGCCGTTTCTGATACAAGCCAAGATGCCATTGGCCTTCTTGGCCAATGTCAACCAACACCCCCAGGTCCTTCTCCTCCAGGCAGCTTTCTAGCCAGACTTCTCCCAGTCTGTAGCACTGCATAGGGTTATTGTGTTCCAAGTGCAGGACCCGGCATTTGGCCTTGTTGAACCTCATGCCATTGGTCTCAGCCCAGTGTTCCAGCCTGTTCACATCCCTTTCAGAGCCTCCCTACCCTCCATCAGATCCACGTTTCCACCCAGCTTAGTGTCGTCCGCAAACTTGCTAAGGGTGCACTCAATGATTTCATCCAGGTCAATGATAAAGACATTGAACAGAGCTGGACCCAGTACTGAGCCCTGAGGAACCCCACTTGTAACTGGCCTCCAGCTGGAGTTAACTCCATTTACCACCACTCTCTGCAGGCAAAAGAACAATTTACAAGGTTGATGACGTATTTTACCTACTGTGTGTTTTGCCAAGGGTTATCTGTGACGGCAGGGTAACTCGCACTAGCTTATTGAAGTGACTTGTCACCCTGGTGTCTTCTAGTGCCATTTGACGTAGCTGACCTAATGGCTTGCTGCCCCAGCAAGGATGGTGTCCGTGTACTGTACGGCTTCTAGTGTAAGGGAAGGGCAGGAATAATCTGCTCACCACATGGCTAGATATGGGAGCAAAATAGACCTAAAACTGGCACCATCTGGAAGCTGATAACTTGTGACAAATTTGGCTTTTCTAGCCAACTTGTGGAGCAGTTCTGTATAAATCCAGAAGCAGTGTGAGAGAGGGAATGGAACCACGAAGCCAGCACAAGGGGATCAGCAGCTGCTGCTACTACTATTCTGTGCTGTGGCTTGTGCTGCTGTGGAGCCACATCTTTAGAAGTGGCCTTTGAAAGAGTTATTGTGTGTATGCTGACAAAGGAGTGTTGGGAAGGCATGTGAAAAATTTATCTTTTAAGTTGCAGCTGAAGCCAGATGTACAGGAACAATTCTCCAGTGCTTGTTTTCACTGTGATGATGTTTATTTGTCTAAGGGTTTGTTATTTTTGTTAACAGAAGACTTAATTATTTTACTTGATTAAGTGTTACAAGACAATAGTATAGAGTGCTTTTTTTGTGTTACAACGCCTCTATTGGAAATGTTTATCAGTGCAATTACACTGATTAACTTCACCTAATGTATTGCTGTTGGATCAGTTCTGTAGTAAACACTGGGATGAAAAATCTTTAATCTCTTAATGGTGACGTGTTAATTATCTTGCATCTGAAATGTCATATTCAACGTATGACTTGACTTCTTTTAAAGTAGGACTGTTACTTGGAGTAACCTAAAATACAGATGTTTATGTGTACAGTGTTTTTTTTTTTCCAATAACTATATTGGAAAATATAGTTAGTATTATTATGTTATTTAGTACATGTGAGAACATTATGAAAAACTGCATTTCTGCTCTTTCTCGTTTCCTTTTATCCACCATTTGAACTGGTTGTGGGGAGATCAAGATTAGTTAAGCTGAAGAGTCTGGTATTGGGAGTGCTTAGCACCTTCTGTAAGCAAACGCTAAGCTTTTAAAGTTGCACTGCTTCCCAGACTTATTCTGATTAAAAGTTGCAGGGGTGGTGGAGTTATTGTGTCTATATGTGACTTCTGTGTTTCTTCAAGTTGTTCACCTAGCAGGAGGGTTAGAGAAGTGTATTTTTACATACTGCTACCGGCTGTTTTTTCCCTACTTTTAAAGAGCTTTTAGATTTTGACAGTTAATTTCATAGTAAACTTAGAAATGTCAGTTATAGAAACTGTTGTTTAGGTCCATAAGAAGGGTTCTTTGTGTTCCTCAAACGTCAGAGGATCACTAGAGCTACCAGCTCTAAATCTAACCATGAGGAGCAGGGGTGCTTTAGAGGGCTGCAGCAGTGTGATTGTGGTCTGTGTTGGAATTAATGCAGATGAGAGAAAATAGTCTCTATGGAGCCCTCTGTCTTCCTTTCAAACGCTCCTGGAACCAGAGACCGAACTTGAGATGTGACTGGATATCAGTGCTGAAATACAAGGAGAATAGTGTAGCTGTGATACAAAATATGATAGGAGAGGTCATGATTTTGTGTTGTTGAAGTTATGAAGCACGTATCGTCTTGTTGTTGGGCCAGCCTAGTATGAATATAGCACAGAAGTACAGCCTGTGGTTGGCAGTAAACACTTCTGAGGAACTTTTATTAGTTTAAGTCACAGTATTTGGAGGCTTTTCAGTATGTGTTGAGCATATGTGTAAGTGCACATTTCTGTTCTCCATCTGCAGGTACTTCTCTTTTTTTTCCCCTCTTTTCTTTTTTTTTTTTTGAAAGCCTTTCTGAAGGGAAAGCTGAAGTAAAAATTCACTCTGTATGGTGGCAAAGGTATAATTTGAACTGAAGGTATCTGTTCACTAGATCTCTGCGGAATGGCTTCAGTAATCCTATGGAAGTTTCCTTTTCATTTATGAGGAGCATTCATGTGATAGTCCTACCATAGAGCTCTCTAAATAGACAGTTATACTTAGTACCAAGTCCCACTGCAAGCTCTGAGTCAGTGTTGATGAATTGTTAATCTGTTAAAAAAAAGGGCTGTGATGTATTTGTAAATAATGTTTCCTGCTGAAACAAAAAGTTCAAGCATGTATAATGTTACAGTGGGGAGTGAAAGGAAAGGAGTAAAAATCATTTGGTATTAAGTGGATAAGATTGGAGAGTGGCAGAAATGCTAATAGATTGATCTTCCATCGAAAGGATCTCTACTTGTAGGAATAAATAAAGTGCTGATACAGAGACAGACTTTACTTTGTAAGGGGCTCCATGACAAGGCTCTCATCTTCAGGTTAATGTTAGCGGTCAAAAATCCTGTAGCCTTTTAGGTGACTTCTGATTGTGCTCTATTAAACAAATGGAGAAAACAGCACTGGGGATTTGGATATTTTGCCTTCACCTGTGACTTGGGGAGAAGGGTTGTGTGTGGAGAATGTCTGCTTATGAAATGACTTTCAATGAATGAACACCCACATGGAAGTATATATTCAACTCCCCTGATCCTTCTGTAAATTAAGATACCTCCTGCTGGGAGCCTGCTCTGTGAGCCAACCGCCACATCATGAGCTGTAGGAAGCTGAGGTTTGGCTGGAGGCACTGTCCTAAGTCTTGGTCTGGACCTAAGCTAAGGTCCAGCACATGTATTCGACAAGGCTTATCTGCAGCTGCCTTTGCCATGTCAGGGCAACCCTAATTGTCTGGTGCCATTCTGTCTTCCCACTCTTTGCAAAAGCTGTTGCAGCAGCAATATGGGAAAGGCATACATTGAGCATCTGACCAAAGGAGAAGGAATACAGTTGACAGGAATGTCAAAACCAGACTGTGCTTAGCACTGCTATGACTCTAGTTCAGCTTCCAAGGAGAAGGATGACTCAGGAAGTCCCTGATCTAAGAAGCTGGACTGTAACAGCTAGTCTTCCCCCTCTGTGGCCCGTCAGTGTGACTCAACTTAGGACATATTAAGCATTAAATTAGTATGACTGGACTTCTGTGAGTGAGTCGTCTTATGCAGATCTAATTTCGGATACCTCAGTCACTTCCTCAATTGGGAACAGAGATTTTTATGTCACCTCTTGTTCAGATAGTCCACCATTGTCATTGCAACATCCAAATATGTTACTGATTTTATGGTGAAAGAATGGTTACTGCATGTTGTGTGGATGATCTCCTATGCAGATCAGGACACGCAGCAGCTGAGTGAGGTTTTAAGTCAAGCAGAAGGGCATCTGTTCGTGTTCACCTAAAAGGAGTACTACTTTGCAGGTGCTGGATAAGACTGCAGAAGCTTAATAGTAGCTGGAAAGGATGATCTTTTATCAGAAAAGCAACTAAGACTGGAACTAGAAAATAAATGGGTAATAAAGTAGAAATATCCTTATGGGGATTAGGGTGTTTGTATTTGATTATTTGTATTTGCAGCACAGTAGTGGTTTGATACAACCAAATGCAGTAAATTTGTCCTCTGGAAGTTCAGAGGAACTGTAAAGCCCGCGTCCACTTGTGCTGTGCAGGAGAGACTGGTGGGAGTGCACCCTGGGATGTGCTAAGTCTTCTGCATAAGAGACCTTTTCTCCCTTGAGCAGCTACATGTTCATAATGCATCTACAATACCTGTACAAAGAAATAAAATACAGCATTCTTTAGTAATCCCAAGTAGGCAAAACTCTTAGAAGGTCTTGAATATCCTCTCCCAACAAGCCCTTGATGAAGTTTTGTAGGACATGAGTTACATCAGTCCTGCTTATGTTTTGCATGTTTACTTGGTAACTTATAAAACAGTGCATTATATTTATTTATAGTATAAGGATCTTCTGTAGAAATAACCTCAGTTGCAACTGGACAATGGATCCTTGTTCAAATCCTGCTAGACTTTCCTATTTATATGGTTGTTAGACAGTACTTACAGAAGGCCTCTGGGCGTTGCTAATTGTAATTTTCCAGTGTCAGTCTAGGAAGCAATTGCTTTGTGGTGCCTCTTCTGAGCTGGAAGACAGTGTAGGCTGAGATGACACCTAACTGATCTCACGCACCCTGAGTGGATGATGGTTGTGGAGGTCCAGTCAAAATTATATGTTTGGAGAGTGAGGGTTTGGTGAGTGAGAGGAGGGATACAGGTGCACCTTCATCACCGTGCTGGACAGTACAGAGGTCTTAACTGTGGCTGCCATAAACAGCCCTACCTGATTAAATCTGGCATCATGTCCTACTTTGTAGTTAGTGCACTATACGAAACTTGCATTATTGTTGGTAGGTTGGTGAGACTGTATTGATCAATGAACTGCTAAGACTGTAATTTTTTTTTAGCTAAAAATTGTTGATCGCTTTGTAGTTGATCAACTATTTGTGAGTTTCCTAGGCTTGTTTCTACCTGTAGTATACTTAATTGAGTATAAAATCTTATTTTTAAGGCTACAGATTGAATAGGAAGTACAAATTCAGAATGACAATAATAACTTCCATGGCTACGTGTGCTTCTACTAGTTTGTGGGCAGTTATTGAGGTTTTGGAGAACCTCTATTTCAGTCAGCTTAGGTCATTCAGAGCTGTTGGACCACTGTCTCTTGCTTGCTGCAGTAGTTGGAATGGATCTGGTGAAAGAGATGGGGGACTGAAATAGGAAAAAAATTAGTCTCATCCTGTTCTGTAGGCTGACTGCTGTAGTTTTTGTAGGGCTGGGGAAAGACGTGGTAGTGCATGATCTCTCTAATGGTCCCTATCATGTTAACAGCTGCTCTTACTTACTAGTCGTTTGACTTACCATTTCAAGTGCATTTCTTATTGTGTACTATCCTCTGGAAAAAGCTGAGGTTGAATAAGTACTTCAGTACTGCACAGAGAGACTATATTTGTGGTTGCAGAAGCAACACTAATTTCCTAAAGACCAGAGTTCTTGGTATGTTATCTAAATCACAGAATCATAGAATCACCAGGTTGGAAAGGACCCACTGGATCATCGAGTCCAACCATTCCTAACACTCCCTAAACCATGCCCCTAAGCACTTCATCCACCTGTTCCTTAAACACCTCCAGGGAAGGTGACTCAACCACCTCCCTGGGCAGTCTGTTCCAGTGCCCGATGACTCTTTCCGTGAAATTTTTTTTTCTGATATCCAGCCTGAACCTCCCCTAGCGGAGCTTTAGGCCATTCCCCCTTGTCCTGTCCTCTGTCACTTGGGAGAAGAGGCCAGCTCCCTCCTCTCCACAACCTCCTTTCAGGTAGTTGTAGAGAGCAATAAGGTCTCCCCTCAGCCTCCTCTTCTCCAGGCTAAACAACCCCAGCTCTCTCAGCCGCTCCTCGTAAGACTTTTCTCCAGCCCCTTCACCAGCTTCGTTGCTCTTCTCTGGACACGCTCCAGAGCCTCAACACCCTTCTTGTGGTGAGGGACCCAGAACTGAACACAGTATCCAAGGTGCAGTTTTTGATGCTTAGTGTCCCACTTCTAGTTTGTGCATTGAAAAAGGAACAATGAAACAAAACCAAAAAAAACAACAACTCTCTCTATCCAAGGTCATTACATTAATATCGTACTGACAGTAGCTGTTTATGCTGTTGCAGAAGTTAGAGGATGGTAAGTTGTTGGTATATTATGGAGTTGCCTAAAGCTTTCTCTGTCCCAAACTACCTTTTTAAACTCTTTTATACATACCCATGACAAGTCACTACCAGATCCCCTTTGGGATCATCTCATCAACATTGCTTCCCACTAGCATTGTCCAAGTCTGTCTGCCTACTCCTTTCCCTATCAGTTTGCTCACATGATTTCCTGAGCTGTTATCAGTTTTTCCTAGCTCCTGCTGTTTTCCCTTCTGGTCTTCACCTTTATGGGAACATAAATCCAATAAATTAGTTTCTTCTTTTCCGCTGCCTCCTCCCAGTTGGATTCTCTTCTGTTTTCCAGTGGAACTTCTATTTCACATTGCTTGTGTTTCAGTGCATAAAAGGCTTACTTTTTTTTTTTATGGTTCCCCAAAGAGGAATGTGAGCTGAAGGGCGTGCTTCATGTGTAGGAGAGACCACTACCTGTATCCTACAGTCCTTGTGAAGGAGGTCCAGTTTTAATTCTGTAGAGTTGGACTAAAGCAGCTGTGCTGAGCCACTGTCTGGAAGTGACAATTTATCCAGTGATAGATGATTGATTTTGAGCAAGTCTAGCAAAGGAGAGTTTTGAGTTTTTCAGCTTCCTAGTGTATTCTTCAATGATCAGTAGGTATTTCAAGCTCTTTTATGTTTGTTTGTTTGTGTTTTCTCCACCCTTGAAAAGTTTAACATATGATGAAGTTTCTGTACATTATGACAAGGCCTAAAGGGTACGTATTTGATGGAGGGGTTAATTTTCACCAAATTCTAGATGCCTGCTGTAAGGGATGGAGGGCCAAATTGCCTTAAAAAGAAGTTAATGTACCTGAGTACATCTGAAGATTGTAGATGTGTGCATCTAAACTCTGACAAATGCAAAGTAAATAATTCAGTATGTCCTGGATGGCATGTCCTGGCTACAGGCATCCCACACTAAAACCACCCCAACACAGGTGGATCTTGTTATTTATTTATAAAGCGTTTGATTTGTGATGCTGTACGTGAACTACCCTGAGGAGAATGGAATTGATTACTTGCTTGCTGCCTCTTCAGAAAAAGCAAAATTACTATGTGAAAAGTGGACCAAACAGAGATGAGATTGGAGCAGTGTTAATTTAAGGAGTTTGAATCAGTCAAGCCTGACACTACTTAAGCTTTGGACTGGCTTCCTCTGTATGTAGCTGGAGTTCGGATGCATATTCCCATAGTCTGCTGTTAGAAAATCGAGTTTTTTTTAAATATAACTCTTCAGTATGCAAGTCCTTTCTCATCAAGGAAAAGCAATGCGTTTTGTGTGTGTTCTATTTGATTTAAAAGGAAAGATGTGTCTGAGATGCAAAGTGCAAAACTGTGGCTGTCTGTCCAGATCTGAAAGTGTGAATTTGCATTTTGCTTTAGGGATGGCTTTCTGCAATGGTGTTGAGTTGATTTGGCATGGTTTGTACTTTTTTTTTTTTTAAGGTTACTTAAATAAAACAACATAATGTTTTTACTTACAGCACTTGAAGAATCGGAAAGTGACATTTATGTGCGATTCATGAGGTCACACAAGTGTTATGACATTGTTCCAACAAGCTCTAAGCTTGTTGTTTTCGACACTACGCTACAAGTGAGTATTTTCTCCTTTCAGTCTGCCTTTGCTTGCAGTTAATTTTTTTTAAATGAGTGTTTCCTGAGTGTTAAGTGACACTTGATCTCTTGAAGAGAAATTGCCCCATAATGTTGTGTTTTGACTGTACAAAACCATGTTGTTTCAAGTGGATCTTTCATGTTATAGTAGAAGAGGAGCTGGGGGGAGACTTCGTAGCAGAACAGAAAGAAGAGATGTAATTTGTTTTGCGGTCGGAATCACTACCTGAAAAAACGAACTCAAACTTAGATTGACTTCTTCATAGCTATCAGAATTCACATAAAGACCTTTTATGTAACAATCCCTGTGCAATAGCTAGAGTATGCAGGTGCTTTGAGCCCGCTCCTGCTATATTGGTAAGACAATTTAGGGCTAAAATGGATGGCTTAATTGAGCAAATTATTACATTCTCCAGAAAATTTTTGTTTTCAGTTCCTCATTTTACTTTTAATCAGTTAATCATCTGCTAGACTCTTGGCTCCGTCTGAAGAGTTTGATTGCCAAAAGAAGGCATTAGCTGCCTGCTATAGAAACCGACTAATCTGTTCTGCAGCGTCTAGAAAGCTGTGGCTTTCTTTTTGTTCCCTGGATTTTGCAATTGATGTTTTTTGGCTTGCTTTGATTTTTGTTTGTTTCAGTGTGTTTTTCCTTTTAAAGATGCTCCAAATCTGGCTTAATTAAGCCTATGAAGTAATTTTGGTCTGGAATGTACTGCTCAATTAGTCTTTAGCTTTCCACAGAGGCAAGCATGTACTTAGTCTTAAAATGTTCGCGGAACCATCTTGCTTGTCAGATAATCACTTGCAGTGCTAGATTGAGTGCTACTGTCTGAAAGGTGGAAAGCCAGCACTGCACAACGAGGCAAAGTAATGGTAAGGATCAAGAGCACTTCATACGTTTTAGACTATTTCTAGAATGACCACAACAGCATCCTTCTTCAGTTTTGCAGCATGGCTAAAAGCACTGGAGCTTCAGTTATTGCTCAATACAAAAAAAGCAGCTTTAACTTCAGCCCTGGACTGTTTTGATTATCCAAACATCTCACTGGTGAGGGATTTTCCTTCATCTCTGGGCTCTGTTTAGACTCTGAGCATGCTGAGGCTTCAATGTGTTGCTTCTGATACCTTGGCCGAGTCCTCCAAGGTAAGTATCCTGCCAGTACTGGTACTATGTTAAAACCTCAGCAGGACTGTGGTTAAGATTCTGCCCAAGAACCTCCTGCTGCTCATTGATCTGATAGCTGAGAAGGCAACGCTGAATGTAACAGTCACCATTGTCTCATGTTAGATTATTTCCTTCTTTACCCAGAAAACCAGGCTTCTACATTTTATCCCTGAGCATCTTGCCATTGGTGGAACAGTCGCTTTTATTTTCCCAGGGTTCTTCACATGCTTTACTGGGTGCTGGGTTTTGTAGTGAAAAGTCACCTGATCTGTGATTAGAGATGGAAAAATGTAGACACTAGTCTTAGAAGAACAGCTTTCAAGCAAACAGACATCAGTCCTACAGGGTTTAAGTGTTCACAGTCTTGCCTTTCTTTGTATATTCCACTTCTTGAATGTTTTGATAGTCTTTGAACTGCATCTGCCCTTGCATTTCACCAGTCCTGTGGACTCTTGATTATACAAGCACTGCAAGCTCTAATGAAAAGAATCTGTTGCATTTAGATATAATACTAAAGAATACTTCAGCCTACTCTGTTTTGTCCCGTTCCTTTTCAGAAATTTCTCTTGTGTCTCAGGTGCTTGTTTCTTTGGGAGGTCGATTGCGTTGGGTTTTTCAGTGTCTCGAAGGGAAAAAGTTTTGCAGTTTTTTTCCTTTCTTGTGCCAAAAATGAGGAATGACTATCAACTTGGGGCTAAAATCCCTATCTTGATTGGGATCCCTGATGATCATCATGTATTATAACTGGAGAAGGACAAGGCATACCTTGGTATGATTACAAGGTCATGTTCTTAGTTTACTTCTCCAGGTATTTGAAAGTGTGGTGGCAGTGGAAGGAGAGTCTGTGGTTATTCATTCAGACTCTAGTATGTGTCAAATGTAAGCTGTAGCTTGAACCTGCATTACTGGAGAGGAGCTTTTTTTTTCCCCCCTCCATACTGCATTTTGTGGACTATGCATCATTACGTTTAATCCCAGTTGCATTGCTTTTTAATTATAAAGTAATGATATTATTTTAAAGCAGTAATGCTCTTCCAGCATTGGCCCTGTCTTCCAAATTTGCAGGTGTTGCAAAACTAGTAAATTACAAGGTTATTTAAGAAAACATTAAACATGTTGATCTGAATGCTCATCTTGGGCTACCGTGATCAAAGATCTTCTAAATATTTCTCTTCAGTGTTTCCTTTCTAGTTCTTTACGTAGCACCTGATATGAATGTCCACCTTCAGCATAAGGAAAACGTACCTAGTAAGGGTAGTCAAACAAGAACTTCTATAATGTTTTTTTGTGTAGTAATTTTTAATATATACTGATTTTTCAGTACCTTTGGACTTCACATCAGTTCTCATTTTTCAAAGTGTAGTACACAGTTTTGAAGCATTCAGTGTCCATGAATCCTCTCAAACTGAGAGTACTTTGCAAGTGTTTATCTTTCCTGGATCTATTTCACCTCTAACAAATCAATGTTTCTCCTAATTTAAAACAAACAAGTATGTCTTATGCCTTGAAAAACTTCTCCGAAAGTTTGAAATCAGATGTTTAAGAGTGCTAGAGCTAAACCAGAATATACAGGGTCTCAGTTTCGGCCCCCCCCTAGTGTAAACTAGTACCAGTCAATGGAAGAAGAAGAAGTAGAGCTGTGTTGTTCTAATGTCATCCTTTGAGAAAGAGTCTGCCGTTGGATATTTTTCACTGTAGTATCCCATCTCCCTCTGCTGGTCAGCTGTCACAGCGCACATCACCTGTTTTTACCCTTTTTACCCCTTTTACACAATATCATGAGATATTGTGGGAAGTATTCCAAAGCTCTTATTAGCTGTGGGAAGACACGTAATGTGGCACAAGCCATACCACTGAAGCAACATCTATTTGTAAAAGTAAGTGTTTAGTCTCGGTGTCTTCAAGGGATTTAGCGTAAAGGTTTGTGAGGAATCTTGTTTCAACCCTGAGCAGGAGAGGAGATGGCAGGGTGTCATTGCACTGGAAATGGAAAGAAAGCCTTAAATAGCAACAGTAATAACTAATAAAGAGGAATGGACCTACAGTCTCTTCAACGCTGCTTATCTGTCAGCCATAAGACGTGGCCTCTGGATTCCAGCAGCTACCAAACGTCTTGCTGCTTCTCATGCTAGTGCACCGGTCTGGTCTGGTGTATCCCGAATACACCTGTGCAGCTGGCACATGCTCTAGACAGTGGTGAAAGCAAGCAGTATATCTCATGCATTTCGTTAGGCATCAGATTGTATATATGGTGAGGGAGATGTGTGCTGTGCTTCAGCTGGAGAATGTATTGCTTGGCACAGGCTGGAGCATCATCTATGCTAAATAAAATGTTCTGAGCCAAGGTCTGTTTACCTGCCTGAGGCCAGCTGGCACAGCTCAGTTTGCTTTAGCATGGTTTAGTTTACATTTCCCCCAAAACAGATTATCTGCATCTGATCTGCCTACCTGAAGTGGTCCCCAGCCTGTACTGAACCCTGAGAAGTGGCTAGTGCTGTCTGGGAGAATGCTGACACAGTTCTCTTGATTTACACTGACAGGGAAGTGTTCTTTCACGGTTTTAGTTTACTAATACAGATGTAGCTTATAAGTATTTGCTCCTCAAATATTTATAGAATCATATTGAACTCCAGTGCTGTGTTTTTCCCCTGCCTGTGACCCATGAATGTTCCTTGTCCGTAATGAGTTATAGCTTTTTGTGTTCCCAGAGAAGATGCTGTCTTTGCTTGCTTCATATTAAAGGAACTGTCTAAAAGTCTGATCTGACCAGGAATAGAGTCAAGAGACAATTAGATGTTATGTGCTTTCCTGTGAAGTTTGGAAATTTCACTCTCTGGATGGTGGGGAAACTAGGCAAGTTGCAACAGTGTGCAGCTTACAATGGATAAACTGTCTTTCTAATCTGTTTCACATCTCCCAAGATGCAAACAATGAGGCAACAAACATTTCACAGCCTCTTTGAGGGGGTTAGGAGGGTTATCTCCTGGAGGGCTACTCGGTGAATTGTTCATGGTTGTTTTTCATTTGAATTATTCCATAAATGGATGTGGATTGCAGCCCAGAAAGCCGACTGTATCCTGGACAGCATCAGAAATAGTCGAGGGAGATAATTCTGCCCCTCTACTCTGCTCTTGTGAGGCCACACTTGGAGTACTGTATTCACTTCTGGAGTCCTCAGCATAGGAAAGACAGGATCTGTTGGAGTGAGTCCAGAGGAGGATGCAAAGATTATCAGAGGGCTGGAGCACCTCTGCTATGAGGACAGGCTGAGAGAGTTGGGGTTTTGAGCCTAGAAAAGAAGGCTCCTTACAGCAGCCTTCCTGTACTTAAAGAGGGCCTACAGGAAAGCTGGGGAGGGGTTCTTTATTGGGGAGTGATAGGACAAGGCGTAACGGTTTTAAGCTGAAAGAGGGGAGATTTAGATTAGATATTAGGAAGAAATGTTTTCCTTTGAGGGTGATGAGGCACTGACATAGGTTGTCCAGAGACATAATGGGTGCCCCATCCCTGGAGAAGTTCAAGGCCAGGCTGGATGAGGGTTTGAGCAGCCCAACCCAGTGGAAGGTGTCCCTGCCTATGGCAGGGTGAATAGAACTGGGTGATCCTTAAGGTCCCTTCGACCCACAGTATTCTATGTTTATGTTTATAAGAGACTCTGAGCTGAATGCAGATTTACGTCTGTGTCTTCACAGAATTTGAGTACTCCATAAGTGTTAATGCTTTTATTGTGGCAATGATCTGGGGGGAAATGGTGACATCCAGATCTGCCTTTACTTTGTATGTTGTTTTGGATTTGTATCAGGTACATACAGTGACGCAGATATCTGATCGTTTCCTTTGAAACTCATATTAATGCTTTGAAGGAGAATAGGAATTCTAGTAATTCCTATATCAAATTCAAATGTCAACAGAATGTAGCACTTCGTTCACATTCTGTCAGCTGGCTTACTCTTTCTCTGGAAGCAGTAACATCTACTAATGTGATTTCACTTGTTTTCCTTGCTAGTGCATACACTTGACTTTGTTTCCTTTAGAGACCAATGCATTTCCCCCATCCTGAACTCTGAATTTTTAAAAGAAATGGCTCTTCCCTAGCTTATAGCTGTTTCTGGAGCTTAGCTCTTGTAAGCTTGCTTAAGGCCAGATTTTTGTTTAGCCTTCAAATATATTTATTACTTAATTTGTTTTGACTTTGCCCAGCCTATGTAAAGATGAGACGGATTAGCTAATTCTGTAGCGCAGAGCAATTAAACCTCTAAGAGGAATGTTAAAGGTGAGTATAAGACAAAGACTTCCCTGCTCCGTATCAAACACCAGTCTAGGAATGTTATATTAGCAAATGTAGGGCTGTGTTTGTATAAGTTTGTATAAGCTCTCACGGGATGAAAAGCTCTGTCCAGCCTTTGGCTAAATGATACTTTTTCCTGTTAAAAGTAAATTAATGTTTTAATACTACAACATATATAGCTTTTCCTCACCATGACCTTGAAGCTGTTTTTAAAGTATTTGTGCCCTTCTTCATAAACTGATAAAAATCATGTTTATGTGGAAATAATCATAAGAAGCAAGCTTTCAGCGTCCTAAAAACTCTTTCATTTTATATCCTGAGGAAGTCTTGGACAGTTGCATGACTTGAAGATTAGATTATTTAACCTTTCTGTTTAATGGAATTGTCCAAGTTGTTAATGGACCAGATGCTGTTACCACTAATGTAGGCTTTTGTCAATAACTGTCACACACTAGTAAGAGCTCAAATGCTTATTTTTCTACCACATAGCTAGAAAAATATTTGGAACAATCTTCTGGAAACTTCTTAGTTGGTTTAACAAGCTTGGAAGTAAGTATAACTTCTGCAGAGCATGCAGTGGATTCCGCATTAGAACAAGAGGATTTGTATTTCTCTTCCGTGTGCTGACTCTATTCAGTAAATGAATTTATTATTCTTGTTCCCTCCAGGTCATTCTTGACTGGTGTGTTGCCTCTCCAAGGTAATGAGATAGACCAGGCTTCTAGGAAGAATGCTCTAGAATCTTTTGCTTCCAGAAACACGCAGCAGACTCTGGGTCTGCTGTCACAACAGCATCCTTACAGCTTTACAAAAGCATTGACTGTCTGTTCCTTAAGCTGCTTTGAGGTTTTTCCTCTTCGAGGTTGCTAAATTTTAAACTAATGAACTGTCTGCAGTTCTGAGGCCTGTCAACACCCCTCCATGCTTACTCATTCCACAGAACTGTAAGAATAATGTAATTTAGCCTCTAACTGGCATGTGGGCTGAGGCAGTTGAACAGGCCACATAAAAGCTCCCTTCATTGAGATCACGCTGGAAATCAGTAGCATAATATGGGAAGACTTGCGTTTTTTCAGAGCTGCTCCTGTTGCTTGTACACAATAACCATAGGAGCTTAATTCCTCTCAAAAACAATAGGAAGCATTCATTCCTGGATCTTGGAGGAAGATAATATGAGTTCATTATGACAATTAAGCATAAGTTCTTTTGTCTGCACAGGGTGTAGCTAAGGTGTTTGTGCTTGGCTGAGTGAAAGTCACGCATCATTCTTCTTGCCTTCTCTGCCCCACCACCACTTTTTCTGGTAAAATCTTAATCTGTGAAAGAATTTCTGTACCCTTCCCAATGCAGCTGGTCCCAGTGGCTCTGCCTGTGAGACCTAGCCCATTGTGGCATGAAATCTAGCAGAAGAAATTTTGTCTGGAAGTGAATTTTTTCCCCCTTCCCAGAAAACAGCTGTGGTATCTTTTTTTACTAGAATGCTTAGGCTCCTCTCAAACAGCAGGTGGAACGAAGCATTGGCAGAGAACCTTATTGAGATGGAATAACAGAGTTGACCGTAATCGTGGATTGGCAGCTATCTAGAAGAGGTCCTGAGTAAATGGACACACATAGTGTTGGGTGGAGAAGGAGAGCCCTTAATTGCTGGCTACAATATGAGCAAATTGACATAGAGTGTCAGATAAGGTCTTAGTTTGGTGTCTTCCTTCAGTTGATTGGTACCTTTTCATGTAGATGTGGTGTGGGGAAAATTTCTGCATGTAGACATAGTACCTGCTCTCTGTTGAGAAGTCTAGAACGTGTGCCTGCATGTTTGGCTTGGGTCTGAAGAGTGTTACTCCATCAGCTCTTAAGTTTCACCGGGCACTCTATTAATCATCTGCCAGGAGTGCCCCTTTATGCTCTCTGTGAATAAAAAAGGGAATGGGATTTTGATCTGGTTTCATGTAAGCTTTCCAGAATTCAACAGGAGGTAGAGGAGCTGCTTGTGGGTCTTTGTTGGTTGGGTTTTTTCTGATGTTAGAGGGAAAGTAACCTCTCAGTTAATAACAGGTTTGTCTAATTTTTCTCTACTTTACTTGAAGGTGTGACAAGGCAAAGGAGGAATTCTTTTCCAAGACCTGTTTGGCCCTCGCCCTAGGCAACAGGTAGCCTGTTTTTTAAAGACATAGGTCCTTCAAGATGAAAATGCTTCTACCAAATTCATAAACCAAAGATTAGAACAATTGGAAAATAAGTTTTAAATTCAGCAGTCATTATGCTGAGATGGTTACTTGTAGTCTTGCAGAACAGCTTAGTCCTTCTGGACAACCTGATTTATAAAAACACTGAACTATATGTATGCACCATGAGAGGTGTTTAACTTTTAAAAATAGCTGCTTTACTAGGACTGTGGTTTTCTGTAACTTAAAGGTGTCTAGGTCGGGCATTACAGCTGTATGTGAAGAAAAAAGAAAAGTTAATGTTTAATATCCTTCCCAATGTTTTGTTGGCCACTTTTTGTGAAACATGGTGACAAAGCAGTTAATGATCCCCTTAAAAAAAACCCAGAGCAATTCCTGTGAGTTTCCTGATAATAGGTGTCAGCCATAGGTTACAAGTTAGGAAGTGTTTTTCAGTTTTCCTCTTGACTGTTTGGAAAGCTGACGTGGAGATTCTCTGGCAAATTGGTCTGTTTCAAAGAAGTACACAAAAAGAGTGATGAATTCCTCGCATGAGATTCCACCTGTGATACAGAAGAAGCACTACCATAAATCCTAGTGATGTGAAGGAATAGAAGGGGAGATATGTTACAGACCTGTCTTATTGAAGCTAGGTGATCAGGCTTGCCTCTCCCTCATATGCAGTAGCTGTGACTCTTCATTTTTTTTTCCTCTCTTGGAGATCTTCCAAGATTTGGGCAGCCAGAGAACTTGCTGTGGTACTTAAAGAAATATAGTTTTGTTTATGTTGGACTAGAAGCTGTTGCCCCATTCCTCACATACTTCACATCAAAAGCATCTGAGAGTTAGTTGGCTCAAACCCATCAAGAACGAGAGAGAAAAGTGTAGGTTGCCCAGTTTTTATGCTGTACAAAGGTCACACCAGAGGCCTGATGGTTTTCCTGTGACAACAAAGGCTGGTTGTACTACTCCTGGTCTTCTTACTTGGTAAGAATTGCTGAAATACTAGTACTTAGCCCCTAACAGAGAAGCCTTAGGGTAACTTTTTCTTGTGCCAGCTTTATTCTGACATTGAGAACAAAGACTGAATTCTAGAGTGACTTTGTCAAGTTTGCTCATACTACGAAGATATGTATCGTGTTATTTCTTGAAATGGAAAACTTTCCCCTTTACAAGGGACCTATTTAGAAAGCACTCTGTGCATTGCTTTTTCACACTTGGAGCATTTGAGTATATGGGTATGAGTTTAATCTACAGTACTTCAGTTGCTCTTATTGTTTCTTGGTGATTGCCTGATAGATTCAGTTTTGATATTGTGGTCCACATGTGAATTTTCTGTAGCATGTGTTCCCTCTAAGTTTTGTAGCCCTTAAGAGTCATCATGGAACCAGACCGGGAATTTGTCAACTTATCCAGTGAAAATGACCATGAATGTTCTCTCACCTTTGAGTATCCATCCATCAGGAATCAGAGGTGATAAGTGTCAAGGTTAAACCAGGTCTGATAAAGCTTTTATTGGAATTTTATGCCAAAAAAAAAAAAGTAGCTTCTTCTGTTCTATTCTGATCTGATAAAATAGGTATTCCTTGGGGTTATGTTAGGGGCTTTTCAAGCAAGGAAAGCTGATGCTCTGGTGTTGGTGTATATGGTGAAAGATGAGGTGAGAGAGTTACACATTTATCATCTTGCCCTTGGATGGCAATCGTAACACAGAAGTTCTGGCAGATCCTTTACCACTCTCCATGCTACTAGTCTTTTGTATCATCCTCTTGCTTGGTACTGGCAGACAGAAGGTGGTCCATAACTGTTTATTACTTCTGTTTCCTTCCAACTTTTCCAAGTTAGCTTTGGCATTGAGACAATGGTGCCGAGTTGTGTGTCCTTCAGCACAGCAGCATTTTCTACTCTACTCTGCACTGACCTTTTAGCACCATGTATCACAGGAAGTGGAATTGCAACAGCAGTGGTCACCCTCCTTACCTATGGGAGAGTCCTGGAAGACAAGTTTGAAACCCACCAGTCACTTGTGCATCTGGTCACAGTTTTCATTACATAGTGCTAGGTAAAACAAGATAAAATGTCTGTGTGTGCTCACACTGAGTTTTTGGAGTCAAGATAACACTCGGTTTTTAATAGAATCTTAGAATCGTTTGGTTGGAAAAGACCTTTGAAATCATAAATTCCAGTCATACCTGTCCACTGCTAAACCGTATTCCTGAGCACTTCATCTAACAGTCTTTTAAATACCTCCAGGAATGGTGACTCAGCCACATCCCTGGGCAGCCCTGTTACATTGTCTGATAACCCTTTTGGTGAAGAAATTTTTCCTGATGGCTAATCTGAGCCTCCCGTGGTGCAACTTGAGGCTATTATCTCTTGTCCTATCGCCTGTCATCTGGGAGCAGAGACCAACACCCACCTAACTACAACCTCCTTTCAGGGAACTGTAGACAGAGATAAGGTCTCCCCTCGGCCTCCTTTTCTTCAGGCTAAACAGCCCCAGTTCCCTTAGCTGTCTCTCATAATGCTTGTGCTCCAGCCCCTTCACCAGCTTTATTGCCCTTCTCTGGACATGCTCCAGTGCCTCAATGTCCTTGTAATGAGGGGCCCCAGACTGAGCACAGTATTTGACATCCAGCCTCACCAATCCAAGTACGGGGCACAATCACTTCCCCAATCCTGCTGGCATCCTTTCAGATGCTTCCTTCACTCAGAGGTACTTATTTAAGAACTTTCACAAGGGCTCGTGAGAGTTCTGGTCTGGTATCATAACAAGAAGCGTTCATTTCAGTATTTCCCATTGGTGAGCAAAAATTTTTTATGCTGAAATTTTCTGTCTGCTACCACTGCTACCACTGATGTTGCTGCCTTGTAATCAAACTATTTTGGAGCTCAGTAACCATAAGAGACAAGGCTTTCCAAATATCCTACTACCTGAAAAACAGGACTTCCTATATGGGCCTAATTCAATCTTTCTTGGTAATGACTGTTATACTGGAAGAGACTACATCCTCCTTAAGACTTTCAGTGGAAATATTTGAGTGGTCCGCAGAAGTCATGACCTCCAGAAGTCCTGTCTGACCTAAATTAGTCCAATTTTTCACTTAGCATATTTACGGTTGGTGTAATGTAGTAAGAAAAGTTTGTTCCCGTTTTGCTCACTGTAGTGTAATTGCTGAGGTGATCTGTGATATAGCCAGAATTTCAGCCACTGCGTTCCTTTGCTATATGACTCTTCTGCTTAAGGTGGAGGATGTGGGAAAGACAAGTAGTCACATAAAGTTGGATTCATCATCTAATTGCAATTGTCTAGACATCTTACAGTCAGTGAGAAGGGAAATGGCATCTGTGGGATACAACTAAACCTCCATCAGAGGCTGGTGAGGCATGCCACAGAAATGATAGTTCCCCCCAGCTGGCTTGGAAGAGAGGCAGTAAATGTGCGAGGTTAGCATACGTGTCAGAACAACCTCTAAATTTGGGTAGATAAGTCCAATTCTTAATGGCTTATTGTATTTGTTAGGACCACTACGTGGTTAATAAGAACCAAAGTGCTTTGTTTAAATTGTGTTTGTACGTGGTGTTGAACAGCAACAATCTCTGGTATCTGGTTGAAGAACAATGGTTTTGTGAAGGTCAGGCCAGTCCAACACTCAAGATCAGAGAAAGCACAACACTGGTGGGGTTAAGAATTAACAGCACTGTTGGAGGTCCAAAGATGAGACATGGTGGAAATCTTCAAAGGCTACAAATTATATAGAATATGAAAGGAAGGTCCTTGTGGGTATTTTCTGCATGAACATCACTGAAACATCTAAATGTGCTGGATGGAAGCCCAGCCCCACACCCCAGTGCTTTGGCAGTACTTTGGGCAACTTAAATGGGTAAACCACAGAAACTAAAGGAGAGTGTGAGTGGATAAATGTATGTTTGTGCTTGCAAGCAGTTTTAGTAAATAAGAACCAAGTTAGGTTTTTTGCTTTATAATTACCTTGCTTAAATAAGAAACCAGTATTAATGTTAAAAACTAACAGTGTTGTTGCTTTATTTAAAAGACAACCATATAACACTTTCTGCTGTGAAACTGAGCAAAACAATAGGAATGTCACTTAAGCTGTAGTTTATGGGGACAGCCTAGAGAGATGAGTTTTACTTTACTAAATTTTGTTAATTTAATATGTCACATGTTTAATATCCTAATACCCAAACTGAAGACATTGTTCTTTTTCTGAAGGATTTAAGGATCTGAGCTGTCTCAGTAGCTCTGTCTGTTCAGCAGCCCTCGTTTTTTCCAAAATCTGTCTTTTAAAGGTAGACAAGGTAGCATCTAACAGAAGATTCTTGGAGAAAAATAATTTGCAAATGAATCAAAAAGAATCAGGGTAAGAACTGACTCTTGGAGGAATTTTTCTCTGCCTTCAGGGTTGTCTACAAGCTTAGCTTCTTGCCTAGTCTATCTTTGGAATTGTCTCTCTTGAAGTATTGTTTCCGAATCTAAAATAATACCTCAATCTTACCTTCTCACCCATCTGAACATTGTGCTGGGTGTGGTCTCTGCTGCTGCTGTGTCTGAGAAAGAAGTAATAGCAAGAATTTGGAGGTTGCCTGAAGTCTTATAGTTGGCTCTTCCTATCTTTCCTACTGTGGGCACACTTCCTTTTGAGGTTATCAATTACAGAGTTTATAAACTTGCTTGAAGAGTTTTGTTGCATGATTATTATCTGGAAGAAAACTATTTTCCTCCTGCTTTTAATAGATTAGCTGTTACCTTATTGCTTTGATACAGCTTGAACATCTTATTCTTGTGGAAGACTTGAGACATGAATTGACAATGACCGTTAACTCGTGTGATGGTTGTTCTTATGGGAAGATGACAAAGCTGAAGGTTCTGCATTTCAGGCAGTTTGAGTGTACTTTCCTCTTTTTTGATGAAGAATCCTTAGAACTTACGTTGCCCCAAGGTGGAGGTAGTCTCTGTGAACATACTTCTGTCTCATATCTGCTCCCCAAATGGCTCAATGTTGTTCGCTTTCACTGCATTAACTGTAAGTGTGATGCTATTATGTGGGGAGGGTTCATGCGTCCGCCTGGGGGGGTTCTTTGTGGCTTCAGTCTTCCTTAGGAAAGGAAGTCTTCCTGGTGGATTTGTTGATTTTTGTTTTAACCGACTTTACCTTGTGTTAGTGGGGTGCCCGAATACCTTTGAGACCTTTCTATTTGACCATTTTCTGGATAAATATTAAGTGGTTTGTATCTTACAGTCTTATTTGTAGTCGTGGATGCTTTTTTCCCCATATGGCATCTTCAGTTTTATGCAGTTTAGGAGAGGTGGTTGTTAACCATCCTGTTAATGGTATGGCAGTAGCATCTGTAAAGTCAGGAGTCAGCTTTGAGGTCAGGAGAGTAGATTGGCTTCTCTGTCAGAGCGAAAGCTGCACAGAGGTCACAGGAAATACGGATTGCTTTCAGAAGCCTGATCTGAAAGATTGGAGTTCAGGTACAGCAAGATAACAACAGGTATTTGAAACACTGCAAACCGCTGAAATGTAGGCAGAGGTGATGAGTTCCGGTCCAGAGTGGAAACCTTTCTGAGTTTAGAAGTTCAACTGCTACATTACAACACTAAGTGTAGTCAAATGGAGGTTCTGACAAATACCATGTGATGCTGGCTGTCATATGGATGGCTTTGCAAACTTCTTCAAGAAGGCTATAGCTAATAATGCCAGGCTTACTTTTTCTTCCTACGTATGTTTTTGTTTGCCCCTACTTTTTTGCATGCTGATTCCATTGACCATGAAGCCCTTTTATTTCTGACTGTTGTGGAGAGGAGCCCCTTGGCACTTTAAACATTACTGTGTAATTGTGGTCTGTTCAGATGGCAGTTGTCAAGCAATTGCAATTACTATTTCCGTGTTATCTGGACCAGTTAAGAACTGGATGAGAACAGTCACTTCTGTATTGTGTTTTCGGCATGAAGACTAGGGCTGTGGGCAGGACAGGCGTGATAACATGCTCTGGTATAACACCAAGAGGTCAGGATTCTGAGGTCCACGGTGCATGACTGCTTCCTGCTTCCAAGAACTGGGGTTCACAGGGAAGTTTTTAATTTCTTTAGAGAATGACACTATAACCTTATCCTATGTCATGATTTGGAGGGGTGCTATAACTTTTATTCCTATTTGATATCCATAAATTTGAGGTTAGTGAACACATCTTTTCAGCTGTATCAGCTGACTACTTCATCAGAGGCTTTCACATAGAATATTCACATAACAAAACAAGATCAGATCTGGTTCAGCTAAGCTTTTTTTCTAAGCTTTTTAACTATCTCAGAAGTCGAATGCTTCAGGTTTTTGTTTGTCATGTGTGGTTTTTGTTCTGTTTTGAATACCAGCTACCTGTTTATATTGCATTTTTTCCTAGTAACTGGGGAAGCCCTTCTGTTGGTGTCTGGTATACTAAATTAAGAACAAAGATTTGTTTAGTTGTTCATTCCTTTTGCAGGTAAAGAAAGCCTTTTTTGCCTTGGTGGCAAATGGCGTGAGAGCAGCTCCACTGTGGGAGAGTAAAAAACAGAGTTTTGTAGGTAAGTTATTCTAACATTATTCAGGATTACTTGAATTTCCAGGGTCCTTTACCGTTGCAGAAGGTGGTCTGGGGCTATCCACGGCCAACATCGTAGAGGTATCCTGGCCAAAAGGGTTTCTCCTTCCTCCTTGTTAGGAGTGAAACGTTGCCAGCTTTCATAGTATTGCTATGCTTTGATAATCATGATTATTCTTTTAGGTCCTGACCTTCTGGAATTTGGTCTGTAATATATGCATTTGACTGTGTATTTAAAAATAAAAGTAACGGTCACAAAAAGGAAATTTGAAAATAGGAACTGTAAAAAGAAAAATTTCGTATTACAGTATCCTAATATACATGCAATACGAGCATATCTTTCCTGCATGTTATCAGTAAGGTGCACTGAGAAATATTTAGTTGCCAAAACCAATGTTGAATACCACAGGTATTTCCCATACTGGGAGAAAAACATCAGATCTATGTATTGCTTTAGAAGTCTTGTAATTAATTGCCACAACAACAATCTTCCAAAATTACATCTCTGTTGCAGTTAGAAAGCAGGGTCATTGGAGCAGTTACAAATACTTCTTGTGACCTGGAATGTAGACTGAGGAGTCTTGGAAATGAACAGTAGCTGCTTGATAAAGCATCTGTTAAAACATTTTAAAACGAAGGGGGGAGGAGCAGTAGTTTCATGCAATACATGGTAGGAATGCTCTGTCTTTTATATTTTGTTCCATTTTCTGTCTGTTACTTAAACTTTAGTGATTTACAGCTGACCTCAGGATTAATTTTTCCCTTCCCCGTTTCTTAGTTTCTTCAGTTTAGATATAAGAGTAGTAAACAGTGGAGCAATTGCATCTTCTCACATTTAGAATTTGAAAGCTCAAAAAAGATTAATGTTTTCAGGTAACTAAAGTAATCATCGATATTGTATTGCATAGTTTGGTGCTGGTGGTTAAGATGTACAAACTATACGTTTCAATACAGACATTGAGGATTACTGGGAAATGACTGAATTAAGTTCTTTAAGTAAAATTCGTGAAAATGGATTATACTGTTCCTTCTTTTGAGTATAAGTCTGCCTGACTTGGCAGGTACATACTGAGAAATGTCTTCTTTCAAAAAGGAAATGAAAGGCAAGGATAAGTCTCCAACCTCTAAAGATGTTCTAAACCCCCTCTTTTCTTTCCATGCCTTTGGGGATGGATGCTGTCTGAATTCAAGGATTTCTTTGAGTTAGATGGAAAGGAGAAGCACATAGGTTATTATTCTGAATATTAAATCAGATGTATGTTTGTATTCTGAAGTATTGTAGTGATGTGAAAATTAAAATACATAGTTTTGGAATTCAACTCTTCGTTAGTCCAATACACATTGTATATGTTACATGGATTTAATGTGTTAAATCACATATTGTAATTATAAATTAAGAAAATAGCTGGAAGTTCTGTGTGTTAAGTATATATCTGAAGAACTTTTTTTTTTGTCACTTGTTACAGGAATGTTAACAATTACAGATTTCATTAACATACTGCATAGATACTATAAGTCTCCAATGGTAAGTATGATGTTAAGCCTTACTTTATCATTTGCCATACGGTACAGAGACTGATATATCCAACTGATGGTGGTGGGTGTTGTTAAAGTCTTTGGAAGCTTGGATATGTCATGGGCATGCTGAGTGCAGGGTTTTCGGAGAAAAGGTGGCTTTGTGGGCAAGGTAATAGATTGGTATCTGGATACCTGGGTTCAGTTCCCAGCTTTAGCCTTGAAGGCCCTATGAACTCGGGCAGGTAACATAATCTGCTTGCTTCAGTTATACATGTATAAACATGAGGAATTTCCTTAATGAGTACTACCATTTATTATGTTTTGTGCGGTGCTTACCATAATGATAGCCTTCATTTTGGATACAAGGCTCCACTTAGTGTTGCAACTAATGAATAATCCCTTTGGGGTGAAGGATCTGGCTCGACTTACTTACTAAGAACCATAGAACATTTGAAAGAAAATACTTACCATTGACCGCTGTATTTATTTGTATTCAGGCTGTTTCAAAGCACATATTTCTGTGGTAATCAGAATTCTATATAAATGGTGGATATTAATCAAAAAGCATTTTGGGGGTCAACGTCTTTAAGTTACGTGAAGAAGTTAGTTGTATTTAAAAATCAAGAGTGTAGCTATGCATGGTTCACGTTTTAATCATTGTCTTTGTCTCAAAGCTATGACAGAGCTATTCCAAACGGAGCATGTGGAGTTAAGCAGAATGCTAGCTTACAGAGGCTTGGATGCATTAAATGGTTACTTGGAGTTCTTGGAGATGGTATAGAATGAACAAGTTAAACCAGTTAAACATATACAAATATTTAAGTTACCTGACTGTGTTGCACAATCAGTTGGAGATCTATTGACTTCAATTAACTGTAAATTAAAGTTCCCATTGGCAGTCAGTTGATGAAATTCTCTAGCTTGCCTGTTCATACAAACATTTACATCTCTTTCTTGTTCCTGTCAAATCACAATTGCCGCTCTACCAATTAAAACATACATACTGTGTTTTCCTAGCTAAAATATCAAGAACAGTTGAATAAAACAGACATCTGCTGTATTGGGCTTCCCAAAGCTTGTGTTAATTTTTATAATTTATAGTTAAATTCTTTTCAGATGCCAGTAGTTTTGGTGCACTGTCCTTCCTTCTTGTTAAAGATTCTCCCCCATCTCCAAGCCCAGGGGTTTACAATGAGTGGGGGAGAAATGAATAAGAAGTGATTATACACTGTTAAGTTCTATAAAAAGTCTCCATATTGTAGTGATCTTTATCCTCAGTAGTACCAATTTTTCCATGTAACTTTCATAGAATCATTTAATAGAATCATTAATATATTATTATTAATATAGACATTGTTTATATTTTGGGTTTAAAATTAATACTTGAAGGTAAACTTTCCATTTACCCATTGCAGGTTCAGATTTATGAATTGGAGGAGCACAAGATAGAAACCTGGAGGGGTAAGAATATTTACTACTTGGTTGAGAATTTAAAATTTTTAATGATTTTCAGTATGGTGCATTTTAAATTAATTTAAATTAATTATAGACTTAGCTTGTGTCTGTCCACATACTTTTTAACAAAAGCAGGAATAGTAAAAAAACTTGTCCCTTGGCTCCTGCTGCTTATTTTTCTACCTGAAACAGTCTGTGAACTAGAGTTACCTGGGCTACCTACCACTTCAACACTTATTCACAATTAGCACCATCTTGCTATTTAAGATTGAAAAAAAAGAAATTGGGGTAAGGCTGTAGAGTTGATGAGTATATGTGGAATGGAAATGTTTCTGAGCCAGGACGCAGAATGAATAGATGGCCCTATATATTGGGTAAACTGATAGGAATAAGCTATGTCTGAGCAAGTCACGGGATGTGATGAGATTCATACACTTTGCTGGGTGTGAACAGAAGTGCTGAATGCAGGGAGGAAGCTTTAGAATCATAGAATAGTTTGGGTTGGAAGGGACCTTAAAGATCACCTAGTTCTAACCCCCTTCAAATGGGCAGGAACACCTTCCACCAGATCAGGCTGCCCAAGACCCCATCCAACCTGGCCATGGACATCTCCAGGGATGGAGCCGCCACAGGTTCCCCGGGCAACCTGTGCCAGTGCCTCACCACTCTCATAGTTTTCTTTTTCCTTTTCCTTTCTTTTCCTTATGTCTAGTCTAAATCTGCCCCTCCCCAGTTTATTCCCATTCTCCCTCCTCCTATCACTATAAGCCTTTGTAAACAGTCCCTCCGCATCTTTCTTGTAGCCCCTTCAGGTACTGGAAGGTCACTATAGGATCTTCTCTGAGCCTTCTCTTCTCCAGGCTGAACAAGCCCAACTCTCTCAGCTTTTCCTCGTAGGGAAGGTGCTCCAGCCCTCTGATCATCTTTGTAGCCTACTCTGGACCTGTTCCAACAATTCCATCTCCTTCTTATATTGAGGATTCCTGAACTGGACACAGTACTCCAGATGAGGTCTCACAAGAGAGGAAGAGAGGGGCAGAATCGCATCCCTTGACCTGCTAGCCACGCTTCTTTTGATGCAGCCCAGGATACGGTTGGCCTTCTGGGCTGCGAGCGCACATTGCCGGGTCATGTCAAGCTTCTTATCAACCGGCACCCCCAAGTCCTTCTTTGCAGGGCTGTTCTCAATCACATCATCCCCCATCATGTACTGAACCTGGGGATTGTCCCGACCCAGGTGGAGGACCTTGTACTTGGCCTTATTGAACCTCATGCAGTTCTCACAGACCCACTTCTCCAGCCTGTGCAGGTCCTTCTGGATGACATTCTGTCCTTCTGGTCTTTATGTCAGAAATGCACTACATGGAAATACTCTGTGCAGCAGACTGTCTCGGGAAAGGAACTGATACAGAACGATTCACCGCCGCTGTGGTGACCCCTGGTGGTAATCAGTTCAGTCCCACTTTTAAAGCTTAAATCCTTTTAATAGTAATATAGAGGAATGTGTATGTGTGGTACAATATCTAAAGTAACGACACGTATTGCTCTCTCTCCTCCACTTAATTTTGTACAAATGCATTCATAAAATGCTTTCATAAAAAGTAATGTTTTTGTATGAGTTGGTAACGGTCCTGTTTTTCTATACGCAGAGCTTTATTTACAAGAGACATTTAAACCTTTAGTGAACATCTCCCCAGATGCAAGGTAGGATTTTTTTTTCAGTCTGTACAACTTGAAATAAACTAACTCCATCTTAACACTGAATTTCAAATTTCCTTATATATAAGAAACAATTTATAATGTAAACTAGCATACAGTAATGAAGGCCTGTCTTTTAATATATTCAAGATGGCAAGAGAGATTTTTATTGTAAGAAAGGCCTTTTCCAATTATCCAAAGAAGAGAATGTCTAGTTCTCTTATATGTGTATGTATATGTATATGGTAGTTCTCTTATAGTGTATGTATAACATTTGTTATATGACGTTTTGCCAATCCCCAATGATCACTCAGTGAAATGATTAGAAAATTTATTTTGGCTTAATTGCATATATGCACTTATGCATAAAAATGCTCTTCCTAAAAAAATGTAGAAGTTTGGGATTGAAATGTATTAAGGGCAAGAACACTGTGTTTTTCACTGATTTGTCTGTCTCTGAACAGAAATATTCATTCTGAGTGCAGTGATACTGTGAACATGGTGCTCACTGGAAAAACATTTTACACTTGTTCAGTTATATTTCTGCCATTCTTTCTACCTCAATATGTCACTTTCCATCACATTTTCTTACTGGTTTTAGATGTTCATGAGTCTGTCATAGTTGTTTCACCAGCTGCAAAAACAATTAGAAGGCCCTTAACTTTTGTTTTCTGTAACATTAAAGATAATACAAATAATTACTCATGATGTGTACTTTATGGGGGGTTGCAAATATATGTATATGTCATTGAACATTACTCATGTCAGCTAGAATTCATTTAAAAAAACGTTTTTCTCCTCAGCCTTTTTGATGCTGTATATTCACTGATCAAAAACAAAATCCACAGATTGCCAGTTATAGATCCTGTCAGTGGAAATGCACTTTATATACTTACCCATAAAAGAATCCTCAAGTTCCTCCAGCTTTTTGTAAGTATTTGAAGATATGCTTTGCTTAAATGATCCCCCGTACTCCCAGTAGACATCTTTAAGTAATTTAAGTCTCAGTACAGAGACTTCCTGATAAACTTCTGTATTCATTGTGCCAGTGCATATATTTTTTTTAATAACAGAGAAATCAAAGCTTGATGTAGGACCTGTATGTTACCTTTAGTTTAGTCATTTAAATGAACCTAAACACCAAGGACTTCTTTTGGCTACTTGAGTAGCTTGCTGTCCTTTCTGGAAGATCTCCTCAGCTTCAGAAGCTTGTTTACGTGAAGAGAAATTGTCTCCCAGCAATGAGATTATCATTGCTCGCTGTAACTTATGTTAGTCCGAAGAATGGATAGGAGCCCAAATAAAGCAACAAAAGATCAAAACAAGCACTTCGCGTATAGTATGTTTTGCTATCTTCTCTCTCCAGTTTTAGTGGGAATGTCATAGCTTAGGATCAAAAGCTTTTAATGATGGGTTACTACAAAAATAAATAAATGAGCAAAAAAAAATCCCCTTAGTGACATAGTCTTAATTTAGAGTTTCTTTGGACAGAAGTAATGCTTCGAGATGCAAGCGTGTTTTGCTTTGCATTAATCTAGTAGCAGATTACTGTAACAATCTGTAGCAATCATTTGGAGTCTGCAGATGGATGAGTGAGTACACATTTCCTAGCGTAGAGAGCCATCATATGGAAACAAGGTAGGGGCAAGAAGCTGCACCATAAATACACTCATTCTGACTTTCCTAGATGTCAGAGATGCCAAAGCCTGCCTTTATGAAGAAGAATCTGGATGAACTGGGAATAGGAACTTATCACAACATTGCCTTCATACATCCAGACACTCCTATCATTAAAGCCTTGAATATATTTGTAGAGAGAAGGATATCAGCATTACCTGTTGTGGATGAGTCAGGTGAGTGTTGGGACTTTTGTAGACAAAAGGATGGTAAAACAAACAATGCTGAACCCTGATTTGATGTTGGGGGAGTGGGGAGAGAGGAGAAAGAATTAAAAAAACATTTAAACAAAGGTGGGGGGAGAAAGGGAATATAAAGAAACATTTATTCCTGATGTAGGTTGGTAGGCTTAGAAGAATTTAATGATTTTGTAGTTTGGTTTTTTTTCTGTCTTTCCTTCTTGATCTGTCTCCTTTCTGTGTAATAGTGCGATACAAATGAAAGCAGGAAGTAAGAAAACTAATTTTGTATTTAAAGCACTTTATTTTATTTAATTTTTTTTTTGTGTTTTAGGAAAAGTTGTAGATATTTATTCCAAATTTGATGTAATAGTAAGTATATCTCTTCTATTCAATATTTTATCTGCAGTAAGCATTTGCAAATTAATTTATCATGTATATTTTTGGCTATTTTATTCTATAGACTTTAGTTTAACTGAACAGAACAGATTTAATTCAGCCTCTTTTTTTATTGTTGGTTTTTATTTAGGCTATCTTTTGTAATCCTGCTTGCACACAGGCATCTACTGCTCTGGATGTTACCCAAAATTAGATCTGGCGGTACCCTTAAAAAAAGAGGGCATTGGCTTCTTATGTTTGTTTCTGGTTTTGAGATAAGATTTTTCCCAGCCGCTGCCATTCCATGGCCTGTTTTCAAAGAGAATGCAGTTTTTTCTGTGCAGTCTGGGTTCCTTGTGCAACTTGACCTTCTCAGTGAGTTAAAACTATTTGGCCCATTGTTTTGTGTGAGTCTCTGACTCCAGAGTATTTCATCTGCATTCTTTCTGGTTTAGCTCTAATTCAGGCTACTGTTTCTGGTTTTTCGTCAGGAGTGCAACATCGTGGTCAGATTTATGCCATGATTTACCAGTCTTGGAGAGCAAGGGCTCTTCTTTTCTTGTGGTTGGCAGAAATGAAACAGGTTTTTTTATCCCTGTCTCCTCCTACCCGTATGAATCTGCCAGGTAGTTCTAATTGGAACTTCTGACAGCTCTTTTTTTTAGAGATTTAAGTGCCCAAATTGCTTATTTTACCAGCCTGCTATTGCTAATGAAGAATCCGGGTGTCTGAAACACTGCTTTCAGAAACCTGGAGATCAGTCCCAAATGGAAATGCTTGAAGCTTATAAATATCTCTGGCTGCCAGCAGTGCTTTTAATACTGAAAATTTCACGATATCCGTGTTCTTGCCTGTCATTTTGGGGCATTTGTCTTTTTGTTCTTTGGGATTTTCTACTGTAAAATCTTGTTCTGCCGTGAAAGCTGGTCAGGGAATAGGTAATAGCTGTAGCAAGTGTGATCAAGCATCAAGGACAGTGAAATTTCACAGTTGGCGACTTCAGTGTTTTAGGTTAGTTTGTAACTGCATTAGACTGAGGCAGGACAGGTTTCCTTTATTTCCCATTCTTTTTTTAGAAAGACACCAAAAGGAAGAGGGTTCCTTATGTTTTTTACCTCTTTTCTCATGTTAAATGATAGGGCAACAAAACTATAGGATTTTTAGAGATGCTGGATCATTTCTTTGGAAAAATTATGTATTGAGATCAGGAAAAAAAACCAACAAAACACCACAAAGGCATTAGGATATAATTCTTTGCTCCCAGCTAGTAACTAGGAAAGACTCAGGGCGTCGGTTGATTATTTGATATTTTCCTTACATGTACTAATTTGCTTATTAAATGTCAGGGGATGGGAGGGATTCTGTTCTTAAAAGATAATTGCTTCTGAGGCTTCCAGTTTTTCATCTATTTCAAACTGATCTTCAGTCTTTAAAAGAAGAAAATAAAATCTGAAATGTATAATCTAATCTTCCACTAAAGACAGAATTTGCAAGATTCAACTGGTGACTTTTAACCTTAAACCACATGCTAATATGCTTAGTTAAATCAGTGTTTTAAGCTCTGCCTTTGTGTACCGCTGGTTCAGTTGATAGATTTCTTTCATTTTAATAGAGTCCAGAATTTATTTTCAGGTTCTTGATGGGAGCAACCTGGGAACAGTGTGATAGTATAGAAATAGCTTTATATTACACGAGTTATTGTGTGTAGGGTGACTTCAGTTTGCACAGACTTTATGTCCTCCTAACCTGCTCATTAGGAATTAGTCCAATTACTTAATTAAAACTGCTCTATCTTCATGTTCATCTCAAACCTCGTCACGTTAGGTCTAATTCAGTCAAAAAACTTGACCAATCACGGTATGTTCTAGCCAAAAACTAATTTCATTTTACGGCTTGGTCCACTGATTTCATTTTCAAGGTCTTTGTTCTTCCTTCAGTAGACAAATGAATAGGCCAGGATGTGCCAGCACTATCAAAATACTGCTATGGTCTCATCTACGAAGAAAGTTTTTGATGGTCTGAGCAAAGTCCTCTTGCTACAATCTTGGATCTGTTCATGAAATGAAAGTTGAGAATGTCAGCTTTTAAACTCTTTTAATCTTCTTACTTTTAGTGGTGGTGATGTGTTTTCTTATTAAAAAAAAACCAAACACACACACATTATTGTCAAATGGCAGTGCTAGCACAGTCCAGGAGAGGGAGTTTGAGCCCGCAAATAAGAAAGATGAAGAAAGCCTTTAGTTTGCTCCGTGCTTAGATGTCTGCTAAGGTCTGCTTCCTGCGTGGTGTTCAGAGCAGTTGGTGTCCTCCCCATCTTATTAAAAAAACCCCCAAAAATGGCTATTCTTAAAGTTTATTCTGTATATTCCAAAGTCTGTAGAACTTGATCCTTGCGTTTTCTACTCACGGCAAAGTGATGAGTGACATCCAGCCAAATAGCAGACAGCAAAGTAAGGAGATTTTTATTGGCCTGTTGCATATGACAAAACAGTTTTATTGATTAATCCAGTCAGTCATATGGTGTTTAACATAACTGCATGCTTGACTGTTCCCAAAAACTGATGATTGTCTGCTTTAATACATGACTTAGAATGGACTCGATGTACACCAGAAATGTGTATCTGCTTGATGCTGTAGAGTACTTAATTGCAAAGTACTGAGATGTTTTATTTGCCTTGGGTTTGGTTTTTTTTTTTTCCAGAATCTTGCTGCTGAAAAAACGTATAATAACCTAGATATCACGGTGACGCAAGCCCTACAGCACCGTTCTCAGTATTTTGAAGGTGTTGTGAAGTGTAGCATGCTGGAAACACTGGAGACTATTGTGGATAGAATAGTAAAGGCTGAGGTAAGTTCACTTTTTGTTTTCCCCTTCACTGTAAGTTAAAAGTTGTATTACCCAACTAATAAATAGTACAAATTTAGCCTAAGGTATTTTGGTAACTTGGTGAAAGTATTTTTTTCATAACTACCTGTGTTAGGTGTCAGGTTTTAGCTTATAGATGCTTTTAGGGATATGCAAGTACTGTACAGTACATCTGTAATAATACTCTGTTATAGAATCTTAGAATAGAGCCACAGAATCGCTCAGGTTGGAAAAGACCTTTAAGATCGTCAAGTCCAATCATAAACCTAACACTGCCAAGCTACCACTAAACCACATCCCTAAGCACATCTACACGTCTTTTAAATACCTACAGGGATGGTGACTCAAATTGTGTTTCTGTTTTATACATTAACTGAAACGAATGCAAAGCTTTTTTTTTTTTTTTTTAAAGAATTGAGTTTCTTCCAAGCCTGCCATAAGTTTTACAGATAAATAATTCTTTAAACTCCATCTTATAGCTAGGTCAATTGGCCTATTGCTCAGGAAATTTAATAGTTATAATTAGTTAATGTATGTAGAGTCTTGCACTGCTTTTTTACAAATACCGTGAAACAGGGCCAGAAAATAAATTCTTGTGAATAAGCCCTCACTAACTGCCCTTATAAATTATTTATCTGTGTGCTTTCCATTCTTTTGGTGCTGTTTATCCTGTTTGTTAGTACTGGGAACTTTCTTGCACAGGGAGGTGAATGAGCATGTAGCTCTTCCTTCCCTGTTGCACCTCTTTGCAGAAGAAAATTAGTATTAGCAGTTTCAGCTCTCTCCGAGGTGTGATCACCTCCATTTACATGCTTTGACTTCTTCAATTATGAGATTTGTTTTTTCATCTTCAGGGCTGTAACCATGCATGTACTTCATACTTGTCTTTCATATGAGTAAAACTCTACTTTGTTCGTATTTCCTTAGGTACCCCCATTAGGTGATTTTTACCTGCAACTTTCTGTTTGAGCTTCTTCCAGAAGTGGAATAATTTTAGCATTGCTGATATACAAATTTCAGATTTGGATAACTTTATTGGTATCTTTAGAAGTTTTAGACATTTGGGTTTTAAGAACAACTCCTACCCTTTGGTTCAGTCTAAACATAGATTATATGTAAAAATGAGTTAGTCAAAACTACAAGCAATTTTAGCTGCCAGACAAGCACTTGGTCTGACTGGAAATGAAACAATTACATTGTCCTTTTTTCTAGAATTCATTACATCGAGAGTAGAATAAAATTATTAAATATGTGCATATACGAAAACTAATTAATAACCCTGTCTAAAATATCACCAACCTAGTTTCATCAAAAAGAAAATGCAACAATATTGCTCTCTTTCTTTCACATTCCCCTTATCTTTTGTCCCTGTTTCAGCGGGTATGACTGTTAAAATCAGAGCTCCTCTTTTCTTGTAGCTGACTAGCAATGAAGTGGTGGTTGACCTCAACCATAAATTAGCTTGTCTGTTAAATCAAGACTGATGCAGGTTTCTTGCTTTAACCTCTGTGAGAAGATGAGAAAAATTCTTTTCTCATCTTCACCATTCTTTTCTTCACCATTATGTCTGATTGTTTGAACTTGAAATAGTGAAGAGTAAGAATTCACTTGTGTGAAAAGTAAATATGTAGTAGGCTCTCGGCTTTTAACGAATGCCCTTTTTGAATCACTTACTTATGAGCTGGTGCAGCCATGATGTTAGGGTTACACAACTCCGTGCCCAGTGACAGTTGGCTCTGGTCCCTGGACTGACATCAGGGCACTCTTAGCTCTGCAGTGAGAGGTCACTGTAGTAGCCTGCTCCGGCCAACGAGCCTCAGAAGATAGGAGAAACCACCTACTTTCACCACAGCTAGGACAAAACTTTTGTAGTATAAAATGTTTCCTAGAGTAGACGCATAATGATAAAATCATAATTTAAGAATACAGTCGTACTGTTGATAAATCTTCCAAGCTGTGTCCTTGTGTTTATTAAATCTACAGTGAGCTTGCACAGATAAGTTGAATCTTTGTCTGTCTTCGCGCAAAATGAGGATTTTAAAACCAATCTGGCACTTGGTTTCAATTGTGTAGCCATGTGAGAAAAATCAGTTTGAAACCAACTTGGACATGTAAAGATACAACAAGTTTTTGTGCTGTGAGGCTCTGAGAAAGTGTATTTCAGAAGGAAGCCTCATTTTATTACTGTATCTTGTTTTCTTGAGCTCACAGGCTGAGTTAGGCAAAGCCTGTAGGTTGGGGAAAAATGTTTGATGGGAGTGGTGCCTTTTGAGACTGGAAGTATTTTAAAGATCTAGATCTTCACTTAGCTGTCACTTCAGATCTTATTTTGTGGCCGTGTCAGATGGCTGTGTGCTTTTTAAACATGGACTAATTTTTGTTTATATAGGGTAAGCATGTTTGTGTGACCAGTAGGTTGGGGAGGTGATTCTCCCTCTCTACTCTGCTCTCATGAGACCCCACCTGGAGTCCTGCATTCAGTTCTGGAGTCCTCAGCACAGGAAGAACATTGATCTGATAGAGTGAGTCCCAGAGGAGGCCACGAAGATGATCCAAGGGCTGAAGCACCTCCCATATGAGAACAAGCTGAGAGAGTTGGGGTTGTTCAGCCTGGAGAAGAGAAGGCTCTAGGGAGACCTTACAGTACCTTTCCCATACTTCAAGGGTGCTACAGGAATGCTGGGAAGGGATTCTTTATCAAGGAGTGCAGGGATAGGAAGAACGATTTTAAGCTGAAAGAGGGGAGATTTAGGTGAGATATTAGGAAGAAGTTTTTTACTGTAAGGAAGAAATTATTCATGATGAGGGTAGTGAGGCATGGGCACACATTGTCCAAAGAAGTTGTGGATGCCTCCTCCTTGGACGTGTTCAAGGCCAGGTTGGATGAGGCATGGAGTAGCCTGATCCAGTGGAAGGTGTCCCTGGCCACGGCAGAGGGATTGGAACTGGATGATCTTTAAGATCGCTTCCAACCCAAACCATTCTGTGATTGGTATGGCTGACATCTTGAACCATTTGTTTTCCTACTTGTCTTCATCCTGCATTACTTTAGGAATTTTTTGGTTTTATTTGCTTAATCAGGCAAATATCTCAAAATATTTTCCTTGCTTGCAGGTTCATCGTTTGGTGGTAGTGAATGAAGCAGATAGCATTGTGGGTATCATCTCTCTTTCTGACATTCTACAAGCTTTGGTACTCACACCAGCAGGTAGGGATATTGCTTTCTGACCTTTGCTATAAGTCATTGGTAGTGTGTGTGCCTTGCAGGCTTTAATTTATTTGACAATGACAGACTTTTGATTTTCAGCTTGTGTAACTGTTTGATTGCAGTTCTTAAATACACCATTCATTTCTCTTCAGGAAAAAGCTGCCAAAGCATTAACTGTCAGTCTTCTCTTCACTGAGGAATGTGTGCAGAAGTTTCATGAACACCATTGCTGTTCATTCATCTTCTTCTTTAGGAAAATAGGTCTTAATGTTTTAACAGGAGAAACAGGATGAGGTTGTTTGTTGCCTGTATAGACAACATCTGCAACAAGGTGCCTTCCCCACCTTCCTGAATTTCTGTACTCTGACCAAGTGTGGACCAACCTCCTCCTCACAGCCCTGCCATTGTCCAGCTATGCTGTGGGGTTTGGTTGGCACAACTGTGGCAGAAATTGCACCCCAGTCACCGGAATGATTCCAGTAGAAATCTCTAGTCTATCACTAAATACCATCAGGTTCCTTTTAACAGGAGTATCCAACACAACGGGTTTTTTGCTACTTTTATGCTGGTTGGTTGAGAGGGAGTTGTTTTGGGCCTGGTTTTGGGGAGTTGTTTCAGTTTAGCCTGTTACTTACCTGCATTATGTTCTTAATCGAAACTTTACTCTGACCACATAAATGATTTCAGTGTCACAAGAATTAAAGAAAAGCCCCCGTTCTGCTTTGTGAGGAAGGGAAAAAAAATACTGTCTTGAGGGTTACAATTTTGCCTAAAAAAAAATCAGACTAAGCAAACAGAGCTGGATACATCCTTCAAAAAGAAAGTCTAAATGTAAGCTTAAAAGGGGATCTCTGACTTGCACTGGTAGGTAACAATCATATAAAAGTCTCTTTGCTGTAGATTTAAAATTAATGTAGCTTTTTAAAATAGTATTATTTCTTCTCAGAGAGGAGGTAATTGGTGCTGCTCTTGGAGGCATCGTGTCAGTGCATGTAGTTCCTTTTGATGACCCAAAAGAGCAAGAACCCTGCTCTCAGAGTGGATAAGTGTGAGAAATCAGGCCTGGGTCAGATGGGCTCATTATCTGGGAGGAGAGGCAGAGGAGGTAATTTACCCCATGCCTGGAGGGTAGAAGGATCCAAGTAGGGCAGATTGTGCTATGAATGGAGGAAAGTTTAGATGGAGAAGATAGATCTGGATACTGACAAACCAAGAGCTTTGTTAGACTGGAATTACATAGACGGTTAGGGTGCAACTCTGAGCTGATATAGTAGTGCTCTTATTAAAAAGGGCAGTTCCTGCTCCCATACTCTGGGCCATGTCCTTCTGGCATTCAGCATTTGGTGGCACCTGCACTCATGAGATCCCTCTGTGAGCTGCTCTAACTCATCGATCTAACAGGAAACTGAGACAGCAAAAAAGCTGCAGAGTTTTGTCAGCTTGGCACACTAAACTGGCTCAGAGCAGAGTCTTGTACTGATGCACAAGTCAGAGCAGCAGAGAAGGCACAGTTATGCCACTGGAAGAGATGGGGTGTGGGAAGGCATTGTTTGGGAGCAGTTAGATTACAGTTCTGCAGGCAAGAGCCTGGTCTTAGATAGGGATTTGTCTCTTGAAGTGAGAATGTCTGCAACGTAGACCTAGTTTGTAGAGTTCAGAGTGATTTACCTCTTAATGTGGATGCATAAGAACAACCAGGTAAATCACGCTTTAAAAGCATCCATTTCTCTTCACAAACTAGAAAGGAAAATTTATTAACTGGGAGGAATTGGAACCAGCCTACATTAGGGGAGGAAGTGTTGGTTGTGATGAGAAAACTAGATGTGTTTAATGAGTTTTCTAGTGTTTGATTATACATTACTAGTGGTAACGCCAGGTTGCTGGCAAGAGAGTCTTCGTCTCCAGAGCTGGATGCTGAAGCCAAACTCGCCACAGGGTTTGGTTGTTGCCCAGCATGTGGCTAGTTTGAGTACCTGGAGAAAGAGGCAGGGTGCTGCATAGTCCTGCTGAACAGGTCTCTCAGATCCCTGCTGTAAGCAGAATCTGCCTCTGAGCCTGGAAAAATGGGTCCATCAACACCGTGTAGTTAAAGTGAATTCTTAAATAGTTTATTCTCTAGCAGAACTTCAGTTTTTGAAGCTATTATGATGACTCAGCTTGGGTTCAAAGCTGATGGACAGGTTTGGGGGGTGGCTTTTAGTAGGGTTTGGTTTTTAAATAAGTTTTTGCACTAGGGAGAATCTTCAAAGCCACTTCTGGTAACTTCCCGGAAGAGTTACTTAGGCTGACTGGCCAATGAAGTTAGAGGCAAAAATGGTCTCATAGCCTTCCTTGCTCTGTTCACGTTAGCCTTTAGCAATCCTGCAGTGTATTCTTTATAAATGGTATCCAGTAACAAGACTCTGATAACATGGTCAGACGAAGTTGCTGTGTTCGAAATGAGCCATGCTTTTCCAGAAGCCGAGTGCTATGTGCATAAAGAAATCACACATGCTTTCCTCTTCTGTCAACAGGTGCCAAGCAGAAGGAGAATGAAAGTGAATGACTGCTGTGAATGTATACGTGTTTGTAGGAGAACTTGAACACAGTTTCTGGGTCAAGGTTGTCTCAAGAACAGTGACTGCAATAGAACAGAGCAGGATGGTGGGAGTGTGTATTGGGACTGTGATGGATGATGAGTCTATTCCCCCCAGTGATGTCGCAAAAAAAAAAAAAAAAAGCAGCATGACAAAAGCTTATGTTAAAATGTAGGCTTGTATTTCAAAACGTCTGCAAAACATTTTGCTGGAAGACTTCACACGATGTCCTTCATTAAAATGCACTGTATTCCGAAACTTCTTCATTTTGTATTTGACAGAAGTCACTGGTCAGCAATGGATATACGTGACATAAGGCAAGTGTATGGCATATTCATATCATAGTGCCTTATGTCAAACTACAGCAATATGTCATCACTGTTGCCCATCACTGTCAAAGGAAGTATTGTGCTAAATGAGACACTGTATCTGAATGTGAAAGTCTTTAAACGGAAAACCAAATCAGTTTCAGTTCTCATTAGATTTGTCATAAAAGCTGTAATTTGAGTATCGGTAGACTTCTTTAAAACTTTAATGACAGTTTTGTGTTCAATGTTGCATTCTGAACTGAGATGTAAAACAAGACTGATTTTAAAAACAGCTTTATTTATTTTTACTTTCATGACAGTTTTTTACATATCCTTGGTGGATAGCTAAAATTTCACCATATCCATTAATAAACTGTTGATTGTTATACAAACCAGTAGTAGATTTGCTCGTTATTTAAAACTTTGGAGTTGGAGAAGCTGCGTGGCCTGTTGATCAGTCCATGTTACTTGAGCTGAAGATTCCAGAAGCATGGATCGAAAGCGCTCTGTACTGTAACACACAAGCACCATGGAGGAAACAAGGTGCCAGAGAACAATATTTTCATCTGTGTTGAAGTGTAAAACAGCTTTCGTACAACAAAACTGCAACTTTTTATTGTATATGATTTGTACAGCAGAGGAGGAGTGAGGAAAGCTGTGGGGTATTTGCTTATGTAAATGTACTGTAAAGGTTGGAGGTGAGACTTTTCTAATTGTAGATTCTTGTAGATGGAAGAAATTAAACCCTACAACATCAGTTTGCTTTTAGCAGTTCTTGCCAAGTTCTTTTGCATGCATAAATGTAGGTGCATTTTGATTAGCGTGAACTAGGTACAGAAATACTCTTACTTTCCTTCAACTTTGAAGGTGGCGAAAGCGAATGGATTAATGCAGACAGCACTTCTTACTGTCTTTCCAGCCTGGATGCTGTACTGGAATAATGGCAGTAAATTGATCTGGGTTTTTTCCATTTATAAACACTGGTGTGAAAGGTTAACAGTTTTCTGTTTGCTTATGAAATGTGAGGGATTTAATACTAATGAAAAACTCTTCAGAACTTCTCCACTTTCTCTAAGAATTTAAATTTTGAACTAGATGTGTGAAAATTATTTTCTTACTGGGATCTTTCATGTATGAAAGTCGGCTCGAGCACGTTATTCAGCCCTGCATGCAGGGGATTTTCAAAGATGAAGTGTTGCAGCAATAATACTCTTTTTCATATATATATATGAATATATATATATGTATACACACACACACTCTTTATTTTTTAGCACCGAGTCGTTTGGCCGTATTCCCTGCAGACAGCTTTGGGCCTGTCTGCATAAATTAGTATGCAGAATGCCAGAATGAATTTGCAGTTTGTGAACAGCCGTGTACAGCCTTTCTATTTTAACATTATTCTAAGTGCTGTTGACGTGTTCTGGACACAGGATGAGCAAGATTATGGAAAGCAGCCTCCTCAGTGATACAAAACTGTATTTAGAGAATTCCCACCCTTACATTCTCAATTTAGTTCTGAATTTGCGAGAAGAATTGCAGTGTAACTCCACAAGCACTGGATAAACGGCAGTGCTGTCAAAAAGGCACTCGGCTTGTACTGGCACAGGTACCAATGCTGATGATGTAAACAAACCTAAAGCAATCATGTAACTTTTAATACAGATCAGTTTACTACAGAGCTAGAAAAATGCTTGTTCCAGTGTAAGGGAGAGCCAGGAATAAATAAATGAGGGTAGAGAGGAGGGGTGACTCAGCAGCAGTGCCCCATGTGCTGGATTAAAGCGACAGTGCAACTAAAGCTGTGATCAAGGATTCTTCATGGGGCTCGCGAGAGAGCCACGGAAAAGAATGAATGCAATGTCATTAAAGTCAAGGTCTTGCATATTTTTTCCCTTAGGCGAGCAGGGAGCAGTATCCATGGATCTGAGACTGTAGTGATGGCTCCAGGAGCTCCCTTTCTTGCCACAAAACAGGGCTGTGCTGCAAAGGGAAATGACAGAAAGCTTCCCCAGTGACACTGCTGAAAGTGTGTTCAGTGGTGTAGATGATCTGTCCTGGGGATGGAAGATGCTGTAGAAATGGATGCTATTTTAACCTGCAGGACTGATTTCTGTGCTGCCCTGTGCATTTCCTTGCACAGCAAGAGACAGCTGTGAGAAATTCTAAGTGCTTCCTGGTTTCAGAAGGGAGCAAATTAAGCTTGGGTTTTACCTACTCTGGGTATTTTTAGCTGTTTAGATGTGAGAAAATGTTTCTTGGTAGACTTAAAGCCTCAGTATTTTTCAGTGCTTAGAGACGCCACGAACTGAAGAAAATTATCCTTTGCTGATATTGGTCACTTGACTGATGAAAACATTTTCCTGTTTCACTTCTGCAGTCCCTTTGGTTAGAAGCTTGGAGATCTTCCAGCCCTCACAGACATCGTTAGCTGTTTACTAGGAACTCAACTGCAGTTTTGGCATCTCTGAGGCCTGTTTGTTGTCTTTCACTATGGATTGTCATTCCCGGGTATGTTCGGGTAACACAGAAAGAACCAGTCTCCCTTACTGAGGTTTGGGCTCTTGTCTTCACAGCCAACGAGGAATGTGACAGAAGCGGTTCCAAGACCACACCTTGCTTTGAGAACGCTCCTTGCCATCTCTCAAGAGAGTGCAGGGTGAGTTGGAGTCTTTCAGCTTTGGCCCAGAGAGCAGTGAAACCACATGAGCTGAATGCTGTCATGCAGCAGGCTGAGTAACTGTTTGTATTGTGCTTTCCAGGCAGTTTCGGAAGTCATCTTACTTCAGCAGCTCCTAGGAACTTTCACCCCTCATGCTCACGTTTAACACTTATTGAGGGCAATTTCCAGAGGAAAATGTAATTCTGAATTATTAAATACCACCCTTATATGTTCAAAATACATTTATGCAGAAAGACTGTTCTGCAGACACTGCTGTCTACACTTAACTTCGGGTCTTAACTTAAATGCAGTTTCTAAAGTCATGTTCTTGAGTCCCTGTTTGTTTTATGCTCATTGCAGTCAGACCTGTTGCCACTGAAGTGAACGGGAACAGGAGGTGACCTGTACTCTCATATCACTCGTTCCTTTAGGAAAAAAGTATCCTTAGAGCACGTCCCTGCCAGCTGCATATGTGGACCTACATGGGAGCTGGCTGTGATGCCAACAGCCCCTGTGACTGGTACCATTTAATACTGCATCAGTTTCTTAATCGGTTTTTTTCCTACCAACATATTGCCAGTGTTTCTAACTGAATACTGGAAAATATGAGAGAGTAGGAACAAGTGTGAAATCGAACAGAATGTACTTTGGAACCTCTGTGGGCAGCGAAGTCTGTGCTGCACCTGTGGAAGCGTGCCCAATGCACTGGTCACACTGCAGAAAACTCCTCAGGAATGTCCTAATTTGCCAAGGACAGAGCAGGTAATTAAGCTGGCAACTGCTGCTACAGGAGCTGAATGCTGTTCTGCATTTGGACTCCGAGTAGCAGTGTGCTCAAGGGTTTGTGTACACTATGATCATAGAATCATAGAATAGTTTGGGTTGGAAGGGACCTTAAAGATCATACAGTTGCAACCCCCCTGCCATGGACAGTGGGATCCCACTAGGTCAGGCTGCCCAAGCCTGATCAAACCTGACTTTGAACACCTCCAGGGATGGGGCATCCACAACTTCCCTGAGCAACTTGTTCCAGTGCTTCACTGCTCTCATAGAGAAGACATTCTTCCTTATGTCTAGTCTAAATCTGCCCCTCTCCAGTTTATACCCATCCCCTCTCGTCCTATCACTACAAACCTTTGTAAACAGTTCCACCCCAGCTTTCTTGTACACCCCCTTCAGATACTGGAAGGTCACTATAATGTCTTGGAAGCTTCTCTTCTCCAGGCTGAACAACCCCAACTCTCTCAGCCTGTTCTTGTATGGGAGGCACTTCAGCCCTCTGGTCATCCTTGTAGCCTCCTCTAGACCTGTTCCAACAGCTCCATATCTTTCTGATATTGAGGATTCCAGAACTGGACACAACACTCCAGATGAGGTCTCACAAGAGAGGAACAGAGGGGCAGAATCACCTCCCTCACCCTGCTGGCCACACTTGTTTTGATGCAGCCCAGGATACAGTTGCCCTTCTGGGCTGTGAGCACACATTACCGGCTCATGTTGAGCTTCTCATCAACCAGCATTACAAAGTCCTTCTCCACAGGGCTGCTCTCAATGTAGCCTTTGTATCAGTTCAGACGATAAATTACATTAAGTTTATTGTCAGCAAGCTAACAGCAGGTATGTCAACGAATGCAACACATGGTGTCGGTTCTGAGACAAAGAAAATACCAAAAACGAGCACAGCAAGCACCAACTGAGTCTGCATGTGCTGTGAAAGCGGGAACACATCTTCCTTGGGTTGCCTGTACCTGCTTTGCTGTGACAGAGGACAAACAGTGATGAATTGGACATAGTAAGCATAACTCAACAGTCAAGCATTTTTATGATGAAGGTTGACATGATCTGGCAGTGTGCGCTCTCAGCTCAGAAGGCCAACCGTGTCCTCGGCTGCATCAAAAGAATCAAGGCCAGCAGGTCGAGGGAGGCAATTCTGCCCCTTTCTTCCTCTCTTGTGAGACCTCATCCGGAGTATTGTGTCCAGTTCTGGAATCCTCAACATAAGAAGGATATGGAGCTGTTGGAACGGGTCCAGAGGAGGGCTACAAAGATGATCGGAGGGCTGGAGCACCTTCCCTACCAGGACAGGCTGAGAGAGTTGGGCTTGTTCAACGTGGAGAAGAGAAGGCTCTTAGGAGACCTTATAGTGACCTTCCAGTACCTGAAGAGGGCTACAGGAAAGCTGGGGAGGGACTGTTTACAAAGGCTTGAGGTGATAGGATGAGAGGCAATAGATATAAACTGGAGAGAGACAGATTTAGACTAGACATAAGGAAGAATTTCTTCACAATGAGGATTGGGAGGCACCGGAACAAGTTGCCCAGGGAAGGTGTGGCTGCTCCATCCCTGGAAATGTTCAGGGCCAGGTTGGATGGGGCCTTGAGCAGCCTGATCTAGTGGGATGTCCCTGCCCATGGCAGGGGGTTGGAACTGGATGATCTTTAAGGTCCCTTCCAACCCAAACCATTCTATGATTTGGTTTCAAGTCTGGAGAAGTGAGATACACAGCAGGCCTGGGGTACAGCCAGTGCTTGGTGCACATCGCGCGTGTCCCAAATCTCTCCCGACACCTTTGTAGTTCACAGCACAACTTGCAAACGCTCTAGAGGAGAAGAAACTGGAGCAAGACCAAGGCATGCATAGGCAAAGCTCTAAGCTGTAGTGCTGCCACCGCTGCGGAACACTAACCGCCACGTTTAGAAGAGACCGAATGCCGGCTGTAACGCAGCAGCATATCGTGCTGCTCCCGCTCGCCAGCCCCGACCCGCGGCTTTGAAATGCCGTCGCTTTACAGCTCTTGGCCAATCGCCGCCCGCGCTGCCGCGGTGCCCAATGGGCTGCGAGGAGGGGCGGGAGGTGCCCAATGGGCTGCGAGGAGGGGCGGGAGGTGCCCAATGGGCTGCGTGGAGGGGCGGGAGGTGCCCAATGGGCTGCGTGGAGGGGCGGGAGGTGCCCAATGGGCTGCGAGGAGGGGCGGGAGGTACCCAATGGGCTGCGAGGAGGGGCGGGAGGTGCCCAATGGGCTGCGAGGAGGGGCGGGAGGTGCCCAATGGGCTGCGAGGAAGGCGGGCGGAGCCCAGTGGTCTGCGAGGAGGGGCGGGCGGCGCCCAATGGGCTGCGAAAAGGGGCTGGGCCGGAGCTACGCCGTCCAATGGGCTGCGAGGAAGGGCGGGACACAATGAGCTATGAGTCAGGGCGGCAGGCATGACGCCCAATGGGCTGCGAGGAGAAATGGGGGGGCGGGGGCGTGAGGTGTGACTCCCAATGGGCTGCGAAGAGGGGCGGGGCGGCAGCCACAGGGACCAATGGGCTGAGAGGAAGGGGCGGGGCGGCAGCCACGACGCCCAATCGGCTGCGGGGCGGCAGCCATGACGCAGCGCGTTCGCCGCGGCGCTCGGTGTCGGCGCGGTCTCCGCTCGGGCCTGTGACGCGCAGGTGCGCGAGGGGCCGGCGCGCGCCTCGGTCACGTGGGTCCCGCCGCCGCTGCTGTCGCCGCTCCCGCGAGTCCCCGCTCCGCCGCCGCCGCCCCCCGTGGTTCCTCCTCATCCCTTTCCCCCTTTCCCTTACCGCCGCATGTCGGTGGCGGCGCGCCCCGCTCCCCGCCAGCCGCCCAACGACAGCCACCGCCGCCCTTGATGTGGTTCGGAGCCCCGCGGGGGAGAAGATGCCGCCGTCCAAGTCCCGCAAGATCGCCATCCTGGGCTACCGGAGCGTGGGTGAGCGCGGCGTGGAGAGATTTATTTGCGTGTGTGTGTGATGCTTCCCGCTCCCCCCCGCCCCTTCCCGGGGGCTCCGTGCCTCGCCCTCCCCCGCGGCAGCAGGTGCAGCGGAGGGCAGGGCCGCCCGCCCCGCTTCCCGCCGCCCGGAGCGCGCAGCCGCGGGGTCCCCCCCCCCCCCCCGCCATGGCGGCGCCGCAGAGCGCTGCGGGCCCGCGGTCGCCCTGCCCTTAATTGGAAGTTTCACCGCCCCGCCGAGGCGCTGGGAGAGCCGGGGTGGGGAGGGGAAAGGGGCGGGGAGGACGCTCCCGGCCGGTTCGGGGGTGGCGAGGCGCTGGCGGCTCGTCCTAAGGGATCACTGCACCACCCACCCCCCGCCAGGATCCATCCCGGGATGCGGACTAAGAAGCTCTGATCTAACTCTTCCAGAGAAGATCCGTCCCCACTTCTGTCTTTTTCTGTTCTTCTGTGTTCCTGCCTCATCGGTGCAGCAGAGCTGGCTGCGCCCCCCGGCGTTGTGGGGTCCTGTGGGTGCTGTCCTGCCCTGTATCTAGGATTTAGAGCCAGGGAAAGCTCCTCCGGGGGGAAGATTTGTCCCCGCTTCTGCTCCTCTATGGAGATACTCCAATCCCGCATCCGCAGCACAGTGGAGCTGGCCACGCTCCCCACGGCCCTGGAGACCTGTGGGCTTTGTCCTGACCCTAGAATTTAGAGCCAGGGAAAGCTCTTCTGAGGGAAAGATCAGCCCCCACTTCTGTCTCTTTATATTCCTCCCCGGAGATGCTCTGTTCCTGCATCATCATCAGAGCCGGCTGCATTCCCCAGAATTGTGTGTTAGTGTGGGCTCTACCGTGTCCTGTAACTAGGATTTAGAGCCAGGGAAAGCTCTTCCAAGGGGAAAATTTATCCCAAATTCTGCCTTTTTTTATTCCTCTGTGGCGATGCTCAGTTACCGCATTGGCAATGCAGCAGAGCTGACCGTGCTCCCCAGGGCCCTGGGGTTCTCTGGGCTCCATCCTGTCCTATACCGAGGATTTAGAGCTAGAGAAAGCTCTTCCGAGGGGAAGGCAGGCTGATCTGTCCCCGCTTCTACCTTTTCTGTTCCTGTTTGGGGGTGCTCTGTTCCTGCATCAGCAGTGCAGCAGAGCTGGCTGTGCTCCCCAGGGCCCTGTGGTTCTCTGGGCTCTGTCCTGTACCTAGGATTTAAAGTGACGGAAAGCTCTCCCAAGGGGAAGCCAGGTAGATCTGTCCTCACTTCTGCTTTATTTCACTGTGGAGATGCTCCATTCCCACACCAGGAACTCAGTAGAGCTGGCTGTGCTCCCCAAGGCCCTGGGCTTGTGTAGGCTCTGTCCTGTCACCAGCACAGTGTGGTGTTGCTCTTGCTGGTACAGCCCAGTGTGGAGGAACTCCCTGGAAGCATCCAGCATGGGTCTATAGTGTCTGATGTGTTTTTTGTTCTCTAGCTGCCTGCACCTGTAATCCTTTATCAAGCATTCACCATCTTTGATGTAAAACAGTTCAGATGTTTCAGTGTTTGAGTTCTGAAAGCAAAGGAGAATAAGCCGTAGTACAGCTATCCTAATCGATCAGACTTAAAAGCATAGATCAAAGCTGAAGATAATGTGTGGCTGGAAAAAAAAAGGTGCTACGGAGAGATACTATGCTACTATAAAAGGTTTTTTTTATGCTAAAGTAGTGGCTAACTCAGTAATCTGTCTTTTGTTACACACTCAGCAGAAAGAACCCTTAAAACAAAGCTTTTTTTTCAAGATACAAAAAAAAGGCTAAGTAATCAGAGACGATTCTTAGATTTTATTTGACTTTGAGATGGGGTGATGCTGAGTTTGTATAGTCCTTAAAAGGAACAGACAGAAGGAGATTAATTGGTTTTCACAGGATATTTGACATCACTTGTTGCAGTGTCTGTCATTGTGTACCATGTGTTTTATGCTTTCTTTTCTGTTTTTTTGGTTTTTGTGCGTTTTTTTTCTTGGAGCACTGGCATCTAGAAGCCATGGGCAGTATAAGTGGAAAGGAAGAATGCTTGAAATTCTGTCCTTTAGAAATCTGTGATGAGGACTGGGTGTACTGTTGAGCTTTGGTCTTCTGTTGATTATGACAAGCTGCAGTCAAAAAATCAGCTGATAATAGGGTATATACGTAGTTGAGGGAAAATGTAAGGAGTAGCATCATATTGTTAATCTTGTCAGTGGTGGTTTGAGCAATACAATCATACAGAATCATTGAATGATTTGGAGGGGACCTTAAAGATCATCCAGTTCCAACCCCCTTGCCATGGATAGGTAGACCTTCCACTGGATCAGGTTGCTCAAAGCCCCATCCAAGCTGGCATTGAACACCTCCAGTGATGGGGCATCCACAGATTCTCCAGGCAACCTGTTCCAGTGTCTCACCACCCTCACAGGAAAAAATTTCTTCCTGATATCTAATGTAAATCTGTCCTTTATCAGCTTAAAGCTGTTACTCCTTGTCCTATCCGTGCATTCTCTGATAAGGAGCCCCTCCCTGTCCTTCCTGTAGGCTTCCTTTATGTACTGGAAGGCTGCTATAAGTAGTCAAATGGAAAGGACAGGCAAGAAGTAACCTACTGCCTATTAAGACCTACTGCTGAACTTATTTAGCTACAGTTTTCTGAGTCTAGTGTGCAATTAGATAAGTTTGTATGAAAATACAATTTAAGAGGGGAAAAAATAATCTCATTTTCTATAGTTTTCCTTTCATTGTCCTTGACAGTTCTGTCACCCCTTAGGTAAAAATCTTATGTGATATAACTGCAAAGTTGCTTTCCTTAAATACGGGGGCATTAAATTTCTGCAGCAGTAGGAATAGCCATTGGGATCTTACTTCCATTTTGTAATGCAATTAGAAAAACAAGAAAGATAAACTGAGGAAGCTGGAGCTTCTGCTTATCCAAGTATGGCTTCAAAAGCCCAGGTGGATAGCAATCTGATTTGGCTTCAGAGTAAGTCTTGCTTAGTATTGTGATGGCAAGAGTATTACTTGAACCTTGTCTAAGAAAGCATTGGTCTCTTAAGATGAGTGTTTGGGTGGTAGAAAACAAAGAGTGTTTCTCCTGGGAGAACTGCAGTGTTTGAGTAGAGCAAACGTTCATGAAGGGGAGGAGTAATTCCAAAATATATGAAAGACTGGAAGGAAATGTTTCTTAAATTTCCTTTTATAATCAGTGAGTTCTGTTCTTTGCCATTAATGTTAATCTTGACCCTGGAGTGAGGGAGGCTAAGTCTGTAGCTGTAAAGCATTTACAGTTTTGTAGGTTAGCTGAGGTGACCCATTGTGGAGTTGCTTGCTCTGTTTAATTTGTACAGTGCTCGAGATAAAGCTAATCAGAAAATGGTGAGCTTTTTTTTTCCTCTCTTGCAGTAATGCATTGAAATAACCAGGTTTTGATGATATTTCAAGCAGCGTGCTGTTCCCTACTGTTGATTATTTAACAATTTTGAGATTCTTTGGGCTGTGAGTGTCTATAGTGATAAACAGGCACATCCTTCATGAGGGTTCGTGAAACTTGTCCGAATCTTTTACTGGCTTCGTGCTAATCCCTTGGTTCCTTTAGTACCGTAGAATGGTTTGGGTTGGAGAGGACCTTAAAGATTATCCAGTTCCGATTCTGCTGCCATGGGCAGGGACACCTTCCACTGGATCAGGTTGCTCAAAGCCCCATCCAGCCTGGTCTTGAACACCTCCAGGGATGGGCCATCCATGACTTCTCTGGACAGCCTGTACCACTGCCTCACCACCCTCACAGGAAAAAATTTCTTCCTAATAACTAATCTAAATCTCTCCTCTTCCAGCTTAATTATTAAGTTTAATTTCAGCTTTTTACTTATATTAGATTTTATTCTTCTCCCAGTGCTGTTGTCAGACAGACCAGAGGCTGGGAGTGGTTTTCTGATATAGTAGTTCTCAGAATTAAAAATTCAGGAGTCTGCTTGTATGAACAACTCCCTCTGTCTTTCAACACCACCATCAACCCTTTCATATGTGAAACTAGTACGGCTTTGCTGATGGGAGAGATCGCAGCGGCAGCCTCATGAATTCCCAGGCAGCTGTAATTTCTGAGTTGCAGACAAGAGTATTTGCAAGGAACTTCAGGATTTGTTTTTCGGTAGGGAAGGCCAATTATGTGTGGATATAGCGTACAGGTTGTGGCACGACGCTAGGCAATATCACACAAGAATGTCTCCTTTGGTTGGGTTTTGCTTAGGCTTAAATCAGTCTAAGGAAGTTAAATTCCATTATGTAAGTGTGCTTGTCTCAGGTTCTAAGTAGTAATTGGATGGATTTCATCCCAAAATCTGACAGCTTCATAATGGGAGGAACCTGACTTTGTTTACTGTTGTTTGATAAGTGACCAGAGTAGACTAGCTTTGATTATGGAAAAAAGTAATCTGTCTCGTGCATCACGAAGCATAACATTTTTAAAAGCTACTGTGTTCACTAAAAGGAAACTTCATACCTTTGTTTTGGTCATAATTTAATATATCTCAAATATAACTGGAAATAATGGATTTGCATGGAAATAATTTGAGCAAAACTAAGATATTCTGAACCTCTTCAGAGTAACAGCCCGTCTAAAAAGTAGTGTGCAGTTATCCAAAATGCTTTGTGCTTGGTTTGGGTCTATTTTGTTTATAGAAGATATATGTAAATTCAGGCCACAAATGCCTGTATCAGAGAAGAGGTATCTTAGATCATCTTGTAAAGTAGCTTTGTACTGGGATTCTCAGTGTTATACTGAACTGATGGGTTTAAGATAAGCAGGGAGGTGTTGTTCAGATCAGCTGCTTCAGCTGTAGGTCACTATCTCAGCCTGATTTGATTTGTAACTCATGCTGCTGGTGTTAGAGATGCGCTTGCAGAAACTGGAGTGCTGTTGCTCAATGGTACGCATTTGGATTTGAAAATGCTCTCCTGGTTCAGTTGAAGCTCAGAGGGGTAAATCCAGTTAAGTTAATGGTGACTTACCTATTTTCTTCCCCAGCTAACTAGTTAGTACTTGATGACTTCCAGGTTCATACATCACTGTTATTGTGTAGGTGGAGAGCAGTCTGTAATGCAGGCAGAAGCAGTCATGGTCTGTGACTGCGGCATGCAGGTAGAAAAAAAAAAATACAGTGGAACAAAAATAATTTGCCAAGGTTAGATTTCCATGGAAAGGCTTCCAGGTGGTTGTATTCAGCTAAAAATCGCTTCTCCCTCTTTGCCTTACCTGAAGGGAAGAAACAGCAGTACCTTTAATGTGAACCTGTGAATAGTAAGGGTAATTGTTAGGACAAAACATAGTTACTGGTTTTGAAAATGTGAGTTATTCAAGTAGATTTGTATTGTAAAATGGAGTTGAGGCTGTGCTTTTCGCTTCGGAAAAATGGCATCTGTTCACTCAGTAGGATGCCACCCCGAGGAGGTATCCCTTTGATATTGGATGGAGGGAAGTGGTAATTTTAGCAGACAATAAATTGCCCGTGTAAATGTCAAGAGAGAAGGAATGGAGCAGTTACTGATATCGTGTGCTGTAATCTGGTTTATGGAATTGGTTGTCTCTGCAACTTTGGAAATCGTGAGATTTCACAGGAAAATTGAGCTGTTCAGAATCCAGCTGATCCCTAAGGCTAGAATTTTGCCCGAGTCCTGGTAAGCACCAAGATGATTTTCATAGCGCTTTTCATGGTGGCACCACGTTTACTCTGCTGGGGTGCAGCAGTGCTGCTGAAAGGAAAGGCTGCAGTTACTGGAGGACTGGCGAGAGGCTGGAAATGCCAGCTTTAATTGCATTTCAGTGTGATTGACTACGCAGCTCAACACTGAGCGTTGCTACAGCACATTTGATAGCAGTAGCTGGAAGCACTAGAGGCAGTGTGTTCAGCTGTAATATCAAGCCACAGCAGGGTTATTTGAGGACGCAGTTCCAGGATTAACTCTTAAATTGCCTACCCTAATCTCTTTTTAATGGTAACGCTTGCAGGTTTTGCTTGTGTATTTGAGTGCCTCAGTGTTTCATTGCTCAACTTAGAGTTCACATTGATGGGAGAAACCAAATCAAATGTAGATCCTATAATTTATAAGCTATATATATAAAGTTAAAGCTCTTCTTTTAGATATACTACACTGCCTTAAGTGTAGGTTCTGGGTAAGTCAGACATCTCTGTGGTACATGCTGCTGTGGAAACTTAGCATAACCACGCGTTTGGGATTAGAAGAGCAGGCTAAAATGCAATAAATTACTGGTTATGATTAACTTCCTGTAGCTCTCCTGAAGGTGATGTTCAAGGGCGTCTTTTAAAAAATTCCTCAACTTGATTGTGTATTCAATCCAAAATCGAAACAGCTTCTCTGTGGGTTGTTCATAATGCACTCAAGCTCTGTGAATCCTGCATGAGTCAAAATTGCTTGGTGTCAACCCAAATTATCCTAAATAGGAAGCTGCAGACATGAAGCATGGTATGCAAAAACACGAAGCTGCACTTGTCAGTCACGGATCTGTCTCCATAAGGACTTGAGAGTGTTCCTTTTGTTTTCCAATGCCTGTATTTGAAGTGAATGGCAAATCTGTTGTTTGATAATGTGAGAAAGTAAAATGTGCTTCCTGAGTTTAGGGGTGGTTGCTGCTTAAAATGTTTGTCTTCCAATCCTGGTGAGGATGTTTGGTTTCCTACACAGCTCTTGCACACTGATGTCAGCTATCATGCAAATGAGGGTCTATGGGATGGGGAAGAAGGGAAGAACGTGGAGAAAATCCATGTGATGCGTTGTCTAGCAGACCTTTTAACAAGTTTTAAGATTCTGAAGTTCACCAAAAGCATATGAATGTGGGCCATTAAAGATGGTATTTCCTTCTTGAGAAACAGGAAATACAATGGATGCTGAATTGTTTTTTGGAGGAAAAAATGCTTGTGTTGAACTTGTAACAAGGAAGGAAGCAGTGGCAGTTTGAACAGAGTGCTGAAACAGGCTTTCAGGTTCAGCTTTTCTCGGGAGACATTCCTGCCAGTTTGTTTTTTAATTGTCATGTAACGAAGGCAGATGCAAATGAGATATGTAGGGTGGGGCTTCCCTTGGCACAAGTGAAGCTGATCCTGTGCTGCGTCTGGAAATTGCACTTTCCTGCCCTCACCCCGGTGCTGGCACTGGCACGTTGGAAGCATGGTCACCAGCTCAGGGAATTGATTTCTTTCAAAAATAAAGCAGCCAGAAGGGGAAGTTTTTATATTGCTCTGCAACTACAACCCAGACAGAGGGAATGGGCTCAGGAGAAAGAGCTGGTTTTGGGGTAGGGGGAGTGGGCTCTTTGTGGCTGTGGGAACTTTGGTTCAGCCAGACCTCTTATGGAGCCACATCTGTGAGTATTTTCCTCCACCACCCCAGATAAACGTTAATGCTTTTTTCTAAACTTTCAACAGTGGGCCTTTTGAACCAGAGTAGTTCTCTTGGTGGAGAAGCCATGTAGAGGTGGCGAAATGTGTGTTAGTGAACCAGGAAGAAATTGGGCTTTTCCAGATTCTTCTTTAAATAACCTTACGCGGTAAAATCTAATAATTTCATGCAGAATCCAGGAAAAAGTAGGATGTTTGACCTGGGTTAAATCTAAAACTTTTTCTGAAGTCTTCTAATTCAGATAATGCTTCAAATGATATCATCTGGAATTTTCTGGAAACACTTGGTAGTGAAGGTACTGCACTGGATCAAAGCCAAAGCTCCTGACTATGATCATAGAATAATAGAATTGTTTAAGTTGGAAAAGACCTCGAAGATTGTGGAGTCCAACCTTTAAACTAACACTGCCAAGCCACCACTAAACCATGTCCTCAAGGGCCATATCTACGTATCTTTTTAAATACCTCCATGGATGGTGACTCAGCTGCTGCCCTGGGCACCCTATTCCAGTGCTTGACAACCTTGTCAGTGAAGAAATTTTTCCTGATATCCAGTCTAAACTTCCCCTGGTGCAACTTGAGGCCATTTCCTTTTGTCTTATCGCTTCTTACTTGGGAGAAGACACCAACACCTGCCTTGCTACAACCTGTACGTTGGAGGCATTCAGAATCACTGATTGCCTCCCTGCTTGGAAAAACCAGTGGAAACAAATCTAAAGGCTCTCTTGCTTTTCAGAGTAATCTTGAGTGTTTGCTAAGATATCGTACAAAATACCTGTTTCCTGCAAATACTGGTTGACTTCTCAAGCTGATTGAATCTTCTTTAGTCATATGTATTTATTGACACTATCACAGCATAGAGATGATTCACAACCAGTTAATCTGTTTACATGCCCTGGTTCTTCCTCAGTTTACCATATGCACTTTGATTGCTGTACGTGCAAGTTTCAAGTATAGTTGTATGTAGGATGTACGTGGAGTATTGCATTCAGTTTTGGAGTCTTCAGCACAGGAAGGACAGGGATCTGTTAGAGTGAGTCAACAGGAGGCCACGAAGATGGTCAGGGGGCTGGAGCACTTCCCATAGGAGAACAGGCTGAGAGAGTTGGGATTGCTCAGCCTAGAGAAGAGAAGGCTCTGGGGAGACCTTATAGCAGCCTTCCAGTACGTAAAGGGAGCTTATAGGAAAAATAGGGAGGGTCTCTTATCAGGGAGTGCAGTGATAGGACAAGGGAGAATGTTTTTAAGTTGAAAGAGGGTAGGTTTAGATTAGGCATTAGGAAGAAATTTTTCCCTGTGAGGATGGTGAGGCACTGGCACAGGTTGTCCAGGGAAGCTGTGGATGCCCCATCCCTGGGGATGTTCAAGGCCAGGTTGGCTGAGGCTTTGAGCAGCCTGATCCAGTGGAAGGTGTCCCTGCCCATGGCAGCAGGGTTGGAACTGGGTGATCCAGTTCCAACCTGGTTGGTCCCTTCCAACCCAAACCATTCTGTGATTCTATGGGTAGTTATCAGTATTCCTAGGTATTTTAGATTACAGGAACTAGAACAGCATGCATGACAAATCTCAACTAGTTATTTGTGTTCTGTGGAGTACTGAGTTAAATGAATTTTAATTTGGAATAAGAGGGAATACATAACTGGTCTTCACTGTGTGGGTGTAAATGTGCAAGTGTAATGTGAAATTATGATATGAAAGTGTCTCTTGACAACATTGTCCCCCGAGTTAGTGGAATACATCTGTCTAGTTTCAACAGCTTGTCAGATCGTATTGCCAAAACTTCATTCAATTTGTGCAACCTCCTTTAAAGGTACGCTTGCTATATGCAAAAGAGCTGGGATGCATAATATATAGGAAAACTCTATTAAATCTGTCCTACAAACTTTTCAAAACAGTCAAGCACTTGACATTAATGTAGCAAAGTGCATTTTGCTTTAAGGATTGGTCCCCTGTTAATAACAAACTTCTGGTGTTCTAAAATCTGTTTGAAAATTAGCATTTTTAATTAGAACTGTAAGTTTATGCTGTGAAACATGCATATAAAGAAGCCTCGTGTTTCTTAGTTTGCAGCAGTACTTTCTCCTGCCTTGCTTTCTTGGAAATGTCTATTTCTTATAGATATTCTGCCTCACCTGTATAGTTTGACACTGGCGAATAAAGGTAAATGCATTCTAAAAAAAGGTGTTAGTTATGCTGGTTTAACTTCTTTCCATGCTTGGAGAGAAAAGATCATCAAAATTCTTGATAAACCTTTTGTGGTTGTGAAACATAGCTCTACAAGTTGTTTAAATGTAAGGTAATTCACGTTACCTGAACAGTAAAGCTAGGAAGAATAAGAAGCTGTCTCAATGTTTCAAAATCATGTTCTTTATACAGAGTGGATCAAGGAGTCTTAAGACACCTAAACCATTTTTGTGCTTATCCTTCCTCGGCTGCAAAGTATCTTTTATCCTGAAGTGTGACCAAAGGCCAGAGGAGGAGTTGAAGTAAAACTTCCAGAACTGTTCCAAATGGTGTTCCTAAGCCTAGCATTGGGTTGTGCTTTTGTCACAACCAATTGCTATGAACTATCATAAGTGATGGTGGTACAGAAAAATAAGGCGATAGCTCTTCTGTTTGTGTTTCCAGGCAAAAATGTTGTGATCTTAAAAAGCTGTTATCTCGTGTACAGTTTGTAGTGAATGGTGAGACAGTAGTTTATAGGGTTCTTTTTTTCTGAAAATGGTCACATGAGCACCCCATTATTTTGTCATCCACCTGCCTATGTGGGTACAGGCTGTATGTCTCAGAGGTTCAAAAGGCTTAAAGGTTGAGGTTGGCAAGCAGGAAAATGGACAGTATGAGAAGGGGTGTATGGACCCAAGTTTTAAGGGCAGCTTATTGTGGGGACAGTTGTGACCTACCTCTCCAGTTCTTACAGCACGGAAGCATGGAAACCAAAAATGAAGATGTGGGTTATTTCCCATGTAGCCAAACTCTGACGGCCTTTGCTGTTCCTGTGGTAATCGTGTCCTCTGAACTATTTGTGTGTCATAGTTCATGTTTTATCTGTTTCTGCCAAGTAAACACGAAGTACTTAATTTCTTAATCTAGTTAATTGCAAATTCAAATCTATTTTAAACAGTATTAATTTCTGATGTAACTGGATAACAGCAGAGTAATAATCGCCATTGTACTTTGAGAGTTTTGTGTTGATATGCAAAGGCTCGTACAGGAGACATATACAGTGTGCTGCTCTGTCTCTCGAAGGTCAGCCTGAAGTTAGATTGCCTGAAAGTGTAGCTTGATACTCAGCTCCTCGTCCAAGTTGCATGGTTGAGCTAGTGCAGTGAAGAATCCAGCTTCTCTTGGCGAGTGCTACTCAGGTACTAGAGCTGGACTGGCTGGAAGGCTCTCATGAAAGAAAGTCGAAGTGGAAAAATAGAGGTCAGGTTGCAAATATCATCCTCGGTTACCTCCTTGGCTTTTTTCAAGTGGGTGAGGGGTGGGTGAGATTGGTCTGGTTTTTTTTTAGTTTGTTCTGTGGTTTTGTTGTTCTTCCTTGCAAAGATCAGAGTTCTGTATTGTGGCTTTTTTTTGGTACTAGATACTATAAAATCTGAGAATAGAAAAGTATGATTCCTGCTTGAAAACTCTTAGTTTGAGGTACCTTATGCACTAACAGAAGGATGCACACTGGTTAGGAAGATAAGAAACACAGCTGGCTTTCGTTATAGGCAAGACCTTTTTAGTATGCTATAGCAAGCAAGCGTCATCTGTTCTGTCTTTGACCTGTGACAAAATCAACTATGTCAAGTATCTCGTGGATCTTTTGCTTGAACTTCTTTAAAATTTCCCCTGGTTGGGGCCTCTAATGATTCTTCTCGTAGTCTCTGTGGTGTTATTGTTACCCCAGAGTCTTTTGTTCCTGGTATCTTATCCACGTTTGCCATGCTGTGATTTTGCTATATTACTTTGAACCTTTCTTACTGTTAACAGATTGCCCTCTGTATTCAGAGGCTGGTCTGTTGCGTTGATTGGATAAGCATGTAAATGAAGATTATTTGCAATCAGAGTTAGAGTGGAGGGGTTAATGGCTAACTCCAGCTGTATAAAGTGCTATGGTGTGAAGACGGCATTGGATATATTGTGGCTTTCTTCAGTCCTGGTGCATAGAGGGGTAGGAATCCGCAGGTTAAGCAGAAGGAACGTGGAAGATGCCAGATGAAGTTAATTCGAAGAAGATCTAGAATTGAATTGAAGGATAGACAACAGTAACTTACTAAAAGCTGATCTGATATGATGGGGTTTGTAGAGGATGGTAGAGTCCAGGCGTACTGTTTTTTATGTTGGCATGGTTTTTTACAGGTCTACAGCAGCCTTATGCTGGCGCAGGAGAATTGAAATGGCTAACGCTTAACTGTATGATCATTAATCAATACAGTTTTGACGTGCATCTGTTTAGAGTTGTGATGGAGTTGACCACATCCTGCTTCATTGGTGAGAGAGAGAGTCAACACTACTGTCAATATCCCTAAAGACCATCTTCTCTCTTTTTTTGCTAGGAGGTGTTTGTGTCATCAGGGTTGGTACAGAAGTTCTTGATTCTTTGTGCAGGTTTGGGAGCTTCTAGCAGTGCAGGTCATGGCAGGTGATTAGTGCTGTGGGCTGATGTTGACTGCCAGTAGCAGCACTGTTTCCACGAAAATCAGGTTTTGACTGTCATGTGCATTGCTGGCACTTGTTGACTTTGGGTTCATCAGACTTTGAACCATCAGTGGGGGCACAGGAGCCTCTTACATGGACTGACTGCTTCATAGTTGGGTATAGTACTGCAGGCTGAAGCTACCTTTTGTTGCCAAGATTTTCTGGTGCTAACTGTGCAGTTAGATTGAGATATATGATTAATATGTTATATTATGAAAGTCACCTGCCTCTGCGCAGGGGCCTTTCAGTTTGGTAAGGTTCTGTGCTATTAAAGCTTTCTGTTATTGGTGTAGATCAGGTGAGATTTGCAGTGAAACAAAAAGAAGGGTTTATCCTGTTGTCTAATAGAAATGTTAGGTTTAAAATCCTAATTTCTGCCTGTGCACTCGATGGCACACTGCTTCCCCAGGCAGTCAGTTGTAGGGTGTAACTCAGTGTGACTGGTGTTAACTCCAGCCAGTTGTGTAGACATGTTAAGAAGGAAAATGACTGCAAACCTCCTGGTAAACCCAAACAGCCATTTTATCCATGTGGTTGCACAGGGTGGAGCTCATTGGCTTCTGCTGTTTAGTTCAGCTGCATTGCAAGTAGAGTTAAGGCAGTATCTGTGCAGTGGATAAAAGGCTGGTGGAAAGATTCTTGAACAACTGCTTCAAACCTGCTAGTACTAATTTTTCTGGCTTGCAGAAAGGGGATTAAAGTTGTACTCCTCAATGATCTTTAGCATCAAGAAAGAACTGACTGGAAATCGGGAGGTTGTTCCCTTGTGTTGAAAATAAAACTTTGAAGATGGGGAAGGGGAATGCATAGAATGCATTAAAGTAAGCGGTACACATTTTCATTTCTAATGACATAGCATTTTAAAGCTGATTTATATGGCATAATGACAGTTACTAAGAGTGTCTTTCAAAGATGTTACGTGTTGTATGTACCCAATGATCCAAGGAAAGGTCAAGTTCATTCAGATGGCTAATTAGCTGCTTGAAGCGTGCACGCAGGGAGAGGAGTTGGCCTCTGCCCAGCAGTGCAACTTGGATTTTCCCTCTTGGGGAGGAAATGGGGACAAAGTTCAGGCTCTTTCTCTCCAAGTGTGTCGTAGACTGAAACATAAGGGTCCGATCTTTGAGCTTAATAAGCTTCCCTTTAGGAGACTGGTGTATCAAGTAGGACTGCCTGACTTTTAGTTTAGGAATACCTTTGCTAATGGGCTAGCAGGCATGCTGGATAAGTCTGGTTGCCTCAGTTTCTACAGCCACCTGAAATACTTTAGTCCTGGTGCTGTGAGGACAGAAGTGGGAACATGCTGCAGGGATGCATTTTCTGCAGGGAGTCAAGGTAATGGTGTTTATCTGAAGAAATACTGGTTGCCTATCTTGGATGCATGTGTCCAAATTTCCTTTGTAGTTAGGAGATCCCAGGGTGCAGTTTCCCTGACCTGTTTAAAGCATATGTGCAGCCATCATGTGCACATATACCATGGCAAGGTGAGATGTGTGGCATGGAAGTTTTCTGGATTTCTTTAAGCCTTGTAACAGCTTTTCAGTCTCTTACATATGATAGTAAAACATGAGGAGTTAATTGGTTTAATTCATTAAAAGGGCGATATCAGACAAACTGTGGCATATGCTTTCCTGCCAGCAAGGGTAACTGTACACTAACAGAAAACATTTCTTCTGACAGTCCTTTGCTGAGGTTATGGACTTAAATGGAGACAAAATGGACTCCTGGATGTGGCAACTAAGCTGTTGCAGCAAAACAGTGGAATCTTTCTGTACGTACTTGCCTGGACGTCTAATATGTTGCAACGAAGTGCAAGTGAACACTGAGGGATGTGCAGGGCAGGCAGGATGGAGTAGGCTTGCCGTTATGTATCAGTGATAAAGCACATGCTCTCTTCTTCCTTTACTTACAGAAAATATGATCTAGTGAGCATCATTAGCACTTCTTGGTTTGCGTTTTTCAAGGCTGGCAGCGATAAGCCTTCAAAGGCCTGCAAATATGCTTGTGAGCTTGACCGACTGCTTTGAGATCTGAAGAAAATAAAGGAAGCCATCTGACTTCCCTTCTAAATGGCTGCTTGTCAGATTTCTCCTGGCTTGCAGAGGGATACCTTTGATTAAACCTCAAGACAATTGTGCAATGCAGAAGGAAGAGAAAGTCATGTGTCCTTTTCTTCCTGCAGACTTGTGTTCTTAATGTTACAGACCATGGTGCAAACCTCGTGTTCTACAGAATGAGTGGTTCTTGCTGCAATGCCTTGCCTTAAGACTGTCAAATACATTTCCTTTTATCCTAATATAAAGCTAAATCAGAAGGAAGCAGGGAACAATTATAGCAATGGGATAGAGTGCCATAGAAGTTAGAAAAAGAGCTTGTGTCTTCCTGAAGTGCTGTCTGGTTTTGTTTTGTCCTATCCAATGCTATTTGGCTTGTCTTGAAGGTCTCCTCTGTTCTTGAGGTCCCTCACTACCAACAGATATCTCACGGAGGTCCTCAGACTTGAGCTTTTGCAGGATTGTAAGGGCAGGTCCCATTCCTTCAGAAAGCTCAGACAGCACTTAGGAGGAGCGTCACCACTCTGTGTTGCAAATCGAGCATGATTATCCTATGTGCAAGTGCAGCAGGTTAGCTCTGTGTGTCAGCAGGAGTTTTCTTTGTAAGCATCAGAAAATAACTTTTTAGTCCTGGTATCATAATATTGACATTGAGAGGAAGTCAGTACAAAATGCATAATAAAATTGTAGTTCAAAGTAGATGATTATAAGTGATAATTCCTCATGAGTAAAAGCCTAATGGCAGAATTAAGTTGTATCTGAGTAAAACACAAACCACTCATTGTATCCTTGTCTCCAGAGGTTTAAAACCAGAATTCTTTATGGACCTAGAAGTATTGTTTTTATAGTCTTTAGAAGGATTTACTAAACTCCATGGCAGTAGGGAGCAAAATAGCTACTACACAGCCATAATTAGTACCTGGGGGTTAAAGTCTTAATTAACCATGGGAAGTTGCTAATGATGAAGCCTGAGATGAATTATGAGCTCGTGATGGGTTCTGAGATCATCTGCTATCTTGTGAAAAGATCTTTATCAAAGAGTGATGCTGTAATTCCCTTTGGTACTCAGTTAAACCTCCATCTGCTCCAAGAAGTAATTCTGTCCCTTTCTGTGCTCTGAGGACAAACAGAAAACGTGCACTGTGGAAACGCTGCCATCTCCATTCTGTGCATATTGATATTCTGAATTAATGACGATAAAGATCCCAATAATCAACTTTGAGTATGAAACCTTCATCTCTGTGAAGCATACCAAGTTGAGCTAGCTGTGTGCAGGATATTGAAAGTCTGGTATGCAGTAAATCTTATCTAATTTGATATGACTGACAACATCTCATTATGAAATTTCTGGAAACCTTTTGTGGCAAAACCTAAACATGTTTGTTCTGTAGGTTAGACTGAGTATATCTGCATGGAGGCAGACTTATGTAAGTTGCTCGGCTTGTGGCAAGGATGTATTAGATGCTGCCAGCTATTAAGTGTTTAATAATTTAGCAAAGTACCTCAGCAGGCATTTTAGTAGGAAAAGATGAGTTAAAGAAACTGCATCTAAAATTCTAAGAGAATGGAGAATTGCTATTCTTGGGTTGTTGTTCTTGACCCCAACAAACTGTTTACCATTTGCTTGTGCAGGCAGTTTTGAGTATTGAGAAATTCTTCCTGTGGAGATAAAACTGCAGCATGCTGCCAGCGGCCATCATTGCGGAGATGCCATGTTAGAGGGCAGCTGCGGATTCAGGCTTGCACAATGCCTTGCTTGTGGAGCTGTTGTTTGACTTGCTCACTCTCCAGTTGCATCATTTCTGTCTCCCGGGTTTGGGGGGGAAGTTGACTGCAGATGAGAATTTCATCTGAGCTTTCTCCTCTGCCTATTGCAAGGAGAATAGGGATGTGGGATGGGGATGGCAGGCAGGTGGTGGAGCACTGAAGAGAGGGCATGGCCTCTTCCAAGAGGCCAGCTGCTCATGAGCCCACCCGTGCTCAGTTACTCATCTTCTTGGTAAACTGCCTGGTGTTGTAAAGTTTGCATTTTAAGGCTAGATTAAATACCACAGCTCTTGTCCAAGAAGTAAAAGGATGAGTAAAAATTCCATTTGGCAAGTGTTTTGCCTTGACAATTGCAATGGCATGTGGAACTGATGTGCTGTGACTGCACTACTCGGAGTGTTTATGGGACGTTTGGCTCTATGTAGTGAGAGCTCTATTGTATGAATAGAAATGTGACAGCTTTATTTTTTGAAACGGCTTTATGTCTGAAAACCTGTTCCTTCTTTGTTTTGACAGTGGGAAAACTCTTTACCAGTCACACATCATACCATAAATAACAAATCGTGTATGCAAATACTGTTTGGGTAGTTCTGGACAGCTTGAGTGGAGCTTTCGGCCACCTGGGACTTGTATTCTAAACACTAGTAAAACCCATTCCTCCCAGCCCATACCTTCTGGCTTGATGCTCTCAGGGAGAGTCAGTTGACTTGGATTTTGCTTACAGCTTCTCTGCCATAGAGTATCTCTGGTGCTTTAAGTTACCATACCAAGTATAGCTGGAGGAGTCATCCTCTTGCCCTGCCCTAGTCTTGCCCTAATTTGATTCATTTATTTCTTCCTAGTCATGTTAAGCTCTCTGACTCTAAACAAAGCCAGAACGTTAAACCATAATCTTCTCCATTTTGCAAATGCTTTTTCATCTTAAAATCACAGGTCTCTTGTCAATTCACTGAACTGCTGCCAGCAGACTTTGCCTTGCTTCTTCATGATGCTTCTCCTTTTGGTCTCAACAGGTGTTTATTTTCCTAAAACTTAACAGTGGATACACTTAAAATACCATTGTGGAGAAGGCTACAAGGAAAAGCTTAGTAAACTAGAAAACATTTGGTGTTTTCAAATGAGGAATATTAGTGTATTAGAGCTGAGCCTTTTGAGGTATGCACCCTTGAGTAATCAATTACTAAAGTCTTTGCTGCTGATGTCAGGAGCTGTCTTATCCTTTTAGGCTGCAGTGTGCTTGTGGCATGTGCACTTTTAGACTGGATCGTCTCCCCATGTCCTCCTTCATGCAGTGCTCAGAGAAGGAGATAGCACATCAGTAAATGGCATTGCGTGCAGTTCCTTGGCCTCTGCCTCACAGACCTTATGTTTATGTTGTAATTCTCTCTGAAAACGTTGCCTGATCTTTCTGAGGAAACAGGAGATAGGAGCTAAATTGTCAACTTAATTTTCTTCTCTGTCCATGGGCATAGGTCAAAGGCCTGGAATAAAACCTGTGGGACAAAGTTCAGGCCAGGCTGTTGTTTATGTGGTCCTGTGTGCTTCTTGGACACGAGGTGAGAGAAGGCAGTGGGGTGTTAATGACTTGGGTTTTAAATTTCTTGTGTCCCCTCTGGAAGCCTTGCTTTAGTGGGATACTGCTGCATGCAGTTATTTAGCACCCCCTGAGTCGGGGGTTGTGGCTGAATCCAAGACTGGAAAGCTTCCCTGTGGCTCATCTAGTAAAGCAGGCATCCTCTGGTAATCACAAACACATCATTACTGGAAAGCTTGTTACAAAGCTTAGAGGAATTTAGGAGGAGAGGGTTGGAACACTGGTTTTGTCTGGTTTTGTTTCCTCCTCTTTCACTGCTAGGAGGAAAGCAGTAATTAATGCAGCTGGATGTTAAACACTATTTTCTGTTGGCTCTGACTTCTTTCTAGTATTCAGTTTCCAGACTTAGTGCAGACAGGCAGTAGCAGTCAAGTCTTGCAGCTAGTTTAGGATCTTTCTTAGGAGGAAAAATGTTCAGTGGTGATCTGTGCTCAACTTAGCTCTTCTTTTCTTTTAGGGGTATAACAGCCTATTGTAGGAATAAGTAACTTTGTTTTAAAACAGAGTGCTTAATGTGCTATCACTGGCAAAGAATCTGGAAACATGAACTGCCGAGTACAACTTCATAAGCTTTTAGCTGAAGAAGAAATAGCTTGAAACTTCATTTGCTGTCTAAGTGGTGTCCGAAATACGTGGTTTTAGAGAGTTGAGATGCAGAGTCTCAGTTATAACCCTGTCCTTACAAGCACCATTTCAGTTGTGCATGGTTGCTTTCCCCACCCAGCTCATGGAGCTTGCTGGAGCAACAGTTTGAAGTGCAGTGTTCTCTGCAGGTATCAGAAAATGGTAGCTAAGAACGTGCTTTCAGGAAAAGCAGCTCTTAAAAGGCTGTGTGCTGGCTGGTCTTTTGGGGGTTTGTCTGGGTTTTTTAGCATGGTACTGGCGTGAGGAGACAATGAAGGGATAAGCATGGCAGGGCTGGGCAGTGATGTTGAGATAAACCAAGCAGTGACTTGATGGATGTTATGACTGTTGGAAAACCCCAAAGTGGTGATGTTTCTGTAATGCTTTCTTCCTTCCTCCTGGAGAAGTAAATCCAGAAAGTGTTACAGTTTAATAAAGGAATTGACTGTGTATGTAATTATAAATATTAAGCCAAACTTCCCTTGCATTGCTGTCATTCTTCTGCTTTGTCTGACTTGCAATTATTAAGAATGTCTTTAACAAAATGACTCGTAAAGCGTGCTGATAATAATATGGGAACAGGCCAAGAGCTTTGAATGGTAGAGCAAGAATGGGGGTGTTGAACATAGAAAACTTTCCTAACATCTCCTGACGGAATGCTTAGGAAAGAACTCTTTCTACAGCAAAGTATAAATATAGCATGGTCTAAGCGCTGCAAGTGGGCAATCCTTATCCAAAGCAATTAATTCTTGACTACTTTTACTATAAACTAGTTCATCCACAACATTGGTTACTTAGGATGTCATTGAGAGACTTCCACTCAGTAGGATGGTCTTGAGTCTAAATTTTAACTTGAGGTCATATTTTGTTTGCACTTCTTGCTGATGAGAAGAGTATAAAGCAGCACAAGGAATATGCTCATGTCCAAAGGCAGTCTTGGCAGTCTTTAGAATATGTTTGTCTAGTAAACATAACATAATGGGATCTAGTAGAGTCCCAAATGCAGAGGATGTGCTGTAATGGAAATTATGTTAAGGCTTCAGTAATGCTTTGAAAAGTCTTCAGTTGCAGAGCTTTAGAGGTGCTTCTTATGGTCAGTGTGCACGATTCACTTTTAGCATCTTGTAATATCTTTCAAGACTAAGTTAGTGTTTGGTTTTGTCAGTCTGCTACTAAGTGGGACAGTTTGCATTACGCGTTATTGGAGGTTGTATGATCAGATCAGCATGACTGAAATTGGGGATGTTACATTGTCTGCTTAAATAGCAGTTAAATTGCTTTCAAAAGAAGAAAATCCAATGATGCTCCCTCAATCACTGAGATTAAAATACTGCATCGACAAGTCTGTTTCAATGTGGCATTAAAAGGGTTAAGAGAAGAGGACAGTATATTGAGCTCAAGCATTTTGAGATTCTCCTTTTGCCATGGGGAAGAGGTTCAGTCTCCCAGTCAAACCCAATTTATCTAATTCTATCCTAGTTCCTAGTTTTCTATCCAGTGACAGAAAAACATTCCAAGTGGAACAGTTTGTTAAATTTAGTTTTATGAGGATTGGACACTATTACTTTTAGATTTGTTTTAAACTGGAGGAGGTGCTTACATGATACTCTGTTAAAAAAAAGCAGAACATGTGCCGAATAGCTCTTGTGCTATTTTTTATATGTTCAGGAGACCCAGTTACTAGGAATAGGCACTTACTTTAAAAATAGGTCAGTTGTCGTGTATAGATGTTTAAATGAGCCATACAAAGCTCGTATATGCTCTTACAAAACCATTAATGTATCTGCTGGTAAGTGTAAAGTGGTAATAGCCCAAAGACTTGTTTCAATACAAATTATCTTCTCCTTGCTTTACAGGAAAGTCTTCACTGACAATTCAGTTTGTGGAAGGACAGTTTGTTGATTCATACGATCCAACCATAGAGAACAGTAAGTAAATAGCTGACAAGTTGCTGTTTTGTACCAAACTCACTTTTACTAGAAGTCTTTGTTGATAAAAAGGTTACTTACATGAGCACTTGCATATTAATGTTAAAGGTAATTAATTAACTGTTAAGTTTTATTACTTTTTTAAACCAGTGCTTCCCAAGTATCGCAGCATGGAAATTGCTGTGTATATTTCTCCAAACAGTTAAACTTGTCTTTTAACATGAAATGAAGGAAAACCTAATCAGTCTGGCTAAAATGCATGTCCTGCTTATATTACATGGATGTTGTTAGACTTCTGCTTCCCCTGTTGTAGTTGGGGTATTCAGACTAAGGATGTCACACCAGGATGAAAATACGCCACTATATATAAGTATTCCAAAGTCTCAGATATCTCACAGGACCAGCATAACCAGATGGACACAAAGCCAGCAATACAGTCAGGAGGAAATGACTGCCTTAGAAGGTAGAGATGCTGTGGCTTTGAGAACATGATAATCTTTGAAATTACTCAGTTAAAACTGCTCAATAATGAGCCTGGAACACAGACAGCTTGCTGTAAATACTGTGTAACTGACTTCTCGAGTGTCATTTTTTTCTCTTAGCGGTTTTTTTTAATAATGCCTTTGTGAATAGCTAGCATAGTGGGTAAGTAAAGATACCAAGGCAAAAAATGCTGCCAAGAGCAACAAGTCACTTCAGAGGCAAGTTACCCAGTATGCATTACAATCCTGCCACCTTTCTGACCACTGCTAGCTCAAAGTACTCGAGCAGCTGTGGCGTTGGGCTGAGTAACTTGATCATATTGGCTTGCTTTAATCACATGGCAGTTACAATCGTGAAATCAAAGTTTTATCTCTGGAGGTTTTGTATTTTAGTGACTTTGGTAATGCTGAGGTAGCACACATTTTTACTTCTAAACTTCTGCAGTAGGATGTTAAGCCTACATGATACGCCTAAAGTTTGAATGAAGTAATCGGCAGTACAGAGTTTTTTTATTAGGGTATATATGGTAACAGATCAGTAGCTATCAGGATATTTTACCCAGGATTGTAAAAGAACTAAAATTCAAATGCTGCTTTTTGAAGAAGCTCTAAATGTGCGTTAGGGAGTAGAGATGGGCAATTTGCCCTTTGACCTGAATGATCTGTTAGTCCTTATGCAGATGTCGTTGATATTAACTCTTTCCATCATCACTTTATACTTTATTAGAATTCTAAATAAGGTTTGTTTGGAATGAAAGCTGCTGACAAAATATTGAGGATAAAGTTTCTGTATTTTAAATCTTAATACCAGTTGGGACAGGTTATTTTTCACCATTTGTGCTATATAAGTGCAGAATATTTAAAGTCATCTTTTAGTTTCATGTGAGTATATGGGAACAGATAAAGCTTGAGAAACATGGGGTCGAAATCTTCAAAACACTGAGTCTGTGTCTTGTTTTAGGGTTTTGACATGTTAATTGGCTTGCTTCATCCTTTAGAAGCTCTCTTCATCCCTAGGAACCTATTGTCTGTAACTGCTGTTAGGAACCCTGTAGCTGTGTCTCTTGCATTTGTAGCATTTCTTAAGTCTGGATGAATTCTGTGTTTATGTGATTCGTGTAGTTTGTGCTGCTTGCTTGATCTGCATTCTAGACATTAAGCATATTGTGGTCGTGAAAACTTTGTTGGGTGGAGGAATTTTGAAAAGCCTTCACTTTCCACTTGATTTCTTATTTGTTTGGAAAACAAACAGCATTATTCATTCAGTGAAAGTCTTGTGATCTGCGGCATGGCTAGAGGAATTTGATTGCTGAAAGGTAGAGAATTTGAGGGCACTTCTTGTGTCTGAACATGTTGCTGGAAAGTAGGGATTGAAAATAAAAGACTTGCCCTGAGGTTCAAAACAGTAGGAAGTTCATGTCATCCTTGAGTCCTGGAAGGCCTGATAGAGAGAAAGCTTTAAAAATGTTTCTGTGAAGAACAGTTGAGATGCCACTTTCAAATTTGCCACCAAAACTTAAAATACATTGAAGGTATCTATTTAAAAAAAGACGTGACATTAGTTTTGATGGGATTAATCCATAATCCATATAATCCATAGAATCATAGAATGGTTTGGTTTGGAAGGGACCTTAAAGATCATCCAGTTCCAACCCCCCTGCCATGGGCAGGGACACCTTCCACTGAATCAGGTTGCTCAAAGCCTCATCCAACCAGGTCTTGAACACCTCCAGTAATAGGGCATCCATGAGTTCTCTGGGCAGCCTGTGCTCGTGCCTCACCACCCTCACGGGAAAAAAACTTCCTAATATGGAGTCTCTTCTCTTTCAGCTTAAAACCATTCCCCCTCGTCCTGTCATTGCATCCCCTGATAAAGAGCCCCTTCCTAGCACTCCCATAGGCCCCAATTCTTTTAACTGAAGTTCTTAATATTTTTTTAAAAAAAATTCTGAATATAAATCCTGGATCAGTAGAGTCTTTTGACACTCCCACCTCTGTCTTTGGTTCTGTGCAGGGCTGTAAGACACAAAGTATGTGATCAACTATCTTACTGTTTTTCTAGCTTATCGTTTCAAATCTGGTTGGCAATACTGGCAGAAGGGATTGAAGAGTCTGGGTTCCTGTGTTAGGGGTAGTTTTGGAGAATGTTGCATTTTTCTAGTGCATTATAGCAGGTTATAAACCTTTCTAGTTTCTTCTGGTGATTGGATCTACTGTAGCATCACAGAACTTAGAAATGAATAGAATACAAGCTAAAGAATAGTTTATCCTGTGTGATTTCTGTTTTGTCTCCAGAAAAATGTCATTGATAACTTATTACAGTGTTCTGCCAGCACTGATGAGGGGTAGAGAGCTGCAGTACTGCTGGTAGCTTAATCTTTATAATACTTTTCTTCAAATAATGAAACATGCATTAAAAAAATTACTCTAAAGGTAAATTGTGTAGAGGGCAAGCTGTAGTTAAGCTCTTAAAGGAAAAAGCTCCATAGTGTGTAACCCTTGAACAATCGGAATAAGACCTAATATTCTAGTAGGCATAAAAATCTTTAGCTTCTTTGGAAGTGGTAAAGAGAGAATAAGCTGCATCAAATTTCACTTAGTGTTTGCTAAAGTCAAGGCTGCTTCATTGCTGCATTTTCCTTTGTTTATGTTGTGTTAGATCCAGAAACAATAGTTAGTATTTAAGTTAATGAGCACGTTGTATTCAGTTGCTTCTCCTAAACTCATGTATCACGAAGAATAACTTGTAGTGTTTTGTGGCGGCAGTGGAGGTGAGAGTTAATTGCTTAGCAAAATAGTTTCCTTTCCTGAGTGTCCCACACGAGTGACACCACAATGGGTGACTATTCTTGAGACAGCCAGGTTGAGAAACTAGTGGAACGATTCTTACTTAGAGTGCTTGAAAGAGAAGGAAGAACCTTGCAGATCAGAAATGTGTGGAGGGAGTCTGTGTGGATGCTGAGCTGGATGGGGCTCTGAAGGCAGACTAGCTCAGATGAGCTAAGACCAGAACAATTTGATATTTATTCCAGTAAAATTTGTGGTTTAGACTTTTCATTTGGAACTCAAAGCAATTAGATCAGAAGGAATAGATAATGAAGATGTGCACATAACGCCACCCACTCCCATCTTTGCAGGGGTGTCTTTGGTTACCATTGATACAGTGGGTTTGTGTTGCAGGGAAGCTGACCTGACTGCCCGAGTTTCAAAAATGTGCTCTCCAGCTCCTCAGAGGCCTCCTGGCTGCTTGCTGCTTTTCTGTGAGTGCTGTGGCACTGTGCCACAGCTTTGTGATCTTTCTCTCTCGCCTAAACAGGCTCAGTAAATCTCCAAGGAAAGGAACACTCTTGTCCAGGGCCTTCCCACCTCTGTCCCATGTTTTTAAATCCAACTGTCAGTAGAAGCATATCAGAAGGGGAGGAGGACTGGAGGTGCCCTAGTAGTTTTGGAAGAGATAATTTATAGGGCTAGATGAATCTGCTGGAAGCATCTTTAAGGCTAAAAGATGTGTATCCTGGCAGCTGCACTGGAAGGATGAGGTATGCTTCTTCCCAGGAGTTGCTGATGAGCAGACTGCTCAAGAGGTGGAAGTGGGGCTTCTGGGAAATATTAAAAATAGCTCTGTTGCGTTATACATCTCAGTGGTGTTAAAGATGTCCTGGCAGATCAGTGGCAGGCATTGACTTTGGAACTGGACAAGTAGGAAGGGATGCAGAAAGTAGTAACCGAGGAACCCCTACAAGGGGGTTGTATTTAGCTAGCAGCCCATAGCTCTGTGAGAGTGGTGTTATGCTTCTGTACCTTTACTCTGTAGCACTATTGATCTAAAAACCTGCATTCATGTGCTTGGAACTGATTTTTTTTTTTTTGATTTTTTTTTTAATCCGAACTGCTTGTTTTTACGGCAGCTGTCATTCGAGTTGCATATGCAAATCATTTAATTCTTAGGGTAACTATGATCAGCAGCTGATGGGGTTACCACCTAAGTTATGCTTCTGCTGAGCTGTAGCAGCATTCAGGGCTGTGCTCTGCAGGTAACATTCCCAGAACTTTCTCTAACGATAAAGTGGCTTTAGTTTCTTTGCCATGCAGCTGTTGACTGCTGCAGCCTCAGCTGTACACATAGATCTGGTTGGTGCTGTGCTGTTCACTGCAGCACCAAATTCTCCAAGTTTCAGCAGTGCATCTGAACCAATTGTAGGTGAAGGTGGGAATTGCAGCTTTCTTCTTGTAGCTACACTTGAGTTTTGCATTGCAAGCTGTACGCATTTCCTGTTCTGAGATCTGTGTGCTTTGTGGACCTCTAAGAGACTTTACCCCTGCTTCAGCTGATGAGCAGCAGTCTGCAGATGCTCATGTTACGTTTAGGTCTGCTGAAATCTGTCCTTGGCATACCAGGAAGAACCATAGAGTGCTATGATTGTGTTATCAGTTGTTTGTCTTGCTCATGGGAACTGCAGAAGGCAGCGTGTCCCAGGATGATGGGTGATGGAATTGGGAGTAGAGACTTCCTGTGGATGAAGGGGCCTGTGGATCACTGATCGCATTAAGTACAGCTTCAGGTTTTTCCAAAGATTAAATTCTTACCAGGAATATTTTGAGGAAGCTTCAGCAAAGAAATGGGAGTCATTAATTATGACTGCATCAAAGCAGATTTATGTTCGTGCAGTGGGCTGTTCCTAGAGCTACAAGCCTCTGCACTGAACTAACAGTTCTCCTCACCCAGTCTGTGGTGACTCCTCCACTGTTTCCCTTCCACTGGCTCTGTCACACTCTGCTTCCAGTACCGATGATGATGATGTCTTTGGGTCTATTCTAGGCTTCTAGAACAGTCTGAAAAAGCTGCAGTCTGTCTCTGTCCCTTTTAAAATATTAACTTCATGAGGCTCTTGAAGCTACTTTGATTGCAGAGTGCTCTTAAAGCTACTTTGATTGCGGGGAGCTTTGTGTACGTGAAGGGTCAAGAGACTAGGGACTGTTCCTCCTAATATACCAGTTAATGCAGTGCATCTTCAGATGAGTCTGTTTTCCCTCCAATTTCAAGCTGTGATACTGCATATAGCAACGCTGCATGTTAACATCTGTTCAGACAAACGGTTGCTTCTTTCCCCACGACATTATTTTATCCAAGGCAGAAAAATTTCATGCAGCAGTGACAACAGCGTCCAGGCAGTGACCTGATAGCAGCTCACATGCGCGTATGCTAAAGCAGCTTTCTTAAGGGTTGGGCAGGGTAAGGTAGGAATGTTCTTGTTGAGGCTCCATTTCATGCTGCACTTGTCAGTAGTGTAATGGAAACTGTAGGTATGCTTTACACTGTTTATTTAGACACTCTGTGTTAGTTTGGCTTTACTGTTGAATTATTCTTTTTTGAAAAAAGGGTGCTTTGCTTTACTAGGTGGGTTGAAACCTCCAGTTTCAGATATTTCAGCCCACTTGCTCAAGATAATACTCATATTGTGAAGGCTTGATAGGGCAGTGAGCATTGGCGGGAAGGAGTAAAGTTGGCTAACTTCAGCTTTTAGATGACCCTGTACAAAGTGAAGAAGGCGTAGGCAGGAGACTGCACAGCAGGATTAAGAACATTCAACTTTGGAGCTTCGAGAATGCCTTGCATTGGAAGGGACTTTAAAGATCATCCAGTTCCAACCCCTCTGCCGTGGCCTGGGATGTCTCCCACTGGATAAGGCTCTAAGCCCTCTGCAACATGGCCTTGAACATCTCCAGGGATGGGGCCTCCACAACTTCTCTGGGCAACCTCTGCCAGCGCCTCATCACCCTCACAGGAAAACATTTCTACTTACTATCTCATCTAAATCTCCCCTCTTTCAGCTTAAAACTGTTACCCCTCATCCTATACCTGCACTCCCTGGTGGAGAGCCCCTCCTCAGCTTTCCTATAGCCACCTTTAAATACTGGAAGGCTCCTAACAGGGCATCCCAGAGCCTTTTCTTCTCTAGGCCAAACAAACCAACTTCCTCAGCCTGTCCTTGAGCAATTTAAAGTACAATGAACAGGTCACTGCAGTGTTAACTGTTTCTTTGCCTATCGCTGCAGTGAAAGATAAGGCTTCTTAGGGCTTGTCAGTATTTGGGAAAACCACCTCAACCAGGAAACAACACAAACTTTGCTCAATATATCAATCCTGTCCTGTAGTCATTTCTTGAGCGCAATGTTAAGGCCAAAGCGAAGCACTGAAGCCAGGTTGCTGTTCTGGTAGGTGCAGGTAGTGCTTGGTAACACATTGTTCCTGCAGGAGGTGTGACACTGTTTGCTTTGGCAGTTGCGTAATGCAAACACTGAGTAAGATTCCTCAGCTCACAGTGCATTGGCATTTCATGAATCGGAGGAAGAGAAGCCGCTCTCATCACTTTCAGGGACTGAATGTGCTTCTTTACTGAGGGGTCGATAGGCTGGTTGCAACATGGTGAGCTGCTAGCTAAATTCTCGTTGTATAGGCTTAGTCTGTGCAGAAGTTAAGTTGTGTGTGGGTTAGCCCTCAAAATTTTTCAATCCAGAACGTATTTACATAGAGGAAATTGATTTTGCTGAACTGCTTGGAAACTGAGGAACCTATCCTATAATAAGTTCAAAGTTAGCTTTGATGCTAATTGTATTTAAATGTCTTGTGTTACCACAGATGAACATTGCCTGAAAGTCTCTTTAAAGGAAAGAATAAAAAGGCTTTTTACATGCATTTCAAAGGAAGTGAAGGAGAAAATGCAGCATCCAATGTGAAAACCTTCAGAAATTTGAAATGTTGAAGTGAATTTGAGTGTTTTTTTCTGTGAAGTGCTAGTTAAGAGTACAGCTGTCTGATCTAGACTTTAAAGCCTATAACTGAAGTTCTTTTTCTTAGTGCCTTGGCTGGCAATGGCACAGATGAGTGACTTCTGATCCCTTCCTTGTTTATAATTCTAAAATGTGTTTGTATTTCTTATCTATTCTAGCTTTTACAAAACTGATCACAGTAAATGGCCAAGAATATCACCTCCAGCTGGTTGACACTGCTGGCCAAGTAAGTGACCTTTCTTTCTTTGAATCTTTCTGCAGAGTTAAAACAAGTATCCGTAAGCCTGTTGAGCTAAGTTGGTAGCAACCACGCGCCTTAACTTAAATGATTCTGCCTTGTCATTTAATCACCAATGTTTCTGTAGTGTTAATTTGAACAGTTTTGTTGGGTTTTGGTTTTTTTTTTCCTCCTGTCTATTGAACACATGCCTAAAAAAGCAGAGAAGGAACTGCCTTAACTCTGTACCAAAAGTTCCTAAGTAGCTTGCTTGATATTTATGAACTAACCTAGATGGAAAATGTCACTTAGTAAACCATGGAGAAGATTTTAATGACTTTCCCTATTTTTGTGCTCCAGCTACGCCTCCGTGACTTACATCCATGAAGTAGTTACGTGAAGCAGAGACATGCATATAGGTAGTACTTATCAGGCTGCCAGTGAACTACTGCAGTTTGTTTACATCTTTAAGTAGGTGATGATTCATGCATGCTTCTGAGCCTTTGCGTAGTGATGGGGAACACAGGAGGAGACCGTGAAGGTGTGCCCTGTAGCTGAAGGTGTGCCCTGTAGCGTGGTCTGTAGCTTCAAGAACTACAGGTGTTCATTACTGCTTGGCTGAACTTGCAGGCCGTGTTCCATGCACAGAAGTACTTTGCCTTTTGAAAGACTATATTAGGGAAAAAAACCAGGACAGGGACTGTTAAACCCCTGTATTTTAATCCTAAACTTGTTCTTTCTTATGTGTTCTTACTTTCCAAGAGTTCTGATATCATGCCTTTGGGTTTTTCCAAATTATGAGTAGTGTTAAACAATCATACTGTTGTAAAATATGCTGCCAGTACTTAAGGCTTTAAAGCTGCAGGACCCTAGCTCATAGCTGGGACACTGTTCAGAAGGGTTGTAACCTTCCAGATATGTTTGGTGGCTTTCTTTAAAGAGAAATACATGACTCAAGAATAGCCATGCTGTATTTATATGGTGTCAGCCTGTGCTGCTAATCAGCAACGCTATATCCACTCACAATCTGTCAGAGGTGTCTGAAGTGATTGAAAATACAATACTGGCAACACATGCTGCGGCGAAATTGTTTGGAATATTCTTCAGGGCAGAGAAGGGCAGGCTGTGAAATGTCAACAGGAGAGCAAGCCCCATAAATTCTGCTTTATGCCCATATAGGTGTGCTTGCCTTACATCTCAAATTGTAGGCAGGGTGATAAAAGCCAAGTTTCTCTTTAAGGAAGAAATGGCCTTCTGGGAAGGCAGTGCAACTTCACCAGTAACGTACCTCTGTTGTTGAGGTTTATTTTCTGGCTTGATTTAATGTTATACAGTACTATAAAATCAAAATAACTTCTTTCCCAGCCTGTGGTTATTTTCAGAATTGAATCTTCCTATAAATGACTTGAACTTTGAGATCCGGCTCACAGGGTCAGAGTGGAGCATGATGTTAGTGTGGTTTGGGCAGGTTTCTTTCTCAAGTCTGTCTTGCCTAATGATTCATAGGGAGTCCTTGTGTATAGTTTATAGCAAGGATTATATTGTACATTTGTTACATACTCGAAAACTTGGCTGTGACTAAGTTATGGCTACGTTGTTTTGTCACTTGACAAAGTTTTTAATTTGACCCACAAGTTCCAGGAAGCACAACAGGTTTTCTTCCTTCTCCTAACTCGCTAAAAACAAAGTAATGAATTGGAAACAGTTGAAATGACAGCACTTATTTTTCTTGGTACTCCTCTTCTGTCCTGTGCCTTTTGACCTTTCATGGTTATCTGTTCAGGTTTGCATAGTCAGTTAAACAGGAGTTGTGGTACAGGATTACAGAAGAGGAATGCAAAAAGAAAGCTTACCTAACACCAAATTCCAGCTGGGACAATCCTGAGAAATTCCGGGTAAAGTCAAACAACTACAGAGTTGCACTTTCACCTGTTTTACACGCAGACTAGCTCACATCCCTTCTGTATTGACTTTGGAATTATGCAGCCAACTGAAGTGGCAGTTTGGCATTGCTGTGAAGATGGGAGAGGGCTGCCCTCAGCATGTGGCAATAAGGGTATCTTTTGTCAAGTGTTATTCTTTCAGACTTTTTTTGGCTGAATCTGTGAAGTTGATTTATAAAGAGTTTTTCCTCATTTGCTAGTTAAGGAAGTTTGGTTCCTTTTGGCTGTCTAGATTTAACCTGCGTGATTACATTGCTCCATCTGTTCAGTCATGACAATATACAGAGAGGTTATGTGATCTTAAGCTAAAATTAATGTCTTAAGCATAGGTTTAAAAACTTGAGAACTCTTACATTAAGAAATATGGCTCTCGTTGAAATGTCAGTGTTTCCTGTGAACATATAGTAGAACAATTTAGATTTTTAGTTTGGGATTCATAGTATTTATGTTGCATTTCCTGCACTCTGTTAGTCAGTTTCATTTACTGATTTGATCAGTTCCTTTTCTACAGGGGTAATAAAATCAGTTATTAAATTATTTGTTTTGTTCTTTGTTTTTTAAATTGCACAGTTCTCATATAATGTAAACTTCTAGTTGTTGTAAAGCAATTAATAGCTATATTTCTTGCATATATGGTTGATAAGCATTAGTTAGCTGGTAAGTAAGTTATTTACTTTCTAACAGACCCCCTAGGTAACTTAGATGTGATCGATGCCAGAAAAAATAATGAACTGCTAAATCAAGTTGTTGGCTGTTGAAATTAGGAATTTGTAATGTATCTCTAGCAAGATAAGAGATGTAATTGCTGATTAGTGGTAGGACAGAATGGATGTTTTATACTAATATAAACCGATAATTAAGCAGGATAAGAGGATTGGGAATAGCTTCAGCTGATCCATAGTCTTAGAGGGAATAAACCAAAAAAAAAGCTGTAGATTAAACTTTAGAGTATATGCTGACTCAGCTTTCTCTTAATTTGGGAAAGATTCCACGTCTGGCATGATGAGAAAACTTAATTCTGAAAATACCTATACAAAATGCTTCTGCACCTTATGTACAAATAGACCAATCTACCTGCTGGTAATCTGCTAACACCGTTATGAGCTGTGGCAGTCAGCAAGTTTAAATGCAATATTTCTTCTGCAGGATGAATACTCCATATTTCCTCAGACGTACTCCATAGACATCAATGGCTACATTCTTGTTTATTCAGTCACGTCAATAAAAAGGTAATAACATCTGTTGTGTTCTTCTGGTTCAGGTACTACCTAGTTGTATTCTGGGTTCAGCTCCTGCCTGCACTAAGTTTTTCTTTAAATGTGTTTAATTAGTTTAATTTCTCTTAGAAGTAAGATGGAGGTAAAAATTAATGGGTTTTCAGAAATTTTCCTTTAGCTCCAAATGTCACAGACACTTTGCAGACTAATAAGTAAGGTTCTGTGTAAGAAATGAGACAGTGATGAGCTACATCGTTTTGAGGTGTTAAGTAGAAGTACACAGAATTGGTTTGGGAATAAGTAGAGTTCATTGCTCAGGCATCAGATACAAAGGCAGACTTAAATATGAACCGAAAGGGTGCTATTCATTTATGTGAAGTACCCAATTAATTGCTAGATCAGTCCCTCGGCCTTGTAGCTCATTACAGTGCTGAGATTTCTTTGACTTCTTTGATTGTTCTGGCTAAGCATCACAAACTTCCCTATAAACAGCAGTATATCAATAGATGACTTTTGGCCTGGAGACTCACTTTTGCTGTTCTGCAGCAAATATGTTATTTGAAAAATTGCCTAGAGTATCTAATTTGTCCTCACTGTTGGCTGCGGCCCATTCTGATGTGAGGGTAGAGTCCGTTGGAGCTGGAGTCACTGACTTGTGGAAAGTATCTCAGCTATCATAAGGTCTTCTCATCTTCCATTACTTTGTCTCTCATCTTGATTGTCTTGCTTTGTTAAATACAGTTCATTCTTGAATAGATGTTAACTTTCTAGTGCTGTATAGTATCTTTGTTACAACAGATGAAATAATCTTATCTTTTAGTAGTTTTGTTTGAGTAGAATGATTAAGACATTAGGCCTTTCACTCTCTTCAAGCAGAAGAGAAGTTGATGCTTCCCTTCTGCGTGCATGGAAGCTGATGAGATTTTTACAAGTGCTGAAACATTCCATGTCTCTTCCTCTGAAGCAGACAAAACTGGTCATCTCAAGTGCTCTTTAGTAGACTGTCTTAAAGTACAGGTAAAACAACTTGACTGTTAGCTTTTCTGGTCTGCTCAACAAAAGAATATAGTCTGGCTATGAATTACCATTGCTTGCAAGGTCTTTAATGTTTAACCGATTTTGGCAGTCCTTCATTCTTGGTTTTCCTCTTCAGTTCTGAAGTAATTTAGGGCAAGCACATGTGATCTGGAGGAGCTGAAACAGATGTTAGGCTTTCGTGTATGTCGAGATACTGAACTACCTAACTCCTTTTTTTTAAGCTTCATTGTTGGCGATGAAGAACTTCTGTGAAATAGAGTTACTATTCTCAGCCTTAAGTAGGCAGCCCTCCGCTTCTGAAGTGAAGAGAAAAATGTTCACTGATAAGTGGTACTGTACGAGGACAAAAATGTCTTTGACAAAATCGACACAGATCCTTGGAGGCTTCTGCAGCTTGTGCAGTTCCCTAGTTGGCAGCTAAAGGACATGTTCTTCTTCAGCTACTCCAGCTGTTCCCTCATGATGTCTTGAGCTTGGCAGCCCAGATAAAGAAATGAAAATCTGTTTTCTGTGGTAGCATTCAATTGGTTAAAATAGAAACCAAATTATGGTGAAAATACTAACAGAACAAGGTATGTTAAGACTGTAGGTAGATAGTATTTTTCTCAGTATTTTGGATTTAAACTATTTAGTCCAAGTTTTTTTTGTTTTTTTCCTTTAAAATTTGAAGTATCAGTGATCCTGTCTTGTTCAATTCCTTATATTCCGTAACATGGCAGTGTTAGACAATGGGAAAGATTTTCCACACTACTCTGGTAGCTTGGATGACTTGCCCAGGCAGTTGAATTACAGTCTCCATCTGTCTTGACCTCTATCAAAGTGTGTGTATTGGTCTGAGTATTAATCCAGCAAGGTGAGAGCTTTGACAGCAGCCTTATAGAATGCCTTTTTTAAAAATTATTGTCTTCCCTGGTAACCTGCAGTGGGAAGCTTAAATAGGACTTGAGTAGAAGGTAATGCCCTACATTTTTCATATTCCCAGGTTCCCAGTAGTAGGGCTGCTGGAAGGCTTTTGCTCTAGTTCAGCTTAATTAAATTCCTGATTTCTATCTTGTTGTGTTCTATGAATTTGCATAACAGCTAGTGATGTTTTTTGTTGTACTTCATGCATTGAGCTGTTTGCTGTAACTTTATTTACTGGTCCCAACTGGAAAGTTGTGAACTGGAAAATAGCTCTTATGGAATCCAGATCTCTTGCTGTTTCAGGACTTGATTTGAAGATGCTCTTTTTGGATGGGTCAGTATGTGTCTTAAACTCTGCCTCTTCTCCTTCTAGCGTTATTAATTTGGAAAGCTTTCTAGAACATTAAATTGATCTGTTCAAGGCAATTTTTTTGTTGGCAGTTCTTAGCAACTTGTTTCTGTGTCAGGATTGTGTTTGAGTTGAAATAGCAGTTCTCTTCTGGTTTCCACCTTGATCTGTTAATGAAGACCGGCTGTTCATTCTTAGTCTTTTTACTGAAAATGGAGTTGTGAACTTTTCTAGATAAGCAGATACATAAAATTAGGAATGAAGAGCCTGAGTTGAATAAGAACACTTTGCAGCATTGTGCACTGGAACCTCAGGTGAGGGCTTGCTGGGGGGCTGTGCCATAGCATGACTTTCTCGAGCTGTGCTGGGAGCAGCAAGACTACCAGTGGAAAGGAAACAGTGATTGTATTGTATTAGTGATTCAGTTATCCTGTGGCTAGTACGCTAGATCTTTCCTGTTGCTTCAGACTGAGAAACAGTTTTGCGGTCTGTAGCAGTATTTTTTCTGTGGTATTTTTATTCCTCTTTCAGTTTGCAGGGTCACCTAGTTTTGTATGTGGCAACGCCTCTCAACTTCGTCACAACCATGCTCAATTTAACTCTTACTTTTGAAATAATTGTTAGAATTGAAGTCCAAGACAACTTCTGAAGACACAAATATCACTAACACCTTTTCAGCATAAGCTCTTTAACACTGAAGTCTTTTCATTGTTTCCACATTGTTATGTAATTTGTAGTACCGTACTTGGATTACTAACAGTATGTTGTGCCAGACTGTGGCACAATTCTGTTTGCAAAGAATTCATTTTCTTGGTAGGATATACTAAAACTGTTATCTGAATGTGAAGAAATATTGTGTTCTACTCAGTCTTGCAATTATTGCTGAAGTCAGACAAACTGACCTACTTGACAGAAAATCCTTCTCAAATATCATAGTGTTTCATTGTTCCAGAAGTGAGACGTTTTAATGATTCAAATAGCTTGAATAGTGTTTTCAAGCACCAATTCTTTGAGAGCTCCAAGTTGGAAGTGTGTTTGAGTGCTGTTCTGTTTCTAAGAGTTTCAGTTCTAATTGAAATGCAGTGCAAGACATGGCAGTAGCTAACAACCTTAGAAGCTGGAAAAGTTTCGTTCACCTTTTTTTGTTGTTTTTTTTTTTTTGCATAGTTGTGTGTCTCTATTGTGCCTCTATTGAAACAAATCTGACTTGTGCACTTCACATTATGCACTTCGTTTTTTCAGTACTGTACTTAGAGGAGCACAACATCTGCTCTTCAACTCTCAAAAAGTACTGAGAAGTACTAAATGTCAAATGCAGTGGATTCTGTTAGTGAGGGTTTTGACTTCTTGATATTTCATAGTACTCCTTCTTATCTCCTGTCATCCAAGCTTCATGTACGTGGTAGGTGAACACATGACAAGTATTTGAATAATCACTGTTTCAGTACCATCTCACAGATGAATTTACTCACTTTCCATAGAAAATTAGCATTTAGTCTTTTGGCTTTCACATAAATAAAACTAAAGAATGCCATACTAAGTGTTCTTAGAAAAAAATAATGCATTCTTCAGGATGGAGTGTGCATAACTAAATACTTTCTCTTTGAAACTGCTTTAATTTGACATGTTCATCCAGGGTCGATGGGCTCCAGCAATTAAATATCTTGTACAGATGGGAAGTGGGGAGGGGCTTCTAGTGATCCTGTGTTAGATGCATCAGTCCTAGGTAATGCTGTTATTTCTGCAAGCATCCTAACTGGAACGGCTATAATGGTAGGCAGAGGCAAGTCTGCTGCTTCTGGGGGCTTTTTGTCTGTTGTTCACAAATCTGTAAGACTTTCAGCACCTTTCTAGTTCTGCCACTATACATAGAGTAAGTTTCAAGCACAGCAACCTACATATGCATTTATTTGCTTGTATATTAGGTATTAAGGATAAACATTGGAGTGCATGTGTGACTTCATCCCTTTATTTTGCAGTTTTGAAGTGATAAAAGTTATCCATGGCAAGTTATTGGATATGGTGGGAAAAGTCCAGTAAGTAGTGACACTTTCATCTCATTTCACTGCAGGCATGTTACTAGTACTTTGTTCAGTATACTATAACTGTTCTGAAGTTCTGAACTTTCTTTCACAGAATACCCATTATGCTGGTTGGAAATAAAAAAGACCTGCATATGGAACGGTATGTGAACTCCGTGTGTGCAATACGCAAGGCAGCAGACGGCATTCCTGTGGCTTCAATGTGCTACTTTTGTTCTTGGCTTTCCGTAACTAAAATAAAATTGTAGGTTAAAATAAGGTACTGGCAAAGGAATTGTGTCCAGAATGTGAACTAGGAGCCATGAACTTCTGTTGTAATGTCGACTTTTGCCATAAGGTTCCAGGGGCAGCCATTTAACTCTTTTCTTTTTTAAAACAAATTACAGAAGTGCATTTTTCACAACAGTAAAATACCAGATTATATTACAGATTATGAAACCAAAGCAATACTTTGGGACAACTGCTCTTCTGGGTCACATAGCACTTTTATCTGGTCCAGTACAAATACCCTTATTTGACAGCAGCCAAAAAGAAATGTTCTGAATCAGACTTCACAAAACATTCCTACTACATGCATTTATGGGCTTCAGTGCTGTTAGGACTTTCCTAACATATCAAATTCCAATTCTTTTGCAAATTACAAAGAAACATACTTTTTATTTCTTTTCTTCGGTCAGGGTGATCAGCTATGAAGAAGGGAAAGCTTTAGCAGAATCCTGGAATGCAGCTTTCTTGGAATCTTCTGCTAAAGAAAATCAGGTAATTGATTTAAGATTGATGTTCGAATAGTGTGTATGTAATGGAATGACTCAGTTTCATTTAATAGAGGAAGCTTTAAATATTTGCATGCATTTCATAAAGGAAGCTTTAAATATTTGCTTGCATTTTAACAGATATTTTGTGTAGATAGTTGGAAACAAAATGACTGTCTCTATTCAGGTTTGTGTATTCAAGTTTTTCCATGCAACTATAAATGGAAGGAGGAGGTGAAGAACTGACAGTGAAGCTTCACTGAACATAGCAGAACAGTTAGTGCCAAACTAAAACTCAGATCTGCATGGCAGGTGGAACGGGGTCTGATCTGCAGTTACTTTAAATAGGAGGTCATTGCGGTGAGATGGTGTAAGGGGACAAACCTCGTGTTTTAAGGTACTAGGCAAGGCTTGGTCTCTCTAATGGGAATATTTCTTTTCTGGGTTCTGAAAAACAAACAAAACCCGACAGAGAAAGGTTAGGACACAATGGAGGTTGTAGATACTGCTGTGGTACAGCTGTAGTGAAGTTCCACAATCTGATCCAGTATAACCCACACACATTTACACTTGCTGGTTTCTTATTGCAGAAGGTGTTTAATTACATGTTAAGTAACATCTTATTCCTGGTTGCTGTTACTGACTTTCTTCAAAATGCCTCCTAAATGCATTCTGGTATTTGAATTTGTTCCTCTACCTGTTAATAATACTTTGTCATTGATGTGACACCTTGCGTACCTAAGCTCCAAGAGCCTTCTGGTTTGAGAAGCAAATTGGGGTGGCTGTCTTTTTTTTTTTTTTTTTTTTCTTTCTCCTTTCTGTTTCTTTTTTCTCTATAGGTCTCAACAGTCTTCCTTTTTGAAAATATAAACATAAGATAAGGTCAAAAGCTCATGGTCAAGCTTGTTTTAAACAAATGAGTCCTTATGAAGAAGAAATGTTTATGTTGTCTCATATTTAACCTAGTGTATTACATCCTTGACCCCTGTGATAACATCATCACCACTGAAAGGACACTCTTATAGCTAGAACACGACCTGTTTAAGCAGCCTTTCTTTCCCTTTCCCCCATCCCCGAAAGGAAACCAAATAGCTTTTGTCTGCTGCCTGTTGTCAACAATTCTACAAGTCACTTGAGTAAAATCAGATTTTCCCTGGAAGAGAAACTCGGTGTCTTTTTTCCAGATATGGAACACTTGGAGTTAGCCAGCAAAAAAAGTACTAATAAACTAAGACTTGCATTAACCTTGTCCAAATTGTGCATGATAAAAGCATGAGATTTCTCAGTATCTTCTCCGTACTACTAGAGACTTTCAAATACGTATCCAAGGAAAGTAAGTGGACAGTGTAAAGAACAAACCAGTTAAAAGAATCTGATTTCCCCCTCCACCCACCCTTATTTTAAACTACTTTCATACTCCTAGATTAGGCAAAGCTGTTGCCTGTACTCTTTTTCTTTTGGCACATGTTTACAAACTGTAATAGTGTAGCAATTCATATGTAATAGAGTATCTTACTGATAACTTCTCTGAAGTTTGTATTGTTCTTGGTTCAAAACAAAATTGGGTGTATTTATGCAAAGGAGCCGCAAGCTTTATATAATGCTTGGCATGTCTCGCATATTAAATTGCTGTACTAACAAAGTTCCATTGACTGCTGTCTATTTGTGTCTGTTCCGTAGTCTCAGACAGTATTAAGTTATGCTGCCAGCTGAAATTTATATAGCAAGCTCTAGAGCAAACCAATTCACAACTGAATGTCAGATATTCAAAGTTCTGTATAGTCCTATACAAATTCTCTCCAAAATTAAAAGCTGTATTCATTCTTGCTGCTGAAGACCTGGCAAGAACATCTTTCTTTCAGGAGGGTCATTCAGGATAGCAATTGGAGGTCACTCTAAATGCTGTCCCTCTGGAGTCAGATGCATGTTGTTAAAAACAGGTGCTTGAACACAATTCCTCCCTCATTCCTCTTGTATAGTACATTTGGTAATTTTGTCTGGCTTCAGACATTTGGAAGAACGTATGTCTCCTCTGAGGTGTGTGCCTGCAGCACGTGACCATCTTTCAGGCTCGCTGGCATGCTTCCTTTGGAGGCCTGGGATGTACAAAAGAAAGTGTGAAGGAGCCAAAAACTGGGGCAGCTGACTTAGTCTTCTCATAAATGGTTGCGGAGGAATGCTCACCTCTGAAGGAGTGGAAGATGGAGCGTTGAGAGCAAAGTATGGAATAGAGAGCTGTGAGGTGCTAGGGACAACAGGAGACACCAGGCAGGTAGCAAGGTGGGGCAGCAGCCCTTCCTACGAGTTAGACAAGGAACACTTTTGAACTCTCGCAGCTCTTTTTTTTTTTCTCCAAATCCTAATATGACAGGATCAAAAGAGCTGATATATCAACCTCTGTTAAGACAGGATGTCTTCTATTACTCTGAATGTGGTTTGGGGCAAGGAAGGGTTTATTTTGAACTTAGTTACAATGTGTTTTCTCCTGGTACTGAATGTTCACCTTAGGTCAGTTAGCATTACTGGAAAAGGCAGTCTGTTTGCACTCTTTTCTTGGAGGTTCATCCAAATCTTCCCCTGTGCTGGCTTGGTACAGCAAATGTAACTTGCCTATCAAGATTAAGTCTAAACTCCTTCCAAAACTGTTTAAGATTCTCTTTTACAGAAGGCTAATTCAATGCTTAAAGGGATGAGTTGGACTGGATTGGGAATTTAGAGCTTAAGAACTTCAGCAGAAAGCTCAAATCTTCCTGGCTACGGAAAGCCTGTTAATCCTTTCTCTCTGAAACCTAGCCATCTGTATTGAGTGGATGTGTAGCAAAAGTGTGACAATTCCTAGTATGCTGATCTGAAATTGGTTTGTTACATGACGTTCTTCACAGCAGCTTGAAGAGTAGGTCTCCTTGCTACAGGGGTTAGGCCAAATTCAGTCAGGTTTGTGGTTTATTCTTTAACATTTCTGTTTGCAAGAAACTGCTGAAACCAGAGAAGGTATTCCCTATAACGAGTTCTGACAGCAAAGGCTCCTTTTGCCCTAAAAGAGCATGGGAGAGCACCAACACTTCTCCCTTCCTTCTTTAGCCCTAAAAACCCATCCTTTTTGGAGCATCTGCAAGTTTTAGGAGCATAGCCCTATACTGTGAAATGAATTAACTGAAGCAAACCAGTCCTGTTCTGCCAGGAGTTACCAAAGGGTACCACATTCTGGAGACAGTATGACTTTGGATAGATGGAAGGCAAGAGAGGCAAAAATCAAAGCTGCACTGAGGATAAGTGGTAGCAGCTGGCAAGAGTTCCCAAGGTCAAATATGACATAGCTCATCCAGACGAGGGTGACATGGTAGGACTTTTGGAGGAGGCTGGGTATCAGCGACTTATCAGTCAATTAGGGAGATTCCTGGGCTCTGAGAAGGCATTTCTGAGTCTTAATAGAAAGGCCTCTTTTAGGTGACTGCTGGGTGATTACTGTTATGTCTTCTCAAGCTGCTTTATTATTACCAGATACATTGAACTGCTTTGGCTGACTTAGGGAGCTTTGAGCCTTTCTTATGGAATTCCTTACTTTGTTTCACCTAGGCCATAGCATAGTACTTCATCTTCATCCCAGTACAATAAAGTGGTAACTGTTTGAAATACAACCAGAGTCCAAATTGGTCTTAACCTCAGTTGAAGCTGGAAGCCAACTTTTGCTGCAGGAATTTAGGGAGCAGCAAGCTGTCAAGGTGTTCACCCAAATATGTGAAATTTATTAGATAATCTTGTTTAGAAGGGGCAAGGAAGTAGCAAAAAAAATCTTCTTCTGGTGGGTGGATCCTTGCTGGATGCCAGGTGCCCATCAAAACTGCTCTGTCACTCCCCCTGTGAGCTGGGCAAGGGAGAGAAAATATGATGAAGGGCTCAAGGGTTGAGATAAGGACAGGGAGACCACTTGTAACCATCACACGCAAAACAGACTTAGCTTGGGGAAATGAATTTAACTTATTGCCAATCAGATTAGAGTAGGATAATGAGAAAATAAAAACTAAATCATGAAACACCTTCATCCCGCTTCTTCTTGGGCTCAATTTCACTCCTGTTTTTTTTTTCTACATCTTCCCCCAGGTGGTGCAGGGGGGCAGGGGATATGGGAGCTGCTATCAGCTCATCATATGTTGTCTCTGTTGCTCCTTCCTCCTCAGAGGGAGGACTCCTCACACTCCTCCCCTGCTCCAGCGTGGGTTCCCTTCTACGGGACACAGTTGTCCACAAACTTCTCCCCAAGGGCTGCGGTTCTTCAGTTCTGCTCTGGCTTGGGTCCTTTCCATGGGGTGCAGTTCTTCAGGAACAGGCTTTTTCCACTGTGAGTTGCCCACAAGTCCTGCCAGCAAACCTGCTCCAGCGTGGGCTTCTCTCTCCATCGTTCCGCAGGTCCTGCCAGGAGCCTACTCCGACACGGGGTTCTCTATGAGCTGCAGATGGATATCGGCTCCACTGTGAACCTGCATGGGCTGCAGGGGGACAGCAGTTGAGAATTTCCTTTTAAAAATAATAAAACAAGTTGCACAGTTGAGAAATAAAACATACCAAAGGATGAGCTGACCCTGGAGGCTGTGGGCTGGGTTTGGGTGTTTGCACCTTCCTGCACTGACTCCAGTCTCTGTGTTCCCAGCTCCCTGCTTGTGCAGAGGGAACTGCACCTCCTGAACCATCTGTCCCACTGGCACCACGGGACACATCTGCAGAAGCACTTGAGCCTCTGGTGTCTCTTGCATGGTGCTATGTTCTCTAGGCAGTGTGCATTGCCCAGGTTGACATCTGTTTTGTTTCCTTGGGGGAGAAAAGTAGAAGAAAGCCAGATGGCTTTCTCTAGGCTAGGTATGACCCACGTTCTGTAATTAGACCATATGGAGCCAGATGCGTAGAAAGTCTGGCTGTGTTCTTTCTTGCTTGTCACAAAACAGCTTCCTGCATTGTTTAAAAACTCATTGTAAAATTCTGCAGCATATTTGGGCTGAATTTCAAATTCCTGAGGGTTTGCTGTAGGACAGTGATTAAATCGTCTCAGTGAATACATATTTTCTGTGAAGTGAATTAACAAGGCCTGTGAACTCCTACATCTTAGTGTTCCAAACAGCATGTCTTTGACAGAGAATGTACAGCTTCTTGGTTGACAGAATAAGTTGTGGAGGTTTTTTTAATAGATGCTTTGAAGCAGGGGTATAAAGAACTTCTGCATTAAAATGAAACTATTGAAAATGTCAACTATAAATAGGGAAGCAGTATATTTGTATATCAGTGCCTTACCAAGTTTTGATTAAAGGAAAATCTTTGTTAGTGGCACCAGTTTGATATTAATTGCAGTCCTGACCAAGAGTGTGTTCTGTAGTACTGGACTAATGAGCCAATTTTGTCTAAGTCAGTTGTGATTGCAGAGAAACTCCTTTGTGTGGAGGAATTCTCTTTTTGCAGCTGTTGCAGTATGTTTGATAGTTCCATAGATAGTACTGGGTACCAATGGCATAAATATTGGAAATTTCAAAATTCGGTCTAATCTTGTTAAGATTGCTTTAAGGTTATTGTGGGTTTACTTTAGTCAATGGAATTAATTTGGAAGTTACCCAATGAAGAATTATACCTTGTGGAGGCAGAAAAACATCTGTCAGGTCAGAACACAGTCATAAATCACAGGGTGCTCTTCAGCCTGCTGATTACAACCAACAAAACCCTCTTTTTATCCTATTTCATAATGGGCCTGCTTTTGTCTAATGAATATACTCTTCTTCCTAAAGAGCGTATGCTTGGAATTCGTGAAATGGGTGGCTAGAGGTTAGATAAACTTTAAATGGAATGTCTGAGATGATCAGGAGACAGTTTCCAAGTGGAAGATTCGCATGTTGAAGTACTGATCATACAGTGAATCTTCAGCTTGAAGATATTATAGAGAAGGAAAGCACTTTAGACTTGTCCTTGGTTACAGTAGACATCTATTCTTAAATTACTTCTAGGCAGTCTCGGATGGTGCGTATTGTAGTCTCTCCATGTTCTGATGGATGCTAGCATATCCATGAACACTTTAAAACTGAGTCAATCTTGAAAATACCACTTTAAAAATGTGAGGTATTTACTACAAGTAACATTGATGGTGTAAACCATGTAGAGTTGAAACTAGAACAGGTAACTTCTCTGAGAGCACTTGTGCGGCCTTCCCTCTGAAGAAGTGAGGGATCCATAGTATACGTGTGGCATGCAGTTTTGCAGAGGACTCTAATCCTGCCTGTTCCATTCAGTAAGATACAATGTTTGTGTGAGCCTGACCAGGGCAGTGATAGCTATCTTGTAGCTCAAGCTGTTTGAAATATAAAACCTACTTTGAAGGACTTTATCAAATGATTACTTCATATTACACAGTGGATAGTATGACTTGTGTTTCCCCTCATGTTTGGATTGAATATTAGGAAAAATACTGACAGAGTGGTAAAACATTGGAACAGGCTGTCCAGTGGAGTTCCTTGAGGCATTCAGAAAAAAGGTGTAGATGTGGCACTTCAGGGCATGGTTTAGTAGGCACAGTGGTGCTGGGCTGATGGTTGAATTTGATGATCTTGGAGGTCTTTTCCAAATGTAATGGTTCTATGATTCTGTGTTCTCGCACCATGTCTAATACTGGTCTTTACCCACAGGTAAGATAAGTACATGGTGGAGTAGACACTTGGCTCTTTCTCTTGCAGGTCAAGGATATTAATGTAACCTGGGCTGCACAAAGGCAGTATCAAGAGCTGAAAAAATTACAGTTACTCGGAGTTGGAATGATTATTTAGAGGATGTGAATGAGTTTATTCTCTGGAGCACTGCAGCATCAAAATCTCTGTTGCTGTCAGTCACTCAGCACAAGCTTACTATTTAAAATAACGCTGAATTACAGTTATCAGCTTTGTTATGAGTTTGGCTCAGTTCAAACTTGTCCTTCCTGCAGCGGCAGAGAAAATAACTGAGGATTGCTGTTAAAAGGCTGTGCTCAAAACTGGAATTAGCACATTTTCCCTCTTTGATTTTGGAATGAGTGTTGGATGTTATTGGGTGGCATAGGCAGTATAACTGCTAACATTCATAGAATCATAGAATGGTTTGGGTTGGAAGGGATCTTAAAGATCATCCAGTTCCAGACTCCCCCTGCTGTGGGCAGGGGCACCTCCCACTGGATCAGGTTGCTCAAAGCCTCATCCAGCCTGGCCTTGAACACCTTCAGGGATGGGGCATCCACAGCTGCTCCGGGCAGCCTGTGCCAGTGCCTCACCACCATCATCATGAAGAATTCCTTCCTAATGTCTAATCTAAATCTTCGCCCTTCCAATTTAAAGCCATTCCCCCTCGTCCTGTCACTACATGCCCTTGTCAAAAGTCCCTTCCTTTAGGCCCTCTTCAGGTACTGGAAGGCCACTATAAAGTCTCCCCAGAGCCTTCTCTTCTCCAGGCTGAGCAAGCCCAACTCTCTCAGCCTGTCCTCATAGCAGAGGTGCTGCAGCTGTCTAACCATCCTCGTAGCCCTCCTCTGGACCCATTCCAACAGTTCCATATCCTTACGTAGGGGATTTCAGAACTGGACACAGTACTTCAGGTGAGGTCTTAAGAGAGTAGAGGGAGAGAATCCCCTCCCTCGACCTGCTGGCTATGCTTCTTTTGATACAGCCCAGGATGCAGTTGGCCTTCTCGGCTGTAAGCGCACATTGCCGGCTCATGTTGAGCTTCTCATCAGTCAGCACCCCCAAGTCCTTCTCCACAGGGCTTAAATAAAACATTAATAAATAAAACATTGTTTTATTACTTTTTAAGCGGGCAGTTCCTTCTTCCCTGCTGATCTTGTTCTCTCTCTTTGCAGACTGCCGTTGATGTTTTTAAGAGGATAATTTTGGAGGCAGAAAAAATCGATGGGGCAGCTTCACAAGGGAAGTCTTCGTGCTCAGTAATGTAATTCCACTGCAAAACCTGAAAACACTGGGAATACATTCTACCTGAAGAAGCAAAACTGCCCGTTACCTTTAAGGATAAACTATGCTTCTTTTTTTTATTTTTTATTTTCTTCTGTTAACCTGAAAGATAAACAGTTGGTTTGGAGCCTTTCCCTTCAGATTATGTTAAACTCTGACTCCTGTGCAAATGGCTTCACTTCCATTTTCAAATTTTAAGCAATCATATTTTCAATTTATATATTGTATTTCTTAATATTATGACCAAGAATTTTACTGGCATTAATTTTTCAGTGTAGTTTGTTGGTTAGAATAATCATCAAAATGATGCATATTGTTACACTACTATTAACTAGGCTTGGATATCAGTGTTTCTTTGTGTTAAATGTATACTTGTAAATAAAATAGCTGCAAACCTTAAATGTCCTGTTTATATTTTTTTTTGGTGATTGCTCCGTATCAACATTTTTTGTGTGAAAAGTGTTCACCTGCTGACCTTAATAGGAGGCCTGAGATCCTGGGGGCTGGTGGTTTGTTTTACCATTTTTGCTACTAGAACTCCAGGTAGTGCTTTGCTTTGCTTTGCTTTGTGCCTGTTCATGGGAAGGAGGCATAAGGGACAGCTTTGGTTTGGAAGGGAAGGCTTGGGTTTCCAGTCAGACTGCCTGCACTGTGTTTTTCCCCTGTATCTATTTAAAAAAATGCACAGTTGACCTACTTTGTATTTAAAACCAAAACTAAACCCAAAACAACAACATTAAAATGAGGCTGAATTGTGGAACAGTTTATTAAATGAAGTCTGTCTCATGCATTTTTATGTCCATTTGAAAACTTAATTTCTGACAGGAGTAAAATGGAAGCGCAATTTACAGTGTTTTTGCAACCAGAATGAGCTTTTGCATTTCAGTCTGTGCTAAAGGATACAAATGCAGCACCTTCTCTTCTTGTACAGCGATTCCTGCTTGTAGAAGGTTGTCCAAACCCCTCAATTAACAGTGCGTGTAGAAAAACTTCCTATTTTCTTTGGTCATCATGATAGTAAATGGCTTCCTGGCAAAAAAAAAGTTGCCTTTTTTCCCCTCCAGTTAGGATATTTCCACAGGTTTCTGAAAGCTCATTTCTGTTACTTGAATTTTCCTAGTCTGTGCCAAGCACAGCTGCCGTAGCTAGATGGTCGTCATATGTGACGGATGGCTGAAGTTCAGCAGTCAGAGTGTGCTTCTTGGGAAACTGGTACAGGGTTTTGCTTCAGAACCAGAGTGAGGTGGGGCTGTGCAGTGGGTTTCTCTCCCAGGAACCGGCAGCACTGGAACGAGGGTAGTTTGGCTGATGATGGAGTTGGTGGGGATTCACGAAAGGATCTGTGGAGCACAGGAATGATACCCAACTCTTTGGTAGTATCCTTCATTGCCTGATCAGGAGTGGTAGGTGTTGCATGGCCAGAGTCTTTGGCTTTGCATCATGGGACAAAATACTATGTCATCTACATCAAAAGTTATAGAGTAACAGAAACCTCAAAGACCACGTTTACTCAGTTGTTTTTGTGGCCACGTGTACTGGTGATCAATCTTAAGCCTGAGATAGCTGCTTCACTGGTGCTTGGAGTGTGCCAGCTGCTAAGGCTTTAAAGGGGATGGGTGAGGCAACTTGATAGGATAATCAAGGCCCTGCATTCCAGGGGTGAGGACTTTTCGGGAGACCTTAAAGGCTACTGCAGGTTCTCTGGATGATTTGCAATTGGAACTTGCAAGACTTCATGCGCTCAGCACTGAGAAGCATGTACTGCTCTTGCTTTTTCTGTGATGGGTGAAGAATTGCATTCATCAACGTGTTGTTTCCTTTCCTCTATCACTGCCTCATCCAGTAAAAAATGTAAGGTTTTCCACTCTTCCAAGCCTTTCTCAGCCAGTAAGACCTAGAGACTAGCCATGTGTCTTGCAGTTTCAATGAAATGTATTGTTGGGTGAAATGAGTGAGCTACTTGTCCTTTGCTGTACAGAGATTTCAGCTGGCTTTTCAGGATGGCGCCATCCAGCAGCTGGAGGCTGGGGCAGCCTCCTGCTTCCTAGTACTGATTTAAGAGCTGGTACGGGTTGGCTTCTTCACCACGAAAGCCTTAAACCTTGAGCCATCTTGGGAGCCATGCGTTAGGTACAGAAACAAGAAGTGAATATCTCGCAAACTGCTGGTTGCTTGGAATTGATGAATTTGTACAGCCTTGCCTGGCAGCTGCCTTGATTCTTTGGAGGCTTCTGGAGGATTGTGATGAATGGTGCATGGATTAAAAGGTAAGTCACGGAGGAAAGAAATAAGTTCTCTGTCCCAGGCTAGAAAAAATTTGATGTGCACTTAATAGGGCCCAGCCTTATTCCTAAGGGATCATTGCTGGCAAAGGTGAAAGTACAAAGATCCTTTTCCTGTTGAGGAAATGAGCAAAATTGAACTACAGTAAGTCAAGTTAAATTCCCATTGACTTGCATGGATTTAAAATATGCTGTTCTGGAAATGACTTCTGCCTCGCTTGTGCTCCCATCCAACTCCTTGCTTTGTTATATGAGTACTGAGAAACCTCTGAGTGTCCTGAGGCCGAGAGATTTGAGCTGCCTATCTCCCAGCCTGCCGTGCAAGGAGACGCTGAGGACAAGGAAAGCGATGAGGCAGGTGCAGCTCAGCAAGCGGAGGATGGACTGCAGGCAGAAAGTTGGTATGTGGTCATGCTTTTTCCTGTTCTTGTTTCTATGCGTGGCAAAGTTTATCCCTGCCCCATTAAATCCACAATGGGGGAAGGCTTGGAGGCAGCCTGCTTTGGGTCTGTGGAGTCTTCTGCTCCTCAGCACAGGAAGGACATGGATCTGTTGGAGCAAGCCCAGAGGAGGCCATGAATGATCTGAGGGCTGGGGCACCTCCTGTACAAGGACAGACTGAGAGAGTTGGGGTTGTTCAACCTAGAGACAAGAAAAGCTCTGGGGAGACCTTATAGCAGCCTTCCAGTACCTGAAGAGGGCCTCCAGGAGAGCTGGGGAGGGGCTCTTGTCAGGGAATGTAGGGAAAGAATGAGGGGTAATGGTTTTAAGATGAAAGAGGGGAGATTTAGATTAGATACTAGGAATGATTGTTTTCCTGTGAGGGTGGTGAGGCACTGGAACAGGTTGCTTAGAGAAGTCTTGAGGTGTTCAAGGCTAGGTTCGATGAGGCTTTGAGCAACATTATGGAGTGGAAGGCGGCCCTGCCCATGGCAGATGGTTTGGGGACTGGATGATCTTCAAGGTTCCTTCCAACCTAAACCATTTTATGATTCTGTGATAATGTTTCTTCCTAGCTTCTGTAAGGGATTGGTGAATGCATGCTGGAGAAGAAAAAAAGCTGGAAAAGTGTTTTTACTGCTCCCTTGTGTATGCAGTAGCTGTATCATATCCAAACCAAGCAGCCCTATGTCCTTGCCCAACCAAGCACTGAGCAGCGTGGGCTGAGTTTGGACTTCAGTGAAGAAGTTCTTGCAGCATTGGAGGTGATGGTGAAGACTTTAGGCTTTGTATTTTCTAGCTCCTTTCCATAGAGAAGCATCTACATCCAAACTTGCACCCTGGAAGTGAACAGGGACATCAGGCATCACTCTTGCAGTTACCCTTGTTTCTGGCAGGGATGGTATTAATCACCCAGATGGATCTATCCCAGCTTGCAACCATTTCCTTTCAAGGGTAAGATAGGCAGCAGTCCAAAATGGAATGGGTGGCCTGTGACATGGTGCACATTTTGTGTTTTCACCTTCTTTACGAGGAATGTGTGATCTTACACTTTTGCTGCTAAAGAATTCGTGCTGCTGCTCCATGCAGATGTCGCAGGCTGCTGTGCAGCGCAGTGTGATTGTGGTGCAGGGTGGTGATGATGCTCCCGGGCTTGGTGGCCTTATTCTGCTAATTAGCACTGCTGTGCTGTAACCTCTGGAGAAGGGAGAAAGCAACAGGTTGTAATTAGTCCTTATGTAATCAGTACTGCTCATCTTCAGAGCATTTCACTAATACTGACTAATCTTGGCAACCTCATCTAATAAGGTCAAAATTACTTCCCTTTGACAGCTGGGGATGGGGAGTGAGAGCCTTCACCCAAATGCCTTCAACTCACTATGGCGCGGCATAAATGTGGCTGAACTAGGTCTGGGTGATGGGTGTCCTCAGCATCCAGCTTTTCCTCAGGTGTCCTGTTTCCCTGGTGGAATCTTTTCTTTTTGAAATAAGATGAAAACGGAAAGGATTTCACTCAAAACCCCAGGCTTTGTGATATTTTCCAAAATGAAATCCAAGTCCCACCTCAGATGCTTACTGAGATATCTAAATCGCAGTTTACTTCTTCCTCCAAAGGGGCAGAAGAGGAGCAGGTGCTGATGTCTTCTTTCTGGTGACCAATGATAGGACCTGAGGAAATGGCAGGAAGATGTGCCAGGGGAGGTTTAGGTTGGATGTTAGGAAAAGGTTCTTCACTCAGAGCGTGGTGAAGCACTGGAACAGGCTCCATAGGAAAGCAGTCATCATGCCAAGCCTGACGATATTTGAGAAGTATTTGGACCCTCAGACCCATGGTGTGAATTTTGGGGTTGTCCTATGCCGGGACAGGAGTTGGACTCAATGGTCCTTGTGGGTTCCTTCCAACTTGGGACATTACTTGTTTGTGTGTGATGAGCTGCACTAATTCTGATCCCTCGACAGAAAACAAGCTTTTGCAGGTTTTTTTCAGTATCCATCTCAGTAATGCTGCTAATAAATGTTTGGCTAAACCTGATCAGCAGGTTCCAACTCCAAGGTGAGGAACTATTTTTCTTAGCAGGAAACTGGCCAGATCTGAGCTGTCATTCTGTGACAGGGCTTGCTCAGGCGTGTGGAGGATTTTTGGAGTGTGTACAGCACATGGGACAATGTGAGGTGTTGCGTGGCGCAGAATGGGTGGTGGCTCAGGGTGTGGAATGGCCACCTTTGGTAGAGATACCACAGAGACTATGTCTTGGGGCATCCACAATGAAGACAGTGCATCAAACCCATAAACCATCGCCTGGCAGCTGATTCCCATTTGCAGCGACAGGCGATGGGTTCTGCCTGTGAGGGGGCACATTGGAAGGTCCTTTCTCTTGAATGGTTTGCAGAAATGTTCTGCATTCTGTGCAACCGGCCTCTCCAGCAGCTCTGCGAGGCAGCATGTGGTGTGTCCAGGCACTGGGAATGGCTTAAGCACCAGTGGAAATCTGTGCTTTGGCAACTGCCGTGAGGTGGGCGTGGTCTTAATTGAGCAATGTGGATTTAATATAGAAAACCTCACTTGAGGCATAAGGATGGTTTCTCACTCTGAGGTCTGTTCCTGCTCTGGAGTGGCCCACAAGATGTGATTGTCATCTTCAGAAACCAGCCAAAATTTTTTTTCGTAGGAAGGTCTTAGACCCAAAGGTTATTCCACATCTAATGAGATAGAAGTGCCCACAGGAAAGTGTGTGAAGGAATCTTTAAGCTTTTTAAAGCAAGATGGCCTTTTGAAAGACCTGAGATATGGATGTTTCCTGTGACAGGTCTTACACTGCTTTTCGAACACTGAATGCTCCTCTAGAAGCAGGAGTGTGGTCCTTTCAGAGGATGTGGTGCAACTTCTTGGCTGTTGCTCACTTAATTATTATTTGCATGAGTTGCACTGGCAGCACTAGGTACCTCTGAGCAGAACACGAGTCCTGCTCAGCCTCTGCTCAGAAGTATTCCTGTTAGCTTTAGCAGGGTCACTCCCAAAGATTCACCTCCAGGAGTCACACCCTGCTGCCTTGAGGAAATCTCTACGTCAGGGAAGGAGAGAGATTGGCGTCTTCCTACCTTTACTCGGGTAGTTTGGCAGCATCCTTGTGCCAGCACTACCTAACACTGTGAGGTGTATTGCTAGGTTGGACATTGCAATGGCCAGTGTCTGCTGAACTGCATGGAATTTCACCCCTGTAAATCCTATAAAACACCCTGTGGAAAGAGGTGGTGGCATCTCACAGCTGTGTTTTGAAGACCACTCAGCCTGAACTTATTTATGCCAACACAATCTTGCTCACACCCCTGGGCATGTAATGCAAATCACTTTGTAAGAGGACAAGAGTTGTGCCTGGATCCTGTGGGATGTGGGGAGGAGAGCAGGGTGGTGGCCGGAGCCACCGCCTTTATCCAGGCAGGATGGTTTTGTCCTGGATGGTTGAGTTCTGATTTCTAGCATGGCTGGTCTATCACTGCCTGATGTTGGCGCCAACAGCATCCTGTGCCATCAAGTCCTTCCCGATCTGGTTTTGTTTGGGATGTAACCACAGGGTTACAATGGACTTTAAATCACTCTTGGCCATCTTGTGTGATTGAGGTGTTCAGTTTTCCCACCCCTTTGGTTCTGACTTGGACTCAGAATAAATTGTCTCTGACTGCCTCTCTTCTCAGCCCCGCAGCAGCAAAGGCAGGCAGCGATAGCACAGCCTGGAGCAGCCACTGTGGACTTCAAGTGATTTCTTGCTCCCTCCAAACCAAGATGCACGAAAAATTATCAGACTTCTGGGATTTGTCTGTTAAAGCCAAGTGCTCAGACCTGTAAGTTCACGTCTCCAGTGCTTCATCCTTCAAATAGAGGAGGGTTGCCCATGACCCTGTTAGTACAGGGCACCAAGGCAAGGTTGGATGTGATCCTGCACTTCGGCATGAATAGGAGGCAAGGTCTGCCCCAGCATCGCGTGTCTGAAGGGCTGCTAGTTGCCACAGGTTCCACAGACTGCTCTTTTACCTCTTCTATTGGCAGCTTTTCCATCATCTGCAATGAGCCAAAGGGATTTGTCCAGGAATTATGATTTGCCACTCTTCAATATTTTTTTTTCCCATCATTTTCCTTTTTTTGTTGTTTCATATATTTAAGTGGTTTCTCAAAGAAATAAAAATGAAGTTCTCACGCCCTCTTCCCATCTCTCCTAAAATAGCTTTCAAACCTACTGGACAGCTTCTAACAAATCTAACAGCCAGATACTTCAAGTTCCTGCAGATTTAATTAAAGCTTGTACTGGGGAGGAACAGGAAAATCCCATCATGAGACAGAGCTGGAGGAAACCAGGCTTATGTGGTTCCATAAAAACCTCCTCCTGTGGTAATGTTTGCTTTACTGGGTACTTTAGGGCCAGTTTGTCGTGGATGTTTAGGAGGAGAGGATTGCACCAGGGGAAGTTTGGATTGGATATTGGGAAAAATTTCATTACTGAAAGAGTGGTGAAGCATTGGGACAGGCTGCCCAGGGAAGGGTGGGATCTCCATCCCTGGAGCTGTTCAAAAAATGTGTACATGTGGTGCTTCAGGACATGGTTTAGTAGGCACGGTGGCAGTGCGTTGATGGTTGGACTCGATGATCTTAGACGTCTTTTCCAACCTTAACTATTCTATGATTCTTTGTTGTGGATCTTCCTCTCCTGGCACCAGACAGCTCATGGCCAAAGCAAAGAGCGTGTAGACCATAATGACCCCAAGTGCAAGGCTGTGGGAAAGGGCTGGTTTGGGGGATGCTGCTAATGCCCCCCACTCTGGCTACTGCTCTTCCAAGTGGGACTTGCCATGCACTGTTACTTTTCTCACACCAGCTGGTAGCGCTTAGAAAATAACACCAGCATTTCAGTGAGGGTTTGGGTAGAGTTTTTTTTAATTAGATGAGGCTTTTCTTCATTATTTCCTGCCTCCCATCAGAACATGTAAATGTAAACAGTGTTTCTGCAATGCTGGAGCAGGTTTACCTGCGTCAGTGGAAGGATGTGTTTCTTCTCCAAATCCTATGTGCCACCTCCTTCCTTCCTTCACCAGCGCATCCGAGTCAATGCAACTTCCAGCTCAACCTACGTGTCTGTGCACATGTGCTTATTAACTTTTACATCTTAACTGAAAGGGCGGCATACGTTTAAGCCTTAATGATGACATGTTTTATTCCCAAATGGTCTTTAATCTTGAAATGAAAGAGTGAACAAAGGTAGCAGAGCGGGGCTGTTGAGCGAGGCTGCTGGCGTGCGTGTGGATGGGAGCAACCTGCCAAGAAACGACTCCTTAGGGTTTGGATTTGAAGTGTGTGCCTGATGGTCCAGGGATTGCAGCACCCGCAGGGGGCTGGAAAGGGAGGTGATGGGCACTCCGTGGGTGATGAAGAGCAGGATTTAATGAGTAGGAGCTGGGTGTGAGGTTTCTTCCAGTGCTATATATAACTATAAAAGACCAATCTCTTTTTATCATGGTGCCATGGTACATCTCTGTGTGCTGGTCCTTGGGCCACCTCCACGCATTTGCTTTTACCTCTTTTTAGCATGGCTTGTTAATATAAACTGCCGGGTTTTATGGGCTGGGGCTTTCCCTTGCTATTTATCCTGACAATAAGACAGTTAAAGTTTCTGGATGCTTTTGTAACACAAAAGAAGGGAATATGAAGCAGCTTGTCCTTGCACTGCTGTTTGAGGTGCCAGACCCCAGAGCCGTAATTGCAGCTATATGGGAAATATTACTTTATGGCCAATGGTATGGCTTAAAACCCCCTCTAATTCCAAGTTATATCTGTGTCTCAGTGCTGAAAGACTGGAACATTAATAAGTTGATGCTCATCAACAATGTTGGTGTGTTTGCAAGCCCAGCCTTTGTGCTTCAGAGGGAATTAGGTTCTTGGCTTTTGGAGAGGCCATTTAAAGAGGTTAAATGTTGAACAAGAAACTATTGCTTTGACAGATGGAGTGCAATGTATTATTGGTGAGGAGTCTTCCAGGGGCGCTCACTTTTGGCTGCCGCACTGCAATAGGCAAGGAGAAGCTGGGAAAAAGCAGTAAAAAGAAGTGAACCCAATACAGAGAAGTTATGTGCCATGCTTTGAGATGCTGCTCTTTCCTCATTTACTTCTTGTCTGCTCTAAGAAAAGAGGAATAAAAATGAGGAAAAAAAGCAAAAGGGATAAAGAAAGATAAGGAAGGGAAGGAAAAAAGGGAGAAAAGATGGGGAAGGGGAAAAGGAGAGGAAAAAAAAAAGGTAAAAAAGAAGTCCTTCAAAAAGGAGCACTCAATGTGCACTGCTAATCAACCAGAGCCCTGCCAAGCAAATCTTTTGTCAGATCATCTGCCCCAAATCAAAACCCTGGACTCAGCAGGCCCATTACCAGCGGTTCTGCCTACGAAGCAGGAAAGCGTAAAGCCCCTGGTTCCCTCTGCTTTGTTAAAAAGCTCTCACAGCACCAGCCCCACCTCCCCCCTTCAGCCAGCCACTATATAGCGGGGTGTCCAACGTTTCTGTCCATCGCGGTTTTGGTTTGGATCCTGCTTTTGGTCTTGGATAGCAGCCAGCTGAAAATGTCTCAATACTCAGGAAAAGTAAGTAACGACGCAACCGCTTCCCTTTCAGCCTGGAGCCAGAGAGCCCGAGCATCCTCCGAGTTGAAGGAATAGGTTAGGATAACATCCCAGAGGGTGCGATGTGAGTGATGATACTGGGAATTAATTCAGTAACGAGGACGGGGAGGGTGCGGCAGAAAGAGCGGCATTTTGGGAGTGGAGTTTCCTGTTTAAACATTCCTGTTGGAAATATGTGTGAGTGAGCACGTGGCGGCAAGAAGTGTTGTAAATGCGGGATGCGCTGTTCCCAGAAAAACAAATACGGTTCTTAGGAAAAAATTTCAGTGATGTTGTGCTCCTCTTGATGAAAAAGCAGCTAAAAATAAACCCTAAACCATCTTAAAATGATGTACCTGCAAGAGATTCCCGTCTGCTTCAAATGGGGGATTGGGCTGTGCCCCTGCTCCCCGCTGTGGGCCTGTTCTCCTCTCTCCCTCAGATCACTTTCTATGAAGGCAAATGCTTTACGGGCAGAAAGCTGGAGGTTTGTGGAAGCTGCAGCAACTTCCAGGACCGAGGTTTTCTCAACCGGGTCAACTCCATCTGCGTCCAGAGTGGAGCTTGGGTCTGCTTTGACCACCCTGACTTCCGAGGGCAGCAGTACATCCTGGAGCACGGAGAGTATCCTGAATTCTGTCGCTGGAATGGCCGCAGTGACCACCTGGGCTCCTGCCGGCCCATCGGGATGGTGAGTGGATGCTGGTGGTGTTCCACTCTCCCAGCTGGAGCATCAGTGCTGCCATTGGGCTTTATTTCTCCTAGTCATAAAAGCTCCATGAATAAGTTTGATAAAAATCTATGATCTTTAGAAATAATATGTCACATTGAGAAGGAAATAGTTTCCTGGGAAGGTTTTTCTCCCCTTGGAGTGGTCTTCACAGGCCACAATGCCAAATTGTGGTTTCCTGTGCCTCCTGGCCAGGAGAAGACACATCACCTTCCTCCCATGGCGCAGAACACAGAGGCTTTAATGGAAGGTGAGGTTTTCCTGTGGTTTTTCAGTCGAGGAGGAAAGGTCCTGCTGGCATCATGTGCTTTTCCTTTTTAATGTGAGTTGCTATGAAATACTCCCATGGGGATTAAGAAGGAGGTTCATTGCCGAAGGCAAGTTTGTGCTGCGGCAGCCCAATCTCCCCACACACCCAGACGGGGAGCGGGCAGCCTGAGGGCTTTCCAAACTGGAACTCTCAGCTATCGCAATAAAGCCCCAGTAATCCTATACTGAACCATTTCTGTTCCTCGTACTACGTAGCCCTCCCCTCATGAAGCTTTTACAAACGCTGCCTGCAGGAAGGCTTAATCAGGAAGATTAAAAAGTAGCAAAGAAAAATTAATCTTTCCATTTGATTTTCTATCGCTTATGACACCCAGGGCACCCACTTGGAGTCAGTGGGGTTCCTTGCTCGTCCCGAACCTGCTTTTCAGCATGGCAATGGATTTGTTTCAGGTCCATTATGTCCTTCCCAAAGCACCTCCGTGGTCCATACATAGAGGGATGCTCTGCCCCAAGCCCTGGCGTCTGACCAGCACGAGGACTTGTTCTTTTTCTTGCCCACAGTTTTCTCTGTGAGATGCTCTGTGAGTGCTTCAAGGCATTTCTGCAGTGCAGAGTGTTTGGTCAAGCACGGTATCTGCTCAGCTGCTGCCCGCGGTTGCCCAGTGTGGGGTTTGGCATCGCAGTCCAGCCTTCTTGTGCGTTGACATTATTTATTTGAAAAATATGTTTAAGTATTCTTTGAATTTGGCTTAAAAATGTCCTTTCAACTCACTCTGTCCCACATACCTATACTGTAGGCTGCAGAAATCTCCCTGAAGGAATTTATGTCGTGTCACCCTCAGGGGCTCACATAGCAATGATGATGCTGGGAAGGTTTCTTATTTGTGTCTCCTAATTCTTTTCCCTAAAGAAAGGCATAGCAGCTCCCACCAGGACCTACAGCCTCACGTGGAACTGGAGGTGAGATAGATTAGTTTAGGGAAATAATCTGACATCTTTGTACACTCAAACATCTTTGTACACCCAGATATATATCTGCTTCTGCTGTGTGAGTGTACGGAGAGCAGGAGCTGCAGCTAATGCTGTATTTGTGATGAAGGATTTGTGGGGCAGCGGAGGGTGGAACTGCAGATGAATGAGGAGCTACGTGTGCCTGGGTGCAATGCAGCCCACGAGCGACGCATCTACATGTGCACGGCAGCTGTAGGAAGGTGTACTAGGAGGTGGCATGAGCTTTTGCATGCTCTGTGTGTGCTGGCACTGGTGGTGTTGGACTGCATTTCACATTTCCCTTCCAAAACACCATTCCATCTTCTTCTTTGTCTTATAAAAGCTGGGGAAATAATTTGCTCTATTTTTTTTTTATATTGACTCGAATCCCTTTGTCCCCAGCATGGCGAGCATTACAGGATTGAAATATTTGAGGGGAGCCATTTTAGAGGTCCCAGCCTGGAGCTGACAGAAGATTGCTCCTTCCTGCAGGGACAAGGCTGGGACAACACCTGCATCAACGCTCTCAAAGTGTACGGTGATGGCGCGTAAGTAACTGCATGCATCCCAGTGCACAGCCACTACGATGCTCCCTGCCCCATGCACTCTTTGGACCCAGTGCTGCAGGGGAGCGAGGCAGCTGCAGAGACTCCCCCAGTTGTGGAAGAGCCTGTCGATGCTGGGGGGGGACTTCAACAAAATCTAAACCTGTGAGTTAAGTCTATGGTTTAAAGGTGAATTTTAGTGCCTGCCCATTAAGACCTGCTTCAAAAGGGGGTACGATATTTGGAGGGTGGCAGCTAAACACAAACTACAAGAGCTCTGAGACCCACTTTTATAAGGTGTATAAAACAAAGAGCCTAAAACTAGGGAGTTTTTTTCCTTCCTTCCTTCCTTCCTTCCTTCCTTCCTTCCTTCCTTCCGTCCGTCCTTCCGTCCGTCCTTCCGTCCGTCCTTCCTTCCGTCCTTCCTTCTTTCCTTCCTTTTAAACATTTCTCTGCAAGTTTCCAAACACCTCTTTAAAATCTTTCAGGGAGGGTGTATGGCTCCAGGTAATGCAGGTCAAAATCTGGGGAATGCAGGTCATAGAATGAGAGAGTGGTTTGGGTTGGAAGAGACCTCCAAGATCATCCAGTTTCAACCCCCTCTGCCAGGGACAGAAACACTTCCACTGGATCAGGTTGCTCAAAGTGCCATCCAACTGGGTCTTGAATGCTTCAGGGATGGGGCATCCACAAAGGTCAGGGGTTTTGCTTTGCAAATGGCTTCATCAAGGTCTGCTGTTATACCAGGAAATTCCTCCTTGAACAGCAAGAATTAGGCAGTAGTGTCTTACCTTAAAATTAAATCCCGTCTCTGAAAGAGAGGGGCAACTGCAGCAGCAGAGAGTCGGGATGCTTGCATGTATAGGCGCCCTAGTGGGTTTTCAATCACCCTCAGTGCCTCATGAACCTGCTTTGCAGATGTGTTGCCAATGCTCAGCCCCATCCTTCTGCCCCTGCAGACGTTCTCGAAAGCCTTGACGAGACGGCAGCTTTGCCGCCTTCTTGCTGTCAGATGGTAATTTGCATTTTGTTGACAATGTCAGTCCTTTTAATTTTTTTTTGTTCCCGTTATGAGGCAGGTTGTTATTTGGCCATCTCCTCCTTCCTCTGTTCAATAATTGCATTCTTACTGCAAGGGTGCTGGGAATGGGAGAATGCCATAAAATCCTCCCAGAGCTGGGCAGAGGGTGACTGGAGCGAGGCACAGGGCAGCGTGGGGGAGGCCTGCAGAGGAGGGAGCGCAAAAATGCTTTTCTCCATGTGTCCTGGACTGGATATTGCGCATCTCACCTGAGCCCAGCAGGGGATGTTGAACCCCTTCTATCCACAGCCTTTTTTTCCCAGGATAGGAAAAAGGTTGTTGCCATCCAAGCTTGTGACATCCTGACAGCAAGTGTCCTGAAAGGACCCTTTCTGATTTAACCGAGATCTCACCTCTTCAAAAAAAACCAGACTTATGATCAGGCAGTGATGGTTCATTAACACAAAGGAGCAGAGCTACCAGCTCCTAATGGGAAGAAATGTCTGGAGCCCACCGGGGACCCCCTTAGTGCAAGTAGCATTGAAGCAAAAGGCATTTGAGTACCAACACTATAAAGCCAAGGCAGACCCTGCGAGTACTCTGCGAGTACAAGAGCCTTAAGGCCAGTTATTTACCACATGTGTCCCTGCAGCAGAGCCTGGAGCTTGAGAATTTGGGATGCTGCCCAGAAACTTTCAAGCACTTAAATTTTTCACATTGATATTCTCCCTTCCCTGAAAAATATATAAGGGGTACAAAGCATGTTTCCCTTCGCATGGGAGCCTAGACTGTTTATGTTAACATTACACAGCTTCTCAAAGGCTCTGAGTAGTGATAAAAATTAGGAAAAATAAAATACTGAGAGGAGTGCGGTAAGGAAATGCGCTTAGTTTTGTAGAGTTACATTCAGATCCTGGGAAGACAGTGATTGAAAGCACAGGCAAGGGTCTGTAAAGCACATTAAACGGCAGGATGATGCAGAAGGATCTGCTGGCAGAGAGGTGAGACCATGGAGGAGAAAGACACCACTTTTCTCCTTTAGATAGACGGTATAAGCCTAGGTGACCCCAGAGCTTCTGTGGCTGGTGCTGGGCTCAGCCTGGCAGGCTGAGAGCCTCCCAGGACCTGTCCTTGAGCATCTGGAGAGTAGAAGAGATTGAGTCACTGGAAATGAGGGGAGTTTCAGCCATGGGCTGTCTCCAGCACAGCTCGAGGCTGAAAGTGGGTCTGATTTACCCTGTGCTTGCAGAAAAGCAGGGTTCCTTGATTTCCCTGTCTGCTCCCAGTAGCGCTGAAGTTTTGCTCTGCAATTTTCCCCCGTAATTCCCTCAATGCAACATCCATCTGGTTTCTCAGTGGAGCTGAGGGTGTCCAGCACCTTCCCCACTGCCCTTTTGGAATTGGTGACTGCTACTCCACGCAGCCAGAAGGGTTGATGATAAAGTTGTTAAAGCCATGCTGGAAATGAGCTTGCTATTTTGGAAGTTTTGAGATTTTACCGCCTCCTCGGAAGCTGTTGCAGTTTGCATGGCAAGAAGCTCTGCCCATCCCACGGCCAGAGCCAGCTCCAGTATCACAGATGATGTCATCTGGTTTTAGACAAAGACATGCACCTCTTGTCCTCCTTTGTGCCTCAGCCACTTCACAAAGGATTGCTTAGAAATAACAACTTTAAAAAGCTGTATTTGTTTTACAGTCCAGGAGAGAATACTCCAAAAAGGGCTCTTCTAAGCTATAGTGACATAACTTGAAGGCACCAGACCAACCATTTATTCTGAAGCATTTACGAGCATTTGGTAGATGTTCAGTAGATGTTCTGCAGTCAGGCTGTGAAATATCAACCAGAACAGGTACCCAAACGTTGCTCTTCAATAAATGTTGCCTATTTCTCGGCAGAGGCAGTAGCTGCTCATGGCACTGCTTGAGTCCTGTGTGGCGAATAAGTGACCTTGAGCCCTACTGAAAGCATCTCGCTCAGTTCAGGCTGAAGCTGCGGTCCTCGCCTGCTTGTTTTTCAGTGCCAGCAGCCAGTTTTGACTTACAGGACTTGAGCTGGTTCCATGTGAGTTTTATTCCCATGTCCTCTGGGTTTATGTGCTAATGAAATACAGCATCAAGATGTTTGAGGGCTGCGTGCTATGTGCCTGGATCAGCTCTCCCATGCTGGGCTTGAGGATAGGATCATCTTTTTTTTTTGTTGTTTTCTGGGCTCCTGACAGACTTTTATTTTCTCCCTCACTTATGGTCTCAGAGAATGTAAATTTTAGGCAATAAAGGAACAGCTAAGTAAGCCATACAAGTCTTCACTCATCACCTTGCACTGCCAATACACTTCAGTCCTTTCTGCTATTCCTTTTATTCTTCTTTTTTTTGAAGCCTTCCCCTAAGCAGAGGGACAGCTGGTGGGTACTTAGCACCTCATCAGGTCATGGAGTCTGCTTCCATCTGCCCCAACACCCGTCCCATTACTTCCATGTGACTGTGCAGACTGTGTCTGGAGAGAAATGCAGAGTTTTTGGGGAAAAATGACTATGAGGGGTTTCTCTACCCCCTACACTATTTCCCAGGCTCCACCAGTTGTTGAAAGATATCCTAGAGCAGAGCAGAGCTAGAAGAACCACCATGAACTGGTGGGCCAGCAACACCCTGTGAACACCACTGTCCTACTATCACGCAGTGTTTCAGTAGCGTTTGGTACTCTCAACAGGAGGGAGTGATTGGAAGGTGCAGAAAGTAGGATCAGGAGCTCTTTACAGGAGAACTTAAGGGGAGGATGGTGAACTGATGGAGAAAGAGGCTCGTGATCCTCCGAAAATAAGGAGGGATGCATTTGAGCTGAAGGGATGGGGTAGAAAAGGAAACAAGCCATGTGTGCATTATGAACAAGGTGTGTCTAAGGGAGGAGGAGAACTTTATGAATTGTTCTTTATTAAGCTGAGGAGCTGAGCGTGTTTTTTGACAGTGGACATCAGGTATGTGATGGGAGGGATGTGGCATCAGAGCAACTTGCCATTACACTCACATGAGCCAGCAGGTAGCTTTCTTCCTGAGCTGCAGTGTGAACTTCAAAGGAAGAGTCTGAGGGCAACTTTGTAATTCCGGTTTGGGTATAAACTGGCTGCAAAAAGTGCCAGAGAATGAACTTGTTTGTTTGCAGAAAACGCTTGGGATCTTTTTGGCTAAGCACACTGCAGCAATGCAGCAAAACATGGTCATGCAAGCACGGGCAGAGGGTGGAGAGGGGCACCAGGCAGCCATGAGCTCAACGTGCCAGTTGTATCAGTGCACGGGCAGATGGGAGAGGGAACCCACAACAGTCCCACCTGGTGGCCTCTCAGAAACACAAAATAAGTCCAAATATGTCAAGGAATCTGTAAGGTGGCTTGACTAAATACCTTAACCTTTTGTTTTTTAAATAATACCTGTGGGTGGCTGGTTTTATAAATAACTTTTTTTCCGAGGACACCAGCTTTTTGCTCTGGGTCAGATTGATCTGAGTTCACCAGCTGTTGTCTGACTCTGGAAACCCAGCAGTCTTTGACCTATCCAGTACTTAAAGGAGTTTCTCCCTGGAAATCCCACATACGGTAGGTCCCAAGCCAGATGTCACAGGAGGAGTTAGAGCACAGAAATCAAATGATATAGAAGGTTTTATTTGTGCTCTGTTGTCATTGCTAGATGGCAAAAGCAGCAGAAATCCTTATAAAATCCTTTAAAAAGCTAGGAAGAGAAGAACAAAGCAGAGACGAGCAATTCAGCAACGATGGGGTGGAAACCTGACTGCAAAACTATCAGAGTAATGGCAAAACTTGGTTAGAAAACACGGGAGATATAGAGGAAAGAGGTGACACTTGTGGCCATGTTAAGATCAAGTCACAGTGCGTATTAAAGGAATAAAGGGAGAGAAGAGCAGCAAAATTTGCTCCTCTTGACCATCAGAATTTCTCCTTATTTAAAACGTTCAAACAGAGAAAGACATACTAAAGAAACATAGCCAAGCTATGTGAAGGAGCGAGACGTGGCAAAGTCACCATGGCTGTTCAGTGCTGTATCCATTTGACTGCATTCCAAGGGAAAGTTGTAGTTAACTCAAGACATAAAGTGAAGATAACCAAGCCCAGTCCTGCTCTCTGACGGAAAGCATCAAAGACGGGCCATTGTGAATTACTAGCAAAGAGAGAAATTGTTAAATATGGTTCCCATCATAACTAATGAGTCAATTTAAAGATGTAAAACATCTTTCAAGCATTGCATGTTTCTCCTTACAGTCCAAAATGAGTTCATCCAGGGGATGAGGGGATTCGTGTCCTCCTTTAGCACTATCAAATGCTATTAAATTGCTCCTCTTGCACATGATGAAGCTCAGAGACATCCATTCCCGTGAAGAAGGGAGCCCCTGATCTTGGGATTCATCACTTCTATAACTCAAAGCAACTTCTTCTAAAGGCAAGGTCCAATCTGTCTGTGGATAGTTGCCAGGCTTTGCTGGAAACAGGGAGAAGTGGCAACAGTTAACTTCACAAAGGGTATTTCTGTGGGCAGGATGGGACCAGGGCCATGGAGAGGCCATCAGGCCCCGGTATTTCACAGTACTGCAGTGCCTAAATGCAGCCACTCATTGTGGGCAGGAGGCCACCTCGCCTGACCACATTGTTTGGACCCAAATAACCCTCCCTTTCTGCTCAGGTGGGTGCTGTATGAGGAGCCCAACTACCGAGGCCGTATGTATGTGGTGGAGCGGGGTGAGTTCAGCAGCTTCAATGCATGGCAGGCACGCAGTGCAAGCATCCAGTCCATCAGAAGAGTTGTCAACTACTTCTAGATGAGCTTTCATCCTACCAGCAGTGGCCTGCTGAGACCAGGCATCACCCCCCTTCCCACTTACTGACCTATGGAATAAATTGTTAAACACCAGATTTTTGGCTCTTGGTACTTTTTCCCATCACTTGCATAAGGTCAAGAGGGAACGGACTTGGAACTTCTCAAAGCTTGATTTACATGCTATAAATATGCTATTTTTATTCTGCAGTGATTTATAAGGAGGACATGGGGGTGGAGGGGCCAGAACTGGTGATGACAAGCAGACCTGGGAACATGCTTCTTGGTGTGCTTGTGGTCTAAGATGTTTTCACTCTGCCCTGTCCAGGGCCACCACATGATGGACTCGGCTGACTCCTGATGCCTGGAGGGAGTCATGTTGCTGCACGTGTGCTTTGGGAATGCAGGTGCACAGCTGTCAGAGGGTCTGCTCATGCCATGTGAGGACACAAGTGAGGATCATGTCAGAATCTGACCGACTCAGGGAGTCTGAGCACAATGTGCCAGTCCTGATGCAAAGGTGATAGAAATCATTCATCCTGAGTTGACCTGAGTTCAGTGCACATTAAAAAATATATTAAAAAAAGATTCCCTGAAGGCACAAAACCTGAGCAACTTCTTTCTCCTGATTCATAAGCTCTTTGTCTGACAATGACATTTTGAGGGGGTGGCAGTGAAGAGAACATCCACAGCACTGACACTTTCTGCACAGCCCTCTTCCCATCATTCTGCCCTTTTGATGCTCCCTGTTTCGGTGCCACCAAACCCCATTTGGTTCTGGCAGCCAGGATGCGAACAGGTCTGCTGGTTCAGCTATGGACCATCCACTACAGCCTGGGTGCTTCCCTTGGCAGTCAGTGCCCAAAAGTCAGGTGGCTTCCTTCCCATAAAATCACAAGCCATGTTCAGTATTAGATAAGAGTGTTTCTGACTATTTCATAAAGGGGCAATTTTACTCTTTTCACTCCGTTATTCCATTAGCTGTTAAAGCTGAGCTGTCTGATGGATCCTGACAGGCATGGGCATGGTGCCGGCAGAACTGCAAAGCTCTGTGTTAATCCATTGGGAAGGCTGCTGATCTAACCACTGTCCCCAGCCCTTTGAAAGGACATGAGTGAGGCTGACAGTTCCCCAGCACACTGGAGCACAAGGCGCGTGTGCCTTCAGGGCTGCTTCGATTTGTGCATCTGCAATGGGTTCCTATCCTTTGCAGAGTGACTGGGAGCAGGGGGCTGTGTTCTGGGCCAGGGCGGGGAGCTGGCTGGTCCCATACTGCATCCTGGTCTGATACTGGATCCAGCTGCCATTTATCAATTTATACTCCTCTGCCTTGTCATTCATGTGGAGCTTCTTGGCTCTCTGTGGCTCTTTACCAGTCAGAGGACTGGGGCAATTGGTGACAACTGTACCTGTGTGAGAAGGACACGTGCTGTTCCTTTAATTAAGTGGTACCATTGGTAGGGTTGCATCGACTGAGATTTGCCCCAGATGCACCTATGTCATGTGATGGTCAGAGGCTGGAACACTTCTTCTATGAGGACAGACTGAGAGAGTCACAGTTGTTCAGCCTGGAGAAGAGAAGGCTCCAGTGAGACCTTTATAGCAGCCTTCTAGTACTTAAAGGGGACTACAGGAAAGCTGGGGAGGGGCTGTTTATCTGGGATTATAGTGACAGGATGAGGGGTAATGGCTTTAAACTGAAACAGGGCAGGTTTAGATTAGATTTTGGGAAGACATTCTACACGCTGAGGGTGGTGAGACACTGGCATAGATTGTCCAGAGAAGTCATGGATGCCCCATCCCTGGAGGTGTTCAAGGTCAGTTTAGATGAGGCTTTGAACAACCTGATCCAGTGGAAGGTGGAACTGGATGATCTTTAAGGTTCTTTCCAACCTAAACCATTCTATGATTCTATATGTGCAGTGGGGTGTATGGAAATACAAAAAGAATTCTACTTTGTGAATTTACCATTAGTTCAGGTGACGTTTGCCTTAGTGTATTACAAGCAATTATGCCCTTTTGGAGACAGCCTGGCATGTGGATGTCATCCTCTACCCAAATCATTGCAGAAGCACTGTAGCCACAACAGTTCAGCTCTGGTCTGCAATGGTTGTATCCTGGCTGGCTCATGGTGACATATGGTCCATTGCAGCCAAAAAAATATTTAAGTATCTTTAATGGATTGCAAGGTATTCCTGTGTCAGAGGAGAAGGCAGGGAAATGATTCATTCATTGAGTGGGATGCACAAATGTACAACTTGTGCATCAACTCTTGCGTATTTCATTTTTTTTTTTAATTAAATGCAGCTTATGAAAGATTTTAGGAGTCCTTCCAGGATTAGCTTTGCTCCTGCTTCATGAAGGCTCTAATCTGCTCCTGAGCTCAATGCACTCTGTTAGAAGTTAATATTCAGTCGTATTCGTTTCCCGCTGTTGTGACCTTCTGGCCATTAATCTTTTAAAAAACCCAAATATGGGCCTAAAGAAAGACAGGCATTGAATTGTGACTAGCTTTAAAGGAGGATTTTCATTCATTTGAAGCACATTCAATGTCATGATGCAGCATAAAGGATAAAGAAACAAAAGCTTTAAAACATACACTAACTGGAATCCCAGATGCTCCAAGTAGTTGGAGAACAAAAGAAAAGAAAATAAATAACAGCTCATCCACCCAACTTCCCCTGAGAACAACAGTGTCAACCCCGAAATCCACATAGCTGGGTTTCTCAGCACTTGGTGTACACAGCCTGGGAGGTGACCGCCCCACTAATATTAGGGTCAGACCTGTGATAGCACAGATATTCTGCTGGATGGCTTCCAGTCTTCAGTGGTTCAACCTCCCTCCAAACAGACCAGTCCATAGAATGAACCATTGACATCCCTTCTCATCCTTCATGGGACATGTACACACAGATGTACAGGCCAATTCCCAACACACAGCTATTGAGTGCGAGCCCACTGCATCTATGTAATTCAAACTCATTATTGGTTTGTATGTTATAGTGGATTAATATTTGTTATTTAAATTGTGGAAGTACTTCGGAGCCCCAGTACTTGACAGAACTCTGTTGCATGCTAGAAATAAAAAGCACAAAAAAGGCAGTCTGGTTAATCCATGCAGTTGCGTGGAACCCTTTTTGTACCCAGCTAGCGTTTAGCTGCCTATAGCACATTCTACACGTTTGTAATATGCCTGCAGTCTAAATACTCATTATTTATTAATATCTGATATCCTGTTTATGAACATTTTATCAATGTAAAGAGCTAGTCTCATGTGAATGCTATTTAAAAAAATCGTCTGCATGCAAAAGTCTTACATTACTAAAAATTGGCAGCAGGGAATTGAATTCCATCTATTTTTTCTTGATTTGAAACCTAAGTAGGGTGGCCATGGGCCTAATCCAAACACTGATGCTGCAGGAATATGCATTGCGTTGGCAGTGGGGGAACGTGTCTCTCTTTCTCTTCCTTTTTCCCTCCCCCTCCTTGCTAAATCTGCACTTGTTTAAAGGACAGAATGTACAGCTCCCATATGTTTGCTGGTGGTTAGGGTTTTTTTCTTAAAAAAAAAGATTATTGACATGGCTCTAGTATGGAATGGTATGATTTGTGAGTTTATAGCGTATAAAATATAAATGACAAAAATGCCAGCTCGATGTGAAGTGGCTGTGAGATTGTGCAGCAGAGATTTGAGCTGTACATCATTAAGCTGTATGGCTGAATGAGTACTGCTACGTGCAGTGAGGAGGCAAGAAATGGATTAAGGAAATTGGAAACTATTCTACAAAATGCTAGAGATAAAACAAAAATTCAAAAAATGAACAAAAGGGGCAAGTTATTAATTACAAGCGAGAGAACTAAATGAAATAAGCTCCATCTGGAAAACCAGGAAAGCCCTAATAATCAGCATTACTGGGCTTGGCCAGGATGCTGCAGTGTAATATTCAGAATAACTTTGAATTACATCTGGCCCCAAAGCAAATAGCTCCTGCCAGAATGCCTGCATACACGAACGTCCTTTTGCTGTAGCTGGATAATGTGGGAATTTGATGGAATATCTCTTTCAAATGAATCCTTGGAAGATATCCGAGCAACTGCAGTAGTTTTGCATTGCTGTATTACCCATGTATGTAAGGAAGAACCTGCCTTCTGATCCACTGTTGGCATGTTTGATGTTGTCATAGCTCAAATTAGTCTCTGCTAACTGCTTACACAGGGTAATGGGCTGCAGGGCCACTTCCCTTCCCTGGGGATTTCAAGCAGCGTTCTCCTGCAACTGAGACTGCCCGATGCTGATACCTTCCTGTGCTTTCTTCTCTCTTCCTCCAGAGATACCTCTCTGGACCTGCTAAAAAGTTAATTCAACCTTTGGTGTCTGCTAGAGGTGTTTTATTAGTTCTTTAAGTAGAAAGCCTTGCTCAACAGTAACCTCTTTGACTGACAGCAGAAAGGAAATGATCAGCTTCAAAGAACATCCCTGACTTCTGGCACCAGGAGGAGAGCCGCGGTCACTGTCAAAGCCTAAGCAATGACAGGGTGGAAACATAGAGGGGACACGCCTTAATAGTCTGGAATAACTGACAGATGCTGGCTTTCATGCTTCACCTGGTTTGGGTTTAGCTTTCTTCTCCCTGTTGTATTGAAGTCAAGGGAAAACTAACATGAGTTGAAAAGAGATTTGGCTTTGAAATTTTTACTATCCATGCACTCAAACTTTTGTCCAGGAGTAAATCTGACATAGCTAACAAGCCCTTGGATCAGATTGTATCTGCCTGATGTGGTCAGCTTCTTCAGCACTGCAGAAGGTGATTTGTTTTGATTTTTAATTTTAAATCACCTGGTTTATTGGAGAGGTTAAATTCATTTATAACAGCCTCCAGTGGTTGTGAATGATGTAGCTTGGTGTCCTCTTGCTCCAAGAGTAACCATTAAATCAACAGAGGAGGTGCAGTAACCTCTGACACAATTTGAACTATTCCCATATTTACTGGTGGCTATGAAGAAAACCAAACACACATGGAAGAAGGTGAAAAAGGACAGAAATAAAATGTGTATTATTTTTCCGTGGAGCAACAGAAACACTGAAGAAAGAGCAAATGGGTGCACCATGTTTTGCACAGACAGGTGACCATCTTTATATTGTTCAGCATGTCAGTTTGCAATCAAGTCAAGTTGTCCCAGTTTAAGCATGTTAACATTTGGAGGCATGTACTAGTGTATTCAGTCAAATGGTGTGTGAAGCAAACATGAAACCATATTGAAATTGTTAATGCAAATTCCTTCTTTAAATATGACAGTCTCTAGTGGATTGCAGTAAATCTGCATTCTGTGTAGGCATTCACACCTGCACTCACACAGTCCAAAATGTACTGAATGCTTCCTCTCAGTCAGAATGGTTCTATGTGCTCTTGCTAGGACACTCCAAAGTCTGGGATGGTGTGGGATCAGATCCTGCTTTTCATGGGAAAACTGTGATTTGAATTTTTTTTTTTTAACTCATTGCAACAGTTTTGGGATGCTGCCACTTGGTTTGTTTACTCTGATATAAACTAAGATAGCTGTTTTCTCATGTGACTAGCTCTTGGTGGTCACCAGCGTTGCTCATCATCTGTGATGGGGTAAGAGAGCAGTGCAACTCCTTCCCCGCAAACACTGGGTCAGGCAAGCCAACCCTGTGATGGTCAGCACAGGTTTATTCATGTTTTGGGAGAGGCACTTTTAAGCTTTGACATTGCTGGCCCAAGATAATGGTGGTGGGAAGGTGGGTGAATGATCCTGACTCATAGATGGGCAAGGCTCTGTGGTTTAAGCTGACTTTCCCCTTGCATTTTTTTTTGCGCTGTTTGCAATCAACAGCTTAGAGAGAGTAACAGCAAGAGCGTCTATGGAATGAAGCTCTTCCTTGCATGCCTTACTGAAGGTAGCCACGACCAAAACAAGTCTCTCACCTGTACATGACCCAGTGCTATGTGCTATTTATGCCATAAGGTACTAGAACATAACAGTGCCCCTTCTGACAAAGTAACACGCCTAAAACTATAAGCTTAGTTTAGTTCTGCAGAGTAGGCTGTGCATGAATCCAGCTCTTAAATCAAGCTAAACTTTTCAAGAAGACAAAGCACATTATGGGCCAGTCCACGCGCAGAGCTGACCTCCTGAACTATGTGAGTGCAACAGCTGCTCCAGTAATGTAAGTGGGAATCAAAACTGCTGAGATTTGCAGAGCTTTATGTGGTTGCCATTGGTTTTCTTGGCTGGTAATGCAAGAAGAAAATAATAACATTTGAGTCATCTGAACCTACAATAATAATAATAATAATAACAGGATTCCAAAGGTTTTATTTTGCATGCATCCTGCTATTATTGACTTGCCCTTTGAAATTATTTTTCTGAAAATAATAGAGCTTCTTTTTTTTCACTGAGAGCTAGGGCCAGATTCATTTGTCATCTACCTTTTAAAGAGAGAGGAATAAAAGCAGGCAAAGACCATCTTGACTTCTTGAATGTATCATTTCAGTTCGGATGACAATCTGCATTTGAAAAGTTTCAGATATATTTTTCTATAGTTTATTAATACACAACCAACTGTATCCTGGGCTGCATCAAAAGAAGCAGTCCAGCAGGTCAAGGGAGGTGATTCTGCCCCTCTACTCTGCAGTGGTGAGACCTCACTTGGAGTACTGCGTTCTGGAGCCCTGAGCACAAAAAGGACATTTTTCTACTGGACTGGGTCCAGAGGAGGCTGTGAAAATGATCTGAGGTCTGGAGCACCTCTGCTATGTGGACAGGTTGAGAGAGCTGGGGCTCTGCAGCCTGGAGAAGAGAAGGCTCGGGGAGTCATTATAGCAGCCTTCCAGTACCTGAAGGGGGCCTCCAGGAACATCAGAGCAGACTTTTAGCAAGGCCTGTTGTGACAGGACAAGGAGTAATAGTTTTAAACTAAGAAAGGGTAGATTTACACTGGATATAAGGAAGAAATTTTTTGCAGTGAGGGTGGTAAAACACTAGAACAGGTTGCCCAGGGAGGTAGTGGATGTCCCATACTTGGAAACATTCAAGGTCAGGTTGGGTGGGACTCTGAGCAACCTGATTGAGTTAAAGATGTCCCTGATCCTGCAAAGGGGGTGGACTACATAATCTGTAAAGGTCCCTTCCAACCCCCAATGTTCTATGATTCTATGATTTTATAGTTAACAGCGAGCTCCCTTGACAGTTATAGACCAGACATGCCATCAGAAATAGGGTGATCCATGACACTGCAAAACCTTCTGATTATGCTGAATGATTCTTCTTTTCAGCTGCATTTAGACAATATAGGTTTGGAGACCAAAAAAAAAAAATTCTGGTAGGAAATCAAAATCTCTGTAACACCCCCTAGGCCTGGAATTTGTCTGATAGTTTTCTATTAAAGAGTTCTTTGGCTGGAATTAAGTACCAGACAGAGTTGCCCTTGTTCCAGTTCTTAAGGTATTTTTTTAACTTCTTTCAAATTGGCATTGTTTTTAGCACAAACTTGCTGTCAAGATGACAGAAGCTCCAGGGGAGAGCATAGGTTACAGATTCTCAATGTTTGCACTGATTCCTTGTTCATTCCCCATCACCTCCCTGAAAGGATAACAATAGTAACGACAAAAATAAAAACATTCAAAACAGTGGTTATTCCAGTTGGGTCCAAATTGCCCCCTGAAAGAAGCAGCTGAGCACTTTAGCTGGTGCGGGAAAGCCCCAAGACTGAGGCAGAAGATGTCAGTCTCAGTCTTCTGCTCTTCTTGACTTCTGCTGTGTGCAGCAATGACAGGGAAACTCTGATTTCCCACCTGGGAAGTGTGATTACTCAGTGTTGAGGGCAGTCAGTGTCAATTAGCGTGAATTGGGGCAGGCCCAGAGCTGTGTGTTGGCTACTGTAGCCTGTCCCAGAGGGCTAGTGCAGAACTGGCTTATCAAGGAAGCCAGGTAGTTCAAGCAAGTTTGTGTAGCCTGACTGCACCGACTTACTGCAGCCAAACAGCTGGCTCACAGCATGTATATATTCCTATATGGTTAAAAATCATTCCTCATGTTTCCGTTCCTGTTCAAGAGCTCCAACACTGCATATTTCAGCAGCTCCTCTGCAAAGTAGCTATTGTTTTTGTCATTTCAGTGGTTTCATTGTGAAATTCATCCTTGAGGAGAGGGGGGAGAAAAAGCCCCAAAGCAGCCGACCAAGGCAAATAGCTCTAATCTCCTCCATCCTGATTCTTTCCTCCTGCCACTTCTGTGCCATTGTAACTCGCTGGGAATCCATCTCCATACCTTAAATATCAGATGTTTACTAACACCCTCGCAGAGCGCTGATTAGATGAAAATGCCGTATCAGATTTAAGGCTGGAAGTGAATCAAAGCCACTGGTTTGATCTCCTTCACCCCTACAGAAATCAGGAGAACAAGCAGCTTTCTCATTAGCAAGTGGTAATGGAGACCATGGTCAAATTTAGAGAGAAGAAAGGAAAAATATATTCCCTAAGGTTAATAACATTTGCTAATGTAACTGATTTAGCTTTAGCAAAGTCAGTTGCTGGTAAAACTGGGCTCTGTATCTTCTGCTTCCTCATTGCATGGCTATGCTTAAGGGTTATCTGAAGGGTTTACAGTACAACTGCTGGTTCCTTTTGTATTTATCTGTACGACCATAAGTAATACATATTTTGAACAATTGCCTCCAAACCGAACAGATCTGTGAGAGGAGATGGATCACTTACAGAGCAGAACAGGAAGAGCCTGCAGCTGTCTTCCAAAAGCACGGGGTGGTTATTTTCTAGGTCCTAGCGCCGTTCCCAGCATATCCTGAGGCTCAAACACTTAATCAGCATGATTATCATCACAGAAACGCTGCCAGAGAGTTTGATTTGCGCATTTACTCTTTTACCAAATGAATAACCTTTCCAAAACCCTGTGATGTTTGAGCCTCTGTCATAATTCTGCATTTTGGATGTTTTTCCTGCCTGCTTGGGGTTTGGCTCTTGTGTAAAGAGGTGTAACAAGAAAAATTATTCACAGGAGAGTGTAAGATAAAGCAGGCAGTTCAGTCTGATTTAGCTAAGGCCTCATCCTCCTGGGACTGAAGCCTGGCCACGGTTTGAGCAGATGCAGCAGCTCCTATTGCACTTTCAGGGGGAACTCTATCTGCTTAGACTAGGGGAGGGATTTTATTCTGGATGAGCAGATGTTCTGTCAAAGTGGTGTGAGCTGCAGGGATCTGTGCTGGGTCGGTATATTTTCATTGTCCTTGGATCTCAGTGGGTGCATCTCTGCTGCCTTCCAACAGCTTTCTGTGTTGGCATGCTCAAGGACGAGTTCTCTGGGAGCCCACCCTGCCTTGGCCTCAGAAGGTCTCTGCTGGCATGACAACAGCCCAGACAAAGATTTATGGGAGTATCTCAGAAACACCCTTCTTTTCATCAGTCTCAAATCACATCTTTGGGTGCAGTGAACAACTAACAACCAGTGAGCAACTCAGATAATTCTTCTGGTTTTGGTTTTGTGGTGTAGGATTTCTTTGCCCCTTCTCTGTAAGTAGATCATCCCATCTCATGGAAGACTAGCTGTCCTACACCTCCAGAAGCAGTGCTGAGCCCAAGGTCACTCCAATGCTTTATGCTCACCCCTTCCTAGAGTTCATCTCTTCTATAAGGGTTCCATGAAGCATGCATGAATGTCTGTGCCTTCTTTCTTTGCCTCAGCTTTCAAGTTATGCTGGAATGTCACCAGACTATAGCACCGAGCCTTCTAAGGAGCCCAGAGTCCTCTCTCTCCCTTTACGGCTTTGGCTCCTGGCTTCTCCTCTGAATCACAAAATGTCCTGTTCCCTGCAGCCAGCTTACTGCTCTTTCTCCTGTTTCTTCTCCATTTTTCTCTCTCTCTTTCTCTTAAATAGTTGGCAGGAGGCCCTTTCTTTCATAACTTCCAGTCATTTTTGCCAGGTGACCCTGTGAGTAACCTCCCCCAACAAATAAGCAAAGGCCTAGTTAAAAGACCACTTCTGGCAGGAAGAATATTCTTCTTTTGAACCCCCTTATTATTCCCTCTAGTGGGTCTCTACGGCAAACACCAAAGAATCCCCATCACCCGCGAATGCAGACCCGGCACAGCTCTGTGGCACGTGAACACGGTTCTTATTTCCCACCCCAACGCATGGATCTGGGAAGAAGTTAACCTCTAAAGGCCAGGAAAAAGGCAGCAGAAAACTTAATAGCTTCAGTGATTCACACACAGCATTCCATGAAGTGACACAGCAATTGCCTTTATTCCCCAGAGCCTCACACACCAATTATTATATTTTTTTCCGGTCGTTTCACCCAATAGGCATTTTAAATGTCACAGTTTATATCCTAGATGAATTTCACTTGTGAGTGTTGTTGCTAAGACAGGCCATATTGTGGCATCAATTTTTAATCAGGTTGTTCCCTCAAACTCAACAGGGAGTTCTGCCTGAGATCTGCTGGTGGTATAAATCAAGAAGATGTGCTGTTAGCATTTTTTATTACTCACTTCATGCCTCTCCATGAAAAAGAGGGAGATAAAAGAAGCACGAGAGAGTTTAACAGAAAAAAATAACTAAACATTGCTCCCTTTCTGATGAAATCTGTCTACTTTATATCCATGAAAGTGCAGTATCAGCCTCCCTTGGAATTCAGTTTGTTTTTCCTTCTGGCACTTAGATGCTGGAGTTTGGTACTCCTGACATTTGCCCAATGAGGAGCTGGATGCTTGACCCCCAAGTCTGGTATGTGGACCATGTGTGGGCTGGAGAATCAGCAGACTGCTCCTCTGCCATTGTCTTTCTGACTGTGTCGTCCCAGTACTCGCTCCATTTTCCAGGACAAAGAACACTCCTCAAATCTCCTGGCCCCACCTAACCCTTTGTTCTGGACGTGGTTCAAGTTTGCACAGAGTGTATCAGTGCATTGTTTTCGTGGGCAGCTGGAAAACCTCAAGAATGAATGGAAACAGATGGTTACAGACCAGCTAAATTGCACTCTCTCCTCTTGACAGAAAAGGACTCCATTTGAGGTGCCTTCCTAAAACAAGAATGGGACTAACACTACTTCAAGCTTGGTGAGGGACAGAAAAAGGACAACAGAGATCAGGAAAGACTTACCAAACAAGTCGTGGGGCATGCTCAGGAAGTGAAAACAGATTGACATGCCCTCACCTTTCCTGTCATGCTGCTATAAGTGCACGGAATTTGGCTTCCTTGCACTACCCTACATCTCCCATTTTGTGCCCCCTCAACAGAACATCAGTCACCATCAAGGCTTCCTCGCTTCCATTACAACACCAATTTCGGCAAGATTTTGCTAGGCAATGGTACTGTGGGCCCACTGAGACTTCTGCAGCATGTTCCAGGATGATTCATCCCAAGAGCAACAAGAACGAGAGACAGACCGTGCCCAGTGGTGAACCCAAACTCACGCAAATCACAGATCACATTAATGTGGCTAGAGGTAGAGGTTGTTGCAGCACACAGTCTCCCTAAGCAAACATGCTTTATATCAGAGAGTATTTGAGAAGGCAGAGCCTTCTTGTGAGGTCCAAGAAAAACACACCTTATGAACAGCATAAAGAAGTACTAAAAAACCAAAAGAATAGGTGCATCATGTGAATATTTGCTCTATCAATCCAACCTGGGATGCTGCACTGGAGCAGCTCAGACTTCAGAGGTCCTAGAAATCCTCATGGGGGATGAATACTTACTCTGGCATCCTCTTTAAGAAGTATCAATGGGGCAATTGGCAGAGAGAAACAATGAACTGCATTGGGTCAAAACAAGCTCTGGCAGAGGCATAGGAAAGAGCAGAAGCTTTGACATCCCCTGGGAGGGTACTACATGCTCCCACCAACAGCAATACCCATCTAAAGCATTCCTTACCCTTCTCAGGCCCCCAGGAACAGGTTTGCGGTTCTTGTGGTACCTGGGTCACGAGCAAGGGCAGTCTGGCCCTGAAAGCCTGCTACAAAACTGGTCAAGGCCATTTTGGGCAGCAGGCTTTATATCAGTTGTTGGTGTTACTTAGCTGCCAGGAGCTGTAGGAGATCATGAATGTTCCGTCTTACCTAAAGTAAAACAGCAATTTGGCTCTGCTAACAACAAGGCAGACAAACAACTGAGAAATCTTCCAGAGGCCAGATGTGAGTGCAATTGTTAAAATACTGCCTAGGTCACTGGCTGCAACTTCAGCATTTTTGGAACTTTGTTTTTGTATCGATGTCAAAGGCACTGGGGCTCTTTGCTTGCATCAGTACAAATCTGGATTAATGCAGTTAAAGCCAGCAGAATTGTATCCGTGCAAAATCAGTTAAAATGGACTCAGAATCAGACTCAGAAGGTTACCTCTGTGTCACTTAGTAAGACATATTTCTTTTGGCTTCCATTTAGATTTGGTCCTTAAGGAGCCTGTCATAAGAGATACATGGTCTGGGCAAGAGGCCAACTTACCGTCTGGAAGGAACAGCAGGGCTCCCATCGAAGTAGGGAACAGGGTAAAAATGAGCTTTTGACTATTATTTTGTAATTTTGTAAATATTTGTAATTTTGAATTATGCAGTAACGTTCTCACTACACAGTGACATGATGGAAGGGCCTTGCCATCTATAGACTGTGAGGGGGAAGCTGTTTACAGTATCTTTGAAACAGCTGCCGTGAGATCTTACACTTTCTGGCATGTAGCATCTCAAAAATTTCTAGGAATTTGCATCTGATTTCTTTGCCATGGAGATAAGATGCCCTCACAGAGCATGTTTTTAAGCTATTGGTCCATCACAGTGAAAAGCTAATGCAGTCTCCCCCGACCCTGCTCCAAGTTCTTGGCTAAACTCCCACTGCCACCAGAGACTGATATTTCGGTTAGGTACTAAGACCCCATTTATATCAACCAGCAATATTACCATGACTTACCCATTCATTAGGTCATTGAATACCACTTGATTTTTTCAGATCCAAGGCTTTCAGTCTCCTGACATTGATTAGGAGTAGCCCATCCACCCAGGCAAAGCAGCAGTGGATTACAGGGATGTACATGGGTTTTGCAGACAGGTATGCTTGTTACAGCAGTATAGGAAACTTAGAAAACCAAATATTTTCAAAAAGAACTCTTTTGAAAACGCTGCTTCAGCTCTGATTAAAAACCAGGATAACTTTGTAGATGTTTACAGGAAATCCTAGGGTATGTGACAATTTTCAACCAACTTTTATACTACAAGGGAAATTTGCTGAATATTTACGGCCAAGCTAGACTTCTAAGCACTCCAGGACATTTTAAAGAGCAAAGGATCCATACTTACATGAGGAAAAGAGGAACTGCTGCCCATAAAAGAGGCCATTTGCAGAGGGGTCAGAAGGAACTGCAATGCTGACTTAAGTCTCGAAGCTTGGGTCTGAAGTCTGCAAGGATAACTTCAGATGGTGTGCAGAACTGCACATACAGGCACTCTGCCCAGAGCCTCTGAAGGCTTCTGGATGACCCTGGGAGAATGCATGAAATTCCAGAGTAGGCAGATGGGGAGAGTCTATACACCTTCCAAAACGGTTTTTGGTGTTTCCTTATACAGTTGCCAATACCACAATTATCTGTGTATCCTACAGAGGCTCCTCCAGTCCTGTTCCCGGTGGTGCTTCACACACTGGTGCTCAATGCGTTAGGGTTTTGTGAAGCCTGTTTCTGTAATCCAGCTGCGAACTGACACTGTGCGAGGCATCACAGTGTGTGATGTGTGCACACACCATCTCTCCTGCGCTGCCTACATGGAAAGAGCCTCAGTTTACAGGCATGAAGGAGACCACGGTGTACTCCAACAGATCTTCTGATCTGCGTGCCAAAAGGATGGCTCCAAAGAGCAGCGTGGTCCCATGCGTAGACACTACTGTGACAAGAAGACTGCAGCTGGTCTATGGATCAAAGCAGCCCTTGCTTTCCAAGAGGCCGCAAGCAATATTACAGGCAGCCCCGATGTAATGCATGATCACAGCCTTCCTCTCCACTGTGATGGGGGTGCAAAGCCTCACACGGTCTAGAGCTACAAGCTGGTCTATGATAATTTTTGAGGGCTTGGCAAGATCCCTCTGGTATGTGTTGTTAGGGTATTTCTTTGTTAAATGTTTGGCGGCAACAGCATCATGTGGCAATAAGCTCCACAGGCTGATTACACATTGCCTAAAAGGTATTTCCTTTCAGAATTGTGAATTATCTGGCTTCCATTGACTTGTCCTCATTCTTGTGGCATCGGGATTGGAAACCAAGACATTTTGTCCTACAAAGCTATTCTGTGTCATTTTAACACAAAGCTCTGTGCCCATCTTTTAGCTGAAGCATGGCTCTTCAAGGAAAAGTTAAATGTTGCTGTTACTGGGCTTAGCAAAGAGTGGGAGGAAGAGAAGGAGAAAGCAGCATCCCCCCTCTCTTTGAGCATTAGCTCTTAGTTGGTCTGTGGAGCAGCGCCTGGTCACATACTATTATTCAAGCAACTGTGCTGAATTCTGCTCCCCCATCCTCACTCCATAGTACAGCTACATCTGCTTGAGTTTTGATAATTAAATCCATATAAAAATCAATTTGCCTTCACCAATGCCAACTCTTAATGCAAGTGAAGCTGCTTAGGCATTGCTAATGTTTTGAATTAAATCAAACCATTAGAAGCTGCATTTAAATCTATTTAAGGTTAAATTTTATTTACATTGTACCAGTGTAACTGGATCAATTTTTAAATTAAATTTAACCCTATCCAGGCAATTTTCTTAGGACAGACTAGGTTTGCTTAGTGAGCAGCCTTGCCTCTGGAGGCACAATGTGACATGCTTTTGAGGCTGACATTCTCACAGACTATAATGATATGGCTGATTTTAAAAAAAAAAACAAGGCTGGATGTCAGAGCAGGATATGCTGTTATCGATCTTCTGGGCACCCGACAGTAGTTTTAAGAGTGCTGGTTGGCTTTTGCAATTTTCTGAGGTGAAGAAAGAGAAGGCAATACTTAATTATAAGCAATTCTGACAGTGACTGGGTTTGACAGCCTGAAGCAGAGCAATAGGATGAAAGTGAAAAGATGCTGGCAGCTTCTGTAGGAATGTGGAGGTGTTGGGATGATGGAATGGGTTAATTCTGTCAGAAACATAATTTGCATTGCCGCACACTTTATTCTCCTGGTTTTGGTTGGGTGAGTGGAGCTCTCAGTGCTGACTTCTTTGGGGCATTATTGGCTCTGCTTCTCTGACCGAACAAAAGAGCCTTTGTTGTCCATCAAAGACCAATGAATTCCATCCAGATACCCAAGGCCCCAGAAGGGGGAGGCAAACATGGAGGAGCTGTCTGTGTTCCTTCCCCCACAAACAGCATCAATAAAATTATTGAAATAATTTGCATCATTACTGAAATCTTATCAAGAGAAACGTTCTTCAGCATTTACATCAGTGCGGCTACTGCTGACTTAAATAAGACTTATAGCAGTGCTAGGAGCCTACGCCGTATGTCTGATGGTCTGTCAGGTGAGCCTAAACATGAATAATTTGGGATGAAGTTACTCCTGGAGTCTTTTGAACACAACCATTACTGTCTTGGAGCAGGGGGATTTAAGGAGTCTCCCTGCACTGTATTGTCTCTGGATCAGAGTTACAAGAATGGGCTGAACCTCTGGTGGAATGAAGATATGTTTTAAAGACAAAGGTTCCAATCCATCCTGTTTAATGGATGAGAACTAGGAACCTGCTTATGTTGGACTGCTGGCATAGTCCATGGTGCAGGATAGAGGCACCAAAAGACAATACGTAGCTGATCTAAACTCCACATCCTTCATTTACTCTGGTAACTGCCAAAAGAGTTTAAATTTGCCTCCAAGCTTAGTAACAGCCACTAGAACCCACAAATTATGTACTATGAATCTAAAGGAAGATTCATTGCAGGATTTGGGCCCCGAGGAGCAAAATCAAACAGCAGATAATTTTCTTTCACTTTTCTCATTGTACTACAATTAAAAAAAATATATAAAGGAGAGCACAAATGTAATAAAGAAAAATTATCTAAAATTTGGGCAGATAAAACCAACAGAAAAAGAACATTAAAAAAACCTCAAGAAATTGAATAAATATTCATGACAATATTCAAAAGCTCAGATGCTTCATCAGTCACCACAGGAGGGAAATATTAATTTGAAATAATAATAAAAAAAAACCTTGAAAAGGCTTTAAAAAGGGGAGGAAGGAACAGCACACCCTTTGCTCCGAAGGCTCCCGCAGCTGATGCATGGCTGAGCTGCAGCCAAGGGCTTCCCCTCTAACTCAGCCTCCTCTGGAGATTTAAACTGCTTGAGTTTAAAATGCAAATACCTGCCTCAAACCTAACAAAATCCCCCTTCCGCCTGAATTTTCCCTTGCGTCCTACATCATAGCAGTGTAGGAAAATAAAAAGAAGTGCTAATCTATCCTACAGTTTCCCGAACAAGGGCTCTGGGCAGGGGTTTGTGAGTGGATTTGACAGATGTATGAGCAGATGGTGAGGGACACTCCCTGAGAGCAGTCGATTCCCAGGCCTCCATGTCCAAAAAAAAAAAAAATCTTTCCAGGGATAATGTGATTTTCAGAGGGAAGAAATAAAGTGCTCACGTCTCACACCAAAACTCCTCGGTCATTTCTTGAACACAGGGTTTGTACGAAAACGCTTGTCTTCAGAGAAGAAGTGGCTGGTGATAATATGCCACGAGGCTCAACCTGACCCTCGCAAAACCCCAGTTTGCAGCCCGACAGCTCCATCTCGCAAGATTCTCTGTGGTTGCATGGCTACAATTGGCAGTTGAATTGGAATCACCTCCTGTTTGCGTTGGGTGTGACATATTAGGCCTGTTTTGCCTCTGCCAGAGTGCGCTGTGCAAAATAACATATCCCATGAAGTATCCGTTTAATGCATGCATGTCTGTACGGCCCACGCACTGGAACAGATCACACAGGAGCAGGGCTGGTGCCTTGTTCAACGTCTGCGAGCACCCGGTGAACCCTTACATTGAACGTGATGGTGTGAAATGGAGCCGATGGGCTTGTTTCGAGACAGACGATTTGACACAAAAAGGTGCTTTTCTGATCAAATGGGGCAGGAGCTGAGAGAAGTGGAGTTCGGATTTATCCTATCCCTGCTGGGAGGAGTGGGGTTTGTATTTATCCTACCACCGCTGACACGCTTTTAGCAGCAAATTACCCTCAGCTCCGTGTTTCTTAGGAGGGGGATCCACATCAGACCCTGCCGCTGTCTTGCTGAGGGCTCTCAGTCTCCCCCTTCTCTGCATGGTGGATTTATCTTTTGTACAGTTAATTATGCCACGGTGGGATAGGACCCTTCCAGCCCTTGTTTCGCGCAGCTCCTGAGGTGGCAGAGCCCTGCTTTGGAGCAGCTCCAACCCTGCCATTTCAGAGCCCTTGGGCAGGCGGTTTGGGGCAGCATGAAACCAGCAGTCCCGCTGCTAGTCCAGCTCTTGGGGTACTGGGATTTTACTGGGATTATTTAAACTCTTGGGGTGGGAAAAGGGGCCGTGATAATAAGAAACAGCACAAAATAAAAAAGGGGTTTCCAAGCTTTGGGAAGGCTCAGAGCAAGAGAAGGGTTTTGGAGGTCCTGTGTTTTTAGTGGGGTGTGCTCCTGAAGTTTGGGGCAGGGCCACAAGGATGATCAGGAGGCTGAAGAACCTCCCATAGGAGGACAGGCTGAGAGACTTGGGATTGTTCAGCCTGGAGAAGCCTCTGGAGAGACTTTATAGCAGCCTTCCAGTACTTAAAGGGAAAAGCTTGGAAGGGGCTCTTTATCAGAGAATGCAGTGACAGGATAAGGGGGGATTTAGATTAGATATTCAGAAGAAATGTTTTCCCATGAGGGTGGTGAGGTGCTGGCACAGATTGCCCAGAGAACTCGTGGATGCCCCATCCCTGGAGGTGTTCAAAGCCAGGTTGGATAGGGCTTTGAGCAACCTGATGCAGTGGGAGGTGCCCCTGCCCAAGGCAAGAGGTTTGGAACAGGATGATCTTTAAGGTCCCTTCCAACCCAAACCATTCCACGCTTTGGCGGCAGCTGGGCTGGGGAGAGGGGCGACAGGAGGAACAAAAGCCTCTGGCTGCCCTCAAAGCCTGAGGAGCCGGGGAGGAACCGGAGCCGCGGCGGAGGGGATGCAGGGCTGTGCCGGGCTGTTTCGGTCCCAGTGCGGTTATTAAAGGGTCTCCAGCGCGGAGAGACCCTCCCCGCCCCTCGGCTCTTCCTCCCATAGGAGATAAGGGGTGGCGAGAGGGCTTGAGGGGTGCCTCTTTCCTCCGAAAAACGGGGTAAGGGGGCGAGGGGGGGAGCGGCGGCACCGAGGAAGCGGCGGGGGAAGGACGGGGGTGGGGGGAAAGGCGAGTCTCCCCGCCCCGGGGAGCGGGGCTGTGGGCTTGGAAGCGGCTCGAACATGGAGGGAGCGACGGCGCTGGGGGTAGGGAGCCGCCCCGAGGTGGGATGAGCGGGGAGCGTGGAGAAGGGAGGGATGGGGGAATCCCAGGGGAGAAGGAACGGGGAGTTCCCGCGGGGAGAAGGAACGGGGGTATCCCTCAGGGAGAAGGATGGAGGGTATCCCGCAGGGAGAAGGATGGAGGGGTCCCGCGGGTAGAAGGAATGGGGAGGGTAGAAGGAATGGGGGAGGGTCCCGCGCGGACAAGGGATGGGGGGTGATCCCGCAGGGCGAAGGAGAGGGGGATCCCACAGGACGGAGGAGAAGGCAGGAGGGGGGATCCCGCAGCGATCCCGCAGCGAGAAGGAGGGATTGGGAGGGAGGGGATCCCGCAGGACGGAGAAGGCAGGAGGGGGCGATCCCGCGCTGGAGGAGGCTCCCCCTCTCCGGAGGGCGGAGATGGAGCCGTGTGGGAGGGCTGGGAGCCGCCGAGGTGACCCCCGGGGCTGCTCTCCCTCTCCATCGCGGCTCGGAACCGCTTTGGAGCAGCGGCAGGAGCGGGCTGGGATCCCAGGGGGAATAATAGAATCACAGAATCCCAGGGAGAAGGCAAGCCTGGGGCTGAAGGGCTATCTGCCATCGTGGGGATTCGATTCCTGCGGAGAAAGGGGGACGGGGCTTCAGCACACCGTGACTGAGCGAGTCATGTATCCAGGGGGGAGGATGGAATGATCTAATGTATTCTCGTTCCTCCTTTGTGTCCCTGTGCAGGAGCCCGGAGAACCCTGATGGTTTCTCGGAGCTGAGGTTATGGTCGGCGGGACGCGGTTGGAGGTGCAGAGCTCAGCCTGGGGGTTGCCCATTCCCCATGATCTGACCCGCTGGGACCCGCAGGATGGGCAACAGCGGCTCAGCCGTCAAGGTCTGCACCGATCACCAAGGAGGCATCAACTGGCTGAGCCTCAGCCCCGATGGGCAGCGGCTGCTGACGGGCAGCGAGGATGGCACTGCCAGGCTGTGGAGCACCGCGGACAGCCAGTGCCGTGGCCATTTCCAAGGTACAGTGGCTTCTTTCTGCCTGCTTTTGGAGCCTAAAGCCTGGCACAGGCCACACAGCATGTTGTGGTCTCCTTTAGTCTCTGCAGCCAACATCATGCTTACGTTGTTTTGTGTGTTCTTGAGTAATGTTATTAAGCAGAAGCTGTTTCAACCCAAACCAGGTTACTAGTGCTACTGAATGCATGGATCCTTTTCTCTCTGGGTGTGGAACATAGTTGTTTAACTTGCATCTCTTTCTGGAAGCCCTCTGTTTTTCCACGCAGAGGAAGTTCGGACTTTTTGTTATTCCCTTCCCCTCTTTCCTTACCTCTCTGCCCTCTCCCTCCTCTTCTCTGGAGCGTGTCCAGAAAAGAACAATGAAGCTGGTGAAGGGGCTGGAGAACAAGTCTTACCAGAAGCAGCTGAGGGAACTGGGGTTGTTTAGCCTTGAGGAGGCTGAGGGGTGACCTTATTGCTCTCTACAACTACCTGAAAAGAGGTTGTAGAGAGGCGGGTGCTCGCCTCTTCTCCCAAGTGACAGGGGACAGAACAAGAGGGAATGGCCTCAAGCTCCGCCAGGGAAGGCTCAGACTGGATATCAGGAAAAAAGTTTTCACGGAAAGGGTCATTGGGCACTGGCAGAGGCTGCCCAGGGTGATGGTTGAGTCACCATCCCTGAAGGTATTCAGAAGATGGGTAGACAAGGTGCTCAGGGACATGGTTTAGTGACGGATAGGAATGGTTGGACTCAATAATCCAAGAGGTCTTTTCCAACCTGATGATTCTATGATTCTCCCCTCTTCGTCCTTTTAACCATCTAATTTTCAAGACCTTCTTTCTTTAGAACCTTTTGACCCAGAAGTCTGGAAAGAAACCTTACTAAATAGGCTAATTTTTTCCCCTACATTGGACCCTCAGAAATTCTAATTGCTGGGCTTTCTCATTTTAGTTTTGTATTTTAAACAAAACTTATTATCCTTAGTCTAGCATCTCAGTAATTAGAAAGAGAAGAAAAACTTGTACAACCATTCAGGAGTCAGATGTGGACTAAAGAAGTTTGTATTCTCACTCACTGTTGTTCTTTTAATACAGGGAGAAAAAGCTCTTGCATTTGGAATTTCTGATCCTTTATTCTTCCAGAGAAGAAATCACATTGCTGTGATTCTTTTGTCGTTGTTTGTTTGTTTTCTTGGTTGTTTTAAACTATGGAGTATTGTCTTTTTCCCCACATCCTGCCGTGGTTCTAGCTCCTGGAAAACTCACTGCATTTGCTTTAGGTTTAGAAATCCCTTTAAACGATGAATTAACATTTTAACTAGAAAGACAAATATATTGGATAATATTCAGAATCTGCCCTGTGTACTGCTAGTTTTTGGGCTAAATTCTAAAAGAGTTTGTCTAGATGGCTTGTGAACTGTATGTCGAATCAGATAATTGTACGTATTTTATATTTATGCACTGGCACAGTTATGTAAATTTTTATTGTGCAGGCTCTAATTGCTGATAAACCTGTATCTATAACATAGTTTGAAGCTTCCATCACAGCGTAACCAACAGACTCCTCTGGTGGCTGCTTTTGACCAGACCAGAGCCAGACCATGGCTGCCACAGCAGGGTTTGGCATCCTTTGTGTGGTATCAGTATTACTGATGTCTAAAATCTGACCGACAGAATTTGGTGCAGTAACCGAGATACTTGTTTGATCTTCTCAGAGCAGGATTACATGCTGCTGTGAGGAAAATGCTTATGGTTGAAACCTGTCCCATTTAAGCTGCTTTGCAAAATGTTTTCACAAAAATGTAAGGATGGGTATAATTTCGTTTATGGGCTATAAGATGTTTAATTTTTCACATCTGGTGGATTTGCTTAAGAGGAAACAAGACGTGTGTTTGTAACATGGATTCCGATTTGCTTTTGAACTACGTCAAAGCTTTTGAACTGCAGTAGTTGTAATAAAATCTGGTTTTTGCTGTCAGTGAAATAAAGTGTTTTACTGGGCAGCGTGCTTTCCTTCATTTCTTTTTAACAGTCTCTTTATTCTAGAACATGATTCTGTTTTCCAACATCTTTGTCTGTCCATCTGTCTCTATTCAATCACATTTGTCCTTATATTTTTTTCTTTTCTTGTCTTGTCAGAGAATAGTGTTATTTAAATCACTGTAGGGCCCACCAGCTTCAACCAACCTCTGGGGATCATTTGTGATAAGTTTCTTAAGAGGAAACATTTCTTATCTTGAAAGCTTACAGTTTAAAAAAAATTAAAACAAAGGAATGCAGGATAATACTATCCCAACAATTCAATGGATGGCAACACAAGAGAACCTGAACAATGCTGGAATTAGAATCTTTAGGCGATTTTGAAATGTGTTGTGTGTAATGATCCAAGAGGAAAAAGTGCACATCTTGCTAAGCAACAACAAAGGCTTAAGGTTGTAATATTGATTCCTCTTTGCTAGCATTGTTCTGTTTTTCACAGCATGAATTTTTTAGAGTAGCAGATGGGTCTATTTTTATTGTAACTGTAGAATCCCAACATACTCTGAATATTGTAAGTAATTGTGCTCTTATTCTTTCTTTCTGTGTCACTTCCTTGAAGGTATACCGATATTTTGAAAACTGTGGGTTTTATTCATGTTATTAGTCATAATGGGGAAAGAATTGGCTGACTTCTTACCATTATATTTTTTGTTTGTTCATTCTGCTTGGACAATGAAACTAAACTTGCTGGTAAGTCTCATGTTGCTTCCTTTTTTCATAGTCTCATGCTTTAATTTAGGACTGTTTGTGTCCTGACAATCAGTGGGCTGGCTCAAAATGCAGCCTTTTTTCCCTGACTTCTGAAGAAGGAAGCAAAAGCATTTCTTTATTTAAAAAAAATAAGCTATTTTTATTTGGTTTTAAACTTCAGTATTCTGAGTTTTATTATACTGATAATAATTTAGCTCATGATCTGCCTAGTGGATAGAACTGTGCTGTTTTTAATGAAGCAAGATTTTCTGCTGTTAATCAAAATTGTTGTGTTTTACACATATCTATAAATGTGAAGAACGTGGTGATGCACTTAAAACTAGATTTTCAGTCCATTTATTTGTTGTATTTTTCTTTTAGTTAAGGTGAAGAGCTGGACTGGTCTGTTGTGCTTGCATGCACAGTGATTGAATTTATTTCCTGTGCCATTCCTAGGACATGAAAGTTACATCACCTTTTGCCACTTGGAAAACGAGGCTGCCTTCACGTGTAGCGCAGATCATACTATTCGGAAGTGGGATGTGATGACAGGTCAGTGCCTGGCCATTTACCGAGGACACACTTCAATTGTTAACAGGTTGGTTCTGTGGAGTTTTTCCCTTGTGTTCCTGTAGTCTATTACCATATATATTGTCATTTTACTGCAATTCTCCATTACTACGCTAATAAAATGGGTTGTGTAAACCTTTGAGTTCATGCTACATGTGTTCTGTGCTGTAAAGATTAGTTTTCCTAGCAACAGTGCTGACACATCCATAGACAGCAGATAGGAGACAAATGAAAGGCACACAGCAGGGGAATTGAGTCCAGGGCTAGGAATGAAATTCCAGAAGAAATTAGTCAATTGATAACAGATGCTTCTGATAAATAGATTTAAAAACATCACGTCAAGCCTTTGTGTCAATATGAGGGATAAAGTCAGGGCTTTTTCCAGAATTACTATTCCTGTTTGTGCAGAAGAAGTTTAATATTAAGTTGATTGTGCATGACTGATTGGCCTGTCAGTTTAAAGTGCCTCTTAATAGTTGGGCTGGACTTAATTAATGACAAATAAAGCAGTCAAAGATTGGTATTCTTGCCTTACTTTTTTTTTAGTGAGTATTTTTTTTTCTTACTGAACTCAAAACACATACAATGTGGGCTAGATTCTGTAGATAGTTAGGAAGGCTGGCTCTGTCTGTATTATGGCACTGACCTGATTTTTGCTTGAATCAGCAAATGGGAAATGTGTTCCCTTTTCATAGGATGTTGTTGCCAGTTTAAAAGGTTCCTGAGGACCAAAGTCAGCTGTCAAATAAGACAGCTTGTGATGTACCCCATCTCTGATTTGGAAGCATGCACTGTAGAGATTTTTCTGTTATTATATCTTTGTGCAGCTATTATTCATTATTTTGGAGGCCCAGTGCATTTAATTCTTGAGTTGTAATTTCTAGTTCGCTCTTCAATTCCCTAATAAGTGGGCTGCTCTTGCTTTAACTTTTTTGAGATCCTGGGCTAGGTGAAATTAGGTGTATGGGTTTTGTTTTTCATGTACTTTCTCTACTTGATGATGGAAGGATGATTATTTTTGCGCACTCAGTTACAGTTCAGGTTCCTGGAATGTATTTTTTGTTATTTTAATTCCAAACTATTTTCATAGGTCAGTTTATAAATAATTATTTTTAAAGATACATTAATAAATAATTGTCAAGAATGACTTAATTTTTTTAAGAAAACCCAACAAATCCCACAACAACCTCTTAGTTAGTGTATGTAACTTAAAGGAAAGTATATAACAGTGCTGCTGGAGAAGATTTTAGAAAAACACAGCTGCCCAAATTTACAGTGTGATAGTGCTAAAATGTCTGCATTGCTGTACCTGATGAGAGGTCTCAATTATAAAAGTAGAAACAAGGAAGCATTTGGTGGTTATTTGGTTTTTTTTAAATAAAAAAGTTCATAACCAGTGTGTGTTGTGTTCATGCTACTGTTTCTAACTTCAGTGCGCTTGGCATTGAAATCGTGACAAAAAATGGCTGTGTAAAAATAATGATGCTGTTCATACATGCAAACCATATTTTTTGCAGGATTCTGGTTGCCAAAGACTATCTCTTTAGTGGCTCCTATGACAGGACAGCCCGCTGCTGGAGTGTGGACAAGGAGAAACAAATCCAGGAATTCCGGGGCCATCGGAACTGTGTCCTGACTCTAGCTCACTATTCCTCCAGGGATGTTCTTGAAGAAGAGGAGGAGGAAGAGGAGGAGGAGGAGAAAGTGAGCAGAGACCTCCTAGTGACGGGTAGTACCGACTGCACTGTGAAGGTCTGGTGGGTGTCCAGTGGGCGTTGTTACCAGACTCTGCTGGGACACACTGGGGCTGTCTTATGCCTTATACTTGACTCACCAAACAGGGAGCTGTTTTCTGGCAGCACGGATTATACCATTCGAACGTGGAATATTGTCACTGGTGAACAGTTGAAAGTGTTCAAGGAGCATCAAGGATCGGTAATTTGCCTAGAGGTAAGAAGAAAGATTTCTTCAAGAGCTGTTCAAAGCAGGTGTCTGTATCCTAACTCATGGGGGTCCCCGTTGTCTTTTCATTCATAAAGAAGGTCTTCTGAGGTCTTATAGATGGTAAGCTTACACATTCTTGTAATAACAAAATACTAGTGTGCTGTGGTCTTGCGACAAGTCCTCCTTACCCAAAACACTTTCTGGTGTCCTCTTGGCTTCTGATGGTTATCTTGGTCTGACTTCTATCTCATGATCTATGTAAATCTTCCCAGGTCTTGAAATTCATGAGTAGGCTGGCTGGGAAGACTATAGGATTGTATACATAGGATCACCAGACTTTGAACAAAAACAACCTGAGCAAGTAGACACAGGGTGAGATGACTTAAAAGAGAGTAGGGAAAAAAACCAGAGCAAACCAGATCACTTAAAAAAACCCCAAAACTCAACCCAAAAACTGTGGGCAAAATATAATAGGAAAGCAGAAAGCTGAAAGAAATCCCGCTTTAAAAACCACACAAATAATTCAAGAAAAGGGAGAAGGAGATGGCCAAGATGAGAGAATGGGCAAGGAAAATGGAAAAGAGAAGTAGAGCATGGAGGAGAGAAATCAGGAAATGGTGAAGGAGAGAGGGGAAAAAATTCAATGTGAGCTGAAAAACTATACTCTGTTTTTCTGTTTGCAGTATTTTTCTGGTGAATGCTGCCAGTTTTGTTAATGTTGCAGAGGAGAGGAGGTTAGACAGACAGAAAAGGGTAGTTATTGCACAAACGCTTGCCCTGTACACTCAGTTATCCACCAGAAATTGCTAGTGTTTTATTTAAGGAAGGTACATGATGGTCAGTAGTTTCAGGTCAGCAAACCTTAAATGTTTTTAAATGTATGTGTTTGAAAGTTAATAGCGATAGTTTTTCTCACTGCTCTCCTTGTTTGTGTTTGTCATCCATAAGTGTTTTTCTTTTACAGAGGCTACAGTACGTATTTTTTATGTATGTTTGACAAACATTGCCTTTGTTTTTAAAGAAGGTACTCAAGCTGACACGAGCAGACTGAAACCCTAGTAGTACTACAGGAATTCTGTTTTCCCTCAGTTTTAGAAAGGAAAACAAATCGCGCAAAATCATGTTGCCCTGGAGTAATGTTTGTCTTGCTTGGGTAAATTCTTGGTGTCAAAGCTTGTTTTTATGATATTGTGGTAATGTATTTTGAGGATGTTCAAGTAAATCTGTTGCTGCTCTTAGTGTCACGCTATGTTTTGCTGTTTAATTGTAACTCTTCTCCAAGGCAGAGATTGGCAACAGCAAAGCTTGATTTAATTTAATTGGGTTCTGGCTAAAATCGTTACACAAAGCTGGCTTGACCCTCTCCCAGAAGCCTGGGAAATTCAATTATGCTCTTTGAATGCTCAAGAATGAGCAATGTTTCTCTGCTTGTGAGCACGGAATTAAACAATGGTTTTAAACAAAGATCTTGTAGGGGAGAGGAAAAGCAAAACCAATACATCTATTTGGAAAACCTGAACAATTCAAAAGTACACAAGACTACTCCTGCCAAGACTGCATTGGCAACGGTCCTAGCCAAATCTTCTTCTAGCTGTAACTGGTAGCCTATCACTTCTCTCATCACCAGCTGATGTTTGAGGCTAGAAGAGTCCAGCTGAGGAACATAACTGCGCCCACAGAGACCATTTAGTCCCTAAGCCTCTAAAATTCATCCCAGCTTAAGCAGTCGCTGTACTGCTGTAGAATAGCTTTAGGATGTCTAGCTTCCCTAATTCTTCTCTGTTCCTTACTGGGTTCCACACTAGCCCTTCTGTTCCATTTGGCTGCCTCTCAGCACAACCCACATGGTATTTTCATTCTTTTAGAAAGGGGTCAAGCGCTAGAATCCATACAAAGATGCTACAGCAGAAGGGAAACTTCATGAATAGAGGTGTTCATTTATTTTTTTATTTAGTGGAGGGGGTGATTTTTTTTTTTTTTTTAGCCTCAGGCTTCTTAGTTGACACTGTTGCAATCTGTGGCCATCACTTGGGATAGTGTTTTTCAAACACTGGGTCAGGAAAGACTTGGAGGGGTTGAGAGTTGTTCGCAGTAGCCAGCAGATGTTTTAATTGTTGACAATAGTTCATTTTCTTCAGGGCAGAAGTGAGCTGCCAATTATATCAGATTTTCACTCCCCTGTCCTGGAGGAGCTGAGTTAGTACCAGCAGTTAGAGGCGCTTACCTGTTCTCTGGGTGGTACGGTGCTTTTGTGGAAAGAATAAAGGGGGGGAGGAATAAAGACTTATTTTTGTTTTACTTATTCAAATAAAGATCCCTAAGGGAGGATGACCTTTCAAAAAGTTATAGAAATGCTCATTGTGATCTCTCATCCTGGACACAGATCAGGAACAGTTTGGATATTGAGACCATATTTTCCCCCATTACTTTCCAGTAAATACTAATAGTGTTGCTGTAGCAGTGAATGGAAATTCCTGGAGCCTCCTGAAGGAGCAATTCTGGGTAGATATCCACAAAGGGTACCCATGTTTCCAACCTTGACTCCTGCTGTGTTGGTGTGTGAAAAGCAGAGGGATGATGCCACATGCATGTGTGGATTTTGAATGTTCTTGAGTTGCTTGAAGATCTTTTAGATGTTGTTGCCAGCTAGCATTGGTTAGAGGAGACGGAAAGCAACTCTGATCCTACATGGCAGAATGGAATCGTTGGTGAGCTTTTAGCTTTCCTTTTTTTTTCCAGTCCTTGGCGATCCTAGATAGTGGAGTGAGGGGTGAACTGTTTGGATATTCCCCAAGGGTTGTCCTGCTGTCCTGGTTGAGTCTGTTGAAGGTGATTTAAACGAGCTGAACTGCCTGCATGTGGTCTGCTATCAAAGTAGTTCTCCTGCAGGTGACAGATTATTCTAATACTGCTCTTGTATTCTTTCCTCTATCTAGATTAGACTACAGAGGTTTTGATAGGAGACTTTCTATCTGCAGAGGAAATTGTGTGCAGGCTAGGTACATCGGTAGCCTTGACTAATTTTGGACAGGGTAACCAGCAGTGAAGCAGCCAGAACTCTTCACTCTGTTTCTCCTGTAGTGCACTGACAGCTTGACAGTCAAGGGACGGCAGCTGTTCAAGTGCTCCTTCTTCATGTGAGAGCCAATGATAAGATTTTATAGGAGCTGGTGGGAAAACGCGACGGTGAGCTGGGTGCAATCATGCAGCTCATGCTAGTTCTTCCGCTTAAAAATGTCAGGCCTGGCTAAAGACCAGTATTTGCAATTAAAATTCAAACATATAATTTCATTAATGTATCTGCCTGCAATAGGCTGAATAACCCTGACTTAAATATTTACTTGTGTGTGTTTTTCTAAATGTCTCCGAAGTGGCTTTGCAAACTATTCACAAGAATTGCTTTGTCCTTTGCTGATTGTTCTGCCTCTGAGTATTTATCAAAATTGTGCTGCCAAAAGCTGGCAGAGAGAAATGATCCAGCTTGGAATTTAGCTTGGATCCTATAGCAAACATTCTTACAAGAAACCACCTCTCTTGCAAAAGGAGTTTTAAATGAACATGAGTGGGCAAAGACTTGTGTCTAGTTTTTCTGCAAAGATCCTTTGTTGGGACCATTACCTTTAGTTGCCTTTTAAAGCTGACTAGAAAAGAATGCTTTGAACAAAGCCATTGCCTGAACTCTGTTTCTGTGCTTAACTGTTGTGATCAGGGGACAGATTTTTTTCCTTGTCATATCAGTTAAATTAAGTGAACATATTTTGTGTAATTTGTGTTTATATTTGTTGCATAACTCATCACAGGATGAAGGTGTGAATTAGAGGAGTATGAATATGTACAACACCTGTAGAAAAGAACCGTGTTTCTAGTGCCATTATTTTGCACTGCAGTAAAGAAACTGAAAAACATTCTCCAACAGCCAGACCAGAGACCTCATTCTAGATGGATTCTCAGGGAAAAAAAAAGCAATTTCTTGCCCACAGGGAGTTTGTTAGCTCGTTAAAACGAATGTGGTTTGAACGGGATCCTGAAAGTCTAACTCCGCCGAAGGCTTACATAGTTGTAACTCGAGATTGGTCTGAGCTGGTGATTTTTAACTTAGAAGTGGCTGTGAACAGAAGACCCAGCTGGCAGCCAGTAGAGTACTGACCCACATGTGAAGGATCAGCTGGTGATAGAAATGTGGTTACTGGTATGAATTCATCCTGAAGTTCGTGAAAACCAGTCTGAGTGCAGTGGGCTTTAGAAAGCAGATGCATCCAAATCTGTTTGGAGAGCTGGTTGCCTCTCCTTGGATGGTGGTTGAATTTTTCTGTGCAACAAAGGTTGAGTGGGAGAGCCCATTCCTGTAAGGTTGAAATGCCTGCTAAATGGCTCTTTTGCAGATATTTTTGGCATTCATACAGGTAGAAATTGTCTTAAGCTGCTGTATGTAGTTAGTTCACCCAAGCTTGTGGAGCAGTAAGGTTCTGATTGTCTCGAGAGCCCAGCCCTAGTTGTGATCATTTATTCATTTTGGTTTTTTCTTTATTCAAACCATGATGTGTCACAGGGGCTGCAACCAAGATCAGGCTTGCATAAAACTGGCATTTTTTTAGTAGTGAAACCTGTAACTACTTCAGTGTTTACAACCTTAGCGACATGATTTAGTGGTGAAGTTGACAGTGTTAAGCTTACGATTGGACTCCATGATCTTAAAGATCTTAAAGGTCTGTCGCAACCTCAGTGATTCTGTAATTCTATGATTCTAACCTGTATTTTGCTACTGCTGTTACTTTGCTACTCACAAGCAAGGATGATTGAACTTTTTCATGGAATACCACATCTCCAGCAATTTGGCCTGAGGATTAAGACAAATTTTCTCCATTCATGTGTCTCATTTTTTCATCTGGTTCAAAGCAAAATCCCTCAGAGTAATAAGAAAAAGGAGCAGTCTGGAATTACATGTATCAATGCAGTGTTTTTTCTTCTATCTGCCTGAGGCTTTAGAACTGGGCATCTGTCTCAGGTTTCTAATTGTTTTGAAGATGATTGGGTTTGAAATGTCCACTCAGCTCATTAGTATCTGAGCTGCAGATCTGTTCTGTGTTGTCTGCTCTGCTACAGGTGTCCTTGCCTTGCCACGCTTTTTCCTTGTCAGGAGCTTTGTTGGGCAGTTAGCCAAAGTTCTCAAAAGGCAGCCAAGGAAAATACAGCTTTGAAAATATCAGTTCTCCAGGCTGTTGCAGATTAGGATATGTAACTGTTTCTACTGATCATTTTTGAACCAAGAGTTGACAGAGTTGGGTATATCCAGGCAAATCTGTTGAGTGAAATTTTACGTTTTTCCTTCTGAATCATAAGCAAATAAATTCTTTAATAAGACTAGGACTGGGACCTAGGGAATTGGGTAAAGGCTTGGAGACTTTGGGCTAGAAAAGCCCGGTAGTTATGGACCCGGGAACCTAGCACACGAAGTATTTGCTGAAAATGATTGTGCCTGGATGTGTATACACAAAAATAGGTGGCAGTCTTGGCAGCAGGGAGGCTTAGCTCCCACTGAATCCTTTTTTCAGTTTTGGGCCCCTCACTACAAGAAGGGCGTTGAGGTGCTGGACCATGTCTGGAGAAGGGCAATGAAACTAGTGACGGGGCTGGAGCACAAGTCTTATGAGGAGTGGTCGAGGGAACTGGGATTGTCTAGCCTAGAGAAAAGGAGGCTGAGGGGAGACCTTATCTCTGTCTACAGTGACCCAAGAGGAGATTGTAGCGTGGTGAGTCTTTTCCCAAGTAACTAGTGATAGGACAAGAGGAAATGGCCTCACGTTGTGCCACGGGAGGTTGACATTAGACATCAAGAAAAATTTCTTTACCGGAAAAGTTATCAGTCACTGGAAGAGGCTGCCCAGGGAGATGGTGGAGTCATCATCACTGGAGGTATTTAGAAGACGAGTAGATGAGGTGCTTAGGGATACGTTTTAGTAGTGGACAGATATGGTTCAACTCGATCTGAAAGATCTTTTCCAACCAAACGATTCTATGATTTTATGAAGTTGCAGCAGCCTGATCTCACATTCTAATGAAGAAGTCAGTATACTTTGTCCAACTCCACAGAGGGGACAGATTGACTGACCCTAACATGTGAGTGGGGAGGTTTAACCCAAGGAACAGCAACTGTGTTAGGAATGTGTTGGTTTGCGCAGCAGTCTAACATAATTGGTGGATTTGGGTTAAATGGCCTCTGCAGGCTGAGGAGATTTCAGCCGATTTGGAGAGTCCCATAACCAGCGGGTAGGAGAAGCCAAGCCAGTGTAAATTGGTTAGCAAGAGTCCGAGGAAGGAGAGCCAGCAGAAGGTGACCTAACTGGAAATCAGTGGTTTATGAACCTGCCTGGAACTGGGCAGAGGAACTGTGTTCCAGTCCCTCTTTCTCGGGCTGTTTAGATAGTTTTCAGTACAATCGTGACTCAAGAAAAATGTTTATGGGAGCCAAGGACCTGTGCTGCTGGGTGACCTCCGGACCTCCACTGCTCCCACAGCAGAGGTGACCTGTGCCCAGCCAGTATGACGGCATTTCCGCACTCTGAAAGACTAAAAATACTGATTTGACATGGGTCTGATTGGATTGGTGCTTCTGTCTTGCTCTTCTCAGACAGAATCCCATCTGGATTTCATATACTCTCTTGACTAGTTTTGGGGATACCGTGCACTGCTGCTTGTCACAACTGCCCTGAAGCACTTAATGCTTCCTGTGCGTTATAGAAAGGGATGGATGCAGCCTGGATCAGCCTCCCAGATTGGGGCTGTGCTCTGGGATTTGGGCTGCCAAAAGTTAGGATGCTATAAATTTGAAGTCCTTTTTTGGATGTACTTTAGTTGTGTTATATCATGGCTCCTGTCTATAAAATAGGGAAGGTATTTATTTAATCTGTAACAAAGTGTGGGGCCTGCTTGTATGGTGATTGTTATTTTGTTTAAATGTAGATATCTGAGATGTTGTAGCTTAGGCTGGAGTTAGAATCATAGAATCATAGAATGGTTTGGGTTGTAAGGGATCTTAAAAGTCATCCTGTTCCAACCTCCTTTCATGGGATCAGGTTGCTCAAAGGCCCATCCACCATGGCCTTGAATACCTCCAGACTGAGGCATCCACGACTTCTCTGGGTAACCTGTTCTAGTGCCTCACCACTCTCACAGTAATGAATTTCTTCCTAACACCTAATCTAAATCTGACCTCTTTCAGCTTAAAACTGTTTGCGCTCATCCTGTCCCTGCACTCCCTGGTAAAAAGCCTCCTCCCCAGTATTCTTGTAAGCCCCAAGGTGTAAACTAGACCTATCTTTAGTCAAGCGAAGGTGTTGCTGATAGAGATGGCTACAGCTGAGAAGTTTATCCTTGTCAGAGGGGAAAAATAGTGAGTTTTGAAGTTTGATCTGTTTTTGACAGGTACTTCGGGGTGAGGTGAATAGTGCCCTAGACTACAGTGACTATAGGGAGGTACTTTTAGCTGTAGATACCTGAAAGCAAATCTGATTTGCAACTTCAACCTGAGCTGATTGCTCTTAATCTTTACGGTTGGACTTAATGATCTTAAAGGTCTTTTCCAACCTGGTGATTCTATGATTCTATGATTGATGGCTTTCTCCACCAAGAGCTATTATGTGCTCTGTGTTTTAAAAATACTATGGAAATGAGAGTCTGTGACAGTTGGAGCCTGCACTGGATTTTGCTGTTGGCTGTGCTGCAAGCTTAGTCTGTGGCATCCAATAGGTTGTTTAACCTGTTAGTATTTCTGTTTCCGTGCAAGGCTGAGAATCTTTTGCTGCTGTGCTCACCTGCTTAAACTGTTGAGGAGGAGGAAGGTACATAAAAGTAGATCATGAGGCAGCCTGGGTAGCACAGCAGCTGTGAATGTAATGAAGGTGGTCGGCGTGCTGGCCATCTCACCAGATCGCTGAATGCACATTGGAAGCTTTTATGGCTCTTAAAGTGCTGGCCCTGTAAATTAACTGAGTAATCCCACATCATTTAACACATTTTTATATCTAGCAAATGAGCAAATCTAGGCAAGCTGCAGCTTTTCTGTTTCAGTTCAGCATTTATACACATACTTAATTGCAGAAATGAAGTGGTGTAACTTAATGTGCCATTAATTCAGAGTGGCATTTATCTGCAGGAGGTTATAATTTAGTGTTTTCCTTTGTTGAGTGAGTGGGTTGATGCTACTAGCAAGAAGTCTGAAAATTAAATGCAATGTCTTGGCAAAGAACAATGCAGCAGGATCTCAACTCAGAGCATCCCCTTCCATTTAGCAGGTGCAAAGTGACAATGCTCTTCGTGCCTATTCAGGCTGAGCCTGGAATTTAAAAGTCAGGGTACCTTCCCTAGACTAACTGTGTAGCGCTCAGTTTTCATTAGTGCTGCTGGTCATTCCTTCTCTTTCCTAATATTGCCTTAGTATTAATGCCCTTGCTAAAACAGCTTAAAAGTAATAGGATGTGACATTTTAAAGTACTGTTGGCTTTTAACAGTGGTATGTGTATTACAAGCTCTTGATGTTTAGCTATGAAAACTGTCCCGTGGGCCAAGTTCTGCTGGTGGGAAGTGTGGCATGCGCTGCTCCAGCTGGGCTGCTGGGAGCTGCATCCAGTGACCAATCGGTCTGTCTGCATGAGTTTCTTACATGGGTTAGCACAGTCCCATCACAGTCATGCTTCCTATCTTAAAATACCTTTTTTGTTCATGTAGTTGTAACATGGTGCAAATGGGTTTTTTTGCACAAAGCTCATTTATGATGCCTTTTTGGAATGGGGTGATTACTTTTTGGAATGGTGGTGGAGATAAGGGAGTGTGCAAACCACTCCAGCCTTACAGATACAGTGTGTGCAAAGAGCGGGGACTGAAGGTTTATAGGAATCTAAGGCAGTAGAAGAACCAGACCCTTAAAAGCGACTTGCATGGGCAAGACTCCGTGCCAAGCTGATTTGACATTTGTTCTGCAGCTGGTTTCCTGCAGATATCTGAGAAGCGTGCGGGATTAGTACTCTGCTGGTCATTTGAACCTTCTGATTGGTGTGTCTGGAGGGTAAACAAGGTGTCCTTACTCCTTATGCAAATTCTTTTTCTTTGCAGAGTGTATGTGAGTGAGAGTTACCCCTCCTCTCTCTCTCTCTCCAGCTTTTTGGTACAGAAATTGCTGCAAGTCTGTAAAACTTAACCTCAAACTACAGCCTGTTGGTTGCTGTGGGAGCATGCAGTGACTGACTGCCTTCATAACACTGCCTTCAGAGGGCAGGTCTCGGAGGAGCGTACAGTCATAGTTGTGCGTAATGCTGGCTGTTAAAACCTTTAGTTTGTTTTAATTAGATGGACGTAGAGTGCAGGATTTTTCTCTGGGCTGGGGGGAGTTCCCCTGCTGAGCTGCCAGGCTCTGATAGTTTTGTTACTGTGTACTGGCTGGCTTTATAGTTTTGCACAGGTCTGTTATTTTCTCTCTGTCCAGGTTTCCCCACTGCAGTCCTTCTTTTTGTCATTCTCTGTCATATCTGACAGAGAATGACAAAATGAATGACAGGGAAAAACTGACCTTCTCCACAAGTGAGTTCACACAACACGCAGGATAACACATGTAATGAGGCACTGTTCTTTGGGATTTATAGGCAGAGTTGCTCTAAACAGGCAGCAGATGATGATCTGATTGAAGATGGTTAGAAACCTGTGTGAAGATAGATAATTATTTAATCATTTGGTAACATAGTCTAAAAAGACTTATGGAAACACAGATACAGAACAGTTTCAAGGAAGAATTACTATTTCCAAATATTGACCTTGTGAGGAGTAATCATGTTGTGTAAGATTTTATTCTTCTTTGAGTTCTTTTTTTTGTTACTCCAAATAGTTTAGAATTTTTTGTTGTAATTAAAACTTCCAGTGTGATAACATATCTTGTCAAATATGCTTTGCAGAAACTACCCTGCAGGGGTGTTTTTGTGGCTGTACAGATGTAACTAATAATGGAAGTAGGGTTAGCATTGTTAAGATCATTGAAATCCTGCCTGCTGGCACTGGCAAATGGACTAAGTTTTTTTCATCTTTTGAAATGTGGGAGCTGTTTTTAAGGGCCTAGAAGTCATTGAGAGATGCGATTGTGAAGGTTGGTTTTGGGCACCATCCCTTTGTTTCAAGGTGTAGTTGTTGCTCTTTGTAACAGGCTAAGTTGGAAACCGTGACTTGGGATGAGTCACTTCAGTGCAGTTTCTCTCACAAACGTGCCTGAGAGACTATTGCTGATGTTTTTTTTTTTCTTTTCCCTTCAGCTAGTGAATCGGCACTTGTATTCAGGAAGCGCGGACAGGACAGTGAAGTGCTGGTTAGTAGACACTGGGGAGCGAATCCAAACGTACAAGGCTCACAAACACAGCGTTAGCACTTTGAAATACCACGCTGGGATCTGTAAGTTGCCTTTCCTATGTTCAGCAAACCCCTGCCTCCTTTTTGATGTTTGTCTTTGATCAAAGATTGTTAATGGAGAATGCTGTAATTCTGAAGGTTTTGAAATTGTCACTTTTTCAGCTCCAGCATGCTAATGTTCAGTATCAAAATTCGCTGTAGTATTCCATTTGGGAAGCGTCAATCTTCCCTCTATTTTCCACTTCCCTCTTCTGGAAAATGAAGAGGCAGTTGCTTTATTTCTGTTCCCAAGGGAGGTGGCCTGTACCCCGAGCTGTCTGTAGGTAGTTTGTATAGCTATGGTTTAGCCTCACTAGGCTGATGTCTGACAGTCTGCTCCTGCTGCGTACTGGGGCACAGCATGTGCTGCTGTGGGATATGCAGCCCTGTGCCTGCCTCTGCTGCTTGTAGGTACTGTGTCATGGACTGTCCTCAACCAGAATCACATCCTAGATGCTCACTGCTTGTTTCTAATAGTTAGGCTTCCTGGTCAGACTGTGACCGTCTCCTAGACTCATTTTCTACATGTTCTTTTCCCATTATCTGTCCTCTTTTGTGTATTTGTTCCCCAACCCACCTTTCTGCAGTAGCCAAGTATTGCTTGCCTTACTGATGCTTGGGACTCAGTTCCTCTACTCTCAGTATTCCTGTTAATAGCCGTAGCTTTAGATAACTGTCTGTTGTTGACAGAACAGTATATTCCAACCATGAAACTCCCTCTTTAAATCCCTCTCTTGGCTGGCTTTCCTTGTGCACGTCATCTCTGTGTTTCTGGGTTTGGGCTACAAGACTGCGCCTATGTTCTTATAAGCCTGAAGCTCTCTGTGTCATCCTGGTCTTACTCTGACACTGATGTTAGACTTGATGTGCCTTCATTTGCTTCCCAAACAAGTACTTCCCTCCTTCAGGGTGACCAGGATGACAGTGCCTGTCTTAAACTAATCTAGAAATTCACAGCGCTTTTCTATTTCAATGTCTGTACCTCAGCTATGAAACGAATGTGTAACACCAAATGAATTGTTGCGGTTTGGGCCTTGGTCTCACCTTTAGCTCATCTCTCAGTGTGATGGTGATAAATGGCTGACGAATGCCAGGTGGTGCCTGTTAGAGGAGTCGTACCTGCACAGGCAGGTACTGCACGTCACGGTGTGATGGTTGTCCAGCACCGTGCTAGATGTGTCTGACTGACCACATTTATAACCCGGTAACTGAATTGTTTTCTTAATTATCTTTGGAAACTTAACATGAAACCAAGCCCACAGGTAGATCCTGATTTAATCAGGAAGGCTTTTAGCTCCTCTTTTCAGCATTAGACCCACAGCACTACTTTTCTCCATTAATCTGAATTTATGGTTAATTTCAGCGCTCCTCACCTATATTGCAGAACTACCCCACTCTGCCCTACCTGCAGGTCATAATTTCTGCTGATTTCAGCTTTTGCAGTTGCCTGAAGGGGAAAAGGTCTGAGATTACACTGCACCCTGATGTTATTATTGCTCAAAGATGCAAGCAGGTAGGGTAGGGGAAACGAACCAGAAATTTTAATCCAGGGTGAACACTGGCAAACAAAATACTGATTAGCATGTGTGTGTTTCCCCCCTTTTAATCATAAAGATGCAAAACAAAACACTGAATTCATCAAGACTACCCAAAGGCAAGGTAACTGTGCTAAGCTGAGGCTGGCCTGATCCAGTGAAGAATCTCCATGCTTAGGTGGGAGAGGGAGAGACTTTCTTCATTCGTTAACAAGACCTCCAGAGCTGCATTTTTTTGTTGTTGATTCTGCTTGTCATACAACCATACAGATTTGACCAGACTTTCTAAAACCATCATAAAGTAAGTTTAGTCTCAAACGGAAGCTCCATTATCTGATGCCACCCCCATCAGCTCTGCAGCTCTGTCTCTCTTCCCTCTCATCCCACTGCTCTCTCTCCGCCATACACATGCATTATTTTTCCCTAACACTCTTCTTTTCTTAAAATACAGGCAATATTGCTGTATTTAGTCAGACCTGTGAAGAACATCCTGATAGTGTGAGAGAAGTGTTCACAGAGTTATTTAAGATCTCATTTTAAATCAAATGTGAAAATGCTAACAAAGTAAACAGGGAGAATTGAATTGTTCCACTTGAAGGGTAGAAAACATGTCATGGAAAAATACTAGGGAAGTGTTTGAATAGAATTTAGATGCCTTTTAATTCTTGAAAAAGGACATTTCCCCTTAAAAATAATTTATATACTATGTTTGCATTATTGTAGTAAGTTGATCACTTGTTTACACAGTATCTGATAGTTTTGTTTCACTTAAAATTACAAAGACCTGTTCAGTGGATACCAAATGTTGGAGCTAGTGTAGCTTAGAATCCTAGCTGTTCAGCTAAGACAGATCAGCACTGCGTGTCCATTCTTTGTCTTTCAAAAATGTGGAGAAAATACATAAATTATGTTTCTTATGGTTTATGTTGCATTTGCACCAGCGCAAAAACATGGAAAGAATCTCAGCTGGGAATTGGGAACTTTCTATTAGAAGATCTTAATTCTGTTGTTCACTATCTGATTGGTACTCAAAGGCTCATTGCTCCAAAGAGTTCATGGTCTAAAGAAGAAAACATAGTAGAAGAATGAGAGGAAGAACAGATGTGTGTTTCCAGATTGGCTTTATAGTGTACAGGGAGTTCAGACAGATCTATGAACTAAGCTTTAAACCATCAGAATGTGTTTCTAGTGGTTTTCCTCCGCTTGGTTGTATAATTAATAGCATGGGGAATATTAAGGCTTGTTCTCAATCTAGTCTACTTAATGATATTATGTTGGTTTTTTTCTCTCCTACAGTATGTGCACAGTCATTTAAAATTTAATGCCGTTTATATTTTTTCATGTTGCAAAAACTCCAAGGGAAGGTTTAGAACCTGTTCTTCCCCCCTCAAGAGGCTATGAAATTTAAGTAAAAACTAAAAATGCGTTGTTGATCTTATTTTTTTATTGTTTGTTTGCTTCACAGGCGACGTATATATAAGCATATATTTAAATGCTAAATCTGGGTTAGATCAACAGCTCTCCTTTGAAATTCAGAGGTGCAAAGAGACTTCCTAAATCTGGAGTGACAGTTCAAAAAACATAAAGCATGTCTGTCAAAAGCAAAACCCTGACAGTGATAGCTGCACTGAGCTTAGAGGTGCTTAGTGAAAACAGCTCTTAATTGGTTCCTACTCTCTGCGTGTGTGCAAAAGTACTAAGTGATTTCCATTCACTGGAAAAAAAAGTCTGTACCTTGTTCCCTTCTTTACATCATTGCTACTGATTTGCAGAATGGGCTGTGATACTTTTTCAGGATTGTGTTGGCAATTGAATTTGTAGTGGCCCATATAAAAGGACATTGATTTTCCACATCTTGAAGGTGCATCTAGGAAGTATGCAGCCTCCTGCTGTTTAATTTGAAGCTGAAAAGCTGATGGCAGTAGGTAGCCTATTCTCCGGTCTCCTGTTGTAATCCTGAATCTACTGCTGTAATAATTTCTTCACGTCTCTTTTGGAATCCAGTGCCTCCTTCTTCCAAAAGATAAGGTATCTGTTGCCTTCAGGCATGTCGATTTTGGAAAAATCTTTCCATGGTAGTGGCTTTTGCAGAGGCCTGAAATACGTGGAACAGTGAATGTATTGCTTTTTGCAGTTCTGAAATCTTTACCTCTAGATAAACTTGAGGAGTTTGGGTTAATTGAAAGAAAGTGACTGTTTACAAAGACAATTTGTAACTCTTAAAGCACACAAATGTGCTCCTTTTTGGGCATATTACTAAGTATAAAATCTAAATACTCAGCACTGCCTTACAGTTTCTAGATGGAGCAATTCTGGGGATCTGATCACACTTCAGTGTTGAGAAATTGTTCTTTGAACACATTAAGACACCCTAAGGAAACCTGATGAGCAGCCAAAATCCCTAGTCATGCTTCATTTAGTTTAAAATACACCCAAACGCCCCTCTTGCATCACATGTACAATATAACACATAGAATACATGAGGCATAGCCAAAACCCTCAAGTAGTTCTGTGCCGTACTGAAACAGAGATGACAGCGTGGATCTTGAATCATTTAAAGGGTCTACAGCACGTAGAGATCATAAGCTACAGTGTTTAGCTGAAGAAATCTCCCACACTGAAAGAATTTATAAAGCTTCTTTATAAAGCTGCCTACTCACCTCTAAGGACAGAAGATTTAACTGTGTTATTTCAACAGAGACAACCGTACCTATTCATAGTAAGCTTATGGTTGAAAATGGGTGGGGGAAAGGATATGGTTTAAGGAAGCTAAGGCCAAATTCATGTGATTAGTGTGAGAGATGGTTGCTGTGGTTTGCAGCTCCACTCTACAGATGTGTCCGCTGCTTAATGCAGCAGCAGAAGCGATGAAGATGCTGAATGGAAACCCGTAAACGACTATGGTAAAACAGGAAGGCTTAGTGGAAATCCAGACTTGAAATAAATTGCCTGCTTAGAATTATTGAGGCATGTTTAAGGGAGGGAAATGCATATGGAAGAGAAGAGCAGAACTAGATATTTGAAGTGTGTGTGGAATGAAATGCTGATGTATTTAGGAACTTCAAGCTTAAGACAGTGCAGTGTTTTGAAAGATACAAATGAAAACAAGCATGCTGGGGGCAGGGAAATGAAAATGATCTGAACTTGCTGTAACTGAGAAGACAATCGAGCCTAGAAATGATATGTCATCCTCCTTTGTAAACTAGTTTTATGAACTTGGATGAACTGACTTTACGTGGCTGCTCACATCTGGCCGTACGCTATGTCGTGTGGTTGCCTTGCAGTATTCACAGGAAGTGGTGACGCCTGTGCAAGAGCTTTCAATTCCAAGAGTGGCGTCCTCCAGAAGATCTTTCGAGGCCACAAGTTCATCATCAACTGCATCCAGGTCAGGAAGGGGTTTTGCTGGGATTTTGCGTGTCTGATTGCTCCCACATTTGTTTTGTGGGAATTGGTGTGGTCGGCTGTTCTGTGTGTCTTGGGTTGGATGTTGTTCTGGGGTAAGACGAAGACTTGAGTATTCCTTTTGTAATTTTAGAGACTCTCAGTAATAAAAAGGATAAGTGAAACCACAGACTGAGTCTCCAGAGATGGTCCTGTGTCTGTGATTGGAGGTTTTTCGGGTCAGAGAGAGACGGATGTAACTGATCCTGTGTGGGAGCAGGGAATGGACTCTGACCTTATGAGACCCCTTCCATTACAAGACACTGATGATAAGTGTTTGCAGTGCTGTAGGCGCAAAAGAAGTTTCTTCCTTAGCCAAGCAGAATGATTTATAGCATTATCCCCTTAAACCCCCGGGCCTGGTGTCCCTCGACAGTCTACAACTGCTTACTGTCCTTTCCAATCTTAGTGAAGAGCTAGGGTTAATTCCATGTGCTGCCCTGTATGTAAATGTTCATATAAAATACTGCCATGGAATCATAGAATCACAGAATGGTTTGGGTCGGAAGGGACCTTAAAGATCATCCAGTTCCAAGCTGACAAATGGAACAGTCTCTGCCACTGGCTTAAAGTCCCTGAAGAGTTGCTTTCATGTTGTCTAGCCTCAAGTGATACTGGCATTTAAAAGTTAAAAGGAGAGGAATTAATTGTCCTTAGTGGCAATACAAAGGTAGGTGTCATACAAGGAGTCCTGGGGGGGAAATTTTGAATCCTTGGATGCTTTGTGCATTTAAGAGTCCACATCTCCCTGCATCAGGATCTCAGTAAAAGCTGTTTGCAGAATGAAGATTTTGCTTAAGAACAGGAGACACTAAGTATTTCTGGCAGGCTGAGAGTCAAAGGGAAAAAGAGAGGAGATGATAAAATTCTTTTTGTAGTTGCTCTCAAGCGTATAGAGATGTAAACGTGTTTTTCTTTTGTCTGTTTTTCTGAATTAGCAAGTGGTTGGTTGGTCTGACACTACAAACACTTGGGTATTGACCGGATGGTTGTGTAGCAGACTGTCACCCAGCTGTATTTGGGTGATGACTGATGTAATTGCTTTCTGCAGCTCTTAAGTGTTGACAAGACCAAAGCCTGACTTTTTGGGTTTTTTTTTCTGATTTCATTACCATGTGTACAGGGAAAAAATCCTGGGAAGAGAGAGGACTGAGAAGTGGTGACCTTAGTATGATCTGAAGCATATGGATGAGGGGGCTGTGGTTGGGCAGTGCTTGTGTGGTGCTCTGTGGTAGTGTGAGCCAGACTGCTGGTGGGATTCTCGCTGTCACGACTGCCTCTGGAGACTGCGAGTGTTGATGCAGATAGCCTGACGCAGGATGGGGAAGATGATCAAGACAGAGGGCTTACTTCTAGGGTGGGATGAAAACAATTGGGAACATTACCAATGGCAGCAAATGTTTCATTAAGGAAATGAAACTACAGGGGGAATCAAGGTTAAATTACTGCAGTTTTGGAAGAACAAACAGGAGTTGTACCTATAATGTACTGCAAAGGAAGAAGAAAACTGAGAAGCGAAGCATTCCTGAACCCCTCCACTGCCTACTGATGCTGGTTTTGGTGCCTCCTTAAGCTTCATCTTCAAAGCCAGCAGTGTGAAACCAGCACAGAAATTCCCAGCTACAGCCTACTCTGACATTGAGTTTAGTTCCCCATTGCTTTTCTAGTGGGTTTAGGTTATAAATAACTCTTGCTGTTTATATTTTATGGCTCTGTGAAGTGGCTGAGAAACAAGTCCTGACTTAGTAATATCTCATCCCACTTCAGCAGCTTTTGCGATAATTTATACTGGCTCTTGCAATGATGAGCTGTCAGGACTTAAGTATTGGGATCAAGCTGTGTTTGCTCAGATTTTTGAGTTTGATTGTGCCAATTCTGAGCTGTGCAGTTTGATATTAAATGTGAGCCTGTTGTTCCAGATCCACAACGAGTTCCTCTACACAGCTTCCCATGATGGCACACTAAGGATTTGGGACATCCGGGGAATATGCAAGAGAAATAAGCGGCGTTTGAAGAAGGAGAGGTCTGGCCAAGGCAGGAGCTCTCAGAAAGGAAGTCTGTCTCGTCTCTTCAACAATAAAGTTGGCTGTATGGTACAGCAAGAAGATGGGGAACATGAGGCCATTGAACTCATGTGACTGCCCAGGACGGACTTTCTGTCAGTGACCAAAGCTGAATCTTTTGTTTTCTGCACAGTGTCCATGTAAACCAGAATTTGGAAAGAGATGGGGAATGGCTTTGCTTGCACCTCTTTTTCAGGAGCCAGGATTCTCTGCAACTGTCAGATGGACTCATCTTGTTGTTGCAGGGGACTCACAGCTGAGCAGTGCTGGGGTCAGGAGGGGCTACAGTGCGTTTCAGGTGACAAACCTGACAACTGCTTGTTTCCAGTTCCCTCTTATTCCCATCTGGTACTGAACAAGAGATGTGTTCTCCTGTTCCTGTTGCCCACTCACGTGCCCTGTTAGGCTGAATGTAGAAATGAAAGGTGACCTGCTGTATGACTACCAATTTGGTTTCCTCAGCTCTTGGGTCTGTGTTTTGCTGGTTAGACCAACTAATGTAGGATGGTGTGGCTCAGCAGGAGAAGTTTAGGCAAGACTAGGCACCCCACTGAAAAGTTGGGTGCCCAACTTAGGACAGAAATAAGTTTTAAAAAATATAAACTAGAACGAGCTAAGCCTCTGACCTTTTATAGAGAGGTCCTTGCCTGTCCCAAGGCTTAGCAGTTGTGCTTCTCCCAGCAACCCAGCAGGCTCTTTTTGTACTTTCTGTGATCCCACACTTAGCAAAAGAAGCATCAGTGGCCTCAGCGTGTCTCCTCTGTGCTGCCAGGGGTGTGTGCTTCCAGCTGCTGCTTACCTACAGGCATGGTTCCCCGGTGGGAAGCTCCTGATTGGTTCCTCTAAAGGGCCTCCTCTTGGCATGGCAGGAGTTGCAAGCTCTTCACTAGGCACCAAGTCTACAGTGGCGACTGCACCACACCTGGGCAGCCTGGCACACAGCTGGACTGTCCACTGGTGAACGGTTCTCATATCTACTGGGAATGTCAAATTGTGTTTTACAAAGGAGAGGAGAGCAAAGCAGGATGATGTATTGGGTGCTCTAGATCTGCTATCTTTCCTCCTTATGTGGTTACGTCTGGCCTTGATCACTATGGTATTGGTGGCATCAGACAAGCAAAGTCAAGAGAAGTTCTCCCAGTGTTTTTCCAGGTTCACCCCTCTCTGATAACCACTGAGCCATGAATAAGCAAGGGTTCTTACATTTTTCTATTTGCAGATACCACTCTTTGTAGAACCAATACATAAATAACTAACCACATGTTTTTATTTTTATGGCTTTATTTATTCTGTATTACAGCAAAATAAAAATGCTGTGTTTTTTTTAGAATGGACTAATAAACATGTGGCATCTATGGACATCTCACTGCCTTACTTTTATTTTCTTCTCAGTTAGAGGCAAGTTGCCTGGCTGCAGATTCATAGCAGTTAAGAATGGATGGAATATGGTAAGAAAAATAAAGGTACACTTTTGGAAATATTTCTTGTCATTCCCTCTGAGGTTAAAGAGAGGTGTGCAGTGGAGCTGTCCTGCCTCCTACCAGGCACCAGCCTCCCAGATTTCTGTTTCCTAGAAGGAGTGACCAGCCACAAACCAAAGCACAGGCTTAAGGGAAAGCAAGGGCAACAAAAGAGCCTGACATGCTGGCTCAGCGCTCACTGTGGAGGTGCTGAAGCCCCCTGCTCTGAAACTGTGCCCTTGCCTCCTTGGGCTAGGGCTGTCACTGCTGCTACGTGCCCTGCCCAACAGCTTGGTTCACTCTTGCCCGGCAGGATTCCACACCTAGTAGGAAACAGCATTTTAATTATGTGAAATGCCTACAAGGAGAGACTAATTTGGGAGGTCATCTGCGTGGTGTAGATTTAATTCCACTGTCAACCTCTTGGTCCCATCGTCGCAGCACAGTACCAGCCCTATGGGAAATGTTTATGAGATGGTGGCTCCTGGTTGCTGGGGTGAGGGCTTGCTATGCAGCTCATTCTGTTTGTGTTTTGCTTATGAGGTCAATGCTAAGCGGGAGGCCTTTAGCAGAGACAGACAGAGCTGCACAGATGGCCTGGGCCACACTTCTTGTTTAAAACTTTGCACACAGTAGATTGACAGGAGAGCTTATCTGGCCATACAGCAGCTGCACACAGAATTAGCAAATGGATTTAATAGACATAGATCTTAAAGAGTGGAATTAATGAGTCATTACCACTTTTGCCTGTTGCTAAACATATCACAGAGTCTTCAAATGCACGGTCAAAATTAACTTAAAACGCTGAGCCCATGCATCCTGCCCTGCTGATCACTTAAAACTGCAGGCAGTTCCCAGGGGCAGCGCTGGCAGCGTTACATCACTGAGGAATGACTCCTCCAACAAGCGCTGCCTGTTATGATGCTAATTTTAAATTCCCCCAAGGACAAACGTTCACTTATTACCCTGTCACTGCCACTATGCTATGTAAGCCACTTCAAAGAGAAGAAATGCCACCAGTACAGCCCCACGCTGCCTTCAGAGCCTGCCCAGGGGCGAGCAGGCAATGCCGGGATGCCAGCAGGTTTGGGAACCCCTCTGGCTGAAGGAAAGACAATCTTGTGTTTCCCCACCTAACTTATTAAAACTACACACATCACTTTGATATGTTTTTCTCATTTTCAATTCCTTTATATATTCTAATTTTACTCTGCATCAGTCCACTGGTTCCTCAGTGCTCCCCTGCAAAGAAATGGGATATTATGGTTGCTGGGGCTGTTTCTTCCCTCAGACACCTGTACTGCTGGCTTTAGAAATGCTTCCACCATCTGTGAGGAGATATAAAACTACTCAATTTTTACAGCACTTGCCTTGATACACAAGTACAAAATACAAATAATTCCTTAACAGTGTAATAACTCCCTGCTTTTTACTGTCCTTGGCTAAGGTAGCCAGGGAAAAAAAAACCCTCCCGGAGCTTAAGTCCATCAGGCCAAGCTCCCCTTCCTCCAGTGTTGTGCTCACCCTAACAGAAGTTTAAGCCCTCGCTTCCCCACTGGTAAATGCTGGATAAGAATAAACTGTCACCACACGGAAGGTTCGCTTTCCAGCAGCGGCTGTAAGGCCTCCATTACTGCCAGTTCCCCTGCTCCCACCGGCACCAGCCTTGTGCCAGAAGCAGGCGAGCCATGAGCTCCCTCTACCGTGAGGCTTAAGCTATGGAAAGCAAATAAACCCCTTTTTAAGAAAAACTAAAAAGCAACAGAATTTCTGGTCCCAGGGGAGAGGCACAGCAGAAAACAGGGCGTTATAAAACACACTGAAACTCTCAAACCTTTCTTCAGAATGCTGAGGCTAAGTACAATTACCGAGACAGTGCCCAGGTTTTGTTGCACAGGTAATTAAGGAAAATTGTGTAGTCACCATGAAATCCATCAATCTTAAGCCAGACACCTGCAAAAGTTTAAAAAGAGCTGCTTGGGGAACATGGTTATTTAGATCTAAAAAGGAAACATCACTTCACATGTCATGGGGCACAACAGCCCAGGGCTCTGCTGGGTAGCACCGACTGGTTTACAACCAAAGACTGGAGGACTCTCACCAGCAGCAGAAGCAGCACAGTTACCTTTATTGGCTGTGTCACACCTGCAGGAGTGGCAAGCAGAACACAGTATGAACCCATGCACGACAGATACATAAATGACTCTCAGAAATCTTTCAGAAGAAAAGGAGAACAGTTTGTGAATTGACACCTCTATAACCTCATGAGCTACATTTCTGATTTATAAACTCACTTTTTTTTGTAAAGCTGGTATTTTAAAATGGTATAGAAATGCTGCTTTACTTGAATACTAAGTGAATTAACTTATTTTACAATAAAAATATAGTTTAGTTCTATTAAATTTTCTTCTGAAAATAAATTTCTTCTATTTTTCTGCTATGACAATAAGTTACAATGTATCACAAATGTAGGCTTTAAGCAGATTTATAAATAAGCAGGAATTAAGTGTTCCACCTATCGTTTAACTGAGTACAAGGCATTTAGTAAGAGATAAGCTCAAGGTGCATTTATAATCCAAACTCAATTTGTCAAGGTAAATACATGTAACTGAAGTAGACGTAATGGGATTTAATGCTGTGGTACTTGGATATAGGATAAGTATTCATGAATGATCTGTTCCTCTTCTTCCAGTGTTAAATCCAGATAATCCTCTTCATGTTCAGGAATATCCTCTAAGATTTCATTGACTGCATCCGTCTCCATGTCTTCATCCATTGGTGAACTAGAAGAACCTTCCAATAAAAGCAGCAGCAGTGAATTCACCTCTGAAAGTTGTCAGTGCTCTCCCTCCTCCACTGGCACAACTGCTCTGGGACTGTGAAACTACCCCCCGTTAAATCAGTTCTGTGAAGGATACTGTGAGAAGGCAAGTTTTTCCTGTTGGTTAAAGCTGTAGGAAAACCCTTAGTTGTACAGCAGGGATCACTATGGCTCTGACAATGGGGGAGAAAGAGAGAGAAAATGTGCAAGTTTCCTTTCTGCCAAGCAGCAAGTATCAGTTTACAGTTTTACCACATAAAAGACACGAGGAAGGTGTCTCTGGTCAAATCAGCTGACTGTAGAGCACAGATAAATGGAATAAACTTCCTCGCAGTCAGAACCCAGATATTAGCAAGTCCAAATATCATCCTATCAGTGGCAGGTCCAGGGAAGAGGCTCCAGCAACTCAATACCTGCTCTCTCAAAGAATACTGGCAGGAAGAGGTTGGTGTGTTGTCAAAGAGAACCGACTTGAGTGATTACAATTGAATGGGAGAAGCCAGAGTTGCTTTTGGATTATAGGGAGCTACATGCTCTGCCCTGAGGAAAGGAAGGCACACACCCCCAAGGCTTCCAGCCTTCTGTGCTGAAGCCACAGCCCTCTTAGCAGCAGTCCTGAGTCTCAGTCCTTCCCAAGATGCCTCTGAAAGTCACCTTTTTCTGCTGGGCTGCATCTGCCTCATGCACTGCCTACAGCCAATATGCATTCCCGTGGTCCTATAAGTGGTTGTCAACAACTGCAGGGGCTACAGCTTCCCTGGGAGAATGCCTGCCTTGCCTCTTCCTAAGTCACCCGTAAAAGTAACAGGGGGCATCAGTCAAGGTCTTCTACAAGTACTTAAGCAAAATCACTTAGCAGTTTTGTATAAAAGCCTTCCCCCTTCCCTCTCCTCTGCCTGCGGTACGTGGCGCTCTTACCTGCAGACTCTGTAGGCGAGTCTTTTGATGAAGTTGATTCCTCTGATGGACTGGACCCTTCTGGAGACAGCCGCAGTGATGCGGGAAGAACTCCCCCATAATGAACAAGGATTTGGGAAGCCAAGTGGATGTTGCCTTTAAAGACTTTTAAAGCTTGTTCTGCTGACTCTCGGCTGAAACCCATATATATCAGCTATATGTAGGGGGAAAAAGAAATAAATAAATCTGGAGAAATCCAGCTCATCCAGCTCCAGGGTCTGACAGGAATCTGACTCTGTGTTTGACGGTCATTCCTCTAGTACAGAGGAAAGTGCTGCATGCCAGGAATTCCAGGACACTGACTCTGGTTTACTGGAACAGTTCACAACAGGGCAGTGACCTACTAAAGGAATGGTGATGTTGAGCAGAATCACGAGCCTCTTGTTTAATACCAGACCAATTCTTTTTCTGCTTTTCCAAAGGAAACTTCAAAGCACTCCAGCGTATTGGGAACACGCAATTGCTCTTTACTTTTTCTAGGCAATACAGTTTTCTTGCCTAGCTGACACTAACTACGCAGCCACATTAACTAATGAAGAGCTTTTCAGATGGCTTGTGATGAGACAAATTCCAACTCTTTGGCTTGTGTACTGCGATATTTAGAGACTTTAATACATTTCATATTTGCTGTCTTTTTTGAGCATTAGAGTGCACATGCTTCCCTCTGCATCCATGCATGACAGGTTGGTGTTAAGAGGCAGGAAGGACACATGGATTATATTTTAGCCTGAATCTGACTTCACTGTGAAGAGCAGATGCCAGGCAGTGGAAGTGCAGCAGCTTGAGCAACGTGGGTCAAAGAATATTTGTACAGCTTGGCTTAAGGAAAATCTGGTGTGTTTGAAGGCACAATTCGCATGCAAGACAACTAACTCCTAAGAAAGCAAGAGGTTTAACTTACTTGATCAATACTTCCCTGGGAAACCTGAAACTGGTCCATCGCCATAGGATCATCATCATCATCTTCCAACAATAACTCAGGATTGTCAAGAATAAACTACAATAAATCGGAGAGGGATCAGAATAGCGCAACAGTGATATAATAGTCCTTGGCATGGGTGTGTATTTAGCCCAGTAGTTGATATAAACCAATTTAAACAGTATCCAATTCATGAGGTCAGGAAGTGGAAGTTCAGTTAGGACAGTTCAGAAAAGGTAACTATGAACTAACAAATACTGGCTACGGAAAACAAGAATCTCCTAAACAATAAATAAAAAAAGCTATCAGATTTTTTCTTGTACCGAAGTACTACTGAAGATCACTTACCTTAACAGCTTGGTCCAGGTTTCCTTGTGTATTATGAAGAGCTACTTGAGCAGCTCTCTCCGAGTAGCCCATACTTTTCAAGCTATTTATGTCTTCCCGTCGCTGCCTTCTTTTAGCTCTCTCCTCCCTCCTTATCTGTGCCTTTTCCTGCAAGAACACAGCCATTACAAAGCTAACTTTGCATGGGAATGCTTCAGCTTTCCTCGATGCATATAAAGTTTCTTTGATTTGACTTTGAATCTCTCTCGGAAATGGGATTTATATTTTTTTTTAAATACAGACTGTGCTGCTAGACACCATTCCTAAATAAAGCTAGCGCTGTTGCCATACTTCCGCTCTACAGTCTGCATATCGGATCTTATGCTATCGCAGCTATTATAGGCCCTGTGTGGTAAGCGATAAACCTGTTTGGCAGATGGGCCCGTAGACAAGACTTGCCAAGGACACACAGTCAAGATTGGGCACATAGCCAAGGAGTTCTGTTCAGCCACTTGACTTCACTGTCCACGTTTCACTGCCTGAAGTCTGCACGTGCCATGCCAGCTTATCAAACGTTACTTCAGGTCTGGGTAACACTGCCTTCACTCCAACACAAGAAATCCTACTCTCCTCCTGGATCTTCCAAGTCCAAAGCCATAACACAGTGTAGCTTGATGGTTACTCTCATAGCACTTTGCTATGCAGTCAGTTGTGTTTCAGATCAGCCAAGCTGAGGAGCGACAGCTTGATCATGGTGGTTTTGTTCCTATACGGACACCGCTGAGTAGCAAACACTAGTGCAAAGTCTTCATATGTGCCTCTGTGTTCAACCACAGGTCTTTGGCTCTCTTATCCCATCTGTTCTGGGATAGAGCTTCCCTTGCTGTATTAAGTTTTGGTTTCAAACTTGTAGCAACAGTTACCAAACTGTTAATTATAACAGTGCTGAAGTAGGATAATCAGAGTCCTTAATTTAGCACATTACACTAGTTGCATAAAACACGATCTTATGGACACCCCGACTAATATGATCCTTGATTTAATACTTTCACTGCACCATACCTCTCTCCTGTTGCTGATAAGATTGGCAGCATGCTCCACATTCCCATGGCATGCTCGCAGTGCAAGGCGAGCTTCCTGTTCGGAGAATCCCAGGAGTGACAGGCAATCAACTTTATCAGGATCTATGGAAAGCTCTTCATATAAACGAGATGCCTGTATACAGGAAAACCAAAATGATGCTACTTACACTGTTGCTAACTTACAAACAAACAAAAGTCTCCTTATTTTTCCGAGCAAACAAAGAAGTCCATGACAGACCCCAAATCGAGGAGCTATGTGAACATCTTGGAAGTTTTACTTAATGATGTCTTACCTTCTGAATATACTCAGCAGCCTCCTTTTCTCTGCCACTGTGATAGTGTCCTATCCCTTGAAGGAGGTAAAGCCGTAGAAATAAAACCTTCTCACGACCGTAGCTTCCCTAAAGAATTGTTTAAACATGGGGTGGGGGGTGGGAGCATATGGTACAACATCAATTCATTATCAACAGAACACTTTACACATTTAATGAAGACACAGTCACTAAGATGTGACATTTAGTATGCAGATAAAGTATTGCATCTGAACACAGATGATGCCTATGCATATGAACACATGCTTGCCATGACCTTTTTGTTAGGTTCAAAGCTTTCATCAGGCTGACAATTACACAACTACATTACAAGCCAAGGAAGTACAAGAAAACTTTAAACTTCTAAGTCAGTCTTATAATACTTGAACAATAACTGAATACAGGTAGGGAAAAACTAGCCACCCTAATTAAATCAAAACTGTCATACTTTGATATCAATAAGCCTTTCATGGTTCTCCCCATAGCACCTCTGGAAGCATCTCTGTGCTGTGGACAGCTTTTTCTCTGCATCATCCAGGCAGTCCAGCTGTTCCAGACGGAAGTAGCACCACACTATATCCAGCTGTAGTACTGCGTAATTATCAACGGTATTGAGCAGTTCTGTGCTACACTCACTGGAAAGTAAAACAAGGGCTTTGTTTTTTTTTGAAGAGGGGGTTTATTTTATCCAAACTTTAACACTAATAAAACATGCATACTCACATGTTTGAAAAAGCACACACTTCCTATTTGAGATAGCAAACTAAGGCCAGTGGAACTTCAATAAAGCACTGATCTCCCATCATATTTACTAATACACAGGACACTAATAGTAACACTACATCCATAAAAGTTACAGTAGTCACAACTCATTTTGCTACTATTTGAGATGGCAACTCTTCAAAAGCAGAAGTGAGTTAAAACCTCTGTAATCTTTGAGAGAACAGAGAAAGAGTCTTCCCCAGCGCACATGAACATGCCTAGTCCTATGCCAGTCTCCTTGCACGTGCACACAGATGAGAAACAGATGGGGACAATTTTACTTTTGGAGACCTCAAAAGAACAATTTAGAGCTTGGACTGCTGACAGGAAGCTATTTACCCTCAGAAACCCTGGTATGGTTACTGACCTCAGCTCCACCTTTTGCAAGATATTACTTCCCAGGAGCAACTGCAAGAGTATCTGTAACTGTCTCTCAAGCTATGAATGCTGACAGTTTCTGTTTATGCTGATATGAAGATTAAGTTGCCCCTTGGCGGTATCTGTTTCAGTTGTTCTACATGACGCTGCCTGTCACTACAAGTCAGGGCTTTTGTCTGTGCTTTCCCATCTGCAGAGGGGGCGTGAAGCAATCCTGGGCAAAGCAGGCCTCGATTTACAAGCAAAGCCAGAGCTAACAGTGTTCCTGTTTTGGAATAGGAGCTGACACTAAAGGAAAGAGACATGAGAACTCAAAAAGGTTCTTACCAGAAGTGTTTATCAGCATCCAACAAATATGGCAGTGCTATTTCATATTCTTTCTTCTTCATTAATGCTCTGCCCTTTTCATGACAACCCATTGCCAGCACAAGTGCCTACAAAAAGATGGGAGACCATTTTTTTGCACCTCTCCAGTCCACTTTCAAAACAAAAAAGAAATATCTAGGTAATCTGTTAGAGCCCTTGTTCTTCCTAGAAATACACCACTGTATCAGTTCTGTAAGAGCAGTACTATTTCACATCACTCATACTTTTCTCCCATGTGCTAATGTTAGATATTTTCTAATTAAAAGCAATGAATGTCACTGACACAGGAAACGTTGCACCAAGTTTATTTTAAGAGTGCAACCCTAGACAGGTTTTCAATGATGAGTGATAAAAAGCTAAGCGTTTTTCTGGATGCTACACTTCTTAACAGTATCAAATTTGTTCTGCTTTACTATTACAATTATCTTGTAAAACCTAACGACTCACCTCCTCAGAACTGAAAATTAAATTTTGAATGTGCCAGTAAAACACACTAGTTCCTGCACTATGACAAGCAGAAATGTAAACAATATTTCAGGATACAAACAACCTGCAATATTTCTTCTCAACCATGTTCAATACTGATGAAATCTTATGCACTTGAACATTTGATGCTTTAACTCTTTGGGTGAATTACCGCTTTCGGCACTTTATCAGAACAGTATGTGTTGTGAGAATGCACAGTTGTTATTCCAGTCATCCAGAAACTCCACATGTCACTCATAAGAGGTGATAGCAGCAGTTAGCATGTGTTGGGACCTATTAATTTCTTCCAAAGTTGTTGTTACTATTGTTACTGGGTGTAATTCCAAATATTTGCAAAAATTTTTATTTATCTTCAGAAAATCCAGCAATCTTAAAAGACTGCATCTATCACTATTCTTCCGCTTCAGCAGCAAACATCAGGTATGTCATTCCCACTGCAATTCATTCCATGCACCCGACCAAAGATATTTTCATTTGAGAATGTGGAACTTTAAGTGCAGAACAGATTTAAATTTTGGAGAGGTTACAGTACAAAATATTTCAAAACTATTTTGGATATCCAATTTTGAGAGACTCATCAAGTTTCCACCTGAAACTGAGGCCTAACAAACACGTTATTTTCATGTCATTCCAGGGCACCCAAAATTTAAAGTAGGTGCTATGATATAACAAAGTTAAAGCCCATCTTAAAACACAAAAATTAAACATGGACAGCACAGGGATTAGTGCAAGATTAGATCTGCAATTAGATCAGCAGTCGCAGGTCTCTCCCTTCTGACTGAAGTATTCCCAATTGTAGAGTTTCACTTCAATTTTATTTCAAAATTATTTCTATTAATCAAACATCTGCTGGACTTGGGGTTAAAACTTCACAAGTCAAGATTTAAAAAGCAATCTTAGTTGTGTCGCATAATTTTACCTACTTTTTTGGCTTGAGGAGGAATCTCAATTGACCTTCCAGTCTGATTGGCTATATCTAGGTATGGAACAGAATCTGGATCCAAGTACTCCTCTGAAAGACAAGAAAAAGCAGTTCAAACTACAAGTACCACCTTCAACAGAATAACTCACTGACATTACTTAAGTCACCAAAGTACACTGTTAAATACAAAAGCAAGCAAACAAAAAAAATCAGAATTACATATAAAGACTGCACATGTGAGTTTTTCAGACATGCCTACCAACAACGGTCCTGATGACAAAAACATTAGGAAATTTTAGAAAGGTCATTAAGGAAAAGGCCCCGTTTATCCAGAAATTCAGACACAACACTAAAAGTTACACAAGTTGTATAGAGCTTTTTGCAGAAGACAGAACACCTACATTTTACATGATGTAACATCTGAAATGTTTTGTCAAATAAAGCATAGAATATAAAAAAAAAAAATCGCACAACTTAGCACAGCTGAAAAACTGAAAAAGTTTAAAGCTCAGTATTTTCCTGTTCCCCACCTCTTTAATGACTATAACCAAACCACCAAATTTTGGTTTCACTTCCATCCGATTTAAAATTAAAAGGTGCTTTTCTTGTAAACAAAAAGACAATTAAGCAGAAGTTTGCCAAGATTAAAAGCTTCTGCCCTGCAGTTTTTCTCAGATGAAACAAAAGGGTTGTTAAATTTCTTCTACACTTCATGCCCACCTTTCAGCCTGTGTGTCCATTATGGACTCCATGCTATATTTTGGCACAGTGCTATAGCCCACAGCCCTACAGAGGCTGTACACAGGATTCAATGCATGGAGTCTAAATTACTCCTTAAATCCATAAAAGGAATCACTTCATTAATCTGTTCAAAATCTGATACTATAGTAAGAAACAGGCTGTCACTGACGATTAAAAGAAGCTTTGTTCAGGTATTTTTGCATTTAGCAGGAATTCATTAAATACTCAGTTTCACAGTTCATTGTTTGTGGATTTTTGAAGCAATAAAATCTGTACAGAAGTGATTTAAACTCACCACCTAGCAATGCTACTCACAAATAAAACCTCATTTTGAAAAATTATTACTGTTGAGCTCGCTATATCCCTTTAACTTAATCCACGGTTGCCAGCAATCAACATCAAATGCAATGAGAACAGAACAGCCGTGATATAGATTAGATGAGAATGACAACTGATCTGTTCTGAACAATGAAACCATGGTTACGCACAGCTGTATCCAAGGTAAACCACAATGTGTAATAACATATAACACATTATTCCTCAATGCTTGTGTCTACAATAAATTTAAAGCCTGTTCTTAAGAGTTATCAGTTCCTTAACTGTCACATGTCAAATAACAAAAATTGATTCATATTATATCCTTCTCAAAACATCGAAAGCTTTCTAGCATTCCAGTTGCATAAGACGAGTTATAGTACAAGAGTTTTAGTCAACTTAAAATCCAGTTTTCCACCTAGAAAAGTATAACTGAAATCCAGTCACGCTACAGACTCTCGTATATCAATAGTACACCAATAAGATAATTTTTGATACTGAAGAGTTAGTGAACACTCAATACCCACTCACCCCCAACCCTCCCAACCCTTACCTCTCTCTGCTAGAATTTCCAAACCCTTCTTAGCTCTTTGCATCTTGTCATTTATTTCTTTTTCTTTCTTGCATTTAAGTTCTTCTTCCTGAACTTTTCTTTTCGTTTCCTCATCACTCTGATCCAGCTGAAGTACCATCACTTTTGCATTGTGTGTTACACCCTGGTCCTGAAGGGTTTTGCCTGCAGAATAGAACACGATGACTGCAATCCAAATACTCCATTTGCGGAGAAAGACAGTTCTACATTTACTGCCATTGGGGGGGACACCACCCACAAACAACAACCTGAACAGCCCCTTGCCTTACCCGTACTGTACTGAAGAACTACAGTAATTACTAGACTCAAACAAAACCTCTAACATTCGGCAGAAACTCAGAAATTAAGAATCAGACTTGCATCTCAAAGGGTTTTTTTAAATGACTGGCATGCTGCTTTGCTTATTTTTTTCAAAACGTTCATAAAAAATACAACTGAGTTGTTTCTATTTCATTTAATTGATCACCAAGTAAACCTTGGAACAACAACATGTTCATGATCATACACCATAACAGTAACAGGACAGAGAAACTGGAATTTGGATGCAAGTTCCTGTTGTCAATTCCATGGCTCTAATTCTGACATATTCTAAAGAAAATTAACATCAGATGCCTTAGCCGTCAATCAGGAGAAGGCTTTTGTCATCGCTTCCCACAATATGTCTGCCAAGTTGAACAAGTATAAAACCAATTTTTGAATGTGCTGTTGTACAATACTAGTTTTGAGGAAATTTAGGGTTTCCTCTTAAACATGAATTTCAGTGTTTCAACACTGGAAAAATGCATTTTCAACATTTATGATTGAATTCCTATAATCCTTCTAATTCCATCTAAGAATTTTGATCATTATAATTTCTTACATTTCTTGTAAAGTAGAACATGACAAATAAAACTGCCATTCCTTAGGAATTTCTGAAATTAACAGTTGCAATTTTTCTTCTGATAACCAGTAAACTAGAAAATTCAAGTAAATGTATACTTAACTAGAGATACATACCCAGGTCAAGCTGCTTCTTATTTATGATTATTTTGATAGCATTTTCTTTTAATTCATGTTCCTGTGCTATCCTGTTAAATAAATAATGTCATTCATGAATATAAATTGGCAGGGCTATGCAATATTTCCATTAGGTTAGCAATAAAACTTAAAAATGAGTATGCTCATTAACTGGCTCAAAACTTTTGCAATGAAAGGCTGTTAGAAGTAAAATAACATCACCAGAAAGCTTTGTATACTATGTAGGGAAAACATGGGATACACAAAAGGGGAAAGAAAAAAAAAAAAGAGACAGAAAGGAATCTGATTTTATTAGGCTTAAAACCACAAAAGGAAGAGAAGCTAATGTTCACTGCCCAGAAGACCTGCCTCGTTACAGATTTAGAACACTGACCACTAGTACCTCCTCAGGTACTTGCTGGTGAGTTACAGAGCTATCTTCTTCCACAGCTGCAACTTTCCTGTTTTCTATCTTTTAAAAAACCAGCTTCTTACATGAAGAACGGCCCTTCAGGGATACTGGACATCCTACTCAGACATACTGAATAAACACATGTGCTAAGAGAAAACTTAAATCAAACAAATAGTGCTCTGCGTGTCTTTGCTTTAGTACTGTGTAAGAGTGTGTTGTCTCATTAGAAAAGAGCCAAGGGTGATTATACTTACTGTGATCTGAGCTCCTTGCCTGTGATGAACAGGCTAGTTTCCAGTGGGATTTTTCTGCTCTGTAGTAATTACATTGGATGAGGGAAAGGAAGGAAAAAAGTATGATATCAAGATACGTTGGACATTTTCTTTATTAATTGTTTTATAACAATTACAATTCCTTTTTTAAATAATAACTCTGTTAACAGGGTTATGGTTGGGCATACATATCAGTAATTTCCAGGCAGGGAGTCTTGTACTTACTATTTAGTGTCAAAAATAAGCATTGTAACAGTAGAAGATTCAGAATTAGATAAATCTAAATTCAGAACCAAACAATTTAAACTGACTAATTTAATTATGCACTTCCAATCTTAACTCTGCTTTGTAATTACGCCACTCACCTGTGACTGGCTAAGTTATGATTAATTCCTATTAGTATCTCTGGTCCCAGATTAGAAAAACTGGGATTTTAAATTAATTAATTCCCCTATGCACAGTAGTATTATAAAGAAGAATTATGAAACTGTTTGTTTCAACTGCATGGCAATGATTTAACACTCGCTACCCTTTGGTTCACCATATATGCTGATAATTATTTTTCACTACAGGAGAGAGATGGTGACAAACTTTCCTGATAGCATATTCTTTTGTGACGATATTCCTGCATATCTGAGAAACTGAAACACACCTATATAACTTCTTCCCCCCCCCATATTTTATATGCCTAACATAGATATCTCATATAAAACGCTGAAAAAGTTGAGAAGGGAAAATATTTGCATTAGATACATATCAAAAACTCAAAAGGCCATCAAAGTAAAGCTACTTATCCCGACTTCTCTGCAGTGCCACTTACTTTTCTACGAGGCAGATATATATCAAGTCTCGCAATCCCAGTTACTTTAAAATTTTCATTTCCTGTTCCACGCTCAATTGCTTTGCACCGTATTTCTTCAAGCATATTCTCGGTATCATTCTCATTGATATTCAGCTTGGATGAATATTTTTGTACAAGCTCCTAAGAAAAAAGCAAGAAAAATTGGGAAAATGCACCAGCAGTATGACATGGAAGATGCATGACATCAACTCAGAGAGAATATTTACCTTCATCTCTTTACCAGCTTCTTTCTTTTCATTTGTATATGGCAGTTTCCATAGCTGAATTTTGTCCTCTCTTAAGCAACTTGTCAGTTTTGCTATTAAATACTTCCTTTGAGCCATTCTGTCAAAACAAAAGCACAATTGGAAAAGACATAGTCAATCTTTTAATATAGCTTTCTTCTACCAAGATATTGTATTTTTTCAAGAAGTCCAAGTGACATTTCAGAATTCTGCAAAACAGTTGAGTATAAAATACATTCCATGCATTTTGGTGGGAAGGAGAACCGGAGTCTAAACCATTACAAAAAATTGGAAAGGAGGTGATAATTCAGAAGTTCCCCAAGTTGTACCCTGCCAATTCAATACAAATCAAGTCTCTTCCTAACCCTACATGTAAGCTGGAATTGCAGAAGGTGCCAATTCATCAAAACCCATGATTCAATTATTCTGCCCTGCCCAGGTCTGCTCGATTCAACACACCCTCAACAACATCTTGCTGTACCTCTGCCTGCCTGCTTCTCCTACTTTCCTACTTTAACAGACTTTCCACATAGTTGAACATGAATTACGGCTCTCTTTGGGAGTACAGAAAAGAAGGATCAGGAGGGAATATCTCAGAACCACACACTCCACCACGACAAGTCCATAAGGTAAAGCTGACAGCCCTCCAGCAAAGCGAAATCAGTGAGAGTGCAGAGAGCCAAGACAGACACGAACTATGTCTCTGCTCTCTGATCTTAATCATTTGTCAAGTAATAGTATCATAAAATGGCATTGTAAAATACTGGTTTCACAAAGATGGAACAGCAGTCCAAGAGATGCTGTTCCAACTGCAAATGTAAAACAGGCACATCGGTCACAAGAAACAAAGTGCAGAGGCTGAGATCAGAGATGGCATGTACTGTAAACATGCACCAGGCATTAAAGTACCCATCACTGAGGAGATGACAGTTTGCTGAAGAGATCCACTCCCTGGCTTACAGGTAAGGCTTTAGGTGGAATTCATCACCACAAGTCATTATTCATCTCAGAGAAATCAGTAACCTCTGAGTGAATCAGCATTTCCCTGAAACAAACCCCAAGAAATGGGGAATGCAGAGAGGGCAAGGAAAGGTGGGCGCAGACCTCAACAGAAAAAAAAACCCCAAAGAAAATCTAGGCATATGTTAAAGCATGGGAGACTTTAGGCTCTTGGACACCATAATTCATCTGGAAGATGTCCTTTGATTTATATAGGAAAGCATTTAAAACATCAGCACATATGCACTAAGGTTGGCACTGAAATTCGATTAATCAGTTTCACTTTTCCTTCAGAGTGGTTTCCTTTTCTCATGAATGTTTATTAGCACATAGCTCTCAGGAGAAAAGGGGACAGAAAAGAAGAATCAAACATTTCTATCCGTTTTCCTAGTCTCAAAGACTGTTCCTTGCTTGGAAAAACACTATTTGATAGCAAAAATCACACAGGCAAACATCCAATATGTGGCAAGTTTACTGGTTAACTTTACCTCAACTTCAGCTTTAGCAAGCTACAAAGAATCTTTGAATGCTGCAAAGACAAGTCTCTTCTAAAGCGGAGTCAGAAGGATTAACTGAGCAAGCAGACAGTTTAACAGCCCTTCTAGTTTGATTGCTATAGTTTGCATAGCATCTGTCCAAACTAAGAGAGACAACCACACATTCTTTTTCTTGTGGTATGATTATGATGCTATTATTTTAGGGCCAAGGCAAAACACAGCATTTACAAAACAGAACATCCTCAAGCAACAAACATCCTCAGTTTTCGAAAGATTCTGTTGAAATTATTAATGCAGCTTTCCCCATTTCCTAAAACATGCCAGGCAACTCTCATGAACAACCTGTAACCGTCATTTTCCCACTTCTAGGTTACACCAGAAACAGAAAATACCATTTAAGACTTATTCTTTCCAACCCTGTATTTAAAAAAAACCCTAGATTTTGCTTTCACAAACATAAAAGTCAACATTTTATATGTAACACTTCTAACATTTATCATAAATTCCTATTTCACCATAATTAAATTGCAAGAGAATCATTAGCAAAAAAATTTACAACTTTTCCACCAGCTAACACGACAAGTGCTCCTGACACAATTTCACTTTCAGTAAGAGTTTAAATGGACTTTCCCAAAACTAATTTGGGTAAACAGGGAAATTTCCCAAAGGCCATTTTGAAAGCAAGACTTGCGGTTTTATAACTAAGATATCATTAGCTAAGCCAGTTAGTCTAATATATATGACAAAGAAACACAGAATGGTTTGGGTTGGAAAGGACCTTAAACATAATAGAATCATAGAATGGTATGGGTTAAGGGATCTTAAAGATCATCCAGTTCCAGCTCCCCTGCCATGGACAGGGACACCTCCCACTAGACCATGCTGCTCAAGGCCTCATCCAGCCTGGCCTCAAACACTTTCAGGGATGGGGCAACTTGTGCCAGTGCTTCACCACCTGTATCATGAAGAATTTCTTCTTGAAGACTAATCTAAATCTTCCCCCTTCCAATTTAAAGCCATTCCTCCTTGTCCTATCACTACACGCCCTTGTAAAAAGTTCCTCCCCATCTTTCTTGTATGCCCCCTTCAGGTACTAGAAGATTGCTATAAGGTTCCAACCCCAAACAATCACAGTAATAAGGTGCAAAAGCCAGATTTTTGAGGGAAGAACAGAGGATTCCAAGAATGGGTTTACTAATAAAGCAGTACACATTCAATTTTTCCTAAGAAAAAGGAAGAAAGCTGCCCGGTGCAGCTATAATCCCTCCCTTCATGCCATAAGAAGGGGGAAGGAGACTGCAACAGCATCCCAGGACCTAGAACCTGGAGGAAAGGATGGGAATCCCAGTGATATCTAAACTGCCAGCAAATAAACTATCTAAGATTCATTTTGTGGTTTTAGAAAGCAAGCAACATGAGGGACTGACCCCTAACAATCATGTGCAACTAAAGAAGAACTGGTTACAGAATGTTTCCTGTTGCATGTATACATATAACTTTCCCCATAAATCTTATGCATATTCCATTACCTTCCAATGACTAATTTTATTATGAACTTCACAACAGTCAAACCTCTTCCTAATCTGAAGCTTTGGAGCCAGTTCTGCCTGACCTTGCATTTGAGACAGGGAAACACTGCAAACGGAGTGATTAAAGAAGAAGAGACATCTGTTCAGCACAGATCATACTTTACACAAGACGTTACCATCTCCAAAAAACGAACAGTGTCTGGAAAATCACTGTTTGAAAGAAAACATGCTATCAGAGGGACATTCTGCCTAACTTAAAAAAACCCACAACAATTACTTAGATGAAACTTTACTTTAGCTTAAATCAAAAATATTCCACTTCCTGTAATAGTAACTAGTTCTCATACCACCAGTGGCAGCCTGGGGCGCCCCCAAGCCTCCCCATGGCCCACCCCACCCCGGCAGGGCCGACACCACCAGGTACCGGTGTCCCCAGGGGGGGATTTTAAACACGGCTACGCAGCTGCCGCCGTATCTCCGCGCCTCGGGCACGGGGCAAGCCGAGAGGAGCCTCGGCTGCTCGGGGAGGGAACCCACCTGCGGGCCCAACCCTGCGGGAAGCCCTGAGGCCGCCGCCCCAGGCCCGGCGGCCTAACTGAGGCGAACACAGGGGGCGGGGCCTGGTCTCGCACCGCCCTCCCCCCCGTGGCCGTTGTTCGAGGCCACGCCCCCTCCGCGCGCCCCCCTTTACCTGCACGGGGCCGCTCGCCGGGCTGCGGTGGATGGGACTGTGTGACGTCAGGCCGGCCGCTCGGCGTCTGGGCAGAGGCGGGTTCCTACGGAAAGTCGGAAGGCTCAAGGCGCGAAGTGGGGGGTGTGGTCACGTGGGTGAAGCCACGGTGCCGCCGCCATGTTGGCGCCCTGCCCTCACTGGGAGGCGTGGGGTGTGGAATGGCAGAATGGTTTGGGTCGGAGTGGACTTTGACAGGTCATCTGGTCCAACCCCGCCTGTAGGAGCAGGGACATCTTAGCCTTGAGAAAAGGCGGCTGAGGGGAGGCCTTATCGCTCTCTACATCTACCTGAAAGGAGGTTGTAGAGAGGAGGGCCCTGGCCTCTTTTCCCAAGCGGCAGGTGATAGGGCAAGGGGGAATGGCCTCAAGCTCTGCCAGACTGGATATCAGGAAAAAAAAAAATTAAAAAAAAAAAGGGTCATTGGGCACTGGCAGAGGCTGCCCAGGGAGATGGTTGAGTCACCATCCATGGAGGTATTTAAAAGATGGATAGATGTGCTCAGGGACGTGGTTTAGTGGCAGATAGGAATGGTTGGACTCGATGATCCAAGAGGTCTTTTCCAACCTGGTGATGCTATGATTCTATGATCTTCCACTGGATCAGGTTGTCAGAGCCCTATCCAACCTGATCTTGAATGTTTCCAGTGCTGGGGCATGCACTCTCTTCCTGGGCAGCCTGTGTTTCACCACCCTCATTGTGAAAGAATTCTTCCTTATTGCCAGTCTAAATGTCTCTTCTTTTAGTTTAAAATTATTACTCCTCATCCTATCCCTGCATTCCCTGTTAAAGAGACCCTCCCCAGCATTCCTGTGGGCCCCCTTGTACTGAAGTACTGAAGGCTCCCTGAAGCCTTCTCCAGGCTGAACAACCTCAACACTCAGCCTGTCCTCATGGCAGAGGTGCTCCAGCCCTCTGATCATCTTTGTGGCCTCCTCTGGACTCACTCTGACAGATCCATGTCCTTCCTGTGCTGAGGGCTCCAGAACTGAACGCAGGACTCCAGGTGGAGTCTCAGAGTAGTGGGGCAGAATCCCCTCCCTCGCTTTGCTGGCCATGCTTCTTTTGATGCAGCCCAGGATATGGTTGGCTTTCTCGGCTGCGAGCACACATTGTTGACTCATATCCAGCTTTACCTCCAAGTCCTCCTCTGCAGGGCTGCTCTCAATCACATCGTCCCTCAGCCTGTATTGAAACTGATTGCACTGACCCACGTGTAGAATCACAGAATCATTAACACTGGAAAAGACCTCTAAGAATAAGCCCAAACATCAGCCCAACACCACTGTGCCTACTAAACCATGTCCTGAAGTGCCACATCTACACAGTTTTTGAACACCTCCAGGGACGGTGATTCCATCATTTCCCTGGGCAGTCTGTTCCAATGCTTCACCACTTTTTCAGAAAAGTAATTTTTCCTAATATCTAATCTAATCTTCACCTTGGTGGCAGGTGGCTGCTATCCCTATAACCCAGCTGGGTTTACTTGTCACCTGGCAGAGGGTGGAGAGGATCCCCAAAGTGCTTGGCTGCCTGAGTGAGGCTTCTCTCCATAATGAGATGGTGCCTGGAGGAGACTGAGAGCTCTGCAGCCAGAGCTGCACCTTGTCATTTGGGAGGCAAAAGGGACTGAAATTCCCATCAGTGCTTAGAAGGACTTTTTGTTTCCCAAAAGGCTGAGATACTGTGAAGATGCCAGGGAGAATCAATGTGTGGGGTTTTTGCTGTGGTGTTTGAGTGCAGTGGTGTTCTGGGTGAGCTTTGGTGGGTGGGCTTATATTTCCCTTTCAGAGGTGGTTGGCAGGTTCTTGCCTGGTTGTCAGGCTCTTAAATGTTAACCCGGGTTCAGAGACTGGGCTGGAAGAATACACGGTATGTAGGGGGGAGATCGGGTACTAACCACTACCTCAATCTGAGGTGCTGCAGGGTTGTCATTTCCAGCCCCCATAGTGCCCTAGAGCAGGGCAGGACACGTGTCTCCACAGACATTTGGCTGTACAATGTAGGCTACCCAGTGCTGTATTTGTATGTGAGGCCCTCAAAGGGTTGAGTGTTGTTCCTGGAATCTTTTTGGTGCCTGTAAAAGACATAAGTGTTCTTCTAATGGGTTACACCAGAAATAATTAACTCATGTGGATTAATTCTTTCATGTAACAGCTGTCCCAGCAGCAAAGAAATTTTGTTCTAAGTGCTTTCATGTATGATTGAAATCATTGCACCAGTTATTCCCAAATAGGTGGGCCTGCAGGACTGTCATGTAATCATAGAAACATTAAGGTTGGAATAGACCTCTAAGATCATTCAGTCCAACTGTCAGCCCAATGCTATCATGCCTACTAAATCATTTCCCAAGTGCCACGTCTGCAAGTTTTTTGAACACCACCCTTATGTGAAACATTTTCTTCAGGTAGTTGTGCAGACTCAGTGGCGGTGCTGCATACTGCAGCTTTTGAACTGGGAACCTCACCAGCATCATGAGCTTGTGAACAGGACAGTGAACTAGAATTTCAGGATTCTAGGCTCTCCGAGGTGCATAAATCAGTTAAGTTTGCCTACTAATAAAATAGAGTAAACTTTCTTTTATGTCAGTCTGGAATGGAATGCTTGAAACATAGCTAAAGCTATGGTAACAGAGTGATGAAAGCTGCGGTTCCGTGGTCTCCAAACATGAAGAAGTTAACAGTAAAGTGTTTTGAAAATCAGGTGCACTTGAGAACTAGGACTTTATATATTTGAAGTTTTCCATTTTTTATCATGTTTCCCTCTTTCATTTTTACTACAGCTGCTTTAGGGAAAAAATAATTTTCTCATTAGATGATGTGCCTGTGTAATATTGCAGTCTCTTGAAATGTAATTCTAGTAACTTTTCTCATAACTAAAACTAATCCACTAACAAATAAAAGTATTTAAACTGTTCTTCTGTAATGTCCTGGGGACATTTAATGTCTTTTCTAGATAAATTCCAGTCAGTACAAAGCACAATAATGCGCTAGAGATGCCTCAGGAAAGGACAAAGTATGAAAGTTCTTACAATGGAGTTAGTTCATGCATAAACCTGCACTAAGTTTTAAATCAAGGTTTTCAAGGTCTGTGTTTAATTAAGATAAGTAAGTCAAAGCACTTTGCAATCAATTTAAAAGCATTTGCAGAAAATGATATCACTAATTTAGTTCAAAAGGGTTTATAGAGTAGGTAAGTGCCTAGATAAGGTTATAAGCTTTCTGTGATACTGATTTGAAAGTTGCAATTGCATTTGCTGACATTTTCTCAAGTTGCAAATTTTCTCTTATTGCAAGAATCTAGGCAAAAAGATCTTGAATTAAATTTTGAATAGTTATAATAGTGGCCTCTTGCTAACATAGTATTTTTCTTTCAGTTATTCCTTTAGCTTTATGTGGTCTACAGACTTGGAGATATAACAAAAATAACACTCCAATGTAATGATAGGCAGCAGTACAAATCAGTATAATCTTTAATCAGCAAGACAAGCAAATAGAAAGCTAATGCATACCACATACATAAAAAAGAACCATTGTCCTTTGATGCTTCCCTCCAGGTAGTTTCTTGTTTCATGTGGGCTGGTTGTTATCTAGCATTTTCTCCCTATTGTACCGATACCTATTATGCATATCTGTGTTTTATCTTTTTTTTTTTTTTTTCTTTCTAATCTTTCTTTAAATGCTGTAATCACTGTGAAGAAAAACAAGGAAAAAAGTAGCTATGATTCTTTACTAAAGTCTCATGCCTACCCAGAAGCAGAAATTAGCATCTGAGGTAGAAACTGCTCTGGGCAGGCCAGTTAGTTGAAAACACTTGAAGACGTAAGACGAATGCCTCTTGCCAAATCTGTCTTCATTCTGCTGCTTTTCATAGAATCATAGAATGGCTTCGGTTGGAAGGGACCTTAAAGATCATCCAGTTCCAACCCCCCTGCCATGGCCAGGGACATCTTCTGCTGGATCGGGTTGCTCAAAGCCTCAGCCAGCCTGGCCACAAACACCTCAGGGATGGGGCATCCACAACTTCTCTGGGCAACCTGTTCCAGTGCATCACCATCCTCAGAGTAAAAATATTTCTTCCTAATATTTAACCTGAATCTCCCTTCTTTCAGCTTAAAACTGTCCCCATTCCCCCTATGCCCGCCCTCCCTGATGAAGAGCCCCCTTCCCAGCTTTCCTGGAGGCCCCCTTAAAGTACTGGAAGGCTGCTATAAGGTCTTCCTGGAGTCTTCTGTTCCCTAGGCTAAACAACCCCAACTCTGTCAGCCTGTCCTCCTATGGGAGGTGCTCCAGCCCTCTGATGATCTTTGTGGCCTTCTCTGGACTCACTGTAACATAACCATGTCCTTCCTGTGCCGAGGACTCCAGCACTGAACGCAGTATTCCAGATGACATCTGTCAAGAGCAGAGTAGAGGGGTAGAATCCCCTCCCTCGCCCTGCTGGTCACGCTTCTGATGCAGCCCAGGATATGGTTGGCTTCCTGGGCTGCAAGCACACATTGCAAGCTCACGCTCAGCTTCTCAGCCACCAGTGCCCCAAAGTCCTTCTTTTCAGGGCTGCTCTCAATCCATTCTCCACTTAGCCGGTATTCATACTTGAGATTGTCCCAACCCGGGTGCAGGACCTTGCACTTGGCCGTTTTGAACTTCACTAGGTTCGCACAGGCCCACCTCTCAAGCCCATCAAGATCCCTGTGCATGGCATCCGTTTAAGTGAGGATGAGTGGAAAATTCTTCAGGAATTACTGTGATGTACTCATTGCTGTTGGTAATGACTGGTGCTTTTGAGCACTGTCTTAAGGATTTTAACTTAGGGGACAGGTTCCTGTCTACATGCTGGTGGTGAGATGCTACAAAGTTTGAGCCTAAGACTGTTGAGTGGCATCAAGAAAATGACATTTGGTTGATGGGAGTGAAATAGCATTATATTCCATGATATTTTTTCTATTTCTGTGGACTTAACTGGGATACACTTAGAAATGTGAATCTTCTGCAGTGGAAGACTAGGCTCTGCAGGTATGTGCAAACATCTCCCAAGTGTAACATCCTCCCTCAAACAAAACAGAAGTCAGTGGCATTATATGAATGATTAATGGTTTGAAGTTGTGTGGGATGCAAAGAAAATGGTATTTTCTCTTAGAAAGAGATAACATTGCTATCTCTCTGACAATAGGATTTTATTTGCACATTGGCATTAACTGTTTGTAAGATATCTTATGAGGGGATGGTTTCTCATTCTTGCTGAGAAGAGGGAGGACATAAACCACAGCTGAGCATCTTTGGCAGCTTTTTGCTCACTTTTTTTGTGTGTGGTGGTAACTGGGGATGTGTGCTTGCAGACTGTCTGCAGGGATCATGAAGGGCTTTCTGAGCCATCCACCTGATCCTCATTTTGCTGTCCTACTAGGGCTCAGATAGATATGGAATGGGTTAGAAGAGCCAGTGGCTGCCAGGTGTATAGCTTGAGATTAATATCAGCATAAAATGGGGGAACATTTGATGTCTTCTTTTTTTCTGAGGTCTATGTTTCAGAATACTTGCAGCCAGAAGTGGGTGATGCAGAACTTGTGTTTTTGTCATTGGAAAGCACCTGTGAAAGAAGGTCTCCATCCTTGAAAGATCTTGCGTGAGGAGAGACCAGCAATAACTGCTCATTTTTAAAAAATTGCATAGATTTGGGGTGCAGTTGTGCCACAAGAGAAGATGTTAAAGCCTGTTCATAAAAAATAACTGTACTTCTATAGTTCTGTTTGTGTAGTTGAAATGGTTATATTCCCTTTGTGTGCATACAGTGGAAACAGCAGAAAGATGCATTACACTTCTGTTAAAGGAAGCTATTTTGGTAGATGGGGAATTAAGTATTTCAGACTTTTGTTTTCTAATGAAATACTGGGGACAGATGGGAACCAACAACGTGTTATCATACAATTTATATATAAGAAAAAGATGACATTAAGACAACAGTAGAAATGAGCAGAGGTTTTATTATTTCATTTTAGAAATATGCACATCAGGAAGTATCTTGAATATCTTTTTTAACCAAAGTGAACAATGAAATCATATGTTAAGTGTACCAATCACCTTCAATACTGTTTCATTTGTTACTTGTTTATTGTTTAATAAAATATATCATACTGAAATTTAGCCTAGTTGCTTCACCAGTAATTCTACTACTCTTTGCTCTAGCTTTTTCAGATATTTCAGATATTGTGATAAAATCAGTAACCTGAAAACAGGTAAAGAAAAAGATAAAATCACTCTTACATCTCAAATAACAGAAGTGAGTATCTGTCATTTCAAGCCAGCATCTTCATGCGAACATCTTGTTTTACACTGTACCTTAAAACAACAGATTCTATAGTAAGGATCTTCCTTGGCTAATGAAAGATCTTCCTAGTGTAACTAGGAAGACTATTTTGCTCTTTTAAGTTTTAGTCAAGTTTTTTGACTGAGTTGTATGTATTACTGAGTGTCTTCATTGTGAGACATATAGTCCAAGCCTCCTTGCTGCTTCAGAAATTCTGGGCCCCTTTTTATTAGGGAAAGGGTAAAAGTTCAGTTTGTTGCAGGTTGGCGTGCATTTTGTAGGAGAAATATGTTGATGTGTCCAAACTGCTGAAGTGTCTGATTTCACAGAAGGCTTTTGGCAGGTGCTTGAAATGTTGCTGCCATTCTCTTTGCTGAAGCTGTTCAATGTGTTTGAACTTCCCATTTGGCTGAGTGCAGATAGTTCACTTGCTTCTTCTAATTCCTTGTGTTGCAAGGTACTGTTTCCCTTTGAAATCAGTCTCTGATTGTCAAAACTGCATGGTCTGTTCTTACAGTGGGAAAGATCTCGGGGAACTCCTTGACAAGGGGCTTGCACCAGGCGGTGAATTCCCAGGTGTGCACGCCATGGGGAACTGTCTTGTACGTTGCCGTCGCTGGTCATCTCCAGTGTAACCTTTCTGACAGGGGCGTGTTCTGTAAATGACTTTGATCTTCCAACTTTTTTGTTAATTAAAACAGCATTGACCATTGATTCTGGGAGAATAGATTCATGCTCACCTACAAGAGAAATGGATATATGCACATGACTACGGTGGCAAAAGCTAAGGGTCTGATTTCTGTGGCATAAACTCAACGGAAGTGCTTTAACAGATGAGTTCATCTGTACTCTTTCCATCTGTGGCTGAGCATAATGCAATTCCTTTTGATGCCAGATTGTGGAGCAGAATTATTTCATGCTCAGTTTTGCAGTTCTAAGGACATAAATGGTACTCTAGGATTTGTCAACTGAAAATGGAGACTTATCAAGTCAATATTAATCTAAGTCGTACTGTAAGACTCATTAAAAACAGAGATTGAAAATTGACTTTCAGTAATTAATTGCCTACAAGGAAAAATTATTAAGGTGAGCAGGCAGTTGTTCTGTTTGTTGCCAGGTGATCTGATTTGACAGACAATAACTGTTCTGTTTGATAATATTGGAAGTTCACATTCACAATTTAAAAATACTGTGACCGCCTCTAGATAATAGAAATTGTGAAATTCTTTCTTTTTCTTGATAAGGGACCATTACTATAGAGGCTTGTATTTCAGTATTTTACTACAATTTTGCTGTCATATTTAATATGTACATTGAAAAGTAAATAGCTTGTCACACTAGTGTTGAATTGTTGCTTAGGGGAAAAATCTGCTTGCTCCATAAATGGTATAGAGTAGCTGTAGCAGCGGGAGAGAATGTGGTCTCTTCTTTTTTTTAATGTCATCTCTATAGCATAGTGTCTAAAGCATATGAAAGTTACTGTTAGAAATGTGAAAGATATTAGGGATAGAAATGCTAATGCTACTTTAATTACATGTTGCAGCCATCAAATTACTGAACGAGACTGGCTTTCTGTGCCTTGAAAATGAATAGAAACTGAACCATTACACTAAAGATAAACAGTGCTGTTGACATTGCAAGTACTAATGAAATATCCTTCAGTTAGTATAGAGTTTAAAGTAGGAATTATGCAGAATGCCGACCTTATTTACAAGGTTGAGTTATATGAGCTGTGTCTTGTTTCAGTATGAGTTGTGAAGCATATTAAAGTGAAAAAAGTGCATGTGTAAAAGTGCTGATTATATCCTGAGACAGAACATCTGAATAGCCATTTTGAAAGAATTTTAAGCCTGAATTTGAAATGAAGCTAGTTCAAACAGGATGCTGCCATAAAAATCCAACAGCTCCCCCCGCCCCCTTTATAACTGTCTTTCATGCCATCTTTAGAAGAAAGTATATGAAGATGTCAGACCCAGTTGATTCACTGGCAATAAATGAACCTGTACAACAGGGCTTTGGCTAAGGAGGGGGCTTTCACTGCTCTCTTCAACTCCCACTGCTAAAGCACCAGCGTAATATCATGGTATTTTTTCTGCTCTCTTAGTTGATCTGATGAGAGCTGCTTTGCAGCATGGCTCTGGGAGTTAAAACTATGCCAGCCCACATCTTCCACTCTCCTGCAGTGTTACCAGGAGAAAGGAGACTGAAGCACAGGCAGAGCTTAGGGAAATAGATGTGTTTGTCCATCTGTCTATACAGTGAAGTATGCTAACAAAATTTCCTAGCGTGAAACCATTCACAGAGATAAGAACACACAGTTCTCTATCACGGAACAGTGAGAATCAAAGTTGTGTCTGGACTTTATCCAAGAAATAAAGGTGAGCTAGGGTAGCTGCAAAAAGTCCACTTGCAAAGGAGATCCCTGTGCATTCTGCAGAACAGCACCATATAGCACCAAGCTACAAAAATTACTGCTGCTTCTGCATACGTGAGAGAAAAAGCAATAGAAAGGAGCTGAGAGGCTCCGAGGGGATGCAACCTTGCACATTCTTGTGGATGTAATTGCACTCTTGGCTGGACTGGCATTGAAAGGGAACATCAGGTTTTATCCTGAACCTTATGAACTGGTCATCAGAAGAATTATGATCTGGCTTGAGTTGATCAGAGAGTTCGAAGTAACTCATCTAGTCCAGTGTTCATAGTATGGACTGGTTTTGAGTTCAGGTTTGAGAAATAGCCTCTGACAGAAATATGAGTGTCCTGAACCACTTCAACACAGTGTGTTGAATTAGCACAGATTCAGCACTCAAAACTTCTAAAGAAAGCTTTATTAGACAGATCATTTATTGGTTTCTTCCTTTTTTAATAAATTGTACATCATAACTGTGTTCCAGGGTTGTTTACTATTTGGCCTTTTTCATATGCTGTCATTATAGAGAGATACTTCTTAGGTCCTGGAGTCGCAAAAGTTAAACTTATTTCGAGTTACCTTGGGAAATACTTGGAAGAGTTTTCTGCAGGCAGAGCCTCAGTGTTTATTCTGTTGGGCCTGCATGTGCTGAATGCTCCCATTTAATTCCTAAAGTAAATGCTGTCTGTCAGCTTCTTAGTCACTAAATAATGAAGACACTGCTGTATTATCCTCTAACTGGCAACTTTCAAATCTTGTCATACTCTTTGTTCTCAAATAATCAGGAACAGGCAGAAGCACAAATGTGTCTGTGTGTATTGGGGAAGGAATCGAAGAAAGTTGTTTTCAGGTGGCTTCTCAGTTAATAACCTACCAATGAAAAATGTTAGAGAATCTTAAGTTCTGTTTGAAAGTCCTCAATTTAATGACTCTGGAGAACGAGTAAGTGACATATAAAGCTAAAATTCCTCAAAGAAGCTTGGAGTTACCATTACAGCTGTGGTGCAATAAACCTGAAATGCTCAAAATCCTTGTGGTACCATGGAAGGACAGCTGGTCTTGTCTGGCAGAAACCATTTAGGGTTTTACTAGTTAGAATAAAGACCTTTGGCACAGATTTTTTAAGATCGTGAGGAACTGAAGGTGCTCTCTTTCCATGAGGTTCCAATATCATGAGGTTTTTGTGTCTGGCCTCTGAGATTTGTGTGTACGTGTGAGGTTGTGGTAGTGCTACCATTGTTGTCTCCTTCCCAGCCCTCTAGGTAGAGAAACGATTTGCTGCCAGTACAAAACACTGACACATACGTAGGCTACCTTTTGCTACTAGCTGGAATTTCTGGACAGTTTAAGCCTCTAATTTAAGGAGCGAAGGGCAGCAGGCTCTCCCGATATGGCAGTGGTCATTTCTGCTTGACATGCTCTTGAAAACTGATGCATATACCAGGTTCAAAGTGCTGAGCCATGTAATACATTTTCCCAGCTTCCAAACCATAGGGAAGTATAAAGATCAACTTACACGACATTAAGAACTCAGCATAACAAAAAAACCCTTCAGCTGCATCTAAGAGTAACATTAATCCTTTCCATACAGGTTGTTTAAAGCTGGAATTTCATTGCAGTAGTTATGTGGTTTTGTGAATGTTTTTGGTTGTGTGTATGTATATGAAAATATTTGTACATGAACTTCCAGCCCTCCTAAATTTTAAACATCCCAGAAAATGTTCAGCTCTGCTTTCTTCTGTCTTTTCTTTAATCTTTAAATGGTGTTCTTGCAAGAAAATGTGCTCTGATTACATTCATTACATCTGAAGCATCATTTGAATTTAATCTGAATACAGCCTCCTGCTTCCTTCTTTAGCCAACTTACAGTTTTGCTATAGCTGATTAGATGGGCTGTTTTGCCTTCAAATTAGTTGTCTTTCATACCTGATAAAATAAACTTGTATATCTATATATGTTTTTTTCCTGCCTCAGAGGTTTAACATTTTTAACATAAGACTTCTAGACATTTGGCTGAAAGAATATTGAAGAAGCGAATCTGCTGAATAGTTCATAATTATGTGTGTTTTCAGTTGTTCTGGTGACAGTTCAACACAGCCAAAATCTAGAAATGCTGAAAAATATAGAGGAAAATGTAAAGAATGAAATAACCTAAGTTCTGCATTTGTTGAGCTAAATACTAATATAGGAGGTGATGAAGCACATTTTTCATATTGCAATTCACTTCAAAAGATAACTTCATTAATTGACTTAGTATTCTCAAAAATTTTTTAACTCAGAACATAAATGAAAATATATGAGTGTAATATTGTAAGAAATAGTTTAACAAAAAAAAATATTTTGAAGTTTCTTACATAAAATCTGTCTAACAGCAGATAGATGTGATATGTATTGCTTGTCTTTCTGTTTATGGACTTTCTAAGCGATATACAGTAAAATTATTTTCAAAGAGGACCTCTTGTTCAGAACTTGTATCTTAGTTACCCACTATGACTCTTAGTATAAGTTATTTTTAAGAACCCCCCAGATTGTGCTAGTCACTTGATATTTGCTATTGTTACCTGTAGTGTTGTAGAACACATTTCTTTACACAGATACAGATGAAAGCAAAAGAAAGACAGAAGACCCAGAGTTGCTTCTTCTGCTGGAAGCATTCAAGAGAGCAGAAATGTTACAGAATACATGGCACAAATACACTTATGACAGACATGAAGTACGTGGCTCCTGTAAGATTTACCATTTATGTTTAGAATTTCACTTTACTGACATAAAACCTGTAAAACTTATCTCAAATATGTAATGGCTTCAAATTCATGCTGATGTTTCACTGCCATGAAGCTAATTGATATAAACATAAGACCACCTTTCAGTGAAATGAATAAAACCCCAACATGACAGAAAAGGAATTAATTCTGTACCTCTCCTGAAGCTCAATATAAAAACTTAGTCAAGATTTAAAGCAATAGTCTTTACATCTACATTTGCACTGTTTCCCATAAATATAATCATACCTGTTTTAAATACAATAATGTGTGATTGAAGTTTTTGCTTCTGTTTTCTATGGTCATACTGCTCCTCAAGTAAGCTAACATCCATCTTGGTTGGCTGCTTATCGCGATCTGAAGCCTGTTGCTCTGAGGTATGAGTCACTATAAAAATACCAGTCATGTATTTGTAAGCCTTCACCATCTGTTCCAACAAGGAAGAAAAAGTCATGCAGAAGCAGGACGTTTTCTTCATTGTGCTGGAAAAAACCCAAATCATCTATGAAGCATCTGAAATCTTCCTAAATGAGGGAAGTAACTTTCTTCCAACTATGGTGGCTTCTTTCAGAAGCTGCGTGGTCTGCTCTGAAGTTGATTTCAGTGAGCTCGTTTTCATGCAGTGTGTCAGGAGCTGCTGCATACAGAGTTCATAACTATAACTGGATAGTTGGATTTAATGTTGACTTAAGGTTGAGAGCTTTGCCAAAAAAAACAGTGAAATACAAAACCTCATTGAACACAGTCAGGTGCACAAAGGGCTGAGTAATACAGGTTTATGTAGTAATGTTAATTCTTAAAGGGACACTGTCACGGTGACCTGCCCGAGACAGTAGTTACATCAGGGAAATAGTTCTTTGGGTTTCTTTCCATGTATTTTGCAACTTTTCCCCTCCACTCTCCCTTCCTTAACTTGCATCCAGTTTCATTCTTGCTGCCTGTTCTTGGAGCAGTAGGGTAGGAAGGGAGGATAAAAAACCTTAATTTTGTGCTTATTGCTCCCTTTTAAGAATGGTTTAAAAGTATTCAGGCCTGGGTGCAGAGTCAAAACGGTATGTGCCCACAGCACTTGGAATTTGGAGGCTAGAGATAGGAATGCTTCTGAGTCATTCAGTTTTTTCTGCCTTTATATAAATTGAAATAAACTATAGAAGTAATTTCCTTACTGAGAGCTGAACAAACTCTTGAAATGCATGGTATGTCCTATTTTAAAATTTACCATGCATGTTATAGTATTTTCTAATCATGAGGCAAAGATAAAATACATGGCTTTTGATTGTATTGAATAAAGTACAAGACACTGCCTGACTGTGAACTGCAAGTTTCTCTTCCTGAAATAGGTCTATGTGATACTGTTGCAAGGGCCCAAGAGAGTAATGTGAAAAAATAGTGCAGCTAAAGGGCAGTTTTAATATAATTGTGCATCTGCTAGGTTCCTTGCAGTGAAAAAAACTGCATAAAAACATTTCAAAAGGGCAGTGTGTGGAAAGAATGCTGGTGTGACATATTTTTCCAATTACTAGCGGAAATTTTGTGATGATATACACCATAAATGATTTAGTGATTCAGGCTCAAATTCTTCAGATCTTGGGAATTCCTTTGGAAGTTGTGCATACACAGGTGACAAGACTCTAGTTATGCAATGCACAGAGTTTTGATAAGGCTCAGCAGGCTCATGTCTGTAAGTTTGCTGTAATTCACTTATTAGTAATTGCTTATGCCTTCCCAGTAGAATAGAATGGTTTGGGTTGGAAGAGACTTAAAGATCATCCTGCTCCGACCCCTCTGCCACAGGCAGGGACACCTTCCACTCGATCAGGTTGCTCAAAGCCTCATCCAACCTGGCTTTGAACACCTCCAGGGATGGGGCATCCATGACTTCTCTGGGCAACCTGTGCCAGTGCCTCAGCACCCTTACAGCAAAGAATTTCTTCCTAATATCTAAACTATCTCCCCTCTTTCAGTTTAAAACCATTTTACCTCCTGTCCTATCACTGCACTTCCTGATAAAGAACCCCTCACCAGCTTTTCTGTAGGCCCCTTTAAGTACTGGAAGGCTGCTATAAGTTATCCCTGAAGCCTTTTCTTTTCCAGCCTGAACAAGCTCAGCTGTCTCGGCCTGTAATAGGCTTGTGTCTTGCAAGCAATTTCACCTTCCTCAACAGCAGTCTTTTTCTGCCTTAGCCAGGAAAAGAACAGTAAACATGAGACTTTGTCAACAGCCACTATAGATACTCTTCAAGTTAGCTTCTCTCTTAACCCTGGAAAAAGCACGTGGCATGTTAGAGTTGCTCTGATGTGCTGTGGCTTTGGCAGATCTCCTTTGATATTAAGCCCTTCACAGTGACAAACACCTCGTGCTCTGCAGAAAGGAGTACCTCAAGTGCCTTGTTTGTTCAGTGTTCTGGGTTGTTGGCACATGCAGTCCTCCTTCGGGCCTTCAGGCAGTTGGCTTATACGTTGGGGCAGGAGATTTAATTAACTTCATTACAGTTTGAGCTGGCATTCAATACAAACATTATTAATGGTCATAAAAGTTACCCAACCTTTTTAAAATTCCAGTCACACTGTTTGGCTCCCCTGACCTCCTGTGAAAGTGACTTGCACAACCTGACAACGTGTTGCAGAATTACCATGATAGTATCCTTGAACATGAAATTCAGGCTTTGTCTTAAAAGATCTACACTTAACTTCTCATTAGAAGAGCATTTGAAGTATAATGAGTTTGTATCTGATCAGAAATGATTATTAATTATTTCATAGAATCATAGAGTAGTTTGGGTTGGAACGGACCTTAAAGATCATCTAGTTCCAACCCCCCTGCCATGAGCAGGGACATCCCACTAGATCGGGCTGCCCAAGGCCCCATCCAACCTGGCCTTGAACACCTCCAGGGATGGAGCAGCCACAACTTCCCTGGGAAACCTGTTCCAGTATCTCACCACTCTCATAGTTTTCTTTTTCCTTATGTCTAGTCTAAATCTGCTCCTCCCCAGTTTATTCCCATTCTCCCTTGTCCTATCACTACAAGCCTTTGTAAACAGTCCCTCCCCAGCTTTCTTGTAGCCCCTTTCAGGTACTGGAAGGTCACTATAAGATCTCCTCTTAGCCTTCTCTTCTCCAGGCTGAACAAGCCCAACTCTCTCAGCCTGTCCTCGTATGGGAGGTGCTCCAGCCCTCTGATAGTCTTCGTAACCCCCCCTCTGGACTCATTCCAGCAATTCCATATCCTTCTTACATTGAGGATTCCAGAACTGGACAGTGTTCCAGATGAGGTCTCACAAGAGAGGAATAGAGGTGCAGAATACCCTCCTTTGCCCTGCTGGTCGGCCACACTTCTTTTGATGCAGCCCAAGATATGGTTGGCCTTCTGGGCTATGAGTGCACATTGCTGGCTCATATCAAGCTTTTCATCAACCAGCACCCCCAAGTACCTTCTCCCATCCACTCCCCCATCCTGTACTGAAATTGGGGATTGCCCCTGGCCCTTACACTTGGCCTTGTTGAACCTCATAAGGTTCTCACAGGCCCACTTCTCCAGCCTGTCCATGTCCCTCTGCATGGCATCCTGTCCTTCTGGTGTGGCAACTGCACCACTCAGCTTGGTGTCATCTGCAAACTTCCTGAAGGTGCACTCAATCATGTGAAGATGTTAAATAGCACTGGTCCCAGTACGGACCCCTGAGGGACACCACTCGTCATGGATCTCCATCTGGACTTTGAGCCATTGACCGCTACTCTCTGAATACGACCATCCAAACAGTTTATTATCCACCTTACCGTCCACCCATCAAATCTATATATCTCCAATTTAGAAAGAAAGATGTTGTGGGGGACTGTGTCAGAAGTCCAGATAGATCACATCTCATGCCATTCCCTCTGGATCATGGGACAGCCATCACAGTCATGCAAATGTGTTATATAAGGCACTCTCTTCCCAAAGAGTGTGGATGAGCAGCAAAACCAAAAACTGGGAGAAGAAGCCAGATGCCCAGTGAAATGAAGGAAGTGAGTCCAGGTGGTAGAACAGATCTCTAGTACCAGCAGCAGGATTAGATTTTGTTTTGCTGCACCAATGTCATATATATTGCTTTTTATTTCCTTTTCAGGGAAGAGTTCTTAACAGGAAATCTTGATTCAGTCTCAAGGGGTGTGTTTATATATGTTTGTATATATATATATGTGTTTGTGTGTGTATACTTTGCTAGCAGGGCATAGTATGGTCTGTGTATATGTATGTATGTAATTTGCAACCAGCATATGTTTAATAAAACGAGTTCTGGGCCTAATGTACACGGTATCACAGAGTATGTAGGGTCATGTGTGGTTTTGATGTATAGTGAGCTGATGTAACTAATCCCTATGCCACTGAGATAAACCTGAAAAAGGATTACCCATGGGTTCTGTTCTTATACCATAGTGAAACCACTTCCTTTTTACCCCTAGCTTCTTTAGCTCTTAATACTAAAACTCCCTAAACCTTAACATTTTCTTCTTGTCATATATACACACAAAATTATGACTTCTGTTTCAAATCAGCCAATTGTTCAGTCTTTAGATTGAGTTACTTGGACCTGCGGAGCACTGTATGCTTTTCAAATACGCAGCAGGTGGCACTATTGGAGTGGAATGACTACGTTTGCCTTAGTCTTAAATGTTAGAGGCCCCCATTTGGCCTGTAGGTTGCTGAGGAATGTAAGCAGTCAAGCCATTTCCTAGCCCTGGCACGCATATTTCCTAACAGTACTATAGGTTTTGCAAATTTATGGCCATGATTAGGTTTCTGTAAAAAGCTGTCTTTCTTTAATTGAACAAACTCCTGCAAAGAAACGTCGTCTGTGAGCGATTTTTGTTTGATTATCCTCTGAAGAGCCATATTTCCCTTAAGTCTGTTCTTCCATCACACAATGGAAGCAATTCTTCATTTCCTTGAGGCAAAAAAAAATAAAAAATTGAGAACACTTCATAATCAAAAGCAATGGCTTTTAGCACTTGAAGTAGATGTTTACTGCCCTTGACCTTGGTTGTGAAATCTCATTTAAAAAGATGCAACTAATTTTATCTCATACTAATTAATTTGTGAGTAGTAAATTAGTTTTTTATTAAAAAAATTGTTTGGAGGACCTTATAGGAATAATTGTTGATTTAAAGATAATTAAAAATGCTCATAATGGTTAACTGACTGAATGCACTTTCTGTAACACTGGATTTTACTGCACACCTGGGACCAGAGGTATCAATGATTATTCATGTTGTTCACGTGCAGAATTATAGACATGGCCAACACTATTCATGCAGGTTACAAAGAGAGAATACAAATATCTGTAGATTTTAACTGATACTGAGAAGGAAAATCAAAGTTACTGTGATGATCCCCTTTCTTTAGCTTTCTATAGTGTTTTTTTAAAATTTAAATGTCATCTTGAATTGTAATAAAGTGATTATTTTATGGTTGTAAAATGTAATAACAAAAAGAAAAGTAGAAACATGATGACTGCTCTTATTTGGGTTCCAGACAGTATAAGTAGAATCAATAGTAATTGTTTACTTTTTAATGAGATTTTTGATAAATGCATATATATCTCTGTTATTTGAAAGTGCAACCTTAGGATCTGCCATACTTAGGGACTGGTTAAATAGTTTGAGCACAGGACTTTCAGGTAATGCAAGACTGTTTTTTGGTGCTGTGTGCATGTCCATGCTAATGGGATGAAGGAACCTAAGATGTAAGTTTTCAGTATGATCTCAAGATTTTTCTTCTGATCTGACCTTTCATGTGCTTTCAGACATAAAGCGATCAAGCGTGTCAAAGGGAGGGTGGCCCAGCTGTCCCTCAAAGTCCCTCTGAAGGTTTAGTGAACTTGGGTCATATACATTCCTTCACGTTTCCTCAATAGTATTGTATTTTCCCCTTTCATGTGGGGTCTTCATGTAAATATAATTACATTGTCTGTGTGTGTAGGTATAATATACATCAGTATATCTGTATATCAAAAATTAATCAGGAATGTTATTTTTCTAGCTGGTCCCAGAAGGTTGCCTGGTTAGTACAGGCTGTCAAAAGGCTTCAAATCATAGAATCACTAGGTTGGAAAAGACCTCTTAGATCATTGAGTCCAACCATTCCTATCTGCCACTAAAGCATGTCCTTGAGTACGTTGTCTGCCTGTCTTTTAAATACCTCCAGGGATGGTGACTCAACCCCCTCCCCGGGCAGCCTCTGCCAGTGCCTGATGACCCCTTTCTGTGGAATTTTTTTTCCTGATATCCAGTCTGAACCTCCCCTGATGCAGCTTGAGGGCATTCCCTGTTGTCCTGTCCCCTTTCACTTGGGAGAAGAGGCCAGAGCTTGCCTCTCTACAACCTCCTTTCAGGTAGTTGTAGAGAGTGATAAGACCTCCCCTCAGCCTCCTTTTCTCCAGGCAAAACAACCCCAGTTCCCTCAGCTGCTCCTCGTAAGACTTGTTCTCTTAAGAGAAACGTGTCTTACCACATTTCTATTCCTTAGATCTCTGAGGTTCCTAGTTGACTGAATCCAGTACCACTGATCCAGCCCTAGTGACTGCAAGGGGAATTGCAAAACACTTGTGCCCAGGATGAGGCAGAAGCTGTAGGAAGCTCCAAATTGCTCCAGTGGTGAGCTCTGGCATTTCTGATCCTATGCTCTCCCTGGGTGCCTGTGAAGGCTTAAATCAAGGACACCAAGTTAGCACTGAGTATTTAATACCAATCATGCTGTGCTTCACCTTTAATACTTGCATAGTTGGCTTTGCATGTGTTGAGGACGTGGTGCTATCCAGTTCCCTTTTTAGAGTAATGTTCTCTTTTTTTGTTTTGGGGATGGTAAATGCTGTCACACTGAAATCACATGGCTTATCTAAGTCAAACTGAATTGTGCTGGTTGTGAGGAGTTAAACACAGTGGATATTTTGCATGTGTTTTTTGTGTCTGGCATAGGCACTGTTTAAAACCTGCTACTCTTGTCTTGACTCAGTGCTGAGCATTAAGAAACCTTCCCTGGACTGTAACTTGATGTGGAAAATAAACTAGATTGCTGAAATTTGCTCTGTTAGAGGGCTCCTCAGTCTGTTAGTTGACTGCATTATTACTCCCTTTGTGTAAACAATCAGCATCCAACACTTAGGGTCACGAGTTGTTGTTCATTTTGTAGTTCTGCCTCCCTTGCTCATGGAGAACTTCTGAGATTCCCTTTTGGAAGTGACAGTGTGCAGAGGCAAGCCTAAGAAGAAAGTGAAGCTATTTACCAGGCGGAGATTTTAAACAAATGACCACTGACATCTTTCTTTACCATTTCCCTTGCTTCCTTCTTAGTTCTAGGTTTCTTAAATTAGTGTGACAAACAATATGGTTAGGTTTACACCATTATGACCTCAGAAAATTGTTGAGGAGAAGAGGATGAGAGGAAACTGAATGGCCTTCGTGGATAGACTTCTTCAGGAAATTTTGGAAATTCAGTGGTGATTCCTTGATCATACAGATGTTTTAAATTTCAGTTACTGATAAGCAGCATTCCCATTTCTGGTACTGCTACGTTAATATTTTTTTCTATACCAGCTGCTTCTCCAACTGTTTCCTATCCATAGAGTTATGATAGCTACAGCTCTGGGAGATGAGAGCAGCCTATTTTCAGTCATTCTCCCAACAGACATAACATGCATATTGGAACTCTGGGAGAATTTCAAGCAGGGTCTAAAGTGAATCGGATAAGCTATGTAAATTTTCTGCCTTGATTTTTCCACCTGTAAACTTACATGATTTTGATTCATTCTTGAATGCAAAATGATTTTTTGATCCTTGCAGGATGGTACTGAAAAGGGCAAGGCTCGGCCCTTATTAGTTTCCATATCAGGCATTGTTTGAGTAGGAATGAGTTTATCTTTGATTGGTTTTAATCAATAAAATGTACTTATCTGTAAGTGGAGTTTGATAAGAATCAAATACAGCATGAAAGAACTTGTTAATCTGTTGTTAATGAAAAGTTTTATCTGCATGACAACATCTTGCTTCTGAGATATTTGCTTTTGAGCATAAGGACACAAACCACTTCAGTATTCATCTTCAAGGAAATCTGCTGGGTGTATAAGTTAACTTTAGTAAGTCTTGCAAATGGTTCTAGTTAAGATAGTCCTCCAAAGAGAATGTTTAAATGCTATTACTATTGTAAGAATGAATATGGACTTGAAATCTGTGGATTTCAAATCAGGGGAGGAAAGTATTCTAAAAATAATTTGCTATTCAGAAACATCCTTCACTTCCATGCAGAGATCTCATGAGGAATTTTGTACTGCACTTCATAATCACTAGTAGCCTAATTGAGTCAATGAAATTACATCTGTACAACTAGAGTATGTAAAACCAGATACAATTCCACAGTGCCTGATTCAGTACCCACTGAAGCCAACATGTGTTCTGTTGAATTTGATATAAATTAAATTGGAGGGTTTTATGTACATGATTAAATAAAAACTGCAAAATGACCAATACCTATGAAACTGACAGTATAATTGAGATTGTGTAGTTGAGCCATCATTTAAATTCTTTTCTGGTACCCATTGTTCATGTGCACGTCTATGGTTTTTATAAGGAATCTTGCACTCACTCTTCATGTCTCTGTAAGCTGGTTAAGGGACTTTTAATATGCACATGTTAAGAATATTCCACAAACCTATTGGCTTGTGGAACAATTACTATACCTAAATAAACTATGTCTTCAGTCTCCATCTAACAACTGTGGTTTGGGCTTCCTCCTGAGGAGCTCAGGCATAGGGCATGGATAGTCTGGATCTTTACATGTTCTGTCATTCATTCACAGTACAGTCAGTAAAATTACAGGGGATAATAGCCACCTCAATTCATTGCTTTTAAACATCAAGTACTTGTTCTTAGAGTTAATGATAAGACCCTCCACAGCATTTAGAGGTATGGACAAACACAATGGCTACTAGAAAATTGTGTACAAAAGTAACTTCAGCAAATAAGTGCATATTTGGGGAAGGAAAATATTTTTGGTCTCATAATGTCATCTCTATAAAAAGAACATCAACTTCATCTTTTAATTTAACATACTGTGGTTATTCAATATTATCAGTACCTGGTTAAACATTGCTGGAGATTTTGTGATAACAGAGTACTTGCAAGGGTAAGTAGAAAGGGAATGACCTTTAGAGCATTGTCGTTGTTCAGATATCCTTCTAGTAGGCAGGTCTGGTGCTGAAGCTGAGATTTTTTTTTTAATGTGCTGTGTTAATGTGCTATTGTTGTGTTACTTGGAGCTTAACATTGTAAACATCTCCCACCTAATTAGCAGCATTGCACCAGACTGTCAGGTTAGCTGGCAAATAGGTTGGTATTTATCTGACCCAGCTTACTATTTTTAATGTTTCTCTGGCTAATTAAAGACCCCCTAGACTTCTTGTTGGGAAAGAATTATAGTGCCAGCAGAGCTAACAATGCTATGTATAACATGGGCTGCCATGGTTGTGTTGCATGTGCATAACTGATGTCTGTATGTGCAGTAACTCTTACCTGCCCCATTGTTTCTGCTATGCTAACCTATGCTGATGTATGAATGTGAAAATACCCGCAACATATGGCTGCCTTGCTACTCAAAATAACTGGTTAGATGGCCAAAATCTACTGCTGGGAGCAAAAGGATTGGTAGCTTTCTAGTTGCCCATGGACTTCTGTTAATTCCTGTGAAGGTGTGAGTACTTCCACATTCCATTAAATTATATAGTTAGTATAAATCAGGATAGCTGGACTGCTGTCAATATAGTAATCCTCGTTGATATCAGAGGTCTATCTGTTCTCTCGCTAAGCACGTCTAAGATGATGTGATGGTAATGCAGCGTGGTAGTTAAGACTCTCACGGGTATCGAAGGAAATCACCTGTGTAAAGCTGAAGAATGCAGTTAAATCTAATTTTATGTCAGGGCGTAGCTGAGATCAGAGGCAGATGTTGATACTCAAAGTGAGAATAAATGTGAAACATCTCAGTATGAAGGAATATGGAAAACAGATAATAGAATTTATGTTTTGCAATGAATTGAAATGAATGTGCAGCTGAAGGTAACTTGACAGCAGGGGATGAATACAAAGCATTAATTGGCACACTAGTTATAACTTACCAAAACAGCTGAGGGCCTAGCAGAACATGGAAGCATTGCTTCTCCATCAGGTCAGAAACTAGTCAATAGGAAAGGGGGAATAAATTTGCTTTTCCCTTTACCCTGCTGTTTGTGTCTTGAGTGATTAATCTGTGCTCTGCCTCAAGCTGTTAATCTGCAGTGGTGACATTTCAATTATAAACGGCATTTTGTCCATCCCCTCTGGAAATTCTGGATTTGTCAGTGCTAAAACATCACTACTACATGAATGCAACTTCACTGATAACTGCTCAGCTAAACCTTGCTTGCTTTCAAGAAACAATTTTACAGGCTATGGTTGTATCTGCCAGCATGAAATTTGGTGCAGAAAGCACAGCAGCAATGCATATTTTCCATACACAAACAACTAAACTTGAGAGAGCACTGCCTTGATGGAAAATGGGCGACAGAGTGACTGGGTAAGGCAATGATACTCAAAACTTCCCTGTTTTCTCTAGAAAAACATGAAAAGTAAAATCAGTAATGTTAACATTCCCATTCTGTCCTTGAATGGATTGTCCTATGCCATTGTCTTGCTGCTAATCTGAGGAGATCTGATAACATGGGGGTGGTTTATTCCAGTTGCAGTAACTTCTCCGTGCTATTTAAAGCAAAATATTTCTTGCAGCAGTGTGACCATGGACTATTCTCCCAGTCTCACTGCTGAAGAATAGTGGATTCTTACATACTTATAAGATTGCTTTACTTATTTATAAACTGTTGCTTCCTTTCTACTAACCAATACCTCCTTTAAAAAGAAATAAATAAATAAAACAAATCCACAAATGTCTCTTTCTCTAAAGTCATTTATCATTCTTATGGCTTTCTTCAGAACTGCCTTCAGTTTCTCTTTATTTCTGTGAGTTGTTTTACTTCGGAAACTGCAGCATTTTGAACCTCAGTCTCCATATCTGGTACTTGTTTACAGGGCAAGCCTCCCCTCTCTGGCTCACCAGCCACATTCCACGGTAAGGGAAAAGCAGCCTCTACATGTTATTTGATCGTTTGTTTGTGTTGGTTAGAGTTACACTAAGGACACAGTTCTTGGTAAGGTTTTAAAACCTTTATTTCTTTCACAGTCTCTTGGGTCAGCGAGACCTTTGCTCAGGACAGATCCATCCAGCCTGAGCTCCTCAGGGGCAGGGAAATTCCATCGCTGCCTGGTGACCATCTGATTTAAAGATGACAAACTACAAACTGGGTGACAATTCTACATACCTTTATTTTTAAATGGACTGGCACTTCCACATATTTCATTGGGATGTTTCATGACTGCGAACTATTCAGACAAATCTGCAGGATTAGGCTCTAAAAGGCAGATCAACAATACAACATTTGAAGGGATTCCCACATTACAAATATTTTTTAGACAAATTTAGTTTAAACCGTCTAACTTAAAGGTTCTGTTATCATATCTCTAATACAGGTACTCCCAATAAAGAATATTCAAAGTTGATATGATAAAGTAAGTTTGGTTTAAAAATCAGTATATCGCAATGTTCATTTACATTACAGGTTGAGAGTCTTCAGGATTAATGTTTTAAAGGTTTTACTTTGCAAAAATAACTTGAAATCTTAAAAGTATAAACCTAGGGGAGTTCGGGCTTTGAGAAATTGCTGGGAACATATAAATGTATTTAAAAAGCTCAGTATATGACAACATTTAGTAATATTTTATAGTCTACAGGGCATTTCAAATTAAGTATTTGTACCCTTAAAACAGTTTAAGATCCTTGGCATGCAAAACCTATCTGACTTCATTAAGGCTCTTCTGAGATATTGCCTTGATTGCAGACTGAAGGCATTTTCAGATGAGCCTTCTTTTGATTAACCAATTCCACTTTGCTGTTACATGCCATCACAGGTAATGCAAAATCTGAAAGCCTCACCAAACCCTCTCAGCTGAAAAAAACAACTGAAGAAAACAAAAACTTCAGCCAAAGTAACAATTCTGCATGTTTTTAGAATTATCACATCATAGAATCATTAAGATTGGAAAAGACCTCCAAGATCATCATGTCCAACCATATTTTACGGAATACTGTGTCTGTTTATGCAAACTGGAGTGTAATACCACAATGGGACTGGTACATACTAATAAAATATTACAATTCTGTGAATTCCTTTGGGCTGAGGTTTGGAGCTGCTCCTTTTCTGTTGCTGCACAGCTCCTGCAGTGCTTTCCCACCAACCTTGGCACTCTCGGCTTAAGGATCCCCAGGAATTAGCACTCAGTTACTGGTGTTTAGTCCTGGCACAGAATCATGGAATTGTTAAGTTTGAAAAGACCTGTAAGATCATAAAATCCAACCTTCAGCCCAACACCACTGTGCTTATTAAACCATCTCCCAAAGTACCACATCTACATGCTTTTTGAACACCTCCAGGGATGATGACTCCACCACTTCCCTGAGCAGACTGTGCCAGTGCTTTGCCACTCTTTCAGTAAAGAATTTTTTCCTAATATCCAATCTAAACCTTGCTTGGAACAACCTGAGGCCATTTCCTCTTGTCCTTTGTTATTTGGGAGAAGAGACCAACACCCCACTCACTACAACCTCCTTTCCGGTAGTTGTAGAGAGTGATAAGGTCGCCCCTCAGCCTCCTTCTCTCCAGGCAAAACAATCTCAGTTCCCTCAGCTGCTCCTCATAACACTTGTGCTCCAGACTCTTCCCCAAGTTGTCTAAAGGAGTCCAGGGCTTTGGCTACTCATAAAAGAAGTAGTTACTCTTACGAAAAGTGGAATATTTTTTTATTTCAGCTAAAGTAGAGTTAAGTTTCATCTAAGTTATTGTATTTTTGGAAGTTAGAAGGAACGTCCCTCTGATAGCAGGTTTTCTTTCAAAGAGTATTTTTCCAGACATCACTCATTCTTTGGAGATGATAACATCTTGTGTGAGGTATGATCTGTGCTGAACTGATGTCTCTATTGTAACGACCTGTGTTTGCAGTTGTTTCCCTATCTCAAATGCAAAGTCAGGCAGAACTGGCTCCAAAGCTCCAAATTAGGAAGAGATTTAACTGTTGTGAAGTTCATAATAACATTAAAATTAGTCCTTGGAAAGCAATAGAATATGCATAATTTTTCTGGGAAAATTTATACATATGCATGCAAGTGGGAAACATTCTGTAACTAGCTTTTGTCTCATTGCACATGATTGATGAAGATCAGTCCCTCATGTTGCCCAGGCCCATTCGCTTTCAAGAACCCTAAAATGAGGCTTAGAGAGTTTATTTGCCTGTATTTTCAGTATCACTACTTGGCTGTACTTACCGCACCGTGCTGCAGGGGATGTGAAATACACAGCCACCTCTACTCCAGGCTCAACAACCCCAGTTCCCTCAGCTGCTCCCCACAACCCAAGTGCATCCAGCCAGCTGCCATCACACAAACCACCTCCCAGAGGTTCTCCCTGCTCTGCAGCTCTGCCAGCAGCCCCTCCCATGGGCAGGAGGAATGTGGGCATCCCTGGAGATGTTCAGAAAACGCATAGATGTGGCACTTTGGGACATGGTTTAGAAGGCATGGTGGTATTGGGCTGATGGTTGGACTGGATGATCTCAAGAGGTCTTTTCCAACTTAAATGATTCTATGATTCAGAGGAGGGTACAATGATGAGGCTGGAGCACCTCAGCTATGAGTACTGGCTGAGAGAGTAGGGGTTGTTCAGCCTGCAGAAGAAAAGGCTCTGAGGAAATCTTATAGTGGCCTTGTAGTACTTAAAGGGACATACAAGAAAGCGGGGGAGGGAATTTTTACAAGGACATGTAATGATAGGACTAGGGGCAATGGCTATAAATTAAAGAGGGGCAGATTTAGATTAGACATTAGGAAGAAATTCTGCACTACGAAGGTGTTGAGCCACTGGCACCGGTTGCCAGGGAAGCCGAGGATGCCCCATCCCTGCACGTGTTTAAGGCCAGGCTGGATGAGGCTTTGAGCAACTCTGGTGGGAGGTGTCCCTGCCCGTGGCAGGGGGCTGGAACTCCATGACCTTTAAGGTCCGTTCCAACCCAACCCATTCTTTGATTCCAGGCTGGGCGCTGCAGGCTGCTCGGCTGAGTGCTGAGCAATCCCGCACAGCAGCAACCCCACCGCCGCTGGTGCCAAACGATCCCCAGGGTTGTAAGGCTTCTGGCCGCCTCGAGCACCGCCTGCTCTCCGGTCCCCCGTCCCGCCGCCCCGCGGGGCCGGGCTGAGCCGCTCCCGCCCGGGGAGGCTGGGCTTCGCAGAGCCACCGCCCGCCCGGCGCCATGGCCGCTCCCTGCTACCTGGGCTGGGATTTCAGCACGCAGCAGGTACGGCGGCCGCCCCTCTCCCCGCCCCAGCTCGCCTCTCCCCCCGCGCTGCCGGCGGGGCTGCCCTGGCGCCTGCGCTGCCCACGGACAGCGGCCTCGCCACCCCTCGGGCTGCGGGGAGGGCGGGCGGCGAGCCCCGGGGTGGCTCTACAGCATCCCTCGCATCCCCCGCGTCTGACGGGGAGAGGAGGACCGTGCTGCTTCTCCCGCATCCCCCTCACAGGGAGAGGAGGACCGGGCTGCTTCTCCCACAGCCCCCTCACGGGGAGGGGCAAGGACCAGGCTGCTTCCCCTGCATCTTCCCAGTATGGCTTCACCGGGGGCAAGTCCTGTCTGACCAACTTAGTGGCTTTCTATGATGGGGTGACCGCAGCAGTGGACATGGGTGTTTACCGATGGATGTGATCGATCTAGACTTCTGTAAAGCCTTTGACACGGTCCCTCACAACATCCTTCTCTCTAAATTGGAGAGAGATGGATTTGATGGGTGGACGGTAAGGTGGATAATAAACTGGTTGGGTGGTCATATTCAGAGAGTAGTGGTCAATGGCTCAAAGTCCAGATGGAGATCTGTGACAAGTGGTGTTCCTCAGGGGTCCGTACTGGGACCAGTGCTGTTTAATATCTTCACCAATGATATTGACAGAGAGATTGAGTGCAGCCTCAGGAAGTTTGCAGGTGACACCAAGCTGAGTGGTGCAGTTGCCACACTGGAAGGTTGGAATTAGGATGGGATGTTATCCAGTGGGACCTGGACAGGCTGGAGAAGTGGACCTGTGAGAACCTCATGAGGTTCAACAAAGCCAAGTGTAAGGTCCCACACGTGGGTCACGGCAATCCCTGTTTTCAGTACACGATGGGGGATGATGTTCTTGAGAGCAGCCCTTCAGAGAAGGACTTGGGGGTGCTGGTTGATGAGAAGCTTGACATGACCTGGCAATGTGCACCCACAGCCCAGAAGGCCAACCGTATCCTGGGCCACATCAAAAGAAGCGTGGCCAGCAGGGTGAGGAAAGTGATTCTGCCCCTCTCTTCCTCTGTTGTGAGTCCCCATCTGGAATACTGTGTCCAGTTCTGGAATCCTCAACATAAGAAGGATATGGAGCTGTTAGAACAGGTCCAGAGGAGGGCTACAAAGATGATTGGAGGGCTGGAGCACCTTCCCTGTGAAGACAGGCTGAGAGAGTTGGACCTGTTCAGCCTGGAGAAGGCTCAGAGGGGATCTTATAGTGACTTTCCAGTACCTGAAGGGGGCCTACAGGAAAGCTGGAGAGGGGCTATTCATAAAGGCTTGTGGGGACAGGACCAGGGGTCATGGGTATAAACTGGAGAGGGGTAGATTTAGGGTAGACATTAGGAAGAATTTCTTCACTATGAGAGTGGTGAGACACTGGCACAGGTTGCCCAGGGAAGTTGTGGCTGCTCCATCCCTGGAGGTGTTCAAGGCCAGGTTGGATGGGGCCTTGGGCAGCCCGATCTAGTGGGATGTCCCTGCCCATGGCAGGGGGGTTGGAACTAGATGATCTTTAAGGTCCTTTCCAACCCAAACTATACTATGATACTATGAATCCTGAAAATGTGCCGGTCCCTACATACAGACTGCATGAAGACTCCTCTGCCTGTGGCATCAAGCACTATGAACCGGGATTTCCAACCAAATCTAGATTTTCAGTGTCCTTGCATGAATCAAGGTTAGTAGGATTATGAACTTGGATGATGAGGTTACTTCTTGCGATTTTGATTTGTTGTGACAATCAAGCTTTACTGCACTGCAAATAGAAACCCTGCCCAAGTTGCATGTAGGTCTGAGTATGTTTAAAAAAGGTCTATGAGTAGAAATCACTTCATTACAGCTGTGCTAAAGTTTGGGAGCTTGAAAAGGGAGATCTTTTAATACTTAAAGCAGGCCTACAGGAAAGCTAGGGAGGGGCTGTTGATTAGGGAATGCAGAGACAGGATAAGGGGGAATGGTTTTAAGATGAAAGGTGAAAGATTTAGATAAGATAATAGGCAGAAATTTATTCCTGTGAGGTTGGTGAGGCATTGGAACAGGTTGCCCAGAGAAGTTGTGGATGCCCCATCCCTAAGAATGTTCAAGGCCAGGTTGGATGAGGCTTTGAGCAACCTGATCCAGAGGGAGGTGCCCCTGCCCACAGCAGGGAGGATGGAATGGGATGATTTTGAGCATCCCTTCCAACCTAAGCCATTCTATAAAAGACACATCGAAGTTAGGTTGATTGAACGTGTTTTAAGGGTCCAGGCTGCAGGCAGAAAGCCAATTAAGCTGCAGTGGGTCAAAACCATTTTAAAGTCAGCACAGGACATCAGGCTGGTAATAAGTTATGCTAGTGCATAAATAACAGCCCTACATTCATGTGGCTAAAATAAGGATGGCCTTGTTATTTCAATACAGCTCGTTGAGATGACTTAGTCTTTATAGGCTTTCTTTTTTTTGTCTGTTCCTTTAGCAGCAGTTTGCACTTTCCCTTGTTCAATTATGTGCTGAATGTGAGCTACCTTCTCTCTCTTCTTCTAGGCAGTTTATGTTTTTCTTCTGTACTAGTTAAAGATCTCTGATCTAGTTAAAGAGATCCCTGCTCCTGCATGATGGTTGGACTGGATGACCTGTAAAGCTCCCTTCCAACTCAAAGCACTCCATGATTCTGCTCTGTGATTCTAACTTGAGTGAATAGAGAGGAGGAAAGTTTTTGGTGCTCTTCAGTTTGTGCTTCAAAGAAAGCTCAGCTTTATGGATTTACCTGTTTGGGATGTTGCTTTCCGTATAATACAGAAGCTCACAGTACACTTTTGTAATGCCCTCTGAGCTTTGCCAGCGTGGTAGAGTTTGATTTGCTCACCATTTAGGGAGCAGGGAAGGTGTTTAATGTATCCTAAGGGTATGTTAGGTTCATTGGTAAGATGGACCAAAAAAAATGGATTAGAGGGGGGAAAAAGCACATGGCATATTTAATCTGAGATAGTATATCATAGAAAAGTTTGGGTTGGAAGGGACCTTAAAGATCATCCAGTTCCACCCCCTCTACCATGGGCAGGTCACGTCCCACTAGAGCTATGAACCTGTTAATTTGTTTGCAGTTCTTCAGCAGATGTCTGCATCTTGATCTTGTGAAATTGTAGAGAAAATGGGGAGGAAAATGCAAGCAAATATGCATGTTACTAAATTGGTCGCGTGCTGGAAATTCACATACCCTTGTTTCATGTAAAATTATGCCCATGCTTTCAGCAGGTTGTGTGCATTGGGGTGATCTTTCCCATTTTGTCTGTGAGAATTGATTTAATACAAATGAGTTATCAGTGTTATTTAATTATTGTTAGTTTTTGTTAACATCCTGGTTTATGTCTTCTAGCTGAAAGTCATTGCTATTGATGAACAGCTGAGAGTCATTTATGAGGATAATGTTCATTTTGATAAAGACCTTCCGGAATTTAAGTAAGGCTTTTTATATTTTACTTGGGTAATATAATATAGAACTTTGGGGATTGGCACTGGGGAGTGGTTGCCCTCTTTGGTCTCATTGATATGCGTGGAAGCATGGAAATAGTTCATGCCAAGTTCATGCTTCATAGTTGGTAAGAGGAGTATGTGCTCTTGCCTTCATTGCTGTGTAAATACGGCAAGAATTCCAAACAGGAAATTAAAAAAAAAAATCAACCCCACAGTATTATGTGTAAATCAACCAAATTTATTTTTCTTTTGGGACTTCAGACTTGTGGGCATGACTGTTTCTTTTTGGGACACAGAAGTAAGCACCACTTTTGTGTCAGAGTGGAATGCTGTGATAACAGCAAGTGAATTGAATGAAGGGAACTCCAAAAAGGCATTTGCAGACAAATTCAATGGTTCCAAGTCTCACAATATAAGATGTAGGATGACAGTGTTTGTTTACTTCAGTTAATAGACTAGAATGTATGTCCTCTGTGGTCGCAAGTTTCAGTGAAGTACATTTACTTGATGGTTTAACAGTAAAATTTGAATTTCATTTTCTAGATTCAAGCCACTAATGGTAACAGTTAGGAAACTTAGAAATCTAACTATGAATTAGATAGAGCCAATGAGCAGAAACAGCATTGGAGTCTATCACAGATCTTACTGCAGGATCGGAGCCTTTCCTTGCAAACTATTTACTTTGCAGCTGGGTCAAACGTTTCTTGTGTTGCCTCCTAGGAGTTGGCTTTCACGCTTTCAGGTTTCAAATGCTGACTTTATCCTTGCTTTCAACATAAAAGCATTGCAAACTCTCTTTGGTTATTAATAAACGTGAAGAACTTTGCTTGGTGCTGAAAAAATTGCTGAATTTACCAAGAGAAATTACTTTTTTTCTTGTAGGACTCAAGGTGGAGCTTATATTCACAGTGACAGACTGACAGTCACTTCTCCTGTGCTTATGTGGGTCAAGGTATGAACACATTTCATGTAGTTTGACTTCTTCCGTGCTGTTATTGAAATGGAAATGTATTCCAAGCAATAGTGAAACTCATCATTCAAATCAACATGGTCCTTTTGCTTGTATTCTGTTTCTTCTGAGTGTTATTCTGTGTCTTTGGTATGCAAATATTTGTGCTATCAGAAAACATAGTGGAAATTGCTAACATTTTGAGGGTTTTGTTTGTTGTTTCTTCGCTCTCTACTATTACAGCATTGTATGTGTGATTAATCCTTCCCTGACTTCCAAAAAAGACTATTCTTTTTTTCTCTCATCTTGTTTCCTACACCAAAAGGGCAGCTGTGTTTTTGCTTTTGTAGTATCCAGGTTACTTACACTGTTCTCTTAGAATAACCTTTGCTAACCAACTGAAGTCTCAAATGGTAAATGGTTCGAGAGCAGTTTATTCAGTGATTCCTAGTCACTTTGACTGGTGTTTGTTTTAAAATGCAAAATTCTTTTCTATGTTAAAAGAAGACCTTCCTTGCTTCTGTGTGGGTTCTGCAATGCTTGCTCTCACATGATATTGTATAAATGTCTTACTAATGTGATTTGATTCCTTTGTGAAGATATTTGAAAGGTCACAGAACTCTTGGCTGGTGATCCATGGTACCTGACAAAGGTTTGGTAAATGGGGTTGCAACTGGTCTTTTGAACCATAATGAAAAGGAATAGTTTAATTATTAAATTAATAATATGATGACATAGGTTTGTGATGTTTCTTGGGAGACACTGAAGTCTTGCAGTAGCCCGTTTGTCAAGATGGTCTGTGAAATGCTGATCTGAATGAAACTATGTAAAGTTAGATTAATTTTTGGTTTTAAACTTCAGTAAAATATGGCAAGAACCAAATGAACCTAGGTGCTTAAAGTGCTAAAATTCACTTGAATTAGTTTTACATTAAAAGGACCATGAGTTTTCAGCCTGCAGCGGGGTCAGTGGTGTTGGGGATACATCACCTCTTGTAGGACAGGGTGCAGAGTGTACCTCATTAAGATTTCATAGATTTCCAAAGGTTAGAACAGGAAATGATAATCCTGCTTTGTGCCTAGCATTATTAAAAGTGGCTTTTTAATGAACTGGAATTCTTTAATCCTTGCTTCTTATTTAGGTTTCAAATAATGGATCTTTGTGGTTCAGCGTGTTTAAAGATATCTTTTTTTTCCTCTGTGTGATTCAAGTTTTCTTTTTTTGACTCTTACTTAGTAAATGAATTTATGCAGCTTCTTGAGAAATCCATAGTCATTAGATAATTTTTCATTATCTGCCAATGAACGCTTATCAGTGATGACATGAATTTACTGTTTCATTCTAGAGATTATGAGTATGCATAATTTGATAGCTCATTACAGTCATTCTTGATTCTGTTTGTTCCTGTAGGCTCTAGATATGATTTTGGAAAAGATGAAATCTTCAGGCTTTAACTTCTCTCAAGTCAGAGCTTTGTCTGGTGCCGGCCAGGTTAGTGTATAAAGAAAAAAAATCATTTTTGCTATATTTTTCAATAAAGTATAAGATATAGTGATAAATGCCATTTAAATAATTGTGTTGCTGAAGACCATGATGACATCAAATAAGACCAAAGCTTCTATATAAGCGCCCATTAAAAGACATGTTCCTCAGGGGAACTTAACGTTTGAAGGGCACAGAGCAATAGCTAAGACATAGTGCAAGTGGAGGTTTACAGTCCAGTTGTTTAGATCAGTATAGTATGTCAATTAGTTGGTTTCCTATTGTTTAAATTCTTTGTTCATACAGATTCTGAAATGACTGGAGTAATTTTGAATTTCAGCATACCCAAGTGCTTGTGGAAATGGGGTAGGAAAACCAGGTAGGAAAACTGTGAGGAGTACAGTTTGCCAAAGGCAGAGTTAACATCCTCTTGAGCACATATTTTATTGGCTAGGATAGACATCTAACAAAGAACCACAAAAGCCAAATTATGATTGTCTTTGCGGACATAACAAAGATGCTGCCGTGATTTAACCTGTAGTGCATAATGCCTTTTTTTCTGAGATTTGTAAGACCCATCCTGACATCCAGTCGGTTAGCCTGATACTCTGGTAAAACAAGGAAGTCTTCTATAACTTTCACAGGTGATACTCAGGGTGAGGACAGCACCAAAGTGATAGCTAATATTTAGGCTATTAATCTTGAAATATCTGAGACTAATTAGTCAAAACTCTTGCTTTGATCTTCATGTTTCATTGAATTCAGTTGAAAGTCTGAGCCAAGTATCTGAAAATCTTAGCCAGTATTAAGGCTCTGTTGTGAGTTTTTCAGTGGAGCAGAAGTTAGGGACTGCCAAGTAACCCCAGCTTACTGGAGTGAAAAAAGGAAGTGCATTTCCAGATTGCCTGGATTCCCTTCATTTTATCTGTCTTCCAACAAGCGGGGAGTATCAACTTGATGCTATATTCAGATTCTTTCAGGCAAAACAGATTTCATTTAGCTACCCTCTTCTAGCCGATATTGAGTGTTTCTGCAGAGGTGCACTGATGTGCCAGAGTTTGTACCAAAGAACTGGCGGAGATGGGAAATACAATCTGGATTGCCTTAGGGTCAAGTCCTCTGTGTGCAGGGGGTTCTCTGTACACTTGGTGTCATCAGAACTGCTGAGTAGGTCACTGGGTGGAGCTTTGCAGATTGCCTAAGTTGTCCTGCAGGTGCACACTTAGAGATACATGGCTTGAGGAAGCTGCCTGAGATATGGAGCTTAAATAACCTCGATATTGCATAGTGTGTTAGTGGTGACTGGGCAGGTATGTAACTGAAGAATCTGGGGGCTCTGCTGAAATAGCACAGAACTAACAGCCTTGACCATGGAGCCATGGCTCCAGCTCAAGAAAGTATCTAATGCCATGAATTAGCAACATAATAATAATAATAATAATAATAATAGTAATAATGGCTCCCACTAGAAATTTCTATAGTTCTGAATCACTGTTGTCTCTCAACTCCCACGTTTACTGGTATAGTATATGCTTTGTTCAGTCTTAAAGAGTCTTCTAGTGAGGCACTTGATTTGAAAAGGTGCAGTTTTCTCCTAGTTTAGAGAGTTCTCTGTCCTTTAGAATTTGAAATTCAGATCAAGATATGAACTCTGCGGCTTGGGAGGGCATCTCTAACTTCTGGTTTTGTGCTTTCTACAGCAACATGGGAGTGTATACTGGAAAAAAGGAAGCATCCAAATTTTAAAGAACGCATCATCCGAACTACCTTTACATCAATCACTAAAGGTAACATGCCTAAAAGAGCTTTGAAGGGAGAGCTGCACTGTTGTTTTTCTGATCCTTACACATTGCTTTTCTCCTTGCAAACCTTTCCTCTTGTTTGGCTGAATTGTACGTCCCTGCAGTGTAGGGTGAAATGTGCTGGCTATTTTTTCAGTCCCAGGGCTTTTGACACTTACTGTTCTCCTGATTGACAATATGTATTGTTGTAAAAGCTTACAGGTGCCACTGGGCATCCCAGGATCTTTCTGTGTCAGAGTAACAGCCTGTTTGTTCTTTCAGGAAATGTCATATTTTTGTAAACAGCCTGTAACTATTTTAGAGGTTTTTTTTAATAATCATATTAACTAAAAATTGTGGTGAAGAGTATCTTACCTGAGTTGACTTGCAGTGCTTATCATTTCATTAGAAAATGTTTTTTGTAAAAAAGTGAGTTTACACTTACTTCTGAAATGCTGGAAGTATAATGCCACGTGGACGCAGACTCCTAACAAGTACATTGTTGAACCTCAGCACATTTTGTGTGCATGATTGGTAGGTTTTGAACATAGACTTGATATACTTTTCTTTAAAAAGAGGAGTAGGGATGTATCGGCTTTCTTCTTGAAGACCCTTACCTTCCTTACTTAAAGATCAGAAAGGACAGCTGTATATTGAAAGGGAGACATTTGTGTTACTTGTGTGTTAGATGATTGGTTTTGCAAGTATCTCATCTACTCACGGAAATGGATTTAAAATGCTCTCTGGTGATGTACTTAGCCCCAGTTGCATTTCCAAATGGTTGTGCCAGTCATTAAAGAGAAACCTGTTAGGAAAGCTGTGGAAAGATAATACGATTGTTTAAAGAGGAGCTCTGAAAAGTGGGGCTAAACTTAGAATCATTAATGTTGGAAAAAACCTCTTAAGACCATGAAATCCAACTGTCAGCTCAACACCACTGTGCCTACCAAACCATGCCCCAGAGTGCCACATCTACACATTTTTTGAACTCCTCAAGGGATGGTGACTCTACCACTTCCCTCGGCAGCCTGTTCCAATGCTTCACCACCCTTTCAGGAAAGAAGTTTTTCCTAATATCCAGTCTACACCTCACCTGGCACAACTTGAGGCCATTTCCTCTCGTCTTGTCACTTGTTACTTGGGAGAAGAGACCAACACCCACCTCGCTACAACCTCCTTGCAGGTAGTTGTAGAGACTGATAAGGTCTCCCCTAAGCATCCTCTTCTTCAAGCTAAACAGCACCAGTTCCTTCAGCTGCTCCTCATAGCACTTGTGCTGCAGACCCTTCACCAACTTGTATAAAAGACCCCATGGCTTTGGCTATTAAAGGGCTGTACTGAGACACTGTGCTGCAAGGCTATGTGGAGTACACATCGTGCTGCAGTTTGTAAAATAACAGCAGGAAAAGCCTGTTGCTTCCCCAGCCACACATACTGCTGTGTTGCTATTACTCTAGCAGGGACTTCTTAGACATCAGACTTACTAATAAAGGATATTGTTTGTCATAGACTTGTTTTTCAGTCAGCAATAGCCCCATCTGGATGGATTCTAGCACAGCTTCCCAGTGCAGCGCTCTGGAGAAAGCCGTGGGGGGAGCACAGCGCCTAGCGAGTATCACTGGCTCTCGAGCCTATGAGGTAAGGAGCAAGGAAGAAGGTTCTTGGCAGCCTCCTGTCAGAAGCAGTTCTGCCATTACGGTGGTGCCACAGCAGATAATGATGAGCCATTAACTATGAAAGAGAGTTTTTGAAGCAACTCCCATGATACTGTGCTTTGCAGTAGTCTCATAAAGAAAGATGTGGGAGTTTTGAAGTGAAATGAAGCAAATCCTGGAAATTTTGCTGGAAGAGCTGTTGCATTTGCCCGGTGGTTCTGGAATACAGTGTTTGGTGGTCGTGTTTACAGTCTCAGTGCCTGATTCTCCCCTAGGAGCTCCTGTGCAGCCAGGTTTCCATTGGGATGGCAATCCAGTTTGTTACTGTTGGCTCAATAGAATGAGGCTCTAACCTCCCAAATTGCTGATTCTCTTTTTGAATCATTAGGCAAGTTTTACGGCCAGTGTTGAACTCGGACTTTGCATGCCACTAACGGTTTATTTGTAACTTGCTGAAGTTTAAGGTTCCAACATTGGAAGTTTTTTGTTATTTGGTATAATACGGGGGTGAAAAACAATTATTCTTACAACTATTATTAGCCTGTCCTGGAGTTGCTTCTTTGAGTGTAAAACTTCCTGCTTTGCTCCCCATTCAGCTGCCTCAGAGAGGTAGAGGTTGTGTAGCCTAAACCTTTTCAAGGTTTTGAAGGCAGCATTTATATTATACTGGTTCCTGTTCACAAGAATAAGTGTGATTCATTCCATTGAACTGTCATTTCTGAAATATAAATTATGGATAGTAATGCTTTTTCACATGCTTTTTTTCAAAAGGTGAGCAAAAGTCTCATAATGAGACTATGCGTTATAGCCTGTTTAGTGCGGATTGCCTGCTGTGTGCTGACTTTCATCATGCATCAGGCAAATTAAATATCCAAAGTGCAATGTACTGAACTCATTACACAGAGTTAATGATTATTGACTCCATTTAGGGTTTGTGTTTCTAAGCATTTGCATTTCTTTTTCAGCGTTTTACAGGAAACCAGATAGCAAAGATTTACAGCCAGAATCCTGAGGTCTACATGCAAACTGAGGTTGGCTCAACTTCAATGGGCTTATTGGAAAACGTGGTTGAAAAATCTTTTAAAATTAATTTTGTGGGGATGTCAGACTTTTTTTGCTAAAGAATATTTTGATTCTTTTATTTGGTTTTAGGATGAAAATTGAAGATTTGATTATTTTAATTTTGGTTTTGTTAAATTGTTGGTCATTGGGTAGATAGAATCATAGAATCATAGAATAGTTCGGGTTGTAAGGGACCTTAAAGGTCATAGAATCATAGAATGGTTAGGGCTGGAAAGGACCTTAAAGATCATCTCGTTCCAATCCCCATGCCATGGGCAGGGACATCCCACTAAAGAAGGCTGCCCAAGGCCCCATCCAGCCTGGCCTGGAACACCTCCAGGGATGGGGCATCCACAACTTCCCTGGGCAACCTGTGCCAGTGTCTCACCACTCTCATAGTGAAGAAATTCTTCCTAATGTCTACCCTAAATCTACCCCTCTCCAGTTTATACCCATGACCCCTGGTCCTGTCCCCACAAGCCTTTATGAATAGCCCCTCCTCAGCTTTCCTGTAGGCCCCCTTCAGGTACTGGAAGGTCACTATAAGGTCTCCTCTGAGCCTTCTCTTCTCCAGGCTGAACAGGTCCAACTCTCTCCGCCTGTCTTCACAGGGAAGGTGCTCCAACCCTCCAGTCATCTTTGTAGCCCTCCTCTGGACCTGTTCCAACGCTCCATATCCTTCTTACATTGAGGATTCCAGAACTGGACACAGTATTCCAGATGAGGACTCACAACAGAGGAAGAGAGGGGCAGAATCACTTCCCTTGCCCTGCTGGCCATGCTTCTTTTGATGTGGCCCAGGATACGGTTGGCCTTCTGGGCTGTGAGTGCACATTGCCAGGTTATGTCAAGCTTCTCATCAACCAGCACCCCCAAGTCCTTCTCTGCAGGGCTGCTCTCAAGAACGTCATCCCCCGTCGTGTACTGAAAATGGGGATTGCCCCGACCCAGGTGCAGGACCTTACACTTGGCCTTGTTGAACCTCATGAGGTTCTCACGTGCCCACTTCTCCAGTCTGTCTAGGTCCCTCTGGATGACATCCCGTCCTAATTCCAACTTAACTCCAAAGATCATCTAGTTCCAACTCCCCGGTGATGGGCTGGAACATGTTCCACTAGATCAGGCTGCCCAAGGCCCCATCCAGCCTGGCCTTGAACACCTCCAGGGATGGGGCAGCCACAACTTCCCTGGGCAACCTGTTCCAGTGCCTCACCACTCGAGCATCAGATACAGCTGATCAATTTTTATCTCAAATGTTACTCTTAACACAGTGGAACTCATTGGATCTCACCTTTGTGGAAGAAGGTTTAAGAAATAGACTTTCATTTGGTGATAAATTTTTATTTCCATCAGTTTGAACAGAAGTGGATAATTAGACACACAGTTGAAATTTTCACGTCTGGAAATGGCCATTTGCATGAAGAAATGTGGTTACTCTGCCTTACAAAGCTGGCATTCTTGCAGGTGTAGGAAAAAAAGCTGCAATTGATTCCAGACTTTTTTTTTGTACCTTTTGGTTTGAGGAGCTACTTTGATTCTATTGTTGCAAACAAATTGCATTGTCTAGTTGGTTTCCTTCTGATTGTTAATTTTCAGAAATCAGCTTGCAATTCCATTACTGTCACAGATTGTTGAATCTGCATCTAGCTGTGACTTAAATGCCATGGGTTGAATCAAGGTGCAAAATCCATGCAAATATGATGTATATGAGGGAAGGGCTCCTGTACTGTGATTAGAATATGCCAAACATCTAGACCAGTAAGCCAGGCTGCTCGTGTTTTTGTGTTACTGCAGTTCTTGATAGTATTGATGATAATTTTTTTCATCATAGAATGATTTGGGTTGGAAGAGACCTTAAAGATCATCCAGTTCCAACCCCCCTGCGATGGCCAGGGACACATCCCACTGGATCAGGTTGCTCAAAGCCTCAAGACAGTCTCTTTGAAACCTCCAGGGATGGGGCATCCCCAGCTTCTATGGGCAGCCTGTGCCTCAATGCCCTCACAGGAAAAAATTTATTCCTGATATCTAATCTAAATTTCCCCTCTTTCAGCTTAAAATGGTTAACCCTGGTCCTATCACTACAGTCCCTGATAAACAGCCTCTCCCCATCTTTCCTGTAGGCCACCTTTAAGTACTGGAAAGTTACTGTCAGGTCTTTTTAGTGGCTTTTAAAATCGGACCGCTTGGGGACTTCACAGGGAAGTGAGTTGCAAAGTTGACTCTGTATTTTGTGGGAAAATGCTTCTTTTTTCCACCTATTCTTTCTTAAGTATGCATTCTATAATCTTTTATGCTCGTAAGTCCTGGGGGTGAAACAGAACACTAAAACAGTCTGATCATAAGCTTAAAACTAAATTTGAAGAAAAATGCTTTAGTGGAGGGGAAGTGGGTCTGTGAAACCAAGAACTAGCCAGACGAAGCTCAGACTTCGAGGGCTGGTTGCACTGATGGCACCTGTTAGCAGTAAAGGATATGCAAGATACTGTGTTCAGGCACAAATTATCTCTGTGATAGAGTTGCTCCTGGGGACCCTCAGGAAGCACTTAGCAGCTTGGCAGCTGCAATGACATGTGGAAGGTGAATGTTTTTCCTTCTCTAGGTCAGCTTGCTAAACTGGCTGATGCACAGTTTAACTTCATCCTTTTCCTTCCATTGCAGGCAGCTAGTGCCCACTGGGGCACCACAGAAGGTAGGCCTTCGTTATCTCAGCACAATGTGATATATTCTTGGGGAGAGATGCATGAAGAGCATCATTAAGTTTCCTGGCCATTATAACCACCTCTTAGAGCTCTAGCTCTAGTCCACCTTTGAATGCTGTGTGAAGCAGTGGTTTTGTGATTGTTAATAAAAAATCTGTCAGTGCTGACTTGATCCACCAGTAGAGATTTGATTCTGATTAGTTATTGAGTGACAATCCTATTTCTTCTGAGTTAGTCAGAGTACACAATAAGGAATTTGTCAGGTTTTTATGCCAGCTTCTTGGGAACATATAATATTTGATCCTGCAGAAAGCTTGGCAGTAGCCAGTTAACTTGGTAGTTTTCTAGCAGATCTGTAGTGCAGGCGAGGTTGTGTTAGCTCAGTGCTTTGTCATGTGGCCAGGGTGTTTTTGGGCTGGTACCAGGAGCCTTGTAGCTGGAGCATTGCTGGAAGGTACCCTGAGGCAGAGCTGCAGGTTGTGGTTCAGTGCAAAGCTCATTATTACCAGCTCCTGGGAGTAACTCCTGGGAGGTTTGGGGTCTCAGCTGGGAGAAAGGTAAGAGTTCACATGAAGGTGCTAGCAGAGCCTTGCCTGAGCTGCCAGAAAGCTTACAGACCTGTGTTCTGGGTTGCCCAGTGCATTTCCAATGCTGCCAACATACAGGTGGTTTTATTGTTGGTGTTTTTCCTTGAAATGAAATTCGGTGAAACACGGAAGTTGTGAATTATTTCATGTTAGCATAGAATATACTAATATACTAGGTGTATTTTGCATGTTTCAGAATGCAAAGCTATTAACAGCTTTTATTTTGGGGCTACTTTTAGATTGATATCTGCTGTATTACTTAGGCAGTAAAATAGAACTGAATAATCCTTCCAGGATTGTTTTTTTTTGGTGCTTTCTGGGCCTAACATTAAGCGTCTATTAACATTTGCTGCTTCCAATTACTTAAATATTTACTTTCTTTGAAGGGAATACTGTTGGGACTCACTACCTCACATTTTTCCTTTCAGAGAATCTCTTTGGTTAGTAGTTTTGCAGCTTCCCTTTTCCTCGGAGCTTATGCACCCATTGATTACAGTGATGGTAAGTGTGTGTGCTTTTCTTGTAGTAACAATTCAACAAGGAAATTTTCCTTTCCATCTCCACCTTACAGCAAAGAAGGACAGGGTCTCTGCTATTTATTTGCAGTCTTTAAACTTTAATGACAAGTATATTAGACTTCAAGCTAAGTTACTCCTTTCAATTTGTTGCTACTCTTAATAGTGCTGTCAGCTGTACTTATTTATCTCCATTGTACTATGATTCCCATTTCTATGAAATGGATCCACGGAAAATACTCTTGAATGAAATTGTACCTTTTGTCATTACTTTATGATGTGTAAGGGAATGTTGAAGTATCTTTTTAAGAGTGTGAGAAAGCATGAGAAAGTTGTGGATTTTTAAGCCAGGTTTCATAGTTCTGATATTTGTTCTTTGGTTTTACTGTTTTAGCTCTGAGTTGCACAGAATGGTAACGAGAGGTATATTGTGATTACTTCCCCCCACCTAACTGGAGTATGGATCTGCAGCAGAAATATCTTTTTGAAATGAGCCATAGAAAAAGAATAAACCAAGCAAAAAAATTCCAAACTCAGTAAAAAAAAAAAATTAACCTTCCATATATCTATTCATTATAAGACAACAAGGTGACAAGGCTAGTGTCTCTCTTTTCTGTTGTGTGTTATCTCAGTTATCCAGCTTTTAAATGGCAATTATAAAAGAAACCATTTTCCTGGGAGCTATGCTATTGCTTCTAAATAGCATTTTTGATTCCTGCTCTGAAACTAAGAGAAGGTACATTTCACAGCTGAAAGGTTAGACAACAAAGCTTTCTAAGGAATTTTTGCATTATAGAGCCATAGTTGACACCCATATTTTAAGACCAACTCATTTTTTCCCCTTCATTGTTTCCTCGAAGCTCCTAGGCACCTCAATTTCAGCTAATGAACAACTTATTGAGTATCAGATTTCCCAGTTATACTTGAGATCTTAAAAATTGCATGGCAATTCGTGCCTATTTTGCAGCAGTTGTGAGATTATTACATCTGTCTTCTGGTCCTGCTCTGTTAGCCATGTATTTTCACACCTGAATTTTATTTTTTTATATATTATTGGTTACAGTAACTCTTTGGAGATTTGCATCTTGCTCCTCAGGCCCAAATATGGAGCACATCAGCTGCTTAGCAAACCACAGAACCAGCTTCATCTACTGCAATTTAGACACAGGTGGTTAGATTTTGAAGGTACTTTTTCTGATGAGAAATAAGTTGATTTTTTTTTTATTTTTATTTTTCAGTGACGGTGAAGTGTTAATTTGGATTCAAATGTTTAAAATTTTAAACATTAAAAAAGTCTTGTTCTTTTGGTTTTTTTTGATTTGGTAATGTAACTGCTCAAAAGCAAGAGAGAGAAAGCCATGCTGCTTCAGTTTCAGAACATGAAATATTCTGTGTCTAGTTGAAAACCAGAACATTTTAAACTAAAAGTAAAAATCTACTAATTGGAAAATTTTCTTAGAAAATGTGTTGCATTTTTTTCAGGCATCTGTAGGAGAGCCTGTTCTGTTTTACCTCTGGATATTTTCAGGACTTGAATAAATGCTACATGCTCTGAAGAGTAGATAAGATTATTAAATCTTTGTGTGAAAAAAGATAAGAGAACTAATCAGGATGTTATAGTTCTTTTTTACAAGACAAAAGATTTTTTGGCATTGTAAGCTATATTTTATCTTGTTTGTTCCTTTCTTCTGTTAACATAATGAGAGAGAATTCTAATTCCAGTAATAAAATATAATTATAATGTATGCAGTAGTTATTTGGATCCAGCTGAAAAACTTGTTTTCTTGTCATTTACGATTTCTTGCAATTCACTTGGTCTTTTACATCACACCTGTATATTGTAGTTTAAATGCATCTCTCAAAATAATGTTCAGATAATAGACCTATTCTTCATTTCTGTAGGTTTAACTTCAGGTCATATCGTCTTTAAAAGACCCTGTCAAATTGTTTAGCTCTGCATGGTAACTTATCTCTCTGAATTTGCTGGTTATTGTGGGAAATGTGCTATGCAGTTTCAAGATGGGGTTTTTTTCCTTTTTAAAGGTCCAATCTTGTAACGTTCAAATTGCTGCTTGGGAATGGCTGAGCACCCTAGGTGATTGATTTGAAAAAAATCAAATTACATTCTGGTGCAATGAAGAATGATTTTCATTTATATTGTGCAGATGTTAAAAGTAAAGATACATTTGGGACCCAAACAACTTGAACACTTCAGGCATTGTTTCTTTTAGAAGACACCTTAAAGAACAGCCATTCAACTCTTGACCTAGAGAAGCTTTATCTTTTGAAATGCTTTTCTAAGAGCCTTAGGCAAATCACAGCTTAGTATACTTGTTTTTGTTGTTCTATCAAACAAGGATGCTTTGAACTGAAGAATTTCAAAGGAAAGCTTGGTGGGCTGAATTTACTCCTAAGGTAGCTCGCTAAGTGTCAGCACTTATACTGCTTATGATTTTAGCTAACTGGAAAGGCAATCCAGAGTGCTGTAATGCAGATGCACTTAGCTTTTCATAAAGGTATGCAAATATTGATCTTTAGTTTGTTGATTAATAAAACTAGTTAGTCTGCAGCTTTAGACTTTGTAATGAAAGACTTTGTTTCCCACCCTTCCCTCCCCCCAGTGTTGAAACACCAACACCTTTGTATATGTAGTAAATATTAGCAAGTCTTGATTGTGCTTCTGATCATTTTATGTTAAGTCAGTGGTGCTTGCAGTGAAATATGGAATCCTGCTTATCCCCGTATTGACCCTTTCCTCAGTCCTTATTAGATCATGGCCTTGGCTGTTGATATGTGGGGTATCCATCTGGAGTGACAAGTTGAAGAGCTGCCTGTGATTTTTTTTTTTTGTTTCCCTTATTTCTCAGTTTATTACTCTTTCTATATGTTAAACATAGGGGCGTAGATCACGACCAGAGGTGCTTGAGTTAGGAACTCACTGTGCATCACTCCTTGTATAAACAAAGGAGAAAGAGAAGCACTTCCAGGGAGCATTCCCTTCTGGTTTTTATTTTCCACCTACTAGATATTCCCGTGCAAATGCCCACAGTTGGACAGGATGAATCCAGAACAACAGATTAATAGTTCTGGTAGAATAGTTGTTTTACATCTTCTAAATGAGTTTCTGAGGGCGGGGTAGATTAGCTCATCTTTCTTTTTTCAAGTTAGTATCTTTGTGCCCCTGTATTTACCAGTCGATAAACTGAAGTGTTTCTGTAGAATATAAACTTAGACCTTTTCAGTTATAAAGGTTAGTATTTTTCCTGTTTTATGCAGGGAAGATTGAATGCTGTACTTAATGTCTTTCAAAATTTCATTAGAGGATATTAGTTAAATGTTTCTTTAGGCTTGCAGGGTGAGAAGGGGAAAGGATTTTTTTTTCCAGAAAGCCACAGAAAATGACAATTAACCTTTCTTTAGTAAAAATTCTATTTATTTAAAACTTCTGTTGTTTACTGATTAATTTAACTTAGTGAAGAGGTTCTTGGCCTTCTAAATTAGAGACTTTTCCAGGAAAATGTGTAGATTACGTATTTTCTCATAGAAAGCTTTGTTCTACCCAAGAGCTTGGGATATGAGGCTACTGACACCCTCTGCCTCTGGGATGTGCAGACAGTGATGCTGTACTCAGTTTGCACTGGAAGGACTTTGTTTACCCCTGGAAGGAGGGGATGGCCAGATTTAAGAGTGGTCTTACCTAGAGAACTGAGAGAAGCTGGAGTTACGTCTTGCCATCTTTCCTTTTCCTGTGGGTAGTAGCGATTTTGACAGCAGAAAAAGGAAAGGCACCGTTTGCATGTGGGAGGCGTGGTGCACTTTCTGCTCTGTCAACTTCCTGCTGTTGCAACACAGGCTAAATAAACCAGTGAATAATTTATTGTGTATGTTCAATTTGCCTGAAATGGGACTGATATTAATAAATTTAAATATATTTTTTATATTAAGTATAATGCAGATATCCTGCTGTTTGGCTTGGGTTGTTCCAGTGTCTCTGCTGGAGCGTGCAGCACTTTCTGTTTACAACGCTGTGTGAAGCATTAGGTCCAGACCTTGTTGATGGTGGTTAGGATTGGACAGTGCAAATCTATGATTTATTTATAAGTGTTATTAATCTCATTATCAAGCCTATGTGAAAAAGGCTGCTGGCAGCTGATGAGGTGGGCTCATTTGTGTGTGCATAATCAGCAATTGTGTATGTGACCTATGTGAATCCCTCTTCAGTATAAGAGTACTGCTAGAGCCTTGTGATGTGCTGGCTGAGCTGTGGGTTGCATTCTTTCTCTTCCTCTGTGTCGCAGCATTGTAAACATAGTCTTATTCCATAGGCAAGGTGTGTGGTGGTCGACTTCACTGTCTCTGTGTTTTAAAAAGTTGAAATAGGTATTGAATTGAAGTTGATTTCAGGTTTTCAGCTGTACTCAGCTGGGAGTGTGTCTGTGTTTCTGAGATAACTAAGTCATGGGCTGAATGGTATTTGAAATGAAAATGTTGTTAATCTAGAGTAAGACTAGTACATCCCTGAACAGTACTAACCAGAAATGCATAAAGATTTTCAAGTCTAATGAAATGTGCAATTAAAGACATCTTAGAAACATAAGCAAGGGATGTGGGGTGGTTAGTATGTTATGTAGATTTGTCCACTAACCAACTTCAACTAATGAGAAACCAACCCAAAAGTGCACAGCCCTTCTTCAGATCTAGTGGTAGTTCTGGTGTGGAAACAGGTGACCAAATCAGTTACCCAGGATTTTGCAACCCGTAATTCAATCTGCAGAATCTAGACTTTGGAGGTGTTGCATACTTGCAGGTGTTGGGCTGTTTAGCATTTCTGAAAATCATGACTTTGGTCTTCAAGGCCAGACTCTCCAAACTAGCCTCAAAATTAGAGGCTGCATTTGAAAATTTGACGTCTTGCTCCTTTTTTGGAGTTTTGAAACTTTATTTTGTCATTTCTGAAGAAACATTGATACAGAGGAAGGTTAGTCAAAATTGATTTAGGTTTGATACCATACTCAAAGGTAGGAATAATGTAGAGACATGCCAAGTGGAATTTCTTCAGGTGAGCACAACATGCCCTCAAGTTACATTGCTGCATCAGTGAAATCTTTGTGTAAGGTGGAAGGAGTTGGTGGGGAGACATCCATGTTCTTTTGGCTTGTAATTTGGGAATAAATGAATTGCCTAGTGTGTTCTGCATCAAGGAAGCCTTTTCTTCTACCTTCACTAGTGAAAGCTGTACAGAGGCTGAATTATCAGTATCCTTTATGCTTAGAAGAGCTGAACCCATTCTATTTGAATGTAAAATATGCATCTGTAGGTTTTCTGTTACCTGTAACAAGGTGAAGTTTTCTGCTACTGTACTGTCTTGTGTTTAATGATGGATACTTAATGTTTTCATCTGTATTGTAGGTTCTGGTATGAACTTGCTACAGATTTGGGAAAAGGTATGGTCCACGTCCTGCCTTGATGCTTGTGCACCTGGATTAGAGGAGAAACTAGGATGCCCTGTACCATCACATTCAGTCCTGGTATGTGCTTGTCTAGAAGAGTTGTAAGCAACAAATAGAGCTTTGTGCAAGCAGTACTTTCTTGGAGTGCATTTGTGCGTGCGCATGAGCCTGTGTGCATGGCTTTTCTCAGAATCACGCTGCTTGATTTAATATTTCCAGGTGTGTTGTGAATGTGTATGCCAGAGCAGAAACAGACATCTTTGATAACTGCTACCTGGCATCTGTCATAGCTTTCATTGTTGATCCTCTTGGATTCTTGCCCTGGACTGTTAAGAGAATAGTTTTGGTGGATGCTTCTGTGATAAGAATCTTTGGGATCCCCGCTCATGCCTACAAGCACCTGGTTAACTGCAAAACTGTACCTGGTATTTATTACTGCAGAAACAGAGCCCAGAATTTGTATTTCTTGACAGGAACCTTGTTTTAAACTGTTTGTAGAGTTAATGAGGTCATCTTCTTGAATAATTTGGGATATTTAAAGCTCCTTAGTTCATGGAGTGTAATGGTGAAATCAAATCAAGCTGCATATCTCTTAGAGTAAATGAATTTAGTCTTCCTACTCAGCACAAAAAGAGCTATTGCTTTAGCTGGTGCACATGTAAGAGAATGTAGATAACCATCACCTGATTCAGTGCTGATCTTTTGTAATGGAGAGGAACATATAAAAAATCCTTATAGATGTCCTTGTATTTTTTACAGATAGTTTTCCTCCTGTTTTTTCTGAATGGCTACCAAATATGGCTTAAAAGAATACTGTTCTTGACCTCTAAAATAATAGGGGTCATATTCCAGCATTTGATGATGTGATGTATATTAATGTTGTGTTTCCTCTTATGTTTGCATTGAATTTCTAATTTCTGTGTATTAATATTCATGCATGTGTGCAAAATAGATGAATGTGTTTATGTTACTTGATGTGAATAACTGGAGAGAGACCTGAAGCTAAAACGCTTCTATTTACTTAACCTATTTCCAAATCTAATCTGAGGGTATTTCTGTGAGGTTCTCAAAACAAAAAAAATTGGGTTCAAAATCTGAAACATATTCATTAATACCTTAAATACACAGAAATGATTATTACAGCTGCTTTTTTTTTTTTTTTCAGTTCTATGTTACAACACATTGTGTCATACTTTGCAAGATTAATTTCCATTTTTTGAACTTTTTTCCCCTCTTTCTTTCTTTCTTTCCTTAGGGCCCCATTTCTCCATATTATTGTCAGCGTTATGGGTTTAGCCCAGACTGTAAAATAGTAGCATTTACAGGAGACAATCCAGGTGAGATGATTACATGTATAAGATGCAGTGAATATGATTATGCATGTACTAAAATTCTAAATCAGATTCTCAGATGCTCTCTATACAGTGAAAGAATATCATGTTTGTCAACATTAATGCCTTTTTACAGCAGCCTTCCATCACTGGTTCTTCTGAGGTATAGACATCTTGGATAACCTGGGTGTGACAAATGAATTCTCTTTTGCCTAGTAATAGAGGAGACCATATTTGCCTCTTTTTGACTTAAGGTTTGGTTTCTCTGCCCCTTGGAAGCTATTCTTATTATGAACTGCTAACATTTCTACTTAGAAAACATGGACTAAAAAATTACTGTTGTATCTTTTCAATCAAAAGGTAGGGGTGGATCTCATAGACCTCTCTAAGAATTAGAGTTGTCCATCTGTCAGACTGATAGATCTCAGTATAAGGGAAGGTGTTAATTTAGGGTTAGTTTTTGGAATCCAGGAGAGTGTTTCAGTGTAGAGCGAAGTCATCTGCTTCTCAAGACTGTGAACATAAAATACTTATCCGTGTTACAGTAGCACATCACGGAATCATGGAATGGTAGAGGGTTGGAAGGGACCTCTGGAGATCATCCAGTTCGACACCCTTGCTAAAGGAGGTTCTCCTGCAGCAGTTGCACACAAAGTCATCCAGGTGGATTTTGAATATCTTCAGAGAAGGAGTCTCCTCAACCTCTCTAGGCAGCCTGTTCCAGTGCTCTATCACCCTCGCAGAAAAAATTTCTTCCTCATGTTGAGAAGGAACTTCCTGTGCTCCAGTTTGTGCCCATTACACCTTGTCCTGTCGCTAGGTGCCGCTGAAAGGTCTGGCCCCCTCCTCTTAACATCCACCCTTTAAATATCTGTAAGCATTGATAAGATCCCCTTTGAGTCTTCTCTTCTCCAGGCTAAACAGATCCAGGACTTTCAGCCTTTCCTTGTTAGTTCCAGCCCCCTAATCATATTTGTGGCCCACACTAGACTCTCTCCTATAGTTCCTTGTCTTTTTTGAGCTGGGTAGCCCAGAACTGGACACAGGACTCCAGATGAGGCCTCACTAGGGTAGCATAGAGGAGGAGGAGAACCCCAGGCTACCACTGGCCTTCTTGGCTGCAAGGGCACATTACTGGTTCATGGTTAGCTTGTGGTCCACCGAGACTGCCAATTTCTTCTCTGCAGAGCTGCCTTCCAGCAGGTCAACCCCTAACCTGTACTGGTGCATGGGTTTATCCTTCTTAGGTGCAGGACTCTGCACTTGCCTTTCTTGAACTTCATAAGGTTCCTCTCCACCAACTTTACAGACTGTCCAGGTCTCATTGAATAGCAGCACACCCTTCTGATGTCCCTTTTTCCACATTCCATAAACTTCCTTCTTCCATTTGATTATTTTTTTTTTTCCAGAAGCTCCTTGCTCATCCATGCAGGTCTCCTGCTTCCCTTGCTTTACTTCTTACTCATGAGGATGCATCTATCTTGAGATTGGAGTAAGCAGTACTTAAATGTTAACCAGCTCTCTCAGACACGCATACCTTCTAGAGCCCTGACCTATGAGATTCCTTCAAGTAGGTCTTTGAAGAAGCTAAAGGTAGCTCTCCTGAAATCCAGGTTTGTAAACCTGCTTATTACCCTGCTTCTTCCACACAAGTTCCTGAACTCCCCTGCCTTTTGGTCACTGCAGCCAAGGCTGCTGCCAACTCTCACGTCCCCAACTTTCACATCCCCAACGAGGCCTTCTTTGTATGTTTGTACAAGGTCCAGCAGCACATCTCTTTGTTTGCTTCTCCACCATGTGTGTCAGAAAGTTACCATCCATGCTCTGCAGGAATCTCTTGGATTGCATATGCCTGGCTGTATTGTCTTTCCAGCAAATATTAGGGTGATTAAAGTCTCCCTTGAGAACCAGGGCCTGTGATCGTGAGGCTACTTACTTCCAGCTGTCTGTCGAAGGCCTCATTGACTCCCTCTTCCTAATCAGATGGCCAGTAGTAAATACCCCCAACAATGTCACCCACATTAGACTGCACCTCAGTTCTTACCCATAAGCTCTTGACTTGTTTCTTCATCTAGCGCAAGGCAGAGCTTGATACATTCCAATTGCTCCCTCATATAAGGAGCAACTCCACCACCTTGCCTTGCTGGTCTATCTTTTCTAAAAGGCATGTAGCCATCCATGACAGCATTCTAGTTGTGCGAGCTGTCCCACCATGCCTCTGTAACTGCAGTGAGATCATAGCCCTGCACAGCATGCAGATCCATACTTCTTCCTGTTTATTCCCCGTGCCGCATGTGTTGGTGTACAGGCATCTCAGAGAGGTAGTTGTGTGTACAGGTTTCCCTGGAGGTGTGCAAGAGGATCTACTATAGCCATACACACCCTTGAGATGGTTGGCCTTCTGATTCTTGTCATGGAAGGTAGCTAAGGAGTGTTGGTTGCTGCTCTGGTTGGCCTGGCTTATTCCGCAGTTGGATGCGATGGCGTGAATGTTGCCATTTTGGACTCCACCCTATGAATCCTTCAGTTTAAAGCCCACCTGGGGGCCCAAATAAAGATACGAAGCCTTCATCATGGTATATTTTACATTCCCCAGAAGTCCATTTTTTCTTCTAGAGAGTCAAATCCAGTGCAGTTCAATAAATATGTGAGTAGTCTGATGTAAGTGGGAGTGTTTGTCTCTTATAAGGTGTTAAGTAAGAGCCCACTAAATTTACACAAAACGTTTGAGCATGCTTTTATCTTGAGCATTTTGATTCTGTTAAATATCACTCCCTCACCCAAATGCTTTGCCCATCTTTTCCATTGTATAGGCCAAGGCTATCGTAAGCATATTTGCCATTTTTATTATACTTTTAGTTGTTGGTATATTATGATGTCTGCTGCTATAATTGAATCAAAAGAATAATATTTTATCTGGTGTTCTGATTCTTTGCTTTCAGCATCATTGGCAGGGATGAGACTTGAAGAAGGAGATATTGCAGTAAGTCAAAACATACTCCCAAAAACTGTTCAGATCCCTGAATAAATGAAATACATGAAAAGTAGAATAGCTGTAGGTTATCATTTACATTTATCTACTAGCGTTGATTTTCTCTTTATTGGATTCACACTTGTTTTATTTCTACCAGTCTGTAAGCTGCCTGAAAGATTTTAAGTAAACTCTTGTGACTATTTTTAACTAATGCTTCAGACATTAAAACCCATCTCCATCTAGTGTGTATTTCAACAGCCTGACAAGCTAAGTCAGAGCTAGCATCAACATGAATCCAATTGACTTAATATGTAATTTAAAAACAATTAGTGGTAATAACAAATGGTTTTAATTTAATTTCTGTATTGCTTTCCATGCACATTGTGATAACGCTTCAATTATTTTTTTCCCCCTCCAGATTAGCCTTGGCACAAGTGACACATTGTTTCTGTGGATCCAAGAACCAACTCCTGCCTTAGAAGGTCATATCCTCTGCAATCCTGTTGATTCTGAAACATATATGGCACTTTTATGGTAATATAATTTATTTTTTGTACATCCGGGATCAATAACATATATTTTTGTCTCTGTTAGCATTTTTTATTTCTTTTGCAAAGTGATAATGAATAGAACATTTAGCATTCTGTACAGTATATGACAATCTACTGCTGAAACATTTGCATCAACATTATAGCATTCCTGTTGTTTAATTTGAGTAACTGAAACTGCAGAGTTGTGGAGGATAAATTCTCATGGCAATAAAAGGCTGAAATTATTTTTACATATGCATGGAGCCAGTTTTCTATGAATCCAAGGTAATACATTTAGTGTACAGGAATAACAATCTTCTGAAATACAGTAATGTGAAATGTCAAAAGCTTCACCAGACTGTGTAACTTCTGTGCTCTCCCAGTGGTCCAGAAGGGACATAATGGTGCAGGTGAAGATTCCATTTTCAGAGAGGAGTATAATCAGTGCCATTCAGGGATGTATTAGGCTGTGCATGTGGAAGATACTGAGATCTCAAGAAACCCAGCTGAGAGAATGATCCTTATGGTAGCTTTTGGCTGCTGTGATTTGGGAATTGTTTGGCCCCTCTCCAGCCAGGCAGGTGGAATGGTGCCCTGAAGCTACATTTTCTGTTGCTGAGTCAACTATATTCAGGGTAAAAACTTCCAGAAGAGGTTATAGTGTTTATACTAATATCTACAAGTAATATGCAGATAAATTTTATGTTTAAATCCTCTGGATTGTAGGTGCTTGAAACTCAAAACTCAAATCTACCCTTTAACTGTAATATTAAGTCTCACCTGTGCAGTAAAACTTAACGTGCAGAAGGCTAAACCTGCCTTCCAGAGAACAGGATGTTTCTGGAGCCGTGCAGATATAAAGAGTTCCTGGCCCTCCTGCCTAGCCATTTCTGCCCTGATACTGCTTCTTTTGCACCAATGCCACTTTACTTCTAGAATATTAGAGTTAATAGAGGACCCTCAGTTAGTAGGAAAAGAGTGCCTGAGCTACCGGGCAGGGAATTTGTATAGAAAACTCAACTAACTTCAGCTGCTACTACTGAGCAAGTTCATTAATTTCCTTGCTCCGTTTTCTGGGTATTTATGTGCCTGTCCTGCTGAGTTGCTCTAACTTCATGCTAGAGAGTATTCAGACTGCTTTCTTCTTGTTCTGAGTCCAGTGCTGTGGTATTTTGGAGGAGTGCTGTATTCATGGAGGAGGCAAAGGAGGTGACTGCCTAAAGGGTGCAAAGGCCATGAACACTGGACAGATGCATATTTTATGACCTGTTTTTCTAGCTCTGGAACAAAATCATGCAGTGGCAGCTGTGATGCTTTCCTTTGTCACATCATGGCACAGAGATAGACCTCATAAGTGTTGTTGGACCCGAGCTGGCTCCATACCAGTACTGTGATCCTGAAATCATAAATGCAATTTAGACACACTCTTGCTTCTCCTTGCAGTCATCTGAGAGTGAGCTTCTTTGTGCTGTGTTGGAGTACTTATCTGAGGAGATATCTTAGCTGTTCAGAGCTAGCCTGGATTTAGCATGGCCTGCCAGGCTGGATCATTAGATCCATTAGATCACTAGCTCACTGGAGAGATGTATACCAATATCTCTGCGCTGCGTTCCTCAATATGTCCTATAAAATTTGTTTCCTTTCTTATCTAGTTTTCTCCTTCTGTGTTTCTTCCCATAAAGAAGAAGTGATTAAATCCTAGCTTTATTCAGCTGATAGAATAAACACAATGTTGTGTAAGACAACAAATTGCTTTAAAATTCTAGAGCCAGATGTTTTGGAAAATGCATATGGTATGTTTGTGTGTTTCAGTTTTAAGAATGGCTCTCTGATGAGAGAGAGGATCAGAAATGACTGTGCTTCAGGTTCCTGGGACGAATTCTCCAAAGCTTTATCATCTACTGTTGCTGGAAACAACAGCAACTTGGGTAAGAGCCTTAGCAGGGATGGGAGTTCGGGGTTTGCTTAGACATGGTGGGTGTTCTAGATATTTTTACTTGGGTCATGATAGAGGCCAAGAATTAAGTTAAATAGTGCACGAGAAATTCCAAATATGTAGTACTTAAAAGTGTTCTGTTGGCAGGCTAAATGCCGTGATAGGATTTTCCTTCAATATTCACTAAATAAGAAGATTATTTTTATAGAGCTTTTTCGGTCATTGAAAGGGTGTTGTAGCATCTAAGCTGTAAAATGTTTAGAATTAGTAGTGTCTGAAGGAGGCTTTCTTTTAAAGTTAATCCTTTTTCTGAAGTCTCAAACTAAATGAGTTGGATAGCTTCATATTATTTCTTTCTCAATCATTACTCTAGAATCTTGCTTGTGTGTGTGAACAAAGCAGTAATGTCAAGTGATATCTGTATTTCTCTCATTTTCCCCAATGTACGTTAGTCATTTTTGTCTCTGTTTTTCCCTCACATTGTGGTAAGTGTATGAAATGAAAAGAAATTATGATGATGGAGTTATTTTTTAAATATTTAGACTCATAGAATCACTTGGTTGGAAAAGGCCTTTGGACTCAATATTCTTAAAGCTCTTTTCCAAACAACTGATTCTATGATTCTAAATATTTAAAACATATAAACAAACCCATGTATTTGACATTTTACATTATTTTGTATCCTACAGTTTAATATTTTACAAATACAGAATATAGCTCTGAAATAAGTTATTGAAAGGTGAGCATATACTCAATCAAAATTAATATCTAACCATTGCAAAGCTGGATTTGAAATCGTCACCATCATCCTAGATCTGAATTGATACAAGTAAAATTAATTTAAGAACTGTAGGTAACAACATTTTAAAATATGGATATTTAAGCTATAGAAGATATCACTCCTTAGGAAAATGAATCTAAGATAAAGTTTCTTGACACTGTGAGGTTAGCACTGATTTTTCATTTTTAGAAGCTCTGTTATGTTGCCTGTCAAATCCAGTCTCTGTAGGGTATTAAAATGACAAATCAATTTGAGTGTTTCAGAAAATGGGAAGAAGTTATTCCAAAACCCAAAAGTCAGCCACTTTAGACAATATTAAAAAAATTGGAAGTTGATGAAAATGGTTACTGATTTCAAAGATGCAAGCACCCTGTCTTAATGGTTTAAAATTTGTGTTATAGTATATTCACTTCAATATCTTAATCCCTATAAAATGGTTGTTTTGTTAAAGTCATCCTCAGTAACGTGTATGCTGGGATAACCTCTGGGTATACATGTAAAAATACACTGATATCCATAATCTGAGTTCTTGAGAGAAGCCGAACAAAGAAGTCACTGGTTAGGCATCCTCCCTTTTATCACCCTTTCCCTGCACTCCCTGTTGTGTAGGAAGATGCCTCTGAAGAGGTTTGGAGATGGGCATCCGCTATGGGGAGATTGAGGTAATCAAGTTGCAGGGGTAGCAAATAGGGAAGGAGGAGGAGGAGTGACCAGATGGGTCCTGTTGTGTCTGGGAAGTACTTGAGAAGGGTAATCAAATCATCAAGCTTACTTGAAGTCCTCATCTGCCGCTATAAGTTGACAGCAGGGTTAGAAAAGATATTTTAGGATGTATATCTCTTGGTAGGGCCTGCGGATCTGTAACCCACAGTATTGCTTACTGGTAGGTTTTCAGAGTGTTTAACCAAAAAGTTTCTGTGTGCTAAAGCATAGTGCCATTTTGGGGTTTGTTTTTTTATGGCTAGTGATCATAGGGCTCCTAGGGCACCATTCTCTTGTTCCAGGATCTGAACTTTCGAAACTCTCCTTAGTTTGTTCAGTTTTTCTGTCCTCTTTTTTTTTTTTTTTGTCTCCTTTCTTGAATATCTTTTCTGACCAACCGTTCTTGCCATCAGCACAAAAGAAATCTTTGTCATGCTTTTTGTCTAGCTGTCTACAAAGCATTCCTGCATTTCTTCAGATCTCAAACTATTCAGAGACCAGCTCTGCTTCATGACTTGAAGTACCTAATGTTCTTTAATAAGCTTATGGAATCTATTCCGGTGCATGAAGTGTTCCAGTATTCCAGTACTCTTCTTACTAACTTACCATTTGTTCTATTTTATTATTTTTTTTATCCCTTTTCCCCCTTGCATACAACCCACTGAAACTATTTCTAAGATAGGGCCATGAAGATAATCAGAGGGCTGGGCACCTCCCACGGAAGGATAGGCTGAGAGAGTTGAGCGTGTTTAGCTTGGAGAAGAGGAGGCGCTGGGGAGACCTTATAACAGCCATCCAATACTTCAGGGGGTCCTATGGGATAGCTGGGAAGGGGGTTTTAATCAGGGAGTGCAGTGACAGGATAAGAGGGGATAGTTTTAAGATGAAAGAAGGGAGATTTAGATAATTTTTTTTACTGTGAGGATGATGAGGCACTGGCACAGGTTGCCTAGAGAAGTCATGCATACCCCATCCTGGAGGTGTCCAAGGACAAGTGGAATGAGGCTTTGAGCAGCCTGATCCAGTGGAAGGTGTCCCTGCCCACGGCAGCGGGGTTGGAACTGTGTGACCTTTAAGGTCCCTTCCATCCCAAACCATTCTGTGATTCTGTGTTGTTCTAAGTGTTACGTATTATCTTCATTGCTGGCATGTACCCTGATGGATGTGTGCTCTTTGTAGGCTGATTGCTTATTACGTTGTTTGCATGCCCAGAGCCACAGACATGCCTAACATCCACATTTTTGTAAGCTGAAAGTAGTTAAGTCTGATAAATGTGTGGACTGGAATTAGTTAACAGACAGTGACTCAGATGTCTTTCCAAATACGTGATAAACATTTATTATCATTTTAGTTGTGTGCTGAAATAAGATTCCAGCTTTGGGCTAGGAGCAAACATGACTCTGTTTAATGTTCCTTGATGCAGGTTTCTACTTTGATGTGATGGAAATTACTCCTGAAGCAGTTGGGATTCACAGATTCAACAAAGACAACCAAAAGGTAGTAATAATCTAGTTACATCTCGAACCTTGAAGGAGTACTGTCAAGGCTCGAAATCTTTTTATTAGTTTTCTTTGGTCTCTTTTGTCTGAGATACTTACTTTCAAGTTTTATTTATTGGTGCAAGTGCCTGAGATGATTTTCCTGAGGAAGTATTTGGTCTGTAGCTTTAGCATATCTACAATGCGAAGTCTGAACTAGAATTTACATGGTCTTATTTTTAGGAAACATTCACTTTGCTGGAAAATGTGGATTTACTGAAACCAACATTGGTTTTGAAACAGGATTAACTGTAAGCTATTGAGAGCTTAGAACACTTACATGACTTACTTAGTCCCCATCTTACAAGTTTCAGACACACAGATAAGGACATGTTGAAACTTTGGGCTATACTCTTTTGTCTTTTATCTTGCTGTAAATGTGTATGTAAAGTAAAGATCTCATTTTGCTGTCTTGCTTGTCTTGGAGTAAACTGCAAGCTGCATAGTGGTTTGTAAGTAAATACAGACTCAAGTCCAATTGGAATTAAAATAGAAGTTGTGTTACTCAAAGGAAAGTTGTTTATATCTTTTTTCTTTTTTTTTTTTTTTTTTTTCTTTTGAGGAATGGATTTGTTAAATATCTGGCTTTCTGGGTGGTACTGAAACTCAAGAGATGTCTTTGATCAATCATGACCCCCAGTCGATTAGACCTCATCTAGATGAACGGAGGTTGATACTATCCTGTGTTTGCAGTGTAGCACTAGAGTCTTAAATGTTTGCTGTTTAAGTGAATGCCTAATCAGTTCTAGCTTTTATTCAAGTTGTAGGCACTTACTGTAGTTCATAAAAAAACTCAACTTTTTGTGAAAGATTCTTTCTATTTGCTTGTAGTTCAGTATTTTCCAACTTCTGTTGCCTTTCTCATCTTCTGGTTGATGAAAGTTCAGGAAAATGTTATCTATAGAAACTAAATAAATTAATGAAAAGATTGCATGGTTTCACTTTTGTGCAGGCAGGCATAGATTTAAACTTTTGTGACGTTGCTTAATGCATCTGGATTTTATCTACTTACTTTAATTTTATATTTTTGAGATATTGATTCTTAAGCAGCTGTTGGTGCTGGGAAATGCATAGAGAAGAATTTACAACTTACAGTAGAACCTCTTCCCGTTGTGCATTGATTTCAAGTGTGATGGATTTGCCAACAGCACTGAGGTTATGGGATGCGTTCTCTTTCATGAGTTTTTAGGTCCATCTTGTGTGTATGAGGGAAGAGCTGGGCCTAGTTCAAAGTAGACTTCAGGGTGAAGACAAGGATAATCAACTCTAAGTCTGTCTTGTGTTTTTAACCAGTCTCCAGCTTGGTATTGTATTCTGTGTAAGGTGCTTGTTAACTTAATGTATTCCCTCCTTTGATACAGGTTTCAGACTTTCCAAAGGAGGTGGAAATACGAGCCTTGATTGAAGGGCAGTTCATGGCCAAGAGGATTCATGCTGAAAAGCTGGGATATAAAGTCAGTAAGTATGATGAAAAGCTGCAAAACTAATGGCACGAGATCAAACAAAGAAAGGAGTCCTGACAGTAATGTCAGTATTGTGATTTTTGTCCTGCTTGGTGGATACAGCAACTGAATGAATTCTAAATTAGCCTCTGGAACAATTTTTGACAATGTGTTGGGGGCAAGTTTTTGCAGATGTTAACTTTGGAAGGACCGATGGTTTAACTTTAAGATGACTTCGTTTTTCAGGTATTCTTGCTTTTCATTGTTACTGAGCTGCATTGTCAATTTTTAAATAAGAGTTCGGGCTTCGATAGCTTGTTAAGTGAAAAGAAGAGCAGCCTTCTGCAAAAAGCAAAGACTGTAACTCAGAAAATCTGAAACCTGTGTTCACTTCCTGGATCTGCCATAAGCTGATTACTTACCTCTTCACCTTAGTTTTCCATTAATAAAGCAGAAGCCCTTTGCCTGTCTTGTGATTTAGAAAGCAAGAGATCCTGCTCCCTAGAATTTATAATATGAATAATTTTTAGCACATTGGAACAACAAAATCAGTCAATATTTTGCCTATGAAAGTGAGATCAGATCATTACAAGCTGTGCAGTTTTACAAAAAGAGAGCAGGCAAGTTGGTGTTTTCTGTCAATGTATCAGCCAGTGGCATCTTAAAAAATACTGACTTAACCTGAGGGTTTTTAACTGATGTTTTAGCTTTTAGATCATATTATTTTTATTTGCATCCTGACCTCTTGCTTTGCAAGCCAATGCTGACCACCTCCTTTACAAGCCATTGTTTGACTCTTACCTTCAGGCTTTTATCCATAATCACGAAGGACAGATTTTTTTTATTTTTAATAGAACTCCAAGAGCTGAAAGCTGAGAAAATAGAGATACTGGAACAAATCACAATGTTTGGCTACACCACCTCATAAATTTATACTGTGAAGGTTTTCCTGTTATATATATTCTTATTTACTTGAAACCATTTTTATTTTGGGGACGTTGTTTATGGAGACAGGAGAGATTCAAATAGTGTTTAAAATACCTGTTTATCCTCATTCTTAGATTCTGCTGCACCAAGAGCTTGGCTTAGCCTAGAAGGCTCATGGCTGAAGAGGATACTTCAGCATTCTGTAAATGTCTGGAGTTAGGCAAACATTAGAGTGTGAGAAAAACTGCCTAAGATAGACAACTCCGACACATAAGCAAATGGGTAAAAATTATCTGTAAATACATTTAGGCTAAGTAGCTTGAGGATGTGGCTTAATGAGCTTTAAAAACTCAGTTTTTTTAATTCTGTAGGTGCCTACAGTAAAAAGGAGTTGGATGTGATTGTGTTCCTGTATATTCCTTGGAACCTTGTATCTTTGTATGCTTTTGTTTTGTTGCATTCCAAGGGTCGTTTAGCTATTTGGTAACTAACAGATGAGTTGCTTTAAAAAAGAACTGCTGTATGTAGTGTAGGCTGTATGCATCTCCCACTCTTCCTTAGTGTTATTGTTTAAATGTCAAATTCTGTTATTTGTGTAGTGGTGGCAGCCTTACATCTGCATTTGTTGTGTGACAGCTCTGCAAACAGGGTGTGTTTGGAACATGTTTCAGGGTACAGATGAGCATTGTGGGAATTACTCTGGTATTGCCAGACTTTCTCTTGTTTAATAGCTGCTGTTTTCAAGCTGCTTTTTTTTTTCTTTTAATGTGATTCATTTATCTTTTGGATGAAACATACAGTTAGGACCCTTGTGTTTATTCAATTCCTTTTAGGCTTTGTCAATGTGGGGGATTTACTTTTGCTTTTTCCAGGAATCAAGCTGATTTACATTCAGAAATATAATTACAGCAGTGTAAATCCTGGCGGTTGTTGTTGTTTATGCCAGTGGGAGAATACAGTAATAACTGCACACAAGATCCACAGAGTTATGTGATGACACCTATGAAATTGGTCTGTAACAGAAATGGAATGACACAACAGTCACAACAAATGCTTTGCTATGTTGTCCTGAGGTTTGTGTGATGCTGTCTCAGTGGTGCAACTAAGTCAGAAACTGAGAGTTCTTCTGGCTAAGAATTTCCCCAACTCTGGCACCAAGGTGCTGGAAAATCACTTTAGCAGAGTCGTGAACCTGCCTCTCTGTTTCTGGGCCAAGTGCAGTTTGGATAACTGCAATTGGAAAAGCAGCAGTGTCTCTATAAGAGAATTTTGTAAAAATAAACAAAAATCTGTCATACAATATTGTTGCTTATGCACTGTGAGCAGGGCAAACATTAGAAAATCCCTTAGAATTTACTTTCAGTTAGTGAATATATTATCTTGCTAGGAGCAGTATTTTGGATCCTCCATCTAGATAGCTCTGCAGGAAGAATTGCAGTGATCCTGAAAGAGTGTTTGATATGTGAGGTTTTGTTACCAGTTTGTGTCTGGTAATTTATAGATCTTATATAAATTAAAAATAATACTTAAAAAAATCCTTTAAAACAGCTCTTCGGTGCTGTTTGTGCTTGTGCAATGGTTTCAGTGTGGCCTCTGTGCCAGTAGAGGGCAGGGAATTCTGTCTCATAATTTTTTCTTTAAGACTGGAATGTGTGTGTCAGCCTTGTTTAGAAAATGGCACAGAGTCACCCGATGATCTTTAGGAGAAAAGTTAAACCTTACATTAATCGTGATTTAAGAGTTTTTAAAGTGTGTGTTGCTTTGTTCTAATTGCTCTAATCTTTCTCAATCAGATTGCAGGGGAAATCATTCAGTAACACCCTGTATCCTGTTTTGCTTATGTGCTTAAGGGGTGGATAGAGTGTTGTGATCTAAAAACAAACAAGTGAAGTTTGGTCTGTCCCTGTTGTTTACATCCTCTGATTCAGAGTTTCATGTAGATAAGGTGAAGATTTGCTGTTCTGCTTTTATTTTCCTGGATTTTGATTGTATCATAAACACCTTCTGTTTTGTCACTTCCTTTTTTCTGCTTGCAGCCATCCCCTTTTGAATGCTAAACTCACAACTGGAGTTCAGAAGCTAGTCATACAGACATGCTTGCTGCGTGGTTTGAGGAATCCCTGAAGTCAAACTCAAATGGCAGCTTTATAGAGAAATGACAGTGTCTGCAGCTCAGTGACACAGATGATCACAGCAGCTATAAAGCTGTCAGTGGTTCAGACTGATCTGCCAGTGTATACTTTAATAATCTTGATGATCACTTCAGAGTTGCATCTATTCCAGGCCAAGCAATGCTAAAACTATACTGACACTGACTGGAGAACATTGCAGGATTCTGTGCTTGAACCTAGTGAAATTGTCCTGGTGATGACCCACAAACCTGATTGTTCTTGGGAATGAAATCTACCCTTTTGCCTACTGATAGGTGAAGTAAATATTGCCATGATGTATGTTTTGTATGTTGAAGGAAGGCAGCATACAGGTAGGGCTTCTGGTGTTGAATACACGTGTTGTCAATAGATATTTAAATCATGTGCTGGTCTACGGTGTAGAAACCTTCACGCCAATGGTGGTCTGAGCGCTAAGTCTATACGTAATGGCCCAGATGTATTAGAGTTGTGTTAAAACGCAACATTAGGGAAATGACCTCAAGTTGCACTAGAGGAGGTTTAGGCTGGATATTAGACAAATGTCTTTACTGACAGAGTGGTGAAGCATTGGCACAGGCTGCCCAGGGAAATGGTGGGCTCTCCATCCCTGGAAGTATTCAAAAAATGTGTAGACGTGGCACTTAGGGACATGATTTAGTAGGCACGGAGTGTTGGGCTGATGGTATGACTCAATGATCTTAGAGGTCTTTTCTAACCTCAATGATTCTATAAATAAGCTTTTGTGTGACTGCAGCAGCAATTATTAAATCCTGCCCTGTTGGTAGGCTGATTATCTGGGGTAGTGTCTGTGTTGAAGCTGTTAGCTTTGAACAGGGCTTTCTCCCTTCATGTTGTTGTGCCTGTCAGTGAGTTCATAGTACTCCAATTGCCTGATGTGCTGTTCGTGTCACATTTATACCTTTAAGAATCTGATTCTGCCACCTAACTGTCATCAGCAGGGAAAGATGGATAGAAGGTGCCAAATTTTACAAGCACAAGCTTTGTCCATAAAATCCTGCGTCTGTGTTTATTATGTAATTTACAGTTTCTTACGCACATAAATCCATCACTTGCAAATACTGCTGGTGCCCTGAGTTCTACTGACTGTACTGTGTGTGTAAGTATTGACTGAGGTGACACAGACATGCCCCTGGTTTTGCAGTGGTGTAAGAATGAGCCAGTTTTTTTTCCCTAGTGCTACATGTTACGACTGTTTCAAATGTGTGAGAGTATGTTTTTCTGATTGGATATACAACAGGATGCATTCTAAAACAAAACAGCAGTCCTGCAGTGCTAGGAGAAAAGGGAAATGTCAGAGCATGCTGGGCCTGAATTCTCAGTGGTTAAAGGAGGAACTTACATTTTCTGAAGAACTCGATTTGAGATTTCATGAGGGAAAACTCCAAGGTGCTAAATTTCCTTTTCTGCAGGTGGTGTTTTCTACCGAGTCTCTTTTCAGCAGATTCGAGGTAGTGATAATATGTGTCTCTTTGTTCACAGGGAAGGCAGTCTGATGAACTGAGCGGAGCTCAGAAAATATCAATTAGTATAACATGGAGCAGTTGTGTTTCTTGGTTCTTGTTGTCGTGTGGAGGCACAGAAACTGAAGGTGAGGTGTGAGGCTGGTGCTTCACAGTGAAGTGCAGGTCCATCAGAGGATGAAGGAACTGGGATTGTTTAGCCTGAGGAACAAGAGGCTGAGGGGAGACCTTATTACTCTTTACCACTACCTGAAAGGAGATGGTAGCAAAGTAGGCGTTGGTCTCTTCTCACAAGTAACAAGTGACAGGATGAGAGGAAATGGCCTCGATTTGCACCGGGAAGGTTTAGATTGGATATTAGGAACAACTTCTTTATTGAAAGAGTGGTGAGGCATTGGAACAGGCAGCCCAGGGAATTTGTGGATTTTCCATCCCTGAAGGTGTTCAACAAGCTTGTAGACGTGGCACTTCGTGACATGGTTTAGTAGGCACGGTGGTGTTGGTCTGATGGTTTGGACTTGATGACTGTACAGGTCTTTTCCAACCTTTATGATTCTAAGTGGCTTTCTGGTTTGGCAAGGCTAGATGCCACTGGTCCTTGGGGCACTTTGGGCAAGGCTTTGTGCCAGGCTATGAGACAGGTTTTTCTGCTGGTGATCATCTTTGACTGGTTGGCTTCTGTGATTACAGTCTCTAAAACTCTTACAGATTATCAGGAGTGTTGAGGTACTTGTTCTGTCTGTTGCCTTTGCCTTCACCTGCTAAGTATGTTTCTGCTTCAGTTGTAGCAGTGTTTTGCCTGAAATGAGGAACACTGTGAGCGAGGCCATTTTGTAGTTGCATACAGATTAAATTGATGTTTATGCCCGGCAGGATTTAAATTTCTTAGAGAAATCAATACTAAAATGTTCTGTTGCCTTTGTGCTTGTCTCTTGCTGTTTGCTACTAAGAGTGCTGATGGTGTTTTCAGCAGCACGAGACTAATGGCTTTGTTAGAGGCCTTGTGCTTCAGTGAGTATGTGAAAACAGTTTAAAAATAATTAGAAGTTAGATCCCTTGACGGGAGGTAGAAGTATTCTGCTTAAAATAATCATAGAATGCCAGAATGGTTTGGGTTGGAAGGGATCTTAAAGATCACCCAGTTCCAAGTCTCCTGCCATGGCCAGGGACACCTTCCACTGGATCAAGTTGCTCAGAGCCCCATCCAGTCTGGCCTTGAACATCTCCAGGGATGAGGCATCCGTGACTTTCCTGGGCAACCTGTGCCAGTGTCTCATCCACCCACACAGGAAAAAGTTTCTTCCTAATAGCTAATCTAGATCTACCCTCTATAATAATAGATAATAATAATAGTCTATAAATAATAGAGAACAGTAGTAATGATCAGGTTGGAACATATATAAATAGAGATGGGGCAGAGTGTACCACTGAGTGTGTGCTACAAACAGACCATAAATACCACCTTTGCCATAAGATCTTAAGCCTGTATTTTTGAGGGAGGAGTGTTGGCTCAAGAAGCACTTTCAAATTTCATCAAAGGCAGGATCTTCCTCCCAGATAAGCCAGTGATTCTGCTGCAGAGGATATTTGTATTTTCTGTTGAAACTTCTGTCTGATAAGAGTGCCAGTGTGAGACAGGCAATACTTTGCCGGGAACTTGACTGTAACCCCTCTTATTTCCCACAGAGCATCAGACTTTTATCACGTAGCAGAACCTTCCAGGCACGATCAAGCAAGGCTTGGTGTTAACCCAGTGATTTGGAATGAAAGGCTGGTTAGCTCATGACCAATTCCCTGACCAAGTATTTTACAAAAAGAGCTTTTTATAATTGCTTGGCTCATGAGGGTACAGTATTTAACTAATTTTTGAAAGGGTTAGATAAAATGTCTCTGAAGGAAATGACCTAATGTTCTATAAGGAAGCTGCTTACGTGCTGTAGAATTTTTCATGCAGTGGCTATTGTCTTGCTTTTATTTTGTTTTATTGTTGTTAAACATATACAGGAAACACAATGAAGACAGAAAATCTGAAGAGTTAATAAAAAGATTTGAAGGGGGTAGGATCTGTCTTTCTTTCCTGACACAATGATACAATGCTGTCATTGTTTGAACAATCACTTTTAAAGTTTGGTCAGCAAAAGACCAAGTATGTAAATGATTTAATTCCTGTGCACTAATGTTAGGAGAGGTAATTTGTGACTATGTCGGTGGATGTTCAAGCAGTGTTCGGGAAAATAGTGAATCTGTCAGTTGGCTGCTTTTGTTAGAGCTTTGTGGATCTCTAGAAGCTAGGGACTTGGAGATCAGTTGGGTTATCTAATAAATCTCCTTTTATCGCTTGTTTTTTGAGACCAATCTACAGTTTTAAATCCATTTAGATTAGCAAGGGAACGACAAGATTGCAGTCTGTAAGTACCTTCTTGGGGAAAGGAAACTTGATAGTATAGGGCTCTTGAGGCTTACAGACAGAAACGTTACGGTTCAATAACTGGAAGTTCAAAGCAGACAAACCTCAAATGACGAGCAAGGTGCAGGTTTTACAGAAAATGAAACCAAATGGTGCAGCAATCGACACTGGTGTAGTGAATTCTTTAGCACTGGCAGTTTTAAGATTTTTTTTTTTTTTGAAAAGCAGATGTTTTGATCCAAAGAGATAATTTATGTTCTAGAAGGGTGAGTTTGAAGGATCAACATGGTCCATTCTGTCTCAGACACATGGCAATCTGTAAGAGATGCCATTGCTAAGAAGCTTGTCTGATTCACAGCTATCTATATGTTGCTCTGTATTATTAATCTGTACTAATAGCAGCTGCTGGTATCACTGTAAATTTTTTTTATGATCATTCTGCTTGTAAAATACCGCATTTACCTTAGTTGACACTGAAATGTTACATATTTATTATTTTAAATCTTTCTTCCTATGACTTTCTGTAATTTTAGTTTGGTTGCTCAAGTGTTGCAGTCTTGGTAGTGAACCCTCATCTTCTCTTCCAAGATTCCCTGGTCCTTCCACCTGTCTTTCCTTTTTTTTCTGGTTTAAGGTGATTTAACTTTTCTGACACATCTCACATTATGCATCAGTTCTGAGCACTGTCTCAATACTTTCAGCTTTATCAACCCACACTTGAAGTTTTCTTGGTGTTAACAGGGATCTACAAAATAAGTCATTCCTTCCCTACTTACTCTATTTGCGTGCACATACACCGATGTTTTTAGCTGTGATGGTGTTTGTTGCTTGACATTAAAAGGCAGTTTTGTCTTGTGTTAAAAGAGATTATTGCCTGAGTTTTAAAACCAGTTTTAAATATCTAAAGCTTTGCTTCCATCCAGACTTTGATTTCCAGAGGGCAGCTGCTGAGTGCTTATTGAGGTTATGTCAAGAAAAAGATAACCAACCAGACCCTAAATTTCTTGTTTAAAAAAAAACAAGTGAAAGTTTACACGTCTGTGGGCAAGGGGAATTTTGCAGTCTACTTGTATAGCTTTAATGATCTTCAGACGTGAAACTATTAATTTGAGCAGGGTTTTTTTCTTATTTCTGGCCCATGGTTTTCAAGAACATGCATGAAGGATATTTTTTTTCCTTTAAACTGTAATGTTATTTTGCTTTTATGTGGTGTGTCTAAGTTATACACTAGCAAAGGTATGCATGCTGCACACAAAGTGACAGGTCTTAGCCCCAGGGCTTTCGTAGTGTCAGTTTAGTCCAAGTGTAAGAGGTGGCAAAGAATGGGAAGTTCATGAAAAATAAGCTTCATGTGCAGTATGTCCTTCTAAAATTCTCTCTTTGTGATGAGTAAGAACAGAAATTTTTCAGCTTTGCACTTGGAGGCTGGAATTTGGGATCAGTGTCAGGACTGACCTGAAGAAGAAAAATTGGATGTGTGGCAGAGTGAGATTAGAACATCCACAGAATTAAGTCCCTTAATGATATGATAGGTGACATGAAATTCCTGATACTGACTTCTGGACAGTGCTGTAATTTCTCTCTCTGATGCTCAAGGGGTAGACTTTGGCCTTCAGCTTATCAGTGCTATACTTTTCCTAGTTGGAAATTCTAAAGAATGGATGAAAGAGCACAAAGAAGAAGTTTCCTTGAATCTGAAACTGTCTTTTTTCCTGCTGCACTTACAGTGATTGTACAGCATCAGTCAGACTGAAAGTAAATGAAACTCAGGAGTACCCACTGAACATTGTACAGCAATTACTACTCAAGTAGAGAGTGAGTTTAAAAATGGCCACTTCCCTACCGCTTCTGTTGGTTATAAAGTATTTGTCTTCTGTTTAACAATTTTTGAAGATTGATAAGAAATTTCAAGAAATTTCTGGAAGCTGGAAATTTGAAATTAAAAAAAAAAAAGTCTGTACATACATACATGCAAAGGGTGGCTTTGTGTCAGTTTTATTTTTTATGTATTTTTGTTTATTTTATGTAGGAAATCAGACAGAGAAGGGAAGAGACCAGCATGACTGACTCGAGACCTGCGGGTCAAACAAGAGGGAACTGCACAGGCAGTGCAAGCAGGGACAGGTAACCTGGGATGTGTATAAGGACGCTGCCCAGTTGTGTAGGAGTGAGGTCAGGAAGGCCAGGGTGCAGTTGAAGCTGAACTTGTCAAGGGAATTGAAGACCAACATGAAGGGCTTCTACAGGTATGTCAATCAGATGAGGAACATTAAAGAGAACGTACCCCCACCGTGGGTTGGGAATGGTGACCTCATATTAACAGATGAGCAGAAGGCTGAGCTACTTGACAACTTTTTTGTTTCAGTCTTCACTGATAACCGCTCTCCTCATCTCTCCTGGATTATGGGAAAACAAGATGGTGACTAGGGAGATAAACACCCTCCCACTGTAGAGGGGGATCAGGTTCGTGAACACCTGAGGAACCTGAACATATACAAGTCTATGGGACTTCATGAGATGCATCCCAGAGTCCTGAGGGAATTGGCAGATGTGGTTGCCAAGCCACTCTCCCTGGTATTTGAAAAGTCATGGCAATTGGGAGAAGGCCTTGGTGACTGGAAGAAGGGTAACGTTGTGCCTGTTTTTAAAAAGGGTAGAAAAGATGACCCTGGGAACTACCAACCTGTCAGCCTCACCTCTGTGCCTGGGAAGATCATGGAACAGATCCTCCTAGAAGCCCTGCTTAAGCACATGGAGGTCAGAGAGGTGATTACTGGCGGCCAGCATGGCTTCACCAGGGGCAAGTCATGTATGACCAACTTAGGGGCTTTCTATGATGGGGTCACTGCAGCAGTGGACACAGGAAAACCAATGGATGTGATCTATCTGGACTTCTGTAAAGCCTTTGACATGGTCCCCCACAACATCTCTCCTATTGGAGAGATATGGATCTGATGAGTAGACTGTTCAGTGGATAATAAAGAGAGTAGTGGTCAATGGCTCAATGTCTGGATGGAGATCTGTGACACGTGGTGTCCCTCAGGGGTCCGTTCTGGGACCAGTGCTGTTTAATATCTTCATCAATGATATTGACAGTGAGATTGAGTGCACCCTCAGCAAGTTTGTGGATGACACCAAGCTGAGTGGTGCAGTTGCCACACCTAAGGGACAGGATGTCATCCAGAGGGACCTGGACAGGCTGGAGAAGTGGACCAGTGCAAACTTCATGAGGTTCAGCAAGGCCAAGTGCAAGGTCCTACACCTGGGTCAGGGCAATCTCCAGTTTCAGTGCAGGATGGAGGATGATGTGATTGAGAGCAGCTCAAGTATTCATAGAAAGCTGGAGGGCACTGAGCATTGTTAGAAACCAGGAAAGTATTTCAGTGCTTTCAATGGCTAACTTGAAACATAACAGCAGAAATAACAAAAATAATACAAGCAAAACAGCAGAAATATTTTTTAAAAACACAAAAGAGCAGAAAATAATGTATTTTATTAGCCCGTGTCGTAGCAACCCTGTGAGCATCATTGGAATGAACTTATTCACTGGTCACAGAGCTGGAGGGATTCTGAAGGATATTTTCAAAAGCATCCACTCTCTTCACTCAGGGTGCTCTTGATCCTTTCCCTCTGTATTTATTTTGGTCAAAAATGAACTTTTTGTTGTTTTGAAGTAGTTCTAATTATAATGGTAATACAAGCGTACAAGTGGAGAGCTGCTTGAGTAATCTCTTCAAATTAAGTGCACTTCTGGTTAAATGACTTGTGTTCACTTGCAGGTAAACTTTTGTGCTGCAGAGAAAGTGATACAGGGATTTGTATTTCGTACCTAATTTTGTCTGTGAACATAAAAGCCTGGTACTCCCTGAAATGCAGGTGAACATCTGAAGCCATTGTGTCTGAAGCATAGTGCCTTGAAATAAATAATTGCTGGAATATCTTTTTGAACAGGTGGATTTCTAGTTTTAAGTAACCTGCAGGTACTCAGGACCTAGTGGCTTCTTGTTCATGCTCTGTTTTTAATTCCATTCCTTTGTCATTAAATACAGATATTAATACATTCTTTCACTGATAGTTGCTGCTATGAGCTGTGATAAATGTCAATGCAAATTTTAAGTGCTGTCTGCTCAGGGCAGTCCTGTTTGATCCAGTGTTGCCGTTTGCATGAATAAGGTTTAACCATGAGAACCAGGAGAGTGCAGTACTATAACCCTAGTTTCCAGTCCTTGTTATATGCTTGAAAATGAGCTAGGTAGTTCCTCATAGTCCTAACCATTTAACTGGTTTTCAGTTCAACCAAGGGACTAAACTGACAGAGTGAGCAGTTCCAGTTTAGAGAGGCCTCAGTTTGACTTCTTGAATTTCCCCCCTCCATACATCCATTCTGACTGGCTTGTGGGCATGTGCACAAAATTAGTTGCGTATTCCAGGAGATTGCAAAAGCAAAATATGCTTAGGACTAAGGTAGGATGTGTTGTAATCTATTGACTAAAGCAAGCATGTTTTGTATAGGTTTTTATTCATACATACTCTATATATGCCTATGTCATACAAATAACTTTTCAGTTTCATTTAGGGGATGGGAGGCAAGATTGGAGACTTACATAAACCTTTTAGTTATTGTAAGTGACAGATTTCTGAAATTAATTCTTTTGTCTGAGTAGTCACTCATGTGCAAGTGACTGCTACATGTGGAGATGCAGAAAAATGTCTTGTAAAACTATTGTGGCTTGGGTAACTCGTGTTTGTCCGATCCTTCGGAGCAAATACCACAAGTGTATGGGAAATATGATCTAATGGGTAGTTTATACCTAACAGCTCCACATAAAAGGCTCAGAGAACAATTATCATCTGAGTTGAATGCAGTGTTTTAAAAACAGCTTCATCCATTTTCCTGCCATTTTTGTGCTTTTCCTCTAAATAACTCTAATATATATTAATTAATTGCTTGAAATAATACCAATAAATCTAACAAGGTTTGTCTAAAGCTTGACTGCACAGAGGAAACTTCATGTTTATTTCAGTGGTGAGAGAAAAAATAATTTACTGAAAATATTAAGAAAGCTAATATTAATTTAGATGGAACTTAATGAAATCTTTAATGACTTTTTAAAATTGTTTTATTTTCCTTAGATTTAATTTGAATTAAATCATTATTATTGTTAAATTAGTTAAACACTAAATTAAGAAATGCAAATGAAGTGCGCTCAAAATCCAATGTGGTTATTGTTTTTATTGATATATGTAGGCTAGTGGTGTGGAACAAATTCCAATTATATCTGATCTGTTATTTGCAGTACAAGTTCCTGACTCTTCATTAAGTGCAATACATTAGATTAAATGCTTTGCTTGGTAAGAGCTCAGAAAATACCAGTAGTATAATAAACCTCTTGCTGCTTTTGGCTCTTTGTTTGGGCTGTTAGCACTGCGTATAATGCAGGCTCTGAGGCTTTATGGTTTAAAGTTTTTAAATCCTGTGCAGCTATGATCATCAGAGAAGGATAAATGCAAACTTTAGGTAGCGTAGTCACAGGAGGCCCCGTAGCGAGGGAGAGTTGCTAAAGGCAACTCTATTATATACATGAGTTCACCTGAATAAATGTTCAGTGGTTTGTGCTATGCTAACTTTAAATACTAGCAACTAGTGAGGAAAATGCTAGTTTCACATGATATATCTCCCTTTATGATTAAAACAACCAAAATAAATGAAGCGTGTCTTCAGGTATCAGAACTAGATTATTCCAAGTTGTTCTTTATCTTAGAATCATAGAATAGTTTGGGTTGGAAGGGACCTTAAAGATCATCCAGTTCCAGCCCCCTGTGGTAGGCAAGGACACCTCCCACTAGATCAGGCTGCCCAAGGCTCCATCCAGCCAGGCCCTAACACCTCCCAGGATGAGGCTTCCACAACTTCCATGGGCAACCTGTTCTAGTGCCTTATGTCCTTTGGTTTATATTTTTATAAAATGCTATATCCTAAACTGACTGAAAGCAGTAGAAATCTAGGTAGGAAAGAGGAAGATATGTTCTTTTTGGGCTCATGTCCTTTGTGCACACTCAAGGTACTCTTCTGTGTAAAAGCTCCTTTTTCATTTTTCAGCTATTGTTTTCCTTGGAAGCCATTCAGGAAGGTGAAATCGAGCAAACTAGCCACTAAAGCTGCCCATAGCTACCCTGTGACACTACCAAATGGAGAGAGGACATCATACGTGAGAGTGTGCCTTGCTGCAGGACTGGCCCAGCGCAGCTCTGGGTGTGCCAGTGGTGCCACATTCCTGAGCTGTAGCTGGTTTGTACCTGTGCCCCTTCATCTGCTGTGGTACTGCATGGCTCTGGATGAGATGGTAGAGTTTCTCTGGTGAACTCCGTAACTCTTCTTTGAGTTGCTAGGGAAACCGTATGGTTATATAATGTAGAAGAACTTGCCTGTCTTGTTGAACCCTCATGCGGAAGTGTTCTTCGCTTGCTAGTATAGTAGTATAAAATCCTTCCAGCTCATCATACTCCTCACTTTGGTTTGGTCTAGTGATGTCAAGGCACACATCTAGCACAAGTGGATGAGCTTCTGGTCTGCACTGCATTTACAGACACACATCTCAGTGTGTAGAGAAAAGAACATTGACCTTATAAACCTTACATAAACCTTTTAGTTATTGTAAGTGGCATATTTCTGAAATGAATTCTTTTGTCCTTATTGCTCTTCTACAATCTTCTGGAAAGCACTGTTGGACTTCAGTGAGAAATCCATGCAAATGGGATGCTGACAATGCAGTGGCGACAGCTGATGGTTACAGCAGTTGCTCTGGTGTCACTGTACATGCTTTTTTTTTCTCTCAGTGTATGAAGTAAGCAATGCTAATTGCTTCATAATCATCCATGAGAAGTCATGACTGTCCGACCTCTGGAGGTGTTCAAGGCCAGGTTGGATGAGACTTTGAAACTGGATGGTTTTAATGTCCATTCCAACCCAAACCATTCTATGATTCTGTGATGTGAGTAAAACTCATTTGGCTTCAGTCAATGTTTAACCTGTTCCTAGCAGGATAACTATTTGAGTTGATGTGGTGGAGGTTTATGAGGTAGTTACCGTTCTGTTTTGCCCTAATGTCGTAGGCATAGCTAGTGTATCCAAAGTGCTGGTTGATTTTGGGAGATGAGATTACAATGCTGGCATTAAGTTGTTTGCATTACCTCTGTCCACAGTGGGAGCATGAGGCAGAGGCAGAACAGGACACTGAGCATGAGTGTGAGCCTTCTCAGTCTGTGCCCAGAGAAACTTCTGCTCATTCTACTTCAAATATTGGAAACTAGTCATGTTCCTCTGCTCTCTCTGTCTTCCTCTTCTTCTTCCTCCTCTTTCAGTTTCTCTAAGTTCTGGATCTACCTACATACTGAGTGACTGAAAGTGGTTCCTTGAAGGCACTGAAACAGACCATAATTGCAGGTTGCAGAGAGGATCAGGGTTGCAGAGAGGATCCGGGGAACTACAGGCCTGTCAGTCTCACCTCAGTGCCAGGGAAAGTCATGGAACAGGTAATCTTGAGTGCTATCATGAAGCACATGCAAGAGAACCGGGTGATCAGGCCCAGTCAACATGGGTTTACAAAAGGCAGATGTTGCCAAACTAACCTGATCACCTTCTATGACAAAATCACTCGATTACTGGATGGGGGAAAGGCTGTGGATGTAGTCTTCTTGGACTTCAGTAAAGCCTTTGACACAGTTTCTCACAGCATTCTGCTTCAGAAACTGTCTGCCTCTGGCCTGGACAGGCGCACACTCTCCTGGGTTGAAAACTGGTTGGATGGCCGGGCCCAGAGAGTGGTGGTCAATGGAGTTAACTCCAGCTGGAGGCCAGTTACAAGTGGAGTTCCTCAGGGCTCAGTACTGGGTCCAGCCCTGTTCAGTGTCTTTATCAATGACCTGGATGAAGGCATTGAGTGCACTCTCAGCAAGTTTGCAGATGACACTAAGCTGGGAGGAAGTGTCGATCTGCTGGAGGGTAGGGAGGCTCTGCAAAGGGATCTGAACAGGCTGGACTGCTGGGCTGAGACCAATGGCATGAGGTTTAACAAAGCCAAATGCCAGGTCCTGCACTTGGGGCACAACAACCCTATGCAGCGCTACAGACTGGGGGAAGAATGGCTGGAGAGCTGCACGGAAGAGAAGGACCTGGGGGTGCTGGTTGACAGCCAACTGAACATGAGCCAGCAGTGTGCCCAGGTGGCCAAGAAGGCCAACGGCATCTTGGCTTGTATCAGAAATGGGGTCACCAGCAGGTCCAGGGAGGTTATTCTCCCTCTGTACTCGGCACTGGTGAGACTGCACCTCGAATACTGTGTTCAGTTCTGGACCCCTCACCACAAGAAGGATGTTGAGGCTCTGGAGCGTGTCCAGAGAAGAGTAACAAAGCTGGTGAAGGGGCTGGAGAACAAGTCTTACAAGGAGCGGCTGAGAGAGCTGGGGTTGTTTAGCCTGGAGAAGAGGAGGCTGAGGGGAGACCTTATTACTCTCTACAACTACCTGAAAGGAGGTTGTGGAGAGGAGGGAGCTGGCCTCTTCTCCCAAGTGACAGGGGACAGGACAAGAGGGAATGGCCTGAAGCTCCGTCAGGGGAGGTTCAGGTTGGATATCAGAAAAAAATTCTTCACAGTAAGAGTCATTGGGTACTGGCAGAGGCTGCCCAGGGAGGTGGTCGAGTCGCCTTCCCTGGAGGTGTTTAAGGAACAGGTGGATGAAGTGCTGAGGGACATGGTTTAGGGAGTGTTAGGAATGGTTGGACTTGATGAGCCAATGGGTCTTTTCCAACCTTGTGATTCTGTGATTCTGTGATAATGTTTGATGAAAAAACCCCTCTCTCTTACTGCATCATGGTTAGGGCCTCATGGTATTTGCCATGTTGCTTTGTTTCACACATTTGACTGCCCAGTAACTGCTACCATACAATGAAACAAATGCTTCTTCCCTTTCTTGATACTTTCCTTCCATGCCTATTGTTCCAGAATATCGCCATGAAACAGTTTTCTCCCTTAGTGTAGTCTGTTCATGCTGCTCCATTCCCATAGTCATCAGAATCCATATTCTGTGCCTGGACTAAAATGAGACCATTCTAGCTCAAAAACCTTTGGTATGTTATGCTGGGTTTGTTGTTGAGAGTTATGCCATCTACTGTGTTCTTGTTGCCATGGGGTCCTGTAGAGGAGGAGACTTCTTGTGGCTTTGAGGCTGACGTTGTTTGGCCTTCCCTTCTGGAAGACTTTTTAAAAAGTGTCTTACATAGATGTTTTCAGGTGCTCCTTCCAAACTTATGAGTCCTTGTGCCTCACTGACTGGAGGATAGCTAGACTTCCAGAATGATTGATCCTGTGGCCTTCCAGCACTGTGTTGTGATGGCATCATCTTGTACTTGCTTAACTGCATTGAATGGTTTGTCACTGCAGCAATCTAAATAGAATGAGGATGCCCCTGCCCAGAAAGAGCAAACAGTGGGTTATTTTCAATGCATAATAGTTAAATGGTAATTGATCACAAAGAAGTCCAGGAAGCCCTGGCATTGAGGGCTTTAAGGTTTGACTGTGCTGCACAATAGGAGTTTGCATTGCTTCCTCCTGCAAAACAAACCAGTTTCAGGTGCTTGGAGTGGTTTGCAGTCTGTGACCCAGCCTGGACAATCAAGCCCAGTAGCAATGAACAGCGAGGATAGGTATTGCTGGAGTATATTATCAGTCTTAATAAGAATTAAGCCACAGCAAATATGTACGTGTGGAGCAGAATGCGAGTAAAGAACTAGCTAAATGTTTTCCATAATTTCAGCAATAGCTCTCCTTCAGTCTGTAAGTGGCTGTGCCTTTTTGCACTCCAAGGACAATTCTTATTGTGCTGAGGATGAAGCTTTTCTTTGAATTCAAATTTGTTTGTTGGCCCATGACTGAGAAAAACTTACTGCAGGATTTGCGCAAGATTCACTCACCCCATCTGACATTCTGTCAGGGCTGAAACGAAATGTGGGCAAGAGGAAAAACCATGTATTGGCACAGGCTCATTTGTTTTCACATTAGTACTTTACAGCAAAATCTCACGTTCATGAATCAGCATTTCCTTTGTCAATAACTTTCAATATTAAACAGTAAGGTGACACCAAGATTACATAGAAGAAAAAGTAAATTCAACTGCAACAAAAGATTCTTGAGAGTAAATTGATGCATCACATCTTGATTCATCGTTCAATTACAGAACAAGATGGCAATAACTGTTTCCTTCCCACCATGTTTAAAAGTGTCTTGTAACTGAAAGTTAAAAAGGATCCTTAGTGGATACCAGCTCATTCAAGTCCTGCACTGTATTGAGAAATGATTCCCTTATTCTCTTCCATGTTTTCTGAAAATTGTAGTGTTCATTCACTTTGCCAAGATATGGAGTGTATAGCCATACACTTCCCTTGTTGCCTAGAAAGAAAATAGCTGATGTTTTAGTATCCTCATGTGCTGAAATGTCGTATTCTTCAGCTGAAGTGCAGTGTTTCCTCTTCTTCCTTCTTACCAAATCTGGTTTATGTTTCTACACATTAACCTGCTCCTGACCTAGTGCCACTCATGCACAAAAAGCTCAAGTGCTTTTAGGTTGCAAGCATAGCAATTGTCTAAGACATTAGTCCTGAGAAACATTCAAAGGAGAATACACAATTTTATGAATATCATTCATAATTGTAATACATTTAAAATTTAATAAAATAGCTATTTGGGGAAGCTATTTTGAAATGCTTCTTCTAGTGAAATGCTTGTCTTTAAAGCTTCTGAAACTGGTGCTTAAATTACATAGGTGTCCTGCTATTCTGATCTTAGAGGCAGAGATTATTTTAGCTTGAAACACACTTTGTTCATATGGATGTGTATCCGTGTGTTTATGTAAATAGAAATGCATGTGCTTCCTTGACTTGTCAGTTTAGTGGTGCCTCCTCCATCAAACTTATTTGTGTAAATCTTCTAGAGTCTTTTAAAAAATAAAATGGGGAAGTTTCCTATACTCTTTCTCTTGTCATTGTCATTTCAGACAGCAAGTCTTGAAATACTTCTGTCTGTTTTTAAAAGTGCACAGAATACTTAGAAGGCATGTACATATTTTTATATAAATGGGCTTTATCTCTACTCTGGCCAAATTTTTGTGTCTAGGTTTAAATACAGACATTGTCATCTTATTGACTTGTTGATGCTAGTGGTACTCCTTGTGTTTGAGCATGCTCTGAAGTGGTTTCCGAAGTTCCTAGCTGTAATTTTTCACCTTCTGCTGAGACACAGCAAGAAAACAGTCATGTCATTTGTGACCTAGTGTATGCTTATCAATTCTCAGCAGAAATCCCTTAAACAGGGAAATGTGGCTTAGGCCAAGAGTCTCAACAGAGAACTGTTAGTGGAGAGACTTCCAGTGTGTAGTCACTGTGGATATAAACATCGAGAAAGGTCTTATGATATAATGAGAAAAGGCCAAAGAGGCGAATTGTGCATCACACTACTTCATTCAGGGTACACCTAATTCTGTGTTACACATTCATCTATCTCCAGGCTTATCCTCTGATATGATGATGAGTAGCTCATGTTTATCACTTGAATAAACCATGTAAGTTGCATGTTAAACAGAGGAATGATCTGTCAAGAGGCTCATCAAATTCAGCAAGGAAACATGTGGAGTCTTGCACCTGGGGCAGATGAACTCCCTACACTGATAAGAATCTAGGGAGAAGCTTTGCTGGACATAGGAGGTCTAGCTGGAACTGAGCCAGCAATTTGTCCTTGTAGCAAGGAAGGCTGATGACATAAAGGCTGTATTGACACGAGCACAGCCAGGCAATTGAGGGAAGTGAATTACGGTTCTTTATTCCGCAGTTGTTAGAGCACATCTGGTGTACTGTGCCTGGTTTGGGGCCCCTTAACGTGAGAAATACATTGACCATGGGCAGTGGAGGGTCACCAAGGTGTTTGGAGCCTGGAGGACCTGACATGAGCAGGGAGGGTTGGGAAGCTGGGTTTCTTGAGCCTGGAGAAGAGGAGGCTTCAAGGAGGGGACCTAATAGCAGCCTGAGGTCCTCTTTGCTGGTGTGCACACAGAAGAATGTGAGAAAATGTTCCTAAATTGATAGATCAGAGTTTCTAAAGGGATAGTGAAAAGAAAACACAGGGAGGAGTATACATATATCACATTTTATTAGTGGTTTTGTCATAACTGAAGGTCTTGAAACCTTGTCTCAGAAATGAAGCACAACAGGGCTTATTTTATGTTGTTCTCCTTTTGAATGAAGTTGGTGTATTGACCCAGTTCTGTCACTCTACAACCATGAGCCAGTTGGATCCCTCAGCTGCCACGACATTTAACTTTGCCTTGTTTAGACAGATAGAGCTAATTACAGTAGGTACTGTATCCAAACTTTTACGGATTAATTTACAGCATGATGAACAGAGTCAGTGATGGAGATGCAACCAAGGAAGTGAGGGATGCTCTGACCTTGTCAGTCAGATGGACGTGGAGACGTACTGCTCTTTTCCCAGATGGCTCCTGAGTTTTACAGAAAGTCAGTGACATGCTTAATTACTTCTGACAAATAGAGGATGCTTTCTCTTTTAGCTGTTTTGTGTTATGCCCTTCATGACAGTGGAAAAAGGCAAGGCAGCATCTTGACCAGCCACCCTTTGAGCAGGATGTTATGGGTTTGGTAATCTCTGGGCTGAAGTATGGGCTTTCAGCTCCCATTGACTCTTGATGCTGTCAGGATTAGAAATGTCTGGTGTAAGAAAGTTCTTGGGTAGCTGTGAGGTCAATAAAACTTAAATGCATACCTAAATAATGTTCTGCATAGATGTTTTCTCAGCAATCAAGATGTAGTTTACATGCTATGTGGCATTTGATAACTCCTGTTAAACAGGGAAGATTAATTTGAAATTGCATTAGGATGTGGGGGAAAAAGGTCAAGATTGTTGCAATCTCCAGAATTATGATAAATAGAATTAAGACTTATGTCTTCTCATAACTTTTAAAACAAACAGGTTTGGGGAAAATAGCTATGCTGGAAAATTTAGAGCTGATAAAATCGTAGAATGGTTTGGATTGGAAAGGACCTTAAAAATCATCCAGTTCCAGCCCCTCCTGCAATGGGCAGGGACACCTTGCACTGGATCAGGTTGCTCAGAGCCTCATCCAACCTGGCCTTGAACACCTCCAGGGATGAGGCATCTTTTCTGACAACTTCTCTGGGCAGCCTGTTCCAGTGCCTCCGCACTCTTACAGTGAAAAATTTCTTCCTAGTAGAAAATCTAAATCTACCTAAATCAAATGTCTGTTTGCAAGATTTGGAGCCGCATTATTTGTTGGCTTGATGATGGCTTTTTTAAACATTCTGTGTAAAATACTTTCATGTATTTTGTTATGGGGAAAGAAAAAATGTGCAAGGTGCCTTCCCCGCTGGGAATTATTTAGCCTAATTTGCAGCCTTTCATTCAAAAGTGGCAGAGAATTCACAGGAGTTTTTTTCAAGAGTGCTCAAGGCTGCAATAGTTTTTCTCCTCTTGGTGAAAGTAAGAATGGCCATCCTGAGCCAGGCCAAAGGGCCAGCTAGGCTGGAGTCTTTCTCTGACCATGGCCAATCTCTAATACACAAGCAAGGCTTGAAGAACTATTCTGTCCTCCCAGCTTCCATCAGTCTGCGGTTTAGCAACTTCCTGAGCCTGAGGGTTTTTTTTTTGTTTAACAGTTGTTGATGGACTTTTCCCCTGAACTCTAATCACTTTTTTAAAGCATGTAGATTTTGGCATCCATGGTATCCTGTAGCAGTGAGTACTTCAGCTGAGCTCAGCGCTGTGTGATGAGGAGTCCCTATTTTTTGTTCGTGTTGAGTATGTCACCTGATAATTTCATTTGCTCCTCAATAGGTTTTGTACTATGAGAAACAGTTACTCTGTATTTATCATCTCCTTGACTACGTGGGCTCTGTTGGCCTCCCTGTGGCATCCTCTTAGCCTTTTCTTTTATTGGGTCAAAAATTGTAATCAAGACTTGCTCATGTCTTGTTGGAAGCAGTCCTGCACCTTTCATCAGTCTTGTTGTGCACCTCTGTATTGTTTCCATTTTTATTATGTTCTTTTAGAGGTGTCAGACCAGCACAGCTCTGAGTATTCGGCATAGTACAGTTTCTGGTTTTATTCCTCATATAAAAAAAAATGTACTTTCCTTTTTCAGTTTTTGAGTATTGATCTGATATTTTAATGGAATTATTAAAATTTACCATGCTTAACTAAAAGATAAAACTTCAGAGCCTGTCGGATGTGCAAGTTTAAGTCTGTTCTTTCCATGTATATTATTTTGTACTAATCAACTTTGGAGTTCATCTGCCATTTTGATTCTTATCCTGTCTCTCTCATGGGAAAATTCTGTAACTTCTTGGGTCTGGCTTTGTTGTCTCATTCTCTGCCCTTTCCCATACTACTTGTGATCACCTTTCACTGTTGACCTAAAACCAATCACTTACTCCTACAGTTTGTTTCGTATCTTTTTAAAAAACAATTGTTAATTAATAAGGCCACTTCTATTCTTGTCTTGTGGCAGCCTTCTTTCTGCAAGAAATTCTGGCAAAGGACCTTTTAGAAAAAAGAATGTTGGTAATCCGTGTTTATGCTTGTGTAAAGCAGTGGAGTCAGAGTCTCCTTTTGAGATCTGTTTAGCAGGACTTTGTCTTACAAAAGGGACCGAGTCTTCCCCATTAAATCACATTTGTCAGAGCATCTGGTCACCACAGACTCATAGAGTGATTTAGGTTGGAAGGGACATTGAAGATCATCCAGTTCCAACCCCCCTGCAATGGGCAGGGACACCTCCCACTAGGTCAGGTTGCTCGAAGTCTCATCCAATCTGGTCTTAAACACCTCCAGGGATGGGGCATCCACGACTTCTCTGGGCAACCTGTTCCAGTGCCTAATGAATCTGGTTTTGCAGAGATTCCTGCCAGTTAGCTGAGTATTGATCCCAGTTATTGAAAGCTTCCCAGTGTCCAGTATGGAGCCTATTTTGATGTCTGGAATCCTGTTTGTCACCAGCACGCCTCTGATAATAAGGCAGTTTTAAGCAAGAGGTTGTATTTTCCACAGATAACATTTTAACAAACTGGCACTTGGTTCTTACACAACTTTTGCATGGATAAGATATGATCTTATCTATTTCTTCTCATTTATTGAACTGATTTGTTTTCAAATATCTCTTGTTGATACCTCAGTTTGGGACAAATCTTCCTGTACATCCCAAATTAAGACCTTCTTCATACATTGTCCTGGAACAGTCTCAGTGTCAGTTAAGAACATTTTAGGATTTTATCTGCTGCCTATAGTTTCTTTTTGATGTGCTTTCTTCTCTCTGTGTTGTTTGACTTCATTGAAATTATGTATTTCTGCTGTGGATTGATTATTTATTTTGATTGATTGGCTCTTCATCGAGCAGTGTATCAAAGGACTTCATGGTAACTACTACAAAGTGAATCTTTAGTAATAACTTTCTGAATCCCCGTGTTTTCTGCTTAAGGTAGGACTGTTCAGGAGTTGCTTCCTTTCTTCTAGGTTTGTTGAGCAGTTGAAGCATAAAGCATATGTGAATTGATGTTTACCCTTACTCATGCAGGGATAACTGTAGTATCTCTTCATTACTGTACTGTCTGTCCAGGCAGTCTCTCTGCTCTCTTTGTGGGTGTTTTAGTCATTGTTGTCACTCTGGGCGAGTGGTCTATTATATGGTCCCAATATTGATGTGGTATTCAAGCCATATGGATTACGTTACAAGTTGGTACAATTAACTTGTTTGTCTGCTCTGACTTCAGGTTTTCATTAATGTACAGCAACACTCGCTGCTGTGATTTTCCTATAACTTTGCAATACAATTTGTTCTTTTATTTTACAGCATGTAATGATTGTCTGCCTTTCACCAGTACGCTGTTTTGGTCAATATCCCTATTGAAAACTAGGCGTTTTAAGTTTTTTTGATTTATTTTTTAGATTTTTAGTACCAGTATAGCAGCACTTCCACATTTGGCTCAGTAGCTTATTTTTTGTGCTATTATTAAAATGGAATTATTGCTTTTTTGTGGTTTCTTGCTCAGATTTATTAATGCCTGTCCTATCTTTTATTTATAGATACAAAATTTTAATGATTTCAGCCCTAGGAAATGTGTCAAGTCCATTTTTGCCAGCCTTAATGCACTTCTTAGTTTAAAGATTCTCCTGTAACATTATTAATTGTAAATGCCAGTGGTCTGGTAGCACCTTGATTTAAATGAAAACCATCTTTCCTCTTTAAGAGAGCTATCTTCCAAAAGCTTCTACGGTTCTTACTGAGTCAAAATTTAATATTAGAAGCTCACATTTGTGAGAACAGTTATGCCAGTGTAGATTAAAAAAAAAATCTTAACCAAAATATTTAATAGACTTTATTGATGGAAAGAGTTTTTTTGGAATACCTCAAATGTTTCATTTACAGTTGATCTATGGATACTGAAAATGCAGAGTGCTATTTGCCAAAGCAATAGGCATTCAGGTATTGGCTATGACTTCAGAAGGACTAAGCTGTAAAAGATCATTTTGTTATACTGTTGAATTGGCACCAGACAGTCAGAATTCTCAGCAGAGGGGAGAATCAGGCCAATAAAGGTGGATGCGTGGTGTATGGGTAGGATTTGCTTGTAGATATTTGAAAGTTGAAGACAGTAAGCTAAGCAGCTTAACATCTTCAGTATAAGAGGGAGTGAAGCTTGTAAGTGCGTCAAGCTGTTTGCTTAGATCTAGACTAAGGAGCTTAAGTGGCTTATAACACCACAAGCTTGCCAGCTCTGGAGGAAGGGACTTACAAGCTGTGCAACAGCTACACTTCAAAGGCCTTACAAGCATCGCTGATGAAGCCTGCAGGGCTTCTAGAGAGCATGTCAAGTAAATCTGTTCGTCTGTCTGTGTCTCTCCAGTATCCGCGTGCTTCCTTTTGTTTCCTCCTTATAAAGTTATGGGCAACCCTCCTCCCCGGAGTTATCACAATGTTAAGTAACAGGCACTTTAAAATCAGGAGGGTCTCAAATTAATTTAGTCATGTCTTCTATACCTATCCTGCCCTCCTTTTCCTCGCTGAAAAAACACGCTGTTCTGCATGCTGGTATGTACCATTTTTTCTGATAAAATATTAAAAGGATGAATAGTCCCCTGCCTTTTATAGTGGGACATAGAAAAATATCTCAGTAGTTGTGAATTATCTATCTTTGGAGTCTTCAGCATTAAATGTGTTGTTTCTTGTTGAAATCTTTGGGACTAGATCATCACTTAGGGACTTGCTTTAGTAGTGCACTTGACACTGTTACGTTTACAGTTGAACTCGATGATCTTAAAGGTTTTTTCCAATCTAAATTATTCTGTGATTCTGTGATCACAGGTTGCAAAGTTACACTATATTACCATGGTCTCATTTGACTCCCATTGAAATCTGTTGGCTTACTTGGGATCAAAGGCTCTTTCAAAGCAGAGATGGCTACATTCACAAACTTTTTTGCTCTAGAAAATGTCAAGTCCTCAAGAGTTTCATTACTTACTCGTCAAGAAATTACCTTTGTAATGCTGCTTTCTTGAGTAATTTTGTCATCTTGAGCTTTTTGTGTCCTGACTTCATTAAATCTACTGAAGATGCACTTTAAATTAGAGACATCCGACCAGTTTTCTGGTTTGCTATTACTCCTTGCTCCTTAGGTATTTAGTTTCTAGATTTCAAAGTAGATTCTTACATGTGGTTTAGTACTTTTGTCTGCTCAAACTGGAACATATGATGATGAAAAATGGATCTTTGAAAACTAGTATCTCACATAGTTCAGGCTAATTTTGCAATGTAGTCTTTCAGGGTTTTTTACATTGTGTACAGTTATATATAGTAACTTATACTAAGAGCAGTTAAAATCACAGCATGGATGAGGATGGAAAGGACTTCTGAAAATTGGTTGGTCGCAACAAGGCCAGTTAGAGGAGGTGGCTCGGGACTGGATCCAGTTGGGTTTTGAATGTCTCAAAGAATGGAGGGTTCGCAGCCTCTCTAGGAAACCTGCTGATGTGTTTGATCACTTGTACAGTTAGAAAAAAAAAAAAAGAAAAAATTAAAAGGAACTTAAAAAGAATCTGGTTGTGTTGCCTTTAATCTCCCTCATCAAGTATCTGTGCACATTGGTAAGATCCCCCATGAGCTGCTTCTTTTCCATGCCGAACAATCCTTTCTCTCTCAGCCCTTCCTCACATGCCAGGTGTTCCAGTCCCTTAGTCATCTTCCAGGCCCTTCGCTGGACTCACTCCAGTATATCCACGACTCTCTTGCCCAGAGCTTGACCCAGCACTCCAGATGTCTCATCTGTGCTAAGCAGTGGTTCCTCAACCTGCTGATGTTGCTTTTTTTATGGCAACCCAGGATCCTGTTGAATTTCTTTGCTGCAAGGACACATATCTTGATCATGTTTACCTTGCTGTACATCAGGATCCTCAGGTCTAAGCTACTATCCAGGTGATGGCCTCCAGCCAGTCAGACCTCAGTCTGTACTGGTGCATGGGGTATTTATCCCCCAGGTGTAGGACTTTGCATTTCCATTTGCTGAACCTGATGAGGTTCCTGTTGGTCCATTCCTTGAGCCTGTTGCTGTCTCACTGATGGCAGCACAATGTCTTATGTATCAGCACTCCTCCCAGTTTTGTATCATATGCAGATTTGCTGAGGGTACACTCTGTCCCGTCATCTAGGTCATTAATAGTGAACAGTATCAAACCAACCCAGTACTGACCCTTGGGGTACACCACTAGTGAGTTGCCTCCAGCTAGATTTTGCACAACCTTTAAGTCCAGCAGTTCAGCCAATTTTCTGCCCATCTTACTGTCCATGTATCTAATGTGTACTTCATAGTTTGTCAAAGAAGGCATTGAGGGAGATCACGTTGAAAGGGTTGCTAAAATAGAGGTAAACAGCATTCACTGCTTACTCCTCATCCACCAAACCACTCATTTTATCTTAGAAGGCCGTGTTGACTAATGCAAATCACTTTTCTATCCTTCATGTGTTTGGAAATAGCTTCTGGGAGGTTTAGCTCCATCTTCCCATGAATCGAAGTGGGCCTGACTGACTTGTAGTTCCTGGTATCCTCCACCTTGCCGTTGCTGAAGAGGTGATGTCTGGTTTCTTCCAGTCCTTAGGAGCTTCCCTGAATTGTCATCACCTTTCAAAGACAGTCAAGAGAGGTCTCACATTGCTATCAGCCAACTGCCTCAGTTCTTGTGGGTGCATCCCGTGATGTCCCATGGACTTCTGTATGACAACTTTATATAAATGTTCCTTAAACTGTTCTATTTCTTTGAGAGTTAAGTATTTCCTGCTCTGAACTTGCCCCTGGTCTCAGGGACATAGCGTTACTGAAAGCGAGTCTTAGGAGTAAACACTGAGGCAAAGACAGCATCAAGAACGTTGGTCCTTTGTCACCAGGTCCCAACAGTTTGTAGTAATATGCTGTAGAGTTGGTCTGTATGTGTGTGTAAGCATGTTTACGTGTGGGCTCATTTCCAAACAAACAAGCCTGAGTTTTGTGCTGATTTCCCAGACAAGCTTTTCCTGTTCATGGCTCAGGATGTCAGCCAGCTGCCCCAGCGAGCCAGTGATTCAATTGCAGGGGAAGTTCAGCTTGGGTGAAAACAAAGACAGCAGTACACATTTTTCTCTTGGCTTTTAATTGTTTCCGTCGCTGTATCTGCAGCATTTTGCTTAAAAATACCTCACTTTGCAGGTGTAGCCTCATGGACTTTCTCTCATCGTAGCTTTTCTTATCATTTGTAGCCATTAGAGAGTTCAAAATACTTTTGGCAGGGGAGCTGACACAGGTGCCCTGGAGCAACTCCCATTGGGATAATTGCATTCTTTTTACTTAAAGCCCCTCTTTTGTAAGCTGTTATTTTAGGGTTCATTTCATGTCACGAGTTGTTGTGTTGTGCTGTGCTGTCTGCCAGGGGGGTTTGTATTTCACTGTGGATTCTGTAGGGCTAAAACTTTTGTATGCAAAATAATGTTTTTTTCTGATACTGGAAGGACAATCCAATGAACCATTTCCTTTCTTATTGGAAATTGAAATAATGTTGCTTTTTCTGGATGGAGAGAAGTGTACAGACTGGATTTTGATGTCTTATTGATTTTAAAGCAAAGCTTTGGCTGTAGTTCACAATGAAAAGGTGGTGAGATTTAGGTGCTGCTTTGACACTCGAGACTTGGCCTGCAGCCCCACTTCATCTTGATAAGTATCTTCACTGTATCTTTTTCTCACATCTGAAATCAGGATGATGATAATTCCTGTCTGTTGAGGGTATTCTGGGGATGAATTGACTATTATTAGACTAGGATTATAAACTCACTGAGTCGTTATATGGGAAATGAGATTCAGGTCTAGAGATTTCTTTTTTTTTTTTTATGATTAATTCTCAGACAATAGATCTGCCAAGAACGCTGTAGACCAACACGTACAGGGGTCTAGACCAGGGTCACTGAAGTTTTCAGGTTCACTGTGGTTTATTTGCATCTTGGATGAGATGCTTGTGTCCAAGTAGAAGAGAATAAACCAGCTTGACACTCAGTTATAGAAAGCAGCAACTGTTGCTTCTGCTGAAAACTTTTGTAGCCTATCATATGGATTTCTGTGCGGTAGGAAGAGGCAATATGTGGGGTAGGACTCCCATTGTTTCTTCTGGAAATTTCTGGAAGGAAATAGTAGCTAAAAGGCTGTGTAGCCTTTGCATGGTGAGCATGGTGTCTCTGATATGTCACATCTCTGACACATGTAGGGCATAGGGGGCCAGGATGCATATGGTAAATCTTGATGCATTTTTTATTCCTCTTTTCAGCCAGTCAGAATTTGAGCTCAAAAAAAGAAAATATGAAAGCAGAAATCTGAACATTGGCAATCCTTTTTAAGGGGGTGATGTTATTCATTTCACCTTCAAACTCATTGCAGTCATACTGACCTTAGTGCTCTTTCCTTTCCTGTGATGCATTCAGGTATTCCTATGCAAAGTTTGCTTTCCCAAGCAGGAAGACTGGGTGAGCAAGTGCAAATACCTGTATTTTTGTTTTATAAGAAAAGAGATTCTTTCAAAAGTTCTTTTCAGAGTGTCTCATAATTAAAGTCATATTTTGGGGGGCTTTTGTGAAGGAACATGAAGAATGCATCTTCTTTTGGAGACTGAGACCAAGATCCCTTTTATGACTGAAAACAGAACTGAGTCTTGAACCTAGATTTGACATAAATCAAAGCACTGTCTTCACTATTGGGTTGAGTCAGTCTGTCTTCTGCTTGGGGCTATTCTGTTTCTTATGAAATATTCACTGGTCCAGAGAGACACTGTGACTTTGTATAACTTGATGGTGAAGAAAAACTTGTGGGATAAAGCAGACCCCAGCTGAGGTTCTGTGCCTGCCCTAGATTAGGTGATTTATATCTTAAGTGAGTCCACAGACAGTGAGGTGATAGTGTTAATCTCTCTTTCTGATCTTTCTTTGGTTGCTCACTTTCTGTTGTGGACCTGAAAAACTCTTTGATTAGTTGTTGTAGTCCAACAAAAAAAAAAATCTTGCAGAAAAATTCTTGACCAGCTCTCTCAGAACTGCTTAGCAAGTTATGAATTATAAACCAAGGGTACTGATATGTCATAGGTAACAGCACATAGGGTTCCCCAGTTTAGAACCTGTAGTTAGATCCTTGGTTTGTTTTCAGCCGCTATATTCCTACTTTGTATATAACAATATAAGGAGAGGGTCTAACACTGTCTTTCTCATGACCAGAGCTTTGTTTTTTCCCTTTTTGTGTGAGTCTCCATAATTTAGATGGCTTGACAATGTGTCTTAGTGGATTTTTAATTTTGCAGAACCTGAGTTGATTTGCTTTTGAAAAATTAACCAGTCCATGCCCTTGAAAAGTCTTTGCATCCCTTATTACCTCCACATGTGATAAGTTTAAGCAAATGATTAGCAAAGGTGTCACTCATTTCTGCATGCTGTATATCAGATCGGACTTGCTGTGAAGTAGTGAACCATATTAAAGCTGTGAAATCAGCCCTGCTCTACAGGGACTACAACCAGCTGCATCAATTTTACTACTTTTTCCCTTGCAGATTCAGGAATGATTGGAATGGAGTTTGACAGTTTATTTACAGATTTGCTGTGACTAACAGGATGCCAGAGGGGAAATGTTTGTACTCCCTGAAGATAGCTTTTGGTAACTAAGGCTAAATATCTGACAGGTCTTCTGTTACCAAAGAGTGTGATCAACAGTTGTATTACTGCAGAATTCACTGCATCTTTTCCTTTAAAATACAACTAAAAATGCAGAAATAAAACCAGCATTTACCTTGATGTACAGTGTCCATGCAGAAGAGAAGATGTGGCAGACTGATGAATTGAAGCCTTCCAATCCAATTCTGATCTCTCATCCCTGGAAGAAATTAGAGGAAGAAGGATGAAAACCACTCACATGCTGCCTTCTTTCCTCTTGATCATTGATTTTCAGTGTTAAAATTTGTAGGTTACCTAAATTTTTCAGTATGGGACTGGACCTCTTACACGGTAAATTCAAGTTTCCTTGACAACTGACCGGCTTCTCTTACCTCATGGGCTACCAAGAGTTTGTGGACCATGCATTGAAAAGTGATGTCCATGTGTGTGATGTTAAGGTTCCTTGCAGTTTAACCTTCAAACAAATGAAAATAAGTTAATCTTGTTTTCCTGTCACATTCATCCCTTGGCTTTGAAACTAGGCCAAATGGGCTGTTTCTTTTTCAGGGTCATGTTGTTCGGTTTCCGATTGTCAGTGTGAAGCTGCAGTAACCTGACTGAAGTATCATTGTGGTGTATAAAAATCAATGCAGTACAATGATACTTAGAAAACAGAAACCTTTCGGAGGAAGATGCATGAACTATATACTGTATTATATACAATGTATGGTTAGTTATATTCTACTCTGTATTCCCAGAAATAGTATTAAACGTTTGATCAGGAAAGTATTTTTTGTTCATTAATAGCTCTTTGTTCATTTAAGAGGCTTTTGTATGTTGAAAAGGTTAATTATACTCAGAGTAAAGGTACTTGAATAAATTGCGTGTTTTATGGGTAGCAGAGGTTGAAGGTGGGCAGATTTTTCTTGCGCAGAGAAAAAATATGATTTTATTAGACTCTTAGGTGTTAAGAAGTGCTGCCAACTAGCCAAATGTAATCTGAGTATTCATGAGCAAGAGTTACTGATACATTGCAGGGGACAGAACATACGCAGCTGAGTGCCTGGATTCTTTGTTGTGTATTTTTCTTATAGTATGACTGTGCATCAAGAAGGAGATGTAGAGCGCAGTTAGTGAAGAATAAATGAGGAGAGGAAAAGGAGCCTTTTTCAGCCATGACCTTCATAGACTCGTAGAATGATTTGGGATGAAAGGGACCTGAAAGATCATCCAGTTCCAACGCCCCTGCCATGGGCAGGGACACCTTCCACTAGATCAGATTGTTCAAAGCTTCATCCAGCCTGGCCTTAAACACCTCCAGGGATGGGGCATCCATGACTTCTTTGGGCAAACCTGTTCCAGCGCCTCACCACTTTCACAGTAAAAAAAAATTCTTCCTAATACCTCAACTAAATCTTCCTTCTTTCAGCTTAAAGTTGTTACCCCTCATCCTGTCACTCCCTAATAAAGAGCTCCTCCCCAGGTTTCCTGTAGGCCCTCCTTAAGTACTGGAATGCTGCTATAAGGTCTTCCCAAGAGCCTTCTCTTCTTTAGGCTAAACAAGCCATGCTCTCTCAGCCTGTCCTTGTATGTGAAGTGTCCTGTCCCTCGACCTGTTGGTCACGGTTCTCTTGCAGCCCAGGATATGGTTGGCTTTCTGGGCTGCAAGCACACATTGCTGGCTCATGGTGAGCTTCTCACCCACCAGCGCCCCAAAATTCTTTTTGTCAGGGCTGCTCTCAATCTATTCTCTGCTCAGCCTGTATTTGTCCTTGGGAGTTCCCCAACCCAGGTGCAGGACCTTGTGCTTGGCCTTATTGAACCTGTCAGGGCTTGAATAAGCAATGAAAGTGAACCGACACTTTAATGTCATTTAGAGTAACCAAAGACATTGAGGTATGTTTAGAATTAAAAATATTCTCTAGGAAAAGGAGGGGGAAAACAAATCATGACAACAATAAAATATTGAGTACTTGTTGAATACTGTCAGGTCTTGTTCTGGCTGTGAAGAAGAGTTTATTCCCTTTCTCCTTGTGGTTGCTTTTTATCATGTTTCCACTAAATGTAATGCTACTACTGCCTATTTATAAAAGTAGAAGCAGTACCCTTAAGGGTGAAGGAAGCTTGCCCAAGGAAATGCAAGAAGTTATTGACAGCATAAGGCAGAAATACGATCCAACAGCCCTGAATCCTGCTTCCCAGCTGTAGCTCTAATACCTTTTAACAGATAGAAGCAAAAGTAGATATAACATTTTTTTTTTTTAAAGTTGATATAATCCTGAATGTGAATCATAAAAATCTTAGCTTCCTTCTTATACTGGTTGCAGTAAGAAGTTAGGTATCCATTCCACTGCCATATTCCTTCCTGGCCGATGGCATAATTTCTGCTTTATTAGTAAATCACACTACAGTGACTACAGCTCACACCTGTGTGCAGGCTGTGACTCTGCAAGCCCTATTAAAAGATACTGTTATGCTTTTTAGGACCCAATAAAAGTGACAGAAATAGTTAAAGAACAGCGACCTGAGTGCCTAATAACTATTTTTCGGTAGGTGGATTGTCTCGTTAACAAAAGATTAGATGATATAGCAGGAAAGGAGTACTTTGAGATCAGCAACAGAGTTGTGAACTGGAATCATGAGTGTTACTGAGACTGTCATCCAGTGCCTAAAGACAAAAGCAGAATTATAACAAGGTCATTTTTCTAAACAAAGGACAGTTGTAAACTGCTTTTACCAGGAAAAAAAATCAGTATTTGTTGCATTGTAGCATTGAATTATTCATCAAGATCAGATCATCACTATCTTGTTCAATTTACTTTGTCATTTTCTTCTAGCTTATTCTCAGCAGTCTGGATGAAAATAAAACACAGTAGCACCTGCTTACAAGAGACATTCAATTCGCTAGATGTCTCGTTTGGAAAGACATTTGCTTTGGTCCAAGCTGAAAGCAGATGCTGTTTGTTTTAATGGGGTATTCACATTTTACAGACAAATAACTAGAATTAGTGTTATGATATCTTTCTGTTAACCTGTTATTATTTTAGTGAGTTATTTCAGGCCCTTAATTTAGAATAAACAAGATTTACTCATGGATCGGATATTGCATGTTTTCTTCTGTTCCATACAGCCTTTGCTGAAACAAGTAAGTGTTTTCTCGGCAGTAAGATTTGATTGTCTAGAAAGGTATAAACCTTCTGTTTTCTGAAATTCTTCACGTACATAGGTGAAAATAACACTTTCTTAGGAAATTCTAGGCATGGTTAGATTGTGTCAAGATCCTAAGCCGAGTAGTGAAATGAGTAAATAATTTCTCTGTCACTTCACAACCTTTTATTCTTATACGTGCGTATATAGAGAAAATAAAGTACACAAGGAGATCAGAGTCTGCCCCCATATGTTCCTCTCACCATGATCCTTTTTCTCTCTCTTTTGTTGCATTTCCCCATAGTTTACTTCATTTGCATATTTTAGTGTTTCATACCATGGTGCCTCAGTCAATTTTCTTTTGAATAATTAAACAGGTACATGCCCTTGGAAAGTCATTGCACCCTTTATTGCCACTAAATATGTTAACTGTGAGGAACTGGGAAAAGATATCGTGCGATTTTGTTGACTGCTCTTTTAGGAAAAGCTTGGATTTAGGGTAGTGAATGGGACTCAGAGAATATGCTGTATTTTGGTGTATGTGGTGAAGCAGTTCTAGAGTATCCAGAGGATGTATCCAGACTAGAAAACCTTGTCCTTTTGTCATTTCAAAGGAAGAGGTGAGCAGCTTCTTACTTTAAAATAATAACAATAAAATAAAATTGTCTGATACAGTCATTGCCTATTCAGTGATGTACCATACTTAGATTTGGCTGAGTTTTAGGTGTCAGAAGGTTTTGACTTCTGCACAAGAAAATTTAAAGAAAAGAATTGGTCATGAGTCCTCTGCACTGTGGGTTTGGGAGAATGGGAAGAGAGAGAGGATGGACAGGAGAAGTTTTGTAGCTTTTTAATAAAGGTAGCTGAGACTTTTCGGGAGAGGAGGCAGACTCATCTTGCGGATTGGGTTGTGTACCATGCTCCGAGCTGCTCTGGGCACGGCTGGGTTAACAGGGAAGTTACTTCAAGCACTGGAATCCTCCATGTTCTCATTAAAATCCCGAGCCAAGTGAGCTTCAGCTTAGCTGTGCTACCGATGCAGCTGGAGTGGCGATATTATAGGGCTTTGTTAATATTGTGCTGGCTTGGATAACTGAGTCACTGTTTCCATTGTAGGAGCAACAAGCACGCATCATGTTAGGCTAATGACAAAACGTGCTTTGCTAAATTACATTTTATTTTACTATTGTGTGGTAGTCATGCTATGCTTTCCCCCTTTTGCTAGAGAATATTTTTAATTGTAAACATATCTCAGTGTCTTTGCTCACTCTAAATGACATTACAATGTTGGTTCACTTTCATTGCTGATTCAAGCCCTCCTCTTTGCTATTAGTGTGCTACTAGAAATTTGTATTGATTTCTAGGTAGGTGTTTTCTGTGGGATAGGACATATCTCTGCTTAAATGTTACAAAATAAACCAAGCCAGTTTATACTCTTTAATGCCAACAAATAGGTTGTTGGAATTGTTTGCCTTGTTACTCAGCATGCAAGAAGTGCCAAGGAGAGATCCTGACTAGTCCTGTGAAGAAGGCAGCTGCCTGATTCCAGCTCCATGGCAGGGAGGTGAAATCTCTGCTCCAACCATTGAAGGCAGAGAATTCCTCTAAAAAGCAAAACTTCTGCTCAGTCAAGCTTGAGGAGAAAGTGCAGGCTACAGCTATGCTTTTGATGTTTGAATTGATTAATAAACATAGTAATAGAGGGAAAAGGTTATGACAGGGTGGTTTTAGATTTAGTGCAATCAATAGTGATTTATTCAGAGAAAAGGGGCTCCACCCATTGATATGATTCTCTTGTCTTGGTCTTTTGGAAGAACTTGCCGTAGAATTACCCAGCTTTTCCAGCAAATGCTAAATGAAATGCATCCGGTTTTGGGGTTCATCAGTGGAGAAAACATGGGAAGTATGACAGCAGTTGATAAAAGCGCAGCCTCTAGAGTTGATGAGATTAACATCTCAGGGAAGGCTACGGGTGCAAAGAATACCTAAATAATGATCATTGGTTAAAAGGCATCAGTGCCTTGGAAATAGAGAACTCTTATAATAAGATTGTAAAAGAGATTATCAAAATCCCTCAAACCAGACAGTGTTAATGATGCAGATCATGAAATGTGTGATGACTGAGATTCAAATGTGTGTTTTGATAAGGGTTGTATGATCACTCATCAAAAGCTTCAGACTCGTCGTTTTTTTAAGAACATTTTCTTTACTATCTGAATCAAATATGTCAGCTCTGCAATCTGTAGCAGGTTAATTTAAATGCAGTGAGAGTGCAAAGTCTGAATCAAGCATGAGGTTGGCAAACTTTGTTCATCCTTTTATTAGTGCAGGTCTCTAGAAGTAACCACTTGGCTTGAGAATTGTTGATGAAATTAGTGTGATTTTTCCATCCATCCTTGCATCGGAAGGATTTGGGCTGTATGGAATCTAAAGAACAGTTTCATAGATGTCATGTTTAACTGGATTGAGTGAATGGATAGTAGGAGCTTGAGGAATGTCTTATTGTAGTAGTATTGTAGTTACTTTTCAGTGTGCAGTGATGTACTTCATCTCACTTGAGTGAAATTCTGCAAGTGGCATGCCGAAAATACCCAAGGCAGTTTTTGCTGTTTCCCTTTCCCTCATAAACAGTTATTTAATTTTATGTGATTGAGTTTGGTGACATTTACTGCACATTAAAGGGAGGAATTTATAATGCTAGCTGAAGCAAAGGGTATTTCATGTTTGTTTGTGAGCTCTTCTTGCTGCTCTGCCAAAACCGTGTGCACCTCTGCCTGCTGGAAATTTGTGCTACACCATGCCGGAGCTTCTAATTTGGCTCCTGCCTTAAGATCAAATTCTATGTTCAGAACCTGTCAGAAGGAGAAAAACAACCTCACCAAACATGAATTTATAAAAGCTTTTGAACTACAGTGTGAGGGGTTAAAGAGATTCTTTCCTTCTCCTTAGCTGGACCTTTAGTTCCTATTATTGTGGTCTCTTGGCAACCTTGGGTTTGATTGTACAGAAACTTGATGGCAAATAAAGATGGTTCAGGTATTAGGATGATGCACCAGGTCTGTGTACCCACACCCCAGCTGGAGAGGATTGTGATTACAGAATTACAGAATCCCAGAATGATTAGAGTTGGAAGGGACCTCTGGAGATCACCTAGTCCAACACCTCTGCTAAAGCAGGTTCACCCACGGCAGGTTGCACAGGAACAAGTCCAGAGGAGTTTTGAACATCTCCAAAGAAGGAGGCTCTACAGTGAGAAGAAGGCTCTACATCTCTTTTCCTCTGTCAAGAAAAAGAGGAGAGTGATCGTCTTAGGGGATTCCCTTCTTAAAGGAATGGAGGGTCCCATCTGCAGACCGGACCCGCTCCACAGGGAGGTCTGCTGCTTGCCGGGGGCTTCAGTGAGGGATATCAATAGAAAACTCCCTTCCTTGGTGAAGGAAACGGATTACTATCCCCTCTTAGTATTTCAAATAGGTAATGATGACTTACAGCGCAGAAAGCTGAAAGCCATCAAAAGAGACTTCAGGGATTTAGGGAAGATGATTGAGGGCTCTGGAGCGCAAGTGGTGTTTAGCTCCATCCCAATACTAAGGAATATGGAGCAGGAAGTCAGGAACGTACAGATGATTAATGCCTGGCTCCGAGCCTGGTGTGAGGAGAGAGGCTTTGGCTTCTTTGATCATGGGGTGACCCACCCACCCCCAGGTTTTCTTACTAGGGATGGGTCATACTTGTCTCGAAGGGGAACTAAAGTTATCTCTAAAAATCTGGTTAGGCTCTTAAATAGAGCTTTAAACTAGATGTGAAGGGGGAAGGGGAGGAGACCAGGCTAGTTGGGAATGAGCCTGGAAGTGGGAAACCAGCGGCTGAGAAATGGTGTGCTGGAGAGGACCACCAGTACACCACAATAGGGCAAGTGAGGGCGAGTATAAGTGGGGACAGTAAGGATAAAACTGGGTCTGTGGAATTAGTTATTCCAAGGACCAGTCAATCGAGAATAAACTCTCTTCCCTTTATGAGGGCTGAAGGTTCATCAGCCCAGCTGAAGTGCATTTACACCAATGCACGCAGCATGGGCAATAAGAAGGATGCGCTGGAAGCTGTTGTAGGGCAAGGTGACTATGATGTCATTGCCATCACAGAAACGTGGTGGGATGACTCACATAACTGGACTACAGCTATGTTGGGATATAAACTCTTCAGGCGGGACAGGAAGGGTAGGAAAGGAGGCGGGGTAGCCCTCTATGTCAAAGAGTGCTTTGAAACTCTCGAACTGGATTACGGTGAGGACGGGATCGAGTGCCTATGGGTTAAAATCAGAGGAGCCCACAAGAAAGGGGACTTTGTGATAGGAGTCTGTTACAGACCACCCAGCCAAGAAGAAGCTGTTGATGAACTCTTCTATAAACAGCTGGGGACAGTCTCTAAATCTCTGCCTCTTGTCCTTGTGGGAGACTTTAACTTTCCGGATGTCTGCTGGGAGTACAATACAGCAGAAAGGAAACAGTCTAGGAGGTTCCTGGAGTGCATCGAAGACAACTTCCTTGCACAACTGGTTAGCGAACCAACAAGGGAGGGTGCCTTCCTAGACCTGCTGTTTGTGAATAGGGAAGGTCTTGTTGGGGATTTGACGGTTGGAGGACGCCTGGGATTAAGTGATCATGAGATGATAGGGTTTTCAGTTCTAGGTGGGATTAAGAAGGGGGTTAGCAAAGCAGTCACATTAAACTTCCAGAGGGCAGACTTTGGCCTGTTCAGAAGGTTGATTAGCAAAGTCCCGTGGGAAACAGTCCTTCAGGGCAAGGGAGCCCATGAGGGTTGGGCGCTCTTGAAAAATGAAATCCTATCAGCTCAAGAGCAGGCCATCCCTGTGTTCCGGAAAAGGTGCCGGCGGGGGGAAAAGCCAGCTTGGTGGAGCAGGGTGATCTCAAGATGCGTCAATAAGAAAAAGAAGCTCTATGTGCTCTGGAGGAAAGGACAGGCATCTTGGGTGGACTACAGGGACGAAGTGAGATCGTGCAGGGAAAAAATCAGGAGGGCCAAGGCCCAACTAGAATTAAAACTCGCTAAGTCTGTGAAAGACAACAAAAAGTCTTTCTACAAGTACATTAACAGGAAAAGGAGGACGAGGGAGAATATCCAGTCTCTAGTGGATGCAGAAGGAACAACAGTGACAGGGGATAAGGACAAGGCTGAGGTACTTAATGCCTTCTTCGCCTCAGTCTTTAATAGCAAAGAAAGTTGTTCCTTCTGTTTACAAATCCAAGAGTTAGAGGGGCAGATTGAGGCTCCCGTGATCCAAGAGGAGGCGGTTAGAGACTTGCTTGCCCAGCTAGACGTCCACAAGTCTATGGGGCCGGATGGGATCCACCCAAGAGTATTGAAGGAACTGGCGGATGTCCTTTCCAAACCCCTATCCATCATCTTCCAGAGGTCCTGGCTGACTGGGGAAGTTCCACTAGACTGGAGGCTGGCTGATGTTGTGCCCATATACAAGAAGGGTTGCAGAGAGGATCCGGGGAACTACAGGCCTGTCAGTCTCACCTCAGTGCCAGGGAAAGTCATGGAACAGGTAATCTTGAGTGCTATCATGAAGCACATGCAAGAGAACCGGGTGATCAGGCCCAGTCAACATGGGTTTACAAAAGGCAGATCTTGCCAAACTAACCTGATCACCTTCTATGACAAAATCACTCAACTACTGGATGGGGGAAAGGCTGTGGATGTAGTCTTCTTGGACTTCAGTAAAGCCTTTGACACAGTTTCTCACAGCATTCTGCTTCAGAAACTGTCAGCCTCTGGCCTGGACAGGCGCACACTCTCCTGGGTTGAAAACTGGTTGGATGGCCGGGCCCAGAGAGTGGTGGTCAATGGAGTTAACTCCAGCTGGAGGCCAGTCACAAGTGGAGTTCCTCAGGGCTCAGTACTGGGTCCAGCTCTGTTCAATGTCTTTATCAATGACCTGGATGAAGGCATTGAGTGCACCCTCAGCAAGTTTGCAGATGACACTAAGCTGGGAGGAAGTGTCGACCTGCTGGAGGGTAGGGAGGCTCTGCAAAGGGATCTGAACAGGCTGGACTGCTGGGCCGAGACCAATGGGATGAGGTTTAACAAGACCAAATGCCGGGTCCTGCACTTGGGGCACAACAACCCTATGCAGCGCTACAGACTGGGGGAAGAATGGCTGGAGAGCTGCACAGAAGAGAAGGACCTGGGGGTGCTGGTTGACAGCCGACTGAACATGAGCCAGCAGTGTGCCCAGGTGGCCAAGAAGGCCAATGGCATCTTGGCTTGTATCAGAAATGGGGTCACCAGCAGGTCCAGGGAGGTTATTCTCCCTCTGTACTCGGCACTGGTGAGACCGCACCTCGAATACTGTGTTCAGTTCTGGGCCCCTCACCACAAGAAGGATGTTGAGGCTCTGGAGCGTGTCCAGAGAAGAGCAACAAAGCTGGTGAGGGGGCTGGAGAACAAGTCTTATGAGGAGCGGCTGAGAGAGCTGGGGTTGTTTAGCCTTGAGAAGAGGAGGCTGAGGGGAGACCTTATTACTCTCTACAACTACCTGAAAGGAGGTTGTGGAGAGGAGGGAGCTGGCCTCTTCTCCCAAGTGACAGGGGACAGGACTAGAGGGAATGGCCTGAAGCTCCGTCAGGGGAGGTTCAGGTTGGATATCAGAAAAAAATTCTTCACAGTAAGAGTCATTGGGTACTGGAACAGGCTGCCCAGGGAGGTGGTCGAGTCGCCTTCCCTGGAGGTGTTTAAGGAACGGGTGGATGAAGTACTTAGGGACATGGTTTAGGGAGTGTTAGGAACGGTTGGACTCGATGATCCAATGGGTCCTTTCCAACCTTGTGTGATTCTGTGATTCTGTGATTCTGTGATCTCTGGAGAAGGAGCCTGTTCCAGTGCTCCGTCACCCTCACAGGAAAGAACTTTTTCCTCATGTTGACATGGAACTTCCTGTGCTCCAGCTTCTGCCCATTGCCCTTTGCCCTGTTGCTGGGCACCATTGAGGAGAGTCTGGCTCCATCCCATTGGCACCCACCCTTTAGGTATTTGTAAGCATTGATAAGATTCCCTCCGAGTCTTCTCTTCTCCAGGGTAAACAGACTGAGTTCACTCATCCTTTCCTTATAAGAGAGATACTCTCATCCCTAATCATCTTTGTGGCCCTCACTGGGCTCTCTCCTATAGTTCCTTGTCTTTCTTGAACTGGGGAGCCCAGAGCTGGACACAGGACTCCAGATGGGGCCTCTTTAGGGCATGATAGAGGGGGAGAACATCCCTTGCCCTGTTGGCCACACTCTTCTTAATGCACCCCATGCTGCCATCTGACTTCTTAGCCATGAGGGATATTGCTGGCTTGCGGTTACTCTGTTGTCCACCAGGACTGCCAGATTCTTCTCCACAGAACTGCTTTCCAGCAGGTCAACCCAAAAGGGCAAGTGCTAAAACCCCACCTTTGCCCTCAGAAAATCTCCACACTTCCCAGTGGTGTGAAGTTATTAGGATGTTTGGGAGTGAGTGTTTGTACTAAGGGGTTGTATTGTTCAGTATCCAACAGTGTACCCTTCCTAGGTCTAATATGTCATTTAAAAGCAATTTGCCAGAATAAAATATGCATGATGGGTGAACACAGATGAGCTCTGTTAATGTATTCTAATTAACTTGCTAAAAATATTTTAAAATCTTAATAAGCTTAAAGAGAATTTCTGATGATCAGATGCAATGTTAATGAGCATGGTATAAAAACATAAGAAAGTAAAGTAGATAGCTGATTGGCAGTAGCAGTACTGTCCATATAGCTAGCATTTTTCCTGTGCAAAAGAAAGATTTTTGGGTTAAATTTTAGCTTTTGCCTTGGCAGCTAATTTCTCAAGATCTATTTCTGGAAAGCTTAATGAACAAAACATTAGAAAAAAAAGAATTTACCTGTTTGATTTGGGGTGGAGTGGGGATTTTATTGCTTAATTATGCCTTGGAAAAACACGCTAAGGACATTTATGATAAAGTATCTGTGTTCTTTGTGTGTGGGAGAATGACTCTTTTCCTTTTATATATGCCATAAATCTCAGATTGTAGTTCTTTTTCTCTCCAGGCTATTAGGTTTCTGCAGGCTGTATTTCATTCCTTAGCACCTATAGTTGCTTGGCAACAGCATCTGATTTACATGAACCCAGCCCCATGAATGAATTGTTACCTGGAACCTTTCTGTGCAGAAACCCTGAGAAACATAGCGGTTCTCCCATTCAGTATGACAATTATTAGGAAATATTAATTGCTTCTCTCTATTCATCTTTCTGTAGCCTTTATTTTTCAGTTAAAGGGGGAAAAACTATATTCTCGGTTTAGTTCTAGCCTGCCAGAGGTCACAAAATTCATTTATAAATAATCCACTTGGAAGGCAGGAGGTTTATTAATGACAGAAGACTTTAGTACTGCTCAGAGCCTCAACTAGTACAAGCGGTCCCCAGTGTTGTGTTCTGTAGGTACAGAAAGAAAGAGGTTCAGAGGAGTGAGGTAACCCGCCAAAGTTACGGGCAGAAGGTCAGCATGTTTTTTTTCTGCTGGTTAGTTTGCTACAGATTTTAGGGAGAAAAAGGAGGAAATGTTTGCTACTCAATATATTCCCTTCTTGGCATATGGAACTGCATTGAACAAATAAAATAAACAGATTTTCTGCTACCTCAGCCTAGTGTTTTGTGAGCAGGTACATCCTCCTGTCAATTCATTTTATTCTTGTGAAGTACTTTACAGCCTGTAGGTTCTTTATATTGAGGGGACTAGGAGGTATTAAAAAGAAAAATCAAGAAGAAAAATTCTTCATCAGCACCAAACACAAAATAGTCTTACAGAACCAGGAGAAGAAGAGCTACAGGCAGTATTTGTGGATGCCAAAATAGCTTTAATAGCTTTTTTGAAAAATCTTGTAGACAACACCCAAATTGCCTTGTTTAGGAAGTTCTTTCCTCTTTTTAGCTGGCTTATCCTTTGCAAAAATATATTGCTATTTGGGTCTTGACTCTTTTCTGCTGCATTTCCAGGGGTGTTTATTAATGTTGTTAATCATAGAATGGTTTGGGTTAGAAGGGGCCTTAAAGATCATTCAGTTCCAACCCTCCTGCCACAGGCAGGGACCCTTCCACTGGATCAGGTTGCTCAAAACCTCAGCCAACCTGACCTTGAATATTTCCAGGGACGGGGAATCCACAACTTCTCTGGGCAACCTGTTCCAGTACCTTACCACCCTCACTGGAAAACAATTCTTCATAATATCTCATTGAAATCTGCCCTCTTTCAGCTTAAAAACATTCTCCCTTGTCCTGTCACTGCATTCCCTGATAAAGAGCCTCCTCTTCAGCTTTCTTGTAGGCCACCTTTAAGTTCTGGAAGGCTCTTGTAAGGTCTGAGGTGTTGGTAAGATGCAAAGGCCAGTGCTGAGGGAAGCAGAATAGTAGAGATCTGGTTTGCAGATCTAGATCCCAAACTGATTTTTCCCCATGTTTGTGGTGGTTGGGTTTCTCTGAAGTAAATATACCTGGTTGGATATTCTTTCCTCTCTTCACTCAAGTGGCATCCAAGGTCAGGTCATCGCACCCTGCACCTTTTAATTACATCCTGTGGCTTTAGGTAACTCTGAACTTGCGACTGATTGTTATTATATTTTCTCCTGTGGACGTCTTGCTACTGATGCACAGACTCTGCAGATTAACTAATGCAGAATTGAATGCATTTGTGATCTAAGTAATGAAGAGGCCTTTGTTCTATTCTTGGTTCTTCTACTGATTTTGTGCGACCTTGGGCAGCTCATTTATCTCCTTCCTTGCTTTTCTCATTTTAACCTTCTATGGATGGTGTCATGTGTTGATTTGAGAATGTAATTTTCCATTTCCCTTAGAAGATTTGTAAGGCTGAATATTGCTGTGTATGAGGACAAATAGTTTTTAAAAATGAAGCAGTAGTGTTTTTTATGTTTCTAAATAACTCTGTAGCAAGCGTTATTTACTGATGTGTGATCTGTAAAGCCACATGTGGTAATTACACACACTGGAGTTGTGATAGGCATGGGAGGGTGTATATTTGGTTGAGTTTCAAGGACCAGTTTCTCATGGGTCAGAATATTTTGAGGAAATACTGAGCTGTCCTGCAATGCTGGCAACAGAGCACATTAAAAAAAATTGTCATTTTTAGTCAGTGGAAAATGCACAAGGTAGCAGTGACTTGTTTGTTTTTTGGGGTTTTTTTGGGGTTGTTTTTCTGTTTGTTGTCCCCAATTTCTGGGGACATCTTGCAAGCTCCTGACTTTGGGTGAATGTCTCATCTCCAGTCCTGGGAAATGAACAGCAGGAAATATAATTTTGGATTTCCAGGGTTCCCAGAGGCACCGATGTGTAGCTCAACGCAGAGCCCTCCTGAATTCTGGGGCTACCTGCGATGGGCACCAGAGGACACCTGACCTCCTACCACAGGATACCACAGTGTCTGTCTGTTGGAGCTACAGACCTTCAAAGCCAGAACATTCTCCCAAGAAGCCAGGCAGTTTTCTAGCATAGGGTTGTCTGAGATCTGTCAGGAGTTTTTATAAATTGGTGCTTTCCTGCTAAATATTTGTAAAGGCAAGCTGACAACATGCAGTGTTGCGTAGACATTTTTAGTGCTTTTACCGACTCTGCTCATTTTTGATGGTGGTTTCAGTGGTGAAAATGTTTCTGCTAGGCACTAGTAGTGTACCAGCAGCACTAAGCATCAGTCATTTGTGCCTTTTAATGAGTACCAGAACTTAATTTCCTTAGCTTATCAAAAAGAAAGAAAAGATGCAATTTCATTGTGGTCTGTAAGTGCCAACACATGAAGGAACAACCCAGTTCCGTAGCAATGTTTTAACTGGAATGCTAAAGCCACAAAGGTGAAGTCACTAGAAGTTTAAACAATAAAAATCTAAATCATGGGAAAAGTGCAAATATTTAACTTTAAAGGTATTAAGCATGAAAACAGCCAATACACACAGTAGATTCCCTGTCACTTTGAGCCCTTCTGCTGGGGTTCAGTGTCTTCTTGATATTACTGTAGTTCAGTATCTGGGATGGATAGTGGGATCACTGTATGAAAGTTCTGTGATCTCGTTTAAGCAGATGGTCCACTCTGACCTTTACATTTTTGCAGCTCTCTGTAGGTAGGTTATTAAACAGCTGGATGTGATGGCTAGATTTCAAATGCTCAGTTTGGGTCTCCTCTAGGTTTTGTTTTCAGACTGGTACCACCTGCTTCAGAATATTTTTTGAGAATCTATTCATTTGTCACATTGGTTCCAGATTTCACATTTATTTGCAGAATGACAGGAATTCTGAAGTTGAAGGTGAAGGTAGAGGTTTTGCAAAGAGTCTGTGAATAATTGTGGAAGCATGGGCTAAAGCAAAGCAGGTTGCACTTTGTTATGTTAAGTCTTTCACTGAAGCCTTGGCTGCTTTATTGATGTTTGGACAACTGCAGAATGTTTTTTATGGTGATTAGTAGTTTTCCTCAAAACCACTATTTTTAAGTTTTGCAGTTTTTACTACATCCAGGCTTTGAGTAATGGAAAAGCAAGTATTTGAATGGCCCAAAAATAAATTAAATGGATGTAAGCCAGCTCCATGGCTGCGTGAACCCATTTCACCTTACTAATTCGTGAAAGATATTACTTACTTTTTCTTTAAGGAGTTAATTCAGAACCAGGAGTTTACCCAAGTTATAGACAGCAAGCATTCATTAAATTACTTCTAGTAATAATGTTTTCAGGAGAGGACTTTTCCCAAATACGTTTTCAGTCTTGACGAAACAGATTTGAAGTGGTCCTCCTAATTTGTCTTCCATGTCTTTCCTTAAAAGCATTCTTAGAAATATTTTTCCAACTGTTCAACTTATATCTACAAAAACTTTTGGCCTGAATCTCCCCCGCCGCCACACTGTAAACTCTGGTGCTGAATTGTGGATTTCTTTTATCATTGGAATTTAATTTATCCAAGGCTTCATCAAAATATTTGGTCAAATAGAGATCTGCGTCTCAACATAAACAAAAAAATCCCAGCAAGTTGATAAGCAATCGCAACTCTGCTGTATTTCTAGAAGTGCAAATATTTCAGCAGCTTAGTTGTGAGCGTGTCAATGTATATGTTATAACAGAGTTATGACTATTGATCTGCTTGTTGCCAAATAAATCTTTACCATTCATGAAACAAACTTTTCCTTGCTGTACAACTCTGCTAAAGTAAATGATGTTGAATTGTCAGTGGGATTCTATCTTGAGTAAATTTTTTTTCCTAGAGTACTTCCTAGGCTCTGTGTATTTTTTTTGGCTGATCTACAATAATTTAAGGTGCTGTTTAGAGAGAGTTAATGTACAAGTTTTTTCTATCTTTATATTTTCTGAAATCCATCAAAAAAGGGAAGGCTTTGAGTCAAGGTTAAATTTTAAATTCATATCTGAAATAAGCTGGACTAAGAGGATTTTCAGAGTTAGGTGATTTGGTGTCTTTAAGCCTCAGGCGGTGAAATACAAAATTTTGTCTGTATTGAAGCAAGGTCTTAGGAAAGCCAAATTTGACAACTTCATGAGGAACAATTTCTGTTATTAGAAGTTGCTGGAGAACATAAGGTGACCTAGACTGTCCGTAGCATATGAGTCTTAACTATGGATACCATTCCTACTCTGTTTTACTTAGGTGTATGTGAATCTTCTCATTTTAGTGGTATTATTCTTGCCTTACAGCAGTGTGAGCAAGAAGAATCATGCCTGTTCTCTCCTACATCACTGTAGCGATGCTATCTATGTAAGTAGCATAAATGTCAAGAATATTAGCCATATTTGTCATTGCTGCTGAGAAAATCAAGGCTTTTTTCCCCTGTTGAATTACAGCTGGTATGATAGTTGCTGTAGCCTTAGAGGCTGATGATCAATTCTATCCTTAAAAGTTGTTTTTCTTCCCCAGGCAGTGCATTTAAAAAATAAGAATAAATTCTATGTCTAGAAGATTTCTGAGATACATTTGAGCAACTGAAACCCTCAGTGAAATTGAAGCATATTATGAAATATGGAAACTTCTTTGCCTTTAAGTAAGAAAACAGTCACCCTATATAGCAAATAAGACTTGCTTTTCTCTTTAATAAATTAGCTGATGCTTTGAAGTGAAAGTCAGGAACAGTTTTGAAAAATATGAAAAATCAAAATATGATTTTTTTTTTTTGTTAGAATTGTAAAGGTGGTTGAATTTCAATATCTGGCTTCAAGCTTGTAATTTTATAACTCGGGCACCTGTATTAGTCTAAATTTTAAAAAAAAAAGGTAAGGAAAAAAGTGTGTTCTGATTTATTAATTTTGCCTCAATTAGGTAGATATCTAATATGCTGAAGGCTGGTTTGTGGTGTTTTTTTCTCTTTGTTATGAAATTCTTGCAGTTGCCAGCAGTGATGCAGCACAATGAGACAGAGAAGCAAGTGCCTTTGGACCCAGTCCTAGAACTCACAGGGACATAAAGGGCGCTCAGTATGTTGTATGTTTTCATATTTAAGCAGGTATAGACAAGAGAAACCTTTTACCATAGCAGCAATTTAATTTTACAGTCTTTACATGAATCAGAAAGTGAGCATGAATTTTGGAGGAGTTAATATGCAAGGAGGATGATCTTGGAACATTTGTTTTATAAATGGAACAAATTAATTATATATTTTTGTTTTGTTTTTCTTGAATGAAAAGCTAGAAAATACTTTTTTTTGAAATTGCAGTGTTTGGAGTTAATCAGAGACATAAAGAAGGGGCTGATACTTTTCTCGTTGCTTGCAAATTGTAAATTGCAGTTATTTGCAATCATGCTTATAGCTGGCATGGGTTCATGTGCATAATCAGCTGCTTTTTGAATGCATGTTCTTTTGTTCTGTTTTATTTATGGATTCAGTTGTGATGAGAAAGACATTATGAAGCTGTTTGGAAGAAGCCTTGGAAATGTCTTCTAGGACTTATGAGAATCAGTGAGTGCCGGGGTTTAGTGCACAAATTGGGGCCACCTGTAGCACTGGACATTTAGATGAAACGGTTGCAGAATTTTCAGCCTCGAAATGGAAGGTCAAATTCCACTTTTGGACTTTGTGGTGTGTGAACCAGCAAAATTCTGGGCTGACACAGGCCCATTTTTACTGTCCAGTTGAAAGATGGCCAGATCCAAAAATCTGTGAGGTCAGGAGTCATCCCACAGATTTCAGCATCCAATTATTATTGGACCTATTAGCAGTCCAATCTGACCCTGCTCCTGATGGAACAGGAGCCTGAATTTCTACCTTCGGTCTCCTTGCACAAATGATGTGGCAGCAGGCTTTTGGTGCTAATTATCAGCACTAACCTTTTGATTGATGCGAGTTTACTTGTGTGATTATTTTTCTTAATAGCTGTGATTATGTGCCAAGACCATTGGAGGGGATGTTGGACTGCTCAGGAGAGACTTGCCCTGTGTTATTGCTTCCACTGTCTCACTTGCTGAGTCCACTTTGGTAACACCTTTTGAATCTGAACTTTCTAAAATATTTGTTTTTCTCTCCACTTTTTGTCTTAATCTGCTTAAACTGCTTGCTTTTCTGTGAAGGCATCAGTTCTGTGTTTGTAAATCTACAGTGGTGCTGGTCTTTTCCAGCCCACTGACAACTGCTGAACACAATGCTGTGGATGGAGAGATAGAGTGAGGCACTTTGCTCTTAAAAGAGAAGCAGCAATACATTCATTGATATAAAGCAGAGGATGGAACTGGATGGTCTTTGAGGTCTCTCCCAACCCAAAGGGTTCTGTGGTAATAAATCTGTAGAAGATGTGCATGTTGCAGGAGAACACGATGCCATGTGCAGCTACTTTCTAGATAGGGTTAAAATTCTGCATCAGCTCTCAAAAAAATCATTAATTTTTAAATAGAAAGGAAATAAACTGGTTGGTTAGGTACTGTGCAGGGAGCTTTTAATTAAAAGATGTTTAACTCTGATTCTCTCAACTGTCAGAGAATTGAATTCATGAATTATGTTTGCTACAGTTGTTTTTTTTTTTTTTTTTTAAGGAGCACTGTAGTTAAGTTCTTTTTGTGCACTGCCGTAGGGGATAGATGGTAGCTCCTGACAGATTCAAACACAGCTGGCTGAGAACACTGCTAGTGATGGATGAACAATGCCTTTGTTACTGCCCCTGTATACATAAATGATGGGCTTGCTTTCTTTATTTATAAGATGTATCCAATTACACATCTTAGACCGAGTGTCCGCCGTTCAGTAAAGCACACAATATTGGCATTAAAAAGACAACCTGTGAGATCAGTGATCAGTGCATTTTCCTCGCTCTCTAGAGAAACACTGAAATAAGAGGTAAACCTAAAATTCAGCAAATTCAAATGAGTTCTTTTGGGACCTGCCCCTCATCTGTAAGAGGTGACTGAAACTCAACCAGGGAAGCGGTTGCCTCTTCTCTAGCCTTATGCAGTGCTTCCTCTGGAAATGCAGCACGCCAGGTTCATCTGAGATCACTCTTCCACATGGCCTGGATGGATCAGTCCCAGCAGTACAGGAGGTCAGATTCTGCTGTCAGACATGGATGGCTAAGGTTCACTAGGCTGTTACCTACTGGGATATGTTTTGGTGAAGCAAGCCATACGTATTTTTTGAAGTGAAAGAGAATGAATGGTTTTGCCCTTCATGTAGCTTCAGCCTAGGGTTTTGGAGCTTTTTAATTATGTATCTGTGTGTGTTCTTACTCACGAGACACTTCACAGTGTAAGTTGGGTTAGTTTCTTTTATCAAGTAGGTTAGCTATATGTTGAAATAATTCTTAATATTTTGCTATGAAGAAAATAGTCTGGATTAAAATGGGTGTGCAGATAATCAGGGTGTTAAACACTTTTAGACTTGAGATCTGTTTGCCCTCTTGATGGATATCTAACTCAACTAAGAGTAGAATAAATACATGCTCATGAGTGGTTTGTATTGAATAGCTAATGCACTGCAAATTCACCCCTAATTTTCTTAAGGTAAATTATTTATATAGAAATATCCTGAGTTACAGTTATGGCATAAATTGATAACATAGCCAATACCTGAATCTTCTGACCTAGTAAGGAGTAAGTCTCCTGCCCAGTCCTTGATTCTGAATGCAGAGGTGTTATCTGTTATGGGGGCACTGGAGAAGGCACAAGCCAGCTCTACCTTGCCTATCAGTTACAGTGCCAGTGAAAGCAGAAAGCAATATATACTGACAGAGCTCCAAAACATTTGGAAAGTTGTGAAGCAGAAGCCCTAACATAGAGAGCTGGCATGCAGATGGAAGTGCAAGAAGCAGTTGAGCTAAGATGTGTTTGCAGTTTTCACAGAGTTGGTTGCTTTTTGGCTTTACAGGTTTTATATTGTCCACCATTCTTTCCTGATGGTGATAGCCCAGCTGTTCATTAAACCTCTTTCCAAAGCCTGTGGAGGGCAAAGATGCCTTATTCTTTGGTTTTAGCTGCTGTGAAGTCTAGCAAACATTTATTTCTCATTCTGTCTTACTGTCTGTCTCTGAAATGTGGTGTTTTCATATTGGATATGGTAGTTCTGCAAGAATTTATATTCAGAACAAGGTTTAGCAAAACAGAGTTGTGACTACTAGGCAGATCATTTAGAATTCAGTTTGGTTTCTAGGAACAGAGACTTACTGGTTATTTTTCACTGGTTACTGTGCTGATATGTTGTTGTGATAATCTTGGCAGGGATCTATCACTCTATGTTGATATAATTGAAACTTGTTTTCCCAGAAGAATCACTCTGCTGTTTGTTTTATTTGTTTACTGACATTGACAGAGATCCTAATGGCTTTTAAAACCCAATTTGTGCATCACTGAATATCCTCCAAAGAGGAAAATAAAATTAAATTTATCAGTAAACTAGGGTCCCCCATGGAATGCTTTATCTGAGTCTTAGACTCCACCTGAGCACCTAGCTGTGGGCCTAGAAATGGCATAGTGAGCTGCATGTCTTCTTTATTTCTAATTCCATCTTCAGGGCTTTTGTCATTAAGATACTTAAAAGGATAAATGACAATAAGTGATTTAGGGCATCAATATAAGTTGACCAACTTTGCCTTGTGAGAAATAAATTATGTATAGCATTTATTAAAAAGGAGGTCAAGATGACAAAACAATAGCCACGTAAAATTCCCCTTTTGGGAGAGTATACATGATGGTATTGCTTGTTATTGTTATTAATCAGGATAATTAATTGTTTAGATTTTTTAAACATACAGTATCGAAGTATTTATGCATTTAATTTGTTCTAAGCCTTTGAAGAATTTCAGTGAGATCATTTGGACTACTTATGTTCGTAACGCCTTTTTGAATTGTGGTTATGGGTAGATATATGGCTGGTTGCATACTGTGCCCTAGAGGAGTATGCACACAAATAAACAACGAGGCACAGGACAGACATTCAGGAATGTGAGAAAAAGCAGTAGGTTTCTTTAAGGACTAAAGCATGCAGGATAATTTTTTTAACATCCCCAAAGTTGTGGATTTGCACTGTGTGAAGATTCAGATATTTTTTTTATTTTATTGAAGTGACTCTAATTACCTTCTGACACACTTCCTTGCCATTCACGCATATAGGAATTGCCCAGGTTTCAGTGAATTCTGACTGTGAATGTCAGGAGGAGATAAGTTTGGAAAATACTGCTGATTTTAAAGGTTATCTGTCAGTTTATATATATACACAGCTATGAGCCAAACCAATCTGACCTCAAACCAGGGCTGTAGTATAATAGCACTCTGCCTTTCTTATTTTATATCTCCTTTTCAAATCTCCCTGACTTCAACAGCAGTATAATAATAATAGATCTGCAATATTTATGTTGCTTCTTTTAAGGAAGTATTCTAATGTGCCTTGGAAAGATGTGTAATTACTCATATCTCCTTTTTTACAGAAGGTAAATTAGAGGTACAGAAAGAGAGCCCAGACCATCTGACTCTCACTTCCTTGTTCTCATTGTTTGCTTCAGTAGTGCAAATCTTGACAATATGCACTTTCAGTCTGATCTATATGTTGTGTTGCATTGCAGTGCCCAGAACAAGGATTTTGGCTACTGGTGGTGCATCTCACAATGAGAAGATCCTGCAGGTAAGTAGAAAATTGAACTGTACTTGCAGTTATACCTGCATTTTTATTTTGATGTACTGAATCCAAATCACTGCAGCTGCACGGGAAGGTATGGATATGGAATTGTGAATGTGTTGCAGTTCTTCAAGGCTTTTCTTCGGGTTTAGTGTGGAAACCATTAGCCCAATGCTAATTTTGTATTGAACTTCAAAGGTTTTTTTACACTCGTCTGGTTTTATGGATGTGTATCAGAAGCACTGGTGATTTTCAGGTCTCATCTCTTACATCAAATCAGTCAGCAAAGAAATAATGAAGAGACTTGAAATGATACCTGAGGCTTTTGTAGTTTTTGTCATTCAAATTGAAGTCGGAGCATGGATTTAAAGCAAAGGGGGATTTTGCTGGTGCTGAACACTCACCACCCCCCCCAAATATACAAAATCCCCTAAATAAACCCCCAAACCCTGCCCTGGTTGTTCTAAGTATCTGTTACTTATTAGCATTGTGTTACATGTTGGGGGGAGTCTGTCCTCTCTCTTCCCAGTTCCTCCACTTCTGATGCCACTGCTGCACATCCAGCCCTGATTACAATCCTACATATGTCTTCTTGAGAACAGAGTACTGCGTGCTCTCTGATTCTGCCCATTGAGATGTGGCAAAGCCTTGTTCACGCACGGTGAGAGGCCTCTCACCTGGCTTTTGCTGTCACAGAACTAGATGTCTGGGTTGGGATTCATCTTGCCTGAATCCAGTCATCTGTGATGTGATGTCTGTGTACAATCTGTCAATCCCTTAATAGTCAGGGGAGATCCAGTCAGTTACTTTGCAAAGGAAACCGGATGGTGTTTTAGCTTATCAAATGTAGATGTCTCCCTCCGGGTGAGCCAAAGAGTTTTCTGTACTCCACTGACTGCCTTGACATTCTCCCCTTTGACTAGAAGTGCAGACTGAGCCTGGAGGTAGATATTTACACCAAAAGGCACCTGTCTTAATCTTGGGTTAAGTCCTGGCACTAAAGTTAGTCAACACAGGGTGAATTCTTTCCTGGAGATGCTTTTCTGTCAGCTAGAGTCTAGAGGCCAGCCTTGGCTACCCACTGTACTGTTTGACAGTTGCAGTCATATGAAAGGAAGCTCGTCTACACTGCAAAATCTGAGCTAGAATAAATGGAGGCTGCAAAGCAAAGAGCAGAAAGTTCTATCTCTCCTGAGACATTGAAAACACGTTTGTATAACCATTGGTTGTACAGCTGAGTGTGACACAACAAATTTGGCATGTTTTGCCTGTAAATGTCACTTCTCTTCATCTGCTTTGGTTATTTTGCTTAGGAACTTGATGCTGGAAAATTAACTGATAGGTTAATTGCTTAAAACATTGGTCCCTACTGGAGCAATTCTACTAAGAAAATGTCGGGAAAGAGATTGGTTTAATAGATGAGTTTGTTTTTAAAGCTGTATTTCCAAGTAAAGTGCCAGGAGGATTTCCTTGCTGTGGAATGAAAGCAGAGAGTTGAATATTCTTACTATCTGTAGTTCTGCAACACGCACAGCTGAAAAATAGTGGAGATGGGAGAGTGCTCCCATCTGTGGTGCTTGCTCTTCATGTGTAGCAATACGGCTGCTTTTAAAACTCATTAGAAGTGTCTTAAAATAATATGATCAATACAGTGTCATTCACTTAATTCAATCGCTGGTTAATTAGGTCCTCCTTTTTAATTGAATCAAAACCTCAGAAACCATATCAGTTGCATGAAGAATAACAGCTTCCACCCTTATCGTGGTCAGTTTTGGATAATTTGTTCCAGAGCTACAAAAGACTATCATTTAATTAATCAACATTCAGTAACTCCTATATTTTACACCGCAAAGGGGGGAATTTAGGAGTAGCTGTTAAAAAATATAGTAGGGCAGCTTTATTCATGGTTCTGGGAAGCTTTTTATAACATATGTGGTGCTTGATTAATGACCACGTGAAACACGGTGAAATATTTTTAACAGTCAAACCTCTAACAGTTTCTTCTAAAATTATTCATGAGAGAGACCACAGTTTCAAGTGACTTACTAAGTATATGAACTTTGAATAATTTTAGTTTTATAATCATGTGGCACAAAAGGTAATTATTTGTAGTATTACTGCACTTGTTAGTATTCAGTGTGGAGCAGGACTGCATTGTACAAGGCTCTGTAGAGATGCAAAAAATCCCTCTGTTGTAAAAAGGAGCATGCAATTCCAGTTTAAGACAAGGAATACCTCTTAGAGCTGAGATGAAGAAGCAGATGGGGAATGTGCTGAAACAATATGGTAGTATTGGCTGGCAAGATGGGCAGTAGAACCAGCATTCTGTGACCTTATCATTTCCAGAGGGCTTTTTAATAGATACCATGATTAATTTTCCATTTGTCCTCTAGCACTGAAGCTCATATATTGCTCAGTGCTTGCTTGCGAGCTAAGTTAGGCAAGACTGACTTGGCAGTCTTACCAGAAGAGAGTGTTTTAAGTGGATAAGCTCAGGCTTTCACTGGATTCTAGTTAGGAACCAGCCACAATTGTTTAATATTATGAAAACTGGTGATTTTTCAAAGGCTTTGATTTGCAGATTCCCCACAAACTTTCAGAGAAAGAAGCAAAAACCTTTAGAAATGCCATGTAAGGTTATTTTCTATAGCATATATGGATTGAAAATCTTAGTAATCTTTTATGAATCCCTGGGGCCCATCATCAATAGGGCTGTACATCCCTGGTGTAGGGGTGGAGATCACTAATCCAAATGGTCTGGGTTCCTGGACTCTGTCACCTTATTTTAGACTCTCTTGGACTGATGTTAATTGGGTGATACAGTGTTCCCTTTGGCAAAAGTAATAAAACCAGCACAAGTTAAATCTGAATTGTTAACCTGCTTCTTGTGTCGCTCAGCCTTAGGGGATACCTGCAATCCTAGACATGATGAAACCAAAATGCAAAGAGTTGGTTGACAATGTTTTCAGAAAAATGTTCTTCAACTTGCTATGGCCCTATTCAAATACGTCTTCATTTGCCCCCTTTGATCATAGAACCATAGAATAGTTTGGGTTGGAAGGGACCTTAAAGATCATCCAATTCTAACCTGTCTGCTATTGGCAGGGATACCTCCCACTAGATCAGGCTGCCCAAGGCCCCGTCTGACCTGGCCTTGAGCACGTCCAGGGATGGGGCAGCCACAACTTCCCTGGGAAACCTGTTCCAGTGCCTCACCACTATGATGGTGAAGAAATTCCTCCTTATGTCTAGTCTAAATCTGCCCCTCTCCAATTTATACCCATTGCCCCTAGTCCCATCACTACATGCCTTTGTAAAAAGTCCCTCCCCAGCTTTCCTGTAGGCCCCTTTCAGGTACTGGAAGGTTGCTGTAAGGTCTCCTCAGAGCCTTCTGTTCTCCACGTTGCATAAGCCCAACTCTTTCAGCCTGTCGTCATACAGGAGGTGCTCCAGCCCTCTGATCATCCTTGTAGCTGAGGAATAGAGGGGCAGAATCACCTCCCTCACCCTGATGGCCATGTTACTTTTGATGCAGGCCAGGATACGGTTTGCCTTCTTGGCTGCGAGCGCATATTGCCGGCTCGTGTCGAGCTTCTCATCAATCAGCATTCTCAAGTCCTTCTCTGCAGGGCTGCTCTCAATCACATCATCCCCTATCTTGTATTGAAACCGGGGATTGCCCCAACCCAGGTGTAGGACCTTGCACTTGGCCTTGTTGAACCTCATGGCGTTCACACAAACCCATTTCTCCAGGTCCCTCTGGATGACATCCCGTCCCTTGGGTGTGGCAACTGCACCGCTCAGCTTAGTGTCATCTGCAAACTTGCTGAGGGTGCACTCAATCTCGCTGTCAATATAATTGATGAAGATATTAAACAGCACCGGTCCCAGTATGGGCCTCTGAGAGACACCACTTGTCACGTATCTCCATCCAGACATTGAGCCATTGACCGCTGCTCACTGAATATGACCATCCAACCAATTCCTTATCCACCAAACAGTCTACCCATCAAATCCGTATCTCTCCAATTTAAAGAGAAGGATGTTGTGGGGCACTGTGTCAAAGGCTTTACAGAAATCCAGACAGATCACATCCATTGGTTTTCCTGTGTCCACTGCTGTGGTTACCCCATCATAGAAAGCCATTAGGTGGTCAGACAGGACTTGCCCCTGGTGAAGCCATGCTGGCTGCCACTAATCGCCTCCCTGTCCTCCATATGCTTAAGCATGGCTTATAGGAAGATCCATTCCATGATCTTCCCAGGCACAGAGATGAGGCTGGCAGGTTGGTAGTTCCCAGGGTCATCTTTTCTACCCTGTGTAAAAATGGGCACAACGTTACCCTTCTTCCTGTCACCAGGGACTTCTCCTGACTGCCATGACTTTTCAAATATTATGGAGAGTGGCTTGGAACCACATCTGCCAATTCCCAGCCATAAATGTGATAGAAGAATGCAGGCACCAGTAGTAGATTTCTGAATGGATCTCCTTGCCCTGATGGCACAAGTTGATTGTGTGGGCTTGTAAGGGAAACAATGGTTGAACTCACGTTCCTCTGAACTTGTAGTAAAGAGATCTGGAGAGAACTGGGACTTTATTTTCTGGCTGCAGTTACCTCTCTAGCTTAGATTTACGAATACCCTGTTGTGTGGCAAGTTCAAGACTCATTGTTCCCTGTGGTGCTTCTTTCCATGGGTGCCCAAATGTTTGGCTGGGGTGAATGGTCTTGCTTTGCTTTCCTGAGCAGTGATAGGGTATTGGTTATCCCTTGTTTTCCATGGACATCCATAACTGGTGCTTTGATACTTCTCAGGTCCTGTCTGATGTGTTCAACGCACCAGTGTACACTATCGATACCACCAACTCTGCTTGTTTAGGAAGTGCTTACAGAGCAATTCATGGTAAGACTGTAAAGAGATCCTTCTGAGTGGTCTGGGCATTTAATTTCATTTGGATAATACTTGGGATTAACATTACTGAAAATGAGGGGAGAATAAAGCTGTGTGGATCTGACTGGAAGGTTGCTCTGGTCAAAGAGGTATTTTTACTCTTAGCGTGCTTGGATCAGGACCAAAAATAACATTTACATTATAATTTAAGTCTGGTGGCTGCTTCTCAATGTAGGGTTAGGGCCTGGAAGCTATGGATACTGACAGGGGGAGGTCTGGGACCTTAATGTGTTGAGTTGCTGTCTCTGTGTGCTGCTTTTGGAAGAATACAACCAACGAAAGGTGTTGGTGTAGCCTGCTGCCCTGGCTTGTGGAGCAGGCTGTAAACTGGATTGCCGAAATGGTTAAAACAAACAAAAGATCTATCCTAGCAAAGAAGATCAGAGAGGACAGGGATGACAGGACTGGTAATACTGCTGGCCAAGTAAATTAAACCTACATGTATCTTCTAGCTTTTAAACATCAAGATGAAGGATATGCAAGGTGTCCTGAGCTTCAGGCTTGAGTATGCACTTTCTCTTGTAAACGCAGGATACTCTTAGGTTGACCAGTCATTTTACTTGTTGTACTCCATCACTCACTGTAATGCAGCAATCTAAGTCCAGATTTGAAGTGTTAATTAACCTGTGTCTATTAAAACATGTAGTTGTATGTCAAGGGTGGACCATCAGCAGTTTAAGAGTTGAATCTGAGGTGGGAAATTTTATTCACATATTTTAAAATAGTCTCTAATATCTTACAGCTAAACGAGTCAAGGATTGTGTATCAAATTCTGAAGTCCTTACTTAGGCCAGCTACTGTAAGGTCAGTTTTTCTGGTTAGATGCTATAGAATTTGGACCTTAAGGCACATGTAGCTTCTGTCCAGGTTCATGTAATATCATGAGATTGAAACAAGCATAGAAAAGATAACATCAGCCAGGTTTTAATTTTAGAAGCAAATTCTGCTGTCTCATTATAGCATCTGAAGACTACATGCTCTCTTGTATCTGAAAACAGCACAGAAAACTGCATAGCCAAAACTTGAGTTGATGTGTTTACTGAACTCACATGTTGTCCTCTTAATTTCCAGAAAAGGCACAAGGGTTCTGTCAGGCAAAGAGCATTTGAGTGAGGATTTCAGATACCATGCTGATGGAGGGACTCCTTAGCTCAGGTACTCTGCCAGCCAAGCCCCAGAGGCATACTCTGTGTGTTTCTAAATGGCATTTTTGATTGATGCTTTCAGCTGACTCACTCTTGGCTAGGCAAAGGAATTGAGTAAAATTGAAGACTTGCTAATATAAATGAAATATTGATGGCAAGAGCTCCTTAATAATATTACTGTGTACATCTTCAAGTAGGGTGTTCTGCAGTTAGCCTGGGGTTCTTAGCAGGTGTAACAAGGAACTCCTGAAATTCTGATTCTGCGATTCACCTGGAAAGCAAAAAGCAGTAGTAGCAGAACTCTGGTGTTAATCTGCTTCCATATATATATATATATTTTTAATAATTTGTAGCATGTGTTTCTTGACAGTGTTTTAATTTATTTTCCTTTTTCATTTAGTGACATTTTGTCCTCGAATCTCTTTATGTTTTTGCTGCTGTTTACTGTATTGTTGTAGCCATAAATAATTACTGATATTGCCGAGTAGTGCTTCTGCTGCTTACAAATTCTCCAGGGTACGAATTGAGTGATTGGCAAAAACTCAATCAGAGTCCCCACTTCCTGGGCTAGCGCGTTGGTATGTAAGATCTTCTGCCATTTATCCTTCAATCTTGAATGCTGACCTGACCAGGGATGATCAATATAATGTATTAATTTGCCAGGGAGTTAAGGCACATCCCTCATCGTGCTTTTTGCATTGATCAGGATCGTGATTCTCATTGCAGGGCTTGTAGCTGAGATGAATGTGTCCTTGGCTGATGTTGTGAAATTAGCACCAGAGCCTAGATTGGCTGCTACACCAACCACTGGGGCTGAGGAGGTAAGCGACCTTGGGAATACCATTTCTCTTTTCATTTCCTATCTGATTCAAAACGTAGTGGGTTGCTAATTTTTCTAGCAGATTAATTTAAGAAATTCTTTGTTACACAATTCTTGTTGTAAAGATTGAATTGATTTGGAGAGATCTCTAGTGTTGTAATGATGCAGTAATCTGAGTGATCATTCCATTCAGGTCTGTGAGCGTGATTTGGGCTCTTTTTTCTTAGCTGGGTGTGATCAGAGAGCAAAATCTTTTCCTGACCAAAAAAAAAAAAAAAAAAAGTTCTAAACCAGGTTGCATTTGGATATAGGTCAGTCAAGTTATAACCGATAGTATTGACAAAATAGTCCTGATTTGTCTGTGGGAAGCAGCATGGAAAAAGGTGTGGTGTTAGTGCTTTCTGGCCTCTTGGAAAAATTTCCCCCAAATCCTTCCTGTCTGATTTTAAACAGTGGTCAGGAATTGTATCTCTTTACTTGTAGCTCCCAGCTGGTAAGTGTACTAGCAGGGAGGATTCGTTAGACACGGGTCTTGGGTACCATGCCCCTCCTGGGAATTTGAGCACATACAAAGATGAAGGTTGTGCTTTATGAGGCCACATATATAGAACAAAAATCCCAGTCACTGTTGCTGTGTGGTTCCAGCCCCTGTAAAACCAAGGAAGGAATTGTTATCAGGTTCTCCAGTGCAACCCTGCACCTCTCACTAAGCGGTGCCAAAGGCCTTAGTTCACACCAGCTCCTGAAAGATAATGTCCAGTAATAAATATACAATACAGCAAGATTCCTAGAGAACACAAGTTTAAATAACAGAAGGTGAGTCTAACTCTGTCTTCAGCTGTTCAGGAACTTATTTTACATCAATACAGCCTTACGCTCTCTGTTTATGACATTTGGATGTGCCCTAACTACAAGCAACAAGGTTTTACAGCTTTTATTTAAACTGGGAAATTAATGATCTGCCAGAACTACTAACTCTCAGCTACATGTGTAGTGGAGCACCAGATATCATCATGAGTAATAATAGAAATGATCATGCTGCATTGTGCCTGCCAGCATGTTATTTAATTATTAACTGAGATGGAGGAGCTCAGTAATCGAATAGAAGTCCCCTTCAGAAATATTAAGACATTGAATAATTTAAACTTGATTGATCTGATCTCATTTACTCAACCTTCCCCCCTCATTTTGAAAGATAAAATAATTAACAGCAGTGGCCTGTGTTGTGTGTGTTGCAGCTGAAGCCCTCTGCAGGGAGCACACTTCAGGAGCAGATCCCTGGTGTCCGAGTCAACCTCACGTTGCTGCCCTGTTCCCCCCAAAAATGCTGTCTGCTCAAAAGCTGCTAGGCTAGCTTGTGGGGAGGTGGAGAGAGCCCAGAGACCTGCTTTTGACCCCCTGGTGCTGCTTCAGCTATAAAACTCAAGGGCAGGGAATACAGCTGTCACTCACAGGGGCCTTTCAAGAGCAGGAGCACCTTGTACTCCTACAGGGGCCAAGTAAGCTGACTGGAAAGATCAGGGAGGAATTCATTCACCTCTTTCTATTTTGCTGTCTGCATAAAATGGCCTGGAAGCTAAAAGAGTTAATTATCTGCCTCTCGATACTTTTCTTTTCCTTTTCCACTCAGTTAGAACTGGCTCTCATAGCATATCTTTTTATTAGTTTTCAATGATGTACAGCAATGAATTATTGCCCCAGCAGACAGGAGTGAATGATAGAGAGGGTAGTGGCCAAAGAGCAAGTGAAGGAATAACTGTTCCTGTGCTTTAGCTTGGCTTGCCAGCTTCATTCCGTTAAAAGCAGCTTCTTGCGATTCCGTATCCCAAAGCATTTTTTTTTTCTTCCTGTCTTATAATTTTGCATTTGATGGTGGATTCCCTGGCTAGTTTCATGGCTGTGAAACTGCAGAAAGCCAGAGGGCCTGTCAGTAATAGAGTGTGCTAGCCTGAACAGTGCAGTAAAAATACATAATGTGATGAGTCAGTTTGATTCTGTTTTTTACAGAGCTGCATCTCCCTGTCCATCCAATTTCATTCTGTTGAGGTTAGAGGCTTTCACTTAAATGACGGTTCTTTTTATAAACTTCAAAGTCATCCTGAGGTTAAGTTCTGTCTCACTGAGGAGCTCTTCTGAAAGAGTCTAGCTAACCAATGTGAAATTCCCCGGACCACTTTCCTACAGTTTTTTGGATTGCTATAGCTAAATCTTGGCAGGATAGAGAAAAAGCAGGTCATAACACAGCAATCTGCTCTGGTTTCATCCTTTCTTCCTGGTATAGGTCAGAGGCAACATGTGTTAGATCATTGGAGGGAGGAAAACCTCTTATAGACAGAGGTCAAACAACAGTTTGATGTAGCTTCGTTGCCAAGGCTTTGTGTAGGATTTTCCAGGAACCAAAAATGCAAAAATTGTTTTTTTGGTTGCTGAAGGATCCTTTGTAGTAATGAGAGTGATTTCAAAAAGGGAAAGCAGGGCACACAAAACACCTCTTCTGGTTCAATTAAGCTGATGGGCAGGTAAAATAGTAAAGTCACAAGATGGGAGACATAGAGCTTGTGATGAGTAATGACTTAGTGGAAACTGAGGTCCTGTAAGTTGCAGCTTGCCTAGAATGTAGTGATAGGATGAGAGGTAATGGTTTGAAGCTGAAAGAGTGGACATTTAGATTAGGTAGTAGGAAAATTTTTTTTCCTGTGAGGGTGGTGAGGCACTGGAACAGGTTTTCCAGAGAAGTCATGGATGCCCCATCCCTGGAGGTTTTCAAGACCAGGTTGGATGAGGCTTTGAGTAGCCTGATCCAGTGGAAGGTGTCCCTGCTGGCAGGGGTGTTGGAACTGATGAATCTTTAAGGTGCTTTTCAACCCGAACTGTTCTATGATTCTATGAAATATGACTTTATCTTGTAGCAGACCATCCTGCCTGGAAGAGACCACTGAAAAGAGGATAAATCCCTCTATGTGGCTGTGACCTTAAGTCTCTTAGTTGAACCTGATTTCACAGTCTGTTTGTAGTGTGTGGGCTCACCCAGCTTGAGCTTGTTTCTAATTCTGTCAAGACTCAAACAGGTTATAAGTTATTCTGGTGGTAACCATCATGGTAACTCAATCAGGCCAGCTGAAGTCATCATCTGTGGGTTAACCTGATGAATTCTTCTCCCCTGTTTTCAGAACAGCACAAATTAAAGAGTCATTTTGCCTCTTTGGAGCCTGCTCTTTCCCTCAAGGAAAAAGATTAATCAGAACCACTATGCATGACAGAAATAACCAGGAGATTGTAGAGCAATAAATATATGTTAACAGACAGAAAGAATCTATTATTCTGGCATTAGAATTCAGCTCTGTTTTAGTAATCTATTAAAACAGAGATGGTTGGCTAGTTGGTTAATTAAGCAAAAAGGCATGAGAGAGAACATGATTATCTGGAGTTGATCACTTGTGTTTATATAGGCCATGCGCCTATGTTGTACTGTCAGATTTATTGTAATATTGTTGTGTAGGATTTGGTAGTGAGAAGGTGTAGTGCAGTTCACTACCTCTGGATGTGTAATTTTTGATTGCATTATTGACTGTACTGAAATGTATTAATATTAATCCTGCAAAAGTTTGAGAAGGGCTAATGTAGAAGTAACAGTTTTTCTTGACTTCGGTGAATTGCCTTATAAGTTGGTGGATTTATAGAAGTGACCCTATTACCCAGGAAGGTTATAATGACCTATTTATTGATTTAAAATAATGGTATTTTTGTTGAGTTAGATTTTGGAGGAGGGAGGTTGTTTTCCAGAATTGGTTTAGGCTGGTAATTTAGTGCAAAGTAGGTAATAATAACACAACCACAAAAAAATATAATAGGTATTGATGGGCATTTGATTAAGGTGATTTGTGTAGCCAATAAGTTTTGGGTTTTTTTAAACCTATTAAACTGACTAAGATAGGCTTGCAGAATGAACATTCGAAGTGAATGAAGTGAGTTTGAGCTGTGGTTCCTTGGAGTAGTCTTCAGAATATTTCAGGACACTGTCATATACTTTCTGCTTTAAAAGTATTCTTCGTGTATTAAGAAAGATGAACAAGTCCTATGATGTAAAAATAAAACATCTGCATGTCTTGATTTCTTAGGCAAATCTCTGAGTAATTTGAATTTGGTAAAAAAAAAAGGAACCTTTCAAAAGTAGCAAGTATTTGTGAGAGACTGATTAGTTTTAATCTATTCAGAGTAGATTAAATGTACTCAGGTAGCTTAAAATCAGATAATCATCAGCATCATCTTTGTAATTTGCAAGTTTTGAATTGCTCCAGTCATTGGCTAACACAGCATTGCAGGAGATAGAAGGGTCCATGTGGATTGTCACTTGTAGTAATAATTTGGAGCTAGTTTTGCTTTAGGAGGATGAGAGGGGCAATGTCCCATTGTCCCAGACTGCACAAAGACAGTAAAAGCCCTGCTGAGTTCATAGGCTTGGTACTATGGTGAGATATAGTACGAGGATGACATATTTTATCTGTACTTGAGAGCAAGGTAACATTTATTTGAATACATTTTCTAGGGAGGGCAGGATAAGTTATTCTCTGTTGTAATGCAGTATTTATCATTAGCATTTTCTTAGTTATTTGTGGGACTGTTGGACTGTGGCCAGATTGTCCCAGGAGAGACATTTAGGTTTGTAAATGAAGCCGTCGAAGTACAGCTCATGTTGTGGAGTAGACTATAGAGATAAGCAGGAGAAAAGGCTGTGATATAACAAGGACAATTAAATTATGGACAATAATAAGGTTCGTGTTGTGGTTCGTGTAATTACTTTTGTTAAATATCATGACCTGATATATTAGGTTTGAGGCTATGACAGAGAGCGAATTTATGTTCTTGAGTTTTTATGCATCATTGAGAGTTCTTTATTCCCTTTGGACCTAAGTTATAAAAGTAAATCTATATAATTACCTCAGGAAAAAGGCTCCTGGAGTCACTTAGGAGGAGTTGCCTGAAGTTCTGTGGAGGTAGTTCAGTTGTGGCAGACTTGGAGAAGTGTCTTGTGTAGACACAATTGTGCACATATTCTTGGTTGGTGTAGTTTGTGTTTTCTTCTCCTTACTTTGTGAGCTGCACTGCTTTGGCCTCAGACTTCCGCTAGTGTCAAGCCGGTGTGTAAAATACTGCTTGTGAAAAGCTTGTAGTACTGCTGCGCTTATCATAGAATCATAGAATCAGTAAGGTTGGAAAAGAGCTCTAAGATCATCCAGTTCAATTGTCAGCCCCACACCACTATGCCTGCTAAACCATGTGCCGAAGTGCCATGTGTACATGCTTCTTGAACACCTCCAGGGAAGGAGGTGTTCACAACCCCACCACTTCCCGGCAGCTGGTTCCAATGCTTAACCACTCTTCTGGCTAAACAATCCCAGTTCCCTCAGCCACTCCTCATAAGACTTGTTCTCCAGACCTTTCACCAGCTTTGTTGTCCTTCTCTCAACACGCTCAGCAGCTCAATGTCTTTCTTGTAGTGAGGGACCCAAAACAGAGCACTGTGTTCTAGGTGTGGCGTTGTCAGTGCTTTGTACAGGGGGACAATCGCTTCCCTACTCCTGCTGGCCACACTATTTTTGATACAAGTGAGGATGCTGTTGGCCTTCTTGGCCACCTGAGCACACTGCTGGCTCATGTTCACCCAGCTATTGACCATGGTGTATTATCAGCCATGATGTGCTGGTGGTATTACAGCCAAATTCCTTGAGAAAGAGGAATGTAAAACTTTGGCTTAGCCCTCAGAACTGTGCTGCTTTTTACTGCAAATGAACAGGAGCAGTCAAGAAATATTCTTAATTTTTTTTTCATTTTTTTTCAGCTGGTCCACAATGCAGCATTCATTTACACTAATGGCTGGGAAGCTTATTGCAAATGCCTGTATTTTCTCAATTAGCAAGCTAAATGCTTAAGTCCAATAAACAGTATAAGAAACTATATCAGTAAATGTGATCATTCATTTATTTTGACACACTTTAATTCAGAGTGATGTATTAACAGTAGTGCTTCCCAACCTTCTAGTACATGCACTATTGTGTATTTTGTAAGAATATTGCTGGATGACCAGTATGGAGCCAGCTTTCTCGGCGGCTGAGCTCGCTTACCGGTGCAGCTCTTTGTGCTGAATCTTGATCAAGAAGTGCCTAGGGTTTATCAAATTTACAGAATAGCATAGTAAGAAATAGTAAGGCTTTATTATAGATGCTTCAGTGAATAAAGGAGATGTTTTTCTTTGACATACTGATACTCCCAGTATAGCCATAGTTGCCTGCTCAGTATTTTGTTTACTCTGATGTGCATATTTAGCAGAAATGGGAGCAATAATATTGTTTGGGAACATGAAAAGAATAAATATACATACTTCACTGAACCCCCAGGGTCCTCATGTAGTCAGTTAAAAATACCATGCTGAGTCATGTGGCATTTCATTACAGTGGTGCATTTTATTTTCTAACCCCATAAATCTGCATAATTCTCGGTGGATCTCGATAACACTATCCTGTGGAGAAGAGGAGTTGGAGTATATATGTGTTAAATTACTTGCCTGGCATCACTGAACAAGTCTGTTGCAGAGGTAGGAGTGAGGTTTCTCTGTTTTAATCAGTGTAAGTTTCAGACACTGTAAGCCTCAGTTAATCACCATGAGGTAAGTTTAAAAAATGTCCTGTTGAGGCTTTGACTACTGAACAGTCTCTCTTTTCATTTGCTATAGGTGCTCCTTTTCTTCTTCCCTTGGTATACTTAATCTGTTGAAGAAATGTACTTAAACTTCTGTAACATCTGGTACATAAAAGGGAGGAGTTGATCATAACAGGCAGAGTCTGTCTCTTAAGTTGTTCTTACCTGCCATCGTGGAAGATGGGAATGAAGAGATAAATCCATGATTTGCTCTTCAGACTTGAAACCGTTGTTCAGGAAGAAACACAGAAACTGAGTATTTTGCTAACCCCTGAAACTCAAGCACAAAACACGGTAGATGAGAAAAAACTCATGATATTTTCTTTCATCTCATGAAGTGTGACTCTAAGTGAGACTGCAGCTGCTGCAGAACCGTGCATAAAACTGCACAAGAGCAACCCTGTCTCTTCCTACAACCTCATAGTTTACTCTTGAACATCTTCCTCCTGAATTTTTCATGCATATACGGTTGTTGGCTGTGGCTCTTATCTGGAAAAGGATAAAATGCATTAAATGCTGGGTCTCACTTATTGATGAGAGCAGTAATTCAGTTTACTGGGTATGATTCATTATAGCTCTATAACCTCTCTGAACCTGGAGCCAGGAGCAAGACTGCCCTGATTATGAATAACCTCAGTGCAGAGAGCTTGTAGACTAGACTGGCGGCCAGTAGGATTTATTGCAGCAGGGATGTGACCTTATGGCATCCTCCTAAGGACTGATCAAGCTTGCTCCAGACCCCACACTGGCTCCTAGCAGTCCCAGCTCTGTGCTTGAGCGAGCAAATGAGTGAAGCTGTCCTGGTATGGCTTGTCAAACTACTGATTTTATTAGATAGACCGTTAAAACAAGAAAAAGGACATAATGAAATGGGTGTATCTCCCGAATCTAGATGAAGCATAATTTGGGGTTGGAGCCGGCAGTAGGGATGGGCTCTGTTCAGGATTTCTGCTATGTATTCTGGTCACATACACACAGCACATCTGTGATATGTCCTGTGATGAATTTGAAACAGAGGAAAAAAGAGGCGAAACAAATGACACAAATCCCAACATGGATCTTGCCCGTATCCAAAAGTATAGGACTTGTTTGAATCTGGGGTTTTAATCCATTTGGCTCTTGATACTTCTTTTTTATGGTTATGACAATCTACGTCTAAAAATTCCTGTAGAATTCTAGCTAGGGAAATAAATAATTAAAAAAAGCTACTCAGATACTCAGTGTAGTTGTGGAAAGAAGTTGGGTCTGCATTTGTATCCCTGGGCTTGGGATCAGTGAGCAAGGAGCCTGGCCACAGAGAATATTGTAGTTGGGAAAAATCATGGCTGTGAAAGATGTGAAGGAGAGAAGTAGTTTCAAAAGATATGGGAGCGTGAAGTGTACTTCAGAAGGCCCTGGTCAGCATATTGGCCAAGGAGGACCTTTCTGACAGGGGTGTTTGCCTGTGCTAGGAGTGGTATTGTGCTTATCAGCAAGGCAGGGGAGGAGGGAGTGAAGGCAGTGATCCATCCTGAGGAGCGGAGGGAGGCAAGGACAGGAGTTCTGCCTGAGTGATTAGGACAGCTATTACTGAGGGGGCATATCAGCTTGGGAGAGGTGACTTTAGCAGAGCTGCTTTCTCTGGAAGTAATGACTTCTGCTTATAGCGAGAGAAGCATCACAATAAGAACGACCTGTGCGTGTCATAAAATTAAGCTGTAAAGGAGATGGTAAAATGGGGTGTGACATTTGAAGAAGGAAGTCTGTGCAGCATTTTCTTGAGCAAATTGGGAAGAAAGATCCCAAACCTTCAGGTACCTATGAAGGTGCTGCATTTTCCATGTCTGAAAATGTTTTTAACTGCAGAGTGATTTAAAAATCTAATTTTTCAAGCTAGACATATTTATTTCTTTTTCCTTTTTAGCTCTATCGTCCACTTCTGAAAAGATATGCTGAGCTTGAACAGAAGGTTATCTACAACCCAGCCTCCTCTTGTCTTGCGAAATAGAAGCAAATAGAATTTATAAGTTGGCTAAAGAGTGGACTCCCAAGGAGAAGATCAAATGAAATTTGCTTGGAATTTACTGGAGTTGCTTAAATCATTTTGTTCCTCTTCATAGACAAATAATTTTTAAATGTCTGGGTTTGGTGTGTTCATGGAAGAAATTACATTGTGATTGAAGACCTGATTAAAAAAGTATCATATTGCTCTGTGTGTTTGTGACTTCAATTTTTCTTGGGTACTTTCCAGATCCTGCTTGCTGTCTTGGAATAGTTGGATGACAAAGTCAAGTCCCTTGTATACATTAATCGCTGTGCTCATCTCTATGAGCTTTGATTCCATGTATTCAGTGTGCCGGCCTCTCTGCATACCTATCTGGGACAGTATCTTAATTCCACAACGTCTCCTGCCTCAATCTTTTGAAACGATCTTTCTGTACACCTGTAACTTGTCTGTTTATATCTTTGCTGACATGAAACCAATAGAAAGCATAAGCACACTAACTTAATCCTGTCTTTCTTTAATATGTGGAGATTGGTGGTGTGAAGGCTGATTAAAGTCTTTAAAAACTCCTTGGGATCCTCAAAGAAGGGGAATTCTTGTTACGTGACGCTATGGAAAGTCTGTTGTGTGATAAAACATGATGTGGTTGGATTTTACAAATTGTGGGAAGCACAGAAGCTCTATGTGAGATAGACACTGTTCCACAATGTTCTACTTTACATCAGTTTTGTGAAAAAGAAAGTAAGGGAACAAATGTGGGAAGGTTTACACATTTCCTTTCTGTTTCAAAAAGCAGAGTCAGTTCCATCTGCACTCTGATTTGGGGTTATACTGTTTTCCTTTCCTCCTTCAGGTGGCATGGCTATGACATTCTTTGTGTTGTCCTGAGTGCAAGTGCCATAGTAGGGCTCTGATCCCAACAGAGCATGAAGGTCAATGTTTTTTAAACTACCAGTATCCCATTTATTTCTTGGAGTTCTTGAGCAGAACCGGTGACTGTCTTGCTCTATTGCTACTCTTTCATTTCAAATGTTTTAGTCCAGGTGAAGTGGCCTCTAGCTGAGAAAATCTTAAGGGAAAATACAAGTAAGGAGATCCTTCTACAGAGTTGGCCGGAGTTGTGGAATTTGGTTGAATATCCTAAGTCACCGAGTGCAAGTGAAAACACTTTACTGCACCATGCTGCAGTGCCCATATCTTTCCCTTAAGATATAATTTCTTCTGGGAATAAGTGAGACTTGTGTAATGAAAGTGAGTGAAGCTTTTTTTCCCTTCTTGTAGAAATTGTAATGTGCCTATGGAATAAGCCAAGGAATTGTAGGGAATAGAGGATCTCTTCATTAAGTATTTGAGAGCTGCATTATGTCCCTGCTGGAGATGGGTGACTCGAATTTGTATTCTTCACATTACAGTGGAATAGGAGGACTCTCCCTGGCCCCGCTGCATCTCCGTAGTGAGGGTGGGATCCCCTTGCCGTAGCTCACCTCTGCAGTTGCAGGGGAATGGGCACATTCCTCCTTCACTCTCCCTTTTCTATTTAAGTGCTTAATTCGTGAGTACGAAGAGTGCCTTTTTTTTTTCTCGTTCACAACTGAATAATTGTAACTTCTCTTGATATTAGCCAGATTACTCAGGAAGGTCAAGAATTACATTTCCGAGTTTCTAAAGCAGGCTTCTTTTAAGCAATTGCTTTAAAAGGTGGCATTACAAATACACATCTATCTCTTTTATGTGCTTATTATTCTGAGTCCCAAGGTACAGTGCTAAAATGTATAATACTTCTCACAGGCGTCCACCGTCAGCAGTTGCTTTGTCATTGAGCAAGGCTGTAGAGAGACACAGAAGGATTCATCAGTGCAAGTTAAACTATGCCAACTGGTTTAAGCAGTATTGTCATTATCATTAGTCTTCAGTTCTGCCTGGTTACTGGTTTATCATGAAGGTTAAACCACACAGGGAAGAGATTTAGAGAGTTTTTCTCATTTTGTGCAGTTTTGGTGACAATTTCTTGCCAAAAAGAGGCTGAGTTGTGTTATCGAAGCGAGAAGACTGATGTCTCTTGCAGCTTTGTGTCTTTATTTGCCTGTGAAATGGGAAACTTGGGGTAAGTTCCTTACTCAGCTGAAGAATGTTAAAGCTCGTGTTTCCCAGCTCATAGCATGTTAGAACATTTCTAGATAATATATTGTTTCCTAACAAAGTGTTACATGGTGCTAGTAGGGTGTTGAGTAGATGGTTTAACTATTTTCTGGGCCTGAGTTCTCTTTGGGTTTGGGAGAAGGCTTGATTGGGCTGGGTTGGGGCTCTCTGATGTGTCCCATGTTAACATTAAACAACTGTTTCCTCAGGGCAGGTGAGGCACTGTTGCATGAGTCTCTGAGAAAAGACTCGATTCAAGGCTCTGGAGGGCCAGGAGTCGAGCACCACTGAATTATAGTATTGCTGTGGTGATGGGTTTATTAGGGCTGGCCTCTGAGGAATGGTGTCTGGAGAATAAGAATTTATAGACAAGCACTTTTTTTTTTCCCAGCTTACCAAAGTTGCACGTGTTCAGTGACTGGTGTCAAATAAAATAAAACTCAATAAATCTCCACATAGAAATGTCCTTTGAAGAAATGCTGCTGTAAGACTTCCACCACTCTTTTCTTTTGGTCTTTGCAGGAATGCATGTGCTGAGGAACCATGCACTTCTTGCTCTCACATGCAACTCTCTTTAAAAAATTTCCCAGTGATGGAGGGATTTGGTGCCCTTTGGTTTCCAAAATCACGTGGGTTTTTTTTCTAGCTTGTCTACCTTGTGCTTTTTGGGTTGGGTGGAGTAGAGAGACTGCTGACTTAATAAACATCTTACCTAACAGAAATCTAAGGGCAAACCAATATCTTCTACCTCAAGACATTTGATGGAGATTGAGTCCCTCCCTCCCCCATAAGTGACTTTACTGTTTTTCAAGGTGATCAACATGGCATCTCCATCTTGTATAGACTAAAGATTAGATTTTGTGTTTAAAGGCCAGGTGAATTATTCCCAGTCTATACTAATCTGCTGGAAAACTGTACTCATATGAAAAAAAACCCAACCCTTGATGGCAGCAAGGAGGTTGCTTATTGCTGTCTGACCTGCAGCTCCTGTCCTGCACAAGCAAAGCCACTCTTGGTTGGAGGTGGGTCATGGAGTTACATGGAAAAATCCAAGCAGCTTCCTTTCCTTGATGGTCCTTTGCACTCACCAGTCAATCAGAGCTGCACTGGATTCACCTACAAGCTCTTGGTGTACTATGACCCAAAGATAAACAGTTTTCTTTGCAGCCTGAAGTCTTTAAAGACTTTTGTGCTGCAGCTGGAAACAAATAGGAAAAGATGTTTGCTTTTTCTTAAGGGATCAGTGTGAGTGAGCTGGAGCTGTGATTGAATAAGTAAGGTACTGAAAAAAGCGTATGCTCTGTTGGTGCTTTAGTAAGTAATTGAGCTGAATACTGCCATGTGCGATCCCAGTGGGACCTTTTTGTTTTTCAGCTTTCTTTTCCTTTGGAGTTGTGGCTACCACAATAGATCACAGAGCAGCACAGTGAAGGATGTGTATCTAAAGCCATAAAAAGCCAAAGCAGAACTTTCAACAAATCATTTGTTTCATCCGTATTTCTGTCATCTTGATCCCCAGATTGCTCTGTGCAGGTTAGTAGGTGGGGGGAAGACGAGAATAACATTTTACAGTATTGAACTGTCTGCTCTTGGTGCTTGCCATGGATATGGGGCCAAGTTATATCCCTTTCCGTAGCAGAAAGGTGGTAATTTGGATTTTCCTTCTCCCCAGCTGCTGACTTTTTGTATACTTCAGGATTTTGGTTTTGGTGATGTCTTAACCCTCAGTTAAAATTGAGTTAAAATTGGCAAACAAATTAAAAACATGGTGAAGGATGATTAGCAGGTAGGACATTCCCTCAGATCTTGGAGGATCACTATCCTATGAGAAGTGTTTCCTTAAGCTTCTCTGAAGGTGACTGTAGTCTTGATTCCACGTGGCTTGATATTCTTGTATGGGGTTTTACACTTGTGCAAATTGAGTACAAAATCTTCTCTGCGCCAAATGATCTCTACCTTGTTATTACTTTACAGTCATCTTGTGCAGGTCAAAATTACAATGTGCAGTGCAAGGCAAAAGAATTTGGGATGAATTTTTTTTTGTAACCCGCTTTTTTTCTGAGCACGTCTCTGAAGTGTGTGAGAAGGACATCTTTGTCTGGGATATTCAGAGTAGTTACAGCCCCTGCTCATCTTCTGTGCTTTGATTACAGCCTAGGTCAAGCCTCTCAAGCCAGGTCAAGTAGTTTAGCTTTCAGTCATCAAAGCTTACATTACAAGAATGTAAGATTTTCAGATTTTTTTTCCCCTAGAGCCCTTTTTTTTTTCCTCTGCTGAAGCAGATAGGACTTCTTGTACATTGCTTGCCTTGTTAGCTGATTTCATTTCTGCAGGATTCCAAGAACTTCTCATATATGGCAGTTTCCTGAATGAACTTGTCTCCACCCCTAGAATCATTTTGCTTTATTTGTTCTCCTCTGTTTCTTCTGGAAGTTGGCCTTGAAAACAGAATGATACTTCTGTGGTGATCCCAGATTATGGGAATGTCTTGACTATTGTAGAAACTCCATGATTTTGTTCAGCCTTCTTGAAGGACATAGCTGTCCTTAATCCTCAGGGTATCACTGCTTATGAATACTGCTATGATCTCAGATTTCAGTCTTTCACTAAGTTGACGTATAAGCCTGACGATTAGAACAACTGGGGATGTTATTAAATGCATAGAGTGTTTCTTGCTCTAAAGTCTTTAAACGACAGGTATCTGTGGTACACTCTTTGTTAAGATGCTGTGATCAGTTTTGCTCATATTTGGTATATTGTGCCATAGTACTATGTAATGCATCCATTTGGTTGTTATTTCTCTTTTAGCATCTCATCAACCAAACAGAAGTCTTTGCTCAGGTGTGGGATTCATTTCACCAGTGTGGACATCTGTGTCTGCTCTCATCTGGGCTCCTTTTATACTCAAAGGAGAGGACTGCGAAGAATAAAAGGTTTTACCTGTTGTTCATCTTATCTTGTGGTAGATGTCTGCAACAGATCAGGTGATTTTTCACCTGAGTGAACCATTTCTCCCTGATTAGTAGAAAGGCAGTTGTGTGGAGGACAGAAAAAAACCTATTTTTCTTCTTCTGCCAAAACTCCTGACTACTTCATTGAAAGCTGATCTGAACTTTGGGGACAAGATTTGTCCCCAGTTACCACTGTACAACTAGAAAGCTTTCTTATTCCAGGACTGCTCTGTTCTCACTGTCAAATCCGTGAGACTGACCTCCTCAGCTCCCTTCAGACAGTCGTCTTCATACACCTGTGTGAAGATATCCAGCAGACACAGGCTGGGAGCTTTGCTACTTACATTCTTGCTTTTTGTCCTTCTGTGGCATGCCCTTGCTTGTCTTTATCCCTTCAAACTGGATTCTTTCAGGCATTTGTGTTATGCCTGCAAGCTCAGTATCCCGGTTCAGTGGAAGATGGCTCCCTTAAGATTAGACAAACATTGCACAGGACAACAAAGGTCTGTTCAACTTGCTGTTTGGAGACAATATTTACTCTCTGACTGGCGTGTATGCAGTACCCTCCCAAAACCTCAGCTCTGCTCCAGATCTGATAAATACTGGTGTATTGGAAGATGGAATTCTCCTTGAAAAATAGTCTAAGCTGTGTTGTATAAGAGAAAGACTTGGAGAGGCAGCGTGGAAATGGAATTGCTTCATAGCTCAGGACTTTTATCTTAAAATAAAACATGTCACAGAAAAGAAATATAAAGGAAAGGTTTCTTGCACAACTTTGATATCGCATCTCATGCCTCCTGAGAGCATCTCTTCACACTGCTGCCACAGCTTGTTAGGTTTGGATGAGACATTCCCCTGTCACTCCTTGTATCTTTTCTTTGCTAGATTCCTGCCCTACTTGAGGACACTTGTATATAGCAGAAATACCCTTTTGGTCAAGAAAGATGTTGTTGAAAGACGACACTATGTTCCTTCAGCTTCCATTTCTCAGCCTAATTATTCTTGTCCCTGCCGTTGTTGTCCCTTAGAAGAAATGCCTACTCAAGCAGAAGGAGGACATTGAATGAAGCTAATCCAGTATGTGATTTAGTCAAACAATTCAACTGAATAAATAAGCAAATAAGCTGCATTTCAAGATCTCCCTTGCTGTGAAAGTGTATTTTTTTTTCTGAGAGTGACTCTTGGCTTAGAAGATATGGCCTTGGAGTTTTGTTTGATTCCATCTCACTGTGTTTGCAGTGTGGCAGACTCTCCTAAAAGCCTTTCAGCATAGACTTATGTGTGTGTTTGGCATGCTTTATGAATGGACCAGTTAAACAACCTTGCCTGCCATTTGATAGTCAAGCTTCATCATTTATGGGCTTCACTTTTATTTGAGCATGAGGCTTTCTTTGGGGGCTTAGTTGTGGTGCCTTTTGGACCCGTATTGCACTGGGAGCTCAACCTTTAGCAGGGAGTAGAGGGAGTGAAAGATTTTGCAGCCCAGAAAGCCAACTGTATCCTGAACTGCACCAAATGAAGTGTGACAGCAAGTTGAGGGAGAGGATTCTGCCCCTGCACTCTGCTCTCATGAGACCTCACCTGGAGTACTGCATTCAGTTCTGAAGTCCTTAGCACAGGAAGAACATGGATCTGTTAGAGGAAGTCCGGAGGAGGCCACAATGATGATCAGGGGGCTGGAGAACCTCCCATAGGAGGACAGGCTGAGGGAGTTGGGGTTGTTCAGCCTGGAGGAGAAGGCTCTGGGAAGCCATTATAGAAGCCTTTCAGTACATAAAGGGAGCCTACAGGAAAGCTGAGGAGGGGCTCTTTATCAGGGAGTGCGGTGACAGGATGAGGGGGAACAGTTTTAAGCTGAAAGAGGGGAGATTTAGATATTAGGAATTTTTTTTTTCCTGTGAGGGTGGTGAGACACTGGCACAGGTCGCCCAGAGAAGATGTGAATGCCTCATCCATGGAGGTGTTCAAGGCCAGGTTGGATGGAGCTTTGAGCAACTTGATCTAGTGGAAGGTGTTTCTGCCCATGGCAGGGGGGTTGTAACTGGATGATCTATAAGGTCCCTTCCAACCCTTGCTATACTATGATACTATGATCTATAAGGTCCCTTCTAACCCAAACCATTCTATGATTCTATGGGTTTTTTTAACTCGTTTGTTTTTTTTACACAGTGACTAGATACTGTTGAGTATGACCTGGCCATGAAGAAGGTGAATATTATCCTTGAGCTTACCTGTGTGCCTTTCCAGTTGAGATGGGAGCATTGTCTCTTGCAAGGCTCTGGTGTGATCTGGTCTGGGAGGGCATTTGCAAATCTCCTTTATTGTGTTCAGGCAAGAAGAACTAAAACTGGAAGAGTTGTGGAAGATGGCTCATACGTTGATCAGGAGAAGAGAAAGGCTGTCCTGAGAGAGGTCATTAAAAGATTAACTTTCTTCACCTGGTAAGTGGAAGCTGGGAGTTTATATCATTGTTTGGTATAAATCCTTCAGGTTGAGGGTAAAGATAAAGAGGAAAGCTATTCAAGCCAGAGAACAATGCTGGCATATAAACAAGTGGCACATACTGACTGGGAATAAATTTGAACTAGAAATTAGGAATGAAGTGGGGCAAGGTGCTGAAGGATCTCTTCTACTCTGTGTGTGGTGCCAGGAATATGGAGCCCCATATCTGCAACATGGCATTTTGCAGGGCTATAACATGGTGTCAGAAATCCTGTGCTGAAAACTGCATTTGGTTGGACTAGTAGTGACCTTTAGAGAAGTTGTTGTTTGCCACGTGGACAAAGTGGGGTTTCACCCTTGACTTGTTTTGAGTTTCCTTCTTGACTGTGTTTGGTTTGTGGGAAGGAACTAGTGTGGAAGGGATCAGATAAATGGAAAACTTCCAACTCTACTTATTGCGCTTGGGACATGCTATAGCCCAGTTTACTATCAGTTTGCTGGGCTAGTCCTCTGCAAACAAAAGGAATTTACCCCCTGGCAATCTTTCTTCACTAGAACCCTGCAAAAAGAAGTGAGGTTTAATTAGCATTTTAAAGTGGACAGCCTTGAAGTTAATGATATTCAATAAAGAAAAATTGTTTTAACCTTATTTGCACTTTTCAATTTACTTATTAGAGGCCATCTGTTATATTTTAAGCAAGAGCACTGTGAGCTAAACTCTCAGATTGTCAAATGAGGTTTTAACTGGATAAGCAGAAGGGAAAGAACAGGCTGCCTTAAGTGAGCAATTAGATGTTTTTTCTCCAATTTCTCACTTTTGTGTCAAAAAGCAAACGGTCACTTTAAGCAACAGTTGAGTTGCAACAATGACATCTGTTTCTGTAAGTGCTGATGAGTCCCCACAATGTCACTTGTCCTTGGATCTCAGATATGTTCCAACATGGAAGAAGTTCAAAAAGCCAAAAGTGAGGTGAAACTGGTGAGGGTTGTGAAAGGCAAGAATAAGGATTTCTATTGGTGAATGACCAGAAAAGGGATTTCAGGGGAACATATTGATTTGATGCTGAATGGATTGGCCAACTCACTCCCCCAGGGTGAGATGGGGGAGAGAATCAGAAGCATAAAAATGAGAAAACTCATGTGTTGAGGTAAAGATTATTTAATAGGTAAAGCAAGAGCTGCATGCTCAAGCAAAGCAAAACAAGGAATTTGTTCACTACTTCCCATTGACAGGCAGGTGTTCAGCCATCTTCAGGGAAGTCGTGCTCCATCACACATAATGCTTACTTGGGAAGATAAGCACTGTAACTCCAGGTGTCCTCCTCCTTCTTTCTTCTCCCAGGTTTATACTGAGGTCTGACACGAAAAAGCCAAGACTAACCCTATAGCTTGGGAACCAGAAACGGAAGGGGAGAGTCAAAGAGATGGTTATAGAACATGTTCTAACCTGTCATGGTGAGACAAGACTCAACTTGATCACTTCACTCAGTGTGAGTGGACACATGTTCAAATATAGAGGTTTTCTTACCCTTGGTGGGAAAATGTTGGTATGCAAAAGTAAACAGCAGGTTAACATCAAGTTTCTTGTGAAACTGAAGAAAACCACAATGGAATCTTTTAAATTACTGACTGAGGCTTCTCGTGAAGAGATCCCAAAGATCAGATCAGTGCTCAAAGGAATTTGTTCCGTGTTGGTAGAAAATGGGAAAGCAAAAATGGTGGAGATCCTCAAAAGCCTTTCAAAAAATGGTCTGCAGAATTGCTTTGAATGTAGGCAGCATCATAGGCAGCTGCGTGTCAACTCAGATGGAACTATTTTGAAGGTGATCGTAGTCAATTTTCTTAATTTATTACACAAAATTGATATATGTACAGTCTCTCTTTTTTTTTTTGTGTATGTTGGAAATTGTATGCTGAGCATGACATCATATGGTGTGGTATATCTTCTTGTGCACCACCAGCACAAGTGCACAAGAAGACCGCATGGTGTGAAGAGCAGAAAAGGCCTTGGCTCTGTGTAAGCACTGCTCAGCAATAACTAAGCATACCTGTATTATCAACGCTGCTTCCAGCACTAGCTGCTATGAAGAAAATTGACCCTATCCCAGCCAGTCCTGGCACATTCTCCATCTCTTATTGCATACCATTTACCTGATGCTCAGATCTCACACTAGCCAGTACATTCTCATTACCAACCTCCACCCTTAACATCCTTTCATTTATCATGTGTGTCATTCCCTCAGTCTATGGACCACTCCTGTAAAATATCTGTAAACTGTCCACAAAATATCCATTGAGTTGATTTAGTCTGTGACTTTGGACTCCCTCTGTTATGATGGTCACTCGGGACAGGAGAGGTGGTGTGTTACATGGAATTACTGGGCACCAAAGCCAGATCAGGCTGTGTCACTACTGTGCTTGCACTGTTTCTTGTAAGACTTGTCCTCCATTTGTTCAGGTGGTTCCTGCTATAGTAATTCCTGTAAAGTGCAACTCAAATAATGGATTACAACAAAGATATTTACATTACAATCTCCACCCCATGTCCCCGTGGACCTGCGCATAGGGTTTAACCTCTCTATGAACTCCTCCCCTTACTCCTAGCCTGGCTAGAAACAAGGGGTTCCTGTTTTTAACAAATGGGTTCGTATATTTTGCATGATTTCAAATTCCATCTCTATTACTCAATTCTTGTAAAGAGGAATAGAAGCTCTTCTATCCTGTCTGGGGAACTGACCACTACAGCAGCAATTTTCCTGAAAGAACCCCTGTCTGTGATTGTTTTTCCTTGCAGCTCACGTACTTGTGCCTCTAAGGTCGAGGCTGGTCCACCCTTCATGTCCTCTCCATGGTCATGCAAGTAAAACCACACAGTGCCTTGCCGTGTGTACTGTCTCTCTTGGGATCTGAAGACTGATCCCACAATTGTTTGGAAGTGTAGATCTTAGCTCCACTCCCACTGAAGTTAGGCTAACTTCTAGTAACTTCTGGTCCTGTCGTTATCCCAGATTTTCTAGGTGCTGAACCCACCTCCTGTTGATGTCTGGCTTGTTCTGGCTAGCTGCATTTCTGTCCTGTGTGGTGTGTTACAGTGGCAGAAGGAAGGAGAAATGATCCCAACAAAAGAAACAGGGCAGTAACAAACTAGATCACATTGATTCACAACAGCGTTTCATCATTAGTGAGAAAACCCCTACTAAACCAAATGAACTGTGAAGTATCTGTAGCAGTGAAATCCAGCTGCCAACAATGTTATTGAAAGAAATAGACGTGGGTGCTGTTAGTTTGCTAGAAGCACTAAAGCTGAATGCGTATGCAATAAAATAGCTTTTATAAAACCTTGCTTTTGTGTCGTTCCAAGCTTGTAATGCTATTTTGTGTTCAGATATATAGAGAAAACACCTCCCCCTCCCCCAACTTGAGGTGACTTTTGTTTTAAGACTATTTTAAATTTATAACTGAGCTGACTAAAATGCTTTTCATCAAAGTACAAAAGTTTCATGCTGTAATTAATGGCAAGTAATATCTAATGCAATAAAATACCATCATTTGAGTGTTCTTACAAGACTATTTATGACTGGATATTGAAACTGATAATGATTCTGCCATTTGTCCTCATAATTTATTATTCCAAGGAGAGGCAAGTGGTGTTAAGGGTTCATGATCCGTTTTATAGAAAGGGTGCTGAATTCAGCTTTTTATGGGTCTAAATGACAATGTTTGGCGCTCTGTGTAAAATGTGTGTGTGACAGCAAGTGCAGACCCTACTGAGGGGTTGAGGTGGGGGTGTTAATACTTAGAGAGTGGAAGCCCCTGGCTGTGTGATCCAGTTGCAGGTGGCGTTACTGGAACCAGTGCAATGAATTAGTCATTATCTCAGCAGGATTCCTTAGAAGACCAGGACAGGAATTTTCTGGAAATCTTCTACCTGGTTTCTAAGCTAGATGATCACATAAAATATTGCTTTGGACAGCCAAGTTCACTGTAAGCAACCTAATCCAAAGCCCATGGAAGATAACAGAAAGAATTATTTGCTCTGGCAAGTCTTGTGTCAGGCCATAACAAAAGCTCAACTCTGGAGGAGACTTCTCTTGGTCTTGTAAAGTGCCAGCCAGACTGTATCCCTCTGAGCACAGCCCTTTCATATTGTACTGGGCTGAGGCTGATTTACTGAACACGCAGGCTCTGATCCTCACCTTATTCAGGCTCATGGAAGCCTGGAGGAATTTCTTTAAAGCCAGTGTTGATGCAACTAATGGAAAATCTGAGTGGAGTCAGACCGTAGGTTTTTTTTGGACTGAGATCTGAAAAACAGAGATGATACTTCAGACTGATGGACTTCTCGACCTGCAACTACAGCTTTCTGTTTTTTTCCCGATCTGCTATTCATTTGCTGTGGAATAAGACACTGTAGGTAAAGATTTGCATTTTCATCAATAGCCCTTGCAGCAGTTTAATGAGTTTCTTGCTGCTTTGCAAATACCTTCAAGTGAATCTGATGCCACAGAAGTATAGAGTAGGATGTGAACAATTTTCTTTGCTTTTCAAGAGCTATGGTCCCCTTCCTCTTCATTTCTGCCTTCCCTCGTTTATTCTAATCAGCATGTCAAAAGCGAAGTCACTTCTTTATTGGAGGTTATCCATGTCAAGGGAAGTTATGTTTCCATCACTACCTGGGGGCCTATCAGCAGATGAAGATGGAGAACAGTGACTCAGAATGACTTTGAAGCAACACCCAGCAGCAACTGTAGAGAAGAACTTAACCTTAGCTGACGTTTAAAATAACCTGATACACAAATAAAACCTTTCTGCTAAATTATGCATCTTTTTACTCTTGGCTGTTCTTAAAGGAAGGGAACTGAGTGACTGTTTTCTATGCCTCTTCTTTTTCCTATGCTGGGAGCTGAGTGACAGATGCACACTGATGGAGCACAGTGCATTGATTTTTGTGGCTGCAGTACTTTATGCTGAAAGAAATACAGCTTTTAAAATGATGGAGGGCCCCTATTCAGAGAAAAAAAAACACTGAGGTGTATGGGTGAGTTTTGCTGAATGTGCCTTAGTTATCTGCTTTGAGTCAAGCACGTGCCTAAGTGCTTTGTTGACCAGCATTGATGGGACTACATTTAACAGTAAGTTTGAGTTGAACTAAGTAATGGCTAAAGAACAAGTGAGAAAAACAAGGTAATTGGGATATTGAGAAAAATCTATCTCTGTTTCACTAATCATTGGAAACCAAGAAATAATGTGTTAACTTTAAAGCTTTTTCCGTAATGGCACAAGCACTGCTATGTGCCACTGCTTGTTCACTCCTCTGTTTTCCCAGCTGAGAAGTGGGGACAGTGAGGAACTGCTGACAGCATGCTTGGAGCAGTCAGCAGTGCCCTGGCAGCCAAGAGGACAAATCACCTCCTGGGTGCGTAGTACAGCACAACTGGATGATCAAAAGAGGTCATTATACCACTGTAGCCTCACCATGAGTACCGTGTGCAGTTCTGAGCCCCACAATTTACAAAGAATGTGAAGGTCCTTGAATATGTCCAGCGGAGGACAACAAATCTGGTGAAAGGGCTAGAAGGAATGTCCTGTGAGGAGTGGCTAAGGACTCTGGGCTTGTCTTGTTTGAAGAAATGGAAGTTGAGGGGCAACCTCATTGCTCTCTACAGCTTCCTGAATAGGGGAATTGGAAAGGAGGTGCTGAGCTCTTCTCCCTACCATCCAGTCACAGGATGCATGGGAATGGTTCAGAGCTGCACTAGGGGTGGTTCAGACTGGACATTAGGAAGCATCTCTGTACCGAGAGGGTGGTCAAACACTGGAACAGGCTTCCTAGAGAGACTGTTGATGTCCCAAGCCTGTCAGTGTGTCAGAGGCATTTGGACAATACCCTTAACAACGTGCTTAAGCTTGCTCAGCCCTGAATTGGTCAGGCTGTTAGACCAGATGGTTGTTGTAGGTACCTTCCCACTGAAAGAGTTTATTCTATTTCCAGTTGATAGTTGGTTTCAGCTCCTCAATTTTACAACAGCTGAAGCTGTTTCTCTCATTGCCACTGATTTCACTCTGCTCTCACCAACACAGCCCCTGTCCAAACCTTCCTGAGAGCCTGTGGCTGAGCCCTCACCAGATGCAACGTCACTGACCATGAAGGAGATGCATTGACTGACCTTGAGCAGTGACCCATGTCTACCTTTCATTTAATGGCTCTTATTCAAAACTTTTAGGGAGGCTGGGGGGAAGACAAAAGATGTCTCATTTGATTTGGCTATTACTGTATTATATTAGTTTTCCTACTGCAGTAGCGCTTAACAGCTCTAGGCATGGACAAGCGTGACATTGCACTGTTGCATGGACATAGATCAAGTACCGTGCTTGGGCTCCTGCTTCTTTTCCCTTTGTGTCTTCTAGAAAATGCATAACTAGAAAATGCAGTTTTATATGCTCAATATTATCTGTTTGTTACTCTTCCCTGGGCACCTGCTGTAGCAGGCAGGATACACAACAGAGCAGCATCAGCTTGTTTTGCAGCAGGAAAGGCAGTACTTATCCTAATTGCAGGAGGAGACCTGTTTTGAAAGTGATGTCCTGTGAAGCACTGCTTCTGTGATATTTTTATGTCAAAATTTTGTCTTTATGTGGTTTTGCAGAAAGATTCAAGCATTGCGCATATCCAGGAAGCTGTGGTTTTCCCGTGAAAATGCCAGTGTAAGGGAGTTACTATAATGTTTATCCTCCTGCCCTGCCTCCAGAAAAAAAATGCAGGTTCTGATAGGAACTAGTGATCTGATCATAACTCTGATGTCTTGATCATGGCTTGAGTCATCTCTCTGAAATCTTTGGCTCTCTGGATTTAGTGTATTCATTCTTGGTGAGTCTATGTTTTGAAAATATAAGTTGATTTTAAGAAGGAATCTTACATCTTCGAGAGAGAAAAATCACACTTTTAAGAATTTGTATATCAATTGAGAGCAATCTGCCTCATGGATGTTCTCAGCTTAGTTTGCTGTGAACATGTGTTCACATCATAAAATGACCATGCAATTTAGCATGACAGGCAAGAGGCATTTTAGAGGTCATTAAGGGGATACACTGGCTAGTTTGCCTGTGGAAGCTTGTGTAGATCCTGGCTCAGCCTTCATTTTTGTGTTTGCCTCACTCTTATATTAACTAACAATAAAAATTTAGGTTGTGTATCAAAAACTCTTTTGTTTCAGGGGCCAGGCAAACATCCCAGGTTTCATGTTTATTTATAGGAGGTGAACTTGATTTGGAGATGGCTCCTGTAATATTGAATCCAGCTTTAGCCAGAGCTGAGCCAGATCCGTGGCTTGTATTACCAGCAGCTGGTTTCACAGAAAACATCTGGCCAACTCAGAGGAGCACAGGACCTGGAGGAGGACAGTGGGAGATGCAAGAGGTGATGCAGGAGACATGTGGATCTGGGTTACCTCCTACCCAAACAGGGTCCTTTGGCAGTGGACGAAGAAGACCATGATAGAAGGGATGAGGATAGAGGACTGTTTTGGGGTGAAAAGCTTGCCCTAAACCAGACACAAAACAACCATTTATATCCAGACCATAGAAACCACTGACATGTAAAAATGCCAGTGATGATGTGATAAGAAGGGGTAAGCTTCAATGGCACAAAGGCTGGTTAGATGCCAGCTCTGCAGGGTCAACAGGGACACTCATATCAATGTGTTTACATTACCAGCACCAATGTCTATCATGGCCTCTTTGAGGCTTGACCTTGTCCTGTCTCTGACAGCTGGCAGAAGTGGTACTCGCTGCTGGGATAGCCATCCCACCTACACCTTCCCAGGCACGGAAGGTCAGGCCACCATCTGCTGTCCTACGACCGCATGGTCTGAACCCCCAACTCTTTTGTTTGCAAAGCCCTGGGAAAGGAGGAGGTTTTGTTCCGCAGATTTGTGGAATTGGTCCCAGTCCCTGGGACGGGATGGGGCTCTCCATCTTGGTGATATTTTACTTCCTCCTGCAGTGCTCTGCAGTGACTCCTTGGGTTCAATGATAATGTGAACTGTCATTGTGAGAAATACACCAGTGCCTCTTTACCATTCGAGGAGTGGTGCTGCTCTGATGACACAGCATACATTACCCAAAAGTTCACTGGAGGACAATGAAGGTGATTAGGAAAGGAAGAAAGTTGTTTTTCTTCTAATGGCTTGAAAGCCAAGTTGTAAAAGGCAAAATGTTCCCAGGCAGCTGTGGGACAGGCTGGGCTGGGAGAGCCTGGCCAGCCTTGGGTTTTTTTTTTTTTCCCTAATTCAGATATATATCCCAATGATATCCCAATGATAAAAATATCCCATACTAGATGTCACGCAATAACCTGAATCTGCTCTCTCCCAGCTTAATGCCGACAAACAGCGGTATATCTCATTTCCCAGCACATGCCCTGGGACAAGTCTGCCTTCACGTTCAACCCTACGCATGCAGTGCTGAGTGTGATGGTGGGCTCAGCATTGTGGCCTTGGCACTTCTTCAGTTTCAGCCATGCCAGGTCCTCAAAACTTTCAAAGCCTCACCATCCTGAACATCTCCTGCACGTCAGGCTTGAGCCTGCTGAAAGTCTTGGGAGGCACACACCCGACAGGCTCACTGTGACGCATTGCTGCTCGTGCTAATGAGTTTCATATCTTGCTACAGTGGATGGCAATTAAAGGGGGCTGATGAGATTGAGCCTGCGGGCATGGACGGCCTGTGCTGTTGTGAAGAAAGATCTGGCTGAGGTATGGCAAAAGGTACAGGAGGGACAAGCTTTTCTCGGAGCATCACACTAGAGGGTGCCAGATTGCTTTCCTCCACACCGCTGCCTTCCTTCGTACAGGTTTGGACAGATTTGACTTTGTGCATCTTGACGTACATCTGCACCCCTTTAAATGTTGATTGTATGTGCACAGACTTCTGCTAACCATGTGACAGGGCACCGATCACCCCCAAATCCATGCCATGAACATGTCTTGTTCTCCTCCACACAGGACTGCAAGCCAGAGCTTCTTGAAATTCAGCAGTGGTCAAAGGATAAATTGGGTTGACAATGGAAGGTACCTTGACCTGGCAGCAGAAAGCATCCCTGGTCTTGAGCAGGGAGCCTAGAGGCTGTGAAGAGGACTGCTGCCCTCAGCCTCCCCAGTGGGAATGGTGGTGGTTATCCCCACACTGTGCCTGTGTACCCATTCCAATCAGCACATCCCACAACTTGGATGGGATGCTGCTCTCTATTGACTCTTTGTGGCTCTTTTGCTTGCTCCAGCACATAAACCAGTACCTCCTGTGCCCATACTCTGGAGATGTCCTTTCTGAGGACAGAAAGTTGAACACACTTCTCTGCTTCTCCTTCTTGCTTCTTTCAGATAGTTGAACTTCAGGTTGTGGTCTGTTTGAATTCTGTTCCTCTCCTCTAAAGCACTTGCTCTCCTTTTGAGCTTGGTCTCACCATATATTTCACAAGCATGTTCTCAGCCCTGCATCAATGGCATTGATCAAGTCATTGGCCAGACCCAGATTTGAGGAAAGCTTCTGCAGGTTTGAGAGTAAGCCATCCCTATCCACTTTTCATGTTGTCTTTCAATCAGTTGTGCCCTTTTCTCCTTAACTTTTTCTGTAGCCCAGGACTATCAGCTGGGCTTTCTGGGCCCGAAGCATCTATAGTACTATTTCACCAAGATCATTGGATCTGCCCATTGACATTATTGTGCCCTGTGAGGATGTTCCTATCCTAGCGAGGGTCTAGGCTGACCTTTCTGAAGTAATTATAATTCATTAGAACAAGAGCTTTTGCTTCCAAACTGATTGATCCAGTGTACAGGACTCTCATTCACATTAAATAAAAACCCTTGGAAGTACCTCTCTTCTCCAGAAAGGTGGAGCTGGCACTGCTGATCCCCGTAGGTTTGAAATTGTCTTCTAATGTGAGATACAAAGAGTCTGTAAGAGAAGAGGGAGTATACAAGATAGATGGGAGAAACTAATTATAAACTCCAAATCCCTATAAATGTAATGCACAAACACACTCTCCTTCACATATCAAGCAGAGTTTTAAACCCCCCATGTGCCTACAGAGACTCCCACTCTGCAAAAGCTGTAGTGATAGTAGAGATTGGACATTGCAGGAGTGGGTAGCAAATTATTGAGTAGGTAAAGCTGCATAATGGTAAATTAGAAACAACATGACTCCTGAATACCAGCAAGGTAAATATTTGTTTAGTGGGGGAATGCCTCCAGCTCCACCTCTAACCATTGTGCACAAGTCCAGGGATGGTTTTCCTTTGTCATCCTGTTGCTGTCACCCTTGGAGCCAGACCTCAATCTGTTTGTTATTTCTTTCTCACACCATGTGGGTAAATTAGAGTAGAAGTGATGTGAAGGCATAATCAAGCCTGTCAATTAGAATTATGTTCAGTTATACATAATGAGGCAAAATAGCACCCGCTGTAGATCTTCTGGAACCCAATGAACTTTCACTGTAGATGGATTTGGACCAGTTTATTTTCATGCCATTTGCACATGTATGTAAATGGCTAATGTGTGACAACCTGGTGGCATCACAGAACAATCCAGGAAGAGGAGAGAGATGTATCCTCTAATCCAATCTATCTACTTGCTCCTTCATTCAGCCTCTTACATCCATAGTGGCCCACTTTTATTTTAGAGCCTGGATGTTATCGGGAGTGACTGGTTCATCTAATCACTATCCCATTTTTTTTTTTTTTTCCTAGAGATGTTAGTAGTGCTCTGTTTTATTGTTCTCTGGAGAGAGAGAGAGAAGCAGGACTTTTCCCCAGTTAAACAGTAAGCACTGCCAGGTATTCATTGCTCCTTACAACAAACCAAGCTCAGAGGGGTTTGGGTATCAGCTGTGGGTCCCACCCCTTACAGTTGTAAAGCACCGTATAGCAGCAACTCTTTCTTTCTTCAGAATAGAGCTCAGCATGAGCAGCACCTTGCTTCTTGGGTTGCCCTGGTGGTGGTAGTCGAGGTGTTTGAAGAGTAACTTCTGCTTTGCTTGGCACCCAGAAGATGCAATCTCTCATGACTTGTCCTGTACCTGGTCCTCTTCATCAGGCTCTGCTTGGATCCTGACCTGTCTCCCTCGTCCCTGAACAGGTCAGGGTGGCAACATCCAATCTAGGAGAGGGCAAAGCACCTGGGAAGAGATTTGTGACCAGTAGCCGCTGGAGGGCCTATGAAAATTTTCTTCTCCACAAAGTTGTCTGGATTTGGGTGCTGGGTGCTACAGCCATGTTTTGCTCCCTGATTTAACTTATTTACATTTTCTCATTATAATAATAGGAGATTAAAAATCTAAGGTGTTCTCCTCTTCCTTCTTCAATAGAGATCTCACTGTTAGAAAAAAATCAGTGCCACTCCTCTTTTGCATCCTTGTCTTTCCCTCTAATCGTACCTAAGTTGGTGGGCTTTAAATATTCACTCTTAAAATGCAAAGGAGGGCAAAAAGGTTCCCTGATTTCAGACATCATTGCATGCCAACCTTTCTGTTGTTAATGAGCAGGGATGTTTTCTTAGGTTATAGCGGTAGAGCTAGTAGATGTCCGATGCTCCATTCCCAACTGCAGAGGGTGAACTGTTGTGTGACTGAGGTTTTGAAATAAGTTATTCTTATTGTGATTCTTGTTTATAATACCAGATTCATTGTCTGCAATTTTGTTCAGTGGCATCCAATCAATAGCAGACATTAAAATATTATTTCGAGTGGTGTAGACATTCCATGAGAATGTGATTGATTGCTTTAATTTCTGCCTTCCTCAGTGTTTTTACTAAGCCTTGTCTTGATTTCTTTCATTCTGCCTAGTTCTCTTCAGCATCAGTTGTTAAATAAAGTGACATATTTATTATATCAGCTTTATTTGACAGATTGCAGGGTGACATATTTTAGATTATTTTTTTCACTTATAGATGTATGTATACGTGTGTGTGAAATTATACATATATATATGCACACTGTATAAAAACAGTGTGCATGAATATACTTAATGCCAAAATTTCCAAGCACAACCAGAGATTTTGGGTGCTGTTTTAAAGGTGCCTAATTTGGCACCCTTTTCACTAGCCCAAATTCAATCACTTATATATATGATCATGCAACTTAAGTGACCAGGTTAGTGTGTGTTATGTGAAGTTCCCACCAGTCAGATGAAGTTTATTGTTTCTTCATATGGCTTCAGCTTCAGACAACACAAGCACTCTTGGTTTCCCATGTCTGACAGGTTAGCTTAGCAGACCACCACAGAGAACAGCTGTGTTAAAACACGCCCTAGAAGATAGCCTTAATGTGTGTTTTGCAGAAATATTTCAGAAATGTCTGGAAAAGTTCTTTCTGTTAAACAAAATAAGGGAATTTGTTGGAACTATTTCTTATAGGCTCCAATCCCTTATGGATCACCTTTTTCTCCTGTAAGTCTGGTGTATACAGGTAGAGGTTATAATCAAACTCTTTGGATTGTGTATGTTGACTTAATCCATCTATTCCATTTAAGGATATGGGCCATGAGACTTAGTGTGCCTCTAAATTATAGCCTAAAGGAGCTCTTTCTCTCTATAAATATTGCATGACTCTAAGTTAGGTGGCCCAGGACCTAAACAGTCAATCCCAGATATCCAATGTCATGGGGAACATGGCAACTACTTCCAGCTTTAATTGGTCACAATATTGGGCTGTAAATCCTAGTCTTGGAGGACTGAACATTGCTTTATAACTTGCCCAGTGTGCTTTGGGTAAGGACTTTCATAGCTGCAGAACAGCTGGGCACTGTTAAACATCCATTCTTGATCCCTAGATGACTCCTTTCTTTGTGCTAATCTGAGTTTTCAATTTAAAATAGCAATTGTCTAAACTTGCTTAGCAATTTAGGGTGTTCTCATAGCCAGGAAGCATTAAAGACTACACAGACTCTGAACCACGTATTGAAAATGGAGCACATTCATGTTTATTTTCTAATCCTTTCGAAATGTTGGAGTAGGGTGTAAGCCCAGCCATCTCCCTTTCCACGAACGTAGTTTGTTGTCTCTGAGCTGAAAAAAACACAAGCACCAAACAACCAACAAATAAATCCTATTACTCCAGAATATGATTAGTGTTCTGGTGTGAGTTATAAATCACCTTCATTTAAAATGCACTGTTGCTACAAGTTAGGATTTGAAAGTACAATCATGCAAATGCCATTTGGAATGTTTTCACTCTAGTAACCTTGGCAATACTGCAAACACCTCTCCTGTTTGATACACACAGTTTGGGAATCTCAATTGTAAAGCAGAGATGGGGAAGCTGCCAATTTGTGCCAGTCCTGGATGGGGAACAGGTCCATTCTGGAGTAAAATTTTGGCTAGTGCACGAGCAGTGCCTTCTTAGCCCACCCTTTCTGGTTACAAGTGGTTTGTTTTATGTTGTTTTACGCTGGTTATATCCAGCTTTACAATATTTAAGCCCCTTGTATAAATCAAAATCATGGAGCATAAATATTTATCAGCAAAAAAAATACACTGCACAGAGAACAAGCTCGGGAAGAGAATAAGCCAACTATCGCTTACAAAGACAAAACCAGCAGGTTATATATTCAGCCCATCCAGACTTAATGTGTAAAGCAGTCACGGACCCAAGCACCTTGGTTCCCTCTCCATTTGGTATCAAATGGATATCAAACACCCCAGACCAGCATTAATATTCATACTGTGGCCACCTGTTCCTCAGGGCTGGTGGAGGGGAACAGGGATTCCCTTGGGCACATCTCCGTTCTGAACAATAGAACACCCCTCCTGCAGGCACACAGCCCTGAAAATAGGTCCCATCTGATGCTGCTTGACCTGCCCATGATGGCCAGCTGTTGGTTTTGGGTGGACCTGGTGGACCTGATCTCTATTGTGTTGCTACTTACCTAGTGGAAGAGTGAAGGATGCTTTGTCATAGGTATCTTGTCATCAATGTTAGAGAGAAGAATTTCTGCTTGTGGGTGAAAAAAATCCCCTTTAAGATGTAGCAAGACTCAGACATTGCTCTCTCTCAGACCAACAAGTTGGTCTGATGTTTTCACACCCAGGAGGCTCTTTGCTGATGTTGTTTTTCCAACAGCAGCCACTCTTGGGAATTCCTGTATGCACCTTCCTCAGGCCATGGCTGGCTGCTCCTGGATGTCAGTCCTACTTGTCTTTGAGTCTGGGATGCTGAAACCTGCTCTAGTTTAGATGGTGGGTGAGATGGCAGTTCATCAGTTCCTGTCACTTTCCTGACGGGTTTCCAAATATTGGAGGCCACTTCCAGTTCTACTTCTGCTGTTGGAGGTGCCTGAAGACCTGTGCAGGGATTGGCCCTGTGAGATATTGATCTTGAAGTCTCCCAAAGTTCTGCAAGGAGATGTTCCAGAAGTTCTGATCACGAAAAGCAAGTAGAAAAGAATTAAAAAAAGAGATATGAATAGAGTTTTAAGAAAAAAGTGTGTTATGTTGCATGCATATCTGTAGGAGAAAGTATTGCTTAAGGCTGACTAAAAGTATCAAATCTAAGCTTGTAGATGCTTGTGGCTGCTTGAACATCAGCTGATTTCCAGCATTGAATTTATTAGCAAAAACATATGAGTTAAAACTTAGTCTTCTCTAATCCAGTTCACATGATAATCTCATTAGGTCTAGAAAACTCATTCAGTATTGTAGAAGAATGTGAGTTGCATAAATTGAATGTACCTGCAAAAATGGATAACTGTAGTTAACAATAGGTCAAGCGAGTTCAGGCAGTGCCTGCGTGGCTCTGGTCTCCATGTACTCCATGGAGCAGGATGGGAGGGATTCCTCCTGGCTGATTCTGTTGAGGTCTGTGCATGGGTGAAGAACACCTTGAGGGCACAAAACAGGACCTCGGGAGCATTTCTGAGTTGCAAAAGTAAAAGGCTCTTGTTATTCCTGTAAAAGGGGAATGCCAGCATGTGCCCTGCCTTTCTGCAGTGCACACTTCGTCTGGAAAGATTTTGCTTTGAAACAAAACACCTTTCAGCATGCATAGCTCGCATGAGCATGAAAGCACCCGGTGGCTGAGCAGGGGGCCTGTATGGGGGCCCTTCCTGCCTCTGCAAGGGCTCTTTGTGTGACCATATTGTTTTCTGTGTCTTTTCAGGCAGGCATTTTGTAGCCTTTAGCATTGTTTGGGTTCTATAGCAGAACCAAATGTTAATCGGTTTGTTGTAGTAAAATGTTTCATGGGACAATATAGCTTTAGCTGTAACCTCCCCCTCTTCCTCCCTTGTTTTTCTGTGAAAAAGGAAAGGACCTGTGTGGTGCTGTTTGTCAGGGTGTGAGAGGTCTCCTGATCACGTATGCTGTCCTTTCTCACTCAAGCAGGGAGTGCACTTGGGTGGTAATGTTTTGTACAAATGGCATAGGTGCTTCTCTCATCCATGGTCTGTAGATGATCCTGCCTTTGTTGGATTTGCGAGAGATTCATCCCACATGCCACACAGATACCCAAGTCTGATGCCCATCCTCAGGGTCAAGGGCTGTGCTCAGGAAGCTTTATGTCCACAGGAGGGTCACATTTTCTACCAGTGTCCTTCAGACAATCTGTCCCATGTCAGTCTTCCAGTCCTCCTGTGACCATCAGTGGCATAGGTGGGCATAAAGGGTTGGACATGTTCCCCTGTGTTAGCAGCAGTTTTTCCAGGTCAGAGGGACATATCAGGAAACAACGTGTGCTTCTAATGCAAAACCATTATCTGCAAAACAATCATTCATCATTTTGGAAAAATGTGTTAGGAGCAAGGAAGGGATAAGGCACTGAACCAAGCCTATCGTATGTCAAGCTCCTTAATATCTGTTCGCCAGCAGCTTCCCAAGGATTGATTTTCCTGGAAAGGTCTCTGCTATGTTTGAAGGCTGGTTGTGGGATGCTGAGCCATGGTGGCCATGGTGCTTGTGGCTACCTGGCTTCTGGTTAAAAAGCCACCTGGAAGCCAACACAAGTGCTTTATGGGCACCCTGAAATCCTCCCTTAAAACTAGTCAGATCAGCATTATTCAAGACAAAAGGCTATGGAATAATGTGTGGAAGCAGACATCTTCGAAGTGCTATAGCCATAGGGGTGAAACATGCAGCCAAGTGGGTAGCCAGCATGGAGAAGAAACAGAAAAAAAAGAGAATGAAAAACTGTTTCACTCTTCAGAAACTTTCATGCTCTGCCTATAACCAGACCTGCTCTTAACCAAGTGAGCACAGAGCTGGAGAAAGCAATCATCTGCATCACAAGGAAGAAATCATGTCCATGGCTACCATGGACCAGTATATTCAAACAAGATTGACTTAAGGCAGTAGTAAAGATGGTGCTGGCACCTCAGCTGACCTTACCAGCCATCTGAGAAGACACCACAGGTGCAAAAAAGACACACATGGCAACAAGGATGCTATTGTGGTGCTCTCCTATTCAGAGAAATTCCATAAAATTCAATGGCAATGAGAGAAATAACGTTCTCTAAGCATCAGATAAAATTCTATGATTATTTTTTTTTCTGCGTCCTGTAGAATTTAATACAGATCAATATCACTTCTATGACTGTCTTTAACAATTTATTTCTATTCAGTTCTGTGGGCAGTATCTGAAACAGAAAACGTACAGTCACTCATGTAACATGTGGTCCATAAAAGAAGCGTGTTCCCCATCAGCTAAGCCTATCCTTTTGTCAGCATGTCCGTTCTTTCCTAATCCCTCCTATTGTCAAAGGTCTTCAGTCATCTGCGAAGAAAATCCCTCCGCTTGGAGGCCTAGGATCCAAAACTCACCGTTAAACAAAATTGCTCAGATGTGTTTTAGTGCTTTGGAGGGCTATTTCAATGTTGAAATGAAATATGCAGATGCATCTCGTCTTCTGTTTGTATTGTGGAGGAATCCCAGATCATGAACTTCTGCAAGAAAAAGGGCTGGAGGGAGAATTTCCATGCATGCTGGCAAAGAAACAGGCATGCTAATTAGTTGGGCTGTTTGCTACTCTGGGTCTCAAAGGACCTGAGTCTGTTTAGGGACTTCTTGATTTTTTCCCTTATTTCCCACTTGTTTAGTTGTTTTGCTTTCTTCTTTTAGCCTTCACCTGTTTGATCTTGTGGGATAAGCTGTTAAAGACTTAGAGGAGGCCTGTCAGTGAGTAATTGCTAGCACCCAGTAATTAGTTGAACTAATCAGAGGTGGTTAATTGCGGTGGAATACTAAATATAGTAGCCCACCACAGTGGTTTGCAGACTGGAGGTGAAGCTGTTGAGATAGCCGCCAGTGCTTTTGAGCAGGTGGTGAATGATGTGTATACGAGCCCAGTAAGGGTCATTTAAACCTAGCTATGGGTCCTTATTCAAGAAACTATGTGACTCTTGGTCTTGGTAGCCTGGTCTTGAGGGACCTCCAAACCCGTGGCTGCTCTTCAGCTGCATGACTTCCCGGTTTCATTACCCCACTGGGACTCGTTATGCCTTATACCGGCTTGGACTTTCAATCCAGAGGATTTCAATGGACATTGGGTGGATAACCCCTGTTACTGTCCTTTCTTGCTCCTTGTTTATAGCAGTGTCTTCATTCTGCAATGAGGGCTTTGAAATCACTAGCCTGGATTTTGATTTGCGTCTCTACAACCCGAGTCCTTCTCTACTTGGAGAATCCTAAAACCTCGGTACTTGCGTTGCTGTTTTTCTGCCCTCTGCCTTTGTCTGGTAAAGAGTGTGTTTTGTGACCCTCGTGAGATAGTAGACTTTGGTATATTGCAACACCTGGGACACCAATCTATTAAGTCAAAGCTCCTACATCAGGCACTGATTGAGGTTTCATACCTGAGAAGAAAGTGCAGACACTACACAGAGCCTGTCTGGGATGGACAGAACCTCTCAAAAGAAAATGTAAAAATGTGTGTTTCCTTTCTCCTCCCTTAAATTTTAGACAGTACTCCTGTCATCCTGCTACTCCATGTCTTTGTTGCCGAAGAGGCATGTCCTGGTCTTCTCTTGCAGTGTTGCCCTAATTGTGTTCAACTTGGTTATGTTCCTCAATTAGAAGTAATCATTGCATTTTACCTCTCTCATATTAATCATAGAATCATAGAATGCATAGAATGATTTGGGTTGAAAGGGACCTCAAAGATCACTCAGTTCCAACCCCTCTGCCATGGGCAGGGACACCTTCCACTATATCAGGTTGCTCAAAGTCCCATTCAACTTGGTGTTCAACACCTCCAGGAGTTGGGCATCCACAACTCCTCTGGGCAACCTGTTTCTGTGCCTCATTACCCTCACAGTAAAAAAAATTCTTCCTAATATCTGATGTAAATCTCCCCTCTTTCAGCTTAAAACTGTTGCCCCTGGTGCTACCACTACAGTTCCTGATAAAAAACCTCTTCCCATTTTTCCTGTAGGCCCTCTTTAAGTACTGGAATGCTGCTGTAAGGTCTCCCCAAATTGCTCTCCCCATATTGCTCATGAAAACTCTAGATCATATCTTGGATGGACCACTTGTACCAGCCTTTGTCATCTGTTGGCAAGAGGCTTGGCTTGCTTTTCCTTTTAGTAAACAATGCTGTGAGTGAAGTGCTGCATCTAAAGCAATGGCAGCCACACTTTCCCCTCTGCCTTTTCTGAGGATGGATCTCATTTGAATGGGGGCTCCTATTACTGTTCTGTGTAAAGCATGGGTAGAAATCTCTGACAGGATAGTAGAAAGTAGTTCGTGGAAGCTGAAACTTATGTTGGAAGCATAGAATTTCTGCCCAGAGAGAAATATCCTTCTCTAAAATACCTGAAGATGGGATGAGTTTGATGGTTACCCCAGAAGGGAAAAGCTGAACCTTGTGTCTCGACCATGGCTTGAAACTCACTGTTCTGTGTCCTATGTGTATTGCCCTGCTCACAGCTTATTGGCTGTTGCAGGTGGGGTGTATTTCTCCTCTTGGATGTTTTCCACTTCTTATGGGTAGTTCAATAACCCTTGGGAAGGGAGAAAATAAGAAAGAGATTTTCTTCCTTTCCTATTTCTTTTCCCTTTTTCCCTTCTCTCTCTCTCTTTTGAATGGCTGCAAGAATATAAGCTTGCTCCTTTGCAGAATCCAATTTAAAAATGCCCTGTCATGATCACCATTTCCTACCCAGACCTAGCCCTCCTGGGAGGTCTTGATACTGCCGCAGGGGAGGTGAGGGATGTGAGTACATCTGTATACCCCAATGCATGTTTCCCACAAAGGAACATTTCAGTTATTCTGACACTCTGGGTTGGGGTTTTTTTGGTCACTGTTCTCATTTTTCATTTTTAAAGACCATTGACACACTCCCTCGAAATATTAACTTTCCTCTCCTGTGATGTGTTGTAGACCCTTTGGGGCAGCTATGAGCACCATTGATTATCTTCGAAGAAACTGGGTTTTTCCTGTTTTACCTACTGGCTTTCATTACTCATTTTGCAACCTGCGAAAAAATCCCTAAAACAACCTCAAGTGCAGGAAGCCAGACAGATTGGATTGTACCAACAGTATAAGACGTAAGCTGTACCTTACGCTACCAAGCCCACAAAGTCCAAATCCATTCCCATTTTAATTGTATTTTAAAACCTAGATGGCCTATAGAGCTTACAGAGAATCTGGTTTGCCTTGTCTATGTGTGTCTTGTTTGTTGTTTGCTGCTTTCTTGCTATGTCCTCTTGTCTCCTTGTCCTTGGCAAGAGAGAAGCTGCCACATCTTGAGCATTAGAGAAAAGCTTCTCACACCGTAGGCTTATAAATAATAACAGAAACCTATAACTGTTCATACAGTAAACGCAAGTTAAGTGCTGTCTGTATCTGGAAGAAATATTCATATTTTATAAGAAACTCGGCACAGCCAGCTAAGCACACACAATACTGAGGTGTCTTGAACAGGTAAACAAATAGCAATGTAGGCTATAAATTGTGTTTCTTCATTGGGCGTAGGGACTTGTTTGGTTTCCTAAGATCATTCCTGCTTTCTCACAGAGTGTGGCAGGGGGTTCAGAGGGCTGCATGCATGAGTACAGGGGTCATCCTAAGTTCTTCTCACTGAATCTTAACATATATATTTTTGCCACGGAAGTAACACTAGAAACAATCAACAGATGTTAAAAATGTGTTGTATTAATGACCTATTTCATATTCAAGTTCAGTTTCAGAATTCCCTTCTCAGCCACTAATTTGCATAACATTTTATTCATGGCCATTAACCATCAGGAGACTCTAACTCCGCAAAAGCGGATATTCATCAATTTCCCTTTGATAATGAATTGATATGACACTGAAAGCCATTGTAAGCCTTCCTGTACCTGCTGCAGTACCTGGAAAGAGTGTGTCGTGTAGCCCAGTTGCTTCATAACTGACAAGGATGCCTTGGGGGAATTCTTGTGTTTGATTTCAGTGGAATAAATGAGCCCTGAAGAGAGGCAGTAAAAAATATGAGACCATGAGTGCATGCTAATGAACCCAGACCTTCCTAACAGTGAAGACTTACAAAAACTCCCCCAAATGCAGCTTTAAGTTCAGGAATCTCCTCCAGTTAGCAGTTGAAGCCTTCAAAGCTGCACGAGTCTTACCACGAGGGAAAGAGAAGCAGGGGAGGAAACAACATGACCAAGAATGAAAAATCAATCCTGAATCTGAATGACCAATGAGCTTGCAACCCTCCTGCCAATGAACTAGACCATGTCAAAATGCAGCAGGTCTTTACATAGGAGCAGCTATCACCTCTGAATGGAAAGCAAAAGACAAAGCAAAGTGCAAATGTGGAGAAGACCAAAAAATTTTCATTCTCTAACGACTGCTGAGTAGACTGGATTTTTTTTTTTTAATGATTGTTGAAAACCGGATACTTGGAACATGCTGAGTTTGTTTTCAGACTCAAGGGTCTTGCCTTGATGTCAATGAAATTCATAGTGGTAATCGCACAGAGGAACTCGGCAAAACATAAGTTTAATGTGGCCCATTGTTAAGGGAGGGATACACGAGTATGAAGATTAATTTGGAGTGATTTGTTTCTACATAGTCCAAGTAGACATGGAGAAGCTTCACAGCCCGGTGCTAGTTTTTGAAAAAATGCGAATGATGGAATATGTATATATGGATGTGCATGCCTGTGTGTTTACGTGTGTTTGTGTACTCTGAGGACTGAATTCGAAAGCTTCCCAATATTTGGTCCAAATGTATCGGCAATGGACAGAAACATAGACCTGTTTTGGGATGATTCACATCATTCAACTTAGCTATTTCTTTTAGAATAGGAGGCATTGTGCTCTCAGTTCCATGGCGGTTTTAATGCCGATGAGAAGGAGGACTGTGGTGAATGGCTGAGCTCTAGAGGTCTTCATCTCTGTCTGTGTTTAACCAGATGACAGCCTGAGCTGTGCCAGGCTCAACAAGCCACATTTGCCTTCCATTATCCAGTGAGAGAAATACCTCCTGAGTAAGGAGGTCAAAATCCACCATTTACCTGGGTGAACCTGCTGCAGGTTTTGATCCTGACCAGTGAGGGAGGACCATACCCAGCCAAGAAGCTTCTTAGAAACTTTGCTAATGGGGGGTAAAAAAATAAAAGAGGGCTAGAAAAAAATATAAATGCCAGTCAGAACTAGGATAGGGTGGATTTATCTCCGTATGCGAGAAGAAAGTGTTGGGGAGGGCCTTTCTCACCCCCCTCCTAGCTCTGGATCTACAAGGAGTCTGTCTTACAGCCCCAAGTTGTGATTTGAAGTAATTCTAGGACAAAGCCAAGGCTCAGTTAATAATGTAAGACAATTCTGGGAGTGGGGGTAGGGGATAGCTTGCTGTTCCTTGTATTGATCAGGAATTAATGTCTTACCTTTAAAAATGCAGTGGAGGAGCTCAGTGTGATTGTGAAACCCTACTTTGTGCTGTGATCAGTTACCTCTGGGGACCCACGGAGCTCAGGCTTCTGATTATTTATGCATTTGGAAAATCCTGAATTTTCAATTTTTCACACGAATCTCATAAAGTGAAACAGACTTCTGCTGGGATTTATGAAAACTGGTTTACTCTCCACCGCACTCAATACATCTACTCCTTAGCTAAGTTGGGAGAGTGCTCCAACCAGAGAGGCACTGCAGGAATTATTCCACCCTCAGCAAGTTAATTGCTGCATCGTCAAGTAGCATAGTTATCCATCCTGTCCCTTCTGCTTTCTCTCTTTTTTTTCCCCCCTCTTCCTCTCCAAGAGCTGACGTGTGATGTCTTTTTTTTTTTTTCTCCTCCTTACCATCTGTTTCATGTTTGTAACTTGGGTAGGGTGGGTGTGTGGTAGCAGAGCTTGCGATGAAGTTTGCTGGTGGAGGCATTTCTTTCACTCTGTTAATTAGATTTGTGTTTTCGTTACTCCCAGTTCTAAGGGCCATGCAAATAAGACTAAATTATGCATTAGTGATATGCCCCAGTGTTTAAAACATTCCTATTGTTGGGGGACACCAGCTCTATCCCATATTCCTCCCTTTCTTGGAATTCAATTATATTTAAACTATTAACAGGGCAAGTCTAAAAATTCTATTAAAATGTCAGTTTAATAAATCTTCCTAGGTTTAATCTTTCATTTCTGGAACAGGGAAAGGGGAGGATGAATTATGACAGTTTTAAGTTTTCCCAGAGCAGTCTCTGCGTGTTAAATTGTCTGTAACTCTCGAAGTGTTTCTGAACTTATCTCTATTTGTAAAACAATTTGAGGCAATAGGAGAGTATTTACTGGAATCAGGCACTTCTGAAACACATCACAGCTGGGGGAATTTAGAACCAGTCCTTTGGTTCAAGCCATAACAGGGAAACAAAGGAAATGGCACGTTTCATGCCTGGTCTTCACTCACCTCTCCAGGCTCTCCGAGATGACGCTGTCTGGCTTTAGACCTGTGATTTGGATCCAGCAGTATTCAAAATGGAATAGATTGTTTTTCATTTTTCTCTTCCTCCATGTGCCACTTCAGAATATCAAGGGACCTGCCATCATTCTGGCTGGTACCCTGCTGCGCTGAGCACCATGTGAACACCTCCTGTAAGCGGTGCTGTCTTCTGCCCCTCACTCTGTGCTCTGTACTTCAGCCATTAGTAAATGCCAAAATCACGTCCTCTGTTTCTTCAGCTGACTCTTTGAAGCTGTTCCAGTGTCTAACACACAGGGAGTTTTTATTATCTCCTCTTAGTGTTCTTGTGCTTGAAATCAGTACTCACATATGACCATATAAAGACATGGCAGTGTTTTCACCCAGATAAAGAAAGTCCAGCTCTTGGTTCCACATCCTCATGGCTGTAACACAGAGGATGCAGGTGAGGGAGTTGTTTTGAGACCTGAGAAATGAAAAGAGCATCTGTGACTGCCTTGTGACAGGGTTGCTCCTACCAGGTGAAGATTCAAGAACTAAACATCCCTTTGTGTGGGGTTTTGTGGGCACCATATGGAAGGACAAAGAAGATTCAGGTGGCGATTTCACCCGAGTGAGTGTCCTTGTTCCTGAAGTCCTCCCGGGCCTGTGTGGAGACAATGATGAGGGCTGTGTTGTGGGTGATATTTTTACAGAGCAATTTGTAGTCCTGTTCTGTCTGTCCCATGAAAATGTGGAGATTTTCTAGTCTTTAGATGGGGGAATGGTTGGACTCGATGATCCTGGAGGTCTTTTCTTAACTAGTGATTCTGTGGTTCTGTGTGATTCTGTGATTTGCTAGTCTTTAGGTAGTGATGGTTGCAGAAAGCTCTGAGTGGTAGGTCTGACCTTGCTTGAAGGGACCAGCTGGGGTTCCTCTGGAGCTGCCTACAAACAGCGATGGATCATGATTTGTGCTGGCTGTGCAGGCACTGCTCATGTGTTGGGGACAGATCCAGGACTGGGAGCAAATCAAGCAAGTGTGGGATCATAGAATCATAGAATAGTTAGACTTGGAAGGGACCTTAAAGATCATCTAATTCCAACCCCTCGGCCATGGGCAGGGACATCCCACAAGATCAGGCTGCCCAAGGCCCCACCCAACCTGGGATGGAGCAGACACAACTTCCCCAGGCAACCTGTTCCAGTGCCTCACCACTCTCATGGTGAAGTGGATCTTCAGTGCTGAAAAAAAATATCCATTGTGTGGAGTCTATGCACGTGAGGAACTATATTGAGATGGAAGAGACTTTCATTAGTTTCTTGACTTTGCTGGGGAATCCCTGAGTGCTCTCAGCAAACCACCTGCACAACAGGGAAATACAGTCTGCATGGGCTCTGCCATAAGCAATGAAGTCTCTCTGATAGGAGATAACTCGTGTGTGGCAAATTCTGCTGTGGATTCTGGTCATATAGCACTGAATGGGAAATGAGCCCCTCCAACAGCCCTGGTGCCCAGTGATCTATGTGTTGACCTGAGGAGATCAGCATTTTGCAGGGTGCCTGGCATTGCTTCTCCAATATGGAAAGAAATGGGTGCAGCCTGGCACAGCCCACCAAAAAAATCTAACACTTCTCGTCTTTCTCTTGCAACCACATTTTCAACTTCTCCCAAATATTTAAGCTTAGTTGAGTTGAATTGCCCTATTCCAGCCCTGGCAATGGAGAAAGCCAGTGACCAGCAAGAAGGTTCAAAATGTTCACAGTAGATTCTAGGGAGAAAGAGGAGATAAATGATACTGATCTAATGCCTTGGTCAGCCAGCCTGTGGTGAGCAGCTAATGCTGGGCTGCAGGGGGAGCGGGAGGGGTGCAATGCTTTGTTTGAGTGAATAAACCATGCATGTTCATGGAATATTAATTAATAATAAATGAACATGCATGAATTATTCATGCTCATAAAAGCAAATTTGCCCTGAAGGCATACCACAAGATAGGTTTTAAGAAGGATTTTTTTTTTAAATTTTTTTTTTTTTTGAACTAAGGGATGGATTTGTATAGGGCATAACTGATTGGTAGTAATTTGAATCCAAACGTAGTGTGACTGCCACAGCCACAGTTGAGCTGGTGTATCTCAGCATACTGAACAGGCACTCCTGCTTCCACTAATGCTATTTTAGTCATTCATTTGTCTTCCAAGATGCATATAGGGACCTACTTGCTCTGAATCCCATTTGAGTCTAGCGGGCCAAAACCAGTCCCCTGGGTTAATACCATTGCTGTTGCAACAGGGGTGGATTTGTCCCTGCACGTTCATTCTGCTGACAGATTTGTTACACCAGCGTGTAGCACAGATGTCTCATGCAGGATGTCAAGTAAGATTTGAAGCGGTGAGCCGAAGTAGGAAATACCGCCTCTGTGTTTTGACTCTAGATTATACTAAACAAGCCAGCAGAACCTTTATCTGTGCCAGTGTCTGTTCCTCTGGTCAAGAAAATAAATCCCTACAAGAAGAATTTAAGTAAAATAATGTCTTTGTGTCTTGGTGATATGCCACCATGCCATCAGAGACTGCAAATTGTCCATAACTTAGGTATCTCTACTTAGCTTTGGGCTTGACTTTGCCAAGGCAAAAATGGGTTGCTGCAAGAGCTACATTTAGGGCAGGTATCACTGTGGGACTGTCACATTGTTTGCTATGCTCTGTAAATCTGACCTTGCAGGGACCAGAGGCCAAGGAGACCTTACCGCTCTCTACAACTACCTGAAAGGAGGTTGTAGAGAGGAGGGTGCTGGCCTCTTCTCTAAAGTGACAGGTGATGGGACAAAGGGGAATGGCCTCAAGATCTGCCAGGGGAGGTTCAGACTAGAGATTAGGAAAAAGTTTTGCATAGAAAGAGTAACTGGGCACTGGAACAAGCTGCCCAGGGAGGTGGTGGGGTCACCATCCCTGGAGGTATTTAAAAGACAGGTAGATGACGTGTTCAGAGACATGGTTTAGTGGCAGGTACGAATTGTTGGACTAGATGATCCAAGACGTCTTTTCCAACCTGGTAATTCTATCATTCTATTATTCTAATTTGTTGTAGCCATGCAACGAAATATGGCCAAGTATCTTGCCTTCAGTACCCTGAAGTGAAACGCAAAAGTTTTCTCAACATTTGAGGCCATTGAAGAGTCTCAGGCTGCCGTCATCCACAATTAGATGCTGAAACATGGCCCCCACATAGCCACATCCCTGTACAAGTTTCATGTAAGCCGTTGCTGCACTTGGTCAGAAGCTGCGTACTGATGGTGGGTGATTTGTAGCTCTCCTTGGGTGCTAAAACCTCTCCAAAATGTCAATCTGTTCCTCCCAGGAAAGCTGTCTGGGCAGCGTATGTGTGTGAAATCACGTGTACATCTCAGCAAAGTGGATCAGGACCTGTGAAATTGGAGAATGGTTTGGACATTTGCTAAGTGCTGCTGGAGGGATCTTATGGGCTGGCAGGGTGGTGGATGCAGGGCAAAGATGTAGACCAGTGCAGGAGAAACATGGTGCTCATCAGCCTCCCAGACATCATTTAATGGGAAAACAGAGAATTTTAGAAACAGAGGTGAAATCCCCAGATACAACTCAGGTCTGCTATGAATTTTGCCTCAAACTGTTAAAATGATCTTAAACTCTTTTTTACTTCCTTTACTATTTCGTTTTGCCCCAGAAGCCTGCATTGAATTCCTCAGCTGATAAAGAATGGGGCAATAAACACCGCTGCCTTTCCCTAGCAAGACCATTCCCTTCGGTAAGCTGCTTCCTCCTTTCTTCATCTTCCCGTTATTACATTTTCAGTTTCTGCTTTTCCAGCAATCCTTGACCGCTGAGCTACTGCAGCTTGATCCCTTCTTTTTCTGATTCCATAACAAACATGTTTTAAAGCCTTCGCTGCTGGTTTGCCGACAGTTTTTTCCAGGACGAGTGCTTCATGTAATACAACTTAAAACATGGGTGGATTTATTAAGATTTAATGTATTGGGAGCTAAGCCTTTGGTCTCCTCTTTCATATGGCTGTGGAGGCAGACAGATGGGAGCGATACGAGTAATTTATATGTTAAGAAGTAATAATCTTTGCAACAATTTTGTCCATCCAAAAGCTTTTAACTTTGATCTTTCTGTTTTCTAGCAACACCCTGTGTTTTTTTTTCAGAGTTCTTCACCTTTCAGAGATAACCATCCCTGATGACTCCTTTGAGCACTTCCTTCAGCAAAAGAGAAGCAATTTCTGATTGTCCCCCACACCACCCGAATATCTCCACAATTAGCTGTGATAGGTTTTTGGTGTTTGGGGGTAGGGCAGCAAAGGGAAAATGTTCTCTAGACCTTGAAAACTCCTTTGTCCTTGCACAATGGTAATCTGAAGCCCTAGGTCTCGCTGTGTTTAGAAGTCAGTAGATTTACTAATTAACGTTCTTCACTCAATTAAAAAGCCCTTGATCTGAGCCCGTCAATAGGTTTTTGGTGTCTATAGAAATCTTTGCCTTGTGTTGAATGATTTAGCGATTTCTTTCTTCTGCTTCAGATTAAAGCTCAGTAGGAATGAGACACCGTTTGGCAGAGTGGGCTTCGTTGCTCTGCTGGGCTGTGTTGAGGCTGAAGAAGCCCCATCGGGAGGCTGTCCTCAGCTACAGCTGGGAAGTGGGCTTAATTGCAATAATTTACTGGTCTGGGTAATTATTGGATTAAGGGCCAGTGTTGTAGTACTGAGGGACAGTATTGACAGAAGATAGGATCCTGTCAGAAGAGACTTGCAGGGCTAGTGCAAAAGTGACAAAAGATCCGTGACACCTCTTTTTGGTCCCTTCCAACCTGAAGCATTCTATGATTCTGTGTAAGGTCTTACAGCTTAGGGAACGAGACAGCTACAGGCTGAGATTTATTTTGCTCTATTTAGGCTATATCTGAGGAGGGTAAGATGAGGAATATTTTTGTTTCACCTTGTAACAGGGTAGAAACAGTGCTACACTATCTCCCTTTCACCTCTTGCTATAAATATCTGCTGGAGAGAAGGAGCTTCACAGCCCACTTGGTTTGCATTTTAATTATTTTCTCTGTCTGGCACTTCTAATCTGTTGAGTTGTCTATTGATGTTGTTGTTTTGTGATGGTAAGTTCAAGATGAGCATCACCATGAACTGGGCATCCTTTTTAATGTGGGAAAATGCATATAAAGTTTTCTCTGTAGGAGAAAACACTGAAGTGAAAAACTGGATGAAAACAGTTTTTCCTAAGACTATTAGCATAGCATGAAGCACTGATGCTTTGAATTGACACAAGTCCAGCACTTTACAGTTTTAGGATCTATTTCAGTGACTTTTAAGGGTTTTCAGTGTACCCTTCAGTTTATATCTTTGTTCTCTTGCAAGATTTGCTACCTCGCTGAAGAAATAAGCCTTAATAAAATCTCTGACCATGCTACGTATTTGTACACTTTCCTCATCGATTGTCTTACTATACCACCTTGCTTCTTTGCAGCATGGAACCCCTTATTAGTCTTGTGTGTGAAGTGTATATAAGTTTTGGATGCGTTGAGTGTTGGCAATAGTAAGGCATGGGTAATTTATAAGTGTCATGGAGAAGTCAATTCCTAAAGCTTGTTCTCACTTGGCAGTGCTGTGGCAGAGCTCCCTGCATAACTTGCTGTGCATTTGTGACTGCCCAAGCTTGCGGAGTTTGAGGTGAAGGACCAGATAAGTGCAGGAAACAAACCTGTCTGCCTTGAAAAGAAGACCATGATCTGTCATCTCTCAGCTCTCATATTGAAAGTGAAGGGGTAGGCGACATGCAAGTGACTTGAGTCTCTGCAATAGACTCTGCCTTCTGCTCTCCTCTTCAACAGATAAGCTCTAAAGCCAGAGAGGTCATCAGCCCTGGGAGGCCACATGGGTTTCACATCCAAAAGTGCAGTTACAATTCCCTTTTGCTTCCTATGTGGTTGTCTGTTTTTCCTAAGCCCCGAAGTCTCTCAGTTGGAGTGGATGGGGTTCGTCTCATCAAATTGGCATCTGCAGTGTAGACGCCAACTTCAGCAGTAGTCATTCAGGGCTCCCAAAGGGTCTGTGGAGATTGAGCCAAGACAGTCGAAGGAGTCCAGGGTGTGATTCATCTCTTCTTAAACTAGATGTCTGAAATAGGTCTGGAAAGTTGTGCTCAGAAAGTGCTGATTTCTCTTTGCTGGCTGTGAAAGGAGGCGACGGTGATTAGCTCAACGTCCCTGTTGTGGATGTCTGTGTCTGCTTGGATGAATCCTACCCAGATGGCTTTTGACTGTGTTTGTATACAGAGCTCAGCACAGAGGGGCCATATCCTCAGTTGCTGAAGATGTTACTGTAATATAACTAATACCACTAGCATGACTGAGGACATGTGCTGTACATTCCTCCTTATTCCAGCTTGACAAACATACATCTTATCATCTACCACGGTTCGATATGTGCTTATTAATATAATAAGAATGGGGGGAGGAGGGGCAGGCATAGGCAGGAGACTGAGTGTACGGTGTCCAGTATGAATAGGCTGAGATAGGCTGATATCATCAGACAGCATTTCTGCATCCTGATTGATTGAGGTGCTCTGTTTCCACATTAACTTGCAATGAAGTGCTCTCTAATGCCGATACGCATTCATCATGTGCAATTGTGGAGACTGTTTATAACTTAATTTACTCCAAGGTAATGATGATTATATCTAAATATTTATGGAGAGGTCAGTGCAAGTAAATTTCTCAGTAATTTTGTTTCGCTTTTCTTTTCTTACTCTTTTCTTCAGCCAGCCAAATTATCTCAATGCTCCCTACAGACCTTCTGCTAATTCCTTTGTTTGCAGTGACAGTTAGTGGAGAAAGAAGGCTGATTAACTGCAGGCTGCCTCTGTGCCGAGCCAGCCAACAGTCTAACCAGAGGTGCATGCTGTGTCTCTGCCTTTTATTTCAATTCTGACCTGCAGGAATGTCATAGGCCAGAGCTGTCTATTAGAATATATCTAAACTGCATGTGTGTGTTTGTATGAGTTAGCAACACAAGCTTCCCTCTAATGGTGTTAAAATTGATACTCTCTGCAGATGTAAAGCAGGTGGCATCAGTGTAGCACTGGTTGTTTCTTCATCTGACAATGGTTTGTTCAGCACAGACCATGGCTGATCATTTTTAGGGGGGGCTCAGTCAGGAAATCAAGTTATTTTGGGCACCTTAGGGTTCTTACTGATTTTGGGGTGTGGGAATATTGTTTCTACTGTTTACTCTTCCTTGGTGTTCTTTATCTCATGTGACACACTCCACTGGGGGTATCCCATCTCTTCTAATGGGATTTAGCCCGATGGAGCTGTGGTCTATAGATACTTCGCAGTCCGTCTGCCTACATTTAGAACTGGCTGGAGCTGGAATTCTTCACCCAGGAATTTTCTGAGGCAGCATGGAAAATGGACCGTTTTGTTATCTCTGAGGGGATAGCAATTTCACAATATTGATATGAAACTGCTGAAATGATGTTTCATTTTGATGTTTTATGAAAAACATCTGTGGATCCCTGTGCTGCTTGGCTCTCCATGCTCTATATGCAGAGCCCCCATACATCATCCTATTCTCTGCCTTTTTCTCCCCCGTTGGCCGTGTGTTTGTACTCATGTGACCCTAATTGCTGTGCTCTGTGCAGGACTTGTTGCTCTCCACATGCATTAGGCAAGCACTGAACATGGTGTGTGTCCCTCAGGGGACTCAGGCAATAGGACACCCAGTTCCTGGACAAGTAATGAACTTCAGAGGGTGACAAATGCTTATACCCTCAGTTCCATGCATGTGGCAGTGGGTAAGATGGGTCTGTAGGATTGTAGCTGAATGTCTCGTGCTGTCTTGGACATCAGCATCAATAGAGGACAATCTATTTCTCCTTAAGAGGTGCGAGAGCAAGATATGAACTGACTATCTGCCAATGGTAGGTTTTTTTCAGCTTTGGGAGTTAGAAGTGGTTGTGAGATATGACATCTTTAGACTTAAATGGTGTGCAAAAAAATGCCTGGTGTCTGCTATCTTGCCTTGAGTTTGGCCCCCACCAGTACCCTTATTCCTTCATTCTAGCAGAATGGTCTATGTTGCCTTGAGAATTTATCTTCATCCTACCTTAAGTATTGCTTTACTTCCATCCCTGACACTAACTCTTAAAATGTTTTCTGCTTTTCCCTTTCCCAGTTAAATCTTCCCTGGGGGAGCAGTAGAAGCTCAATAGCCATGTCTTCCTATACGAGGGCCACTGCCTCTTGTCCTCATTCTGTGCTGTGTCATGGCAGAAAGATGCCCAAACTCTGTTACTGCTAATAGGTGATCACTCCATGTATCTATGTATAAGTGATTTGGTGGCAAGGATTTATTTTAGATGAGTCTCAAAATATTTGTGTACCTAGCTGTGGCCCTCAGCTGCCTGGATCCAGATGGAAAAACAACCACTGCGGTTCTGCGTCTCAGTCTCTATGGCATGGAGAAAGACAATTGTCTAAATCCACTGTCAGCTTGAATCAAATGCTGCAAGAGAGAAAAGATATTGAAGTATATTGAACCACAGAGGAAAAAAATTATAAGTGCAATCTGCTCCATTAAAAATTTCATAGGCCGTTACTTTTACAGTGCAATTAGCTTTGCAATTTCAATGCTATTGAAAGCCCAGCACAGTGGATAATCAGAGACAGAAATGCCTGTGCAGGTACATTTGCAGAAAACCTTTAGGTTTCAGCTGCTTTTCGCATGTTCCAGAGCACACTTATAAGTCAAGGACTGTTGCTCCCTCCCCTTCAGCTCCACTTCTCTCCTTCGCTTGTGTTTCCTTCCACAACTTCAACAAACCCCAACCCCTACGCCTTGATGTCTTTGTTCCTTGTGCAGCTGCTTTGGGAGGGAGACACAATGGGACCTGTCAGCGGCGGGGAGCAGGATGGTGGTGGGCAAGGGGCTGCCAGAGGGAGGTGGGGGAGTGTTTTTGTCAGGAGGGAGTGTTTGCTACCTTTGATGCCAATCATTTTGGAAGCGTTAATGCTGACTCGGGAAGCAGGGAGAGAGAGGGCTTTTCATGTGAATTCTGACAAAAAGAAAGGGATCCCGAGAGCCACATAAGCATGTTTCCATGGCTGAATGCTTCATACGAAGTTTGCGTTTTCTTTTTAATGCAAACTGATGGCTGTTTTTTTACTGCAAAACTCGGGAAAAAAAAGCCCATTTCTTTGATAGAGGGGCTGATTCTTGACTTGCTTGCACTAAACCTGCAGGAGTTGACATCAGGGGACAGGCTCTGCCTGTTGCGAGAACTACAGTGGGCCTTTTCTTGGAAAAATAAATATTTTGGGTTTATTTTTTGTATGACTTAATGCATTTAGTTGCCAGGACTCTAAGCCATGAGACTTGCACCAAAGCAATAAGAAAGATTTTTCCAGGTAGTGTTTGAAACTTGTTGAGTGACCTGATTGGGTGCTTATGTCCAAAGGCTCAGGTCTGCCAAATCTTAACAGAAATTTGCAGTGGGCAAAATCATAACCTCACTTGATGAAAGCCGCAGACACATAGGAAGGCAAGCCCTGATTTTTCACACATGCTCTTTATGCACTTGCAGCTGGGTGGATGCTCTTGGCTCATGAAGACATGCAGCATGGGAGGTGAACTCTACGAGTGGACAGGCACACGTGGTGGGAGCACAAGTCAGACATGCATTTATATGCATGCCAAGGACCAGCCATTTAACTCATTAATTTGACAGCGAGGCCTGTGAAAGTCACCGAGAGCTTTCTTTCTGCACCCCAAAGTCTGGAGTTTATTGTTATGTAACCACATAAGAATCACTAATGAGAAAAAAAAGATTTTATTATTCCCTCTGGCTGAAAAAAAAAAAAATTCTTTAAAAGCTCAGACCTTGACATTTCAGAGAACTGGAGCTGAACACAAAGAATTTGTGTTGTTTCTAAACAGATGTAACCACACCCCCCTCCCCCAGCTTCTGCTTTTCAAGCCAATCTCATGATTTCCAAACCTGGCTCATGGTTTTTCTCATGCTTCATGGTGACAATGCCAAGCCTCTGTTGTCAGACTGCTAAAAAAGCTCATTCACTTTCATCCAAATAAAAAAAGTAATGAGCAAAATCAAATCAGTTTCTGAAGTTTGGACTGAGGTTACGTCTATGTTATGATTTTGTGCCTAAGAGGAAGAAATAGAAACAGCAGAAGGCTGACCTGCAACACCAAGAGGTCCTTCCACACTCTTATATCTGTGGCCAGGTACAGAGCTCTGCTCCCTTCCCTTTCTCTTAAACTGTCTGCTCCCAACTTACTGCTTACAAAAAAATAAATTCTAATTCAAGATAATTAATTTCTCAGTGTGAAGCCTCATTGCGAAACGCAGCCTCCCACAATGCTGAAGATTCTGCACAACAGCCCTACCCTGCAGTTTTCCAGTATATCCCATCATAGCTGTGGTTTCTATTCCCTAGAGGCTTCTTCACCATTTCAAAACAGAAGTTTCTGTCCTATTCCCAGGAAAGGAGACTTCCAGCATCTAGGTCTGCTTGTAACTCTTGAGTGAAAGATCCTGCAAGTAAATTTTGGACTTGCTTCTAGAAATGTGCTGGAGTCCCCAGAATATGAAAGATTCATTTCCTTTCTAGGCTATTTCGCCATCTCAACCCACAAATCCTTGGCTGCCCTTTGCATTGTGGGATCAGACAACCAGCCAGAGATCCCAGAAACAGCCTGGAGAGAGCCTGGAGTGAAAGCAGGACCTCAAATCCCATAGTGGAAGGGAATCAGTAACTTGCTTAAGTTGTCAGCACTCAAAGGGCTGCAGAAGGAAGAAGGAAAATTCAGAGTAGGTCCTCCCCAGGTCAGTGTTGTATTGCATTGCTGTCAGAGTATGAGCGGCTGTTACTATCTCAGCTTATGGGGGAATATTGGAAAACCTAGGCACGTGCACCTGATAGGTGGGATCAGCCTAAACTCCTGCAGTGCTCCATAGCTTGAGGTCCCAACTTGTGCAAAATATTCAGCATGTATTTCCCTACACATAGGAGCTGCCGTACTCCCTGCGCACAGTGTGCAGAGGATTGTGGTAACCAAGGGTTTAAGATAAATAATTTTTGTTGTGGTTGTTGCTATCACCACAGGCAGCCTGGTACTTCTGAACTGTGGCCAGGGTCTCCAGTCCAGCATATGCATATTCTGCTGCCTTTTCCAGCTCTGCTGGAAATCATCTCACTAGCCTGTCAGGCCAGATGTTTAGCAACCAGCTTTTCCTAGTAGGAAATTATTCCCCATCAGGTAGCAGGTGGCATTTTCTCTCCTTGCTATACAGTCAAAGGTTTTGGAAAGTGTATGTCCTCAGCTTCTCCTGCCTGCAGCTATTTCCAATGGGCAGCACTATGGAACCGGCACCAACAAAGCCTATTACTTGGAAGTAGAGAGAAGAAAGGAGGGCAAGAAAAATAAGCATTTTAGTGGACCCAGACTAACAGCAGAACACCCACATAAGTGTAATTTTCAGAGACTTTGACTATTGTAAACACAGTCTCAAACCATGAGGGGTATCTATTTTCTGTTGAAGGATCCAGAGCGTTTCTGTTTCATGTTTGAGCTGCACACGTGTGGAGAGACAGGGAAAGTGTGTCAGTGTGTCAGACAGGCAATTCAGCTTTGCTTGCCCAGCTTCCACTGCAGAGATGGCAAAGCTGGGGCGGGGGCGAGCACATTTTACAAAGGGTTTTTTTGTGGCTCCAGCAAGCAGCAGTGTGCACATGTGAGATCTCGAGGCACGATTCCCCACTGATGTGCACCTGGCATCTGGTCTACCTGTGCCAAGTGCCGCACTGCAGGAGCAAGCGCTGCCTGCTCCCCCTGCCAGGGCTGGCTCGCCATGCAGGAGAGGTGTCACTGAGCACTGACTAAAGCCATCACTTTCAGTGGATTTAGCGGGTGGCATAAAGGAGAAGAAAAGATGCTTTGAAGACTCCCCAGGGAGCAGGCTTAGTAGCTGAGGACTCTGGGGGATGCTAGATCCTATACACCTATTTATCCATAGGAGTCTGTGTGCACGAGGGCTTACAGTATTCCCTGCATATTAACAACTCTTACTGGTTTCCTCTGCATATAATATTGACTTGACAACTGTAGCTAACTTCTGGTTCCACTTACTTTTTCTATTGGCTGGCAGCATTGTGTGTGAAGGGGAGCAGATTGCATTTACACCTGCAGACCTGAGGGAGGACAAAGGCAAACCAGTTTCCACTCAGGGCTGGGGAGAGTTTGGGGGAAACTCCATATGAATAACCCCCAGCTGGTAAGGGCTGTGGGGATGTACGTGTACAAGTAAAACACAGCAATACGTGGGTTTATTTGCATAGTAGTTGTGTTTGCATGGTAGCAGTGTGGCTGCAGGTATGTGTTTCCATCTGCCTCCATGCACTCAGCCTGTTAACCTGTTGGCTCACTGATCAATTGTATCTTTTGGTGCCTAAATACTTCCTAAATTGGGTTAGTCTGTGCAGAAGTGAACACTGTCTCAGAGATGGAACAAAAGGGTTCAGATACTTCAGTAGCTGAGGCTGTGGTGGCTGGAGGGATGAGCCCAGATCCCAGCCCCTTGCCAGACCCAAAGGTCAAGCCCCTTGTGGGAAGCTGGGCTCTCCAGACTGCTCCAGCTTTATGCCAGATGTCTCCTTCCTTCCCCACAAGGTCAGGATGTGGCCAGTGATTCTGTGATCCTCGGCTGTGATGTGCAGTCCCCAGGATTGGCAGGTGACCTCTGAGATCACTGGCACCACATGCTTGTGGAGGGAACGGGAGCACTGGTGTGTTCGGTGGTGCTGCAAACCCTGGAGACACTTTGGCCCTCACCTGAACTGCAAATGTTCTGGTTTACCAGAGGATGCAGAACCAGATTTTCAAAATACATAGATCAGGATATCTCTGTTCTTGTGGACTGTGACCCCATGGCTGTGGCTCTGGTCACAGCTGTCCTTAAACCACTTCTGGAGCCTTGAGACCAAATGTAGATTCCCAAGGACACCGACTGCAACCAGAGAGTATCCTTTAGAAAGGGTGATGATAGAAGCACAAACCGGGTTTCAGTGTGGGGGAGCAGATGTGGCCCCACGACCCTTATCAAGGTGTCTGATAGTCATGTTCTTGGTTTGGGCTCTCTGTGGGGAAAGGGTTGGGACTGAGCCTGCTGGCGGAGCGGCATGGGCCAGATGTTGCCAGAGAGTCCAGGGTGGCTGAGAAGCCAGCAGAGACCCACAACACAACATCAAGAACTGGTGAAATGGAGTCTGAAGCACTTTTGGCTTGCCCATGCTGTGGGGAAGAGATGTCAGGACCCAAAAAGAGCTAAAATCCTCTGCTTGCATGCTGTCTGTTCCAGGTAAAAAATACAAAACAAGACAGAAACCCCATCCAAATCCTCACCTGACGCCAGCAGCATTTTGACGTCAGCCGGGGCTTGGTTTGGCTCTGCGATGGTGCCTGTTCTTGCAGGCTTTGCCAGCACAGGAGGAAAGCTGGTGGCTGTGGAGGAGGAGTGGCATTAGGAGGCAAAGCTGTTCAGCTATCTCTTTCCTCCCCATCTTTCTCAGTCCCCTTCTTTACAGGGTTAATTTTATTTTTTCCTCCAGGGGTTTTTGAACAGCTAGCTGAAACGCGCAGGCCAGCTGCCTGCCAGTGGCAGCAGGAAAACAGGCAGACAAAGCAGATGGACCCAGCAGGGGTGAAGGAGCACTGTCTTCAGTGGGCCATAGGCACCACTAAAGAGTAAACAGCTCTCCAAAGGGAGCCGGGAGCTAACCCCAAACCCCATCCTCTCCAAAGTACTCAATCACAGCACATTAACAAGAGCGCCTGGACTGCTGGGGAGAGTAAACAATAAGAGGCCTTGCTGGCAGGAGAGTGGGAAAAGCGGTGCCCCCTCCAGCTAATATTTATTGTAAAAGGGTGTAAAAAGTGGCTTGTGGCTCAGCATGTTGTCAGCAAGCTGCAGTCTGTGTCATTGCTCATCTCCTTTTGGGACAACCGCCCTTTCCCTTCCAGGGAAAGCAGCCGCCTGCGTGTGCATATGCATTTGAGAGATCCTCCACAAGGAAGGAACAAAGGAAATACAGAAGCTGGAGGTGAAACCACTGCCCTGTTCTCCTGGATCAGCTGTGGCTTAGTGGATGCACCCTCGCTTCCCAAACCCGGGTAGAGACTGGTGTTTGGGGGCTCAACTCTCCTCCTCCTCGGCTGGAGACAATCAGCCATGCTGCCACCCAAGCAAGCTGCTCCTATGTGGGAGGTGGAAATTGTGTTTGGGGGCTCAGGGCTATTGTTTGGGAGCTGGAGGGAGTGATTCTTCTCCTGCTTGTACCAGCGTGACTTCCTTGATTTTGGCTGGAGTGGTTCCTGATTTATGCCTAAAAATTGGATGCTACTTGCCGGGTGTTGCTCTTTCATCTGCAAAGTTGCAGCGAGGTTTGTTTACAAAGATTTCGGCAGGGCTAGAGATTCCTTCTCCCCTGCCCCCCTTCCTCCTAATCAGCTGCACTATTCCCTCTCCTTTGGCTCCCACTGCAAAACTGATTGACCTTTCTGGGCTGTGTCTGACACATGAACCATGCAAAATCCTTTCTACTCCTCCAGCCCTGTGCTTGTTTGCTTGGGAACCTGGCTGCCTGGAGCAGGCCAGATGGGTGGCCTCTGGCAACTGAGTTTGTTGCCTTTTGGAATCTGCTTTGCTTTTAATATTGAACATCCTTATAGCAGCCTTTCAGTACTTAAAGGAGGCCTACAGGAAAGCTGGGAAGGAGCTCTTTATCAGGGAGTTTAGGGATAGGATTAGAGGTAATGGTTTTAAGCTGAAAGTGGGGAGATTTAGATTAGATATGAGGAAGAAACTTTTTACTTTGAGGGTGGTGAGACACTGGCACAGGTGACCCAGAGAAATCGTGGATGCCCCATCCCTAGAGGTGTTCAAGGCCAGGTTGGATGAGGCTAGGATCAACCTGATCTACTTGAAAGTGTCCCTGCCCATGGCAGGGGAGTTGGAGCTGGATGATCTTTAAGGTCTCTTCCAACCCATACCATTCTATGATTCTACGATCCTTCATGTTGGGTGAATGTGGGTTTCGCGGCCAACTTTCCTTATTGCTCTTTGCAAACTATGATGCCATCACTAAAAATGTGCCTGTGACACACATCTGATCCCAGGCTGCCTTTAAATAGACCCATTTAAGCTAAACTTACTTCAATCCAGAACTTGAAAACTTCTGGGCCACTGACTCCCCCCATCTAAGCAGCATGAATGGAAAGGGAACAAAGACAATATGTCCCTTCTTGGGACTAAATGCTCAGCAGAGAGCTTGCATGAAAAACTGGTCTAGAAGCATGCAAGGAGCTAGTCTCACCTGCAGTGGCTTTATGTTTTAGCCAGGGGTAAGAGTTGCCTATGTTTGACCTGTTGGGCTGCTAAACTTCTCATGAGAACCATGAAGTTTCCATAAGTACAGTTAAAATGCTTTTTCTTCCTCTATCTCTTGAGGGTAAAGAAGCATGAGGAAAGAAATGAGTGATCTGGTAGGCTGAGTTCAATTACCTTTGCATCCATTTCAACGGAATCCTATTCGTGCAATGACATTGGACTCAAAACACTCTTTACCCCGTCTTGAGCACACATTGCATCTTGGCCTTTAGACCACATCTTGGTGCTGGTTCAGCTTGCTTTTGTGTTTCTTGTTCATATTGAAAGAGCAAGGTTCAGAAACAAATTTCCACTGGCACCAGGTGGAAATGGAGTTGTTTTCCAGGCCTGCCAGCAACTGCTAAAGGTTATATTTTCCCATCTGCCTTGTGTTTTAAAAGCTTGAGTCTGAGGCAGGTGAAAATACACAGGTGTTTTCTTGCTCTTGTCTAAAGCAACACGTTTCTTACACTGACTAGAGTAACTCTGTTATACACCCTGGTGAAACGCAAGTGTTATTCACCTCAGCCATCACGTACTGGAAGAAATACAAGCAGTAAACTGTAGCACACACAAGTATGGAGGGCTGAGAAGAAGTGCTAAGGCGATAGGGATGTATAAAAGAGCAAAGGCCACTCTGTCACTGGGAGGAAGACAAAAAGCTTCCATTTCCACAGAAAGACAACATATTATCCCAAAGAACTTCACAGTAACCATGCAGGCTCTTTATATTCAAAATGTAAAGCACAGGTGGTCCCATGGGGCACCAAACCCTGTCTGGCACGTATCCAGCAAAGGGAGCTCTCCTTGGCTGTGATGTACCCCAAATGACCCATTCCCAAGGTCATGGATATCAGCAGAAGGCTTTCACAGGGCTGAAGGAGAGCATTGATGTAACTTAACAGTGGGATCTCCCTCCCTTTTCCAGGAAAAGACATGACTTCAAAGGAAGTGAAAAATAAAAGGATTTTCTTCCCTTAGCCCTCCTATGACTGAGTTCCTCTGGTGTTGGTGGTGGGCTCCCTGGGCAATAAATTAATTTAATTTTCACCCTCAAAGGGTTAGTCACTGAAACACCCCACCACCCTCTTCCCCCCAACTTTCAGGCTGCTTCTGGGTGCTAGGGGAATACTAGTGAAAGGTGCTCTGCTTTGCTTCAGTCTTTCTGTCAATGTTAATTTTATTTCTCATGGTTGCTTCCTCTCTAATCATGCTCTTTTTTTCTCCTGGAAACATCCTCCTCCCCACCAAGAGCTGGTGCGACAAAGGCTGTACATTCAGGAGCTGAGCATGCCCCCGTGTCCATTCTGGGCAGCTGCCAGTCCCTGCTTCTGCCTTGTCACAATGATTCCTGTATCTTTGCATCATTTGCAGAATAAAATTATTGATAGCAGCAACAGACCCCAAGTGTGTAGACCTTGCAGTAGGGCAGTCACAGAGCTATACGCAACGTGTAAGTGCAGAATAATTTGACATCTACAACCAACGGTGGCAGAGCCTTGACACGGTGTACAGGACCAGTCAGCTTTTCTCAAAGGCCAATAAATATTCAGCAGCCAATCATCTCCCCTGGACATGGCAACAATTCACTCCAGTGGCTGACGATGAACAAGGTAGGCTCCAAAACTGCTCTGATGCTTTAAGTATACAATGCTTGTTTTCTTCTGGTGCCACTCAGTCTCACCCTGAGGTTTAACTGCTATGATGCTGGTTTCTCTTTTTCCCCACAGCCAAATAAAAGCTCGCGTAGTTTGGCAAGTTTAATGGTTTTATCAGGCAGAGTTGTGTGAAACATGTTGCCCCTTCCCTGCAGGTGGGCAGAAGAGGAGAGGATTAATTCTGAAAACAACTCGAGCTTGCTTTTGTTCTCCTCATGACAATGTCTCTCTGCTTGGACACCTTGGCTGGAAAATTTAAGGAGAGCAAAGACCTCAACCTCTTGCAGCTCTTGTAGTGGTCTGCAGTCCCCTCCTAAACCCATGGTCTTGGGGAACAGATTCACCCCAAACCAAGGGCTGAAGGGTGACTTTTGTATTACTGACCATGAGGCCTGGGGATGTTGATGCAGATCCTATCGGAGAGTGAAGAGCCACCAGGGCTTATAGAATTGAATTGTGAATTGGGTGCTCTCCCGTACTGTACGCTGCACTGTGCTGCTGCGGGGGCTTTGTCTGAGGCTGCCCCAGGCTGGCACAGTGAGATCCACCTGGGTCAATGGAGGTCCCTTGAAGAGGCGTCAGGAGGGCTTCATATTTGGCCTTAGTGATTTAAGAATGCCTGTCCCTGTCTCCAGGGCTTCTAATTTTATGACATTGCATCTTTTAGGGGTCTTGAATATTTTGAGTACTCAGTTTCCTGCCTTTCCCATCCCCTTCAGAGGATTTGCCAGGATAGACCCAAGATAGCTCTTGCTTTTTGGGAACAAGTCTGCCTACTTCTGTGAGATACAGCCAGTACCTGCTGCTGTGGTGGCCTTCAACTCTGGAAGGAAGCTCTGGGCTGGAAATCAGGGGCTAAGGAACAAGCTGTACCTGCAGCTGCTCAGGAATGATCTATCAGACCAATACAGGCATATCATCTTAAGGACAAGATCTTTCTAGCCAGCATCTATGGATGTTGTGAAGTTTCCTTAGTTAAAGCCTGTGCAGTGCTTTGGAAGAGGAGCACTGTCTGCAGCAAGTCCTTTATTCCAGTGTTGTTCCCAAAAGGTGTTTGCCAGCAAATTGCCTGGATTTGAAATTCAGGTGAGTTGTTGGATGAAAAAATATTCTTTCCCACATTGATTTGACCTGTGAGGTGGCTGATTTATTTTTTAAAGACATTACTACTCCCCTTGGGAACAGTGTCTTCCTCTGTTTTATGCTGTAAGGAGGTGGCTCTTTTCATGTTTATCTTTGATTCAAGTATTGTAAGGAGCAATCCCTCGCATTTTTCTCCTTCATTGTATTCTGGCCATGAGAGGTCTTCCCTACTGTTTGTAGCTCTCTTTTCAGTGCTGCTAGTAAAATATTTGAACAGTATTGAAAAAAAAAGAAAAAAGAAATAAGAAAAATGAAAAAAAAAGAAGGAACCCCCCCACTAAACAGCCTCCAGCATTTAGAGGACAAAATGAGATGTAAGCAGAAGGATGGCTGTGGTTAATGCATAGGGCTGGGAGGCCTTAGATGGACCATGGCCTTTATTTGCTGCTCTTCTCTTGACTACCTCTGTGACTTGGTCTGAGTTATTTTAACTTCTTCTTCTACAGCTTTGGGGTCTTTAACACATCCTATGTTTTCTGCCTGGGAAACCCATGGAAAAGCAAAGCCACAAGCAAAGTTGCAAGGTCTGGAGCAGGTGACATGATGCTATTTATTAGTCAAGCTCATGGTGGATGGAGTCTTGGTGGAAGAACTCTGTTGTGCTGAGGTAGTGGAGTTTGTGAAAGTCTATGCACAAGCAAATGCAGCCTCCAAAGCCAGAATAGTCAGGAGTTTGCCACACTCCAGTGTTTTCCCCCCCTTGCTGGCCAAGTGAAGACTTGGGAAGCAGTTAGGCTACAGGTAGGAAGAAGCATGAACTGATGGTGTACATCAGGATTCATACCTGCTAAACACATTTATTGGAGCTGTTTGCGATGTGATTGCATGTCTGCTGAAGCTTCCTCTAGGCTGAGATCTCTTTCCCTGCTGACTGGGGCAAAGGCAGTTTTCAAGCTATCTCTCTGTCAGGTCTTATGCTGCAGGGAAGTTGTTTTATACAACATATTTGCAAGCCAAAGGCTTATTAAGTAAATTAAATCTCAATGGACTACAGCAGGCAAATTTGTGTCAAAGGGTCCTGAGGATGATTTCCTTTTTTGGAAACCTCCTATGAACTCAAAACGGAGACAAAATGGCATGAAGGGGCATAATAGGGTAAAATATTTGGAAAAGTAGAAACTTATTGTGATGATGATCTTTGAGAGGAGGTCTCCAGCAGGCAAGAGTTTGGTGCAGTCTAGGTAGTTCCTAAATAAGCCCCCAGATATTGCAGGGTTTTCTCAAAGTTCTGAGGTGTAATGGCACATTTGGGAGTGGAACACAAAGTGAATATTTGACATAAATAAGCTAATGTTCCTCTGTGGGAGAGGAGCAAAGGGAGCCTGTGAATTAATGACCAGCGTTTAATTTGTCCTTTCATTGAAATCAATGAAAATGTCAGAATGATTGAGGTTTATGTGCTCATGGGAAAGATGTGAGCCCAAGAGAAAGAGATCAGGCCTATTTTTTAATGGTTTTTTGTTTTTTTTTTCCAGTAAAGAAGATGCTTCCCTTCATCTCTAATACTAGAAAAAGGATGACAGAAAGCAAAAGGGCAGCCTGAGATATACTCCTATATGGAGGCTGGTCTGAAGGTGCCAATCCCTGAAAGTGACTGCAATCACCTGCAGTCAAGTTATCCATTCTGTCCTGTTTGTTTTGTTATGACTGAATTTCTCAGGAAGCCTAGACAATGCTCAGGACACAGCAGAGTCCTCAAGTCCACCATTCTCAGTATGGTGACTGCCCTTGGCACAAGGTTCAGCCTGGCTGGTGTTGGCAGATACAATTTTTCTGTCTGCAGATGTGTGCTCTTTGCCCTCCCCAGTGCTGGGAGGTATGGACATGTTTCAAGACAGCAGGAGGACCATGAGAGGCTCATGTTTCTGAAGATCCTGGTTTGAAAGGGCTAGAAGCTACTGATGTATGTGAAAAGCTGTACTTAATGCCTCAGATGCAAACCAGCTACTGTGGCCAGATTAGATTCTTATTACTGGGGATATTGATCTTTGATCCCCACAGCCACATTTAGTCTTGCAGGACATTGACTAACCTTGACTCTGCACATGTTGCCACCTTTCCCACCATGGGACCAGAAGGACTGCTGAAGTTTACAGTACAATGAACCTTCCTGAGGTCTTTCTTCAAGAGCAAGCAGCCTCCCAAACTTCACACTTATAGACATAAATTCACAGAGGCCTTTCACACCTAAAGTGGACACCTACATTCTTCTTTTAGCCAAAAAAAAAGATCTTGTCAATGCCCAGGCATAAGAAAGATCCTGTTTCAGCTATTCACTTGTTGCTTGTAAGATTTCTGACCAGTGAGTCAAGTTTTTACGTGGGTACGCAAGATTTTAGCTCTCTACAGGAGGGACCTCAGTTGTAAACAGTGGCCTGAGGTTGTAGATCCCTTTTTGCATCACCTCTGTCTTAGAGGAGGCTCTTGGGCAGCCCCATGTCTGCAAAACACCAGACACGCTTTGGCCTAATTAAATATTCATTATGACAAAATGCCACAAACACAAGGGAGTTTTCAGCATTTGCTTCATCCCAGATAACAAACTGATGCCTGCTTGCTCCAGCAGGGATACCCTTCCTCCCTCCACACTCACCAGCTCACCTTGATAAAGCTCTTACTCCTCGTTACAAACAGGGAAAGGGTGAGCCGGGCTCTTTCATCTCATGGCTGTTTTGCCTCAGTTCATCGATCCCCCTAAATGCTGCATTTTGCCCGGTAGGGGTCTGATTATTGGAGCCATGCTGTGCTCTGTGGACTTTGCCATTGAACTGAGGTCCTCTTCAGTTGTGTCACCTGCCAAACTGGACCTATAGTCCTTCTCTTTCTTCTGTATGTTGTTTCAGGCTGGTTTTTCATCGCAGCAAATTTGTCATTCCCAACACTCCCAGACATGAGCAATGCAACCGTGCTGCTGCCAGCAAACTCAGTCCTCAAAAGGAGGTTTTATGGTAATATCAGATCTGCTATCGCTACTTCTTTTCCAGCCCTGTGGCAGCCATCTCAGGAACTGACCTCATTGTTTACTGATTTTGAACTCAAAAAGTTGGGCACGGGGAACGTGCGTGCACAGCACTGGTGGTTGTAAAAGCTCAGCAGCCTGGTGAGCACAACCTGTGTGAAACCTCCAGCAATCTGTCCTTGTGTGCCAGAATCAATGCTCCGTGGCAGAGACCACTGATTTTCCCTGTTGTTCTCAGCAGAACCTGGCTTTAGCCAAAATAAAGGTTAATAAAAGGGTTAATTCTTACACCTAAGTAGAAACGGAATCGGAAGGGGTTAGAGTCAGGCTCCAGGCTTCCAGCTACATTTCTTTTCTCTTTTGAGATGAACATGCATGTCTTGTGGAAGGTACCCATCCTGGATGTCCAGTCTGTCTTCCCCATCAGCTTAAAGCCCATCCCACAAGTTGACCGGTCCTTTCTGCTTCGGGGTAGATAATAAAAGCCCTTCTGTTATGGAATAATTTGCTTAGAGAGAAACTTTTCTTCAAAATCCTTGCTTTGCCTTTTCCTTCTCCCATCTCTCCAAGCAAGGGGTTTTACATTCCTGCTGAACAGCTAGGGCTTTTTTAAATCCTTGTTTTTATTGCTCTTGCTGTTCCTATTATTGAAATGTCCAACCCTGCCTTGAACTTGTGGCTTGTAGATACGTACCAGGGCAGTGAACTGCATGGATGAATTGCACATTATGTCAAGTCCAGGGTCTCAGAAATCCTTCAGTGAGCTGAGTTTTAGTGGCTTTAGTTTCCCAGCTGACTATTTAGCCATCTTTACCAGAAAGTTGTCTCAGTAAAAGGAGAACTCGCCCACATTCAGGATAAACTCACAGGGTTTTTTTCTTTTTTTTTTTTTTTTTAGGTTTGAAAAATGTTGGGTTGTCTCTGGTGGAGGATGTGTCTGTGTTTTATTTTGTGTGTGTGGCATCCCTGCATATGTCTTGGATTTGTTCAGAAACTGAAATAGCAAAATAAGCATTTCTTTAGCCAAAATTGGAAATGAAATGATTGAACAGCTCAGACAAGAGCTATGTGTAATGCTGTATTTTTTACTGATTATTTAGTAGATATCAATAACCGATCGTTATTATTCTTCACTGTTTAAGCTGTTGCTTCCCTCATCACTCCTGTATATTTGTGAAACATTTTGATAGCCCATTCCTGATAGTTTCCCACTCATTGAGGATGTTTTAAATTCTGCTACAATCTGCCTAGAGGCTGTGGTAGGGCAAAGAGAGTGGTTTGTGCAGTGCCCTGGCAGACCAGGAATCCAGATCCAGGCAGCGAGGCAGTACTAGGGATGCAGTGGAAGCAAGGCAGCAAGATTACTCTTAGCCTGCCTGTAGAAGTATGCATTTGACACATCCTTATGTCCTTTAGATGAATACCTCTGGTCAAAGGGATGCTCTGCCCTTTGCGCTGGGGATGCTAGGACTCGTGAATACAATATAGCATGATTGGAGGGCTCTGGCAGGAGGGAACCTGAGACCTAAGGCATAGTCACTGACAATAGAAGGCTGCTTCAGAGGAAATCCTGCAAGAAGGAAGGTTTTTGGTAAGTAAAGGAAGGGACCTGCATAAATCCATGCCCTTTGGCAAGTTTCAGCCGTTAGAAAATATGGAAAAGCAAGGTGGAATGATTTTAGGCAGCTGGTTTAGTTGCAACTACACAGCTACATGAGTTAAGAAAGAAAAAGAAAGCTAAATTAAAAGTTTTCAGGCTCTGTACTTTTGGATGGGGTTTTGCTGAGCTTTTAGTAGATTTCTCCTCCCCCCACCTCCCCGAGTCTTATGATACATGTGTTTTATGGCAGCAGTGCACACTGCTAGTTTAGTATCTGTTTATCTATGTCTCCTGTCCTTTCTCTATTTTCTCATTCTCTGTATTTTCTGTCATCATCATGAAAGTTCTGCAGCCTCAGCTGAGGAACTGGATGTCATTTTGTTGAGGGAACAGCAATGACATTTTGTGTGGATGGGACTGACATTCTTGTATTTCTGGTGTCCATGAGAAAATGACAGGCAGATACGATTTTTTTTCACATCGTTTCTCAAATCCTGACCTTGACCACAAAAGCTTTCATTTAGAAGAAAATTCACTTTCAGAGAGGAATTACTACCATAAAGTCTAATTGCAAGGAGCAGAATGCCTAGCACAGTGCATGGCACATTTGTGTAAAACGGAGACTCTATGAATAACAGTAACTTCATCTCCCCTAGAGGTGCTGGCCACTGCAGACGTGTTGACTGGATGTACTGTGGTGCAGAACAGCTATGTACATTCAAATCTTCAAACACCCCATAGCTAAAGGTTCACGTTATCCTATATTTTTACACTGGACAAGGTCTGTGCAGCTCACAACTCCATGTTTGAGGGGAATATATAACACTGCAGATATGGGTAGGCTTTCTCCCATGTAGGTCTTGCTTTAGCATCTTAAAAGTGAACATTATCCCAGTAAACCCAATGTCTGTATATGAGGCATAAAAGCAGGAGTGCACCACTCTGCTTTGGCATATTGGTGAGCCTTGGGATGGGATTAAAAAGGGCACAGCATTAGTTTAGGTTGTTGGCTGATGCTTACTTGATATCGTTCTACTGCTTTCCATGAAGCTAAGCTGAATTACATCCACTGAAACAAAATACATCTAATTTTTCCCCCTTGCATCTTATGTTCAGGCTTGATGTATTATGTCTGCAAGCAAACAGTTAGAATAAGATGCATTTGTTAGATTGTGTCTTTTCATTATCCAGACAGAAGGAAGAGGCAGTTGACAAAGTTTCAGCAGACGGTGCATAGTTGTTGTTTATGTTAAACAAAACGAGAATGTGCAGCATTCGGGTGTATAAACAGCATGACAGCAATAAGCATAAAACATAAGATTGGAAGCAGATTTCACTTTCAGGCCTTGGGGAGCAGATGGATCTGAGATCATCGTGCATTTGTGTACAGCTCCAAGACCTATAGAAACTCATTTATTTCCCATGTCGATTTGTTTTACAGGAGTCAAACGTAGCATGGCTGCAAATGGATGTAGCTCCATTAAACATAATGGGCTGGACTCAAGCACCTAGATCTGTCTCTTGAACTGCTCCAGCAACACTAAAAGGATGGAGAGCTGCTTTAGTCTTGCATTTGGAGATTGCCTTGTCATCTTAATGTTCAGGTGGCATAAACATGAGGCAGCCCATATTTACATCTCCTGTGTGCGCAGGCTGGAGGGAGCTGAATGCAAGAGGAGTCACAGCTGGTGGATGTTACTGTTGCTGAACTTGCACAGAAGCTGTTTTCCTCCACATATCTGACATGATGTATAGATATATAAGAAGGCTTAAACTTTTCTCTTGACTGCTCTTTTCTTATCCTCCTAACCCCCCAAACTCCCATCCTGGATCTTTCACCAGGGTGAGCACAGCTAGAAGTGGAGATGTGGCTCAGTCAACAAAATTGCATCTGTTTGCACTTGTGTGGCTCAGGACTGATGCTGTAAGATAGAGGAGAAGTCAAGCCCACTCTTTGGAGACAAAGCCATCATTTCTCACTTTCAGTGGGCCAGATGGATTTGTTCAAAGACTGCAATGATTTGGTACTTGTGGAGGCAGGATTGCATGAGTTGCCTATTATTTATGGCCCTGATTCCCTGGCAGAACCATGTCATTGAAGTGAAGGACATAATGATAGTCCCAAGCAGACTATCCAAGCAGGTGGGAAAGTGACAGGCCAATGTCCAGCCTTCAGAGCACAGACCAAAGTGAAGCTGTTTAAAATAGCAACAATGACCCTAATAGCAACAATGGCCCCAATCCCCTGGTAGGATGGAGAGATGCATATTCGTAAAGGGAAGAAAGGGCAGAAAATAGTAACCACAGAAAGTGTGTGCATGTGAGACTCCCTTTCAGGATGCATTAATAGGGTGCAGTGAATAGGAAGAAGAGACCCCAGGGCGTGTTTAAAACTGATTCCTGGGATAATATGAACCACCATAAATGAAGTGTTGTACAAAAGAAATAATAAAAATATATCACTGTAGTCAATATCACTGGCTGTGTCAGTGTTTAGCTGCATCAGAGTTGATCATTAACTAAGAGGTAGAATAACATGAACAAACGAGATGGCAACTGGGAAGAACATAAGGACCATGAGACCCTAGTGAGGTTCCTCCTGCTGCTATTCCAAGAACTGGGGGCCCAGGAGGGAGAGAAAGGCCACCTGCTGTGCACAGCTCAGCACAGACACCTCCGACAATGGCGTGGGTATGCACTCACCTCCTCCGTCTACAGCTCTCCTGCAAAGATTTGTCTGGAACAGCCACTTGCCTCCAAGTGAGGAGTTTTAATAAATGATCGTCATGTGCAATCCGTGCATGTATGTGAGAGAGGATGGGGACGTGTATTTTTAAATGCGAAAACTCCCACCAGCCGCAGTTTGAACATGGGCTGTGTGATCTTCAAGGGAAGGAGAAAAATGTGCTGGTTTCCTCTAGAATTGGATCATTTACTGCAAACTGGGCAGCTGATCCGAAAAGTTATGGAAAATCTGGTACACAGTGGGTAGCAGTTTCAGAGTGTTGTTCAATTTAGGCTGGCCTGCTAGATGCTCTATCCCAGAAAAGACATTTTGTGCTTTCCAGAGGACAAACCATCTCTAGATGCTTCAGGCTGGATTGCCCCAACTCCAGCAGTTGAAAACATAAGTCTTTACGGGTGAGGTTCCAATGGCTGATTGTGTAACCCTTAGCAGAAGAAGGGTGAAGTCCTGCCTCCACTAACATTAATAGTAGATGTGCCACTAACTTCAGTGGAGTGAGAACTTCCCTGGGTTGCCTGCCTCTGTCCTTTTGGCTGACTGTTCTCCAGCTAGGATCTGAGGCCTTGCCACATCTGGAGCATCACACACAGTCTCTCAATGTAACAACCCAGGCCGGTTAGATTTATCTACTCTTTGTATCCCAGGTGTTTTACTTTTCAATGTTTAATACCTTGCCTGATGTAATATTTTGTCATGATGAAGAAAGCAGCTTTATTGAATTTGGCTTTATGTTAGCATTGACTGGACAGACTATATCAACTCAGAATGGGCTATTACCATCCCTTTTGCTACTTATCTGGAGCTCAAATATCCTAAATAACATGCTCTGATGATGATACTGTCTCTGTGTCAATAACCAGTCATCAATACATGTCTGTATTAAGATCTGTCTTTTTCTTCTTTTCTTTTTCAGCACAGGAGTATATACTCACATTTGTGTGACCTCTGTGTTGAAGGCCAAGACCCGATGGAACAGAAGTCAGTGAGACTACGCTGCAACAACCATGACCTGACTGCTGGTCCCCAGGGCTTGGCTTTCGTCACCCAGCAGCCTAAAACATGAGGCTGCTGCCTTTAGATGACCAGTATCACTGCAAGAGCAACTGGAGCTGCGTTTGAGGTTCTCAATCTCTGACTCTTTGAGGCAGTTCAGAAAACAAGAGGGGAGATGAAGAAATATATCCTACAGCTCCCCAAGCCTCTCCAGTGAAAGTGGGTTGAAGGGTGGTAAGAGTGGAAGGAAAGTTACAGGAAGGAAAGGAAAGACCATAAAGAACAGAAGTACAGACTTCATGAAAAAGTGCTGTATGGGTTTAACCTAAATACCTACCTGCTGTCCTGGGCTCTCACGGCCTCTGGGGAATTATTACTCTGCTAGAGGGTGGCTGTGCATGACAAGGGGTTTTGAAAATGAGCGATGGAGAAAGTCTTTCCTGGACCCTCAACCTGACCTGCCATTCCCCAGCCTGCACAGCTTGCAATACCCTACATTTCTGCACGTCCCACCGGAATGCTTGCATACCTCCAGCCACAGACAGAGCCCTAGGCTGGCAAGGCAGGTTTTAAGTCAGCTTCTCAACACTACTAGGCTGCTGTCTCTATGTGTGTTAGAGTGGTATTTCATCCCAGCGCTCGAGGGCTGTGTGGAGCTCCTGACTGACCAGTATTTCAAGCTCTAAGCCTTCTCAAGTCCAGCCGAATAAAAAGGAAAGGACAAAATTGGTTCTGCCTCATTTCTGCCGAGGGGGCACTTTGTGACAAGTGCAAATACAAAAGTTGCTTTGACTCCTGGACAGATAAACTCTGGAATCTAAAGGATGTTTGAGGACAAATTTTCAGAGGTTGACACATATATACTGACTGTAGAATTACTTCATGGAGCCTGGCTGTGCATGTTAAACCCACGTTTTCCTGTGCAAACAAGATGCTTATGCATGCAGTTAGATGTTTTGCAGACACAAAGGAAAGGCGAGTTCAACCTTGGCGTTCTCCATCTTTATGACTGTACTTAGCAGTACTCTTCCCCTGGCCAGGAACAGTTCCCTGGGACTTGTGTTTGCAAGGAGGAGCTCATACCATGGCCCCACATGGAAAGACTTTAAGCTCATAGCTTGATTTCAGATAGACTATTCTAATTTGGATGGTTCCCAAGCCAAAGAATAATCAGCCTGTGTCTTAAATTACCCCAGAGAAAAGTCTCTTCAGCTCACAGTGAGAAGGTGCCTGCAGCACAAATTCTCACTCATCATTTGATGCTGCAGCTTTGGCTTCTGGTGTCAGCAGGTAAAAGCTCAGGGTGGCTCATAAAAATGTTGAAAACTGCCCTCATTTCTGCCCCAGGGCAAATCTCAGGGCTGGTGTCTGTGTTGTGAGATGATGCTTGGACCCACGGGCAGGTGCAAACCAAGAGAATACTCCCAGCTCTTCTATCTTCAGTCCATATCACGAGAGAAAGGTGGCTAAAGTCCAACATCTTCATAGTGCTTAGGGAGAACTAAGCTTGGGTTTACTTTATCTAGCGTGCATGGAAGGGATTTTGGATTTTCACCTGCCTGAGCCCTCTGGAGAGGAGCTGCAGGACTGCATACAAACCAGACTGGTGCTGTGTAGACCTGGACTGGACGATGGGCTCAGAGGGAGTGGAGATGGAACAGCTGTGCATGGGGGTAAGAAAGTAATGTCAATGCTGGTGCTGCAGAAGATCTTCCCCATTTCAGCACATGAAAACTGCTTGTGCTTTCTGCGTACAGGGAATTATGCTGCAAAAGCAGCTGGTCGCACCTCAATGCCTAGAGGCAGAAGAAACCATGCTGCTCTTAGGGAGATAATAAAGGTCTAAACGTCCACAGGCTTTGAAAATGATTCTCTGAGTAAAGCTTGCTCCTAATCCTGCCTCTCCCGTGACATTCCTGCCTCCCTGAAGATCTTTGTCTCCTGCTAGTCTATCCAATGCCATTCAGTGAGAAAACTTGTGTTAGTTAATAATAGCAGCTTGAGGGTAGAGATTACAACCAGAGGAACGTAAATAAGATACTTATTTTTAACAAATGGGATAGGGTGTCTGATCTGTCATGTTTGCATTTGGTATCTGTGGAAATTTAAGGCCTGATATTTGGTGTCCAACATGTCTGTAACAATGTGGATTCATCACAGTACTAATTATAGCTCTTGGCCAGCTCACATGGGGTAGCATGAAGCTTATTTATAGGTAATATTTACAAACAGATCCACAACCTTCCCAGGAAAAGGGCTCTTAAAGCAAGACATATTAATGGCGATAACTCTGAGAGCCATCACAGGAATGATGCTGCACGGATCCTTTCCCCCTCCCAGGCAGAGACTGTGCAGCATTGCTCTCCTGCTACAAGCGAGAGCCAGTCTTCCCACCCCACCTCTACCCCGGCATGCAATTCCTTCTTGGGTACCCAGACTGATTTGCTGCACTTTCTAGTTTCTTGCAGGGGAAAGAGGGATGTCTGAAAATAGCGATTTCCCAATGCCGCCAAGGGCATGTGACAAGCATGCAGTTGTATCTCAATAGGCCACTGCAGTGTTCAGCTGCAATCATGTGGCTTAATCACCTGACTCTATAAGTGAGTTTCCCTTGACAAGATTCGATCCCTTTGGGCCCCTTGACTAATTACCTGCTATTGTGAGAGGCCCTGCTTGTTGGGAAAAGCAACTCTTGTCCCCCAGTAATAGCAAAACAGAGAAATAAAAACAAAAGTCTGGAGATCAGAGGGTGCTTATTTACTCTCCATACTCAGTGCCACATAAAGGGCCATTAATTATGTTCTTTTTTCATGACAAAAATAGATTTTGAAAGCAGTTTTGCTTGTTTGTTCTGTTTTTGAAATAAAAGTACCTGTATTTTTTCTCTTCCTATTCACTCTATAATACATGGCTGCCTTGCAAAGAGGAACCAGCAAGAAACCATGTCACCCAGCTCTGTATGACTTGGGTTTCTCTGTGCCCTGCAAAAGAGAGAGCAGAGCTTCCTTTTCTTTGTAGATCCCCTGGCTCAGAGCTGCAAATTTCTTTGAACTTAGAGGAGCTGTCTGGCATGTTTCTTATGCCCACTCCTGTATGGAGGTAAGATCTGGCTAAAACTGCAACACAGGTAGGAGTCAGGCCAAAGAAATGATGCAATACCTGAGCTTGGAGGGAAAGCCTTCTAGTGTAGGTTCCTGACTGTGCATGTTGATAGGCATCATTTTCCACATATACAGGTGGCAATGATGTACAAAAAGTAATTGGGTGCCGAAGAGGAGAGTTGACATCTCTGTAGAAGAGACTATGAAGACTGTGGTGCACATGAAGACATTCAGTTTACTCTGCCAGGCTTGCTCGGTTCATTTCTGAGCACGTGAATCTGGAAATGCAAGGTGGCAGAGCATATGGCTCTTTGATCCTGCTGAGTGGTGGAAAGGGTGTTGAGATGCCAGTGCTTTGTCTGCACTGTACCTGGGTGCCAGGCGATTTATCGTCCCCTGCCAGAACAGAGCTACCCATAAACTTTAACAGGATAGGATCAACCTCTCTCCTTTTTCGGTTTTAGTTTTTGTTTTTCTGAAAATGTAGAAAACAGCTCCAAATTGTCCTAAATTAGCCTCTGTTCTGACGCGTTGTCTCACACCTTTTTGGAATGAAACTATTTTTAGGTGGTGATAGAAATCACAAAGATGAAAAAAGGGGAGTCGTCTGACCTGTGCCTTTCTTAGAGCTTCACTTGGCCGTGGCTCACAGGCTGGTATAAACCAGCTCCACTTGTGTTAGTCACCCTGTGCCAGCCTGGTCCTGCCCTGGGAGGAATAGAAGGTCTTCTTCTGCCCTTCTTAGGGAGAAGAGGCCTCTTTGGTATTTCCTAGTAGGGATGCTCTATTTATAGTTGATAATCCCCTAAGAAAATGATCAGGAGTGACCTAAGGTCATTTTCTATTCTTACATTTTTTGCTGCTTTAAGCTCTACCTAGAATAATGAAGCTGTCATAGGCTTAGGCAGCAAAGCTGAAATCCAGTTGAAATGGGGTCTTAGTAACATACAGTGGTGCGTTGATCCAAGTTTCAGTCCTGACTCACTTTATGCAGTGAAAACCTGGGAGAAAGATGCATCTTCAGGGTTTCTCTTTGAAGGCACACAGTGGATCTATGCTATAAAAGTGCAGTTTCTTCTCCACTTTTGTTATGATTTGATCTTAATGGGAATGTTCCAAAGAAATTTCCACCCAGGAAACACCCATCTTTCAAAAACAAGTTTTCCCCAGAAACAAATATACCTCAGTGAGACTTTTGAAGGGTGAGTTTCTCAAGGTAAAGATGATAAAAAAAAAAAGAAAGGGACATGTGGGTACTGAATCCTGCCAACTAAGCAATGATACTTGTAAGACTCTTGGCTAGGACCTGCAAGGATTACATTCAAGACCTTGCTCTGGGTTGTGAGGCGTCACAAGGCCAGCACCCTAACCTCTGTTCTTTTCAGTAGTTTGATGAAGAAGAACAAGTCAGTCAGCATTTCTTTGTCTGTCTGACTTTTAAATGACCCTCTACCCCATCATTCAATGGAGACAGTTCTTTCCCAAGTTAAATGTTTATTATTTCATCAACCTGCTTCCCTTGAGAGGGGGGATTTCACTGTCTGTCCATCAGTGAGTTGCACTTCACAGGACTCATATCTTGACCAACTTGTTGCAGCTCTACTTCCGAACAATCTTGCATATCCCCACTCTAGGAGAATGTTTTATCCTCCACAGATTTTGCTGCATGTCTTGGCAAGATCAGTTTGCAACTGGCCTTGACTTCTGTGGTGTACAGTTAAGCAATGCACACCCGGTCCAAATGATGGGTCAGGGTTTTCTTCCACTGGTTCTTGATCTGCAAGTTCATTTCCAAGTGCTGTAGCAATCTGCATATCTGCAGGGCAAGAGGGTGTGCACGAACAGCCAGGGCATGCACCACCTTGTTCCACGTAACTGAGACCTTTCCTGGCCTTGATTTCTTCACCGCTGCGTATGGGGTGAACAGTGCTAACATCTCTCTTGGAGCCTCTTTGACTGACTTCGAGGTCTCTTTTTTTTTTGTATGTTTAATTTCTTGCTGCCCAAATTAATTTCCCCACTTGTATTTTTTTCTGCTGACTTTAATGAAGCTTTCCCATGACTCCTAATCTTGATGACCTTTCTAAGAAGAAATACAAGTCAACTCGTTTCCCCAGGCAGTTTTTCCTAATTTCTTACAGCTCTGTTGACAACACATTCCCACCTCCCTCTAATTTCCTCTGGATATGATAATTCCTTTCCCAGCTCTAGAGAGAATAATCAATATCAGGAGGAAAAACAGCCTTTTTGACTGCTTGCTGGGGAAGCATTTTGTCCTGTTTAAGGAAACTCCATAGAGGATCTATTAGAGAGAAACCACAGTGTATTACTACCTCTCATGAGCTAACAACACACAGGTCTATTGTTCTGTTTATGCTGATTCTTCCAATCAGCACTGCGTCAGCCACTAGCATCCCCATCTGGGCTGCTTCTCACCTGACCAGTGAGATTCCTGTTAAGGGCCAGCAGGTGGCTTTTCTTTTTTGCATTATGATATAATTATACTTTTTGCAGCCAAAGAAAGTAGAAGGTATTTAGAGATGGCCAACTGATGAAGTTCAGGTCTTCAGATATTCTCCTGTTGAAATAAGCCTTAAAGAGCCAACCTAAATGGCTTGCCAAGAGTGACCCAGGACTTCTGTGCCAATGGCAACTGATCTCTGATCTCCAGAGCCCCACACTAGTATCCTAAACAAGGGATTATTGGTAGTCTCTTCTGTAGGAATTGGAGAGAGGAGAGGTATGGATGTCCAAAAATAAGATTTCACTTTTTCCAACTTTAAAGGCCATGGAGTTAAATCTTTCCTGTGATATAAGTGTGTAGCAGGACCAATATAAGCAGGGCAAAAATAACAGTAACCTTCAACTCAGATTGGCCTGCAATCAGCATGGTCTTTTTATTCCCCCTCCCCCTTTCTTTTTCCTCTTCCATATTAAGGGCATTTAAAGAACAACAAAGACTCAAACACTATTTACAGGGTCTGGATTTCTGGCACTGCTTGAGCTACTGCAGAGGAACAACATTTCTGTATTCTGATGACTTGCTGACTCTGTCATAGTCGTGGTAAAAGGCTGTTAAAAATAGTTATTTCTAATGATATATTCCAATGCAGTGGAGATTCCTGTGTACGCTAATTTGCTTTGAGGATTGCATCATCCCAAAGGAAGTGTAGCCAGAGAGATTTAAAACAAAAGTGGTCTGTCTCCAGGCTGAGCTGTGATAGTTGGCAGCGATACTACTCTCTGCTGAGCCCAACACACTGTTTTAACATACTGTTCCCCTCCCTCTAATGTCATGCTGGAAGGATGGCATTTCTTGTCTCACAATCAGTAAAAGATACTGGGGGAGCTATTCAAGCTACCAGTGTCCTTGAATGAGGTTGATACTCGATATGGGACCTTGTGCTGTGATCACTACCAGAATTTCAGGGCGATTGTTCAGGAAGAAAAATGTTGAAATAGAGCTTCTTAATTATTGCAGCAAAAGCCATTGATAACTACTAATAAATTGGTTATAGGACTGACCCTGAGAGGATTGGATGCTCTGGAGAGGGGAAGGATTTCTTTGCAACCTCCAGGATTCATGTAGTGGAAACAATCCTAAGGTACATATTTTCATCCCCAAAAGCTGACATATGTCCTTCACTGCCCAAAGGGAACACCTCTGGGTACTGGCTTTGCGATGAGTAGAGCTGGTGAAAAGGTAGAAGGTATGTTCTGGGTGTCCGTGGAAGAACAGCTAACCGGGCAGTAAGGAAATCTGGATAAACCACACTGGTAAATTCCAACCCACTGTGAAAGGTCCTGAGACAATTGTACAGGGGTTTGGAGTGCCAGTGCTTCATCTCTTTCTTCTTCCTCTATAAGGCCCTGAAATGTCAAAGGAGGAACATATAGCTCTTTCCTTCATCTGTTTGTGACAGTGCCTTGATGGATGTTTGTCTCCAAGGTGAAGGGCGAACTATCAACTCTAAGATATTTTCTTTTGATATCACAACTAATGAAAACATTGCTGTCAGAGTTCAAGGAGCACCTGGATGACAGTCTTAGTCATATGGTTTAGTTTTAGATAGTTCTGCAAGGAGGAGGGATTTGGGCTCAATGGTCCTTATGGAACACTTCTAGCTTGAGATCATCTATGATTACCTTAAAAAAAAAAGGAAAAAAATCATTGAAGAAATCAAACGTTTATCAAAATGAAAAAAAAATAAAGGGAAAAATTGTATCTCGACTTTTATAATTTCACTTATGACAAATACACCATAAAATGTGGTGGGTATATGGCAGTGGATATGGATGGGTAAAATGCTCCTAGGATTTTCATAGCACAGGCTTTTCTCTCTAATTCTTTCCCTTGGAAGAAAGGGGGCTCCTAGAAACTTGATCAGAAAAAGAGGGGACAAGGTGTACTGTAAAGGACTAGTTCCCTGGGGTTCCTTGGTACATCCACGTTTGCTGTCTTAGTCTGGGTAAGATTGTCAAAAAGACGTTCCTAAGCAATCTCTGCTGAAGCAAAGCTATTGCAATTATATTATGACTTCCCTCCCACCCCACAAAGTAGTTACTAATAGTATTGCATAACAATTCTCCCTAGTATTTAAATGTCGTGCATGGATTATCTTCATAGTTCATTATCCATTCCTATGGAGATCAAAAAGCACGGATTTGACTCCGAGGAATATCTCAGTTAAAAACGTAATCTTTTTGTTGCGCTGATCTGCTAACTAGCAGTAATCGACTGTACATCTGCTCACTCCATCAGCTGGGGGCAGCTTCTGCCTCTGCAGCTCAGCCTTATATGGGAGCTGCCTGATGAATTTATACTCAAGTTCAAAGGACTTCATTGGGATACCCGATCAATTAAAAGCAGGAGTTATTTAATCTGCTTTAGATACTCTTTCAATGGCAAAGTTTTGAGGTGCTCGAGTTTAAATGACGATTGCAGGGTTTTTTTACATTCAGTGGAACAGTCACTACAGGATCCTTTTTACATTTTCTCAGTGGAGAAAAACATCTCATTCCAGAGGGAGGTTCTTCTGACCTCTCTTAGATGCTTATTTTAGGATGAGATCACTTCCCATCTCGTGGGCTGTACATAAGACCAAGGGTGAATATATCTCAGTTAGACTTTTCAATATTCCAGTTAGGGTAGATGGGCTGCACCCTGCCTTCCCTCTCCATGTGAGCTGGACCAAGGGACTCCCCTGCTCCCACCTGGGGAGCGAGTGGGTTCTTGGCCAGTGCCTGCCTCCTCGGTGGGTTTGTTTCCTGAACTCAAGCTCTGACCATTCTCTGACCATTCTTGAACCACTGGACATCCAAACTGAAGATGAATTTGCCGGATGGGTGGCAGATAGAGGGGAAACCAAACCAAATTGATTTATTTGGAAATGGAGCATGTTGGATATAGTTTTACTGGATGAAAATAAAATGGATTTCATGGCGGTACCCTTACAGAGTCAGCCTTCAGTGCAGCTCCCATGCCCAAGGAGAGACTGGCTGAGCTGGGAATACAGTCTGGGAGGCTTCAGTTTCTCTTCTGCTTTGTAATATGCACTTCAAGCAAAATGGATTGTGCTCTTCACCTGCAAGAGTGAGAGGAGCCAAGGGGAAGGCAGGAGCTCAACATGCTAACAAGCCGTGTGCCTTTGTCACTGAGGGGATAAAAAGTCTCTGCACCTATTATTCCTTTCTGTGCCCGTTTGTAAGTGTTTCCACAATCCAAGTAGTGATGTTCAGAGTTCTCTGTATCTGACTTGGTTTTAAAATTTGTTATACTGTTACCTGGAGCATATTAACCCCTAGGTATTTAAGTTTTTAAATGTATAGGAGATGGTAGAGGGAGAGAGAAGAAAAAACATCTAATCCTGCTTAAAAAGAACCAGACGGTGAAATAGCGGAAAAATCACTCTTTAACAAATTTGCTGTCACCTTCATCACAAGGTTCCTTTTCTCTGATACCTAGAATTAAGAGACAAACTTAGCTAAGTTGCTGTAATTCAAAAAACATGCATACAAATAAATCAGTGCCCAGGAATTCCCTACAGTACAATTGTTGAAAGCACAAACCATTTTTAAACTGATACCAGAAATGAACTTTTATTTTCAATCATATTTACTGTAAATTAGAAATTACTCAGTAAAATGCAATCTGTTAAGCAAAATACATCCTGTCACTTTTAATTAACCAGCTAAAAGGTTGTTAATGAATAAATATTGACTTTTAGAGGAAATGCTTCTTAACCAGCTGCAGATCCATGTGCATGATATTTGACAACTGATCGATAAAGAGCTGGTGCACTCCTCCTAACCTGGAGTTAACTGTTCAAAATGCCTAGGCACAGCGTTAAATGACAAGTTGCATGGTGGCCCAGTTGTAGGGGCAGAATAAAGACATGGTGAGATATTGCAAAGCTGCCTTATGTTGATTCATCCAACTCTACTGCCACTTCTAAAACTAAGCACCCAAGAGTGTGAAAGTGGAGACAGAAATCAGCCATTCAAGCACCCTTTCAACTTGGAATCATAGAATGGTTTGGGTTGAAAGGGACCTTAAAGATCATCCAGTTCCTGTCACGCGAATGGACACTTTCCACTTGATCAGGTTTCTCCTACCCTCACCCAACCTGGCTTTGAACACCTCCAGTGATGGGGCATCTACTCCCTCTCTGGGCAATTTGTGCCAGTGTCTCACTGCCCTCACAGTGAAAAAAATCCTTCCTTGTATGTAATTTAAATCTCCCCTCTTTCAGCTTAAAACCACTACCCCTTGTACTACTACCACACTCCTTCATAAAAAAGCCCCTCCTCATCCTTCCTCTAGGCCTCCTTTAAGTACCAGAAGGGTGTGATAAGGTCTCCCCTTGATTTTTCAAAGCCTTGAACACTAATGAGTGTTGAGGCAGCTCAGCCCCTCTCCAAGTCAGATCTTTTGTTACATAGCAAAAATATGCACGTAGGTGCTGTACAGATTGACTCTAGGCTTCTAAGAATGTGTCTGACAACTGTGCCTGGAAAAATATCCCACGATAACAGTTCAGGTCTGTACTGTGTTGTGACTCACAGTGGGCTCTTTGCTAATCCGGAAAATGCAATTCTTGATCTAGATGGCGTTGTGGGCTGTTGAGTCTCAAAATCCAGCAGAACAAGTTGGCTTGTAGCATCTCTGAGTAAGGGAGAGACAGGCAGACAGGATGATATGAGGGTGAAGGAGCATATCTGGGCGTGCAAATCCTGGACGCAGGCTGCACTTTCAGAGCTGGTTGTATAGTTGCTCTAGTTCTCATTTATATGTGTAAGAGAGATATTAGTGGAACGGTTTAGCTGAGGGCTATGTGTGGAAGAGTCCCTAGTAAGTCAGAAGCCTTTGGATCCCTAGTATGGAGTTACTTATGCTTCCAGTATCTTCAGTAACTCATCAGTAATAGCAGATGTGATGTACCATGAGAAGCAGTTCACAGCATGGGCTACTAAACACTGCTTTGTTTCACATGACTTCTTCTGTAGGGACTAAAGCTGTAGCTGCCCTAGGACACTGTTGGGCACATGGCTCAGGAGATGTGTGGATGGAGGAAAGCTTCCATGACATGGGAGGTTATTGGAGATTCTTGGGATGAACACAGCTGTCAAGTGCACCCCATTAGTCTTTGTTTTCTGTTCCATGTACTTTATGCATGAAATTAAAGATTTCTTGGTTCAGTGTTTCAACACTTTCGGTTGTTCCTACACTAAAAAAAGTACTTTTCTGTCTACCATTTCTAAAAACAGGTGTGTGAAACATGACAGCTTCCCCATATTGGTGTTTTAAGTGTTTATCATACTTGAACAGAAACAATTGTCTCTGGCTTTCTGGGCTGAAGATGATCAAGATTATGAAGTTCATAGACGCTTTGCTGCTTTGGCATCTAAATGGAAATGAGTCCATCAGCTGGGAATCCTCAGGAGACCATCAGCAAGATTAGTGTTTGAACTAAGCCAATTGCTGTAGAAGTTAAAAGGGGCCTTGTGAAGACATATTAGACCTGTCTTAGATGGGGTGGATAGTCTTTATTCTAAATATTTTGCTGATCACCCTGATGTGGTGGTTTGATTGGTTTTGTTAAGTGAGGGCTCAAAATTTATTCCAGTTGCCCTTGTGGTACTTCTGGCTCTTTGGTAGCAGATGGCTGTGCTATCTTCTTCTTGCCTTCTTTGCCACAGTCTTTAATAGATGTAAGATGTTCTCTGGGTACTCAGCCTCATGAGCCAGAAGACAGGGAAGAAGAGCAGAACAAAGCTCCCATGATCCATGAGGAAATGGTTAAAGATCTGCTCGGCCAATTAGACATTCACAAGTCTATGGAGCTGGATGGGATCCACCTGAGGGTATTAACGAAGCTGGCAGAGGTGCTTGCCAACCCCTTTTCCATCATTTACCAGCAGTCCTGGCTGACTGTGAAAATTCCACTTGACTGGAGGCTGGCAATTGTTACACCCATTTACAAAAAGGGCCAGAGGGAGGATCTGGGAAACTACAGGCCTGTCAGTCTGACCTTGGTGCCAGGGAAAGTCATGGAACAGCTGATCTTGAGTGCTATCACAAAGCACATGCAAGACAACTGGGTGATCAGGCCCAGTCAGCATGGGTTTATGAAAGGCAGGTCCTGCCAAACCACCCTGATTGCCTTCTATGACAAGGTGACCTGCTTGATGGATGAGGGTAAGGCTGTGGATGTACTGTACCTGGACTTCAGTAAAGCCTTTGACACCATTTCTCACGGCATTCTGCTTGAGAAACTGTCTATCACTGATCCGGACGGGAGCACCCTTTGCTGGGTAAAAACCTGGCTGGATGGCCGGGCCCAGAGAGTTGTGGTAAATGGAGTTAAATCCAGCTGCAGGCCGGTCACAAGTGGTGTTCCCCAAGGCTCAGTGCTCGGTCCAGTCTGTTCAATATCTTTATCAATGACCTGGATGAAGGAATTGAATGTACCCTTAATAAATCCGCAGATGACACTAAGCTGGGAGCTAAGTTACTCTGCTTGAGTAGGGAGTCTCTGCAAAGGGATCCGAACAGGCTGGATCAATGGGCAGAGACCAACGGGATGAAGTTCAACAAGGCAAATGCTGAGTCCTGCACTTCGGACACAACAACCTTGTGCAGCGCTATAGGCTTGGGAAAGAGTGGCTAGAAAGCTGCCTGGCTGACAGCCAACTGAACACCAGCCAGCAGTGTGCTCAGATGGCCAAGCATCTTGGTTTGTATCGGAAAGACCAGGGAAATGATTCTGCCCCTGTACTCAGCACTGGTGAGGTAGCACCTCGAATACTGTGTTCAGTTTTGGGCCTTTCACTACAAGAAAGATATTGAGGTGCTGGAGTGTATACAGAGAAGAGCAGCAATGAAGCTGGTGAAGGGGCTGGAGAACAAGTCGAGGGGCGGCTGAGGGACCTGGGGTTGTTCAGCCTGGAGAAGAGGAGGCTGAGGGGAGACCATATTGCTCTCTAAAACCATCTGAAAGGAGGCTGTGGGAAGGTGGGTGTTGGTCTCTTTGCCCAAGTGATAGGTAATGGGACAAGAGGGAATGGCCTCAAGTTGTGCCAGGGGAGGTTCAGATTGGACATTAGGAAAAATTTCTTCACTGAAAGGCTTATCAAGTACTGGAACAGGCTGCCCAGGGAGGTGGTTGATTCACCACCCCTGGAGGTATTTAAAAGATGGGTAGATGAAGTGCATAGGGATATGATTTAGTAATGGACAGGTGTGGTTGGGCTTGATGATCCTGAAGGTCTTTTCCAACCTAGTGATTCTATGATTCTATAATCTTACCACTTCAAATGTATTTTCTCCTTTCTTTCTGCCTGTCCTATTTACCTGGTTTTCTTTTACCTTTGACCAGAACAGTATGGTATGGTGTGTGCAGGGCAATTCAATATTTGGACCAGCTTTGGGGGATCTCTGGTATCCAAGGACAAGTTAGTGAGGTTCTGTGCCCAGTTTAACCAGCCCCATTTCTCAACAGGACTGCTTAGCACACTTGGTGATGGCCCAGCAACGGCTTCTGGCTCTGAGGTGTCTTATTCAGTGCTCACCAGAGGATTTTTCATATATGTCCTAGTGCATGTTGAAGCCAGGACCTTAGAGACTTTTTGCATGAAAAGTGTGTTGGGATATAATGGACTGGTTTTCTTGACAGGCCAGGAATTTGGAGTCTAAGTGAGCATTTGCAAGTTCTTTGTGAAAACTATAACAAAGTTTTGCTGTGCATTGAAAAGAGAGCACATGTGTAGAGAGAACATGATTTATACCCAAAGCCAAGAGCAAGGAACCCTGCCTCCCATATAAGCATATCACCAGATTTTTCTCCAGCTTTAATACATAGCATGAACTTGTGTGCAGTGATGCTTGTTCTCTCCAATTGCTTTAATTTCTGTGCCTCAGATGCAGTTAGATTCCTCTCACGTTCTCATTTGGGTGATAAGTAATGCAGTACAAATTATGGGAATGGACATTGGGTGCATCAACAACAGTAAAAGCTAATAGCATTGTGCAAGGACCTATAAAGCTGAGATAAGAACTGCTGGGCTTTTCTCTTCTTCATTGGCAGTTAAATGTGATTTCTATTATCTCACTGTTTGCTTTAATGTTATATGGAACCTGTCAAAGCCCCATAGTCTTGCTGCTCACTGTTCCACTAGAAAGAAAAGACTCCGTAAATTACACTACCTTTTGCTACTGAAAGGTGTGTAAAACTATCCCATCTAATTCATGATCCCCTTTATCATAAGTGATAGTGGAAATGCAGAAGATTAGCAAGGTCAGATGAGTTTGGGATATCAGGCCACATCTTTAAATCTTCTGAGCTTGCTGTACTTTCACCATTGTCCCTACACCTGCAGCAATCTATACCCATCGCTCGTGTGCTCCACCTCCTGTTCACCTTCTCCCATAAAGTCCCCTGTTTTGGGACCCTGCTGGCCAAAGCTACTGAAACGGTAGTAATCCAATGTATGCCAGAGAAGATATGATTTATGGAATGATAAGTCTTGTGAACCTCTGACTATTTCCTTGTGTTCCTGTGTAGACAAATGACAGGAGGCAGGTATCTTGGAGAATGATTGAGAAGGTCCTTAACTGTACAAAGTGTCTTAATTAATTAATTCAGGCATAATCTCATACTAACCTCACCGCACTTTTCCTCTTCAGGAGATCTTTCTTGAACATCTGTGTAAAACTACCTTGCGTGGTATATAGGATGTGACATACGCCTCAAGGCACTTTAAGGTGGCAGAATCTTTAGGTGTCTTTTTTCTACCTGTGGGGAGTAACTTTATTATTGATCTTTGCACAACAGGATCACTTACTGATGAGGCTGGACTATCATTCTCTTGTCTTTGCTGTTCTCAGCACAACTCAGCTTCTGCCTAGTCAGATTTTACCCTGCAGCACTAACTTAGAGGATGGCTTGAATGACACAGTTCAGTCCTTGCTGAGGGCCTTAGTTTCATTCTCTGGAGCTGTGCTATCGGTGCCTGTAAAGCAACCAGAGTGGAACATAAGTGTATAACGTATGTGTGACATAGGAAGGAGACTCAAACTCTTTGGTAAGGGTCCAGATCTCCAATATGATAAGATTTCTTCATGTGGACATTTGCAGGGTGATTCAAATATCAGATCAAAAACCTCCCAGGACATATTGCTCATGCTGTTCCAAAATCCTCATCACCCTGGTCTTGTTATCAACAAAAGGTTGTAACATTATTACTCCATATTTATGTTGCAGAATAAATCAGGAACAACTGGGACATGTTGTGTGCACAAATAAATGAAGTTCCATCTCCTGCCTCAGGGAATTTTTAAGATGTGCAAGGCATATAAGGCATGGCAAGGGTTGGTGGCTTACAAGGGAGAGACTCCGTGGCAAACCATGTCATTTTGCCGTCTTTGGGCTTCTCCTCAGCTCCCTACGGCAGCAGAACAATCTTCAGAATTTTTGGAGGAACTTTTATGGAAATAAATGTTACTTTATGTCAGCAATGGGAAGGATCCAGAAGGTCAGCTCTGGCTCTGGACCAAACCAGGAGGATTCTGGCAGATAAGATACATTAAAGACCATTGAAAGAAAATACTAAAGGAATGAGGGATAAAGTATCCTGTGATTACTCCAAAATGGTGCATGCCTTTTTCTGGCCTGTTCCTGCCTTGAGTATTATTCTCCTACCATAGCAATCTCACCTGAGCCAAGAGACCATCCCTTAGATCTTTGCATGAAAATCACAATATTCCACAAACTTCGCTGGTGCCTCAATTTACGTGCAGCTGGTCTGGCCATCTCAGGACTCCTCCCATCTAGGAAGTAGGCAGCAACTTGAACCATCTACTCAGCTCTGGGACATGAAGGGGAGAAGTGGAGGATATGCGTTGAGTCAAAACTTACTGGAAGCAGATTGATGTCTGTACAGTCCTACTTAGTTAACATCCTTTTGTAGGGGAACGGGACATGCAGGGTGATTTTAGACCTGGGGAAAGGTAAGTTTTGAGCTGACAAACATGTGCAAGGGGGGAGAGGCAGAGCTTCATGTTCACAGTTGCCTGTGTACCCAGTGGAGAACACCTTGCAGAGTGGCAGGACTGAGGATTAAAGGGAATCCATTCCCTGTGCTCACAGCAGGAAAGGGTAGCAGTCTTGTCATCCTCTCAGGAGTTTCTTTTCAGACACAGTCTTGAATAAGAGAAGATAGTGATTAAATTCCTTCCCTGGGAGCTTGCCTTTCTGGGACAAATGAGGAAAGGAAAGGAAACATGTAAACAAATATTAAACAGACAGACCAGCCTCCCAGATTTAATCAGGCTCTGGGCTGTTGCTTGGCTTGCCTTTTGAACTAGATATGTGTGCCTGCATGTCTGTGCTTACTTCTGTTTGCAGTAGCCTTTCTGCAGCCTCCCTTCATCTTTATCTCCATACCCATCGCTGTTCCTCCTTGTGCCTGAGCTGTAGAGCGAACTGAAATTTTTTAAGTGGGAGTGCGACTTTGACTTTTCAGAGTTCCTCTCCAAATGGAGATGCTGTTTGCTTATTCAGAACAGCTTTTGAGTCCATGCAGACATTGCTGAGAGTTGAGTGGCGAGGTCAGGGTTTGCTCAAGTGAAGGACGCATGCAAGATATCTGCCAAGAGGCACTTCAGCACCCACAGCCCGCCTATGGGTCCAGGCAGCGCTGCATCTTTTAAACATTTCAGACACATCCTGCTACATTGAGCTGCACCTCACAAGTCCGTTGCATTATGTCAGGAGCTGACATGACATGAGATAATAGGATTTGATATGACATAATCCACCCATAACACAACATGTGATAGATGAAAAGACTTTCCCTGAGGCAAGCAGAAACCAGCTGGTACTGTACAACACCAGCAAAAAGGGAAGGTTTTTAATCATCTCCTCCTGCCTGGCTAGGATGGCAAGTTGTTCAGTCGATGCACATCCCTAATTGAAAACTCAAAATAACTGGTTTTTGAAATACCACTTCATGTTTTACTGGGTTTAAAACAAATAAGGGTTTCTGTAAATTCATATCAGTCATCCACACAAAACAAGAAAACCCAAGCTGAGGTGAACTTCTGCAGTATGTGAGATATGATTGGTTTGCTTCAAGCTCTTCTGAGCTAAAGTACCTCCTGCTCATTCTTGATGTCTACGTGTATTTAACCTCAGTTTTGCTGTTAGGGGGAAAAATGGTGGCTGGACATCCATTTCAATCTGATCCTGAGCAAAGCTTCTTGTGGTGCTTCTTGCTGTTCTGCTGAAACTCATGGCCACTATGTCGTCAGAGTTAGCTGTATCAGAGGTGTAACTTGGACACCTGCTGTCACAGCTGAACATTTGATCATGTTTTCCTTGGGGACATCCCAGACTGTGATATCCCCTGAGTGGACAGAGAAAGCCACAAAGAGAAGATTATTCATGCCTTGGGAAAGTGTTTTAGTACCTTTATTTCTGAATGAAGACATCCTGCGAAAAGAGCTGGAGGGGTCAGAGGAAGACTTGCTTTAGATGAATTAAAAGGGATCTGATCCTAAAGGGACATGTTCCCCGTCTGCTTTGATTCAAGTTACTGTCATTCAGTCATTTTACAGGCTTCCCTTTCAATATTACTTTCCGGAATGCTGTCACCTCTTCATTCACTACAAGTGCTTCAGAAAGGTTCGGAAAAAGTAGTAGTAGGAAATCCTGACAAATGTAAGGATGGTAGGGAGAGGCTGTCATTTTCACTGTGTGTGTTCTAATTCCTCTTGGCTTTGATGTATAGCTCCTGTCTTAAGCAGTTTAGCCTAGATTGTCTCGTACATGTGACACTCACACTTTCACGACCACACTCCTTATTTTTTGAGGTGCAGCATGTAAGGATTCATGTTACATCACTCAGCTTTCAAAGAGACAAAATGCTCCTTTTTATCCCATTTCAACGCCAACCCCAAACCCCACTGTTTTTGTCCAAGGCTCTGGTTCACTTCAGCAGAGCAGGACTTTCCCTTTGTTGTCACTGCTAGTACCAGCAACCTTACACACCCACGGACTTTCCTGTCCTCTTCGCTGACCCTGCAGTAATCAGCCTGGGCTCTGCTAAACTTCTTGAGTTCTCCATTTGTAAGCATAAACTACTTGACTACAAGAATGAGGCACGTGACTTCTTATGATAATCTCCAAATAAGGGATGATTTTGTATTCCTATCAAAGGCTTTGCCGCAGTTTCCTCTTGCTGGTGTTTCCAAGTGATCCTGACAACTGTAGCCATCCCAGTGGATGCCCTAGTGAGCAGAGGTAAACTATGGTTTGGTGCTGGCCTTGAACGTCCTTCGATTGGGTTTGAAAGAGACGCTGAATGTTGTTCTAAGCTGTTTCCTTTGTGATATCTTTAGTATAAATCTTTGCCCCCTTTCTTAAAAGCCAGCTCAGCCACATGAACTAGGCTTTATTTTATGAGGCTCATTATTTTTATATTGATGTTCATTTTCTGAAAATAGTGTGAAAGCTAAATGCATACAGCCCCCTAGACGTTTTAACAAAATCATATTTCAGTTGCAGTATTGATTGTCTATCTATAAAGCAATATATGGCCAAGAGTTAATGTTAACAGTGCACTATGTTAACTGAAGTAATGTAGTGAAAAACAAAAATGAGCATTGGGCTTGCTTTACTTTTTGCTGCAGTGTGACACCTCCAGCTGAGCTTTATTACTTCTGCTGAGCGTGAGGCAATCAGAAAGATGACCTATAGCAGTTTCCTTTAATGGATAATAAGGAAAATCAGCCAGAGTTTGTGGTTGCTAGTATGGGAGCGGCACATAAACAATCCTCTTTTCGTTATGTTTACACACATTTTGTTTCTGTCCTCTGAGCAAAAGGCAGTTGCTTGCAGGTTCAATGTTAAAGTGATGCTTACACTTGGTTACTTCTATACACTCCTGTGGTCTTGAAACTCGTCTTGCTTTGAAGCGAATAGGTGGAATTTTTATAGGAACTATATTTGTTCAATCATTTTCTCCCAGGAAATGAGTCTTTAAGCCTAAACCCAGGCAACCATCCCAGGAAATGAGTCTTTAAGCCTAAACCCAGGCAACCATTTAGGCTGCAAAGCTTTTCCCCAATGATTACTGCAGACAGGCAAAAGGAGTTGGAGGACCCTGATCCACATTATCTCCATCTATAGCAGGGTGGATCAGCTCCTGTTTTCAGAAGTCACCAAAATTCCAGCACATTCATAATCAGACAGATTTTTCAGGTTCATTTTTTTTCCAGGAAAGGGATGAGAATTTTCTTTCTGTATATTTACTTAATTTTGTTTCTCTGTGTTTACATATTGGAAAATAGCTAAGAAGAGGAAAGTAGTGATGTGGTAAAAATCACATTGTTCTACCAAAGATGGGAGCAAATCTAAAATCTCACTGTCTTAACAGGACCGTGAGGGACTTCAACTAATGATTTAGGCTGTTCCTCTATCACTATGTCCTTTCAATTGAAACAAAAACCTTTTCCCTTCCCTTCCCTTCCCTTCCCTTCCCTTCCCTTCCCTTCCCTTCCCTTCCCTTCCCTTCCCTTCCCTTCCCTTCCCTTCCCTTCCCTTCCCTTCCCTTCCCTTCCCTTCCCTTCCCTTCCCTTCCCTTCCCTTCCCTTCCCTTCCTGAATTTCTTAATTTCTTTCTTAATTTCCTCTTCTCTCTTACCTGTTAATCCAACTTCTCCTGACATACAGTGGCCAAAACATAGAAAAGTTCTCCAGTAAAGCCTTTACCAGCAGCAAACAGAGCAGAAGGCTTTCTTCACACATCTCAAATATGATGGTGCTCTTTGCATGCCTCAGCATGGTGTTTGTTGTTTTCAGCATAACCCTGTTGATTCACATCTATCTGCTGATCCACTCTAACCGTCAAGTCCTTCTCCGTGTAGCTGCCACCCAGTCTGCTGTTTCTGGCTTGTAGTTGTGCAGTTGTTGTTCCTCTGATCTTGATATTTATTAAGGACAAAAGCTTATTTGCATCCTTTTTTGTCTCAGACCACCTCTATCATTTGCCAGGACGATTCTGAACTCTAGCCTTGTGTTTTCTGGCATGATGGTAGCCCCTCCCTCTGGAATAGTGTGTGTGAACATGTAAACATAGAGGTTATGCTGTCATCCAAACCGTTAAGGAAAATATTGCATAATGTGCATAATATCCCAGTCAGAACCTTGAAAAATTTTATTGATCTATATCTCCATCTTGCAAGTGAGCTGCTAATTACTACCGTACTAATCCATATTTTTTTCCCAGATAAATTTGTATACTTCAGTAACAGTTTCACCTAGACTGTATTTCTGAAATTATTTGATCTACAAAAATCCAAACTTGATTGTTACTTAGTGTTTCCGGATATCTCTTAGATCTCAAAAGGAGCTTCATTAATTGTGCTCATATTTTTACAGAAATTTAATTTAAATTGCTTTTCCACTCTTTCTCTCCCTCTCCCTCTCTCCAGTTCCTGTTTTCCTTTTCCCTGTAATCATAGAATCAAAGAATCACTAGGCTGGAAAGGACCCACTGGATCACCGAGTACAACCATTCCTAACAATCCCTAAACCATGCCCCTCAGCTCCTCATCCACCCATCCCTTAAACACCTCCAGGGAAGGTGACTCAACCACCTCCCTGGGCAGTCTGTTCCAGTGCCAAATCGTTGAGGAGGTCCAGCAGAGCCCTGTCTGAAATGTTTTAGCCTGCTTCTGAAATGCCATGCTTCCTTAGCCATTTGTCTCTTCTTGGTCCTCCAGTGCTGAGCTACTGGATGCTCTTCTGTGGTGCAAATCCTCATGAGGTGCATTGAGTCAATATCCTAAATAAAGAGGTGAGTGGTCTCACCTAGTAGTTGGAGGACTTCTCATAGCCGGGAGGCTTTGATCCCTCATGTCTCTGAAGAGTTATCTTGAAGTCATGATGAGGGTTAGGGAAGACGGGCTGACCTCCTCTATTCCAGCTGCTGTCTTCAACTTTTAATTTTTAATTTAATCCGGAGATCCCCCAAGCTAAGCAGAAGATGTTTGACTGTCATCCAGTGCCCTTTTCTGGGAGAAGGAACTTTGACCTCTAGTCCTTCCTGCTCCAGGGTCTGTTTTTGTCATTTAATGTGACATTTTATGCATTTTTGATATTTAAAGCGGATAATTAAAAGATATCAAATCTCTTTGTAGACCCTTATTCAAGTTTAACATAGCATTAATTTGGCTGAGCTTAATTTACTTCATAAGCTGAATTAGCGACATTTTAATTCTGAATAAGAGTGTGCATAAAGGAGCCTAATGTGGATTAAATAATCCAAATTAACTTAAAGTGCGAATAGAAATGAATTAATTTTCCTGTGCAGGTTCAATACATCACTCATTCTCTGCTGTGGCTGCTCATCCCACGCAGGTGAGAATTCCTCTCCAGCAGTTCTCTCCCTCTTTGCTGTGTGGGCCTCTCATTTCTCTGTCTGGGTGATGACCAGATCCTGCTGAAGCACTGATGGTGAGCAGGATTGACAGCAGGAGAACAGGGAGGGTTTGTCAACAGAAATGGATACAATATGTGAAGCACGCAGACAATGCGAGCAGCTCTCGACCAACTGTTAAACAAAGAAGGGAGTGAGAAACAGAATCTCCTGACCATAAAAAGGGAAAGGAAAAATCTTTTTCTGCTTTCAGCTTTGTTCTCCTTCGCTTTAGCCACCAGCCCTGATTTAGACTGAAAAGAAGGGCTGGGCTCATGAGTCCTGAATATAAAGTATTCCTACAGGACACCATCCATTACTTGTGCTGCGTAAGCACTAATAATCCCATTGAGCACTCTTTCGTATGTGCCTTGATGCTAATGCCTTATACACCAGCTTTCTCATGCATCCCCCTTCATCAGGAGCTCTGGGGAGAAAACTAAAATCAACCACAGATTACTCAGACTTGCCAAGTGTGCTCTGCAGACCAGAGAGTACATCCTCGGCTCAATGCATGTGCATAACTCCCATTCACATTAATGGGAGTTATGTGCTTACATCCACAGAAGGCTATTCCCCAATGCCTGACATCTTGCTTCATCATTTATGGTACTGAAATGATCTGTAAATTGTAGGGGCCATAAGTGAATGCCGATACACCGGAGCAGTGCCATGATTACGTGCAGACTGGAGATCCCCTCTCTTTTACACCACGATGGTGCCTAGCCCAGGGTGTCTTTATTCTGTCACTGCTAATAGGACAACTTGTAGATAGTTTTATGATGTTTTCCCCATGGAATTGAAATGACACAAAACTTAACCTCCCAAATGCTTTGACACCCCTATAGAATAGATTTATGCCAACCCTACATTGAAGGGAATTAGCCCTATGGCAACAATCAGCAATTATATATGCCAGGGAAGAAGAGCAGTTGCTGCAAAGGGGATTAATTAGGAGTAATGGGATAAAATTGAGGGGGTGGGAGAGTTTAGTTTGAGTATTAGGTCACACTTTATACTGTCGCATTTTTTAGCCTGTGGAACAGTTTCTGAGAGGGGAAATTTTGTCACTTCAGGAATTAAAATGTGTATAGAGCTGGAAGCCTCTGAAGGGGAGGTTACCTGGCTCAGAATTGTTGAGTAGGATATGAAAAAGATGGGTCGTGTCTCATGGTGCATCAGGGTGAGGTCTCCAACATCACTGTGACCCCTCCTCCTTGGCAATGGGTCCACAAACTGCGGATAACAGAACAGCCCCACAGAACAGGTATGAATATATCTATGCTGTAAAGCAAGAGAAATGCAAATCAGTGACCAACATCCTTCTTTTCTTCAGAAGTGTTGAGGTCTTGTAGCTTCGTTGACTCTGGAAGGTCAGTCAGTCAGAAACAAAAGTCCTCATGATCACAAGTGTGAAAAAACAAGGTGCAACTGGGGAGAAGACTGCTTTCTGCAAGCCTTGATAGATAGTGAAAGAAGAGGACTCGGTGGATCTGCTTTTCTGTTACTCCTATAGCCATAATCGAATGGTTCCTCATTTGGGACTTATTTGCACCTCGGAGTGTCTACACTTGGTTTTCATTTTGTCTTGGGTCTGGAGCATCCTACCTGTCCCATTGACTGGGGAGATGCACGTGCATGGTGGAGACTTGTATGTTGTCCTGTAGAAAGTGTGTCCTACAAGTTACAGAGCAGAGCAAGCCTTGGCCCAGCCTCAGGTAGGGTGATGGTGTAGATATACCAAATATATATCCTTATAGGCATACGCGTATGCCCAACTACAACTGTGCAATGGTTCATTTTTTAAGGCAGATCCTACTTTGTGTCCCCTTCGACATCACCACTACAGCTCTAGACCTAGCTCTGAACAATTTACTATTCTATCAGTGGACAAATTTGGAAAAAACAGGGTGGTTCCTTGTAATTCTTTAGTGCTGTTCCCTAAATATTTTGGAATCTAATATTCCTTGTGTTCTCCTGAGTTAATTTTTCTCCCTGACGTGCTCAATTGAGTCACTTGGCTCTTTGTTGTGAATGAGGTTGCTAAATAAAATCCATATTTAGGTAGAAGTGCAGCTTAGCAGAGTTTGATGGCAAGGTCACGCTGCAACTTACTATAAGGAGGAAACAGAGAGAGGGAAATTAGGTTAGAATTGGTTTGGAGTGATCTACACAGGAAGTAGGGATGCAAAGGGAGATGCTCCTGTTGAGTCATGTGGTTCAGAATGGACCGCCTTGCTTTCTAAACTTCTCAGAGAGGAGTCTTGGAGAAGCTAGATCCAGTCCTAGTCCTAGACTTGGTTGATGGCTTATGGCTAAGGGATTCAGAGGGTAAGGATTATGCATGTTTATAGCTAGAGGATTACGTGTGCAGATCCAATTCTTTATGCCACTTAGCTAAGATTTCAAAGTTTCATCATGCTTTCCCACTTCACTTACCTTCTGTCTGGGCATCTGGCATCAGTTCTCTCTGAAGTTTGAAAACGAGGTTTTGTGAAGCAGACTCTCAGGAATCATATTTTATAAAATAATTTAATAGAATGGAATAGTACAGCAGCAAGGTCAGCTCCAAAGGGATGGCCAGAAATCCCTAGGCAATTATACTCTGAATAACTATTTACAAACCACGCAGGTGAGGGCTTGGTCCAGGATTAATTTTTGTTTCTAGAATCTTCTTGTTTCTCGTTGGATTCCTTTGCTGTCTTTCAGACAGGTTGTTGACTTTTCTAGTTGCAACTGTTGTTGATGATATGTATCCCCAAAGCCTCTCTATCTTCCGATTTTTGTTGACTCCGAAGGCTCTGTTTTGACTAAATAGGTTGTACATGTTTAGAAAGTTTTAAGTGGAAATATATAGCTTACAGCCTAATGCCAATGCTTCAGTAAATCTAGCTACTCATGCTAAATAAGCAAAAGTAAGCAAACAGCATACTAAATCACACAATAATATAACTCTAAAGTGATTTATTCTATTTAAAATATTACTGATTTAGGCTAAACAACTAATTCCTCCTACAGAGGAGTGTTGCCCGGCGTGCAGTCCAGTTGCCTTTCAGGAGGGATTCAAACGGGGCTCACCATTGATCTGTCATTGCTGAGAGATCTCATTACTTCATAAGGAACCCTTGAGTGGCATCCCAGTGCAAGGAGGGATCATCACCATGCAGCCACACTGCCTTGCATGGAGAACTCAAAGAAAGCTCACTTAGGCTGTCGTATTTATGGGATAAAAGAGATTAATTATAGTCAAATTGCATACAGTAAGAGAGGTATGCACAAGGCTCCTTGTACCCACAACTTATTAGCGTGCACTGTGTTGCTCTGATCCTCCCGGGTTTCCTAGAGGAGTTCTTGGTCTGGCCATGGCTCAGGCTTTTCCTTACTTTTGAACATATTCCAAACTGCTGGTTTGGCTAAGGGCAGCCAAGTGCACCACCATCACACTCATGGGTGTGATCTTTTAAACCTCAAAATGCCTACATATTTTGGGGCTTCATTGTCACGGTGCTTTGCACCTGTTTGTACTTTCCTGGGATAGACAGTCTAGGTTTTTAGTGTTCTTTTGCTGGGATTTTTTAGTGTTCTAGTGGTAGTAGCTGGCAAGAACATTCACCTATTCTATTCAAAACCTTAAAGGCCACAGAGGTCATTACGTTAATCAAGCCTGGCCTGCTACTCAGAGTTCCTGAAGTTGCCGCAGCAGGAAAACAGAAGCCTACACTACTAGTAAGCTATAGATCTCTGTCTTCTCCCAGCCTTCCCTCCCACCCATGGTGACATGTCCATAAGGAGTGACAGCCAACTCAATATTACTTCTTCAGCCAGGTGAAGGTTTGCCCAAACCATGATGATACTGTGCCTTCAGAATGACAGAGCATTTATTTATAGTTAATAGCATTTTTGACCTTCCTCATCTCCTTACTGCTCTTTCAAGTCTGCTTTAATCTCATTACATAAGGAAGTAAGAGCCTTAGAGGGAGAATGTGTACCCAAGGCGAGCTCAGATAAAGCTCTAAGCATTGTAGGGTGAAAAAACCCAGTATCTTGTTACCAGCTATGTGAGAATCAACAGGAGTGAAGATGTGACCTGGCAGCCAAGTCACAAAAAGACTTAGAAAGATACTGATTCCTCCTTCCACTTCTCTTTTGGTTTAACCAGACTTTTTCTGGTTGATCTAGATAAAGAAAAGTAAGAGCAATGATCACCTACTGACTCCTGGGGTTTTTTTACTAAGGGAGGTTTGAGAAGCACATGCATCCTTGTGCTGGTGAAACACCAGAGAGGAGGTGACCAACTATTTTCTATTTCTATGGAGGACTACTGAAGCCTGGTTTGGCCTGTCACAAAAAATACAGCAGGTCTAATGCTTGTTTTATGTTCACAGGACGAATGGCATCTCTACTTTTTCCAAGCTCCTTCCTAGCCCCAGCCTGCCCTGAAATAGGAGACCATCCCCATGCAACCAGCAGAGATGGCATGGGTGCACTGGAAATGCAGGGAAGAGATATTTTTTTTTTATGCATAGTATAGACCTGATTGCTCTGAAACGAGTCTAGAGTTATGTGCTTGCAGCTAAATGGGAAATGCCTCTGTCAATGGGATTGTGGGAATTTCTACTTGGTAAGCAGCTGGAGGCAGATGTCCCAGGGCTCTCTTTAAGCTCTTCTTTCAGAGACAGAGAAAGGTCTGTGATCTTGGAGCACTGGGCATATTTCAGATGAGTGCAGTAAACACCCCTGTCCTGGATAACTCCCCAAAGTCAGGTTTCTTTTCTACTCTATCCCTGTAGGCTTTCCTGGAGCAGGATTGCCTCTAGTCTTGCATTTAGCCTCTCAGCAACACTCGATAAGAGCAGAAGCGCTTAATCTCCCATCCTGCATCCAGGCTGATGCTCCGCTTTTTATTGTCTATATATATCTGTAATTATTAACTTACAGCAACATTTCATTGGCCAATAAATATTAGTTATGGTATATTTGGTAGCTTTATGAAATATAATTAGTGCTGGAATAGTATGAGATACTCAGCAGCTCCAATACTGGTAGATGAACCTTTTATCAGCTGCGGGCATTTAACTCACTTTAACAGAAAAGACATAAACAAATAGCAATATTGCATCCTTGGACTGGCCTAGTTTCATCTTGTTTGCCTGCCTGGCTGCTGTGTTTCTACGGTTTCCTTATATGATTTTTTGCTCCTGCAGGCTTGTAGTAAATTGATCATTGTTAGTTCTGAGGTTCAAATTTCCCTTTATACCATCCACAGACCACTTATTACTGCTTATCATGTCTCCCTGGAACCTGTGAACCTTCATCAGCTTTAGAGGTCTGAGATCAAAACTCTTAGATAAAATTGGAAAAATATTGTGACCAAAGCTCTCAAAGAATGCATTTTTTTTTTCCAGTTCAACAATCAAAATGAAATGTATACCCTTTGGATTAAACCAAACTTTTATGTTTCCCTTTGGGTTATCTGGCCAAAATAAATAACCCCAAATGCCATTTTATATGAACCAAAAATCACTGGAGGAATGCAATTTTTTTTTGGTCACTTGTCCATAAAGTAAAACACTCAAAGACCAGCAACTTTCCAAAGCATTAGATATTTCAGAAGTCTTGTAGAGTATGTTGGAGACCTAAATTCAGTTATTGTTTCAAGCTGAGAAAAACTGCATCCAGTCCTGCACCTCCCAGGTGGGGACTTCAGCCACTAGGAGAAAAGGTATTCTTGGGTGATGCTCTCAGTATTTCTCTTTGGCTCCATTCCACTTCATGCAACCAAACACCGACAGGTGCAGGCATGGGTTTAGGTGTGCCTTCTCTTCAGATGGGTGTCCTGGATGCCTACAAGGAGGATTACCTGCTTAAAGCAGACCAATTCCAAAATAGGCCGAGATGCCTGCCTGAACTGCAGAGGCTGCAAGTCCAATTTATTCTATCTGAATCAGAGACCCAAATTTGCAAATAACTCCAGGATGATCAAAATAAAATTTTAGCATATTTATGGGCTGTCAAAAGAGCTGTTCTGGAGCTCTGGTTAGTATTTCTGCTTTGTGGCATGTTAGTGTGAGGCAAATGAGGTTTACAGTTCAGACACACTGCAGGGGTGCAGAACATCCTCTTTAATACCTGCTTGCTTTTCCTGAGCTTTTATACAGCACTTGTCGTATCGTATCTCAGTACTTTGCACATGTGAAAGCTGACAACAACTCTGCAGGGAATTCTCCTTGCTTCTGTTATGGATGTCTCAGCACATCCTTCTCTAACACTTGAGAAGACTCTTGGCAGCCAAGGGGTCACCACACCAGACCCGGTCTGCAGTGGGCACTGTGGGGTCCTTCATCTCACTGAGATGCAGTGGTAAGGCCATGGCCAACTGAAAATGTGAATTCTCCCTCAGTATAAGGTGCCAGTGGTGAATGTCTTCTACTTGCATGGGTGTGCATCTCCTGTGACTCCTGAATAATATTTTTCAAGGACAAGATTGATTTCCAAAAAGACAACAAGCCTGGTCCTGAGTGTTGGTGTCTCCACTGAAGTTGTCTTGATAAAGCTTTGATTATCACACACAGCAATCTTCATTGCAAGTCCTTCTGGGGAAGAGTCCTTTCCCTGCCCCTCATTCTCAGGGGGCTTAGAGCATCATTAGCTAAAATCCACAGATGTGTTAATCTAGCGGAAAAGGGAAAATAATGTGCCTCTAGCTGACTTTATTTAGCTGGGGACTAATGCAGACAATGCATGGATGTGGTGCCATTAGGAAGCTGGAACTGAAGCTGCCAGCACCCGGTACAGGGTTATCTGCCCGTTGCGGGACTGGTCTTGGTGCAGGCTGACAAAGCCGGCAGGAGGGGGAATTTGCTTGTCATGCATTGGATTATACCTGATTTATGGTTTCGCTCATTGACTTCAGAAGTCTCACAGTGGCAAGTTGCATTGTCTTAACTTTGCATTTGTAGATTATCCACACTGCAGAGTTATAAATCCTTCTGAGCACAGCGTGCTTCCAGGGCCTAATTATATTGTCAGTGATAGGGTCTGGAGCGGGAGTGTATGCGCTACAATGCTCTGCTGGCCCCGAGTTCAGGAGGCATTCATAGAGGCATTTTATCAGTCAATTTCATGAGACATTAATTAATGAGATACTTCAATTAGATCATTTCTGTCACTAGGAAGGAATTATTCTTCATGGTCAAGATTACATCATCTTAATTAGTCCCTCTCCAAGTAATTTGCTTCTTTTCAAGCCCCGAAGAAGGGTACATTCATTATAGATAATTAATATTCAAGTTAATTGACTGTACCCTACAATTCATGGAGCCCCTTTGAAACAGATTTTCTAGTTAGGCATCAGGAAGGGCTGTTAAAGTTGCATTGTACAGTCCTATGTAAGGCTTCTCAATCAACCAGGGGACCAAATTATAATTATCAGCCCCAGGCCTGCCTTAGCCACTCCAGTTAATATTCACAATAGAGTTCCCATTCTAAGCAACTACTGTAGAGATACAAAAGTTGAGACCAGGAGGTTAGGCTAAATCTCTTGTATTTATGTACACACTATGCAGGGAATCTATTTTTTGTTAGCACACACATTCTTCACAGCAAAATTACTTTGATTTGACTGTTTCAATTTTAAAAGGGAATTTTTATAGCAAGCCAATCAGGAACAGCCGATACTTGAAGCTCAGATGCTCTGTTTGTTTATTCTCTCCAAAGAAAGGTCATGCAATATTAATGTTGTGTCTTTTAGTGTTGCCAATAATCCACAGAAACCACTGTATGCGACCCAAAGTAGTAAATTTAATGGAAAAGTTCTGTATCATATACAGTTTTTGTTGCATAAATTTTCTTTCCTAGTATTTATACTTAAGTTTTTACATTTGACTTAATTCAAAACCAGATTTTTCTCTCTCACGTTTCAGACTATGTCAGTGATGTTAAGTGTGAAAATTCTGCCTGCCAATCTCAGAAGCTCGCAACTCAAATGCAAGCCAGTGTTTCCAAAAGCAAATACTTTAAAGAAAAGTTGATAAAAGTTACAGGTTAGGAAACATAGGAACAGTTAGAAGGCTCCAGGGAGACTTTATAGCAGCCTTCCAGTACTTAAAAATGGCCTACAGGAAAGATGGGGAGGGGCTGTTTATCAGGGAGCGTAGTGATAGGATGAGGGGTAAGGGTTTTAAGCTGAGAGAGGGGAGAATTAGATTAGGTATTAGGAGGAAATTCTTCCCTGTGAGGGTGGTGAGGCACTGGCACAGGTTGCCCAGAGAAGTACCAGATGGCCCATCCCTAGAGGCATTCAAGGCCAGGTTGGATGGGGCTTTGAGCAACCTGATCCAGTGGAAGATGTCTTTGCCCATGGCAGGGAAGTTGGATGGTCTTTAAGGTCCCTGCATCCTAAACCATTCCATGATTCTATGATTCTAAGTCGGGAATAAACAGCTACAACTCCCACTGAAGCCAGGGAACTGTGATGGCTGTGCTTGCGTCAGGGCTAAATATGCCTAATTGCAAATGCAATATCGCTGCTCTTCATTTTTATGCAAATAGCTGAACTCGTCTGATCCAGGCAGAGGTTCTGAGAAAAGGAGATGCAGTTCATATGTGTGCAAGTCTTTGTTTTTAGAAACAAAACTTCCCATTTGACTTGAACTTTAAATAATAGAGCTTAGCAAATAATATGGATAATGTCACTGAATATGTGCTCAGATTTCGGCATTTTATAGCTCTCTCTTTCTATGTGCCACAAATCAGTTTCCTCTGAATAATTAAATGGCAGGAATGCTAGTGGAAGCAGCAAGATATAAACAAACACTGAATATTCAGAATGACTATTTTTATTTGCAGCAGAAACCTAAATTTAAGATCAGAGTTACCCCAAAAGCGGAGAAGAACCATTAGTATGAGTACAACAGTGTTTGCGAACTGTACTATTACAGCAGTGCTGTGGAAGCTTATCAGGAACAAAATGCTGCTGAGTGAGTACACGCAAAGTGAGACTTGGGGCAAATCTGTATGGAAGAGGATTTGGGACTGTTGTGGTCAACCCACTGCCTGCACAGCATGGATTGCATAGAGAAAGAAGTTTGCTGTAACTCTATTCCCACTAGAGCCTCTTTGAATAGGTTAGAAGCGGGGATGAACGTATTCTAGGATCTGGATATTTGAATTTAGTAGTACTGATGTGAAGCTTCTCTTCTTGCATTGCCCTTGCCACAGACCTCCCAGACTCCTCCAGCCCACCCGTGACGCTCACTGCAGGGGGTGAGCACCAGCCTCATAATAGCTGTGCAAGTCAGGGAATACAGGTACTTGGAGGGGTCACTTTCTCTCCTGAAATAGCTACCACACCATTTGCATTCCTTGTCCTCAGCAGTGGTGGCTTTGTGGCTGTCTGGGGCTCTGGACTAAACAAAGCTCTTTGCTGCAAAGTTACCAATCCTAAATACATGGCAGAATGAATCCAGCACAGAATCCCAAGCAACATAATTTTGAAGACTGCTGTATTCCGAATTTGGTCATGTGGCAAGGAAAAGCTAAAAAAGAAGATGAGCACATAAATTTCATGTAGGAAATACTTTGTTGAGAATTATTCACCCAGGGCTGTTAAAAATGTAGCTTGAATTAACATTCTGCCACTTGCTTAGTGTCTTTGCCTAATTCTGTTTTCTGTGATTGATTATTCAAGAACAATTCTCAGGAGCTTGCCCAATTTGTTTTTATTGATAGTTAGGCCAATGAAAAGGAATTGTCTAAAACTTCTTGTTGTCTCTGCTTCCTTCTTCATCCTCTTCCCTTTTCTCTAATTGACTCATATAACTCCTAGCCCTGTCCCTGCACCATTTCTGCATTGACTTGCAGATATTTTTTGCTACTTTTCATACCCCATGGAAGAAACCAGAACCTTTTTGCTGTTGGTTTTAGAATACATTAGAGTGGACATTCTGTGGCCCAAATCAAATCTGTGTTCTCCTGTCACGTCCTTAAGAGAGAACAGGTTCTGCCTCTGCTGGCGCAGAGTGCAGTAAGTGCGCCGAGACAGAGGCACAGGACTGTGCTTCTTCAACTGTAATTGTGAAAGTGTTCCTTTATTGATTTTGGGGTAAAACACTGCTAAAAAAGTATTTCTGATTGTGTTATTATGAAATCACCTCTAAGACTGCCTGACACCACGGCTGTGGACACATTTGATCTTTCAGCTCTGGGTCTGGCAACACTCTCTGCATAAGAACTATCACAGGGTTAGTTTAGGAGGATCACTGCAGTATTTTTGCACCTTTGGAGCAGCCAATTTGAGGATATCAAATTGCTCTGCAAAATGAAGGTGCAAAACCTACCAAAGAAGGTCAGTAGCATTAACCCTATTTCAGTACTGGCTGATTTAACACCCATAGTGACAGAAGGTCCACACTGTGGAGATGCTGAACGTGTGCACTTTGAATTGAAGTCCAGAGGAACTGTCAGTATTTGATGCCTGCAGAAAGCAAGGATCCCACTGGGGATATGTTTAAAGGTAAATAGAGGAATAAATGAGAAGTCTTGACTCTCAGTCCTCTCCTCTGATCATTGAATCACACTAAAGTGTAACTTGTTTAAACATCCTGTAGTATGACACCAGTCTGAAGCATGGAAAAAGTATTTAGCATTTTAAGGGTTTCTTATCCCACGAAAAGCATGAAGAAGAAGGAGAAGAAGAAGTTGAAGAAGAAGAAGAGGAAGCCATGTTGTCTGTCACCAGTCACCTCCTTATTTTCCATACACTTTACTTAGTTTCCAAGGGGATCTGCTCCATGATCTTGACGGGTAGAGAGGTAAGACTGACTGGCCTGTAGTTCCCTGGATCTTTCTTTTTAACTTTTTCAAAAATGGTGTTTATGTTTCCCTTTTTTCCGATCAGTGGGAACCAGACTAACACGACTTCTCAAATGTGAGGGATAGTGGTTTAGCAACTTCATCCTCCAGTTCTCTCAGGACCTGTGGACTCATCTAATCAGATCCCACAGACTTGCATGCCTGCAGGTTCCTTAGATGGTCTCTCACCTGAGCTTCATCTACAGTGGGTGATTCTTCAACCTCCCAGTCTCTGCCTTTGCCTTCTGTGACTTGGGTAGTGTGGCTAGACCACTTGCTGGTGAAGATTGAGGTAAAAAAGTTGTTGAATTCCTCAGCCTTCTCAACATCCTGGGTAACTGAGCACTTCCAATTTACATTTGGAGAGGGCCCCCACTTTCACTGGTCTTCTTTCTATCACTGATGTACGTATAGAAGCTTTCCTTGTTGCCCTTGATGTCCTTGGCCAGATTCAATTCTATTAGGGCTTTAACTTTCCTAACCTGATCCCTGGCTGCTTGGACAATTTCCCTGTGTTCCTTGACCTGTGCAGATGGTCACAGAACAGTGCCTCATTGCCAAGTTATGTGTACTTCAAGTATCCTACTTGGCCAGTGGAACGCCTTTCCTTCCTGTATGCGCTTCCATGCCAGCTGCTATGCCAGCTGCCACACCATGCCCTGTTTGCCCATCCTCGTCGCAGTACTCCTGGTCGCTGTGGTCCCTATGGTTGCCTTCTGTGGGAGTGAGGGGTGGTCACCATTACTCCTGGTCCCATCCAGGCCTCCTCAGCCACTCTCATGAGAGCCGCCAACTTCTGGTGAGGCTCTGTGCTGCCCTGGGGTTTCTCCAGCTCAAGAAACCCCCCTGGACGCCACAATCCCCACCTCTGCTGAGGAAAGTACCTACACCAGAGATACTTGCCTTGGTGATGGATACTTTGTCTTGACAATGGAGTCCAGTGGAGCAAAAAATCCATTTCAGCACAGATTTCTCGGAGCTGGGGAAGCTGTCTCTGGTGAGAAAATAACAAATCACATGTTTTAAACTACAATTTTCCTTGCAGAGCAGTCAGTGGACTGTGGCGAACAGGGTAGTAAGTTTGGACAGCCTGGATAGAGGGTATGACAATCCTGCCAAGCTGAACTGGAAATTTGAGAGCTGTTTGGGATGGGATCAGCTTCCAATATGATGTATTGCCAGACACGGGACAAGAGGCAGAAATGAAAATTTTCTGAAATGACTGATAACCTCTGAAAATGTGAAGCAAGTTAATCACAGACAACGCTGTAACCTTGCTGTCATGCAACTTAAATGCACTTCTGCGTGTCGTGATGGTATAGTACAGTACATTCAGCATAGCAGTGTGGAGGTTTTTTCCCAGCTAAGCATTTCTTTTTTAACAGTCTCCAGCTTTTTATGAGTAAAATTTTTGTAATTAGGATTGTCTGATATATATTTGGACATTTTCCCATTGTTTTAGCATCTGGTGTTTGCTTTGTAGGTAGAGACCATTGCTGGCACTCAAAGAAAGAAGGTTTTTCCTGCTTTCCGCTGAGGCTTAGAGAATAGTAGTCATGGCCCAAATCTGCAGTCAGAGCAATGTGAGTCATTTCCATAAAGCACTTTGAGTTTGATGGGCTGCAAACAAAGGGAAAAAGGGAAGTGGTCCCTGAGCACCGTCAGGGGGGCTGAGGTGACAACCTGATGGGACCTTTCCAATGAGTACTGAAAATACCCATCATCTGCATTCTGGAAAAATTCTTTTCAAGGTTTTTTTCCCTCTCTTCTTTTTTTTTTTTTGCCTCTTTTCTCTTTCATCCTCTCCTTTTCATTTTCAATTTCAGCCACTTGATCTTCAAATATTTTTGAAATGGCTGTGAAAAAGGGAGACAAAAATGAAGCCACACGAGGAAAACTGAAGTGCAGGTAAAACCCACAGCAGTTTATTCCAGACCTTATTTAGTGATAAATAATTAGAAAGTTTGAAAACACTCTCCGAATTTCAATCCCTTTTTCTGTTTATTCATGATGAACAAAAACTTGAAGCTTTGGTTTCCTACCATAAAAGCAAGCAATATCTATTTTTTAATCACTTTTTTTCTGTCCATTTATTAACTTCAAGAGCATTTGCATCTAAGCAGACAGTATTCAGAGCTCTGCATGCTTTCTAATTCTTCTGGTTCTGCTCCCCCATTCTGGTTGACATTTACCTCTGTGAACCCTGTCTTCCCTGGGTGTGCCCAGAGCTAAGGCCACTGGTTGAAGGTACTGGTGAAGTGGTTTGGAGTAATGGAGAGAGACAACTTGTGTTTGTGCCTTGTTCTCTGTAGTAAGGAAGACCTGGTGGGACTGGTCAGTCTGGGTCTTTTCAGTTTGTAAATCAAATGGCTGTGAGGAAACAGATTAGAAGGCTCTGATATCAGGGATGAAAAGGAGGAAGCAAAGAGGGAACAATTCTTCACCTTTTCTCAAAATGAAAGAACTATCTTGATCCAATGCAATTATCAGATGATATACATGAAAGAAACAAGGCAGTATTTTTCACCTGAAAAATCTACTTGACTTGTTGCCGCTGGATTCTGCAAAGAACAAATATCTTGAGTGTACCTGAAAAGAACTGAACAGTTATGAAGCACAGCATTACTGGTGACTCTTAGACAAGATGGTTCACACTCGGCTTCCGCCTCTGCTTTCAGTGAGAGGACAGATCTTTCATGTATTAGAGTTTGTTGGACTTTTCCCAGCCCAGTTGAACTTGAATTCTGTGAATTAAAAATTGAAGATGAATTAGTTAAATCAGTAGGTAAATATAAACTGTCAAGTAAAGACAAGGATTTCCCTAGCAGATATCCATCCCAATCTCTGTCAGTATACCAAGTGTTGTGACAGAAAAAGTAGTTTCATCCTTGACTGACCTATTCTAAGATCTTTTATGAAATATTTTCCTCTGTGTTTATTTTATCTTCTCACCTGTGTTGTATGTGTGCAGAACCTCTTAAAAAACCTAGATGTCTTCCACTGTCAGTACAATGCCTAGCACCATGGAGCTTTAGCCTTCTTCAGGTCTCTAGGTTCTGCCTTATTACAAGTAAATAATTATAATTTCTGTAGACTACAACATTTTCAGTTAGGTCTTGATAAATATAATCTGGTAAAACTGGAGTTGTAATAAAACGAGTCCTTGTTCTTACTGAATGATGAGCTAAGCACTCTCTTTGATGCTATTTTCCTACTTTCTCCTTTGAATCAAGTGGAAAATATCTGAAGGGTGTCCAAGGGCTGCTTCCTGTGGTGTTTTCTTGTTTTGCAAGTGTGGAGTATTTTTAAAGGGATCTAAGTTGAGAACCCCAGGAATGCATTGATTAAACAGAGCTAAATATATCAATACCCATGTCAAAGCAGAGGTGTTGTTTGCTTCTGGAGACCACAGACAGGAGGGGAAACATAAGCTTTCCACATGCAAAAGAGGAATAATGGCATTTGGTCATTCAGGTAAAAGAAGTTAAAAACAACCCCTTAAGAAATTATTTTCCTAAGTATAAATAATCTCAAAATGCAATTGTGCTCATCTGTCTTCGCATGTGGTTATTATTCAGCAGCACCAAGTCAGGTTGTACATTGCCATGTGGAAGCCATTTAAATGATCAGGATGTGATATTTTGGGGGTTGGTGGTGCAGGAATTAGGGGGATGATCTTGTGTAAATGTGATCTTCTGTAAATGAAGAACTAATCCAGATATTCTTTTCTGACAGGCATGTAATTTGCAGAGTATGAAGTTTTTTTAAAAAAAATTGCCGCGGAGACAATTTGGATTCAAATAATGTTTTCTAGAAGGAGCTGCCTGCTGGCAGTGTGTCTCAGTCCATTGCATGTTGACAAGCCCAAAAAACAGAGTTAAGAGGCCCTCTGAAGTTGACTGAAGTCAGTGTCAACAAAGCTGGGATTTCTTCCAACCAAAAGCTGTGCAACTAGTGTGAAATGTTTGTCAGGCTGTAGAGAGGAACAACTAGTGAAGCTACCAAAATATTTAACTCAGACTCTCAGAGACACATTGGGTTTCTACTGAATGATACTGTAATGACATTCAACACTGAATATTGTTTTATCTGGGAACTTCCTTGCGTTTCCACTTTAGAAAGACATAATTACAGGGCATCGAGGCAGCTGCAAGATTTTCAGTGTTCAGGGAATAGGGAAACTGTGTTATGCTATGGGAAAGCTGGAGGCTATCTCCATTTGGATTTAGAACATTCAAGTTCAGCCCTGCAATTTGCAAGTCCACCAGCAAGCTTCTGCTTAGTTCTGGTACCCTAAGCTCCACTTCTGCCTCAGTTTCTGCCCTAGAAGTATTCCCTGGGAGCAAGTAAAGCCTCTAAGGCAGATGAATCAGCCTACTTCCATGATCTCCACTGACGACATAGGAAAGGACGAGTGACTACATTAGGCTCCAGTACAGTGGTGCCTCTGACCTGACAGTAGTCTAGGCAAGAAAGATCTTCAAATGTACATGGAAGAGGTGGAAGGAATGAGCAGCTGGGGATAGTTTAATGCCTGATGTGAGGATTATGATGTGTTAAATCTACTCCCATCAGTACCTGGTGTTTGTAAAACACCTCAATGTTGACATTGGTGGGTGCTGTCTCGTACTGGTACCTAAAGGAGTGCAGTTCCTTCATCAAACAGCTATATTTTGGAAGCATCAATTTAAGTCTGTTGGTTAAACATGTTACATTTACTCTCTTTGCTCTTTGACTTCTCTAATCTGCTACAAAGAATTTTTATTTATGTTTCCGTGAGTTGCCCCAGCTGCTCTCATTATGTTCTCCCCTCTAGATCTCAAATGATCTACTGCCAGCTCCAGACCAGTGGCACACTCTTCTGGGAGGTGGAAAATGTGGATCTGCATTCCCTGAGGTAGAGAAAGTCATTAAACCTGGGTCTCTCACTTCCTTCTCCAGGGTTAATCAGTAGTAACTGCTTAAACGTACAGCAACACTGCACTTTCTGTGGATGTCCCGTCCTCACTCCAGAAATGAATCAAGTGCAGAAACCCCTGAAAGCAGAGACCTCCTCTACCACAGAGTAGTGTGTAGAGCCTGCAAGTAAATCTCACTCCTTTCTGTAAAGGAGAAGAGGTTGAGCAGATGAGATTGAAACCTTTCCAAAGAGCCTGATGTTCTCAGGACAGTCTCTGGGGAGACAAGGAAGTGTGTCACACCTCTGTAGGCAGCACCAGACCTCCCATAATGAGCAGCATTGTCCTTACTGACACCCCTCCTCTCCCATGCTGAGGAAGACCTGTGAAAGAGGAATGACCCCACCTAGATTTTGACAGGAGGGGTCATGAGTATGCTATCAGGAGAGGCATCTTTGTGCAGCACAGTGTGAGCAGCCAAAAGAGGTCCGATGTTCATTCCCACTGCAGAACAATAGAATCACAGAATAGTTTGGGAGGGACCTTTAAAGGTCATCTAGTCCAACCTTCCTGCAGTAGGCAGAGACATCTTCCACTCAATCAGGTTGCTTAGAGCCCCATCCAACCTGACCTGGAATGTTTCCAGGGATGGGACATGTAACACCTCTCTGGGCAACCTGTTCCAGTGTTTCACCACCCTCATTGTCAAAAATATCTTCCTTATATCTAGTCTGAGTCTACCCTCTTTTAATTTAAAACCAGTATGCCTCATCCTACTGCAGCAGATCCTGCTAAAAAGCCTGTCCCCATCTTTCTTATAGGCCCCCTTTAAGCACTGAAAGGCCACAATAAGGTCCCCGTGGAGCCTGCTCTTCTTGAGGTTGAACGGCTCTAACTCTCTCAGCGTTTGTGTGGTGTGTTTTGTGACACCAGTCCCTGGATGCTCTATAGGTTGGTTGTTCTGGATCCTGCTCTGAGTTATTCTTCTTCCCCCAGATATTCTATGTGTCTCAGGAGCCTCGGGCACCACTTTTGTGCCTAGAATGCTTTGGTGAAGACTGGATTTGGGAGGACCAGCACTTCAAGGCAGAGTGACTATAGTGACACTTGAAGGCAGTAAAAGCTGTGAAATAAAGAAAGTCATCTGCATTAGATGACATTTTATTATGCTTACAATATTGTTCAAAGAAACCCCCTCTTTCTCCTCCTATTCTAAAGGCACGATGGTGTCCTCAACTTCATCAAGCTCGTACAAGTATTATACAAAACCATAATGATAATGAGTGGTGGGATTCTTCCATCACTGATGACCACATCTGCCCATGGCATGTTCTGATCCCAAGATCAGCACTTTATCTAAAAGTTCCCTTTTTAGAATAGCCCAAAGCTTGAAGAAAATCAGATCTTCCTGATTTCTGCCATTTCAGTGATGTTAAATGCCCCCTGTGCCACTCACAGGAAGGCCCTACCACACGCATCACATTTTTCTTAAGTCCTCCAGAACTCATGTTAGAGCTCTTGGTGTCAGATACTCGCCGAATAAATGGATTGTTCTCTAACTCCCCCACTATCCTAGTGTTTAAAATGGCTCCCCAAAATGAGGCTATTGAACAAGAGTGACTAACTATGACTTTATTCCTCTGCGGTGGAACATAGCAATGCTGAACACACAGACCACAGTACCTATGTGGCATGTCCTTCAGGCAGGGATTTGGTGAATGAATTGGAAGTAGTAGAAATGAAGCTCCACCTGAAAAGTCAATCAAAACTTAACACAAGTGAATTGGTAAGAACACTAAAGATAGCTCTCTCACTCCTGAGAAAACATCTCTGTTCTGTTGTGCTTACAACTGCTTACAGATTCAGCTTCATTTCTCATCCAAAGGGCAGCTGCTTGATCAGGCATTGGTTGAGAACCAGTTTCTTTCTCTGTAAAGTGGTATCAAATACCCACTGAGGCCATCACAAGGAATTTTTGCAATGGCCTCAGTGGGTGTTTAATTGAGAATAAGAAAAGACAGGAATGTTTAAAGAGCTAACATTCTCTAGAACAAGAGACTTGCATGGAGCAATATCCAGTTGCTTTGCCACCTAAATAAAAGATGCATGGATCATTAAAATGCATGCTTCCTCAGCATCTGGGATAGTGATCCGCTGTGGCTTCGATGATGATTATCTACAGAGCTCAACCATGAAAGCCACAATAGTTGATGAACTCATGGTACCAAGGATCAGTAGGATTCAAGGCTAGATGAGTCAATTAGATTATTATATTCTGTTCTCATGAACATACAAGGTAGAAAATGTCATCCAGTGAGGCCTGCACAGAGCCCAAGGTCTTATGTTTGATTAGACCATCTGTGTTGATTCAAAATCCTTATCACCCCTGTTTGCAGGCTGTTTTAATCAGAAGTCCCATGTTGCTTAAAAATTACAGGGGTGAAATTCCAACTGTTGAGTCTATAAATAGACCAATGTGCTGTCAGATATTATTTTGTGATCATATCAATTGACACCTTTGCCCCTTGGCATAGAAAGAAGAAAGGCATAGTTTACATTGACTGCAGGTAGTAATAAATGCAGGATTCTCATGGGCTAATATATAGGACTCTGTGGAGTGTTGAGGAACAGAGTGAACGTTTTGACCTGGCAGGATTGAAGCCAGTCCTGTTCAATACACTACAACGAAAATATTTTTTGAAGGATAGTCCTTGATATTGTTTGGTGTTAAATGAAAGAAAAAAGGAAAAGAGGCAGAGTAAAGCCATGCATGAAAAAAAAAAAAATCAGAGAAAAACATGGGCATGGAGCTCACCATTTTTAGGGGAGGAGTGCAGGGGGAAATAATCCCTTTTCTTAAAGATTTTGGGGAGAAAAAATCCCTGCTGTGCTTGCTAAAATTCCCTTCCAGTTCAGTGTTAATTGGTGATAGCCCCCATCACACAGAACTGCTGTGGAGGTAAAATGAAAGGAAATATGTAAGGGGGTGTGTGAGAGTAAGAGGCTGCTGCATCATCTGAACAAGGAACACAACAATGGCCCAGAATAAGCTAATATATATAAATGAAAATATCACTTGATCCTTTGCTGGACTTTTCGATGCTTTGAAAGTTCACGTTAATTCCAGCTGCGTGGGTCCCTTTATTAATTAAATGGTCAAGGCAAGCTCCATGTGCAGCACCAGCTCTGCTAGCAAACGATGAAAGCACTGTGTTGACATCCTTATTCTAAGACCCATAGTCACCTTCAGGGGTTGCATTCAGGGTGAATTACTTTGGCTTCGGTGAACTTAAAAAATCCCAGGCTTCTCTCAATAGATTTTAAATCCTTCAGTGCTGTTCACCTAAGAAATGAGAAGGTCTCTTGCTGACACCCTTCTTGATGTTCCTGATAGTAAAAAAACTTTGAAGCCAAGTAGGAAGATCTAATTATTCCAAAGGGCTCCCAGCTGCACCGCTTCTTGGCTTTCCCTTTCATCATCTATTTAATTAGAAAAGGGCTTTGTTTATTTATTTTTACACAGTATGTGGTAGAATTTTATTTTAGACTGCTAATAGCTCATAGTTTGTCTGTGTGCTGGAGACTGCTTATGCTTGAGTAGAGTTGAGACCAGGTGTTGACACTTCTTCTGTGTACAGCTGCACAAGCAATAATGGCTTTGGTGACATAAAAGTATTCACTATGTGGCTGACCTAAGCTTTTGCTTGGACCAGGTTTGTCCTCCCTGTGCACAGGTAGGACCTACACATAAAAGCTGAGGGTCCTTGCAAATATACTCTCAGTTCAAAAGCGACCTCTGATGAATATAGTCTTTGCAATTTATTACTTCAGTGTGCAGTGCTTATGGATGGCTTGACAGAAACACACCGAATGCAAGCCCCAGAGATCTGCTAGGAAGGAGAGTGATAGCTGTATGCTTAAGGAACAGAGATGTCCTAGGGCCCTGCATCTCTGTTTCATGTAAACATGGTGGAAGGATTTTTCTCCCTCACCTTTCCCCTCTTGGTTGGGTCTGGTGACTTTTCCTCATTGTCTTTTCTGCAGCTGTGAAGTTCTGCAGGAGCCAATTCCCTCTGCAGGTAAAGTGATGCAGTGTTGAGGTGTTGTTCTCTTTGGCAAATAAAGGATTTAGCTGCCCTCACTGGGGAGCATGATAACTCAATGCCTACACTAACCTAAGCTTGTGAACCTCCTCTGGGTCAAAGGAGGGACTTCTTAACAGCTTTTCTTGACCCCCTCTAGATTTTGAACACTTCAGGAGACCTTTTGCAACAACATCTAATTGAACACTAAATTAAGGCTGTAAAAACAAAGGCTATGGAAATGACATCAACCTTCATGCATGAGAATGGAATGCACTTCCAGCTCTGGGAGCTACAAGGAGAGCTTTCTTGGGGACAAACTCTCATGTAGCCAGGTCCTTCTGCTCCAGAAGCGATTGGGCTGGCAGACCCAACCCGGACCTGCTGCAGCAGCTCCTCAGAAGTGGTGCCCCTGTTTTGGTGCTGTGTGTTGGGCTTTTCCTAAATGTTATGACAGGTTTTGATCCTTAAGTCTCAGAAAATAAAACTTGAGCTGATTTAGGGATAGATCATTATTCTAGATTAGACATCGCATGAGCTTTCTTTGGTTTAATTCATTGTTATTTTACTCTATCCTATCACAGCTCATCATCTGAGGTTTGAGTCTGTAATCTAATAACATGCTCCAATGGCCGAGTCAATTCCTCCTCCTGATTTTTTTCCTTTGCTTTCTGACATTAATAGCAACGAGGGACATGAAGGCACTGAATTAACAGTTGGGCCCAGTGGCTGTCCAAAGTGGTAATGGCTTTTTCCCAAGCCAGCACATGCCGCTTGCTGCATGGTTAAGAGTGCCAGGTGTCCAGAGGGTAGAGCCAGCTCTTAAGCTGCTTGTCATCCCTGGGTGGCGTCATTAGTGCATCATATGTTTCAGAAAGAGAGAGCCCAGTGAGAGCCATGCATTGCAGAACAGAAGCTGAAATGCTGATTCTCTGCCCTTCTGTTGCCAGGAAAATGTCGCAGAGAACGGTCGAGTAAGTTTGGATGCATGAGAGCATCTCTCCCATGCTGTGCACACTGATTGTCCCGAGCACGAGTCCCACTTCTTCCTGGGCAATAGAAAGAGGACATAATCTCCCCTAGGAAAAGAACTTTAATTTTTGGGGCGAGGTTTATGTAGATTCTTTATTCTTTCTCCCTCTTTGTGCATGTGCACATACACACATGCATACTGCTCTTTATTGAGTACATTTGTGCTTCACAGACTGGTTTATTCACCTTTTCCTTCCATACTGGGGAAAGCTTCACAGCACTTCAGCCTGTTTTAAAGCATGGACGCAAGTTGCACTACTTGTGTCTTGACTCTTTGATACTTTCATGTTACTCTCCTCCATGGCAGGATGACCTGGGGAGCTCTGCAAGAGCTCTCAGTGGGGTGCAGATTGTGGTCTCAGCATAGTCTCAGAGTTGGTGACATGGACATCAATGCCCCATTGACATCTCTTGCCTCACTGTACAGTGATGACATGCCCCTCAGAGTCAAGGCAGCTCCAACAGAAAAGTAATTCGCACTAATTAGGGCTCCTGCGAGCCGTTGTGTTCTTCACTGGCAGCCAGGTGGCCTTCACAAAAACATAAAACTCTTCCTGGGTTTTGCAAATGTCAGAAGATGTTTAATACAAACCTGCAATGAACCTCCACAATGGAAGTGGTCTTTGGGTAATTAATAGGGGATTTGTGTTGGCCAAATATTATTGAGTGTAAGAAAAACCAAACCTCATAGGAGTGCATTTTTTACATTCAGAGTTTTGAGAGGATCTCTGGTTATTTCCCGAGGAAGGGATCTGTTTCTCTAGTGAGAGGGCCCAACTTCATAGCAGCTTGTAACACCAGCATGCTTGCAACAGGCAAATCTTTAATACAGTTCCTTGCACCAACATTGAATGTTTCCCATCACATAGTTCTGTGAGTGGAAGAGATGAGTGTATTCCCACCAGGGTGATAGTTATTCCATCCTTTTCCACCTCTGTTCCTCAGTTTTCCCCTACGTAAAATGATGGGACTCCTCAAGAACTACCACAGAAAAATGCTGAATGGGAATCAGGCATTAACACAAACGAGGCTCTGGAGGCTCTTTCTTTTGCACATCTTTTCTTACTGTGAAGAAAGGGGTTTGTGCATGCTTGAAAACAAGTTAAGAAACACAAGTGCTTGGAAGAGGCAGTATGTGTATCTATTTCCATAGGTATACACACAGCATTGCCTGTAAGCTTCACGAGGAGGACTGAGATTGGATCATGCACATGAAAACTGTACCCCTCAAGAGGAAAGATGGGCAAGGGACCTTCTCTGTGCAAAGCTGCACAGGCTGAATCCTGCTCCTTCACCCAACGTGCTTGACAGGAGAAAACATAGCATGCCAATTAACAGCATATTTTGCTTATTCGCAGCAAAAAGATCTGAAATCAGATTTAGTTATCAATGTGCTCAGTGTTCTTTATGAGGAAAAATCATGCAGAAGTAAATACTTTGAATGAGGAACGTATAAAATGAGATGATTCCAAAACACGCGTGTGTTATCTAATAGTTTTATGATGAAATGTACTATCGTCGGGGCTGTTTCCAGGGTTTGCAGAACTAAAGTAAGTGTCACCATATTTTGTGGTTTTCATAGATTTCTATTGCTCCTGGAGTGCAAGATAGCTTCATCCTCGCTCAGATCCCTTTGAACTTGGCACTGCACAAACACCAAGTTGAACAGCAAAGGACAGATGAAACCAGGACCATTAATGTTAACCCTCTGGCTCCTTCCCATTTTGGCCATCTCAGTTTTCCTGAGGGTCTAGGGTTTATACAACCTGCTGACACAATGTACGTGAGTGGGGTGTTATCACAGGTGACACATTTGCAGAGGTGACAACTGCTGTGTTCTGTTTGGAGTCATCTACTGCAGAAAAGCTACTCCAGTTACTCTTTGGGATTTTGGCCCCTCTGGTGCCATGAGATGAGGAGATGAGGCAGTATGCGTGCATTGCACTGACAAAAATTGCTCCTGTGTATGCAGCACATATTTGCTTTCCCCATTACGACTTATTCCACCTCCCTGAAGGGACAGAGTACATTTTTCCACTTTGTCACAAATAGTAATTATCTCAGTGATAGCCTGTGATGGGAGCTCACCCTGAGGAGGCTGCTCTGGCTGCAGGAGACACATCAAGATGCTCAAAATAATGCTCTGTGCTATTTTAGCTGTGCACTTCTTGCACTGAGGGAATCTGCATATAGCAAAGGGGGAAGAATCTTGTGCATTTACCCATCAAAAACCTTTGATTATGTCTGTGTGGAGTGGTACAGGTGCTTATAGCCTTCCCTTTGCCTTCTGTCCTTGTTTTCTGCACCTGCCCAGGTAGAGCATCCTTGCAGTTAAAGCATTTTTCTGCTCTCAGGAAGCATAGCAGCTTCTCAATATACATTAGCCTAACACTGTAGCACTGCTGGTTTGCTTTCTGTCCCAATGAGTCCCTTACTGTTAAAACAACCGTTCATCATTCACCATGTACAATAAACCAGGAGACTACATTTTGCTTGATTCCAGCTCCAGGCACTTCAAGCAAGTATGAATCTTTTAAGTCTAAGTTCATCTTTAACTTGTCCCAGAGTGCTGTGAGTTACGTACGTGGCTTTAAATGTCTGTGAAACAATCCTGAAATTGAAAATGGTGATGTGGCCCCAGCAGCTCTCTGATGTTTGTAGAAGAAATTCTGCTGGGATTGTAAGTTGGACTGAAATACCTTTCAGACAAGGTTCCCAGAGGGCTTGGCAAAATGTTAATAATTACGGTTTGTGCCACCCCAACAAGAGGTAACTGATGGGAATCCAACGTACTCAACCATTGGTGTGTGACTATGTATGGTAGAAAATACTAAGACAGAAGATTGAGGAATTAAGAAAATTGCAATTCACTGGTTTCGTGGTGTTTAATGACCACAAGAGGTCAGGCCTTCTGTTTTCACATCTGTGAGAGACAAGTCCTGTCAGAGTGCAACATCTTTAAAGGTATGGTTTCCTGAGCAGCTTAAGTTGGAGACTGTGCTACTAGCTAAAAGAGGCACCTGCACCTTTCACCATCCCAGGCCATGATTTCTTGCCTCCTCCTTTGCCCTGGCATTGGTAAGTATGCTGCCATGTGAAAGGTCAGCTCCACCTTCTGATCTGGCTGAAAATGTACAGGTGAACCCTAAAGCTGTAGTTGTTAGAGCAGAGAGAATGGATGGCTGGGCAAGGAGGCAAGGGGATCATAGGTGATGTTGCTTTTGGTAGTCACACAGCCGTTAATGTAGGACTGCAGTATTCTCTGAGCCTTTGATAGCCCTTATTATGTTCGAATAATGACCAAAACCAGTCCTGAGAAGTATAGGGAATCTGAATGGCAGTGATCCAAGCGGCCTGGGGTACTTTAGATGACCAACTTTGATGGGAACCCAAGGACAGGATGGCAAACCCAAACAGGCAGATTCTCATGGGCAACTAAGGACATTTGGCTCATCAAATAGGCAGCAAGGAAAGAAAATTCCTCCCAGGATTGGACCATGTTCCATTTAGGAGGCATGCAGGTCATTTGGCCCTCCATTCCTGCTGGAAGACAGCTCTGTCGTGTCTCTTCTAAGAAAAATAGACACTGTCTTTTTGATTTCTAGACTAGGTAAGGACAAGGGGCGATGGGCACTAAGTGGAACACAGAAAGTTCCACCTCAACATGAGGAAAGATGTCTTTATTGTGAGGGTAATGGAGGATTGGAACAGGCTGCCCAGGGAAGTTGTGGAGTCTCCTTCTCTGGAGATATTCAAGACCCATCTAGACACGTTCTTGTACAATGTGCAGTAGGTCTGCAGGTGAACCTGCTTTAGCAGGGGGTTGGACTAGATGATCTCCAGACATCTTTTCCAACCTCTACCACTCAATGATTTTATGTGATTCTGTGATTCTGTGACTCTGTGATTCTGTAATGCAAAGCACGTTTTTACCTATGGAGAAAGGAAGTAGATGTGGAAGTTTACAGAACTCTTTGTCCTGGTCACTTGGGGGTTGAGTTAGAGTCCTGAGTCTTAAAACTACATTGAAGAAAACTCAACTGACTTTGTGAAGTAGTGAGGCTAACCTCAGAAAGAAAAGGTTACTGAAGGGAAGACTCTTGAGAGACAAAGTACTTAGGGAACTTTGTAACCTGGGAGAGAAGTGCACCTAGTATCTCAAAATAGCAAAGATCTGAAGCAAAGCACGTTGCAAACAGCTTTTACAGCAGCCATTCCTCTCCACACCAGTTTATCCCACCAATTTCTATTCAATTTCTTTTTTATGTCATCAGTGCAGACATTAATGGTTTTGCTTTAGAAAGCCACACTGAAGCATGCCTTGCCAAGGAGGTACCCTTAGTAGCAACTTGTAGCAGCACTATCCTAACTTCAAAGTATGGATCTCTAACTGCCAATGAACTCACCAAGTTGTAATTTCTGAGCCTAAGACTAAAGGACTGTGTACATTCTGCTGTATATCAGTAATAATATGTGTGGACATGGCTGTGCTAGCAACTTTGTTGTGGGCTTATTCATGTTATGCCAGAAGAGTCGTTTGCTACAACCTCCTGTTTCTAGAGCACTGCAATATCACTCCGATTTGGTTTCTGGTTTTGCTTTAAAGTGCGTGTCAAGCCCTGGGGACGTGATCGTTTTGTAAAGATGAAACTCACTGCCTCCTCTCCTGAGATGGAGTCAGAAGTGTGAATTCTGAGGGATCTGATGAAGACTTAAGTGGCTAAAAAAAGATAAAATACCAGCACTGGGTACTTTAGCTTGCTATACTAACAGCAAACGGGAGCTTCAGAGGCAAGACCTCCTAAATACTTATGATAATGTCTAACAAGAATAGAAGATGTAAGACAAAATAGCAACTACGCATCTTAAGGAAAAGCCTTGATGTTTCCTTGGCTTGTTGGATATTTATCAAAGCATAACCTGTAGGTTAGCCAACAAAGCACCAGAGAACAAAGGCTCTGTGTTTGAATCTTTCAAGGGGGAAGGTTAAACAAAGGACATTGAAATATGCTTTGTCAGAAGATCTTTGTTTCTAGACATCAGTGGAATAAAGGATTTGGAATAGCCTTCTCGCTTCCTTCATTGTCCTTGCCCACGGGTGTTTAAAAAAAAAAAAGATAAAAAAGCAAATTAAGTAGTGGAAACAACCTATATTTGTTGGTGCAGTTGTTGAAGTAGCCATATGTGCATCACCTGGAACATGAACTGTTCATATTCCAGAAAGTAAAATATGATGCACTCCACTCAGATTTCAGACTATTCTGCTGCCATAGATGTAGGATTTTAAAGATAAATTCATTTTCTTGGGGAATAATGTGAGCTTAGATACAAAAGTGAGTAAAATTAATCTATGACCAAATTTCACAAGTGGGACATACCTTCTATATATTAAAGGGATTTGTGCTGCGGTTTCTTAGGACTGGGTAAACCAGTTGCTCTTCCAGTGGCACATCTTGGCATTACTGACATTAGGAGCTTTTTCTTTAGGTGCGATAAAACCAAACCACTTCAAGGAACTGGACTGAGGTAATAGGATAATCTTATTTTTCATAAAGTCTTTGTTTCAGAGGAGGTCCATCACCCAAGTCTGACTCTTCCATGCTCCTCTTCTCTGAATTCTTCCCTATGAAACAACATCTAAGACCGTCCTCTTAACTCAATAGGATGAGCAAAATACTTTCAAGTCTTTGTTGCCTGCACTATTGAGGGGAAATGTCTTTCCTTTCTTTGTACTCCAGACTCTGGACCACATGCATCGCATTTCAGAACAGCTTGTGATACAACTTCATCTTGCAGGTAGTGGCTGCTTCATGTAAAGGTTAAGAGACTCACATAGATGCCAGGTAATACAGCTGCTCTGGAGTAAGCACATTACTCTAGTTGATGCCAATGCCAGATGCTTTATGTCGTAATTTTTTGGTATGCAGTTACATCTTGCCAGGCTCCAAATATTTCACCAGAATGAACAATTCAAAGAAAAAGAAGAAATGCTTTGGTTCTAGCAGCATTCTGCTTAGGAAACTTCCTTTGGCCTGGACAGGCGCATGCTCTCCTGGGTGAAAAGCTGGTTGGATGCCAGGGCCCACAGAGTGGTGGTAAATGGAGGTAACTCCAGCTGGAGGCCGGTCACAAGGGGTGTCCCCCAGGGCTCAGTGCTGGGTCCAATCCTGTTCAATATCTCTGTCAATTACCTGGATGAAGGCATTGAGTGCACCCTTAGCAAGTTGGCAGTTAACACTAAGCTGGGAGGAAGCGTGGATCTGCTGGAGGCTAGGGAGGTTCTCCAGAGGGATCCGAACATGCTGGACTGCTGGGCTGAGACCAATGGCATGAGGTTTAACAAGGCTGAATGCTGGGGCACAACAACCCTGTGCAGTGCTACAGACTAGAGGAAGAGTGGCTAGAAAGCTGCCTGGAGGAGAAGGACCTGGTGGTCTTGACTGACAGCCGACTGAACATGAGCCAGCAGTGTGCCCAGGTGGCCAAGAAGGCCAATGGAATCTTGGCTTGTAGCAGAAACAGTATGACCAGCAGGTCCAGGGAGGTTATTCTCCCTCTGTACTCGGCACTGGTGAGACTGCACCTCGAATATTGTGTTCAGTTCTGGGCCCCTCACCACAAGAAGGATGTTGAGGCTCTGGAGTGTGTCCAGAGAAGAGCAACGAAGCTGGTGAGGGGATAGAGAACAAGTCTTAAGAGGAGTGGCTGAAGCAACTGGGGTTCTTTAGCCTTGAGGAGAGGAGGCTGAGGGGGAGACCTTATGGCTCTCTACAACTACCTGAAAGGAGGTTGTAGAGAGGAGGGAGCTGGCCTCTTCTCCCAAGTGACAGGGGACAGGACGAGGTGGAGTGGCCTCAAGCTCCACCAGGGGAGGTTCAGACTGTATATCAGGAAAAATTTTCACGGAAAGGGTCATTGGGCACTGGCAGAGGCTGCCCAGGGAGGTGGTGGAGTCACCATCCCTGGAAGTATTTAAAAGATGAGTAGACAAGGTGCTCAAGGACATGGTTTAGTGGCAGATAGGAATGGTTGGACTCGATGATCCAAGAGGTCTTTTCCAACCTGGTGATTATGTGATTCTGTGAAAGCTGGACAATCACAGTGAAACCACAAGAAACCAAGAGGATCCCTTTAAATATAGGTGGAATACCTGTTCTTAAAGAAACTTAGGTTACTTCTGGATGGGGAAATGTGTCCATTCAGAGGGATTTATGTGGCTGGGTCACTGGTAAAACAGAGACTGAATGAGTCTTGTATGCATGGTCAGTTACCTCATACTGATTGCTTTTCTGCAAAGCACCTGATTGCAGCTGCTGTGGGAAACCATGTGCTATACTAGATATTTCACTGGGATTCTTCAGTACTCGCTTAGTGTCTATTCACAAACATATAGTTCATCTCCCATTGCTTTTCAGGCCAAGAATGTACCGTTCCCTGACGTTGGTAAAGTCTGCCTATTGATGCTAACAGGCTTAAAACCCAAAGAAGTTAAAAATTGGCCTTTTAAAATATGTAAGGTGGCTTTCTATGTTGCCTCTAGCCTTCACATTTTAAGAAGCAACTTTCCTTCTCTAATGGCTAATTCTGATGAGGTGATGATAGCTATTGAAATGCCTGTAAAGTAAAATTAAATGGGTCATTCTGTGTGTTCCGGTGATAGACATAAAATATCACAAAACTTGGGCAACTGCAGCTGGAAATTACATTTTTTACCTTTCACCACTGAAATGAATATAATTAATGTACAACAGACAATAAAAGGGTTCAGCATGCTCATTCGGTTCTTGGGGACAACTCTGCTGTATGAAGTTAATATGCTTAACTTTTAATGTTGATTTCTTGAAAAAGCTTCTCCAGAGGAGTTTTCCATTCCCTAGAAACATGGCCAGGTTAAATGCTCCTTAAATGAAGGAGGGGACTCTTAGTAGAATTTGAAGTGATCAAAGCAGATGCAAAAGATGGCCCTGGGTTTCAGGTACTGCATTTCAGCTCCAAATAGCTGACTTCACTTGAATCTCCCACAGGCTTTCTGTGACTGCAGAGCAGTTACCTGGGACTGCACTTCCCGTTTATAAACCAATAGAACAAAGCAATTTTAATGCACTTTTACAAGCCCCTGTTTACTATGGTCATGGCAGGTGGGACCATTTTTCTCTCTTGCCATCAGAGGAAACCTGAATAGAACATGGATACAGCAGCCGTATTTTATCTAATTTCATTTAATGCATAGTGCAATTAACACTTAGGTTTCTTAGCATTTTACTTATTTCTGCTAAAATTGTAATTTAAATATTGAATAAATGAGGCATTTCTGTCCTTCATGGACACCATGGGAACCCAGCCACTCGAAACCACACTATGGCACAAAACCAGTGGACTGCTGTCATACCTGGGCACAGTGACAATTCAGGGAGGAACGTCATCTGCATAGAGCATGTTAATGCAATATTCAGCATGTGGAAAGGCTTTTCCCTAAAGTCTGCAATTCCCAAGCAGGAAAAGAGGCTTTACCTTTATAAAGCAACCTTTGCTTTTTTTGTCAGTAGGATCAGCTTCTGTGGGCTTTATTTGGGATGAGGGGGGCTTTGGTGGCCTGGGGCAAGGCCAGGCAGCCCTGGTGTGATGTTGACTGGAATCAGTGAACAGGACCTCCTGGAGATGTCTGACCTTGAATAAGCACTACATAGATCAGGATAGTGGCATCCCCACAGGCAATGCACCTGAGTCAGGCAGTATGTGTTAGGGATCTTGCAGCAGGTTGGGGCACAGGGCAGAGAGAGCCTTTTGGCTGTGGACTAAGGGTGTACTCACTTGGCAAAAGCTTAGTTCAGTGCTGTTTTCATAACTTTATGACTTAACAGCCTTTACAGGCAACGTAAACTTAGCGTATTGCAGTGCTGAAGAGGAAGAGCTGTGAAAGGCAGCATTTGATGAAGAGGGCAAATAATTCTTACTGTGGTTTTAGATGTCACCTCAAAATCACTTTTGGATTTTACTAGATGTTCTTCCCAAAAGCACCTTCCAGGGCCCTTTAACTGAAAAGGAATAGTCTTCAGATGCCTTCAACCTGCACCACAATGTGAATGGGCCATAAGAGGATTAATTTCTAAAATACATGTGCACTCCAGACTAAAATGCTGATGTCGATGTACCTCCAGGCACATCTTGGTGGAGGATGTGGTGGTCCGTAAACCTAGAGCACTGGGTCATTCCCTTAAAATAGAATTCAATTGCCTAAACATAGCTGTGATATAGGACTTTGGGGAGACTTGTACCACCTTGAGTAGGAGCAGAAGGACAGAATACAGCATCTAAAATTACATTAGGTGTGTGCGTTGAAACAGCTGAACCCTACCTATCCTTTGTGGTCAGTGTCTCAGCTCATCTCCAGGTCACTCAGAGGGGACCAGGCTACATTTCTGCTTGTGATATTACATCCCATTAGGCTCCTGCAGTTGGACAGCTTGGAAGGCAGCTGGGGGGGAAAGAAAAGGAGAGGCAGAAATTTGGAGAGGGCTTCTAACATTGCACCACGATGGTATCTAATTCAAATGGGACAATTCTTCATACATCTGAAGCAGTGGTTGGCAAAAAGTTTATTGCAGTGAAAATCCTGTTAAAGTGAATGTTTATCCAAGTCCCTCAGGGTTTTCTATGTAAAGAAGTTAGATTTCAGTCTCCTTTTTTCTGTCATCTATTTAGACTATACACAATGTGTGGAGCATGTATCAGCTTTTCCGCTGTGTTCCGTACTGTGAGGCTCAGGTCTCTGCTGAGCCCCCAGCTATGATTGTGATTAAAGGAGTTTGGGGCAAAGGGTGGCTTGTGGTGTTAAGTCAGAAACCACAAATAATACAAACAAGATGCCAAGAGGTCTGGTTTGAATTCTTGGATAATGCTTCCTCGTGGCTAATTTAGAATGACTGAGGCTTAGAGTTTCTGTGGTCAGTTCTGCCACTGTGATCTGGTTACAAATCTGTCCTTGCAGAGGCAGGGGAAAAAAAAGTCACAGCATCATGTCCTCTTTCGCAAGTCATATCCTGGGGTGCTTATTTGACAAAGCCTCCCATTCACTCCTGTAGTATGAATGCACATCTGCAGGAATGTAACCCAGAAATGTGACCCAATAAATGCTGCTTCTTCAGCTATCAATCTGTTTCGCATCATGTTGTTCTCTCAACTGTTAATCCAGATGTTATTTACATCAGTACAGTAACATTAAACGCTTGTACAAGCAGTATTAATAGCATCAATAACAATACTAAACATAGATAGCGGCATCACTGATAGTAATACTTCCAAAGCAGCTTGTAATTGTAACAACCTGTCATTCCTTTGCTAACTCGTGCTGACTCAAGATTAAATTGCTCTATGTGTGGAAAGCAACATACAGAAGAGCTCATCTATGCCAAGCCTGTTTTCCTCCCTTTTTATTTTTGTTTGTTTGCTTACACTGACTAGCTGAGAAAATGTCACCATCCTTTACCCTCTTTATTGTTACCACATTTTTGACTGGCGTCATTCACAGGCTTCTAGTCCTTGGAATTAGAGTATGGAAATGATATAACCATGAGTACTTCTTAGCAAGCAGAATCTGAATGCTGGTGAAACTGCACTGACTTTGATGAGTTGACTCCTGATTTGTGGCATTGACCTTCCTGATCAATTATTAAATGAAAAAAATTATATAAGAATTGTCAAAATATTCTCTGGCTATGTTTCCTACTGGCCCAGTTTTGAGCTCTTTCTGTCAACTTCAAAATATTGAAAGCAGCCAAATTTCACTAAAATGGCTCTTGTCTAGAACAAATGTGACCTATTCCTGCTCCTGGGTGTGAATGAAGTCTCTCAAGAAAAGAACTGAGACTTCTGACATGCAACACATCAAAAGCGACTCTGGCTTTTACATATTCCTCAGCTTGGTAAAAGGATTGTCTCCAAAAACAACAAAGGTAGGAATTCCGCTCCCAAAACTGTATTTTTTTTTCCTTTGGTGCAGTATGGTGATGATTCTCATTCTTAATTAAATGGATAAGTTTTTGTGTTTTAAGAACATGCAGACACCAAAATTTTCCTGTATTCCTTGTAGAGTTTTCTGCATAGCTCCATATGTTATAAAGCAAAGGTAGGGATTTGATATACTTTTCACTGGCTATATGGCTTATCAGAGACTGGGGAACACATCTGAATGCCTTCAGCGTACTGTGGATCAAACCTTAGCTCATTAAGTAGTTGAATAGTTCCGACTCTGAGATGTGACTATGTTAAGGGAAAGGACTGAAGTATAACATGTCTTGAGATAGATCTAAGAAGAATTCTTGAGTTTAATGCAAACGCACCAAAGTGTTTTGTGGTTTTCTTATTTAATCACCTTTATTAAAATTATTGGCTTGGACTCTACACTAAGTGAATAGATCTGCTGCATTGCATACCTTGCCACGTGTATCCCATAATCTATTCTCCCATGGATTTCAAAGGGAGCCAAGGACCATTGGATCCATATCCACAACAGCAGCTTTGTAGTAGGGTGGATCTTTTACACTTAGAGTCACGAGACGATGAATGGAGGAAGGGGATAACCACTTTAGGAGTTGTGCAATATGGTCATCTGTCCTTCTACTCCCCATGAAATGGAGACAACACTATTTAGATGCAGAAAGGGGACACTGAAACATGGATCATTGACAGCTGGTCTCTGATAACCTTGTAGCTGCAGTTTCAGATGTCATCATGCTTGAGTGTCTCTCCTGTTTAAGGGCAGTGGATTTGTGCTAAGAGGCTTGTGTGTGAAACTAAGCAGCAGAGGGAAGGACAAGCAGCATGTGGAGGGGTCATCATTACCTGTGGAGCTGGAGTGGCAGGGTGGATTCTTGGGGCAGCAGTTTTTTGAGTCACCACAACAAAACTCAATAGGGAATATTTCCTGTTGTCTTTCACTAAATAATATTAAGTGCCTAAAGTCTGTCTACAGAAAAGAACTAAACAATGAAAACATATTTGTTTGTCCCTTATTTTGTCAGCCTCACCTTGAAAACCACTGTCGAAGTTACCATTAGCTCCTCTCTCTTGTGTTTTCCATTTTACTGTGTCATATAAGTTATAAACAGAATTGTAAAATGAACGGTAAAATTCCCATCCCCAGATAGTATCTTTGAAGAATTAAAAGTATTGCAGTTTCATAAGCCCTGGTAATGCTGAATTTTAATTACTGGCTGGATCCTGGACAGTTTGCCAAGGGTTTGGCCTCTCTATCCTGTCATTGCTCACTAACCTCTGTCTTAGCATTTTTCATGAAAACATCTCCACAGCTCTCAGAGAAAACTGACAGTCTTGTAAGTGGATGTTGCTTTGAGATGTTGGAATCAAAGATGTTCATCAGGCCTGGGTTACAGAAGAGGTCAAATGAAAGGGTCATTGTAATGATGCTGTCTAGTCCTGAAGAAAACCCTTTTAGTATGTGGCTTTTTTGAATGTTGGAAGATTTTGCACATTTGCTTATAATAAGAACCGTAATAAGACTTCACTTTGAATTTCAAGAACCCTAAAAATATAGAAAAGGTAATGGAAGGTCAAAAATTTAAATGTACTCATGGCAGGAGGGGTTTCAACTTGTCACAACTCTGTCTGTCTGTAAATACACCTCTGGAAATCTTATTCTAAAGAAATGAATTGCCTTGACTTGGGAGTGCTCTTCAGAATATGAAACAAGTTCCGAAAGGCAGAGGGAGACTCTTCTTTTCATCATGAACTGTACTTTAACTGTGCTTTACAAGTACAGTTTAGCTATTTAGCCAAAGTTTCAAATGTTTACTCAAATCTTATCTGACCTACAGAAATCTCTGAGTATGCCAAATTAGGCTGCAATTTTTTGATAACAAGATTCTTCAGGAAAAATACAGTATTTCTGATGGGCCCTAAAATAACAGCAGCGTAATCTGCTGCAAGGTATTCAGCCCACTCTCTTCTGATCATGAAGTGACCGTGGAAGAAAAGTATGGAAATAGAAAAGTTGACTTCTTTTTTTTTTTTTTTTTCTTAAAGAGCATCTCCAGTTGTGGAAAATATTGTGTTTTCACTTCTCAGATCCAGAAAGTTTTGTTTCTCTCTTGACAGTTGTGGCTAATTTTACCCCAGATAGAGGTGGTGCCAGACTCTCTTTTGCCAAGAACTCAAATTTGTCCAAACTGCCTTGTTTTTGCTGTGAGATGAAAGCACAGGCACAAGCTTACACATCACCCATGATGTGGCTGTCTTTTTCTGTATTTGATCCCAACATCCCAGTTTATTCTATGACTTAGCCTGTTTCATTGGCATCCTATCTTATACTATAAGAGATGGAGTTTTAGGGGCATATAACAATCTCAGCAGCCAATTTGACACCTGAAATATTTGTGAAAATATTTCTGAAATATTTGGTGCCTAATTGCCAATGCAACCTGAGCCCACTTACCTAAGCACCTCTTCTAAAATGATATATAGACACCCATAGCTTCTGAGATTCATACCCAAACCCCCCATCCATGGGGCTGCACCTTACGGTTCTCCATTGAAGCACTGGACATCACTTAAACGTTAGTGATGTGGCCCCCACCTGGGCAATTGAATGCAAAATACTTTTCTCCATTTGACTGCCTGAATGGGAGATAAGTAAGATTTGAGCTTAGAAAAATCTAAAATAAGTGTATGTCTGGTTTTTGGCCCTGTGGTAGAGGAGTGTGGCAAGCCAACCTGCTCTCTGAGGCTTCTGGTAGGAGTTTTGCTTCCATGTGACTTGAGATATGTGGAAAGAACCTTGGGACTGATGCTCCCAAGACACTAGGGCACATTCCAGCAAGCGCGATACCCAGTGGCAACATGTGATGCACTGGTAATGGCACAGGACCAATTCTTAACACTTCTTTATTGCTGACATTGCTTTTTCATGTAAGGCAGAGCTGTGCTAGACAGAAGGTCTGTCCTGTGCAACAGGATTAACAATAGGTCATCCTTCCAGGTCATGCTGACCTCTGTCAGTTCTTTGGACTCCTGCTCTGTTCACCTGTACCTCTTGTGTTCTTTCCTCCTGCTGCCTCTTGTCAGTCACACTGAGCCATGCTCCAGGGGCAGAGATCACCTTGCCTTTGCTTTTGCTGTATTGTCTGTAGCAGTCATAGAATCTTTGGTCTCCACGCCATTAAAAACACTGCTTTTTGGGTTACGTAATCCAGCTGTGCTGCTGTGGGACTCAGTTAACTAATTTTTGCAGACTTTTCTTGAGTCTTGAATGAGAAGCTGCTCAAGCACAGCGAGCCCTGTGAGTGCATGAAAGCGTCACTAAAATTTTGAATCTCTGGTTAGATTGCAGAACCAGACTTACATGAGTCGCTTGGTAGGATTTGGGCATGGCTTGGCCATTGGTACTCTCTGAAAAATGCCCTTTTCTGGAAACAACATCTCAATAGCACTCTACAAGCGCTCCAGCTGCTGGAGATCATTTCATCCCTTATGTAAACAGCATAAACCCTGAGCTGGAATTTGAAAGCTCACATTGCACTGAATTAAAAGAATTTTCTTCTTTACTGCTCACTAAAAAAATGTCACTTTGTCTGGCCCCATGAGAAGAGGGGTTTCACTGTACATCCTCCTGGGAAATTCCTCTTGGCTGGCAGTCAGGAAAGCAGCAGCATGTTGAGCAGTGCCGCAAGATGCTGCAATTACTGTACTTGTGGTTTTTTGCATTTCAAGCTGCTATCTTAGTGTCAGCCTGTGCACATTAAACATGACAATGCTCTGTAAACTCCTCTGTGATGTCAGTATATTCCTGACAAAAGCGGATTACGGGAACATTTCTAGAGGAGAGATTTTACTACTCCTGCCACCCTCCTTTTTGCTGGTGGAACTGGTGGTGATTCAGACGTGAATCTGGAATCAGTTAAAAATACACCAAAAACTTCAGTGTAGCTATGCAAAACATTAAACAAAACACAGGAACATTTCACGGGAAGGAATTGTGTGTGCTGCAATTTTTTGATTAGATAAAAGAACTAGAATGAAGGAGTGTGATTCAAAGTGGTCACACAATAATAATAATAAATAATAAATAAAAGCTGCTCTGAAATCCTTTAATTGGAAATAAAAATCATCTTTTGCTAAGCAACCTGGAGAGAGGGTACAAAGGGAGAGGAGGGAGCGTGGATTTGGAGCCCCTTTGAATGATCTATTATGCTGAAACTGCTTTTATCTTTTGTTTAGTGCAGTTGTTGAATGCAAAGTTGGCTTCATCTGTGTGACATGTGTGGCAGACGCCTCTTTGGTCTGTGCATCCTACAGGGTGCAAAAGACCAGCTGGCTCAGCAAATTCCTCCTGGCATTATTTGCTGCTGCTCATATTAATACCGTGCATAGGGATCCTCTGACATATTTGGGAAAGATGGACTTGCACAAGAAGAAGGAGCCTGAGGAGGATGGTGCAAGGGGAAGAGAGATGAGGTGCAAGGAGGCGACTGCCTCCTGACACCCCAAGGAGCTACTTACAGTTCCCACATCCCAGCACGGGCTGTGGAGATGAATTCCCTGCCTATCCTCTGCCCTCACTCAGGCAGCAGCCATGTCCCGTTTCATGAATGGACAAACCCAAAGCCAGCTCCACACTAAGTGCTTTGGTTAGGCAAGTTTTCCAAAACCACGTTCTACAGCCTCTCTGCACTAGAAGCTGAGCCTTTTCTCCTGCTACAGGGTTTCCACCAGGCTTTTTCCTATTTATTATCACCATTGCTTGGCTGCTTTGGACCTCTGGTGTTACTCCAGTTTAACTGAAAGGTGGCACAATCGGAAGGCTGCAGGAGAGATAGTTACCCATAATATGATGGTAACCAACCTCCTGAGAAACCTGCGACCTAGTGGTTAATGTCAGCTCAAACGATGGGTGATGGACATTTTTTCTCCTCCTACAAGGTTTAACAAGACTCCTGTCTGGTGCAGGAAGGCCTGATCTAACTTGAGTGATGTCCTGTAGTTGGAGTTAACCCTGTGCTGCAGAGCTGTATAAAGTATATGTCTGGCCATCTACAGAGGCGGTAAATGTGAAGGTATTTCTAATAAAGCTGATAAAAATACTTATTTGGATTGAATTCCCTTGGAAAACTCTCTAAGCGTTTCTGCTCCAGGAGTGGTCTGGCATGGAACATTCGTAGACAGCACATGGTGTATGTTTCATTTCCGATCTGTGTCTGTAATAACCTTTACGGTTGAAAGAGAAGTCGACAACTTATAATAAAGGTGCTATAGCCAGAAAAAAAAGAAAAAGAATTCTAATTTATGTGATTTAAACACACTGTACCTGTGCTGCCATTTGAAAATCATGATTGTAAAAGAACTATAACATGAAAAACATGGGCAGGAATTTATTAAAGGCCAAGCCACTTTAGCAAAGCCAAGATCTGAGCTGTCTGAAACGTAACATGGTGCTTATAAACTAAAGGCATAAGTTATTAACTTAACCTAAATGATTTCAGATTTGTATTCAATGGACTTGGTAATTACACCAAGGAATTTAAGCGGACCTCATCAAGCCTGCTTTCTCTTTTAAAATGTATTTCTGTGTCAATTAAAATGCCTGAGTATAAAAAGCAAAGTTTTTATAGGCCCAGCCGTACAAATTCATTATCGCGCTATTATATACTTGGCAGTCTACAAATATGCCAGTGATTAACTTAGTGTGCATTAGCTGCCAGTGTTGCAGCATTTCAGATAAGTGTGGCTATTGTCTACACTCAGCTGACTGAAATTGCCATGGATATGGACCTTGGATATCCTGGATAAAGTAAATCCTTTCCGGCTGATAGAGGTTGCCTGATAGATGAAGCTTATATTGGATACAGAAGCATCATAATCAATAGACAGATAACTGTTCCTGGAAAACAGCTGCTAGAGAGGCAGGTTTTCTGCAGGATGTCAGACGGGGACAGCAAATTCCCGGGCTGGGATCGCTTCTCACTTCTGCCCACGTATGGCTGGATGGCTGTGGTCAACATCTTCCCTACTCCATCTTTCCATCATTATATTATTCCCATTTTGTTCCACTTATATGTCTGGTTTACATTGTAAATGTTATGGAGCAGAGATTGTTTTATGAATGACTGTTATGGTATTATTGTAAAATACTATCAGATAAGCTGAAATTCCCTAACACTTGTTCCCTCTCCTCTGTCTTCGCACTGCGATGGCAGTAGTGGTGGGGAGATGAAGCAGATCACCACTGGACACCAAGACCCAGGAGAAAATACTCTCTCCCTTTCGATTCCAGCATTAAAGTAGTGAATCAGTCCAAGAAAACCTAAGCACCATGCCCAGGAAACACCCAGGAAGCCAGAAGAAGTGCAGCCCTCCAGCGTCGCAGTTTGGTGCCGTTAGCTGTAGATGTATCCTTTACCTCCATATCTTCAACATTGTTCAGCTAAAAAATACAACAATATCTAACCCTCCCTGTAAATATTTCAAAATACCTAATATAAAACTCAATAAAGTGATAATGTCAACAGGGGAGGAAACTATTTACTCAAGGTAATGGGCTCTTTCTGTCAGATAAATGCTGCAGCAAAGCCTTGAGTTGTAATGGTAATAGACATTAGGGCAGGCCCAGGGGAGATATGTTTGATGCTGTGATTGGATATTTTTTTACTTGTCTTTTATATTTTGGCATCTGGGAACTTGTTTTCTGGAGGTGCTGAGTAGATGTGCTCTGTATGGGAGATGGTGGTGCTCAGCACTTCCAAAAATCAGGCCTCTGAAGATGAAAACTGCTGATCTTGACTGTATCCGAAGGTGAACCTTAGCTTCAGTGTCTTGGGAGGCCAACCTGTTCTTGTACAATTTTTGCCAGTACTAAAGGACTGCTAAAGTGCAGACAGAGTAATCAGGGAAAGCATGAGGTTGGGATTCTCAAGCTTGATCTTCTCATTTCCTCCATCAATGGCAGCTCTTGGCTTCACACATTTCCCTGAGATGAATGCATCTCTCGTCCTGCATGTACTGCAGTTGGAAAGCCAGTCCTAGAGATGTCATCTGGGCTTCATGTCCATGCCCAGACCTCATGTCCATGTCTGGTCTTCAAGACATAGTAGAGGTGAGATGAAACTTACCCTAACTATAGCCTTATGAAAAATTAGGGATCTAGCCCACACAGCTAACCAGGTTCCTCTTCAGTAAGAAGTGAGAGTATCTAAAATTGTCAAGATCTCCAGCTTAGATATTGCTTTTAGACCGCCCATCCTCTAGAGGTGTATTGGCATGCAGGGAAGAAATCTAGGCTGCTGGCTGATGTTAAAAACTCAGTTTCTGTGAAGGTATAAGGTGAGTTCTACCCTGACTGGATTACCTGATCAACAATATGCATCAACACTTAAAGACCACATAAATATGAGCTAGGAGCATGGTGGGGTCCAGGTGTCTGACCTGTAACTGAGACCAGACCTACGTGACTGATAAACCCTCCAGGCACAGAAGAATTACCCAGAATTAAGAAGCATTGATGCAATCATGTTTATGTATATAAAATGATCAGTTCTGTCTTAGAGTGTAAACAAAATCAGGCAGTGTAAAATGAGACGTGTTGTATTTTTTTTGTTGTTTAAAAAAATACCTGATGAGCCTGTCTGCATATGGAGCCTGTGATTAGACTAGACCAGCCTGGAAGATTTCCATACCAAGTTGCACATCTATCTAGTCCTGGAAGATTTCCATACCAAGTTGCACATCTATCTAGTAGAGCTCTTGCACATCTATCTAGTAGAGCTCACTTTATATTTCAGACAACAGTGGGGCCAGAAGACACTGTTGAGGGACACAGAAGACACACACATACAAAGCTCGCACCTGTTGGCCACAGTGAATATTAGAGTCTCCTCGCTTTAGCCAGCCTGCAAACAGTCTCTTTCTGGAAAGTCTTGCTGCTTAAGGTAAGCTGAAGACAAGAGAGGGCTGGGAGGGAGATTTGTGCCTTATTACTTTTTTTACAACTAAAGAAAACAGAAAGAGGGAGAAGAGCTGTTTGCGGCAAAGGCAAAAGATAAATAGAAACTTCCTATTTTGCTTCAAGCATGAGATGGCTATGAACATCTCTGGGAAGGAGGTCAGTCCCACTTGGGAGGTAGAACACTGAGATCATAAGAATCTTTGCAGGTTTCTGTAAACAATATCTTGTAGCTTAGGTGTGGCAATTTTCAGGTCATGAATGGAGGGTGGTGTGTTAGAGATCTTGATATATATTTTAGTGCTGAGCAAATAAAACTCAATTATTGAAGTTTTTGGAATGAAGGAGGACAATTATGTGTGCAAGGGAATACTTAACACAGCTAGGCATGTCACAAAATGAGACTCAAAATGATGCATTGTTATTTAATTAGCATTGCTCCATTTAAGCAAGCCCATTTGTACTTGTACGTATCACAAGCCCTTAATATAATCCATTCAAGCACGATGATGGCATAGAAGCAAAAATTAAAATATGTACTTTTTTTGTAAATGGAATAGGACAACGTCTGCTCTGCATCCAGTGAGATCCTTCTCTCTCAGTAAGGGAATTTGGCAGTATCTGCCAAACAAATCACACAGGAGCTGTTGCATGCGTTTGGAATATTCAGTTATTTATGGAATATTGAACCTGGTGCTTCAACTGTGACTCTGCGTCCTAGAGCCCTGGGTCCCAGAAGTGAATGCAATAGGTTCATAACCCATGTGTTGTCTTGCATCTACTGGGGCAAAATCAGACCCTCTCTTCAATGTGTCAATAGATTTATGCCCAACATAGATCTGACAGTGTCCCTACAAGAGTTCTTTTGTATTAGGGTAATATCTTCAAGGCACTCATGGCACCATCTCTGCTCCCCTCTGTGCCCAAATGACCCTTTCGGCCACAGTAGTGGGAAAAGATGGGGAGATGACCTCCAGGTCATTGACTTGAAACACCTGCAGGTGTTCTCGATTGAACAGATTTCAGATGTTTTATCCAAAAGGTGTCAACCTGTTCACGTACCTTAACCTTGTACATATTTGTTTAAGTGAACCTGGACCTTCCTCTAGCTGTTTTTTCAAATGCTAAAATCTGATTTTACACTTCAAATGTACAAAAATATTCTAGTCCTTATCATCGTTGCTCTTACCCAGACGTGAACTGTGTAGTGATGCTTACCTGAGACTGAAGACAGCCTGCTGAGAGCTCCAGTGAAACAGAGAACATGAATCATTCCTCAGCCTGGTTCCGTGCTGCAATGCCGTGATGTTCATGTTGGTCATGATACTAAGCACTATGTATCTTATCAAACTATCTACAGAAAGAGGGTGCAACTGACCCCATCTTTGGCAAGGGAATGGTCAAGATCTCTTGCAGTACTGCTTTCTGTAATTTTTCTATGAAGATGTGCACTCTGTGCTGCAATAGTCAACATCAACATGAAGAGCCTGGCAGGCTATCACCATTTATCTTTTCCTCTGGGAAATCATGGACTTCTTTTATTTTTATTTTTTTTTGCCAGTAGAGCATTCATTATCTGTGTTTAACTTCCCTCCTCCCTGTCTGCTGTGGGAATCAGCGAGGAGCTCAAGATGGCAGTAGCCCTCACACCATTTATATTTGATGTAATAGCTTGGGACATGTGGGTGTTTTTTTTCACCAAACTAGAAACATGCTGTGAAAGTAGATGCCTGCTAGCTCCCTGACTGCTGAGCCAAAGGAGCGAGCACAAAGGAATGTTTGCTAACCTAACGGGCTTCTGGCGTAGACCCAGTCCCACTTCCACCCATGCGAGACTGGATCCGTCCCCACTGCTGCTTCAATACAGAAGAGCTGGGTAAGAAGGTAATGCTCCCTTCCATGCATTTCACCCTCGTAGCAGGGAAGAGGCATGGAGGCAGTGAGTTATAGAAAGGAGGATGATTGTGCAGCAAGGTGGAAAGAGAGGGAGAAGAACAGTTAACTTGGCTGTTGATGATAAAACCACTCAGAATATCCCCCTGTGCCGAAATCAGTGGCATTTATAGGGATTTAAATGAAAGTACTGCAGTGCCATGACAGGTGAGCATTTGTTTTCCTAGCCCAAATCTAGGCTGTGCTGTGAATGATCTGGGCCAGAGACCTGGCCTGACAACCTTGTTTGTCATTAGAGAAGGTAGTGACAACATTCATTAATCTTTTTTAAATTCTTCTCTTACCCGCTTATTTTTTTAAGCGAGGGTTTGTACAATGAGCAATTTTGCCTCCATTTCCAATGATCAGTCTCTGTGAAGTCAAGCCCTTATTTATATAAGGTTAATATTTGGGAGGCTCATCGGTAAAGTGGCTGATAGCTTTCTGTCCAGTGCCGCCATCCATCTCAGCTAGGTCTTTCAGAGGAGGTTAGTGGCTAAAGAGAGCAGTGCTTTTTTCCCTCTTGGCAATAACTTGAGTTGCTCATCAAAAAGATCAAAATTTCTCCTCCATTAAGATAAAATCACTGACTGCATGAGAGAAAGCTGCCTGTACCACCCGCTGCCACCAAGCAACACTTTTTCATTCTCCTTTCCGCTGAATAGAGATGAACCTCAAATAGTTTAACCGTTCTGATTGCCTCTCCTCTCCACCTTGGCCTGGGTACCAGCTGAGAAGTAAACTCCATAGTGATGCACAAACATGACTGCTATGGTGTAACAGTGCCATGTTTGTTAACTATCTATCAGCAATAGGGTAGGTTGTATTTGCTACTAGAACGACATTATGGTTAGAGCACCATGGCAGCTGCTGGCAGCCTCCTGTCCATGTGATATTATCCATGGAGATCCGACAGCTGGGCACAGTGAGCTCAGAGTACTCCCAATGGAGCTAAATTGTCTTTATAGAGGAAACATCTCCACAACTGCATGTTGGGTGGTTGGAGGGATATTGCATGACTCTGAGATGCATTGGTTTAAAATAATAATAAAAAAAAGCGAAATACAGTATGATGGCCAAGATCAGTGTAAACTGAGATTCTAAATATAATTAGCATTGAGCTTGGCCTTGTAGGGTATTGGCTTAAATATTCATCATCAACACCAGTCTTCATATTAACAAACAATATTAAATATTTAGCTTGCCATAACTGATCAGAGCCATACTAGATACAACACATTTGTGCTATGTGAGTGGGAGAACTTCTGGAGAGCTACCAGAGATAAGGAGCCATTGACAGACCTTTCCCTTCTAAATATTAGGTCTGTTGCTGAAGATGGTTGAATTTGAATGGGCTTTGTGAGGAGTTGTTTTTGAGGAGGATCTAGAAGTCCACAGGTGGGGTGCTTTGGGGTTGGCAATATCGTGGCTTGATCTTTTCACAAGAGGTAGGAGAGAGGCAATCAGTTTCCCTGAGGCAAGGGCACCAATTTCCCACCAGAAATCCTGAGAAGATCTGGCAGGCTGGAGGTCCAGGCCAGGTCCTCCTACAAATGGTGAGACTGTATTGAGGGAAAATGTTTTCAGAGAATGTTTTTCATAATTGATTGCTTTCAGTGGTTTTTAGGAGCAAAAGCGTTTTGATTTAGAAAATTCCTGTGGCACACAAGTTATTTGGCTTTACTGCCATCTAACCCTAAGGAGGTAGTTGAGCAACTATAGCTCCACTTGCCTCTGGAAGTAGCTAACTGAGCAACCGATGTCTCAGTAGGGCTGAAGGACTGTTTCTAGGCTGAAAAGAGATGGTTGGTAGGGCCCCATATTGTCCAAATGAGATAATCTGGCATGAGTTTGGCCTCAGAGAACCCTTGTAGTGAGCTGATGGCCACTGGAGTGGTAGACAGGACCACTTCATGACTCTGTTTAATCACTCTATGTAGCTCCCATTAGGGCATTATCTGAGCATTTGTGTCCTACAGAAAAAAGTGATAAAGCTTGCTCTTCTGAAGTTCACAGGCTGCCCCAGAGCCAACACATCCCCAGAGAGGATAATCTGAGACTGCTTATCAAAGTGAAACAGCCACGTGTTGCAAGTAATGAGACATTATGGCTGGAAACCATCCTGCTTGTTGTCATCCAGACCATGTAGACTGTAGTCAATTGCTCTGTTGCCATCTCCTCAGAGAGCTGTTATTTACACAGCAGGTAGGTTTTGCCTGGAACCAGCATCTCATTTCTTCCAAGCAGGGAGTTAGGGATCGAAAAGGAACAGGACCCATTAAACTGGTACAAAGTGTAATTTGGTGGTATGTAGTAGCTCATATCCCACGTGGTGCTATGTTCTCTGAAATCCTATAGAAATGGGGGAATTTTGGAGGATGTTTGAGCTCTGGGAGATTAGTTTTACTCTGTGGCTCTTGGATAGACTTCTTTTGATAACCTTGAGCAGCTGATTTGTCTTAATTATCATGCTTTTAATGGTGGTTCCCTTGCGTCTGCATGCCATATGCGTGGATGATTCATCCAGTCATGTCCAGTAGGAGTGACATAGGCTCCAGAGAGCAACTTCAGTGATTGCTGAGGCAATCCTTTTGGATGTGCTGTCTCCATGGACAAGGACAAGGGTCAAGAAAAGAATACTTGCTCTACAGAGATCACACAGATCTACTCTCTGTGCCTCCTTCCTCCTTTGTTAAAAAGGTGATGCTGCTTTTCTCCTATCTGTACAGACCATTGGCTTTCTGAGGCAAGTGACATTTCTCACTCTGTATGTTTACTACTTTGTACAATACATGAACATTGATCCTCTGCGTCTCTTCTTATGTGCATCTGAATGACCCAGTACAAATGTCCTGAAACCATGCAATACGAGACATGTTTTTCAATACTGCCTTTACCATACTAAAGCCAACAGCTTATTAAGCAAAATAAAAATTAAAGGGGGAGCAGAACTTATGTCTAAGCAGTGTGCAGTGCACAGTGGTATTTCTGGGCTTGGCAGTCCTGAGTTTTCATTATGTTTGGACTCCGCCAGGTCTCTGCCCTATAATCCGAAAGCTTCTTGAAGAGCATCACACCCTCAAGGACTGCCTTTTCATCAGTGGCCAAATGGCAGGTGCTGTTTGATTACTACTCATTCCTTTTTTTGTTAACTTTGACATGTTAAAATATTGTTTGGTGATTTACTCCCCTTTGTATTTAAATGCAATGATTAGAATATCTTTTTATATTAGACTGCAGTTTTAATTTAAAGATGAAAAGGGTTGTGTATTAAATTACAGTGCAATAACTCATGGGTATTGTTATTCAAAGTCTGCCTAACCTGTACTTGAGAAGCAGCAAGTTGAACACTCTTCACATGTGTATCTGGATGCCTCTGTTGCTCCTACAATTTCATTTCAGGGAATGAGCTGAAAGCACAAGGAATGTGTGGTCCACCTGTGTCCTTACAGCTGGTACCAGCAGCGCCTCTAATTTGCCTCTTGACGGAAAAAGAAACCCAGTATCCCAGCAAAACCATACCTACCCATTTTTAGGAGAAGGTCACAAACTAGGCAGGCTGAAAAGGCCATTCAGCAAAAAATAAACAGAGGAAAATATGACCATCTGTGCTCATCTCAGATGAGCAAATGGTATTTGGCATAGTCATTGTCACAGCTGAGTACCATTACCTTCTGTCCCCTCCAGAGAGGGAGTGTGAATGTCACCATTTAAGCACCAGGAGTTTTTGCAGTTGAACTGGCACTGTCAGGTGTGAAATCTTGTGTGAACCGCATCCTTCACTGCAGAACTCTCCCTGAATATTTGTGACTTTTCTAACCCCCGTGTGTATGTAAAGTAGATAATATGAGCCATCTCTGGTGTGACTCCATCACCTGCTGTGGCTCATCATTACCCTAAATTTGCCCCAGAAGGCTGGTGGTGTGGCTCACAGTCACCTCTGAAAGCCATGAACTTGGCATTATGAGATATCTGTCTTCTGCCTGACTCCAGTTAAGCTCAAATTGTTATGCAGTCTTGGTCTGCAAGGCCAGATGTACTATGCATTTAACTGATAGACTCCAAGCACCTTTTGGCATGAGGGAAGGGCATTTTCAGTAGCCCATGGGCCTAAGCTCTCCTGGTGGTACTATTTGATTCAGCTCTCAGCCTGAGTACAGAGTTTGTGCTGTGAAAAGCTAGTCCAAGGCTGAGACATCAAATTAAGCACAGCTACCTTGGCAACTTATTTAGACTTTTTTAATTTCCTAGGTCCTGGAATCATATGGTTAAATCTGACTCTCAATTTTCATTAAAAGTAAAGAGAGGAGTGTGACTATAGAAAAACTGTCAGAATGAGTCTTGATCATTCAGAATCACAGGGAAACAAAATGTGAAGTAAGATAAGGATGTCTGACCTTGAGATGGCTGATCTCTACTTAAGCCCACCCAGCTGGTGGGGCTTGGGGTGCAGCTACATGTGTCTTTTCCAGGACTGCTCACCCTTGGACCCATCACCTCCTTTCTCTCCTTGCTCCTAGAGGGATTATGGATAATGTAGAAGCACCTGTTCACCTCCTTTTCCGGCTATGCTCTTTGCCAGATTTCTTAAATGAAGTAACTAAAAAAATAATCTACAGGAAAAAAAAATACTCTCATGCCATCTGGTCTGAGGTATATACAGCTAATAGCAGTAAACCTACTTTGACAACACCAACCTGTGTGGTGTGGTTGACACACCTGAAGGACAGGATGTCATCCAGAGGGACCTGGACAATCTTGAGATGTGGACCCATGAGGTTCAACAAGGCCAAGTTCGAGGTCCTGCACCTGGGTTGAGGCAGTATCAGTATAGTCTGGAGGAAGAAGGGATAGAGAGCAGCCTTGCAGAGAAGGACCTGGGGATCTTGGTGGATGAGAAGCTGGACATGAGCTGACAATGTGTGTTCACAGCCCAGGAAGCCAACTGTATCCTGGGCTGCATCAAAACAAGTGTGGCCAGCAGGTCAAGAGAGGTGTTTCTCTCTCTCTGCTCTGATTTGTTGAGACTCCACCTGTGCTACTGCAACCGACTCTGGAGCCCTCAGCACAGGAAAGACATGGGCCTGTTGATGCAGGTCTAGAGAAGGGACACAAAAATGGTCAGATTTGGAACACCTCACCTATGAAGAGAGGCAGAGACAGTAGAGGTTCAGCCTGGATAAAGAGAAAGCTCCAGGGAGACCTTATTGTGGCCTTTCAATGCTTAAAGAGGATTTATAGGAAAGATAGGGATGGACTTTTTAGCAGGACTTGTTGCGATAGGATAAAGCATAACGGTTTTAAACTAAAAAGGGATAGATTCAGACTAGATAGAAGGAAGATATTTCTCACAATGAGGGTGGTGAAATACTGGAACGGGTTGCCCAGAGACATGGTAGATGCCCCATCCCTGGAGACATTCCAGGTCAGGTTGCGTGGAGCTCTGAGAAACCTGACTGAGTTGAAGATGCCCCTGCTTATTACAGGTGAGTTGGACTAGATGACCTCTAAAGGTCCCTTCCCACCTAAATCATTCTATGATTCTATGATTCTACTCCCCTACTTTAGCTGCTGATGTGCCTGCCTTACTGTGGCTTTTACAGCATCATCAGTGATCGCCATGGACATGATTCAGTTTCCTAAACACAATATTTATGCAACTTTTCAAGTCGTTTGAGGTGCCCTTATGTAACTGAGATGCCCTCATGGCTTGAGCAGATGTGACCTACTGGAGAGCTGTGCCTCTCTGCAAGCAGCAGCCAGGTCCAGACAGAATAAGCTAAGGCAATGCAGATGGCCACGAATACTTAGACACCTAAATTGTACACAATGTGTCTACACTATTTTCATGGTATAGAAAAAATGATGTGGCTTTAGGTGTACACAAGCAGCGATATTGAATATGAAGTGGCGGAATGTGACTTGAGCACACAATTGCGCTTCCATGGCCAGTGTGCGCAATCTGGTGTTCATGCTGCCCATCTGCTGACCACAAGAGAATGGAGGTCCTAACCTGGATAGAAGAATATGGGCAAACAATGCACAGTTGACATAAAGACTTCATGGACTAAATAATTGCTTTCATTTAGATATATTTGAATCTGGATTTGACTGTGTTTTTTCTTTGGGGGCGCTAGTGTTTTTTTTAACTAGGATTATGGCTTTTTTCTCTGGCCATAGTGCTTTTGATGGAGGAGTAGACACTCTAGGACTCAGTTTATTGAGTGTTTGAGCCATGACCCATGTACGCTGGCATCAAGGACAGGATATTTTTATAATTGAGCAACTCCATCTGCACTAAGGCGTATGCCAGTGAAATGTTACTGCTTCTAAATGAAAGGATCTCGCGGATTTGCATAATATATACAGGGGTATAGCACACCAGAGCATGAGAAGTAGTAATGGGCTTATCTAGTTCCTACCTGTCAGCTGAGATACTGTAGTTATCCTTGTGTATGTTCTCTGCCTATTTCTGTTACAAGGCCTGCAGTTTAGCTTACTCCTTTTTCATGGAGGCATAAGCTATTGTGCTTAGCTCAGAACAAGAAGCAATTAGTTACCTTGCCAGTTTAAGATGCTGTAACTCAATTGACTGATTGTGTCCTGGTGTTTTAGACCAAGTCTATCATGGCTGCAAATGTTAACTTAATTTAGGCATTCACCAAATGCTTGTTTCTGGCTGGGATCCAGCTTTCAACAAATGTTTCAATCTTGAAAGATGTATTCATGGAGGATTGCTAATTTGCAGCCCTGTTAGTTAGGACTCTTTCTCCAGCAGGTGCTTCTGCTGCAGGGAATTTTTTCTGCTCTCTGGAGGTGACAGTCAGAGGGACACTGGAGCAGCACCAGCCCCCAGCATACCCATTCTCTCTCTGCTGTGCAAAATCCAGGGCTCTAATCTAGCTGTGTAAACTCATCCAGGTTTCAGATAACTCTTAGAAGCAAGACTTTTGCATGGATTTGGACTTTGAATGGATTTGCAAAGATTTGGAGTAAAGCTGCGTATATGCCTCAGTCAGCTGCGATGTGTAGATATGACTCAACATTGCACCATGCCCTGGCTGTTAAGTTGTCCTCTGGTGAACCAAGCAAACAAGAGAATTTTGGGATTTAGACCCCCCTCAGCTGAAGCCACGTGCTTACTGCTCATGAATTTCCTGGAAGTCACTAAGTACTTCTTGCACCTTGCAAGGGGGCTTGAAGTGACAAGTGGCTGGGTGAACCTCCTCATCAAAGCATGACATTTATTTTGAACATGTGAAATTACACCTTGTCAGGAAGCCAGAACAGCCTCAAGAGCCTCTGCAATGAATGATTTTCTGTGGTCACTGCCACCTCTGTGGAGGATGAGGGTTTCTACATAGACTTCAAAGATGGATTTGTTTAGGATCCCACTATCCCAAATGGACCATTGCCGAGCAAGGGTGCTCATAGATTGCACCAAGGCACTGACCATTTGAAGGGCCTCAAAGCACAAAGGGGCAGAACTCAGTCTTCACGGAGCGCACTGGGGCTTAGACTCAGAGTCCAGAGAGGCGTGGACATGCAGACATTGTCAGTGGAAGGAAAGGCAAACCAAAACTGCATAAAAAATATTGGATCTTGGGCATAACTGGGGAACCAAAATGAATCAGTACAGGGGTAGGAGCAAAGCTCCCCAGCCTGGAGAAAAACACTGAACCCTTTCCGTTAAGTAGTTTTCCATGACATAACCACTATTCTTAAATTGTAGCTTGTTTCTGCCCATGTCACAGGGTATCCACTGTGTCGTGCCTCATGAAAAGAAGAGGAAGATTTGCCTGTCCTGAGCAGCAAGAGTTCCACTACTGCCTTTGGGAGAGTCTGTGCCAGAAAAATATTTAAGGGGAGTATTCAAAGCAGCAGCAGTTCTCCTAGTGTTTAATTTCTCTAGTGAGAAAAGCACAGGGTGGGCTGCAGATGATCTAAGCATGTCAGTTGTCAGATGAAAGCATTTCCAAATGGCTTTCTGGTTATATTTATGTCTTCTGGCTGAAAATGCATTCGAAATTTTTTACAGATGAGGAGGTTTTTTTCTTCCTGCCTGTCTTAGAAAGGGAATTTACTGATTAAAAGTCACTGCATTGACAGCACTGGAAATTGAAGTTCCTCTTTCATCTACAGAACAGGTACAGCATGTACAGAGGCAGCATAAACCCAGGCTGCTGATGTGTCTTAGCTCTGTCCTGAGCTTAACAACCTGGAAGGAAGAGGGAATAAGCTGCTCCTCATGGCCCTGTTTGGCTGTGCTGCTGTTTGGGTGGAGAACGCTAGCTCTAAATCTGGAATAGGAGGTTTTGTTAATGGGATTGTCTGTTCAGCAGGAGCACAGCTGAAAACCTCTCTCAGTGGATTTGTAAAGAAGGTAACCGAATAGCTGTCAGGTACTGACAGGCGTTGATCTTCTGAGTTGGATCTGAATGGCTCGATGATCAGTGAAAGACTTTTCCCACTTCTGTGAAAGTCCCTTTAAGAGGAAAATGGTCGTTTGACTGCAAAAGGAGATCCCATTACATACTCACAATGAGGATATCACTTTACATACAGGTCTCATTCCTTTAACAAGCCTCTGAAAGAGGTCTTTGTCTTGTGATTTAGTGAGGTCCACTTTTTTTTGAAAGATCTGTGCCAAAAGCTAATCATGTATAAACTGATTTGGGAAAAATAATTCTGCAGCAAGGTAATTGGCTATACCACGAAAACCAAGGGTTGTCTTACCATTTGGTGTATAGATGCTGTCGCTGTTTGCAAACTTAGCCAATATTGGAAAAATAAGACCATTAGTAAGCAGCCTACAGTTTTCTGTCTCTAGTGAGGCCAAAATATCTTGAAAACAGTTTTCTTCTAGTAGGCAATCAGGATAGTGGGTATTAATGTAGTGTACGACACTAGTTTTTGCATACAAAAACAAAAGCATGAACATGAAATAAATGTTTGTTGACCTTTCAGTAGGTATCTCTGTGCATGTAAGAAAAGATGAGGGATGTATTTCTAGCCTATTTGCCTTGGGAAATAAGACTTGTAGAGTCTATATGGCAGGACAGTTGGAACTTGATGATGTTTAAGGTCCATTCCAACCCAAAACATTCTATGATTCTACGGTCTTGGTGTCTGTGTACAGATCCACTTGCTACCTACTAAGCCTGCTGACCTATTTCAATCAAATTTGAGGCAAGTTTCAAGATATTTCCTTCCTACACAATTCATTAAAATAGACAGTACAGAAGGCAAACCCTGTTAACACCTTCCCTAGAGAAAGGTTTAAGTGTTAGCAGAGCTCTCATTAGACACCAGGGAATGCCTCCAGAGACATAAATTTTGTGGGAAAAACCAGCTTCACTAGTTCCATTATCCTTGGAGATGTTTGGTGAATTATATAGAAAGGTTTCAGTGTAGGACCTCCTCTGTATGTCCTTCTGTTCCTGGGAAGGGGTGACACAGGACAAAAGAGCAAAGAGAATATCTAGGCAAAGGGGATGATGCTCTGTTAACCAATACTTACAGTACCTTAAGGGAGGGAGTGGTTTTGTTTTTCTTTATTTTTCACATAGACTTTAGAAGCCATGATATCTCCTGTGATTACCAGGATTTTATGAGGATTTATATGTTAATGAGCTTAGGGTAGGTTCCTTGAAGTCGTTGGGTAGATGTTTTGTACCAAGGAAACTTTATATTTCAACAGGCAATGAGAAGTAACAGAAGAAGAAATGTTCCAATTTTGAAAATGCTAATGCTCAAAAAACCCAAAATACTGAGAGGAAAAATATCCATGGATTGACTTGCTGGAGAACAGATGTAAGTTTTTTATGCTTTCTTGCTCAAACGTTGAAAGTGGTTTTTGTAAAATGTTTTTTTCAAAGCTCTCCTTTCTTCTTCATCTTATTATTTTAACTAGCTCCTGTACAAAGAACATGAAGCAAATCCTTCAAATGAGTAAATTCATCGATAAACCTGAACAGTGTCCTTTATAGAAGCCATTTTCCTCTTGAGCTGCAAATTAAGTCCGTATAATAGGGAGAAGTTTTGGTTTGGTAATCTTTACATTGCATGCTGGTTTCATTCTTCACATTGCACATTAATAATAAAGAAAGTGCTGGTCAAATAGCTATGGTGGTTCCTTGCTTACATTGCTTTTGAATTGGAGGGTGAATCCTCTCTTGACTGTAAAAGCTTCAGTTCCAGTCATAACAGAGGCCACAGCAAGACCTTTGGTGCTTGAGCCAATGTGGTAATTCTCTGAGATGGCAGCAGTTACAAGCAAATATCTTCAGCAGGTCCACAGAACATGTTCCATGCAGGGGACAAGGCCTGTTTGCCCTATATCATGATTTGCTACAGAAGAAAAAGTTTGGAAAGGCAGACAATCTGTCATGTTGTGTGTAACTAGAGGCAATGCAGCACTGTCTAGGTGCTGTTTTCGTGCAAAAGCAAAAAGGTTCCCTCATGATTAATAATCAGGAGGTGTGGGGAAAGGAGAGGGAAAGAGACCAGCTAAATAGTTTCGGCTACGCAAAATTCATGTGGTCAGTAAATCAGTTAATAAACCTGTCTCTTGGAAATGCCCTGGCTTACACTGATCAAAACGTTCCAGCAGGCAGTGCCTCTGAGCTCTTACAGCTCAGCAGAGAATTGCAAACTGTTAATCTGAAAAATATTTAGGAGCAAAGCACAAAATAAACATCCCTCTCCTTCCCCAGCCCTGAAGTCAAGTGTCTGTGCTTCTAAATGTACTTTGTCTGTGTCGCTTCAGCTGCTAAATGCTTTCCATTGATTGCTCTCTTACAATTTTTTCCTCCTGTTTTTATTTCTTTTTTAGTTTTTTTCCCCTTACCCTTTCCATTTGGTTCACTTGTTCCATAAGTACAATGCATAGCTTTCAACAAAGGCTACATAGTGGCTCTTTGGAAGACCACAGCCCTTTCTGTTGTCTGAGCCAGCAACACCTTGGGAATCAAGTGGGTTTGTACTGTTCCAACTGGGGATATTCAGTGCAGCAGCTGGGTATCATCTGGGTATCATCCCATATATATGCTTCCATTGCATCCATCCATCCCCTTGCATAGGAAAGAACAAAGAGTGGGGCATTTCCATCCGCACCAGTCCCAACACCACCCTTGCCATGCATTTCTCAGACATCCCCAAAACGTCAAACTACCAGATCCTGTATGCTGCTGACTTCTTCTACGGGCTTCACAGAGACTAAAAATTAGTAACCATCCCATAAATATGGGCTTTTTTCAGACCAACACGAATGGTCAAAACAGGGACGTTTAGAAACTTTCATGCAGCAGCAATCTAGTTCAAATGACTCTGCAGTCCATAGCATCATATAATTGTTCTGTCTTTTCCCTTGCCTGTTTCCCCAGGGAAGGAGCCTGCTGAGATTTTCCAGCTGTGTGGAAACGGCAGGGGAACACTGGCTGAGTGACGTATGAAGCAGTGTGCTACACTATGAGTTGGAAACTTCAGAGGGGACATCTCGAAGGAGGAATTCCAGATCTGAAGGCTTTAGTATTTATGGGGGTTGTTGTGACTACTGTTGTTTTCTCCTTTGTATTTTGCGGCTCATCATATTGTTATAATACAGCAGGACAGCATGGGAGTTGTTAAAAAGAAAAGGTGTTTTATTCCATCCCTCTTTATGGGCAAAATGGAATACAATTCCTCTAAAGTGGAGGTAAAATGTGGGGTGCAGAGGTATGAGCCACCTGGCTTGAGGTATATGGGCAAGCTGCTCTTTCCTCACTCCCTGCTTTCTCACCATCCATCGGAGTTGAGATCAATTCAAGTGTTTTGGCTGCAAATTTGGTTAGTGTGCGGGGAAACTATGCCTTTGTTCTGCTGCTGGCAGACCTCAGCAAGCTTAATTATCTAAAATAAAACCATCTGCAGCCACTCTAATCAATGGCACATGCATAGCAGCAAACCTCTAAGCTCATGGCTCGTGTAAAATGTTCATTAAATCTGACGGTTGTGCTGCAGGAAAGAGTTTATGGGTGAGAGCAAGTGGCTCAGACTTGTTGGTGGGACACATGCCCCACTGTGTATTCTTTGGTATTTGTCCCCTCCTGTGGCTGGTGCAGTGAAGATGAGGATGCTGCAGGTACTGCCTGGGGAATTGCTGAGTGCCAGGGTCATTCCTGTTGGCACTGCAGGTCCTGGGTTCAGGACTCATTACATGGTGATGTTTTCAGCCAGGGTTGGAAAACAGAAAGGAGACATGAAGCTTGTATTACTTGTGGGGTGAATAAGATTACACCAATGACAGCACTGGATTTTCAGGAAATGAGTTAATATCTTTTCCCGTACATTAAATCTCCTGCAAGGTGAGGACTCATATTCAGCTCCTTGTCTCGAAAGTGAGGTGCAGCCTGCTGATACCATAAACTGTGTGGGTGTAACAAGTGACCATGCTCTGGATTACAGACTATAACTTTTCAAGCATCCTTTCACAAGCTGGAACAGATATTCACAGTGGCTTGCCAGTATAGTAGTCAGCAGTACAACACCTGCACATCCCTTGTCTTTTAAATATGTGTGCCAGACTTGACCAGAGCACATAGGACCACTTTTTCCCTTGAGAATCTCAGTGCAGGTACCATGTCTATTTTCAACAGAGTTTTCTTAAAAACTGATGTCAGATCAAGGCCAGGAATAAGTTCCCATGTTATTCCTGTAATCCCCTTTTCCTACAGCCTTGTGTAGTGCAGCACCCACCAAGACCAAATACTCTTTCAGGTACAGAAAAAATATATCACTTCACCACTGGAGCTCACCTGCCTTAATGTTATAGAAGTTGTTCACTACCATCTTTTCCCATTTGCACTTTTCATGTCAAACTATTGTGCCAGAATTGACAGGCATGGCAAAGCTAGGGTGTTGAATCCATTATCTTGACTGATGATAATCACAGCATCTATTCCTCTGAAAAGTACAAAATTCTGATTCCCCCATGGTCTCTTTGGAGCAACATGTAACCTGGTACTCATTAAAAATTTTCTTTGACTTATCTTTTTCTTCATGTTTGAACAAATGCTGAGCCTGGGAGATCCTCTCTGAGTTTGTGATCTTCCTCCTGCAAAACCCACCTCTTTGTTCAGCAGTACGTGAAGTGGTGGAAGAGGCAGTTGCTTTGTATTCTGAGGCAGCACTTAAAACTAGCCTTTTCCCTTGAAAATCTGATACACAGGTCAAAGGGGTGACTGGTCACGGGATTTCATCTGCACGCGCCTGACAGCTCCCATCCTCTTCTGCATATTCATCGCCATCTCTTTCACTGCAAAATGATGTACTTGTAAGTCTACTCAGCATCTGACCACTTTGGGGACTGATTTATGGTAGCAGAGATTTTTTTGAAATTGTATTAATCTTTACATATTGAACGTGGCCCTGGGCTACAGCACATTGCCTTCAGGCTTGCATGTTTCTGTTTTTTGAAGGGTTATTATGTTTACAGCAACGATTGATTTAATCAGACAAAGTCTTCCAACCTAGAACCAAATGCTAATTTAGCCAACCAAATCCACTCAGCAAAGAACATAAGCACATGGTTCATGGCAAGAAAATGCTTAAATCGTGATATGGTCAACAAGTTTTAAAGATTTTCTTAGGGACCTCTGCTGAACTGGGTAGGGAGAGAGGACATGGAGTCTCTGCTGCTTCTCATGCCAAACTTGGGTCACTTAGGTACAGTTAAAGTGGTGATTGGAGCTACGATGATAAAAAAATAGGCTGGCTTCTTGTCTTTGCTCACAGAGGCCAGTGCAGTAGTGGTGATGAAAACTTGACAAGACTTTTTCCAGTCTCACTAGCTACTGTCCCACCATCTTTAATGTGTACGCCCAACTGTCCCACCAGCTTTAACAAATGCAGTGAATCCAAGCTCTTTGCAAGTAATTGTGCTGCCTCTGCAGAAGATACTTTGTCAGATTGTTCTCCAAGGGTAATAGGGTAGCTAGGTGGGAAAAAACCTTCCAGCCTGAGACACAGGAACAAGTCACCTTGTGATTGCGAGTTTGCATCTGGATGAGAACTCTTAGGCCACAGCAAGAACAAGATAATTTGCTAAATTAATCTACACTGAGGAGAGGATCAACGAACCCAGGTTGCCTCATCCTGAGAACATTCACAGAGACAGCTATCATGGATCAACTGTTAGGCTGAAATTTGTCATCTTCCAGTAACTTTGCTTGTGTTTCCAAGCCCTCCAATGTGCTACAGGCACATATGCAGCTTTGATATTTACTTGTCTGTAGCACTGTTTGACCATTTGCTGAAAGGAGATTTTAGATTTGACAACAGCACTCAGCAAGGGTGTGAATTCTCAAGTTTTAAGTTCATACGTGCAGTTTGAAATTCATCCTGCTGTTGGTTAAATTACCTAGAGTTTCCCAGGGATGGAACAGGAGTGTTACCTCGACGTTCCTATAGTGAACCTACCCAGAGTGAACTGTAAACTGACTGCGTGTAGTGTATTGCTCAAACGATCTGCAGACTGATTATGATTCACTGAAGAAACCTGAAAATGACTTTAGATGAAGAGTCCAATCAAGAATCTATTTGCAGACAATTCACAAACACAAAAAGAAGTGAGATTCATTGGATAAATTATGCATTATGAATTATTCATCTAGCTCCAGTTAATGAGGTAAATGGTACTATCAGTGTTTAAAGTTAAGCTGATTTGTATATATTGGTAGATCAAGGCCAAAGTAAGAGATGAGGTTTGGGGGGAATAACCTGGACTCCACAGAGTTCAACAGCAGACCTAACAACTGCATGTGCAGTCAGGATTTCATGCTTCAATTTGAATGTAACGACCTGTCTGTGTTCTTGAATCAGAGGAGAAAAAGAAGTTATTCCCAATTTCAGGTTTGGTTCTATACATTAAGTGTCATTCTGTGGGGCTTGCATTGAAACCAAGAATGAAAATAGCAGCAAGGAAGGGAAGCTTAGGTTGGCTTCTTTAAAGGTTTTGTTATGTATTTAATATAGTGATTGGCCTGAGCTGGAAATCTTGGATCTTAACTGATTTTTTGCAGTTGTGTTAAAGGATAGAAAAATACCACTGAAGGAGGAATAATGAAAATTTGAGAATGTTCTAAAGCTTTATTTTTCAAATGAGTTTACTTTGACCAATATTCTAAGACTTCCATACTTAAACCTTGACTTTAGACCAGCAAAGAACTTAAACATATGCTTGATTTCATCACAAGTAACTCTCAAAAAGAAGGGAGAGCAAATGTACGTGTAAGATTCAGTCCATTCAGAAAATCCAAGGTTTGGGTTTAGTCATTCTGAGATTTAATTGGAATTAAGTAAGAGGTCAAGTGGATATTAATTCCTCCCAAAACATTTTTCTTTAAGAGTCTCAAAGTGGATTTAATACACTCATTTGACCATCCAAGTTTGTAAGTTTTCACTTTTAATCTTCTGCATCTACGAGTAGAAGAATCCAGAGAATTCTTTATGGAATCAATTACTACTATACTGGAAAAGACTTTAATTCTAAACCTCGCTTTTCCTTTGTATTTTCAAATTTTTAATTTCTAAAAACTGATTTATATTTATTCTAGGACTTGACATTTTTAATATGAAATGATATTGTTGAGAAACAGGTTTTTTGACATTGCTACACTAAAACCTTAGCAGGTAATGCTTGAAATTACAGGCCCTAAATCTCAGTAAGTGCTATTTACTAACATGATAATTGTGGAACATTCGATGATGTGTTAAGTACCATGGAGTGGCAGTATAATTACAGTACATGGCACGTTACAATATAAATATAAAGTAAATACATGATTATTTCTGGCTTAGGTCACATGGTAAATACTAAGTGCAATTATGGCACCAAGTAATCTGCAGGAACGTGTAATTACTCTTGGGCTCAATTCATTTACAAGTCCTTGTCCAGCTTTTCACACCACATGGGTAGTAGAAACTGTGGAAAATGGATTATTCATGGCTGCCATGGACTCCTTATTACCACAGCCAAACCTTCTATACAGACGATGCCTCCTCTGCCCTCTCTCATGTCCCAGAGGATGGAGGTAAAGGCAGAACTGTGCAGCCAGATGTCCATGGAAAGCTGGGCCAAGAGCTCTGTCCAGCTCATTTGACAAATTCAGTTGATGTTATCTAATAGTTTTCATCTCACCAGTTTTGCTTTAGCAAGATGATCAGAGAAGCTGGTCCCCACTGTATTTTGCTAGGCAAGATTATTAGTATTAATCTTACAGTCTGTCAACAGGATCTGAACCTGGGACCTTCACTATTAAAGCCCAGATCCCCTGGGATAACTGTAATGACTGCAGCTGTTTGCCATTAGCAAGTCATGATCTCCAGGGACTGCTTCTGGGGTAGCTGGGATTTTGGCTTGTTTCTTTTAGGGTCAGCTGCAAAGCATTTGAAGTAGAGATGGGAGGTGGGAAATCAAGTCAGACACAGCAGGAAGTTGCTGTGGTCTGTGCTCCTTCAAAACACTCGGGAGGTATTGGCTTCTGAGTTGAGGAGGCTGACACTTGACAGGGTCTGATGAAAAGAAAACTTCCTGAGCTTAGAATGGGCATCTCCTGGAGCTTTGAAACTCTTGGCAACACTTGGGTGCAGGAATATCCCAATTGCAGAGGCAGGCACAGGTCAGCTAAAGGGTAGTGTGGTTCCGGAGGAACTGGAGAATGTTTGGCTATCCTAGAGAGCTGAAATGGTGCTCCTTGTCTGAAAGCTGCCTTCCTGCCCTCAGCAGGCCAAACATGACTTCCAAGCCTGGGGTGGTGGCTCACCCTAACGCACAGCAAGGAGCCCATGCTATGTTATTCTGCCACATTCTCCTCACATCCCCTTCTCTCAGCAAGGGGAAAAGTTGCTCTGCTGAGCCAAAACATGGGAGCAGGGATGAAAGGATATTTTTGTTTTATCCTCCTGTATTCCCTTTTGTTGTGCTTGTCTTTGGCTTGTTCAGGCTTCTTTGGTTCAGTTTTCTCTCAGTCTCCCTTGACCAGAAGAGAGGAGGAAAAAACAAACAAATTGAGGAAATATTTCCAGTTGTGTTGCACACAATCCATTTCACAGGAATAGTTAAATGGAGTCTTAGGGCTAGAACAGGGGAGAAATAACAGAAACATCAATGATTCTGATTTAATCTCAAAATGCCTCGGCACCTTCCTAGTAAAACTGTTGCACCCTCCTCTAAGGTTCCCAAAACTTTGGGTAATGTCTATGAAGATGTGTCAGATTAAAATTTCTGCTTTGCATTAGGCTCGAATATATAATTGTATATTATATAATTAGGGCATCAAGAGAAACTCCAGAACAAGAACCTTCTTATTTGTTACATGCCATTTGCTTGCTATGAAATAAAAATGTACTTACACTGTGCTACAGCCTTGAGAAATCATTATAAAAATCTGTCATTGCAAGAGAAGACTATTGCTTACTCTAACCATAGCAAAGGCGGTAATGAAGACATGAATTACGTGTAACCTAACTGAAGGGAAAAGTTCCTTGCCCTAGCTGAACAGACTAGTATAATTTTTCGAGATGCTATGTCTAATGCTAAGTGTCTGAACACTCTCAGGTTGTTTAGAATCAATTGGCTTAAATCTTGTGTAATGAAAGTGCATTTGCCAAATAGGCTCAAGCTTATTGTCATGCAAATTAACATTTGCTGGGACAAATTTTTAAGTCCTTCCTCTCTTTGTTGCTTCCAAGATGTTATGGATACAATTTTGCACTTGCAGTTATGTGTGGGTGCAGTTCGTGTCATTTAAACTTCTAATTACAGCATCTGATTGCACCCACGTATCTTATCAGTTAGTTAGACACGTCAATGACACACACCATAACTGCAAATAACTCGGGGTACAAAATTGCATCAGCAATTATTTGCACCCACTGAAAGTGAGGTTGGATATAAAGCAGGCCATTAAAGTGTTTAAAATACTTCTCTTACAGTAGCATAAACCACTGCTACAGGGATATTACTTGCAGGAATGTAGAACAAATATTAGGCTGAATATTGAGCAGCAGCTTGGTTTGCTTTGTAGCACAAATCTAACCAAGTGCCCTTTATGGGTGCAAAATGTGTCAGCCAGGTCTGTTTACTTACCTGGCTTCCTCTCTTAGCTCTGCTCAGTATCCTGATAGAACCAGCACTCAAACACTTCCTCCAGTCCAGCTGAAGCCAACAACGATGCCTATACTGCACCCTTTAGAAAATGTGCTCTGGCAGTGTCTGAGCCGACACCTGCAAATTCACTGTGAGCACAGTCTGTTTTTCAAGCAGCCTCAGGGTTTCTCTTAGCAGGCAGAAGAGATATGTCGATGGGGCTTATGCTCGTATTTAAATTTAAGCTTGCAAGTTATCTGCTAAATAGAGATGTAAATGGAATGAGGACATTTCAAATAGAAAGAAAATAAAGCTCTACCGACTGTAATAGAATGCAGCTTCATGACCTTCCTATGATTAATTCAAATAAGTAACTATAGTAACCTTTGGGACACGTCCCTCAATCCAGTCTCTGTGATCTTGCCATTATTTCCTGGAACTCTTCAAAGATGTCACCAGCACTGTACCGTCCTATATCTTTGTGTTAGCCTAACTCTTCAGTACTTGGCTTAGAGACTAATTCTCCACTGGTTCAGTACCTAAGGGTGGTTCCTGACTCAGAAACCTTCCAAGCTGGTTCAATTCTTTGTATGAGGCATGGAACATGCAAACGGCATTTGCTCTCATAGGTCCACGAGTGGCTTAAGGTAGTAGAATTACTCACAAGAGCTAACAAGAAATACTCGTGCTAACATTTTGAGTACTGCATTGTGAAACCAGACCTGTTTTAAAGTCTTTTTTTTTCTTAGATATCTTTTAAACAATAACCAACCTCACCTGAAAATAGTGTAAATATTCAATTAGATATTTTGCTGTCTGAATTGAAATCTCTTACCGCAATCTAGGTGTAGATGTCTTCAGATCTTTCCCCCTGTCACAAATTCTTGCAGTTATTCAGGATTAGATCTGAGCTTTGCCAAGGAACTGGTAACATTACAGTATCTGAGCTGGAGGGTAGTTGCTGGTAGAAAGGAGCCCTCCCAAAAAGTGGAAGGCAGTAAAGAACACAAATATTTATATGCACAGAGATACCAGTGGTGATATCTTAGAGCTGCGCTAATATTCAGTTCTTGGAATCTGACCCTGATTCTTCTTCAAAAAGGAAAGAAGTGAAAAAGAAAACCTGGGGGATTGTTTTCTGTTCTCATTTACCTGGGGGTAAATTCAGAGCAAATTGAAATATCCACATGGAACCAGTCCAGATTTCCAGTGGCCTAAATGAAAACATTGTTTTTGTATATTAGGGAGAATTCTGCCTTCTTTAATACTGTACTTTTAAATTTTGCTGTTACCATGGGACACTGAAGTTTTGGGGTTTTTTGGGTTGTATTTCACCCATGAAAGAATTAATTGCTTCAGCTTCCTAGAAATCATTGTGTGATTCAAGTTACTCTTTTGCATGGCTTGTTCGAAAGTTTGGCTCAGTTTTCACCAGAACTGCTCCCTACCCTAAACCGTTATTTATATCCGTAAACAACCGCATGTAGGGAACAGGCAGTGGAGAAGTCAAATAAACACAGCATTGCCTTTTAGCTGGAGTTGCACTCTGCTCCCCAGAAGGGATAACGTTTATAAATCAAACACTGGTTTAATTAACCTTCCGTCCTTGCACAGGTTTAGGAGAGTGGGCACAGTCACATTGATTTGCAAATGCAAGATGCTCATGACTACTTCACAAAATTTAAGGCATTTAAAACAATAAAATAAAGTATGGTTTAATATACTAAGGTCTGGGTTCAGGGCTCTGCCAGTGCTGGCCCAAAGCTGTAAGAGCTCTGATGAAGTAAATTCAAAGCAGAGGGAGAACAGAATGTGGTACCCAAAGTGAGTATTTCTGTCTTTTACATGGCAAAAAAGAATTATTTTTTTTTCCCAGATGAAAAGACAGTAATATACATTCTGGCATTTGAAAGGGGTTTGCATATATTTTGCCATCTTGCAGTCTGCAATCATACACACTTATCCTTAACCTGTCATTTCAGTAAGTGACACTACTCTAGGCAGAACATCATTTTTTCCTATTGACAGAGAGAGTAAATTTTTCTTTGCTTTGATAAAATGCTATATACTGGTTGAAAGGCATCCTTTCTGGGAAGCTCCTCTTTGTGCAAGTAGGCAGTTCTGTGACCATTCATAGCATAAAACTAACTATTAGTGTAAAATCAGTCAAAGAAGATAGCAGTCCCTTTTGCAATGAAGTTAATTAACGACGTTAATCAAGATTTAGGTGCCTTTTGAGAAGAAGAGTTCTATCTCAATCACAAGGTGTGGGTGTTTAATGCAAGAGGCATGGGGTCCGTTTCTGGGTCTATCGCAGTAGGGTTGCATGCGATGTTCAGACTAATTCCTATGACCTTTAAACTACCAGCTCTGCCTGCACTAGGAACACTTTCCAAAACATTTGTGCTATGGATAGCAGAGATTGAATGCCATTTTTTTCTAAGGGGAAAAGAAAAGCCCTGCTATGTGCAGGTCATCTTCTTTTCATTCATATTTCCAGAATCTCAATGAAGAAGTCAGCAGATGAAGATTAATACTGGTGAAAGTGTTAATCTCAGTTTGATTGACAAAGAATTTATTTCTATTTGGCAAAGGTTGTTTATGAAGATGGGCTGACACTTTTCCTCAGAAGCCCTAGTCATGGGATGACTTTGTTCCTCCACACCAACTGGTGGCAACACTGGTATCAGCTTTGGAAAGTTTTTGGCACTGTCTCGGGGCCCTGACAGGGCAGGTGGTTCTGCTTTATATAGAAAAACATGGCAAAAAGTCTGGCTCCTATTTCCCAAGGCCAAGGAGCGCCCCAGCACTGAAAGGAAGAAGGGGAACTGGCGGCTGGTGAAGGATGATTTGCTCTTGGGAAAGAGTTCAATCCCATCCTGATGTCCAATTAGAGGGACAAAAGAAATGTTTAGTTTCTCATTACTCTATTGTTTGCATTTAGAAGAAAATCCAGTTGGGCATTTCATTGTGGCTCTTGTTGTCCGAGCCTGGCAGGACACAAGATTAAACTTGGTTGACTAATCTCTGCTATTGAGGGCACAGGGCTGCTGGTCAGACACCTGACTGCAGTTCCTAGCTTTGCTGATGGATTTTTAACAAAGATTTCCCTTTTCAGTGCTTCAGTTTCCTTCCTCTTACCCATTCCAATGCTAATGCTACTGTCTTACTAAGAATTTGAGGAGCATCGGACTGTGCTGTCAGCTGAAGCTCTCAGCCTCCCTGGTGAATCAAGTATATGGTATATAAAGGGGTGCACTCAGGTCACAGAGATAGGACATTGGAAATCCAGCCAGGAGTGCAGAAGAGGAAACCACTAAACAAATTGCTCTGCAATGCATGGTGCACATATGTGTGCAAAGCACATGTTAATTCTAACTCCATTTTGTGTTTCTTCTCTCCAGTGAGCACTGCTGACGTCCGATCTGTCTTCTTCGCTTGTTATTTCTAGGAGTTATCAAGTTTAAGTGCTGTCTTTTTCTGTCTTACAAGAACGGAATGCTTGAGCCTGTTGATTAAACACATCCCTTGCTTTTCCCTGTTCAGGCAAAAATTTCCAGACTCAAACTCTGAAGGTAATTTCTATTCCTCCCACACCATATGCGTGTTGCAGAATTTTACTGTCATGTTCCAAATCTTGCAGTAAAAACTTTTGCAAGTTATTAACAGACAGGATGGGTACTTCAGCTTTGACTGCTCTAGTCTTTTGGATTTGTATGGGGTCTTTATTTTGGGTTTTGGTTTTTTTTTTTCAGAGGAGGGATTCCAGCCCCTGGAGATGTAGAGAAAAATAGTTTGAGGCAGGACTGCATGGATCAGTCACACTTCTTTGCACTGTGCTATCAGTCATGGTAAAACACCACATCCTTCTAGAAGTTTATATACCAAAATGGACAAGCATGTTGCTCAGGTGAAAAATGGTAACAAAAAAAGGTACTGAAATCATCTGATCTTATAAGAGTGTGTCTAGCAAACTATGCATTATGGTGCCTGTATTGCTATTGCACACATGTACATGGACATGACACAGTGCAGTGCAAACACTACTTTTAATTCATGGAAACATTAACTGGGAAGCCATTAGGCGCAGGGCAAAACTTGCAGTGTGCATGCTTGTGAGCAGAGGCGTGATAGACTGATTGTAGAGGACCTTTTAGAGGCTTAAAATGATTCTCAGGGCCAGGCTGTGAACCTTGTTCTCCAGGAGATCCAACACTATTCACACATGTAGCCTCCTTGGTTTCACTAGAGTTGCTCATGGGAATGCTCACCAGTGGGAGTAGGTGGTGCACAGTCTGGCTGTAAATGTTTGTTTCCCTGGGTTTCTTGCAGCCAAGCAACACTGATAATTATAGTCACCTGCAGGTTTGAGACATGTAAAATGAGGCATTCATGAACCCTTTCTGGAGCAACTATACTACTAGAGTTCCAATTCCTACTGTTCTGAACATGGGATTCAGGGTAATTTCCTGCCTCTAGCATTCAGTTTGGACACCAGATTTTCATTTTCAAGCCACAACTTTTGGACCTTTCTGATTTCCAAGTGATTGATAAGAGGAGGTGGCAAACTAGGGCTTTGCCCTCAGTACTAACCACATGCTCTGTTGCGTGACCCAAAACATGGATTATACCACCATGGCATCACCACCCTCCTTGGACCCTGTTTGCATTCCATCGTAGTGCAGCTGCTTTGGAGTTTCTTTATGGAGAATGACAGAAACCTCCCCAGCATGATTTATATCTTTGGAGGCCTCAATTCTTCCTGGAAATGCCTCTTCCTTGAGTACAGGGGCCAACTGGCATAAAGCCACACGCAGATGCCCCATAGGTGTCATAGACCCTCAATGTGCTATTCTGTGCTCGCAAGGACACCTCTGCCAGTGTCATTAAGAAGGGAAAAAAGTGTGAGTTGTCCATGCCTTACCTGCATTTCAAATACATGAAAGAACTGGGCATTCTAGATCTGATCAAAGTAGTTTCTGAGATCAGGATGTTGGGGAAGCAGGGTGCTGAGAACCCACTGTGCCTCTCAGGCAATCAATTGAGAGGAGAACTGCACCAGCAGCGCCTGTGTAGCCTCAGCCTAGAGAGGTTGAGTTGGGAAACCTGAACATTATCAGGAGAGGGCTTCTGTCAAGTGTTTCATTGATGTCAAAACCTGGTTCTTTTCTGAGGCTCAGCATGGCAGGGAGTACTTTGGAGACACTGCTGGGGCACCTCTGAGGAAGTGACAGAGCTGACACCTCTCCAGAGAAGGTCCACAGAGAAGAGCAACACAAAAGCTGGTCTCTGGGAAGAAGTCAATTTTATTTAGTCCTTCAGCTATGGATAGCGCAGAGATCTTGGGTCTACAGTGTCTTGTAGAGATGGGGGTGAAGTTAAAGCCAGTGTGGAAGTATGTGGGGGATCACTTTGTGCCATTAGCTTCTCAAGACTGGTATATATGGCAGAGAACGCTGCCAGGACATCCTGGAGTTAGGATCTACAAATGAGATCCCATTAATGGTCTGCTCAGTGCTAAACTTCCTGATCTGAGTCTGCTTTTCCATTTCTTAATGTTATTTTGACCCCCAAAATGTTCCAGTTCTTTTAACCCTTTGCACTTAGCACTTAGGAATAAGAAAATATTGCACTTCAAAGAGTCTTACAAAGGGAAATGTCTTCTCTCAAATTGCACTGAGATTGCTGATGTTCTTCTGTCTTTCTAGAGAATAAATTCAGCCACTCTGAGTCTTTGAGCTGAAGTCACTGGCCACTCCAGCCCCATCATTCCCAGCACAGCAGCCATTCATGTGCAAGCATTATTGGGGAGGACTAGCTGGGGAGCAGATGGAAGCCATGTGCAGATTCTCAGTTATGCTTCTGCCTGAGTTTTGGGCCAGAATAAAATCCTGTGTTTGAGCAGCCTTCTGGCTGTGGAGGTGGCATAGACAAGAAGCCGTGCAACTCAGCTCACAAAGCCAGAAGGCAATAACAGGTTATATTTCATCACTTCCCCTTGGAAACCTCTACATTTCTTCTCTCTTTCGTCTCCTTTTTCTTTATGCTGTTCTCACCTCCCTTCACAAGAGTCCTGTGCAGTAAAGGGGTGAATATCTTTGATATCTTTCTTTATATCAGGCTGCAGATATGATGAGAGGGAGATTCACCACAGTCTACTTTCAGCCATCAAACTTCAGGCATTTCACTGAGGCTCCTAAATTAGAAACCTTATTGTACTGACTTACTGTTGTTTGTGCCAGCAGCATCTTGAGAAATGGAGAAATACTGGCATCTTGAGAGCATGATTCACCCTCCTCAGATGTGAATCCCTCTCCTGAGGTGTCTCTCTCTTCTCTGTGACTGTTGCTGGTGCCCAGATAATGACAGTCCTAACTTCAGTGTCCCTGCCTACTATCAGCTGGGATGCATCTGAGCTGAAATGCCAGATAAGCAAAACAGCCCATCAGAAGTACCATGGGGAATATGAACAACGTGACTGATTCATTCTTTCTGGTGAGAGGGGAAAAAAAAGTTATCAGTATTCTTTATATCTGCTCCTGGGATGATGTTGGTCCTTTTTGTTCATCTGTCCTCCTACAGTAAGTGATAACCCACTTTGAGCAAGAGCAATGGCAGTTTTTTAGTGCTCACTTTTCCCCACTGCTAGCAGATGAGGTGTCCACTGAAGAAATCAAAACAAGACCAAAAAATCCCCAAATCCTACCAGTAGATAAGGTTAAAATAAATGGTTGCTGCTTTCCAGGAGAAGGACCTAATAGAAAATGTAAACACTCTTGAATGACAAACCTATATCTACCTTACTAGCATGTACCGTTTTCCCCCAAATACTGATGTTTTTAAGCTTCAATCCATCGGTCAGAGGTGACAGGATACTTCTAAAAGGAAAACACTGCTCTAAGCTATTGGGGGAAAACGAAATGGAGTATGTTAGCAAGATGTGTTACCTGCCTTCTGACAGCTAATATATCTTTCTTCACATTGCTACACCTTTGTCCTCTTTTCTTGCCAGATTAAACCAGAATCATTATGGATGTCCCCAAAGACAGCTTGGTAAGTGATAAATTAAGTTCTAGATGCTTCTGGCAGAACCTTGGCACAGAGTGTTTATGGGGTCCAGGTACATCTGCTCCATGGTTGTGTCTGGAGCCAGTGAGAATGTTGGACCTCAGAATGAATAAGAGGTTTTCTGTCTTATTTGTAACAGTTCACTCTTTTGCCTGTTTTAAAGCTCTTCTGCCCATATGCATGATAGGCCAAAGTCAAGGTAGCTTTGTATTTAAAAGCCACTTAATCTGTCTAGGACAGAACTGATGAGCCACTCAGTGTAAGACACCAACCACACAAAGTTATGGCTGGAGGAAAGCAAAACATCAAATGGAAAAGATAGTTTGGAAGAAGTGAAGGGGAAATACATGAGTTTGCAATAGGTGAAGGAAGAAGAGGACATGCTATCAAGACAAGCTAGAAAATTTCTTCTGGTAACTAAAGAAATGAGGAGTACTAATATTTCTTTTTTTAAGCATTTAGTTGCGTGGCAGTAGGACAGTGGGAACTTTATAAATAAATCATTCAGAAAAGGACATGAATTTAAGCATCCAGAAAATGGTTTTGCATCATTTTCTTGCATTGGATTTTAGGGTTCAGGGAAGACAGAGAAAGAAATCAGTTATGCCAACAAAAGTGATGATTCTATTTTCAGGAAAAGTTGCTCTGAGTATCTTCTCACACACAACTGGTTTTGGCTACGTTTTTCATTATCCACCTGCACAGATTTATCAAGCAATTTGTGCTCTATGACTTGTTCTACTGCCTGCTTGAGAGCGTGGCCACAGATCACAGCCATGTGAGATACAGGAAAAGCAAATGGTCCTTCAATGAGATATAAAGAAAATGCCTGGCTTGCTTCCACCTAAGAGAATTGAACTGTGGCCTTGCAGGTCACCTGCTGCAGCAGGACATGTGTGCTTGATTCACTTTCCAGCTCCACTACAGATGTCCTGTGTAATTCAGGGGGACTTAATCTGGAATATTTCTGGAAATCTATGCTACTTAGCAGTTCAACAGAATCAATTTTATCAATCTTTTCTGGCCTTAAAATCTGTGCCTTGGCTTCACACTCTCATATGTCTTTCTTAAACATCCCTTGGGCTGTACTATAGGATAGCATATAGCCATTATTCAAGCTGGATTGACTTTGCCTTTACAGATATGATAAAAATTCTCAGCAGGGTTAAATCACCACTGCTCCACTGTAGGGAATAATATAAAAGGTTTTACTCACTCAAATGGATGCAAATTGAGGGTGGTTTAAGGCAAGTTAAGTAAAGAATTATCATGGTAGAAAAGCAAATATGGAGAAAGAGGAAAGAAAAGAATGTAATTTATTGCCAGTAGACAATGGTATGATGCTTTAAATGGACTTACTTCTTTCCAGTCTTGTCCCCTTTATGATGTTATTTCCACCTTTGCAGAATACACATAAGCCTGTAGCAGTTCAGGAAAGTTCCTTTCATGTCCAATTGTCACTTCATTGTAAAGTTCTTTAACATGCAAGATGACAGGAAATCCCTTTGCTGGGATGTCTTTCCATTACATCCTGACTCTTGTCACAATTTGTTAGAAGGCAGCTAGTCCTCCAACTCCTTCCTAGAGGCCACCTGCAAACTTTCACTGACTCAGCTATCCTGCTGCCTTCCTGCTCTCCACTTGCAATGAAGCTTCTTCTTGGCTCATATTTGCTTACCTGTCTTGCAGACTTTCTCACATTCCTGAGCTGATGTTGAAGATTAGCCACGAGAAATCCTTCCATTAGTATATTGCTCCCTGTCTCTGAAAATTTTCTTGATATCTTATTTTCTTGTAGGGTCTGTAGCTTTGTTTTCTGATTCTCCTTTCTTCCAGCTTTTCACAGGTCCTCAAGATGTTTCCTCTCCCCTTTTATATCTTTCCACGACATGTTTCCAAGTTTCTGAGGAAATAACAATGTAAAGCCTCTCACGTTGGATATCAAGTGATTTTTTTTCCCCTTTTAGTCTCAGTCTATAAGTTAAAAAGAAGCTCCTGTGAAGGCTAAATTCCTGCTAGAGATATAAAGTTATTTTGAGCAGCAGGGCATATTGGCCACTGACTGTGGCTTTAATGATTATACACACATGCACACAACGCCATCCTACTCCTTGCACACATTTAAAGCTCAGGTTAATCCTTATCACAGCACAAAGGGCCAAATCTGCAGGAGAACAGATTTTTAAAGACATTGAGGATGCAATCTTAAGACAATACTGGTTAACTCAGAAAAAAATCCCATCTGAAAGTTGTGTTGATACAGTGTTATTACTGCTGTTTTGTACTAACAAGAGTGGCCATTCACGAACATATGGCTGTACTGAGTGTCTGACCAGCAAATTTCCATGGGCTTTGGTTCCAACCCTCGATGTTGTGATCTTAGTTACACGCATGATCTGTCACTATTGCATGACCATCTTAATTCTGGAGTCTATAGAAGGCTGACAAATCAAAGTTTAGGTTTAGCTATGAGTAGAAAATGTGGGGTTAAAATCCACAAAATAACCTCTAGGAGCATGAGTATCCCTGAGCTAGTTACTGAGAGGTGAAAAAGAGTGGGATAGAGCTCAGAAAGGACTGGAGGTATACTGTCCTCTTGAAGCATGCATTAACAAATAAAAACACCCACCCAATTATCTTTCAAAAAGGAGGAAAGATTTATAGGTGAGTGGCATTATATCTTCCTATTTGTTCTTAATGAGTTCAGAACATGTTTAAAAATATTTCCTGATGTGTCTTGTCTAACATGTAGCATTTGTGTTTAGACAAAAAAATGGTCAATGAAATCTATAGTTTTCCATCTCTCAGTGGTTTTTGTTTAGTGACATGGACAGTTCTCATGAATATTGTACCTTTTAGGCTGACTCCGTGCCAGCAATACTTACATATTGTGATTTCTATGTTGTATCACCTTGATAAGCTCAGCCTTGAGAATTGTCTCCAGGTCCCAATTAGTACTGCTCTGGGGGAAGGCATGGGGCCGGCAGCATTGATCATCCAGAAATATCAGGTCTCTTATTTTGTCACTGGTTTTCTGTAGCAAGATGCTCACCGTCACTCATGTTTTTGGGGTTTTTTTCCTGTCTATGGATGAATGCAGTTATTAAAGTCTAGACTAATTTCTACGGAGACCATAAGTTCATCAGGACAGGGCTGGTGTATCTCTGTCCACACTTCCTGAAGTCAGAACCGCTGACACCTGAGAAGAGCTGTGCTGTGGTGCCTTGAACTGACTTGTGCTTCTCTTTCCACTGTCTCTGCCTGCCTTTTGACAGAACCTTTGGGATTTGACCACACGGTACGTAAGCTTAATTAAAATTAGCTTAAAACCAGAAGCAGTTGAAAAAAATGCAGAAGATGCTGGGGACACAGCTGGCAAGTGCAGAGCCTCAAGTTAAACTGAATTTTAAAAAATGTGTTTAAATCCACTGAGAGTATCTACACAAGGGTTTCTATCAGTTTAATTTAATTGGTTTAAAAGAATGCTTTTAATTAATCCTGCATGTTCCTATAGGTGGATGAGACCTTCCTTGGAGGCAGCGGAAAGTGCCCAGCATTCTCAGATAGAGATGACTGCAAGAAAAAGCATTTAGCCATCCATGTCCTCCTCCCGTGGGATGAGCAGATAGCACAGCCGCTGCACCAGGGATGCTGATTCAGATCCATGAAGTATCATAAAACTTCTTGTGTCACCTGGGGTGAGCTGTTTAACATTTTATCTATTTTACCCATTTCTCTGCCCAAGAAAAAAAAAGATAATTGCATCTAATTCCCTGGAGTGCCTAAGAATAAATATATAAAGCATTATGAAGGGACAAGATACAGTAGTAATGGGGGCCATGTTAAAACTACCTTTTCCTTTCTATGAGCTGTTTCTAATGATGTATATTGATTTACAGGGTAGCTATGGGCCATCCATTACTTTTCAGACAATGAATGCATTAGATGTGTCACCAGAATGATTACTGCCAAACTTGTGATGTATTTTTTTTATGAAATGTAAACATTTACGGTGCTTCACAAAAATAAAGCAAAAAAAAAAAACTACAAGCCCTTCACCTTTAACATCTTTCAACAGATCTTGTGGTGTTGGATGGAAAATGAATTTAACAGGATATTACTGTTCTGTTGCAATATTTCTGCCCTACAACAATATTATAGTTGGTGTTAAACTTTATTACTAGCCCTGTGATAAAATTAGTTCAATATCGGCTGCTTTTATAATGTAGTTTTACAATTGCAACATGGGATAATGTGATAGTACAAAAAAATAAATAAATTTACAAACAAACCTAAACTCAGTAAACCCAGAAACACGGAGTGCAGGGAAGGAACGGAAAGTTACATAGTGGGAAGGTACAGGACAGCAGTTGCGTTTTAAAGTAGGGTGCTGTGAAAATTTCTTTCTGGAACGGCTTGAAGCCAGAAGCAGCCTTTTGATTATATTATACACAGGCTGATGACTGTCACAGTGAAAAGTGTCAAACGAGGAGCAGGCAGGAAAGGCAGGTGAGAGGCAGGGAAGAAGGTAACAATGTCAGAGCAGTGACTAAGCCTAGTTTGCCCGGAGGTGAATTTAGAGCAACGTCATCATGCTGTCATTGTCTTCCCAAGGAATGGAGGCTTCCGAAATGGGGATTTTTGAGGTTATTTGTCTTCCTAAACTGGGCGAGCCTAACCTCAGAAGGGTTGAGTACATTAGGGTGAAAATACAAGTCTAAGCAGTGCTATAAAGGCATAATCAGTGTGTGGTATTCAGACATCCAACCTGCAACACTATGTCATGTTCAATCAGACATCTCCCTTTCGCTGCTGTGTCATTTGCTGTTTCGTTATAAAATCTGTGAGCTCCTTCTGCCAGATATTATCTCTTATTTCATGTTACTGCAGAGCTTGGTGCAACAGGACCTATTCCCTGCTGTTATTTCTGATTATTGGGCTAGCATAGCTCTTTGAAGAGTTTGGAGAGCCCGATTCTGAACCAGTGCAATCCTTAGGAGCTCTATTGGGACCAGGACTAAGCAGGCAGAGATAGAGGGCAGAAAGTCTTGTTTATGGCAACTGAAGATCTGTGTCTGGAGGTGGTGACTTCACAGTTGTGTTTAGGACGGTGTGTTGTAGGTATTTTGTAGCTTGTTTCCTGCTGTGTCACCAGATCACCCTTGTCTTATGGATACCCATCCCTCGGGAAGCAGATGGGGGGCCCTTGCCACAGCTTGTCACAGAATAGAAGATGAAATCAGAATAATATCCTGGTAAGTATTATACTACTGTATTGTCTTCGGTTTTGATGAAAGTAGGAATTTTACTTGTTGAGAATTATGGCATCTACTGGATGCTGTTATTAAAAGCAAAGCTGAAGTTGTATAAACCAAAGACATATACTGGTGTCTGTGCTGAGCTCTGTGCTGTTTTTCGAAAGAAATTTCTGCTATAGAATTATTGAGCCAACCGGCTCCAATGTTTCCTCTGCTTCAGCTTAATCTGTTCTCATATTGAAGCATAACTCTACTAAAAAGGAGTGGAAGGTGGAAAGAATCTGGAACATGTATTGCCTACATGAGCAGTGTACGCAGCCAACAGAAGCAGTTATTCCTAGTAAAGAGAGCTGGGAATAGTTAGGAACTGGAGAGTATAAAACCCTTTGGGCTTTGTTGTAAAGATGTAGTGATACAGATATGTAGTAGTTTCCAGAAGGAAAACACAGCTAATACAAAGGCATAGCAAAATATCAAAACTTGGAGAGGTTCAGACATTCCCAAATTAGCAGCCAAGCTGCTGACTGCCTGTGGAAGCCCTGGCTATGCTAGCCCTTATCTAAAACCATCAGGCACTGAAACCAGGGAGTGTGTTGCACTGGACACCAGAGCTAGATCACACAAGCACCAACTGGGTATGATACCCACTCCTCAGGCAAAAAAAAATTGTAGATGGTTGTAAGAACCCACTCAGCAGAAGAATATCTCCAGCAGAATATATGTCTACATAAGTTATTGCAGTTTCTGGTAGTGCTAACATGCTTTAAATTCACTAAAATTAACTTATTCTGCTGTTCCTAGGAATGCAAACACTTTCATTCTTTTTTTCCAGACCATGCATCCGTGTTACATTGACTGACCCTGAAAGCCTCTGAGACTTTCTCTCCTCCAACTAAGCCACAGGAGAGTTGGATTTGTGCATAACTCTTTTTGAAGCAAGCTTGTGAATCGCCACATTCTCCACAGCATTCAGTCCTTTGTACACAGCTGAGTAGCATCCCACCGGGTGGGCTTCAGTGAGGAAGGTGATAGATTGAAGGGCAGCATCACTGCTTGATGATCTTCAGGGTCTTTTCAAACCCAAATGTTTCTATGAGTCTATGATACCTTGAGGAACATTTAAAGGAGAACATTTAGTATTGCTGTGATTGATTTTCTTAAAAGTAAGAGTGGCTGAAGGGTACATGAGCGTGTAGGTAGGAAGGATTTAAAATGGTGAATAATTAAAGACTACAGATAAACTGTCTGTTTATCACTGTAATGGTCTTCATAGCTAATAGTAGAGCTTTCATTCATGTCTGGAATTGGCGGGATGCTTACAGCACACAGAAGTGAGGAAAAATTTCTTGATGTGGATCGTCTTTCACCACAAATATATAATTGACTTAATTTACAGCACTGTCTATTGCAGAAAGCACAATATAAACTCAACCTGAAGGACTGGGTTGACCCCTTGGTGTCCACTGGTGGACCTGAGCTGACTGCAGACCAAGACTGATGCTGTATGCCTACATCCTCTCTCTGCTCATGAAAGTGCAGCCAAAGGCGCGTGCCTCCATCTCCCAGCTTTTTGGCATAACATCTCCATCTCTCACCCTGGTGACTAGAGCCCATTTCTGTCCTCTCCACTGTTCTCCAGGCTTTCCAGGAGCAGCTGGCAGCCCTCAGCATGCACAAGTAGGGGCAGGGCTGCCTTACCCTGAGGCCCCCAAATGCAACCACCCCAGGGTGCCCACCATAACAGGGGAAGTGAGGCCTTTTCAGGGGTGATTAGGAACACAAAGGGCTGTGCCTGACAATTAGAGAAAAGCTGTGGGACTGTGACAAGCATGACTGGAATTTGGAGCAGACAAGTACTGGAATTGTCCATGTCCAGGGCCTCAGACTTCTATTTCAGCATCAAGTTTTAAAGATGGGATGAGTATTTCATTTTATTAAATGTGAATTTATTTATTTTTCTCACAGCTTTCTCAGGCAGTCGAAATGAAGCCATGGTACCAAATCAGCGTGTGGAGGAGGCAGGAAGATTTGCAGTTTAGACCTGGAGTAAAGAACTGGGAATCCGAAACTAGCAGTAATGAGAGTGCGTCCTTTCAGAGCCAACCATCAGGGAGAGCAAATCAATCACACCCTGCCCTCCTCTGGGACCAGCGAGTGATTGATTCAGCTCCTGTCGGCTGCCCTTATGGACTGGGATGTGCGTGAACATGAAAGGAGCAGAACAAAGGCCCCATTACCGCTGTGGGCAGAGAGAAGGCTCCCCTGCTGCTTGATGCATCTCTCCCTCTCTAAGCTATTGCAGACTCCCTGTCTTTGTCCTCCTTCCTCCTCTAGTGCTTTGATCCTTCCTTCCTCTGCTTTCCAGCCAGCCTGCCCCCCCCCCCCCTTCCCGCTCCCTTTTTCCAGTTTCTCCCAGCTGCAATGTTTTCTCATCAGGGAGGTCCCAATAACCTCACATAATTACTAGTATTCCTGGCTGATCCTTGTGATCAGTCCTTCTTTCCCATCTATTTTTCTCTCCCCATCCCCATGCATCCACCTCTTACTGAAAGGATAATAAGTCAAGCTCAGATGAGTGTCTGCTTTTTGGGATCTGTTGTTGGTGATGTACTGGTCTCCTAGTACTTACTTGTGGATCCTAAATATCCCTCCTTCACGGAAGCACCCTTTTTTCTTTAATTATTTGTAATTATATAGGACCATGAAGCTGAATCACAGAAATGGAACACCGTTATTTTGGTTTGAGAAGAGTTTCTTTCCCTTCCCACTGCACAGAGAAGTGTGAAGGGATGAAAACTTGCCTGTGATTTTTCTTCCCTAAACTTCTTGGTTTCACCTACTTTATTCATAGGCTCTGTCTCTTCCCACAGGGCTTTTCTCGGCTCCTGTTACTGAGGCCCCTCAGCAAACTGACATTGAAGCCAGCAGTGCTCAGACATGAGGTAAACGGTGAAAGAGGTATGGCACTATCTGCCTTACTGCCAACCAGCTGCTTGCAGCTAACCTACTCCTCTGCTGCGCTGCTGGCGTGTTTCTGGCACCTCAAAGATGATATGAGTCTTCATGCTGTAGCATCTCAGCTACCATCTGAGACCAAGAACCTGGAGGGGTCTGGTCCCAACTCCAACTGTTCCCAGGTGTGGGTGTTAATGAATATTGAGTGCAACCAGCTTGGGTTTACAGGCTGATGTGTCTTGGGCGCTGCTTTCTCTAGGACTCATAGACTTTCTAAAGGATAATACAGATGCTCAGAGGTCCAACAAGTCAGATATCCATCTGAGCCACAAGATATCTACAAGCCTTTGGCTTGTGAAGATGGGTCATCCCAGGGCTTGTTTTTCTGTTATCAGCCACTGTTTGACCCGGGAACAAGCACCAGAGCTAGAAGGATAGCTTTGTGAGGCCACGGGAAGATCTGACACTCCGGGATAACTAGAGTTCAATGCCTCCAAAACATGTGGAGTGGCTCAAGAGAAGGAATAACATCAACACCTGGTCTTATCTCTGCTGGTTTATTAGATAGTCATCCCTTTAATATGTCCTTTTTTACTTGTCTCTATTTAATCACCCCTCTGTTACTCATTCAGTCTAAAAGAAGTTTCCGGTTGTGCCAAGTGAACAGTTTTTATTTCTCCAATCCATATGCCCATGCAAGCTCAGCAAAATCTACTGATACAGAGCAGTGTGGTTAGCATTCTGTAGCTCCGTGGGTAGGCTTTGAGGGTTATTTTTTTCCCCTTCGTCTTTGTGTGGACACACATACGCACAAGGAGAGGGCAAAGGCTAAAACCTCAGAGGGGCTGCTTACAGTTTCATCAATATTTCATGATTAAGAAAGTGACAGAATTCTGCTTTATTTAATAAGAATATTCCCTAGGTAGGTTGTGTTTTCCCGGCCTGCTCCTGTAATTACAAACTGTTTGTGCATTAGCTGAGCAGCTTTACTGAATTGTCTCCCCCTCAACTGTTTTAAATTAAGGGGTTGACTTTTGCCTTGGTCAGACCCATGCTTTTCCTGGAAATCAGTGACATTTTTCATAGTTGATTTTAAATTAATCCTGAAGGGAAGAAAAGAAAGCACAAGAGAGAAACTGGGTGTGATTGGAAGGGCTGAATTTCACCCTCTCTGAGCACAGCTTGCTCCCATGAGCGTGTGAGCATCAGGCCATAATAGTCAAATTGTCAGAAGGGACTCTCTAAATTAAGAATTGTAAACTGGAGCCATGGCGCCCACCAGCTGGATAGATGATGGCCTGTGGAGAGATGTGGATGGAGTTATGGAAACCACTGTTGCAGCTCTTTGCAGCAGAAGCTGTCACTGACTATGCATTTCCACAGCACCAAGCGTGATGGGCCAGGTCTTGCTTGGCTTCTCAGGGCTGCCACAAAACACCATACCAAAAGCAGGTCTATTTATTAGCATTCTCAGTGCAAGTCCCTGATGCTTAACAAATAAAGGCAGTATAGGAAGAATGGTTCTATTCTGAGCTCCCAATGTGGAGACTGAGAAGTGCTACAGAAAGTTTTTGGCCCCCGTGCATTCCTGCAGCTCAGGCTGGGAATGGACACAACCCCAATGGGAAATGGGCACTGGTCATGTCCATGGGACTATTGTCACACCTTGGGAGCATAAAGTGGTGCAAATAAGGTGAAAATCCGATTATAAGACTACTCAGCACCTCCCTCTCTCGTCTAAATCTGTGGCAGCTGTAGAAGTGTTTCTGCTGCCATGTTCATGCTGGCTTATCTCCAGGGCCGGGTGCTTTGGAACATAAGTTGCACAGAGGTTCACATTGAGGGCTTTGACCCATGATGAAGTTCTCTTGGCTGGTGTAGCACACTTTCTCCTTAACTTCTGGGAGAAAAGCTGGTTTTCTCCTTGGACCAAGGAGATGGACTTCTGGGCCCTAGCAACTCTATAGCCCTTGGGATTACCCCCTAGCAGGATATGTTTCATCAGCATCTCCAAGGGGTGCTGTTAGCTTGTCTGGAGGTCCCACTCCAGGAAGGCTCAGTCCTTTCAGTGCTTCCCACCATGCTCTCCGCTTTAGTCCACGCAGCACAATCACGGGTTAAGTGAAGCAGTGTTTGCAGTATGGACATAGCAAGCAAATGACAAGGTGAGCCGCAGAGGGGCAAGGGAGAACTTGGGCAGAATGACGGAAGTAGTGGCTTCTGCTTTCCTGCCTCCTTGCATTCATCTGACTTCTTTGTTCCAGCCTTAGGAGGGCAAATTCCACAGGAGATCAGTGATTCAGCCTTTAGTAGGATCAAAGCAGCCTCATTCCCAGCATTCATGTCTGATGTTTGGTTTCTCTGGCAGGGGGAAAAAGTCAGGATTTCCCATCAGTTGGTGCAATGAAAGCTGTATGTGTTCACATGTGTGAAGGTCACATTTGGCTTCTCTCATTCTAATACTGACTGGGGGTCTCTACCCTTCCTTCTGCTTGGGGATCTCTCATCTACCTGGGTGCATATTTTAATGAAACTTGAAGGAACTGCTTTTCTTTGGGAATGCTCCCTCTCCTTCAGACTTGGTGAGAAGTGACCATTGGGTTCAAAAGTTATTTGGAATGAAAACACACGGGATATGATTGCATAGACAAGCTAGAAGTAACCCTTCAAACCATTTTTCAGTGTCACAATTCCCAGCTTACCTCCCAAAAGGAGATACAATGCATTTTACAAAACTGACATTTTTCCCCCCATTTAACTGAGTATCTGAATATGTGTAGTTGGGAATGCTCAGTATGTGCCATGAACATGTACTCTGAGTAAACGAAATTAAGTCTGATGTGAACATTGCTACTCACTGGTCTTTTCACTCTGAACGCTGTCCATCACAGTGATGCCCCCTTCTTCTGGATAGTTTTCCATAAAGCCTGCACTGCATGGAGTCAGTGTGGCACAGCAATAGGATTTGAACAATCAGAAAAAAACCTAATCTGTACCAATATATCCCAAAGAACATTGAAGACATCCTGAAGATGTCTTCTGAGGCATGGGGACACCTTACAGTAACCTTGAACTTTTTGTCACCAGTATGAATGTCTCAAACCAACAGGCAATATTATGGCCCACAGCTCCCTACCTTTAGCTGGGACTTTGGTGATGTGCACTGGGATTTCCACACTCTCTGTGCTGTAGCTTCCCTTTGGGAAACTGATGTTCTGCTACTGACCTTCTGCAAGGTGCTTTGGGGTCTTCGGTTGGGAACAAACCCATGAAAATTGTGTGTTATTTGGACGATAAATAAAAAGCAATAAGTTTGGAAGGTGACTCAAAGAGCTGTTGGCAATTCAGCTGTCATTTGTGGGCAGTGATACTCTGAAAACCTAATGTCATTAAATGGACACTGTGATGGCTTTGAAAGCTCCTGCTGAGCAAAGGCAAGAAGGGAATGGTTCAAGAGGCTGTATGTCACAAGTTAAATGTGAGCTGGGATTTGGCAAATTTACTGTTCCAGGTACAGAAAAACAATACCATGTTCTAGAGGGTAGGTGGGGAAAATGCTTAGCCCTTTCTCCTGAGACCAAAATTTACTAATGAGGTTGTCCTCAGTAAACAAGTCATCCAGGTGAGCTCTTTCACAGCCTCAAGTTCAGCTTGTCTTGCCTCAGAACATGAGTTTGCCTTTAATGGAAGCCTTGAAACTAAAGTAATAATAGCAATAAAAATAATAATAACTGGTTGGCTGCTGTTTATACTCTAACTGAAGCTTATGGCTCAGGGTGTTTGCCCTTATTTCACAACTAACTTCCATATGTTCCTGTATGTGGATAAATTTGTACTATCCTTTGTAAATTTTTTTTTTGGCAGTGAGGAGGCAGCTGGGGTCACCGTAAGCCACAGGCTGTGGGGTGCTGTAGAGCAGGAAGCTCTGTCTTGAGGTCTCTTCTTGCAAAATCTCCTTCTCCTCCACGCCCAAAGACCTCTGCAGCTGCAAGGGTACCACTAGCAGCACATGTCAGCAGAGAAGCAATGGCTGATGCATGCTGCCTCCATGTAATTGAGACACCCAGTGAGCTCAGAACTTGCCTTGTTGCCTACTACAGTTTTTAAGGTGATGCTCCGTGTTCTCACCTGCAACAGAGCCTCAGCACAGATTTACAGGCTGTCCATGGCTAATTTTAGAGAGATCTGCTAAAAGAGGTTGTCTTTAGAGTGACTCCAACATATTGGGCCCCTCTCTAGCTAGTGCTGTAGTGAAGAGAAAGGGTGTTCATGGGTGTCGATTCATTGAATAAGAACTAGGAGAAATAAAAACATGCATATATTTGAGGATACTCACATAACTGAGCTAGGAGGCCAGGTTCTCTCCTTGCTAGGAGGCAGGGGAAGAACAATTACAATTGGATGCCGTTATGCAACATCCATATAAAGACCGTCCAGGTTACTTAGGCTGAAGAGCCCCTTAACAGGTGTATAAGTGGCTCAAGAGTTGGAGGAACAGCTGGAATTCATGCTCCCATGTGATATACAGGACAGTGATCCTGAGACATAGGGAAGCCAGAGGGTCTCTGGAAGAGGTTTTTAATTTTGCTGTAGTGGCTTCCTGAGCTCCCAGTTCCATGGTTGATCTGTAAGGTCAGACTGTCACATGCTCCTTAGCAATACAGGAAGATGAATTTGCAGAATCAGAATCATGGAGGTTAGAGGAAAGTGAGGAGTCTGTTTACTCCCAGACGTCTGGCTTTGTGGGTTTAATCCTGCAGACTCATCAGTCTTGGTCAAGTGAGATTCTGCTACATGGTGGAACCAGTCATTGGTTCAGAGGGTTGTTTCTGAGCTTAGGAGCAGAGCTAAGTGCCCCAGACAGACTCTCTTGCACAATATGGCACCAGTGCAAGTCTGAAATCATTGACTTGATCCATAGATCTCATGGGGTAACCCACCATCCCCTTTTCAGTCTTATAGTCACTAAAGTATCTCTAGGACCTTACAAAGCTAGGACCTTACTCCAGGGGAGTCCCCAGCTACTCATCCTCTCTGTGCCCCAGCTCAGCCACGGTGTCTCTGAAGAGGAGCCCTGCTGCTGTGCTACAAAGGCTGAAGGATGGCCAACACTTGCATGTACACCCACAGACACATCCCGTCAGCGTTGATTACTTGTCAGAATTTTTTTCTGTAATTTGAACACCAAAATTGATCAGACTAGAAGTGGAGTGACCTGGGTATGTGGGTCTGTGAAACTGGCTCTGGCATACACACGGTCAGCAACAGTAGAGTTGGGGCAGGTAGGGCAGGTCCTCCAGAAGATGGGTACTTATTTCCAGTTCTTCTATCAGTGCTTGAATCACACTAGCCAGAAAAGAGCAAAATTATACTGATGACTGAAGAAATACCAGGCTTCCCTGAAGCCTATTAGAAAGACAGTCTAGCCAGGAAGCAAGAAGTCACAAGTTATTTTCCCTTGCAGAGATGATACAGAAAGGCAGGGTATCATGTAGTTTGTACCCTGCTTTGAAACTCTCTTTGCATTGATGACTCAGTTTCCTGCACGGATACTCACTGGGAAAATGAGAAAAAAAGCTCTCAGGATATAATTTATGAGAAGAAATGACCTCACCTGAAAATCAGCTGTTGACTGGTAAAACCTGATCTGCTGAATCATATCTTTGTGCAGGCTGATCTGATCAGCTGTAACTTCAGGATGTATTTTGGATATGAACGCAGGAAACTTTGACATCCCTGACTGTGCTGCTACAGAGTTCTTGAAAACAAGTTTCGTTGAGAGCAGTCGTTACTGTGAAAAAATCTGCCTCGCTTGCAGTAGGTTTCATGCAGTCAAGGTCTAGGAGAAAGCTATATAGCAGACAGTAAATCCACCTACACTTCTTTTTTTTCCCTCTTACAGACACATGTCAGTGCCTTTGAGTGTATGCTACTTTTCAAAGTGGCTTTGTAAGCTGATAACACGTTCTTCCAAGGCTACAAAATACTTAGCACTGCTCTAACAATTTTTATCTTCAAAGTGCTCTCCCCTGTGCAAAAGGAAAGTCAGTTTCTTCCCTGAAGAATTTTAAATCTAAAAAGACAAAAAGGGGTTAGTGGAGAATGGAGCTACACGAAGCAAGTTCTCAGACAGTAGTTCACTTGCCATAAACATGTCATTTTTTATTAACCTGGAACTTGGCAAAACCATGCCACATTTCCAAGGTTTTTCTCCTCCAAAGTATGAAAGAAAAACATTTTTTAAATATTGCAGTCTCACACCTTGCTCTTTGCAAAACCAAAACATCACATCTCAAATCAGTATTTTGCTTGGAAATGTAACTATATCTTTTCTTCAGAATAAGTGTAAAAACACACAGAATAACCCAAGAGAGAATGAAATAGATATTTCATTTTGGATAAAATTAAATAATGTTTATGTTTCCTGGTTCAGCTACTGAATAAAAAAAAATAAAATCAATGCTGGGAAGAGCTTTTATAAGAGAAAAGCCCTCCTGTAAAATGGGAAAACTAAATGTTAGTGGATATCACTGCACTGATTTTTATCGTCAGCCTTCTGGCTACCCTTGCCCTTCCCAGACCTACGTCACGCATCAAAGCCAGCTATGTTATTCTCATGATTTCTTAAGCATGGCACTGGGATGCAGCTGCATTCCCTTATGTCACGTAAAACAAGTGCTTTGCAGGAAAGGGTATGCAGAACACTTGTGGTTTTGAGCTTCTTTTGCTTAAAGATCAGCAGACACCAAACAGGGTACAGAAGCTTCTGGAGGTAGTAAGAAATGCTGTGGGATGAGTGCTACAGTTAACTTTTGTGCTGTGATCTTAGCTACGTATGGGTAAGTGAAAAACCCTTCACTGAGCAGTACTGAGATGTGAAACACCAGATTTCATCACAGGAGAGCACTCAGGTTTGGGCACTAGGCTGAGAGTTTTAGGAAGCTGGTTACCAGATAGAAGCTTGAAATTCATGTTAAGTATCACTGGAAACACAGTAAACAGCTTTGGAAGGAGAGTTTGGACCCAGAGAGGACCTCAGTCTATTGAGTTATGGTTGACAACTGCATGAGCTGATTTCTGTAAATGAGTTTGGCAATGAATGAGGGAAGGTCTTCTTTGTGAGTAGGAGGATGCATGTTCCTTGTTGCATGGAGAATGTGAAGTGTGCCCTCAGCTGTACTGATTTAGGAACATGCAGTCTCCTTGCATGCTTTGAGATGGCAGTGGTGTTTAATTTGTGGATGTCAAGCTTCTTTGCTCTTCATTTGTTGTTGAGACTGCTTGAAGGGACCAAGAGGTCCTCTCCTTGTCTTCTAAACCAAAGAGCCTAGGCTTAGCCCTGCCCTTGAGGAAGGGGGGTTTTGGGATGCTTCCATCCCACAGAGGATTCATGGTATGAAAACCCTCTTCCACCGGTGTTTGCACGCTCTGCTGCCTACAGAGGTTGTACAACGGTACTTGAGAGCATAGTGAGACTGGGTAGTGAGACCTCCCCTTGCCTTACAACATCCTTGCTCTACACACTGCAATAATGGCTCACACTGCAAATTTACAAAAGAAGCAATAGAAGATCACTATGAGTATTCCGAGAAGCCCCAGAATAAGGCCTCAGCCTTAAAATAATTAGTATTGATTTGCTCCAATAACTCGGGCTGAATGTGATAGTTCTACAAGCTACATCTCCCTAGAGGCTTTGTGCTCAAAATAGCTTCCTTTTCTGCTCTCCTCCATCTCCTGCTTCCTTCGTTCCTCCAAATCACTGCAGAGTAGCGTTCTGCAGGGAGCTATGGGGGAATGACTTTATAGACTGTGTGGGAGCTCCTAAGATATTCAAAAAAGTGAGCCAGGTTAAGTCAAGTTTGAATACTAAAAGGCAAATTACTGAAAAGCAGGCTGGGCTTCCACAGTGTCTCACAGCAAACAACCAAAGTCTATGCTGACAAAATCACCTCCTTTAAAACTTCGTTTGAGATGAGTAAACACCCTGTTTTCTGCAGATACCACAAAGCTAACTGGAAGTGTTAACAAATAACTTTTTAAAAATCCCTGTTGCCTACCATTGCTATGCTAACAGGATACTAACACTCCTTGGTGCTATATTTTTGGAATATAAGCCCTGCAGAGTGAGGATGTCTTTTTGCATTTTCTCATTAGCACAGTGGGTGCAATAGGAAGTTTAATTACAATTGAGGTGATGGAGACATGAACATCACAAAGGAGAGATAAGGTTCTGTAACCGACCACTGTTCCTCCTTTGCTGGTTTCTTAGAAAATCTCAGGGAAGTTTCTCATGCTTCTCTCCAGACTGAAGGGGAAAGATCTTAAAGAACAGTTTGGGGGAGGCTGGAAGAAAATGGGTTCAATGTGTTCTGTCAGTTGGTCTCCTTATGCCATTACTCTCTATATTGGTTACCTTAAAGTTTCTCTGACATGCACAATTACTGGCCTCCAGAGAGGCTAAAATTACACATTGCACAATGTGATGCTGGGGCTGCCTCTGGGCTCCAACTCCTTCCGCCCATAGCTAGGCACTCCTCCACCCCCACGTACATTAATATCCTCCAGGGTGTCCCATAGCAGAGATCTGGGGATTCCACCCCTCCCTATTTCTCTAGTTGTAAAGCCGAAAGGAATGAAATGACATAAATAAATGCTCAAAGCTTCTAGTGTAATGATATAAATTATTGGGCTGTTATGTATTAAAATATTCATGTCCTGAAAAACATGCTTATATCATTCCTACGCTCTTTTGGGAAACAGCCCTACTCTCCAAAAGGAAGAAATTCTCTTCCCAGAGTCTTCCAGAGATGCATGTCCCCAAAAGAAGAGGAAATCCTCCCAGGCAGCTGAGGAAAAACAAAAATGTAGAGTATGATTTAAAAGAATGTTATGACAGCAATATTTACCATGCAAATGAAAATTTAGATGTGAGTTTGTAGGGGATGAAACTACACCAACATCCAGATCCCAGTTGACAAAATAAGGGAAAGTGAGAGCCAAGTAGATTAACTGGTTGGGGTAGACTAGTTTGCTCCTTACTTTAAAAGCACTTTATTCCTGAGAGACATTAGTAAGGGACACAATGACATAGGAAAAAGGAATAATTAGTGTATTTCCATCAGAGTGCTACTGCCCAGAAAGTGATCTGCTGGATTTCAGACAGTGTAACGTGGGACCACGTGTGATGCTCTCCCATGCTGTGCACTCGTAAATCCAGTGTACACAGACTAAACTCATGGGTCAAGGCCTTCCAGGTCTGCAGAACTGTCTTTAGACTCCGCTTTCCCCTCCATTTTTGAACTGAGTGCTTGGAGCATGAGAAGACAGTGAAGCAGATACATGTCACCTGCTCAGCCCCCATCTCGTTCAGAGGGACTCAGCTTTGCCTTTGATCACATTTGAAAGTTTGGTAGTTGAACAGATGTCAAAATAGGAGCTGATTTCATGAAAATTTAATCTCTGGTGATTTGCTTTAGCGATGATGAGGAGACTTGGACGTTGTTGGGTAGAATTCAGCACACAGATTAAGGCACACATCTTTAGAAGTCCAGATGTCCAAATTCCCATTGTAGTTAATGGAGGTCAAGTATGTCATACAATTCTCTAAACATAGGCATCCAGTGTTATTTTAAATGTCCTTTGGTATCTGAGATATCTCTGTGGCGCTGGCAAACATTATCCAAAATTTATGGGAAACCTGCATCCCTCTGGAGAAGCAGATGAAAACCAGCCAGGACACCCTGGAGCCTCTAATAGCACTGGAGGCCTTGTTTTATGCAAATAAATTGCTTTCCAGATCAATATTACATAGAGACAAGAAAAAAAGTCTTCTAAAAATTATCAGTGTTGACTAAATCTCCATTGGCTATAAAAGAAATCAAGCACCCAGTTCATAACACACCTAAATTTAAGAGTCCATCTTATGTTTGATCCCATAAGTAAAAGCTGATGCCTTCCTTCTGCTGTCTGCAAGTTCATAATCCAGCTGAAGCAGCCCTGGACTCCAGCCTTGTGGCCCCTGTCCCAAACCCCAATGCATTCCAGCAGAGTGGCTGAGAAACCTGTCAGGTCTGGTAACTATGGGCTCCTGGCTGGTTAACGGGATGCTATTGGAGTTGTCCTGTTCAGGGACAGGAGCTGGATGATGATCCAGCTTTAATGATCCTTTTGGGTCCCTTTCAGCTCAGGACATTCTATGATTCTGTGATTCTGAAACATAGGCATCAGTGATGAGGGCATGGCCCAGACGGCTCCCAAGGGAGCAGAGGCACCATGGACCAGCACAGTGGCCAAAATCCAGAATGGCTCTAGCTCGTAAAGCTCTGGAGCAGCCTATGCCCAGCTCTCTCCATATATCCTCATCCTGTCTTTTCTTTTTTTCTACCATCTATTTACATCATGTTCGTATTATCTACGTTTCAGGTGATGGTCAAGATGCTTTCTTTCCTTTGGAAGTAAGATTTTTTTTTGCTTAATTTTAAGGCTTATATAAATTAAACAGCTAAGAATGTGTATATGAATATGACCTCATTTTTCCCTCCTACCTCCCCCTACACACTTCCCCAGTTGACATGTTTGTGCAAATGTTGAAGATGAATAACGTAAATAGACTTCTTTAACAGTGATATCTTATTAAAATAACATGGGTGTGTGAATTTCTATGGCTAACCGGGAACCCTGCTGCTTACCAGTTGCAATTCCATACATGCATTATTCTGCAGCTGAAAAAGCCCATTGTTCCCGTGTTCTGGAATTAATCAGTTGAGTATGAGAATTACCTGTCACCAAAATATCATGTTTACTCAGTCCATCAAAACAGCCTGATCTGACTGCAGTTGGATTTCCTCTATGGAGCGTTACGTGTTAAAATACATGTTTATAAATGTGATAGGGACCTCGTCATGTTAAAGAGAATGCAAGAGAGCAATCTTTTTCATCTGTCTTGTGTGCTGGAATTTAAAGCCTGTTCTGGAGGGAAGAAGGATGAAATGCATGGAGCACCTGCGAGTTATAATTCAATCAGTCTGCAATGCATGGTGTTATTGTGACAGATCTAAATCTGACTTTCAAGCTGAAGCATTTTCCAGCTGAAGCAGAAGCGTATGTGGTCCCTGACTTCATTATTTTGCTCCCATGCCGTTTCTCAGCTCTCGTACTTTTCTTTACTGAAATCTGTGGCTTTCTTCCGTTTTTCTTCTCCTGGCCTTTGACCTCTTCACAATGTTTTCTCCTCTTGTTGCCAAAGTCAAAGTATTTGAACATCTGGCCATGCCTATTTTCACCACTCTGCTGTATCAGATTAAGATGGCCCAAGTCTGAACTATACTGTGGTACAACTCAAAAGATTGTCGTGGACAGTCTGACTGAACCAAGACTTGAGTGAATGAACAATAACAACAACAACAACAAGTTCGCAAAGGAGAAGCGTAGGCAAAAATGCTGCTTATACAAATTATCCCTTATTGTTTTCATTTATATACATTTTTTCCCCAACACATACATATGAAAACATCCATAAAAGAGGATCTCAGATCTTCAGATGCATGTGCAGTTGCATGGCCTCATCCAGAAACAAGCGGATTTCTGAGTGGTGGCAAAGGAGGTGGATGAAGTTGTCCCTGTTTTGTCTCCAGGTCCTTGCAGAGCCTCTCAGAGCAGAGGCAGATGTACAGCAGCAAGGTGCTGCCTGCGCTTTTGTTTGCAGAATCACTAATTTCGGTCACTCTGCTTTAATTTGCCCAGATGCTGCTCTTAATTAAGCACTTAAAGTTTCCTGGTCTTTGAGACCTCTTTCACTCTGTCAATTTTTTTTCTAAGCTGGCAGGCAGATTGATCACAGAGCTGTCTCCTCTTAAATTCAGGCTGAGCTTTGTCAGTAGATATGACTGTTTCCAAGCAGGGTTAACATATTCACCTGGAGTGTGAAATATCAGCAATGTTGCATGTTTGCCACATGACCTTGACTCTGAGAGTGAGTTGCCATATGCTCACTTAAGCTGGTTGCAATCTTTTCCCCCCTTGACTTCAGTGGGTGTCTGATCAGGGTCCTAATCTCTGTGTGCCTGTAATCCCAAACAGTAAATGAGCAAGCACTTTGCTTTATTAAAAATACAAGCTCCTCACAATCACCATTTGTACAGATTCCAGACTGACAATGTCTCCTTCTGCATCACCTATCGCCTATATCCAATCATAAATACCAAGCTTTGTCACTCACCCTGTGGCCATGCTTCTGTCAGGGACTTTTCATAACATGTCACTGTCCATGTCTTACAATTGGATATCAAACATGACCATGGCAAAGAGTGTAATGCAGGGAATAGTCTGCAAGGACTATAATGTAGGGAGTCAGTAGGCTTTGTTACGTGAGGGGACATACCCTTTCTGCAAGAGTATGTCCTCTTGCAGAAAGGCAACCGTCTCCATGTCTCTTTGCTCTTAACTAGATCAAATCTGTTTGCTTCGAAAAGATGTGTTAAGAATGTTCTGCCATTCTTTAGATTTCCCAAGGAGAAAAATGGATAATTTTAGTGGAGAGAACGCAAAGAGAAGGATAATGGCTTTAAGGGGTATGGGGGGAAGATAATGAAGCCATTATCAGATATTCCAATTAGCACTTTCAGAAGAAAAGTTGCCCTCAGAAGTGTTTCTTTGATCTTTTGACTGGCTAAGACCCATTTTGTCTGTCAGAATGCTTGTATCTTTGCTCTTACCTTATAGAGCATGTCCCTGGCCTGGCCATTTGAATTCCCTAAGCCAGAAACAGCTTCATTCATTGCAAGTGTGTCAGCTCTGCTCCAGGCTCTGTAATAACAACTCTTTCACTTTAGCTGATGAGATCTAGATATCAATCTTGCTGAGGTCACGAAAGGAGAAAAATGAACTTGGTCACTTCTATGTTGACAATTCAACACAAACCATACATCTGTGCCCAGGGGGGCTCACACTTCCTCCCTGTTTTGTCCAAATTGTACAAAAAAAGCACCACCGAGATTTCACTGATTTTTAAAAAAATACCCTCCATGACACCATTCATTTTTTGGTACATGCAATGTCATAGGGACAAGTGGCAAAAGGCTTCATGTTTCATTAACGCCAGCCATTTCTAATTGAAAGAAGCTGTGAAGCTGACCTAAGCTCTCCTCAAATGGAAAGAACAAAACCCCTGTACCCAGAGACATTATCCAAAGCTAGCAACAGCCTTTTCTCTGGTGCTTGCTACTACTGAGTAGAGAAGAGGGAGCAAATGAATTCAAGTCTGTTTATCCCCATCTGGTTAGATGATGTGTTATTGGCAGGCCTGGCTGAATTTGCTTTGTGTGGCACCTTATACAAGACACCTAAGGCATATGTCTTCCAGATAAAAGCCAAGTCCCCTGATTAAAGGGTCAAAGCAGAGTGCTGACAGTAGGAAGATGAAGCAAGCTGTTACTGAGCTCTTCAGAGGGATGGGAGATTTCAGAGCAAGACAGTGAAAGAACTGAGAAAAGACGTATTTCATCCAGGCAGAGATACCAGCACTGAATGGGCTGTGCGAGACACAAAAAATGTAGCCGCCATTCACCTCGAAAACACAAACTGCAGAGAAATCCTCCCCAGGCACCAAACACAGACAGTGGAGAATGGTGTGTGAAGGACATCTGGAAGGGGCAGCTGCAGCAGTGTACTCCTGGAGCAGCTTCCGTGTTGGTGGCCTTCTCCTGCCCCATTCCACTGACTGCCCCCACTGCCACCTCCCTCTCCTTCCTTATCCATTGCTTTGTGCTATGCCATCGGCACCCTGGGCTCATGAGCATTCAGGATTTGGTCTGACCCAAGAAAAGGCACTAACCTTTATTAGATGGCTTCTGGTCACCAAGCTGGACCAGCACCAGCACTGGGGTCTAAGAGCAGTTAGCATCACCACCACTTGCCTGCCTCTTGTTTATAAGGCCTGTTCCTGTGGGATTTTGCTGTTTCATATCTCTGCTGGGGACAGAAAGGCAGCTCTCAGTACCTCCCAGAAGTGGGAAGCTGAACCTCCCCAGCAGGAGCAGTTTCCAACTCCACAAGCAGCCTCCAGCAGCTGATATGCCCAGGCAAGAACAGCTCTGCTCCCAAGGACTGGCTCTTGGTGCCCTGTGGAAGAGGCTGCTGTACAGGATCTCCAAAGCAAAGATTAATTAATGAGTGTTTGCACAGCACTTTAAAGGTGTGAAGAGCCATGTAGATGCTGCAAAGTATCGTTGTTAATTATGATTAGGTGTAATATTGTAATATATCAATATTGCACAGTAAGTACTGTGAAGAGCATGAGAGAAAATTTCTCAGCAGCCATTGACATTTTATATTCATAGCTGGAGGCTCATCTGCTCATTGGACACAAACCCATTCTGGGAATTTGAAGGGTGCAAGCAGTGGGAGACAGAAGGCAAAAAGCTATTTTGGTGGTAGGATGACTTGTTTGGACTTTTTGTAGGGAATGGTGAGAAGACAGAACAAAATCATATTTTAAAACAGGATTAAAAGGAAATAGAACACTGGAAAAACTGACTGTTGAATAAACATAATTTCTCCAGCCCATTTTAAGGAAACCACCACCTCTCCAGCTGTCACACCTCATCAACAGCAATGCTTTAGACAAGAATTTTTTTTTCAAAGGCAGGTTTTACACTGTTGAGTGCTGAAAAGAGTGACTCTTGCCCAGGGACAGTCCTCAGGGTGGTCCAAATTGCCACTTGCATCTCTTCCCTTCCTGATATGGGCCTTTAGAGGCTGCGAGTGGAGACTTCCATCTGCACCTCTGGGTGTCTATGCCAAATATTCATGTCTTCACCCAGGCAGGCGATGATTTACTTGTGACACTTGTTCTCAGCTCCTTGGGTCTGGGTTTGCCTTCAAGCATTGGGGTTTGTGTCCACTTGTCAATCACCCAAAGGAATCAAAGTGGGTGGACATCATCAGCCACCTCCACCTTCCCATTACCCCCAACAGCCTCTGTTCTCAGCCTGAGCAAATGGACTGTAAATCTGAGTGTTAAGCTCTTGAGCCAACACACCTGACAGATTTGCAGTTTTAGGTGAAATCTGTTAAAATCAAACACCTGAGTATCCCTGAGGCTGGGCCCCTAATTTCTCTGTTGCTCGCTTTCCTCACTTGTAAGGCTGAGGACAATAACTTCCTTTATGAAACAGGCTGAGATGTATGGCCAAAGGGCTTGAAGCCAAGGAGAGTTAACTTTTATTAAGTGAATTCTGAAGGCCAGAAGGACCATTGTGATCAATAAGTCTTGTCTGTATAACCATCTTCTGCACGTTCTTTGTACCAGTCCTTTAGCCTCTATTTTAGTGCTGGCATGTTGTTATTTTGTGCATTCACCCATCCCTGAGACCTCAGTCTGCCTCCCCCAGTGCCACCCTGGAGAACAGATCTGGTAGCTTTTGATACGAAGAATGCTGCAAGGATGAATTTGTTGTTATTTGTAAGGGGTTATAATTTTATGACTTATGGGCAGGTGTATCAGCCTGTGGCATGTGAATGCTATTGAAGACCAAATTTGCCAGAGAGAAAAGAAAACAAGTGTGAAGAGCAGGGAAGTGGTATACGATAAATCTACTTAATATACAGGAGAGAAACTTGTAGGGAGTGAGCTGCTCTGCTTGCTCTCTTCTTTCTGTTGTTCATGCCTTTATTAATAATGCTTGTGATGTTAATTTCCTCTCACACAAATGACAAATAAAAACGTTTGATTTATATTGTTCTTGAAACACAAAGATTCATATACAGCCTTGGAGAGAAACTCTGATCACTCATTCACCTTGGTAAACATAAATATTCAATAATTAATATTGAATTTTTGGAAGGCTGATCTGTTCTCTTGATCTCTGCAGCAGCCTGTTGACCCTGTCATATGTTATAGGCAGCCCAATATTGAAAACTGAGCCTCACTTATATCTGCATACACTAAGTGAATCTATTCAATCCAAGTTAGAAGGTGATATATTAACCATCTCTGAACTGCTGCCACTGTGTTACTGCCTTGCTGAAGAAGCAATGCCCTGACTATGCTTTTCATGCAATGCTTTGGAAGTTGTCCTGTATTTGCTCAAGGGAGTCCTTGATCTTCCCTGTTCCAGCTTGCAGAAGGAGCTCTGTTTCATGACAGATCCAGTGTGCGATGAAAGGAACACCTGTGTTTCCCTGTTTGTGCCTACACTTTCCCCAGTGGTCTTGGTGTCTTTGTGGTTCACTACAACCCTCTACCTCAAATTTCCTCTTTCTCCATCCCTCTATAGAGCACCCAAGCACCCACTTGATGGAAGGACATGCCTTGGAGGAGGAAGAGAAGCAGGAACTGATTCAGTCCTGAGGGGAACTGGGAACAACTCCTTCCTCAGTCCTGGCAGGCAGGGACTAGCCTTCCTGGGAGTGTGGGAATGGGAGAAAAGACTTGGTATTTTGGGATGATGATAACAATTGCTTTCTCAAGCCACAAGGACTGTAGTGAGCAGAAGCCTGCCCATACATCCTCTCAGCTCAGTGCAGCTCATTGCTTCTGTAGTTGTGTTTTTTTTAGAAGAGCTACTCTTGACAGCAGGATGTCAGCACTTCTTGAGGCTGAGTCCCCAGTGTTCAGCCAGAGGACCGTCTCTGTTAACTCACCGAGAGCCACAGACACAGAAACCACAGGCAACCTGTCATGTCAGCTGAGAAAATGCTTCAGCATTTGCTCTTTTCCAGAGCATCACTGCCAAAACAGCCGCAAAGGAGTAACATGGAGAAATCAGAGGAAGGAACAGCTTCCAAAGTACACTATGTTGGAAAAGAGCATTAAAAGAAACCAAAACCAGAAACCAATCCCCAAAACACTCTCCACACAACAAAATTCCTCACTGGTCTCCCTAGTGGTTTCATCAGAATTTCTTCTTCCTCGCTCGACCTCTCATAACACCACTGAACTATAAATAAACTTGTGATAGTTATGACACAAGCCAGGCTGTCTATGCAGGCTTGGAAACTGGATAGAGATGCTATTAATTATCTCTACTATTTGAAGTGTTGCTTCCCTTTATTTCTTCTCAGTGACTAAGACAAGACAAGGAAAAGAGGAAAACAGTTGAGAAATATCCACTTACTTTGCACTTTCAAATTAATTCCCTTTAAAAAAATGGTTTTAAAATGTCTAGGCAGTTTTCTGTCAGTAAATAAAGGGTTCTTTTGTTCCAAAAACATGTAAATTGGACTGTCAAGTATTTCAGATACAAGGTATTTCCTTTTGAGTATCATAAATACCACAGTGCAGCCCCTGTCTCAGTTAGCAAAGTTTCTGTCCCATAGTCAAGACATAGGAAGAACCATTCTCGAAAAAATACCTTATTCCCTGAAAACAGTATGTTGTAGGTTACCAGTCAATCCTTAAGAGTCTGTAGGCAGACCCTTTTCTGCTATAAATTGGTGTCACTCTGCTGAAGTCAATGGAGATTACATAAACCAAGGGTCTGACTCCATGTGTATCTCCCACTCCCTTATGCATGATGTGTTTTAATCAACTGAAGTAGAGCATTTGCTGTATAACCTATTTGAGGAAGGAGAAAAAATAACATTAGAGAAGTGATCTTCTTTATCTAGGGCACGAATTTTCTGCTTGAAGCTTGGGCTTGCAGTGATGACTGGGAAACAGCTTGTTGGTGAATATTTGCAGGTCTCTGTGTGACTGAAAAAAGCACTGTTCTTTTAAATATTCTAAACAAATTTTCAGACATTTCTTTTATATTAAGTGTACTTCTGCTGGTGGCATCTCTGACCACAGGAATGTTATTTGTTTGAGGCTGCACTCTTGAGTTCTCTTTGCTGACCCATTACTGCATCAAAAATGAAGAGATTGAATTTAGTTACAATAAAATTGCATTAAGTTTGCAATAGACATCTTTTATTTCCAATTGGATATGGCAGCTCCCTTCCACAAAAAAGAACCAAGTACAATGTTTGCAACAAAATCCTCTGGAGGTCTTATCTATGACTTTCTCTGCGGAACTTCTAGCAAAGTCCTATTGAATTAGGTACGTACCTTGTTATGAAACATACCTTTGAACTAGTGTTGATAAATAATTCTGGGTGTACAACCCTTAAAAGCATATTCTTGCAGTGTAGCTTGATTCATAGTCCTATCTAGAATACCACTGAAACAATCTTTTTTTCATAGAGTAAGGAGACGATGTACAGTAGGATGTGTGATATTTGTCTACTTCTATGAATACTTATGGCAAAGGAGGACAGGTTGAAAGCATTCTTACTTTTGTATCTGAGGATATTAGACATGATCCAAATGTCTCTATGAGCATTCGATGTTCATTGTTCAACAAGTTTTTCAGAAAACAATTGTTAGGCCCTTCATTTTTAAATTGTTGTGCATATCCATTATTTCCATTGGGAGATTGGCTGCCATCTGATTACAAGACTGCTCTAAACAGGAAAATGATACGATACCGCATTGTGGATTACTGAATAATGATGATTATTATTATTATTTTATCCTGGCACAAGTTTGGAAATATTCTGGGCATTGTATTTGGTTTTTTGAATGCTCAAAGTTATAGCTCTACTTGTTTACAAAGAACAAGCAAAACAATTCCACAAAATACTAGGAATCAAATTCAAGCTGTTTTGTTTATATTTATTTACCAAATCTGTTTCCATTCTCTGACTAGCTCTCATTGTAACTAGAGTTTATCAACATTTTTCAAATGCCAGCATTTCAATGAAACAGATTTGTTTGGGGGGAGGGAGAGGAAATGTTCATTTCATTCCAAAAAAGAAGACTACTTATGAGTCAAATTGTTCCATTTGATTTTTAAAAAAGCCCTGTTTTCAATTATAATTCCATGCATTTTGCAAGTTTCTCAGCTAAATTAGATAGTTTTCAAGATCTTTCCAAAAGGTTCCTATAGCTGCTGAATGACTACTGAAAATTTCACTTGTTTCTATTCAGTGACAGGGTTGTTTCTGACAATGCCTGTGTAGAACAAGTATTTCATTTCTCTTCACACTTCTGATACCTCAAAGTGTAATTATTATTTATTATGAAATTACGTAGAGCTCAAATTGTACATAGATGCCCTGAGAACTTTACAGAAACAATACAGAAAGTATCAGAGCTAAATCAATAAGTTCTTGTCATTGCTTAGAAGGTGATACACGTCATGTTATTGGCTTCACCTCTTATCCTGACCTGTTTCCCTACCTGATTGCAATCACTAATGTACATGGTACAAGTAATCTGTGGCATAGACTTGTCTATAATTTCTCATTCTTATTTGATCCAGTAAACCCAAGAGATTGTACACTGGCTTCAGTGAAGTGATGCCTGAGTTACAGTTATGGCAAGAGCAGAACTGAGCCTGACATTTACAGTTGGGACTGCTGATCTCTAGCATTACTGATCATTTGATATCAAATGTTTTGTGTCTGAAATAAGTTTCCTGGTAGTTTGACTTAACAAGTACGGTCTGTACAGCCCACATACTTTTAAAATAATTATTTTCCTCCCACAGCTATTAGTTAAAACTGTGACATCTTCCCCTTGTTCACAGTGATATGTCATCTCTGCTTCAGCACCAGATGGCCCAGGAAAATGAGCAGGAGAAATAAGCATGTCTATTTTCCCCTTCCCTAACATGGCAAGAAAGTAAATGTGAAAATAAGAATGTGTTACCTGTGCTAGGATAAAGCCTCCGGATGTGATGGTTCTCTCTGCCAATTTCCTCCTCTGCTCTTTTCTTCCCTGCCCCCTCCACCAGTGCAGTCACTGCTGATAATGAGACCTTACATACAGGCTGTTCCTTCATCCAGACCCTGAGCTTCAGGTGCAGGAAACAATTTTGCTGTCTTTTTATCAAAGAATGTTGCATGCCATATGTCCTACCTCACATGTCCCATGATTAAGGCTCTCTGTTTGGGTTAGGAGAAATAACTTTGATTTCTGACTCCACTGTGGGGATCCCAAATGACCTTAAATATTGTTCATGCTTCATGTTCCCACAGCTGCAAAAGGAGGCACTTAATATTGCTTTTTCTTCTGTGTATATAAAGTCAGGTTTCATCTATGACTCCAGAGTCAGGTAATCCGATGAAAGTGCCATTTACTGCCAAATTTAGAAAGGTGTTCCTTACACTTGTACATGTGAATTGAAACTCAGAAATATGACCTGAATATAATGGAAGAAATTATACCTACATACATGGATAGACAACGCACACAATAATTCTGAGGGTCATGACCTGGGAATCGTCGCCCCACCACCAGACTCAGAGGCCATGGTGCCACCTATGCCTTAGCTTTGACTGAAAACTGAAGATGGCAGTAAGCCCCAGCAAATACGCTATGATTAGTGGATTAACAACAGAGGATTTTTTGTTGACCCTCAGAGCCTTGCCTTGAGAGTTGAAGAAGAACAGTTCTTCCTGGGGTGTTGGGCAAGTGTTCTTCAGACTGGTGCCCTAGCTATCTAGGAGGGTTTGGAGCTGTGGTCTCCTCTGTTGAGGTGTTCCTTGGCCCATATTTACCTTTATCCAGTGCCTCTGTTCAGGTGTGAGGGAGAAAAGAAAGAGGAGTTGAGAACTGGGCCTTCCCAGTTCATCTGCAACAAGGATTCATCGTATCATCTGAAGCCATATTATTCATGTCTGCTTTACAAGAAGTTTATCACTTCAGGCTGGAAGAAGAACAAAGGAAAGGTAACTTGAACATTAGCTATAGTAAGCACCTAGAGCTCTATATTTCCTTTTTAGCTTAAGCTATAACTGTTAAAAAAGCTTAAAATCCAAACTGCCCTACCATTTCTGCCTTAATTACCAACCCATGCAAGAGACAGACACCTTTTTCACTGTAGGCATGTCCTTCACGCCTTGGTGGAGGATCTGATCTCCCAGTCTAATCTGTTTGCATAGGAGGTAACATAATTCATGGGGATGTGAGCATAAAATTCATCTGTGAATTGTCTGGCCCCTTGTTTTATTTTGCTGCCAGCTCATCAAAATGTTTGTTAATTCTCAAATTCCCTTCAACTTCTGCACCAGTGATTACATGTCTCAGAGTTTCCTAATATATGATTCTTGTTCTGTTTCTTGAAAGCCCTGTCATTTATCAGATAATAGAAACAGCATGACAGAGATGAACCACAACCCAATAAAGATATATAATATTCTGAGTGAGCATCTTGTGAAGAAAGAGGTCTTGAACTTCCTTCAGCAATAGCTTGGTGAAAACATGGGAATAAAGAGTGTCTTTACAAAAGCATAGATTGGGTGCTAAGTGGTTTGGTTTTTGTTTTTTTTTTCTTTTCCCAAATTACAGCTGTTTATCTCTTCTTATAGCCATCCATCACAAATAGTTTGAGGACCCTCCCATACTTATTATTCTTGGCAAAGTGCCATGTTTCCATTTTCTTTTCATTACTGACCTACAATAAATTGTACTGATGTCCCAAAAGCAAAAGTCTCTCCAGTCCATTACCATTCCCTAGAGCCATGCTTTCAAATGTAGTTAAAATTGGATCTCTCTTGTCTCTGAGGCTTCTCTCTTTTTCAGACCATTTTCCATTTGGATTGACTGAAGCTCTAAGAGGTTAAATGCCTTGACCAGGGTCATACAGTGAGTCTGTGGCTTTGCAAGAAAGAGCCCTTGCACATGACGACAACTGCAACCTTCTTCCTTACCCAAGCCCCCAACCCCAAGCCCTCAAGCAGTAAAAAAGGATTTTATGAGAAAAACTTCAGCTCATAGAAATGGACTCTTAAACAGCAGAGTTTATAATGGAAATACTAAGAGAAACCTGACTCTAGCAGTGTAATAGTAGTAATGCATTACTTATTCCATTAATGGCTGTATTCTTAATAGAAACAGGTTCATTACATGGTAAGAAGCAAAGTTTGCATTAAATAGAAACATCATTTGGTGTTTTATTGATTAAAAGGAGATTAGATTTCCATGATGTTCTTTAGCAAATAGGATGCCTCGGAGGAAATGTATATGTTTATATTATAAGGAGGAGGGTTTTATTACAATATAATGGAAAGAAAATGTATCTCATAATGATAGTTTATGTCACACAAGGGATCCAATAACTAAAAGTTTAACTCTTAACTTAACAGTGAAATCCAAGTCTGTATTAGTGCGAAACTAATGTTTTCCATTTGGATAGCCTAGTGTTACATGCTGCATGGGACAGCAAGGTTAGACCCTTTCTTCTCCACTAGAAGACCCAGTCAAACCTGCAGACTTCATGGAGTAGGGGGCTGGAGAGGGCAAATCGTTACACTGAAATATCAGCATCAACAGAAACATAATCATCTCCGATCAGCCAATATATGGCACACACTTGTTTCGCTTTTCCCTGGATCCATAATGGTATAAATATCAGCAATCCTAATTACCTACCAAATATTTAACTGCTGTCTTTCTGACATGTGGCTGTGAAAGTGCGTTTTTTTTTCCTAAGCTTCAGGACTGTGGGTGATGGGCTGAATTTCAGCTGTGTAAGGGCCACCTTTCCATCTGTTCTTCCATCGCAGACAGGTTGATCCCTACTGTCCCCAAATCACCACAGAAGCTTTTGTTATCAGATGAAAAGTACATCAGCTCCAGCTGGAGAACATCCCACTGAAGGCCAAGGTGGGCTAGGGCACCTTGCAGGCTGATCTGATTTACACCTCAGATCAGACTCCAAATGTTGTGATTCATAGTCCTCGAAGACTGCACTGGACTCAGGCAGATGGATTTAAAACCTAAATATTTAAAACACAGCATGGATCCTCATGCTGATGTGAGTGTGAGGATGTGTAGGCTGACAGAAGCCAGAACCTCCGTGCCCCAATGTGTATTTCCAGTTCAAGCAGAAAAGAGACAGAGGTAAACACTTCTTCAGGAGTGGATGAGATCTTACTGAGTACCCCAAAGTTGTCTGAAATACTTCCTCAGCCTGTATCCTCTCTGAGACCTTGTCCTCCTAGCAGATGTCTCCATTCGTGAGTATGTGGCTTTAACAGAAACCCCTCATTTTTCTATCTGCCACAAGTCAAATCCATCAGGTCAGTCAAGAGTTAATTGAAAAGCTCCCGTTAACTTCAGTGGGGCCAGACTTTGCTCCTAAATAATTCTGAGTAGTTCAATTAATGTTAATGCCGGTAACTAACAACCTACCTTTAACAATCTAATTATTTCTTCACAGATGTTGGACTAGTAAATAATCTAGTGGTCTTTGGTGATAGTTGTTTGACAGCTTTGGAAAAATGCCTCTGAAGGCAAAATAAAAATGGTTTTCCACCATCCGCCCTGCAGATGGTCAGATTTTACAACTTGGCTGTGTTTTGATGCCCTTTTTTCTTTTTTTACTATGGCTGAAATATGCGTGATAGGAAGGAAATACTGTAAATGTAGCTTAGTTGGCTCTACCATTCAACCAGAGCACAAGATTATAGTTCCTAAGTCCTTACTGGCAAGTATGACCTGACCATTTGTGGTCTTGTTTCTCTCTAAATATCTGTAAAATGGGGCTGAGAACTCCTATGCCTGACTATGAGCTTTATCCAGGGAGCAGCCAACAACTCTAACTACCCTTTCATCAAGTGGTATATATAAGGATAAAGTTGTTAGAAGATACAGTAGTTTCCAAGTAAGTGCAAGGGGTGAGGTAGAAAGAACATTTTAGAGCTCTCCCAAATCTATCATTTATTCACATGGGAAGTGTTTCCTTCTTGAAAATAGCTATACACAAAAACATACCGGCAGAAAAGTAAAAACATGTTTATTTGGAAAATATGTTGAAGAGATTTGTCGAAATTGCAGTCTACTTCATTCATTGCCCTCCATGACCCAAGTTCCTGTTGTGTTGTCCTTTTGTGCCATAAACAGGGTTCCCAAAAGGTAGCTCACAATTGTCACACACAATGTAATCCACCTGGTCTGTACGTGATGATGATAGCAGTAGGAAAATGGAATAAATCAAAGACAGCTCCAGAAGACACTGTAGCATTTCCAGGTGAAATGTGGTGAATTTCTGAAAAAATTGCGGAATATCTAAATTTCTCCTGAAAGAAATCAATAATTTTCCATAAATGAGGAGAGACAGACAGACATAATAAGAGCTAACAATTATTGTGGCTTCCCTTGTTTTCATCAAAGGACCGTAGAGTTTGCACCTGTAACTTATCTGAGCTGTGAGATCAGTGCAGTATTCAGCCTCTCTTTGCATTTGCCTGCCTTTGACATGTAACGTCTATGGGAAACTTCCTTCACTCACAGAAACCTTTTTTACCTGTCTCAAAGGCCGGATCTGGAGAAGACTGTTTCTGTAGCCATGTCCACCTCCTGTCTGGCAGCCTTCCTTGTGCTGCCTGGCACAGACTTTACCTCCTGGGCAAACAACAAGTCTCTCAATACTTACAGCTTTTATAGGAACAAGGCATAATGATGCTATTTACATAGTCCAGTACAAGTTTGATTTAGTTTAAATAGTCTGAGGAACTTTTTTTAAGGAAATTGATTGCTTTTGGATGGTATTGAAAGTCTGCTCAGTGTGTTTAATGGTGGAGACCTGGACAGGAAAAAGGCAAATTTGATACGTCTATGAATTCTGTGTGTTCAAGAGTCCACTGGGGAAATGCCAAATAAGTTCCCGGCCCAGATGTACTTGAAGATAAATGCTAGAGTGCTTGTCACAGAGTATACTTGAAGACATCAGTCCTGTGTTTCAGGGAGTTTGCCTGGCATAGGAGCTGGTGAGGTGGTCAGAGCAGAGGAAGAGGTTGGCGCTGCAGGGTGCATCTCTTGTGCTTCCTTGCCAGCACTCCAGAGTGACTGCCACTGTGGCAGGACCCTTTGGCCCCAGGTGTTATGACAGTTTTTCACCAAAGGAGAGGAGTTTATGCTGATGGGGATCAAGCAGAAGAGAGATGTACAGCTCACCACACCAGGTGTCCACCAAACTGCTCTATCACTCCTCTCCTCAACATGGCAGGGCAGGTAGAAAATAAGATGGAAAAATCCTCATGGGTGAAGTTAAAGGCAGTTTAATAAAGCAAAATCTAAGGTCACACGCAAAAGCAAGGGAAAACAAGATTTATTCTCTATTTCCCATCAGCAGGTGATGTCTAGCCACTTCTCAGGAACCTGGGCTTCTGTACACACGGTCGTTGCTCTTGAAGACAAATGTAATAACAATGACTTCCCTTTTCCTACCCCTCCTTTCTCTTAGTTTTTACTAGTGAGCAGATGTCGCATGGTATGGAATATCCCTTTGACTAGTTTGGGTCAGCTGTCCAGGCTATGTCACCTCTCAGAGTATTGCTCATCGCCCGGAAGGGGGTGAGCAAGTGAGGAGAGAATGTTGGAGAGATGGTGCAGATGCTGTGAGAGCACTGCTCAGCCAAAACACTTGTGTGTTATCAACAACTTTCCCACCAAATACAAAGCATTGCACAACAAGGGCTACTACGGAAAAACTGTCAAGCCAGATCTGGTATACCCACCAAGATAGGGATCTTCAGCTGTGCTGGTCACTCATGGCTTCCTTTAGAGCCAACATAATGAAATGTGTATAATGTATCCGAACCTAAACCTGTCTGCTTTAGGATGTGCACTATTAAAATGTCTGGTTCCTTGTGTGGGTATGGAGGAGTGGGGCCATTCAGCTCATATGGAAACATTCACACTGATAGCGGTAATCTTGGGGCAGATGAACTTCTCCCACAAGTCTTTGGATAATGATCTCACTCAGATGGCTGTCAGGCAGTGGCTGGACCGAACAATGTTACCACAGGCCAAAGCTGATAATATTTGCAATACTGATTTGAGACAATTTCGAAGAATTAATTCTTTCATTTATCAGCTTCTGCTGCTTCAGTAACTTGGTAATAATATGCTACTTTTCCTCAGTGAAGCTTGATGAAGCAACAAGTGTAATTAGTTACTGTGTAAGGCATTGCTGAAAGCATTCCTGGGATATGGCGTGGATAAAGAGTATTGGATGGGATTGGCTGGTATGCAAAGAAGCAAAAAAAATAATGATTAAAGATATAATACTTATGCCTATGTTCATAAAAAAAAAACAGGCTAGGGCCTGTGCTCTGATCCCAGAAGCCACTGGCATCTCAAGGCTTGTGCTCATGGATCTACACCCTCTTCCATTCATAATTAGTCTATGAAGTACCTGGACTAGACCAAATGATCTGAAGATCTTTTTTCCAGTGGATCAGATGTGGATGTTAATGGTTTCCTTTGATACATATAAGGATGAAGAAACATGAAGCTGTGTTCTATGAAAGTCAGGAGTAGCTAGGAGGAGGCAGGAATCATAGAATGGTTTAGGTTGGAAGGGATGGTAAAGATTGTCTATTATCTATAGAGGAAGACTATACTTCTTTGTTCAGACATGGGAAGATAGGCATCATTTGTGGCAGAGAAGGAGCAGAAACCCTTATGAGGGTATTAGGTATGCCGTTATCTCTTGGTAGAGAGTTGTGCCTCTGGGTAAACTTCCCATTGCTTTATCCAGGCTTTCCTGAACAGTCACAAGAACAGGAGACTGCTCCAGGAGACAATTTTGTGGTTCTGCAAGAGTGTAGGATTTCATGGTTTGCAATTTAGCTGCACCAATGTAGTGATCTACAATTGTGAATCTTGACATCTGGCCACTGCCTAGTATTTTGAAGAACATAACTTTATGGTCATATTTATTATTTTATATGACTGCAGGTGAGGATTAGTCCACTTCCAAACTAAGAATAACTCTAAGGATGGGATGTAGACATTGAAAAAGAAGATGGAAGAACCTGGAACTTGTCAACATTATAAAAAATGAGAAGAGTTTGTTTGAAGAAGAGAGGTTTAAAGAGAGATTTGGATGTGTGAAGATAGATGCCTGGATTCTCAACTGTTCCCAGCTGCTCTTGAGATACAACACAGCAATAAAATTAGGATTTGAAGCTCTGAGTGATACAGAACTGGTAGATGACTGGGGTGGTTTTTTATGCCTTTCATATCAAGAGGAAAATGTAGGAAATTCCTCTTGTTGGAGAAGTTCCTTAGGATCACGTGTATAAGCTAGAGAAAGTCATCTTCCTATGGATTTGGGTTGTAGCTGGAGTAACTCAAGGCCATTAGTGCCTCCCTTTGGTCATCTACTAGAGATATTTCAGTGGTCTACAAGAATGTGATCCAGGGAACCTGCCACTGAAGAAGGTTGGATTGTGGAACAAAGCAAAAAAGGGAAAATGTAGTGATAGCACTAAGAAGACCAAAGTAGTTGTGAAAAGAGTGTGGAAAAGGGAAAGATGAGGTCAGAGACATTACAAAAGGAACAAACCGTATTTTCTCTGTCCCCTTACAACATCTGCTAACTGACACATTCTCTGTCTCCTGTTCTCACTTTCATTTTCTGCACAACTCAAAGATGAAACTGCTCATGACTTTATTTTTGGCTTTTTAATGTCTGTGTCCGTATGAATTTTACTCATCTGTATATCTCAAATGAATGAGATATGAAATGTAATTAACCAAGTAAATTAAATTAGCATGATTTGTCCTGTCCTTGTTCTTTGCCTCAAGTCCATCTCTTACATGTTTCAATGAATTATGGTTTCATTGAGGGATGAGAATGAAGGCCTAAAAAGAATAATGTGTTGAAATTAGTGTGGTGCTGAGATTGGATCCTTGATTTAGGCTTTCTGCACGTCTACAACATCAAAAGATCAAGCTCCATCCTCCCCCACCTTTTGAGCAGTGACTATTTCCTGGGCTATATTTACATATGAAGGAAAACAAATGAAGAAAGATGAAGGTACATGATGTATCTACTCATACTCCTGCAACAGATGCTCTCACAGTTCAGACCTGTGCTGTAACCACCAGGCAGGGTTAGTTAGAGTGGATAAAGGAGACGAATAGTTGCAGGAGTCAAGACCTTCTGTGAGCTTTGAAATGGGAAAACACTTTAGGTGAATTTCGTATTTTTTTCACTCTCAGAGTAATCTGGGCCCCTGGAAGATTTTCTATTGCATTATCCCTCAGTGCTTGGAGCTGTTAACAGGACTGCTTTATATTTTGCATTTTTCTTTCTTTGCTTGTTTTCTTTATGAGAATGTAATGCCCTAAAATGTCAGGAGACTTCTGTTCCCGTATCCATTTCATCTCAACATTACATACTTCTTTGGACTGACAGATAATTTGTCTCAGCCTTGTGACACTACAGTGTTATGAAAACATGAACTGAGGGGCCAGATCTGCTTTCCAAGTTTCTTCTTAAAAGTGACACTTCACCTCTGGCTTATGGCCCCTTGGCCCACCCCAAGTGATCTGTCTTCTGTTTTATTATTGAGGTTTAAAATGCATTGACCCACATAGGGAAATGATAGTGAGGAGAGACTACCAGCCTAGGACAGCAGTCAGTGGCCACAACCAGGAATTGCAGGGGACAGCTGAAGAGCCCAGTGGCAGCCAGAAGATGACCTCTCCCCTAGCCACATTCACGCTGCAGTTTCTTTGGTTAGACATTGCCTGCTGCCCTGTCTGCTGCAGGTTCACATCTTTCACTTCCACTCCATTCACTTCTGAAATCTGTGCTTTAATTAAGTTTATGGCATGTCTGGATAATCTGAACTCTACTTAAGTGGCTTTTCCCTTTTAAGCATCCTTCTGAGCTCTCAGCCTCAGTTAAGACGTTATGGTTTCTTGTGGTGCAGTGTGCCATCACTGAATTAGACATGGTGCCAAGTACCATTCTGCAGACTTCAGAATTTATCCTGTGAGCTATGTGACATCTATTAGAAGTCATAAGGTCCTTTCCGACTTGCTGCTATTAAAGGAACACTGTTACCGTAACCTAGATTGCCTAGAAAAAAAATGGGAGGCTGTTTCTGGTTCTCCACCTCCTCCTACTCCCAAAGCTGATTTTTATTTTTTAAAGTCTAGTTTTCCTGTTCTATGGAGCTATTTTTTTTTCATTCCCAATGCTTTGGGAAATACCACACAAGCACCAAGGAGAATTGCCTGACCCTGCAGAGGGAGGTGGAATAGGTCCCAGTGCTTTTCTCCTCTTGCAGCTCTGGAGTGTTAGAGGTAACATCTTTGATGGTCTTGTTTGCCTCTGGGTTACAAAAAGACAATTTCCCTTCAGCCCTGCCTGCTGTCAGTGCTTCTGATCCTGGTGCATCTATGGACTTTAAGGCGCTTGCTGCTGGAGGAGTGTTTGTTTGGCTCTAGACACTTCAGGTAGCGGTAACCTGATGCACTGCTATCTGTGACAAGCTCATTAACCACTTTACATATAGGCTCTTACTTCTTCCTGAAGAACTTCCCGCTAAGGCTCTCGCTGTGCATTAGCTTGAGTGCTGCTTGTGTGATAGAAATAAAGTGGCTTAGACAGAAACGTGAAGTGTTGTCGTGAGGAGTGCTTTAAACAAGATACAAAATCCAGTTGTGGCTGAGATGTGCTTCCACTTTTGTCTGACATTGGAGGGGAGAACTTACCTTGGGACCTTCTGGTTGGTGCCCATGAGTCCTTGCCCACATGGGACGTGTTTAACACAGTAATTGAATGATCATGAAGAATGCAGAGCTCTTCTCGGAAACACAATCAGCAAAACTCCCTCTCAGAGGGAAACAGGACCAAGTGTCACAGCACTGGCTCTCTCACAGCTCCTGGAGGCACTAGTCAAAGTCATCTCCTCTGCAGTGCTTTCATTGAACACAGCAGCAGTGAGAAGCCCTCGTCAGTTCTCCTGACACTGAGGTTTACTCCTACCTTGCTAAGGACACAACATTTCATTTTCTTCTTATCCCACCTGCCTGTTGCAAGGACTGTTCACTGCGGTGGGTCTCCTGTATTCATCTCTGTCAGAGGGACCTTCAGGTTGTCTTTCCACCCCAAAGGAGCACAGTGGGCCTTTTGAACCGTGCTGCCACGAGTGAAGAAATTTCTCCCCTGTACTTAAATCTGGATTTTTGCAAATGGAGCAATGAGCAGAACAGAACCCTATGACCACAGAGGCAAAACTTTGCCTGAGTCTTTTAGTACTTCTCTGTGAACAGTATCTGGATGGGATCCATTTACAGTGTTGCTGGGAAAGCCTGCACAATTGCGGAGCCTCTTCCCACATGTGAGGACTGCGCCTCATGCCAGCCAGTGCTAAAGGCTGGGTGGGTGCTGCACTCTGGGTCAGTCCCGGTACAGCCTTGAACACAGCCTCACTTCTGCACCACTGCCAAACTGGGATCACTGACCGGAAATTTGTAATACTTCGATGGGCTGAATGCAGGAGAGATAGGATTCACTACAGAGATCTTTTATGAAAGAACACAGTGTGCACAAACTTGGCTCAGGACCCTTTGACTCCCAGTTGTCTGAGCAGGTTTGATAATACATGTAATCTGGCTCAGGCACTTTAGCAGAACAAGTTGCATCAGAGCAGCAAACTCCAGCACAGCTTGCATTGAAATGATGCTGATGCCTTTAAGACATGTGATTTACAGGTCTCATCTCTGCATAACACTACACACGGTATATGTTAGGACTGGGGTCACACATGAGCCTTCATTAATTGCAGATGGCAATGTTATGGGAGTGGTAGATTTTGGTTTCAGTTTTCTAGGGAGAAGCTTTGCCTTGCTTTCACCTTCACACAGCATCAATTCATCCCAATGTTCTCCTAATTACAACCCCCCTCCAGTTCGTTAATATTGTTGTGCAATAATTGTAAATTTTACAGCACTCAGATTTGATTATTTCCCTTGACACAGAAACAAACAGACTGCTAGGAAATGACCATTTCAGATTACTGGAAGAGTCACACAATGCTTTCGAGCCTAGGCCAACTGCTGTTCTCAGCTGCACGTGTGTAATCCCAGGGATGTTGTTTAGAGCTGTGCACATGAAATGAGAGCGCGCATTATGCCTCAACACGCATAAAGAGCAGTGGACCCCATCCTGTGTACTGCTGTCGTCAAGTCCAGACCGCTGCGCTGATAAACCAAACACAGTAAATTTAATTAAAGGATGATCCCACATTGCTAATCAGATACATGTGCAGATCCCAACTGTGGGATCTGGCCCAGAGCTCTTCAGGGCTGAGCCTCATCCACTGCCATGAACTCATTTAATAATATTGGATCTCAAGAACTACAGGATTGGACTTCGGGTTGCTTTGCTGCTGAGCCAAAGCACACGCCAAGGAATGTACCCACAGGTTTTTGCTTCCTTCCCTTAGATGTCCCTGAGCCTGGCAGGAGCAGCAAGCAGAGCTTGCTCTGCCATGCCAGGCAAGCAGGTTGCCCAGAGCAATGCCAGGAGTCAGGCTGCTTAGATCCAGCACCAGGCTGTGCTCGGGGTGGATTTAGCTCAGACCAGTGCCGTATTCACCATGCCACACAGCAGAGAGGTTCTGTTCATCTCCCAGCAGTGGTTGATACTTCACAAGGAATATCAACCTGGCATTAAATTTGCTTGATACTGTACAGGGTCATCACAGCTGTGGCCATGTTATACCTTGAAGTCCAATATACTCTTGGCTCTTGGCTCAGAAATGATGAAAATGAGAGCAAAGAGAGCAGTTTTACCTTTAGTAGCTGGTGAGTGTCATCCCCATAGGAACCGTGACAGCAGTAGGTCATTTTTGCTTGCACATGAAGACCACAGGTTCATTCATATGTGTTAAAGGCATCTTAGGAGTTGCAGAGGAGGTTTGCATGACTTACCTGTGCTGAGTGTAGGCTACAACCTCTGCACTGAAAGCTTCAACCACTGCTATGTCTGCATCTACTGCACTGATCCTTATGCTACGTGCTTTGGTGGAGGGGGAAAGGAGTTTGATCTGCTTTATTCAGCACCTTTCATCCTTTGACAGGAGAATGAGAAGCTCTGATCTGAGTTTCTGTTGTGCAAATAGGAGCAGGGAAGCCTGTTTTCCATGTGCTGTGCACTGCAATGCTGCCATTAGCTGCTGCGAGGTGGAATCCAACCTAATGATAGCAGTTATTTCAACAGTGTTAATGATTTGTAGAAAGATGAATTAAGCAAAGAGAGAGAGCTGCACAAGTCTATTATTACCCTCTGCCTAACTCTATTAAAAAGAGCTGAGCTGTTCATCCATTTATGAGCCATTGACAGGGAGGCATATATCTCCAAGAAAAAGGTCAGATTGCTCCAAAATGGTCATGGGCACATTTCTTTTCAAGAAGGAGCTTTCTGTGACAGGAAGTCTGGCAGAGGGTTTCCAAATGCAAGGCTACTTGAGAGGTTTCTTTCCTACCTGCTACATGCACAAGGATTTACTCTCAGCTTTTGAGGTGTCGATTAAGGGAACAAGAAACCCAATTCGGCTTTGACTGCTTGCTTGCACCTTGCATGTGGCAGAGACTACAACCCACTGGCAGAGAGAACCTCTGCATTTCTGGGGCTGCAACAAGGGCAGTGCACCCTTAAAGAAAGCTGAGTGTTTTGGATGAGTGCTATTCCTCTGCCTCACTGCACTCTAACCCATAGGGTTTGCCCTGTCTATCTATATTAGAGTATTTTAGGAAGCTGTCATTGCAGTATTGAAGTGCCACTTGTTTAGCGCAGTTGGGATGAGACAGATCTGAAGTTCTCTATTGATCATCAGAAGAAAAACAGCCTCAGCAGCAGCAGGTATATCATCCACAGCAGCATTGCTAAGTTGCCTGGGTTGTAGAGGCAGCTGGCTGCCGGGCCCCCCACAGTGGCTGAGCTGTGGTGCTGGCTCCTCACCTCTGTAGGGTGCGTGCACATCAGAGAGGACCTGGGCAAAGGGCGAGACAGATTTTCAAGAGGCACTATGATCACTGAGTATGTTTTCGTGTAGCTATAGCACTGAGAGCAAACTAGCCACAACCACCTCAGTATGCATGTACCAGGATCTCTAAGTCCTGCCCTGCAGTTCTCCCTCAGACATGCAATCTCACCTCTCTGGCGGCTGCTAAGTCTACTGTTGTTTCAATTCACAATGACAGCGAGATGACAATGGTTTTTACCTGCTAATGAGCTACGCAAGACTCAGCTGGAAACAGTGACCTAGAAGTAAAGCACTTCATATCTCCTTCTGTCTAATGACCTGATGTCTGGTACTGTTCTACTCCTCAAGGGAGTTTAGTGATGAAGACAAAACCCAGCCAAGCTGCAGGTTTGGCTGGTTCCTCTGTTGGAGGTGTGCAAGGTCTACTTCTGTCTTTCCCATCAAACTGAAAAGAGGTTCTGGAGTGGCTGTGTGCATGCCTTGAATTTTTGTCATGTCTTGATTTCAGTGTGTTGTGTCAATTCTATTATGTTGGGCCACGAGTTGTCATCCCTGATGCCATGACATTATTTGCTGACATCTAAGGAAATAAGATGGAAGCAGGCTTTCAGCTGTCATTGCCGCTTAACGTTTGTCCTATGGTCATGTCTAGGGAGCTGGAGTGAGACAGAACTCTTCAATGATGGCAGCAGAGCAAAAACAAGGTAAGAAGCAGACGGTTGTCTGAAGAGCCTTAAGATGAACATGAAAGACAAGGCATCAGGAGGAGGAAAAAACATGCCCACTTTTTCTGATGGCAGCCTGGGCCACAGCGAAAACATGTCACTTATCAAGATCACAGAAGCACCTCAGCAGGGGAGCAGGATGGACTCTTCTCTGCCTGATCCCACTTCCACGCTCCATTAAATCTGTCCATCCTGTCTGGCAGTAAAAAGAGAGGCTGTACCAGAAAGGGACTCCAGCAACACACTTTACCCTCTAAATCTTTAAGAGTAGTCTGCTGCGACAGGGCTCACGCAGCTGAGAATTTCCTCTGATATTTCCTTCTATTGATAATAATGGGTAATGCAGGGTAAGTCACTGCTCAAGATCAAGTGGTTTTCGTGACATGCAATCCAATTTGCCCACCTCCTGCTGCCAGCCAGAGCCATCCCATTGTAGCTGCTTCATGCAAGACAGGGAAGTTGATTGTGAAGATCCTTTCAAGGACCATGGCTTCCAAACCAAACCCAGCATGTAGGTTATGGAAAGTCATTCTCTGAAACCAGTGATGGGTGAATCAGTTTGTGTAAAATAAAAGACAGCCCCAGACCTCTCCTGTCACTCAGAATGCATCTCACCTAAGCAGCAACCACCTCTTTATCAAGGGAGTTTTGACCTTTTTCTGAGTCTTGGGAAAATCGTATTCAAAAGTTTCTATTCAATGTCTGTTGTTATCTGGTATCTCATAGGGTTTTTCTGGGTGGGAAAGGGCATATCTCTCCATCATGTTAGAACCATTGTGTTCACTTAACAGGTTTGGTGAAATCCTGTTAAAATCCAGCAGTGTTGTGGGGAAGAGCCTAAATTATATAATCTAACTCCAGATCTTATCATGGCTTTCTAACTCTCATCAGTTACTGCAATTCAGACAGATGTCTTTTTTGCTAATTCAAAGCAAATGATCCCAGAAGACACTCAATTGACATGCTAAATAACAAATGTCATCTGTCCATTACTCACGCACACTGTGGCTGTAGTTCCCCAAAATCGATGTGCCTCTGCCCCAATGGTACTAGAAGGTTCAATTCTACCTCCACGCATTTCCGAGTCTCCTTACTAAAATCACTACAAGAGATCTCTAGAGACAAGAGTGAAGGTCATATTAATGAAGATAAAAAGGTTTAAGAAGGATTGCCTGACACTTTTTGGATCCAGACCTATTTTCCCCCGACACATTACTTTCTGTATTGTGAGTAGGAGTTCATAAAGCAGTTAAACAAATTAAACAAAACAACAGGTTAAACAAGGCAGCAGGTTCCCAGCTTGAATAAAGAGTTTGCTGTGACCTGACAAGTCCTTTTATACAACTGGAACTGGAAACTTCTAGGGAAAATGGAGGTCCTTATTGAAGAAAATGAGGACTCCTAGCAATAGTTGGGACACTATTTTCCTTCAGAACAGATTATAGATAAGAACCAACAGACACCAAGCAAAATTGATTTCTGTAGCAATTAAACCTACTCACCTTTGAGGAGTCTGTTATAACCTCAGAAAAGAGGAGATAAATGCTGAGAAGAGCTGCAGAAGATGTAACAGAGTATTGTGCACTTCAGCCAAGCAATTTTGTCAGCTCCTTTGAGTTTCATCGTAGGATGAGGAGATGATGTAGCTGAATATGTGGCAGAGCTGGAGGGGCTAATTGAATGTTGTTTGATTAGCAGCCTCCTGAGGGATCTGCTGTGAGACAGATGGAATTTCATCATTACGAGTGCCATAAACCATCGCTAATTACTGGTGGAGGAGAACTTCACCTGTCCTATACAGCGCTGTCAGGAGCAGCAAAGGAAGAAACTGTGAAATGCAGAAAAGACAGGTATGTAGAAAGAACCTGAAAAAACTGAGCTGACCAACCATAAGATGAAAACCTCCATGAGATTTTGTTCTACTGAGGATGAGCAACTTGTTTTGTAGAAAAATCTACACCGGAAGTAGCCCAGGGTCACACATGCCTTAGGATGGTATATGCAGCAGGAAAAAAAGGTGGTGGCAGCTCTCAAAAACAACCTTTCAAATCTACTATTTCATGCAGAGGTAAAGGAAGGGAGCAGGGATCTTTTCATTTGATTAGGCAAAAGATACAAGCAATGTGTGTTTTCTGAAAAACAATGATGGACTTTATGATGTATTTGTTGAGTTAAATTGCCTGTCAGCTTCCACAAAAGCACATACAACACCCATTAATGAATAGATATCGTGAAGGGCAAAAGAGTCCACTGCTGAATGCCAAAGTGATATGTAGGCTTGCTTTGGAGGACTCCTTCTGGTGTCAGTCTCTTGGTTTGTTTCTCTAAACACAAATGCAGAGATAAAATATGTATTAGTCCTAGATATCTGGACCAAACCCCAAACCTGTCAGGCAGAGATTGTTCGCAAAAATTAGAAAGGAAATATCAGACTAGATCCCATAGATACACTACTTCTCTGTGAAAATACATCCAGGCATTTACAAAGAGTTAGGACATTTAGAAGGGAGAATAACATGGATTTATGTGGAGGATGGGCTCATGCTGAAACACCTGCAGGTAGGGTTAGCTCTCCATGACCTTAGAAGAAGGATCGGGGAGGGGTGGTTAGGGACGACATCATCCATGGCTACTCTTGTCTCTCTGGATTGCACTTCGAGTCCTTGTGTTTGAACTAGAACAAAACAGTTTCCTTGACAGCAATTGTGCACAAAGCCATAGTGAATCAAATCTCCAGAGGAGACAAGCATCCTGTCCCTTGGATGTGAATTATCAGTGCAGGACGATGGAGGGGTGAAAGTTCAGAGGAGTGGGTGCATAGCAGGGGTCTCTGCAGACAGTTCTAGGTCAGCACAGAGAGGATCTGATTGCCAGAACAGCAAAATAGGCAATGAGAAGCCTTGGACATCATTAAAGAGCAAATGAAAGGGAGTCTGTTTTATACAGTGAGAATAGTTGATGTCCTCAAGTGCAAAAGCAGCTGTTTCCATCACTGGGGGCAGCAGGACTTCATATGCAAATGTCTGCTGTCTTGTAAAACCAGAAATGTAAAATCAGAAGTGTAACACCCTGGATACTCAGTAGGCAGGAAAAAGATTTACCTTATGGCTGTTCACTTCTGGCAATTAAACAGGCCAGGCACCTGGAAGGCAACTAATTTATGAAACATACTTATACTGGTAAAAATTACTATCAGGGGCTATCAAATATTTAAATTCTTTTGGAGTCATTATGTGAAAACCTGGGATGAATTAGTACCAGTGGAAAATGCCAAAGGAAGGATTATGAGAAATCTAAAAATCTATGAGGTCATGGGAAGCGCTTTCCATTTTGACTCTCGAAAGATCATCAGTGTCATGTCCTGTGACATTTTGGTATGTAACATGAGGCTGCTGGAGGGTGGACAGATGGCTTCAACTTCAGGTCAGTGGCTAGGGCAGAAAAGACTAAATTAGCTGATGAAAGAAAGGCAAGTTGTTGTTCAGGGAATAAAACTTCTCCATCACTGCCTAGATGAGAAGTACTTTATTTTTCTAGCAGATCATAGCCTTCTTAAATGACTCTTCCATGGAAACAAAGGCGGACTGACCAATGCACCCAGACAAATGTTCTGCTGAGTTTTTTCCTTCTCAGTGTAGGGAATGGTCTGTCAGGTGAACGCTGAAGTAGACGTTTTCACTCTGGCCGTGGCTGGTACTTCAGAGACTGAGTCACAGAAAAAGAGGGGACATATCCTTCCCCAGCAAAAGGAAGGGGTGGCTTGAATGCAGCACATGCTAGATGTACATTGCGCACTATTGAATACTCGGAGACCAAATGCAGAGGGCATTTTTTGCCTATAAATTCTTTGGAGATGATGAGGACCTGAGAAGTCCATTAGCATAGCTTCTTGAAAGGAGCCTTCTGCTCCTGCCCCTCCCCAGGGTCACTGGGATGCTCAGCATGTTGGATTGATCTCTCCTGATTTAAAAATTCATACTGTGGGACGGGCACACTTGAAAGAGCAGGGATCTCCATAGTGACACCAGCAACCATCATTGGCATACACAGAGAGAGTAAACCAGCTGTGGCTATGCAGAAACCGCCTCTAGGAGCTGTGGAGATTGAAGAATAATGAGTGTGGACATACTGAAGACTTTCTGAGCCAGGATGGACTTCAATGTGTTCAAGTATTTTAATATAATCCTGCTTCAAATGGTGTATCAGATAGCTGCTAGAAAGTGGGTGTGAAGGAGATGATTAATGGGAGCTTGGAAAAAGATCCGGATAGCTTTCTTTTGAACTATGCCTCAAATTACAATGGATGTGAGCCTGGCCTAGATCTTGATGAGCAGGAAGATAACACTCATTTGGCCTTAATCTAACCTGTCCCAGGAGAAGAAATAAGGCTAGCCTCTTAAATACAAACCATGGGCTTTCATGCAAAGGATAAGTACTGTGTAAAGACCATCCACATAAAAATGCCAGTAGGCGACAGTATACATTATCTGTGGGTATTGCCTTAAAGTAATTGGACTCTTTCTATTTAAGTAGTGGCTGAGGCTTAAGATCACATCAGGACAGTGTGTCTACTGGGTGATGTTTAAGTATTGGAGCTCAGGACCCTCTTGCATGAAGGACCTGAGGCCAGGAGATGTGTGTGTGTACTTCTTGGGCCCAAAACAGAGGCACCTTCTTAACTCCTTGGACCAACAAGGGAGTCACCCCTGTCATGGAAAGGAGACTAGATAGTGTTACGGACAACAGGTATGGAATCGGTGACAGGAAAGAGCCTCTAATTTTTAAAGTAATCTGTGTGAGGTCTAGTTAACAAACTTGGCTCTTAAAGGCAAGGGAAACCTAGAATAAAGATGCATAGAAGTATTAATATCTTATCCAGGGTATTACAGGATGCAACACCCTCATTTTCTGTTTTCTGCAGCTCTGTGATAAATAAGGCAGCAGGTTTCCACCTGCAGTGCTGTAAGCAGTGTTTGGTTTTCTTGAACAGTCTCTTTACTCAAGAAACTGTTTTTTTTCCCCCACCTTGGTCAAAGTCCCAAGGAATCTGATCCTTCTTAGGTAAACTCACATCTTGAATGTATTATTTCCTTTTGCTCCCTTTTCTTTGTTTCAAGGAGAGCAAATGAGAAAGGGTAGCCCAAAAGCTGGGCTAGTCTGGAAGGCTTTTATCTACTCCCTAGAGGTTCTTCAGTAGGTGCAGTAGCCCTGGGGAAATGTTTGCAATTGTGTGGGTGCCAGATGTATGTCGTAACCACACCAGCCCTGGTTTGGGGCCTGCAAGCAATGTTGGGGGAGAATATAAAGACCTGTGCAGGGAAACTGAGCTAGTCTGCTAATAGAGATGGAGAGCTAAGTGCAACCTCCTCTCACCTCCGTCTACACCTGCTCCTTCCTCTGGGCAGGAAGAAGACTGTGCAAAGGAAAAGCCGGATGCAAACTCACATTGAGCTGGTTTGTGTTTTCAGCAGCAATAAAGAAACCCTCAGCTCGGTTAGTTGTTCTGCTGTGAGTGTGCAGCAAGGTGTGTGCAGCAAGGTGTGTGCTTGTGTGTGGATAGGAGCAGCGTGGGATCACAGCCTCCTTGCCAGCACCTTTAAACCTGAGCATGAAAGTCTGCAGTTTGTTTTAGCAGCTGCTTTTTGGAGTTGTCTCTGGCTGTCATTTTTGGGGAGGGACGGGGGCAGGGAAATTGGGTTGGGTGGCAGATGGTGTTAAACAGGAAGGGAGACAGTGTTTGTTTGCAAACATGGTGAGGTGTCATTCCATTATTGCCCGGCGCTCTTGACAAAAATCAGTGTGGGAGCTTTCTGCCAGCTACGGCAGCCCTGCAATGCTGTGCAGCAGATGAATCAACGCCAACCAGGGAGCAGGTCCCTGCCCCAGAAGTCCTCCCTGGGAGTGCGATGAGCAGGAGCAAACATGGCAGAGATTTGCTGCCAGGCGTGAATGAGGATGGTAGTGCTCCATATTTCAAGGCTAGTGCTGGGGAGGCAGTGGTGTGCCTTTAGCCAGCCTGCGTCTCTAGCTGCTTGTTTCTTCCCCCTCACCTTCCTTGGAGATGGAGTGATATCTGCAGGAAAAAAAAGAAATGCTGCCTATCGACATGCTGGGAGGCAGTGAGCTTGTGTCTCACAGTGGGTTTCAGGCATTTGGAACCAGTGCTCAATTTCTGCATTTTGCCCCATCCCCATGACAGCACAGGGCTGGCGATGCAGAGGAGGAGTGTCACAGCCCTTCAGTGGTGGCACAAAAGGGGCAGAATTTATGTCTGCAGCCATGGCAGATGCCCACCAGGAGATAGTCCTGCTGCAGATGCTCAGAGAGACCCCGCCTGCGTGGGGAGCATCCTGCACCTTTAGCACTCATGTGGGTGTGCAGCTGCTGAAGCCTCTGCAACATTTGCAAACAAAGTAGAACTACTGACCATTCCTGTAGACCACCTTTGGACTCTCAGGAGTTTGGCATGTTTAGGAAAGTCAGCTTTGTCATGATTGCAAGTTTACTAACAATGGGCTTAGGACAGGTGCAGGGGGCGTCAGCCTCCCCTGTAAGACCCCAGTCGCACTCACCCTCCCACAGTGTCAATGCATTTTGAGTTGCCATCCCCAGTGTTAGATGTGGGCAGCACGAGGGACCCAGCAATGCTCTGCTGAGCCTGGGGCAGTTGGAATCTCCTTACCTGCAGCCCCACGACATGATGGATGCTAGGAAGGTAACATCCTGCTAAACCAGCGCACTACAACTAAGGCTGCCTCCATGGGGACTGGGTGGGTTAAGGAAGAGACGGCAGTTTTTCTGAACATCCTCCTAAGTCACCACATACCCTCATCTTTTTGTTGTTGTTGGGGTTTTATTTCTGAAAATGTGGTGGTTTAGGCGGTTTTGCTGCTCGAACTTCTTTCTTCTCCTACTGGGAGAGCCAGGATTGATGACTCAGAAATTGCTAAAAACATCACGCTCAGCACTGCCACAATCAGGGGACTGGCTTAAAAATCATGAGATTTCTACCAAACAGAAATCAATTCTTTTTCCCTTGTCCTCTTGTTTTTTGTGACTTGGAGGTCATTCTTCAGTCCTCAGCTCTGAGAGACATGTTTTCTTTTGTTTGGGTTTAATGGAAAATAGGATTCCCATCTTGTCTCCAGAAAGGAGAGCTTGAGCACAGTACCAAGACTTGTGCCACTCCCATGGAAAATGTGAGCATTGCCCATATCCAAGTGCAGGAAATACCAGGAAGGACAAATGCAAACACCCAACTCCGCACCATCAGCTTTTATATGAATATTAATGACCAGGGCACCACTGCAGTGAGTCAAGATGTGGGGAGGCAGGTTGTCTCCAGATTCTGTGACCACTTGCCAGCAGGAAAAATGAGTGAACTTTCACTGGCTGTTTTTCAGGGTTGGATATTGTACTTTAATTAACAATCAGAAGGCAACTAGCTGGAAAATAACTGGACATTTAACAGCCTTGGTGCTTAATTTACCATGTATTTTTTCTTACGTTCTCCCTCTCATTGCTGATATTATATAAGCATGGCCGCCTCTCTGACACTGGTTTTATTCAAATATTGCTGTTTCATCTAGCCTCTGCTCCTCACCCTGCCTCCCCGGGCTATTTCACCAGGTCTGCCTCACCTGTCAGAGCAGCCCATCACTGCCTCTTCAATCATAGCCCATTAGGAAGGGCTGCACGCCAGACACCTCCATCTCTGTGCTCACGCTACCGTCCAAATACCAGCTCCTCCATCGGATTTGGGGCTGATTATAATGCTGCCGAGCCCACTCTGCCTCAGCAGAGAGGGCTATGTGGGGTGGCTGTTTGGATAGAGTCATTTAAATCTGTGATTTATGTGTTCTTCACACTTTAATTGCATCGTGGAATCTCTCACTCTGGCAGTGTCTAATCTCTCGACATTTCACATGCTCTGCCGGCACAGTGTCAGAAGATGAATAGCCCATTCATATGGGGAGTGCTTCACATCCAGATATGCTGACTTACAATGCTGATAGAATGGAGCAAGAGATGAAGGATAGCAGCAGGTACTGAGTAACTTGTTGTGCCTACCAAACCTCATTGGCTCAAAAATAAAATGCACTCTGTTTATCTGTAAATGATGGCATTTTTACTTGCATGGTTTGGTTTTTTTTTTCCTTGCATTTTCCAGGACATCTCCTCCCTATTTTCTAGCCTCTAAGCAAGCTCCAAAGCATATCTTTGCCTTCAGCATTTGCAGGGTGGTGTTCCCAGAGCTGGCTTTGGCAGAACAAACTATTGAGAAAACCCGAAATCTCTCTTTAGAATATGCATGTGAATATTGTTACTATTTGGTGCTGAATCTGTCACCTGAAATGCCAGAGATTTTCTTAATGGTGCATGCACATTTTGCTGGCTCCCTTTGTCTGCTCTCCTTAAAATACATTTGTTCTTGAATACTTTAGGGCTGAGGCCCTAAATTAATTTTTTTGGCATTGGAACAAATAGGAAGAGAACATACCATTCCACCAGACAGAGTGGGAGGAAAGAGGTGATTTTATCCTCATCTGAGGAAATAACAGAGTAAATAATTTGCCCAAGGTCATACAGAAAATCTGTGTCATCAGATCACAGAAGTACAACCAGGTCTTTTTCAAAGTTTTGATCACAATACAAGTTTTATCATCCTGATTTGCTCTGTTTACACACTGACATATATTACATACCTCTAGAATAGGTAAAACTTCATTGCAAAGAATATTTATAAGGAATGTGTCCCCATCCAGTCAGCACATCCACTGTGGATGATTCCAAATTTTTTTTCTGTAATTTCTGTATTTGCACCTAAGAGTTTGGAATAAATGAAGGAGTTCATCTGTATTGAGATGTGATACAGAACTGGCAAGAAGAGTCATATCAGACAAGTTTAAGCTAATAAATAGGTGAATAGAAGCACAAATCAGCAGTTTGCTTATCTGAAATCCAAGTGCCTAGAAATCAATAAACATGAACAGTTAGCCAAGGAAGGAGTAGAAGGGAATGTGTCTCTCTCATTGGAGTTGTAAAGTCCTGTTTTTTCTGACCACACGAATGATCATAGAATCATAGAATCAGTAGGTTGTAAAAGACCTCTTGGATTGTCTAGTCCAACCATTCCTATTAACCACTAAACCATGCCCCTGAGCATCTCATCCACCCATCTTTTAAATACCTCCAGGGATGGTGACTCCACCACATCCCTGGGCAGCCTCTGCGAGTGCCCAATGACCCTTTCTGTGAAAAGTTTTTTCTGATGTCCAGCCTGAACCTCCCGTGGCAAAACTTGAGGCCATTCCCCCTTGTCCTGTCCCCTGTCACTTGGGAGAAGAGGCCAGCACCCTACTCTCCACAACCTCCTTTCAGGTAGTTGTAGAGAGCAAGAAGGTCTCCCCTCAACCTCTTCTTCTCCAGGATAAACAACCCCAGTTCCCTCAGCTGCTCCTCGTAAGACTTGTTCTCCATCCCCTTCACCAGCTTCGTTGCTCTTCTCTGGACATGCTCCAGAGCCTCAACATCCTTCTTGTGGTGAGGAGCCCAGAACTGAACACAGTACTCGAGGTGCGGTCTCACCAGTGCCGCGTACAGAGGGAGAATAACCTCCCTGGACCTGCTGGTCACACTGTTTCTGATACAAGCCAAGATGCCGTTGGCCTTCTTGGCCACCTGGGCACACTGCTTGCTCATGTTCAGTCTGCTGTCAACCAACACCCCCAGGTCCTTCTCCTCCAGGTAGCTTTCTAGCCAGACTTCTCCTCGTCTGTAGCACTGCACAGGGTTGTTGTGTCCCAAGTTCCGGACCCGGCATTTGGCCTTGTTAAACCTCATGCCATTGGTCTCAGCCCATTGTTCCAGCCTGTTCAGATCCCTTTGCAGAGCCTCCCTACCCTCCAGCAGATCCACGCTCCCACCCAGCTTAGTGCCATCCGCAAACTTGCTGAGAGTGCACTCAATGCCTCCATCCAGGTCATTGATAAAGGCATTGAACAGGGCTGGACCCAGTACCGAGCCCTGAGGAACCCCACTTGTGACTGGCCTCCAGCTGGAGTTAACTCCATTGGCCACCACTCTCTGGGCCCGGCCATCCAACCAGTTTTCAACTCAGGAGAGTGTGCGCCTGTCCAGGCCAGAGGCTGACAGTTTCCTAAGCAGTATGCTGTGAGAACTCTGTTAAAGGCTTTACTGAAGTCCAAGAAGACTACATCCACAGCCTTTCCCTTGTCCGTTAAGTGGGTCACTTTGTCATAGTAACTCTTATTTGATCCGCTAATAACGCTAGGTTACTTGTATGAAAGAGGAGCAGCTTCGACAGAATTAGAGGCTCTGCCTAGAGCGGTCTGGGGCTGGTTAAAAGAGTCTCCTGCATGACTACTATTTGGTGAGTGAGTGTCTCCACGATTTTCAGTCTGGAGGCTTTCTGTCATGCTCATATTTTTGTGGAATTTTGGAATCGTTCCTAAGAGAGGAAAATCAGTTTGACCCACATCTATTCTTGAAGTCTGAATTCAGAAGGCAGCACAGTGATGGGATCAGAAGGGAGGTGTGGTTCTTGCATTTCAGTTGCAGTCTTCTGGGACACTGAAAACAGCAACGTAATTACCTATGTTTGAGCAGTCATATAAGTGGAAAGCAGGAAGAGAAGCCTGTCTGCTATAATCCAGGTGTGGACCAGGGGAGGATGCATGTATTCAGCTGTCAGAGATGCAAAGAACTCTTCACTTTAATCCACCAGTTGCAATTGTGTTCCCAATGTTGATTTTCTTGAAGTTTCTTGGCCATTTCTCATCTGCCACTACATGAACTGCTTTGGAAAAGTTGTCAAAATATTATGCAAATTAAATACTTTTCTTCTTCTGAGAACATATCAAAGTATGAAAATCTGGATTTATATTTTTTTTTACGTGGAACTCACTGTTGGAAGTGTGGTCTGTGTTTGAATGGACCAGCAAATAACTGCCTTTAAAAGGGAGGATAGAGCTTGGAAATTGATCTAACAGTAATACTGTTTGTTTATCATTACAATGAGTAAAATGATGACATGCTGTCTACCTCAATTTCTATTAATTCGGCAAGTTACTGGAATAACTCTAGGTCCAGATTGTCAGAAGATCTTGGAAGCTTTTGAGCATGTCTGAAAATCTGGCTCTTATTTCAGGGCCATAAATGGGAATCATACACTTGTAAAATAATCTAGCCCAGTTGTGGGTGCTGAGCACTTAGAAACCTGGCCTTCAGTTCTTGAGAAAATCTGGCTGCTAACATTTTTTCAGACTGAGAAAAGCATGACTAGAACATCACGCAAAAGGAAACAATTTGTCTTGTAATGACAGGGTTGAGAGGTAGATGATATTCTTTTAAGTAAGTACAGTATCTAGGTCTGGATGATCTCTGCTTCCAACTAGATGAGGATATAAAGACATTGGTAATGAGATTCATTACAGCAGCTTTCTAATCTCTTTCACTACAAAATACATTACATTTGGAATTTAACTGTGTGTGCAGCACACCAGGTGGCCAAGCTGCTTTTACAGGGAGAAAATAAAGAAGCTGAAATGCACTGCTATATAGTGCTCTTAATGCCTAATAATGTCATAGAGGAAGAAGTATGTTCTTGCTCTCTGTTGCTGATGACTGCCGAGTGAAGCACATGTTATACAAAGTCACATATGCTGGAGTATAACGCTGCTACGGGAGCCCTTAGCTCACTGGTATGTGACATTGCAATGTGATTAGGAAAGAAATTACTTACTGGCAAAGAGCATTCTCCCATTCTGAGAGGGAGAGAGAAGAATTACCCCCTTGGAAATGTTATATCTGAGTGAATTTACTTTTTCATGGGCTGATATTCTTCTAAGGAAGAAGGATGTTCTAGCTGTTGCTCAGCAGAAAGGACATATTTTTACTTTATTGGCCTGAGGTAATCATAGGGTTGTGGACCAAATTCCAACTTGGGTGAAGCGGGGACGGTTTCACCAGTTTCAGGGAAAGTTGAGCCTGAGATTTGTGTTGTGCTGAATTTGAATACGGAGACTTAAAAATAGGGCTTCTAGTTCACATCTCAGTCTCTGAGGTGTTCTTGCTAACAGTGGAGGTGTGTTGACATGGCAACTCCCTAAATCTAGCCCTGAATGTTGTAAGCTTAGCTCCTGGCCTACCAGGACTTGAAACTCTTGTGAATGAGAGACTAAGTCAAGGCTTTCTGTCCACTGAGGGTAATAGTTTATCAGACGGATGAAGTTGGACTTGGTGGGTTTTTCTGCTAATCTCTTAAAAGCCCTCAGAAATTTTGCATCTAAATTAAATAAGAACAAAACTGGCCTGCTCACCTATATGGTCATAGCAAAACTGTGGCAAACACTGTTTCTTCCCTTCTAGTACCTTAGCTTGCTGTGACATAGAATTATTCTACTTTTTTCTTTCCCCACCTCCTCCTTTTTGGTGCTGAGCAGAATTTCTGGTGGGTTTTGGTAGGAAGCTGTGGATAGGCTGTGAAGCACAGTATGACTATTGAACGCTCTTCCCAGCTGTTTGTTGTGGATCATATTTGCTCTTTGTCATGGGCTGGGATCCAGTTGCAGGACAGATGTTTTACAGTTTCGTTTATTGGATTTGCTACACAAAGGGTTGTGCTCCACATTGACAGGGAGCAGGTGGCTTGTAGAAAGCAAAAAAACCCAATATGTTTTTGTATGGTTTTGACTGTTTATAGATTCTTGTGACATACTGATTGCAGCTGGATGTGCAAAAAGGCAGGGCTGAAGGTATGCACACAGTCTGCCACCCCATATCACTCAGGCACAAACAGGGACATGCTAGAATGTGTGCTTTCTCCACAGCTTGGGGATGCCCACACCATGGCTCATGGGTGAGCTTGGACAACTTCTGACATCCTTTCCCTTACCCTTCCTCCATGACTTCTTATCCCTCTTAAAGTGTGGCACATGTGAATGCCCCTGGCAGTGTACTATATTAAGTCTTAGCAAGCCTGGAGGACCTCCTAGATGCAACAAAAATGCAAGCAGCCTTCACCTTGTAATACCCATGTACACGTATGTCAGATAGTGTAGCAGTCTACTTCTGTCTGTTGTCACCTACAGGGCACCTGCTTTCAATGCATGGAGGAAACTGTCCTTTTGGTGACAATTATGTTGGATGTCTTCTTAGTCTATCTTCACCGATGTGACGGACGTTGCTTAGAGCATAACAAGAAATGAAGTTATCAAAATATACAGGTAAATGAAGCATTGATTCACTTGAAAAGACAGCAGGAAACTGCGTGCACCACTAAAGGCTTGCTTCTGCTTTTGGCCACAAATAGAGCTAAACAGTGGCTGTGCTCCCTTCATGATCTGTTTCCTCCACCATGTGACCAGACATGAGCCCTTGTGTGACCAAAATTTAGACGTCTCCCAATCCTTGCTGAATCTCTGACCATAATAGTAATAGAAAAATGCCTGCAAGAAGTTCCCCTTAAGGGACTGAAGGATAGCTAGGCAAGGTCCATGTGAAACTCATGTCCCTGGGGATTCCAAAGGAAAGAGAAACAGCAGTGAAATATAGACTAGTTTGGTTAGCAATCCATGGATTGCCTTCACCATATAATTCTAGAGCAAAACCCAAGGGAGATATAGAAGACTGTCAGAAACTAACTATATGAAAGACTGAGGAGTCATTGTCAGGACATCTCCAGGTCTGCATGATTCCTTCGTGCTACACTGGCTGTGCAGAGAACAATGGGTAATCTCTCAAGGGCTTTTTCAAGCAGTTCTAGGCAGTTAAACAGAAGTTCTTGGACAGCGGAAGCAGCATTCAGACCCTAATTCACATAAACATAATGTCAAAAAACATGCCACCATGGAGTATGACTCTCGTTCTGGTATGCATAGTCATGCAGTTATTTCTGCATATCAAACTTGGAAAAGAGCCTTTCCATTTGTGTTTGTGTAAGAAGCATTGGTGAAGCCATGTGAAACTCTCCAGGCCCTGTGCTTGGTTTATGTTATTGAAGGGTGGGATGAGACACATGGTCCTACCAGAATAAAGAACACATGAGGATCCTCTTATTCACAGCTGTGATGACCAGTATGTGAGCAACCCTGGTGTCAGCATTGGTTTGTATAAATCATTTGAGCTACTTAAGTGTGAATAGGTGAGGATTTGGGGAAAATCGACCTCTATTACTGGCAAAAAAACACAAACAGGAAAAGGAGCTGACTTTGTGAGACTGCTCATAGCCAGCAGGTTGTTTGGCTCTGGCAGTGACTGAAGAGCTTCTGTGGAAATTTAAGAACTAAGGAGAGAAATTTCTTTACTTCAATATACAGGGAAGTTAACAGGTAGTCAGTAGAACCCTTTTAATTGGCAAGTAGCCCCACGGAGGCTGGGACATATTAAACAATCATGTTAGTAACCCAAAGCACAGCTAGGCTGAAAGTGTTCACATCTATCTTGTGTATTCCTTAAATAATAAACACTGGATAAAGTTCAATAAACAACCAGTCAAATCTTGCTGAAGAGGCACTAGGGAAGCAACTAGACAGAAGAATCTATGGGGCAGTGCTCTACAAAGTGGAGAAAATCACACACAGATGCAGACTGGAACAGATGTCTGCTCTGAAAGGATTTATTGGCAACTTGAGGTGAAGTGTTTTGGGCAGGGCAGGTGCTTTTTATTCATGTTTTGAAGCTGGAGCTAGAATTTTTTTCCAGGGGCTGAACCAGCCTTTCAGACTCATTTGGTGGACCAGCAATGAAAGTCAGCCAATCATAATGCCAAAAAACTGTGTGTCCCTGAGCTGTATGAAATGGAATCGTGGCTTGTGGAAGGGCCACAAGTTCTTTTTTTCCCCATGTATTAAATATGTGGCATTCAGTGCAACGAAACTCTTTTCTGCAGCCTTCTTCACTATCTATTAGTTCTCTTTTTGGGGGATAAGTGTCCCTAAAATGCCATCAACTCAAAGTATGCCCTCCCTGAAATATCATTATGGTTCCTTGCTAATAGAAGTCCTTTTCTAAACTCCTGGCATGAAACTAACATATGATGCATTCAAGAAACTCTGAAGTTGGGTTGACTGGACCAGTCAGTTCAGTCCCAGCTGAGTGGTAAAGATTAGATGCTGTGGCAGGATAAGCCCAAGCAGTGGCAGCTTGGCGGTACTCAGGGGAAATAGCTGTAACCCATCCCTCTCTCCTGGTGAATCCCAGTCCACACCTGGTGGTTTATAGGGTAGTATGTAGCACCGGAAGGAGCTAGGCTGTTGTGTTGTGTGTATCTAGGTGAGTGGGCTTCTTGGGGAGTATGAGGGATGTAGACCACGGTGGAATCTGTGGGGTCGTGCATAGGAGGACAGCAGTGCAGTGCGTGGAGCTGAGAGAGGAGGATAGTGTGTACGGGAGGGCTGTAGAGTTGTGTGGAGGGGTCAAGGTTCACTTGCAGACATTGTATTGAGCTTGCTGATGTATGCTGAATACATATTGCTGTGACATTACTGTCCTCGAAAAAGAAGAGGTTTTGGTATCTCTCTTTTAGCCAAAATGGAGATCTCTGAGCCTTGTGGATATAACACCCTTGTCATGTTTAATGAGATACGTGTGAACTGCTGGCTTTGCTACAGCCTACCTGTGCTTTTGCTTAAGCCGTTATGTCAGGCCCCTTCTCATGTAACACTTTGCTGTTTGCACCTTGCTGACAGGTTGTCAAGACAGTGCATGGGAATGCCACCGCACAGCTCGTCACCATGCCGTCAAAGTGGAAGCAGGTGGCAGTGACATGCAGGTCTCCTTCCTTGCTCTGCTGCGCATGGCAACATTCTCACAACTCCTTCCAGCTCTTTCTCAGCCTCTACAGCAGGTGGACATGACTGGGGGGGGGGGTCTCTGAGTGCTCCAGATCTTTTCTGTGGGTCAGAGGATGGAGTTCAGCCTTTCCCTGCCAGGGCACAGTGGTTTCCAGCCACAGGACAGCTGCACATGGAGACAATGAAGTCCCTGCTGTGAGCACTAGAGGGGAGACAGCTCACCCAAACCCATGTGGATATAAGTATTGATTTCTGCAGTGAAAAAAAGGAGCAAAATTTTCTCTCTCAACTTCATTCCCTACTGTTGTGTCCAAGTGCAAAATCAGTTAAGACTGCTGCCCTCATGACCAAGTGGCACGTCAATATTTAGTCCTTGCAAGGCTGTTTCTGCTAGTATGAAAAAGCAGTGATGTGAGCCAGGCACTGGATTGAGATTATTTTGTTTATTCACCAAAAAATGCCAATAAAATCCTATTTCCCTAAGTGAAGGAAAAAAATAAGCAACCTCCTTGACCTAAGTAGTTTTGAGTGCAAGCAGCTTGTCTTTTTGTCGCTTCTTAAGACCCTGCTCTCATAAGACTGTGTCACCAGCATAAATCCTTGGCTAATAATTTACTAATTATTCCTTTAGGAGACTTCAGACCCAGCTGAAAGAAGTTGATGTGGAGCCAGCACTGCACAGCGCTCATGAACCAACATGGTTCAACCAAAGCTGAGTCCTGGCAGAGTTCTTGTCTGTGAAGGAGTCAGGTTTGATATTTCAGCCAAATATTCCATATCTCAATGAGTTGCTCCCCAGTGCCTGTTAGTGTTGTTACAGCACGTGTCAAGTGACTCCCTGGCAGAGAAGGACCCTGTCTGTCCTGCTGCCATTCATCTCCTTGATGAAAGCGCTTGAGCATGAGCAAGGAGGACCTTGACTCTGCAGATGAGCTCTGAAAGGTGACGCAGCAGTGAGCTGTAGGTGTTCATAGGTTTAGCCATAACGGAGGAGCAACGTTCATAAAATCAGTCAGATTGCAGGCAAGGCTGGTTGTAAAGAGTTTAATGCTGAATTGCCATCAAGTCTCAAAGGACAACAGCATGAGTAAAACACCATTTCATAGTTGTGGTGGCCTTTGAATGAAGTGATGTCTACAGTGGGCCTCCAGGAAATGAGGGAGAGGAAGCTGGATGGGAGCTGGATCAGACAGGTTTCAGTTATGCCTCTTGAACATAAAGAGCACACCAAAATATTACACTTAGAGCGTGAAAGGTAATACTTGCCATGGTTTGAAACACTCTGTCTCCTGCCTCCTAAGTATTTTTAGAACTGAAGAAGAAAGTCAGACTTTGTCTTGCATGAAGAATGACTTAATTTCCTATAGAAGTATGAACATTTTGCATGACCAGCAGAGCTAGCCTGGAAAACATATAGTTATCTGTGCAACAGTGAATAATAGGTACACTCTGCTGTATGCTGTTTGTCCTCCAGAAATGTTGGCTGAGTGTTTTGCTACCTCTCAAATCCTAGGAAAGTCACTCCTTCTGCATTCAACTGAGTGAATGACCCTGAGGTGAAACTGCTTCTTCTCTTTATTTTTTACCTAAATCTGGCCATTTGGAAACATCGCTTATTGCATTACTGCAGGTAGAGCCTGGGTGTTTTTTGTCCAGTAGCTCAGCTGGTCCTTCTCAGAGCTTGCAGAAATCTCTTGTGGACATTTGTTTCTTGAACAGTGTATTCATGTAAAGGTTTTCCTCTATGGAATTGTATAAATGTGTCTTTCTCAAGTTGCCCTTGAAAAATGGCCAGATCTCTAGATCCAATTTGCGTAGACCTGGAAGACAATGGGATGAAAACATGAAGGATTTATGGGATGTGCCTTGCACATCTCTGAAGTCAGCATCCTCACAATACAAGGACATAATTTGGCCCTTGTTGCAGTAACCTCAGATTCATCACTGTATTTTGTAGCACCATCAGAGCCACAAAATGTAAATGTTTATTGCTTTCTTTTCATGGGCCTATGGCTTGTATTTTGAGTTTCGTGCAATGCAGTGAGGAGGGCCTCTGGAAAGCGGAGTTACAAAAAAAGCCAGAGGCCAGATGCATGTTAGACTCCAGTCCAGAGAAAAGACCTCGCGGTTTGATTCCATCAGGGCGGCAGGGTATTGAGAACAAGGGAAAATTGAGCCACCCCTAGGATGCCATCCGGTCTTTAGGGTGGACAAATGCATGTAATCTTGGTTGGGGCTGTAAAAGCAGCATTGCTAGGCTGGAGGAGAGGAATGCGTGGTGGGGGAGCTGTGATAATGGAAGGAGGAGCTCAGAAGAAAAAGGAGAGGAGCAGCATTCTCTTTCCCTATCTGTGAGCTTGATGCAGAGAGACATTCTTGGTTTCCAATAAGTAGTTCATTTATCTTAACTTAATACCTTTTTACTCCATTGCTAGAAGAGTGATCCCAATTAAGGTAGCACAGCAGGGCTTCCTATATAAACCTCCTAACACCGCCAGTTACGTTATTTGCTACAACCAGCCAGAGTTATGATCACCAGTGAAAAATAAGCTTCCTATCTGGCAGCTGGCCAGATTCATCCAAGCAAAGCGGCAGAGTAGAAGGAAGACTGGGAGAGGGAATGCATTGAAATGTAAAACAGTTAACATTTCTACAATATATGTCAGCATCCACCAAGCAGTGTGGGCAATTAAGTAATGTTACATTGTACACTTCACCTTGGAAGAAAAGCTCATTTTGATGGAATAAAATACCCAAATGCCACAGACTCTACTGCCGATTTCACATCTAAAGCAGTGTTTTCCCTTCTATGCACAACGCTTAGCACAGAATTAAGAGGAAAAAAGCAGCATGATTTTAGACTTAGAAGATAAGTAAAAGTGTGGGCCTTCTGCCAAGTTTCTCACAATTTAGCAGTACTGAGATGGGATAAAGAGCAGATTTCTGACTGCTTCCCACAGCTACTTTTCTAGTTGTGCAGAACTGTTTTATATTAGAAAATTGTTGAAAATCTTTCATTGATTCTTTTCTTTTTCTGATTTAAAGGAACTTTGTGTCTCCTCCTCTCCCTGCTCTTCAGTGGAAGTAGCCTCTAACTGGAAGGGACTCTAGCCTTGCACTGCGTGAGAGTAGTTTTCTTGTAGGAATGATAAAGCTTTTCAGCAAAGGGACCAGGGAAATCAATTGTGGCTGCAGATGTCAGTCCTGTTGCATTACTTCTTTTTTAAGGTAAGGGGGTCCCAAAATTACGTATGATAACACTGCTGGAAATCTTCCACATCACCCTATGGACAGCCTTGAAATTGGATGGTGACTTCAGTGAAAAATAAAACAGTGCATGTGCATCTAGGCCATTAGTCTGAATAGCTGAGCTTGAGAGATGAATGGAAATTGCCTGTTGCTTGAGTTCACTGAAAGGGAAAACCTATCTTGAGAGGAAAAAAAAAAGAAGAATATAAGCAAAAAAATGTCATCTCTGAATTCCTGTGGGTTCTATTTAAATTCTTCCTCTGCTGGCATGTTATTGGTAGCCTTTAAGTTTGAGAAGGGATTGTCCAGAACTGCAAGCTTGTCTGTCTTAAAACGTGGATGCTGACTGGAACCAGATGAAAAATTGTAACTCGAATGTCTATTAGGGAACTCATTCTGAGAGGAATTCAAGAGACTTTCAGGCTCATTTCTGATACACTCAGATGTTGAATTGGTAAAGAGGTACTGCATGCACTGCAGAGCAATAGATGGAGAGGAATGGGAAGGAGAAAACAAAAATGAAGTGGCAAAAGTGTTTGCGGGGTTGGGAGGTGGAACATTTTAACCGGGTCTTGTTTTGCCTTTGTCTATGAATCTCACAAACGTTACTGTAAGTTCAGTCACTAAACATAATAGAATCATGAAAACCAAGGAAGAAAGTTCCTATTTGCTACTATACTGAAGCTTCAGGGAGGTGTTTGGATACACAAACTGTTGTTATGCAAATGTTAAACGGATTTTTCTTTTTTTCTAAACCTCCCTGTTCAGGGCATTGGAGCCTAGTGCTGCATATTCCCTTGATGTGGTATTTTGGAAATTTGTTGGGCTTAAATTCTGAATGCAGACTCTGCTCTTAACACTTTGAGGGTGTAGGAGGCTGGCTTTGATATTTTGCATAGGTTCTGCTGAACCTATTTCAGGCTGCAGTTCGATGGCTTAAACAAGAAAATAGCCTGAAGAAAGTGACATTTAAAACCTGATTGTTCATGAACTACAAAGCCAAGAGAAATTGTGTGTAATGGGAGAGCTGGGAATCCTAATTTTATAGATTCCCTGCTGGTCATCAATTTTATGCTTCCAAATAGTCACTGGTCATTCATACTAGGCAGGGAATCAGTTTTCCAGACCTCCCAGAATACTTTGAAGAGCAAAACTGTGTTTCTCAGGCAGCCAGGAACAAATTGCTCCCAACAATGCAATGCCTAACAGTGGGACAATTATTCAAATGGCAACAGAAAGTTCCCCCGGAAACATCTGTGTGACATTAGGAACATCTGAGCCATGGGTACTCCACTGGATTCAACTGTCACACACAAAATGTCTTTCTGCCACTGCTTTGCCATGAGGTGTTCTTCCTCAACCCTCCAACTTCCTTGCTGTTATGGACACGGGTGCAAATTGTTTTCTGCACAATTTGCTTTGTCTTACCATTTATTTGGAGTTCTGATAGCATGAAATCTCCTATTCTTAATTTGATGTACTGCTCTGAAACAGATAAAATGTCCAGAAGGTCTAAGGCACCAATTTTTCTAGGGCTTAGCCCCTAATTGCAACCACCTGACCTTATTGTTAAGCATATACTCATGCCTTTCCTAGGCAGAAGCCTGAATTAGTATCCAGGACAATAAACTGCCAGTGGTGGCTTAGAATATTAAAATATTTAGATATCTGGACCTGAATCCAGAGAAAACAGATTCTATATTTCCATCTTCTGAACTGATCTGTTTGACATGGGGTCTTTTTTAATGTTCTTGCAGCATTCTGTTAATCCCTATTCCTTCTGTGAAATGGAAAATTAATGTACTGTCTTGGGTAGCAGCTTGGTTCACCTTCATGGAACAACTCTGGTTGTAGTCCAGCTTGAGCAATAAGCTAGCAGGATCTATGCTTTTCCCAGGTTATTTTCTGCTGCAATTGCTGTTATCTTACTTACCTCTTTGCCCTTTTAATGTTAACAGTGGTCATGTTAATTTGCAGCAACAATCGAAGACCGTTATGTATTTCCAAAAATCTTTGTATATAAAGCACTCTGTTAATTGAGTGGTACAGTTGTCGGTGTGTCTATTACACCACAAACATGAGCATTATGACCCTTATAGCCTTCTTCCAAACCTCTCTGTGTCTGGCTAATACCCTTCTAATGCCTTCTTAACAATCTGAGACTATTCATGGTGGCAGCTTCAAGCACCTTCTTCTGCTATCGCTTTCCTATGTCTTCCAAAATGGGGCCCAGGAGCTTTTATGGGGTCTAGGTATGGCAAATCCTTCCCACAGTCAATGGGAGTTGTTCTATGGAGGAGAGTGGGTGATGGATCAGGCCAAAAACAATTCATGATTTGTTCTTCAGTAATATTCTTGTTCTACTTAATAGGACAAATTCATCCTCTTCCCAACATCAGTGAGTTTTATAGTGGCACTGCACGTAGCTCCTTGTGCTCAGCCAAGATAGTTCTGGGCAAAGCCGGCAGTGGGGAGAGCTGCTTTGTCATTTGCTTAAGGATCACTGCTACAAGCAAAAACACTGTCAGCAAAGTGCCCCTAAATATGAAATCCTATTACATGTTTTGGTGAATAAATACAGAAAATACCCGCATTGAAGCTGAGCTACTGAGTACCTCAGTACCCTGAGCCCCAGTTCCCTGTGTATCCTGGCACTATTTTAGTCTGAAAGAACCCACAACGACTTCTGTGAGCAAAGGACTCTTGTGTGTACAAAAAGCTTGTCCTAGTCTGTTGATATGGGGAGAAAAAACAGTCTATGGCCCAAACGCACTATGCAGTCTACAGGTTTCCTGAACCTCTGTGAAATTAAGGAAAGCAAAGCTCTGACAGCCCCAGCACACACGGGCCACCTGCCAACAAACTCATACTGCCCTTGATAGGGCAGGGTTGAACTCAAGATACAGAAAATTCCCATTCCTTCTTGTCCCATTTTCAGCAAGTGGGGAAATGAGGCTTAAAACCAGTCTTTACTCTCACTAATTCTAGTTCTCTTGGCTAGATGGATAAAATTAATCTCCACTATAAACATCTTCAAATATTTACATACAATAACAATTATGGGTATTTTGATTTAAATGATTAAAACACCAGGCTTGACTAGACACTAATTGCTATTGATTGTTTAATGATATTGTAGAATGGTAATGCAGGCTTCATATTGACAGTCAAAAGCAATTGACCGAAAAGTCATTATCCATTTTTAGCCTTACGAGTAAACTGCTTGATTTTGATTGAAAAATATTGTACTAAATGTAGAAAACCTCCTAAAGCAAAAGGATGAAAACTCTAACCTCCATATTATTGAAAGCATTTAAATTACTCCTCTGACCACACAGCGGGAATACAAGAAGAAATTTAACCTTCATTTCCAGAAGGAAGCTTTGACTACAGTCAGCGGTTAGAGCACTAATCTTCTGGTTCTGGGACTGGGATTTAAGTTCCTTCTCTGATTTTTATGTGCAGTATGTTTATGGCCTCATCTCACTCCTATAATTGGCATTGCATTTCATCACAAAACCATTATACATAATTTAGCTCTGTTCTTCGTAGGTCAGACCTGAGTAGAAGGTCACATTGGAGCTACCTAAACCATCTGCATTCTGAAGATAAATACCGAATCTTGATTTTCATTTTGCTGCCAATTCTTTTTCCTTTTTTTTTTTTTTTTTTAAGGGAAAGAGGGAAGGAAAATCCTGGAAAACATTTTATCAGTAGCAGTATACTTTTAGCATTCTCCGTGTATATTATTATGCACATAGTTTGGAGCATAATATAGTAATCAGCTGGGTAATATCAAGGGTCCGATAACTCCCTATCTTCTACCTGAACATGACCAGTATGGGAACTGTGATGATATTATCAGAGCTAATGTTCCTCAAAGGAACCTATAGGACACGGAGGCATTGGGAGGATCGGACCTTGATTAGGGATTACACAGAGCTAATCCGCCCAAAATAACCATCCTGAAGTTGGCAAAGCCCAAATTCTGCATCTCGTCTCTCCCACTTATGTTAGGGCTTGTCTAGATTTCAAATCAGATCCAAATTCAGGAACCAGATTATTCATCTCCAGGGAAATGCCCTCCTTGGATTTCAGTTCAAAAGTTGCATTTCTCTCCTCTTAGAAATACGAAGATGTAGCTAATATGTAAAACAGAAATGAACCTTGAATTAAAGAAAGGATTTGAGGAAGTGATGGTTTAATTTGTTGTGGTAATCGTGGGGTGGGCATCAACTAAACGATCTGAACGTTCAGAAATCTCTCTCAGTCTTCTACTCAGGTATTTTCCAGGGCTTCTCTACAAAGGAGTCAAAACATGACTGGGTTAATTGTAGTAGTATGACCAGAGGGTAGAGCCATGAGAAAAGGTAGCTGTGCTTACAATGTGGAGGCTGGTACTTGGAAGGGTATATCCTGAGCATTTCTTTGTCTTCTAGCTGTTTGCACTGGGGTGAGCTGTTTCCCATGCTTAGACTGACTTGAACACAGTTAAAGGGGAAAACAACAGCTCCACCAATGAGCTCAGGAGAGAGAAGCACAATTTATGCACTTAAACTGAGAAAAACATAATTGCTCTGTATTATTTCTTGTGATGCCCTGGACTCTTTTCTAAGAAACTGAAAACAGTCACTGTTCTAATTAGTACATTGAAATCTCATCTTCTCTCCTTGTTCAAAGTATGAAACTGTTTCATTACAACTCCAGAAAGATCGGTTGCTATATATGACGCCTCAATCAATATTAAATCACAGTTGCTTTTCAGGGCCAAAAGAACCAAAATATATGCTTTGGTAATTGCATTGTGACCCCATTATATGACAGGTACAAACCACAGATGCTAATGAGTTGTCATAAAATAATACAGAAGCAAGTAAATCAATTTATGAATAGTACTTTTGGTTTGAAACAATTCAGAATGCATTTTCCTAAGTGGAATATTTAACAATGACTTTTAAAAAATACTTTTCTGGAGAAAATCTGGAAAATCCTTGCATATTACGGAGGAAAATTAATATTAACTGCCCACCAAGCACAAATCAAAACCTTCCAGCCTAGGAAAGCTATGAGATTTGGGTTGAAGGTGAAATCAACATTTGCAAATATATTTTTTTGCAGACAAACCCCTAAAATCTAAATATAATCAACTAAAAGTAACCTGATTTTTTTATAAGACCGTTGAACCTCCAGGGGCTGTAGAAACTGAGAACAAATTTTATTCATTCTTCAGGGCAGCAAACCTTCAGAACAGCTCAGGTTAAAAAAATCACATAGGAGGAAATCGTGTTTGGGCTGGGATAACTCAGTCTATGGAGAATCTTTCTTTGTCACTGTATTCTGTTATATTTCTGCATTTGTTGGCTTTTAGAAAGGGAAAGGTACATGACCGTTTTTCTGTTTAAAATTAGTTGAAGTTCCAGGTGCTGAATCTAGCTGGTAAAGTTTCTCTGCTGAAAAATGCTTTAGGACTTGGCATTCTTTCACAATGAAGATGCTTGATGATACGCAAGTTTCATCAAGATTCCTCAGTTTTAGGCCCAGTTCTGGGAACATTGGTTGTTCATTGCAACCTAACAGAGGCTATTTACCTGTTTGGGAAATGAAGGGGAAAAAGAACTTTCTCCAGTGCTCAGCGGCATGGAGAAGCTGGGAGTCAGATACTCTGTTCCCTGCTTTTGAATGATAAAGATGAGCCTAATATGGGATGACAGCTTCTCTGATGTTTTTCTCTTACTCCATGTTTATTCCCTGTGCTTTGGTTCTTACATGAAGAGCACACATAAAGCAAATGGGATTCTCCTCTCCATAAGTATTTAATAGCAGGGTGGAAAGTCATTGGCCAAGCCTGGCTGCTTGATTGGTATGCTATTTCATTGGAATTTTAGGTCTCACCCTAGAAAAAGAATGGAGGTGATACGGTCCAGGTTGCCTAATGTACCTAAGTACCTTTTCTTATAAGAGTTTAACTCCTCTCAACAACTGCAGACTAGAGTACAGACTACCTAAGCTTTCTTTTTTCACACTTTGGAGACCTTCTCTGGACTGCACACGGGTCCAGAGGACAATTCCATCTGCATTGCCTCTTCACTGAGGGGCATCGGGAAGCCCTGGGTGCCACCGCTCATCAGGGAATCTGGTCTGCCAGGCTGAAAAAATAAGGGGATGTTGTGGTGACGGTAGCAGTGCTGCTATTTTGTACAGTAGCATATCCACCCAGGAAGAAGATCCTGGTCTCTAAGTTGAGCTCAGGAGGAGGGGGATGGCACCTCTTCTGTCCACTCCAGTCTATGTCCAACGGTGTTGGGACTATTTCTGCTGGCCAGAGAGAAATAAAGAAGAAATCTGATTTTAGCTGAACTGTAAGGACTCTTAGCTGTAGGAAATCAAAACTGGACTTCAGGCCCAGCTTCCTGGCAATCCTGTGCAATTTTCTTTAACTCATCATTGGGGTAACTGTGAAAAAGTCTGTAGCAGGAACCTGAAACCTAGGTCTTTTCCCTTGACCACCAGCCACTCCTTCCCTCAGTTTTTACCTAGTCCTCGGCAAGCATCTTTCACCCTCTTTTGTCTCCTGGAAAATTTTACATTCCTGTCTGGCAAACGTAGCCCAGCTGCAAGAGAAGAGTGCAAGAGCAGACATTTCTAGTCTGTCTTATATCCTAGTGGTTGAGGACCTCTCGGCAGATAGAAAATGTGGAGAGTAATGTCTCCTGGACTGAACAGACATAACTACAACATCCCTCTGTGGGTAAGCATTTAATTATCAGAGAAGTGGGCAAGAGGCTGATGACACCTCTACCACCAAGCACTGACATCTTTGCTGTAGCCCTAATCACACCTTTGCACTTCTAGCAAATTAACAGATGACCATCATCTTCTAGATTAAGGATGGCTGGTGATGGCTGGTGACCACAGCTATGCAGCCAGCGATCTCTCAGGTGTGGTGTATTTGGACACCTCCAGGATAAGGCAGATTTGGTGTACACACAGGCTTTTGATGACTTTCGAATATTTAGGTCTCATTTGAAGCAGTATTAGAACTAGTTAGATCCTTTTGTGAATGACTTAAATTTGTTTATTGTTTGTTGCACTTCAACGTGTGATCTTTTGTTAGGATTCCCTGGTATTGGGCTGGGAAATCAAATACTTCTGAAATGTCTGGCTGGAAAAAAGCAATGGCTTTAATTCAAGTCACAGAGACTTTCCTCATTTATTTTAGGACACTCAGTCACCTCCTCTGGTATAATTCTGTGCACAGTGGAATTAAAGATGGAGATAAGAGCTTTATGTGTTTCTTTCCAAGATCTCTTTTTCTTAAGTGATTGTTACTCTGCCTTTAAATTGGAAAAGTTTCTATTTGAAGTGTGAAACTTCAATTACGGGTAGTGGTGTCTTCTGTATACACATTCCACCCGTCTTTATATCTGACCTTTCTGGTGTTAACAAGAACCTTACAAAACACATAATTGGTAAAGGGCTCTGAAAAAACAGCATAGAATTATAGAATCACCAGGTTGGAAAGGACCTACTGGATCATTGAGTCCAACCATTCCTAACAATCCCTAAACCATGCCCCTCAGCACCTCATCTACCCATCCCTTAAACATCCCCAGGGGAGGTGACTCCACCACCTCCCTGGGCAGCCTCTGCCAGTGCCCAATGACCCTTTCTGTGAAAAATTTTTTCTTGATGTCTAACCTGAACATCCCGTGGCAGAGCTGGAGGCCATTCCCCCTTGTCCTGTCCCCTGTCACTTGGCAGAAGAGGCCAGCACCCTACTCTCCACAACCTCCTTTCAGGTAGCTGTAGAGAGCAAGAAGGTCTCCCCTCAACCTCCTCTTCTCCAGGATAAACAATCCCAGGTCTCTCAGCCGCTCCTTGTAAGACTTGTTCTCCAGCCTCTTCACCAGCTTCGTTGCTCTTCTCTGGACACGCTCCAGAGCCTCAACATCCTTCTTGTGGTGAGGGGCCCAGAACTGAACACAGTACTCGAGGTGCGGTCTCACCAGTGCCAAGTACAGAGGGAGAATAACCTCCCTGGACCTGCTGGTCACACCATTTCTGCTACAAGCCAAGACGCCATTGGCCTTCTTGGCCACCTGGGCACACTGCTGGCTCATGTTCAGTCGGCTGTCAATCAACACCCCCAGGTCCTTCTCCTCCAGGCAGCTTTCTAGCCAGACTTCTCCTAGTCTGTAGCACTGCACAGGGTTGTTGTGTCCCAAGTTCAGGACCCGGCATTTGACCTTGTTGAACCTCATGCCACTGGCCTCAGCCCAGCGGTCCAGCCTGTTCAGATCCCTTTGCAGAGCCTCCCTACCCTCCAGCAGATCCACGCTCCCACCCAGCTTAGTGCCATCCGCAAACTTGCTGAGAGTGCACTCAATGCCTCCATCCAGGTCATTGATAAAGGCATTGAACAGGGCTGGACCCAGTACCGAGCCCTGAGGAACCCCACTTGTGACTGGCCTCCAGCTGGAGTTAACTCCATTGACCACCACTCTCTGGGCCCGGCCATCCAACCAGTTTTCAACTCAGGAGAGTGTGCGCCTGTCCAGGCCAGAGGCTGACAGTTTCCTGAGCAGAATGCTGTGAGAAACTGTGTCAAAGGCTTTACTGAAGTCCAAGAAGACTACATCCACAGCCTTCCCCTTATCTAGTAAATCCAGCATGTAGACACTTTCACTACAACTTTGATTTTACTGCAGATTGAATAAGCTGGAATGCAATGCAGATATTAATTACAATCCCTTTTGCTGTATAATCAGAATAATGTAGAAAATACTTCCTACTTTCTTGGCAGTGGCCATGATCCAGCAAAGCACTTAGATGTAGCAGAAGACCCATTCAAATGGGTAGGAATTTTAGAGGATCAGAGTCAAAGCATACTTGTGTAAGTGTGTGAAAACTCATACATGCACATGCAAATTATCCAGATAAAATTTTTGTTACATTTTTAAAATACAGTTGTCTAATTTTTTAATAATGGAGTTAGATCTAAAAGGAGGAAATATTACTGTTCACTTCTAGGCAGTTACTGTGAGGCCTTTGTCTATTCGAGAGTAGTCCTACTAACCCACATGCAGCACCATGCCAAGGTGGCCATATGACCCCTGGAAAAGAGCTGGCCAGTGGGCTGAATAGAAGAAGTTGTTTGTCCATCCATGTAGACGTGTCCTTAGTCATACTGAGTGAATCACATTTTAAAGAAAAAAACTTAATTCCTGTACGAGGACATCCAGTTCTTTTGGATTTATGATAGCACAGTCTGAAGTTAGGTCCAAAATTCATGGCTGACTCTTCCCTCCAACGATCCAAGCCAAAATTCTGAACAGGAATAAATATCCTGTAACTCTTGGAGAGTTTGAGATACAGACCAAACTTCTGTAACTTACATTCCTCTCCAAGGGATTGCAAGGTATTTTTTTAAATGAACGTTCATTTTCTTCAAATAACATAAGGCTTCAGAATTTGTCCTTTTGCCTCTAACTCTGTGTTGTCACATGCAAACAATCTGTATTAACACATCCAGGTCAAGCATCCAAGGTTTGCAAATCTGCCTTTGCATACACATACATCTTGGAATGGTAATAAAAGCTCTGCTTGTTGGCAAATCGCAGGGAGCTAGTGCTTGCATTGCTCATAGCACATGGGATCTGTTGATATTTTGGGGGTTTTTTTGGGCTAAGAATGAAAAAAGAGAGAAGAGGTAGGACTTGTATCTGCTAAGGTCTGATCGGACACCACCACCAAAACAGGGAGGAAGCACAGGGAATTAGGGGGGGCAGCACTTCAGCTTCCTCCCTAGACCTCTTCTGATTAACCATGTAGACATTCCCATTCCCTTGCAGCCTTAAGGCTTCAATCCTCCAAAATTATACAGCTTTGCTTAATTTTGCAGACAGAAAGTTGACGTGTGAAGAAACCAGTGCAGAGTTAGGGTCCCAATAAGCAAGACATAGACTGAGAAAAACGCAGAGATGGAGCAGCTTGCTCATGGTTAAAATCAGTTGAGAACAGCACCAGGAACAAAAAACTCTGTTCTCCTTAGCATCAGTCCTCCAAACCCTCCCAAGTGAGTCCTTCAACAAAGAAGTCTTGTCATCCTCTCCAATGGACACTGTGTAGAACAGTTACCGGTGGTTTGAGACACCTGGAAACATGCAAAGACAAGCTCTGTGATGGGACAGGCAGATAACTCAAGAACATCTAGAGACCAAGAGAGACTGCAGCTGAGTAGACCAGAAAGCAGGAAAGCTGCCTTCTTCCTTCTCCTGAAGAAAATCCTACAAGACCCACTAGAGTCTCCTAATTCTGAAACACTTGGCAAAGGGTTAAGTACTACAAAGGCTGCAGCTTAACAGCCACACTGGCTGTGAGTAGTTAGGAGCTCTTCGGCCCATTCTTCACACTTTAGGAGGCCTCTCTCAAAGCAAACATACGTCAATAGTTTAGAGGCAGAAACTATCAAGTCATGCTGTGTTACCCAGAAACAGAGAGAAGAAACCAGTATAATGGGAAAAAGAAATGATCTCACCTTCCTGGTGGTAGAGAGACATTTCTCACAACATTTAATCTAAGAACTAGTCTTAGCCACTGGCCATATCTATCATTTATCATGACTTAATGAGAGAGGAATTGTCTTGCATTGGTTGTAGAACTGTACAATGGCAACTATAAACAGTTTTTGCACTTACTGTGGAATTCTCTTATCTTTCTTCTTTCTTTCTTCTGACATATTCAACACCACACAGTGGGGAATAGTTTGGCTTTATATAGAGCTGTACACTTGCTGTGTGCTCTGCAAAGTAATGGATTGGTATAGTAGCAATAATACAATTGTGCTGCTTGGACTGTCAGCTCAGAAAGGGCTCACTGGTGGATGTGGAGCCTATGAAGATGAGGAGTTCTGGTAAGGGCATCAGAGATATCCTTGTGCTACAAGCTTTTTAGTGATAATTTACCAGCAGGATAAAAATATGAGCTGCAAAAATCCCACTGAACCTTTGCAACTCTTTGCATTTGAATGCTGTTCCTGAGACTACAGTGCAATGAACAGATGACTGGTTTTCAAACAAGCTTGTTCAGATACTGGATTCATTTTAGCTAGAGTAGCATCAGGGTCTGTCCGGACCCATAACTATCTGCATCTCCATCATAGCTCTACGACACAACATGTGTCCCAGAAGGGTCTCAGTCTTTCTGCTGCCCTACTTGGGACATGAGGCGAAATGCCATGCTTTGGTCACCACTTCTTTTCCCTATGCCTCCTGCTCATATCAGGTGAACATGGAAGTATCACCTCGTGTCATGCTTGAACATACTTGTGAGGAGTAGAGTGCCTTCCAGAATTCTCTGTCTCTCCAGCCACTGTATATTATAGAACGATGTGCAGCCCTGGCTAAATCTACTAATGTGAAGATTTGACACAGGAAAGGCAATGCTAGCTGAGTTACTGTGAAAGTATACAGAAAAAAGTACCCCACAGATGTCCAGCAAAGACCCAGAGGTAGTAAAATATGTTTTTAGCTTTTGGTGATGTCAAACCCAGCTCTTTGGAGATTTTGCTTTTTGGCAAATAAGTGGAGTCTGAAGAATGACAGCCTCAGGTTTTGGTAGAAAAACACTTGGCAAAAGAGCAACAAGGTAAGTGTTTCTCATAACACAGGGCCCACCCTGGGAAAGGGATTCAGAGTACTCACAGGCTGTTTAAGTATATGGTCTTACCTGCCACATAGCTTGTGCTGTCCTCCCGAGGCACCGGGATCACAATGTTTGCCAGATCTGTGGTCCACCCAGGCCAAAATACAAAGCAGCAGTTAGATGAACACAATGTGAAGCAAAAAAGTATAGTTGACTGAGTAAATGGGACTTCTCTCTTCCAAAATCTACACTTCTCTAGACAGAAATCAAAACAGAGAAACAAGAAAACATCTAAAAATCACAAGCAATTATAGAGCTGAAAATGCTATTAAACAATGCCACCCTTCCTCCCAAATGTGAAGACTTTCTTCCTAAGAAAGGGGTCCTGAGGGGTCTTGGAAAAGAAAGATGCCAATATTTAAAATTAGCAAACTGGTCTTTCCTGCCTTCTTCCCTGGGAATATACATAGAAAAGTCTGGATTGCTTTTGATTATGTTGAAAAGAATCGACCTGCGGCAAACAGCGTGGAAAACCTTTTCTTATACCATCAAAGGTTTGTAGACTTATAAGAAATGGAAAGCAGAAGATTTCAATGAAAAGCTTTGGCTTAGATTAGAAATAGGCAGTATTAGCTTCCCTAACAATGATATTGTTTATCCTTGGATGAGATTACAAATAACTGCATTTCTAAGTACAAATTATGGCATATGTATAAGACTGGCACCAAAAACCCTTGACGTCCATGTAAGTCTTTGCACTGATTTGGCTAGATTTTCACTTGGATCAAACAGAAGGGTCTGGATTTGTTAAAACAGCTTAAGACAGGAGAGTACTAATTTAGGAGAGCTAAAATGTGCGAGGTACTTGTAAAAATAGTTGGCTGTTGAAGTAATGTGCAGGAAAACCACTGTTTGTTAATGTGAGTAGCAGTGGGCTTTATATGTCTAACTGGAGGTAATAAATCAGTCTCAGATTGAGCGTCTAGGTAGTTACCTGAAGCCAGGGTAAAAGAAGCTCTAATTTCCTTATGTATGTCCTATAACAGAGACTGAATTTGATGAGAATTTTGGAGATTTATCTAGAGACGATGGGGCTTTAATAGTAGAGTGCTTTGATATAAACCTCCTTAAACTCTTACTTGAATATATTACTGGTTTACACGCACTAGCTATAGATATCTTCGTGAACAAAGTATTGGATATAAAAAAAAAAATTCTGTCAGGACTCTGGTCTCTCATTGTTTGAAACGAAATATCAGAAATCAGATCTTTGTATGTCCTGTTCCTATACATCTTGTATATATAACCCTTTTGAACTTTTAGGTGATTTTGATCCAATTCAGACAGCTTGCTTCCTTCATCCTATACATTTCAATCTGTTTCGGTCATACAAGTGGAATAGTATAGGTTTTCTGCAGCAGATAAAAAACTCCTTTAAATTCTTGTGGGTGTTGAATGTCTACTACTCCAGTGCTAGTTGTTATGAAAACGAATTCTAAGTTATGTTCCACCTTGAAATGCTTTCATTTGAAATTCCTTCAAGTCTAATTATGGTGAGCAGGTTATTTTGAAGGTTTTCATTTTCATTGCCTGTATAAATTCATAGAATGTACATCTAATTCCTGTCTGAAGGCATGTGCAAGTCTCACCCTAATGATGTCTGGAACTCATTCCTCAGACCATCAGCTAAGGCTTGGTTTGCTTGTGCTGGGCTTACCAAAGGGATTTCTTCACTATAACAAATGCAGTGTCTGATTCCTCCAGCTTGGCAAAAATAGAGTTGAGTAGTGACCAAAATGTTATGCATATCTGGGTAACAGTTCAGTGCGCTGTATGGTTGCAGACACTGGTGAGGATCCACTCTGCAGGTGTTGGTTAGGCTTGATGGGTGCTGGGATAAACAACTCAGGTCCGTCCTACGTACACGTGTACATGTATGTGGGGGTCAGTCAGCTGGATGAAAGAAGCAACCCTGGCATCCCTGATCTATCTCTTTGATTGCCAGATATAGATAGAGATAGTCTTTCTGGAACGTCACAACATTGCAAGCTTAGGCGGGATAGATCACTGATGCTTGGTCATCCTTTGTGAGGCCAAGCAAGACTGTGGATGCTTGAAGCTAAGGCAGGGGACAGAAGGGACTGGGGATATTCTGGAAAGCCAAGGGAAGCTCTGTGCATTCAACAGATACTACAGCCCTTGTCATGAACAGACATAAGTTCAACCCTGCCTGCCCCCAGCTGAACCTGAAACCAACCCTCCTTCCTTCTCCTCCAGTTGTCTTGGCTCTAAAACAGACGAGATGATGTACGAATACTTATGTCCTGGAGTTGTCATTTGTGAGCCCTAGACACACTCCCACAGGCAGAAACAGGGAGATTACTAAATCAGGAATGTTTTCTCTTTGTAGGTGGGAGAAAGAAACAGGAAGGAAGAAGATGTACCTGGAGACAGAGTCGGAAAAAGCTATAGAGCTAATTTAGGAAAGATGACCTACTTAGCACAGCATACAAACACTCAAAGGGACAGCATGCGGAAACACCATCTTGGGGTGGAAACAAGAGCTCATTCCAGAAAAGGGCTGTGAGTGAGGACATACAGAGTCCTTCTTCCTCTGTACCTAGAGTAGTTCCCTTTTAGCCATCTTCCACCTTCTCCTCCACTGGAGTTTTTGATGGTAATAGAGTGGGAAAGGGAGAAAAAACCAACATAGCAGTTAGGATCACTAAGGGAGATTGAAGATGTGCTTCTCCTATTCTTCTCCTCAGAGCAGCGACTCAATGTTGAGAAGGTTTGAGATTGGTGGTGGAAAGGGATGACCTTTCTGTATCTGCCCCAAGCCAGGGAGATGGGTTGTGAGGCTACTTGGGAAGAAGTAGTTTTGAGGCAGTTTGTGGTACAACTGATGGGAGGTGAAATAGGAGTTACTAGTAGCAAGTGAGGACACAGGGTTACGTTAAGGCATGGCGGCAGGTCTGACTGCCAGGCAGGCAGAACTGTGGACGAGAAGAACAATGGAAAAAAATGGGGTTTTCAGGGCTTTCCAGATGGTGAACAGCACAGCCACAGCAATTATTATCCTTGCTATTATCCTCCTTCCAAGGGAGCATGCCACTACGAAAAGATGTGCAGTGTCTCACACGGGCAGGGTTGTTGATAAAACAGCAAGGAAGGGATTGAGCCAAAGATTTCAAGCGATAGGAGTCAGTAAAAAGACATCTTTGGAAGAGAGGTCTGATTTGAACACTGCTGAGCAGCTGAAGTGTAGAGGCACCAGCATAAACAGAGTATTCTGAATTCTCAGTTTTTCCCTTTCTCTTTGAAGATACATGAGCAAGGTTCACATGCAGAGCAGAGAAGAAGCTCTTCTAGCTGTCTGCCTGGCATGTTCACAGCAAAGCAGAAATTGTTTTGGTTTTCAGTTTCTAGAATACCCTCACACATCGTTAAAAAAGTAAAAAAGACCCTTTTTTAACTCAGCAATGTGGGAACAAACTCTGAGTCTTTCTGTTGTTTCAGTTGTCTTTATTAATAAGTGAAAATACAAACATACTAAATGCATGTGTCACGGAGATGGAAAGTGTTATTCTACTCCATCATCTTGCTGATACTAAAAGGATGCAGTAAGGGATAGTGATTCAATACTATACCCAGCACACACTGGCATTATTAATATTGCATTGTGAAGGGTCTTTATCAGGCAGATTAGAGCAGCAGTGGCAATAACACTAGGAAATACCTGTGCATTATCAGTATAATAATAATTACATAATTATGCCCCAGAACTGTGCTGTCATTAAAGAGGGCTCTGAGATACAGAAAAATCCAGTGGCTGAATTTGAAAGAAACTCATTTGGCTGAAGTCCCTCTGATCAGTAACCTGTTTTTCTGGCTATTGAGGGAAGAGTCTGATGATTTTCCTGCTCTGCTCATTTAAGGATCACCTCCAAAATAAAGCCCTCTATGAAAAATTTCAATCAGGTTTCAGACCCTAGGATAATATGGAGGTGGCTCTTCTGAGGGTCAGCAATGATTTACACACACAGAGTGTGCCGATCACTACTTACTGTCAGCTGTTTTATTTTTGGATTTGTCATCTACTTTTCACAGGACAGATCACATAGTCTTGAGCTCAGCTTGGGGAAAAACAACTATGATTTCCAGCATGGCTTTCAGTGAGTTCAGCCCTTACATTACCACATCCACCAACTGATTTAGCGAACAAGATTGTTTTTTTTTTTTAAATTATTATTCCTCCCACAGCTTTGCCTACCAGTTTCATGAAAATCAAAGCTTTGGGTTCATGCTTTAGTACAGATAACATGTTTTGTGTTGGCAATTAAGCAACAGTAGGACAGAATTGTGTGTGAATCTCAGCTGTATGTCTCAGACCATTGATGCTGAGGCTAATGTATCACCGAAATACATTTCCTACTGATCCAAAGCAACACACTTCATGAGTCTTCAACATAAATGGCATAAAAACAGGGCTGAATGTTCCTCTTTCTTTCATCACTTCTATATTACTTCTTTTCTTCCTTTCACACAACTCAGCTGGAAAAATAGGATCATACCACTGAAGCTTGAGTTCCTGTTCATGAAATCACTGTATATTTTTATGAAATACTGTTTAATATCAAGTGCATAACCAGGACTGAAAGCAGGCTAGGACCCTACAACAACTTAAAGCTGCCTGACAATCCTAACTGACAGCCTGCAGAATAAGGATCTTTTTGACTCATGAAACGCATATTCATGAAAAGTGATAATTTTCAAGCCATTTATTTGGGGCGTGCAAACTCACATCGCACCACCTTAAGTAGGGAGGGGACATTGCTCCCATTTAGGGTCTTAACCCCACTGCTGTCACTGTCTTGGAGAGAAATGGTTATAAACTGACTTATTTTTGAGGGTCTTGGTCTTGTTAATGTGAATTAGGAATACTCAGACCTATGAACCAGGGCCAGGTAGGTATCCAGCTTGTATGCTTGTCAGCATCAGTGGGGTTGGGACAAGCATCTGCTATTAAGACCTTTTTTTCTGGACCTTTGCCTTATTTACACTTCTGTAAAAGGGAGGTGATGAACGTAAAAGACATTTCAGAGTCAGAGCAAGACAAGTGCTGTTGTTTTTCCTCTTTGCTGCAACAAAAGGGAACCTATAGGACAATGGAAATGTTTTCCCTCGGGAAGCCTCATCTTTGTGACACTTTACTGTGATATCAAGCAAGACATGCATTGCAATGCCCAGTGTACACGACCCCTGATCAATCCCATTGAATTCAGGATCCTTCTCAAATGCTTAAATGTAAATGTGTGTCTAAGCATTGCACTAAACTGGGATTGTGGTGCTCTGCTTCTCTACTCATAAAGCTAGATTGGTTTTACGGTAAGTTGACTTGAGCTTCTTGGATTCACTCGGAAAACAGCATCCTAACCTGGAGTATGTTTGCTTTTATTTGTTTCCTATACCTCTTTAAACTGAGTAAGGACACAAGCAGCAGAGAGTTTGTGACCTCACAGCATCCGGACAACACATCAGAGGCTTTAACACTGCAAATCAACAAAAAAAACTCCACAAAACCAGTTTGTCTGATTTTTACTTTCTCTTCTTAAGCTTTACTCCTCTTTCTGTTTCTTTTTCTTCTTTCTCATATTAGCACCTCAAGGCTTCAGTCATGACAGAGGTCTCTCTTGCTTATACCAACGCTAAGAGAGGATTCCTGCTTTGAAGAGATTACAGTCTAGTGGAAAATGATGCAGCGAAGATGCTGCAAGGAAAAAAAGGAAAGGGAAAGAAGCATCACTGAGAGGATGAGGAGAACACATGGTGGCTTAGCTGGATGATTAGATGTTTTAAAAATGCTGTAACGAACAAGCATAAATAGTGTAAGAGCTGAGGGGTCTGTCCCAGCTTATTGTTTTCTTTCAGTATACATCCCCTTACTTTAACAGGTGTTGAAGTAAGGTTTGGAGGATGCAATAGGCTTAGCTTTGTCCTTTTTTTAAAAAAAGCAGAATGTCATTCTTTTTTTTTTTTACCCTTTCATCTTTTTAACACTTCTCCAGGTGTCTAGCATTTCTAAAAAAAAAATAAGTCAGTAGGACAGTAAATTAATCAGTAAATCTCCCTTTGATCTTCTCAGAATGGATGTCTACAGATATTCCCTCAAGTCTCCTGTCCACTTCTTATTGACAGATTTGACTGCAACTAAACTGTAGGAGGCCAGAAATGATCTGTCAAACCACTTTTTTTTTTTTTTGCATGTTTCAGTAAAGACAGCTCTATAGGGATAACATCTGCTTCCTGAAGAAGATTTCCACTTTGGAAGAAAAGCACAGGCATTTATAGGCAAATTCCCTTTTCTTCCATTGCCCAGACTTGCCTCGTCTTCCATTATGAGCTTTTCTCTTGATACCCTCACAAAGTAGATGTTGTTGCATGTTACCCATAACTCCATCTCCATACAAGATTTAGTTGCCAAGTGAAGCGATTCAGAGGAGGGTACAGCTCCAGCTGCTCTGACCTTGCAGTGGAATAAAAGGTGGTGGGAGAAGGAAATTAATTTATACAGTTGCTTAGATAGATAAATAAACAAAGCTTGGAGTCTATGGTTCTTCCCTTCCTTTAAGAATGGTAATACTTGCTTTCTGTGTATTTATTCTAAAAATTATGCTTTTAAAGTAGGCTGTTCCACCTTGTGCTCGGCTGACTATTTGAATCTCAGCTAGTCACCCCCTACTGCTCAGGTCCCTCTACAGTCAGTGGAGATCTTGTCCATGGAGCCAATGATTCATTTCATCCTAAATTAGACAATTAGAACGAATGCAAGATTCATCCCTCAGGTGTCTGTTTGTCTCCATTGATTATGAAGGAATGACTGGCCGAGTGACTAACTCACCTGCAGCCATCTACTTATAGAAATCTGAAGGTTGATAAGGCAGACTCTGCCTTCTCTAGCTGATTTCTGAGGTTTAATTTCATTCTATCTGTTTTTGTGCAACTTCATTCAATCTTTGTTAGTTAATGAACCTAAATTCTGCCTTCAGATGCTGCGAGATGTGCCTTGGAGGGCTGGATTTAATTATCGCAAAACTTGCAAATATTTACATTTCTACTAGTGTATATTGGCAGGTGTGCCTTTTCTTGTGGAAATACATCATTGTGTTTGTGATATAGACATCAAAAAATCTGTTTCATATCCAAGTGGTGTTATTTATACTGACTATCGAGAAAATAATCATTTACTCAAGAAGTAGTTTCTATTAATATTCATTATCATATGCCTGGAAAACTCATACACAAAATGTAATCACAGACTGTATTAGTTCTGTAATTTGTGCACCTGACATACAGTTATTCGAGAACGGCACTGGTAGTAGTATTGACAGATGCCCTCTACTTGAAATGTTTCACAGTATCTAAATGGGAAAGTTAAAAATGGTGGAAAGATGTGGGTGAGATATCTGAGAGAGACAGCCAGGTTGAGCCGTCTGCAATAACTGAGAGTTTTAAAAGCTCTCTATGGAAATTGGAGGAGGTAAAAGGTTCGAATGCACTGCTGAGGTATGAATATACTGAAGGGCTTGACTTGAAACTGAGAAAGGGTTGGAAGATTTTAAGTTTGACTCCAGTCTGGAAATGGAATTTGGAAAATAAATACCAAAATGTATTAGTTCATCACGATTTAGTTGGATGTGCAGGAAGAGTGAAGTAATAGCAAATTCAAGCATCTGATTTAGTGTTGTAGCATGTTAGAAACTTAGCAGCAGATACAAAAAAGAGGAGAAAGACTTAGGGGTGAGATTCATCTCTCCTAACTTCAGGGATAAGATCCATCTCAGTGAAATGTGGGCGTATAGAGAGTGATTCACTGACCAAACGTAGGAGTTTGCTTTACAGTGAGACAAATCGCTTCCTAGGCTCCGCCGACCATGTTGACTAGATCCCCAGTGCTGGCAGTGGGAGTGCAGACTTCCAGCTCACATGTAGACTCTTGCATTGCACCATCCTACACTACCTCCTACCCAGGCTGGCTTTAGGGATGGGATTCACTGCATCTAAATTCAGACATCTCCACAGCACACATCTACATCAAGCTGGTCACCCTGGACTCCATACACAGTCAATGGAGAGACACAGGTATTTTTAGGGAATGAGTCATGACAATGCAGCTCTCTCTCTCCTGAATGCCGGGCTACAAAACCAAAGCCCCTTTTGTTTGATTCCATGATTCCTGCACACTTTTCTATGGTTAAAATAAGGAAATGGGGGGTCCATCACGTCTGTCTTGCTCTAGGGAGCTGCAGGCTCAATTTGGCAGAAGATGACTTGGAAGCAAGTTTTCCTCCCAGCTGCCTTTCCTCATCTGCAGATCCTCCTCAGCTCAGTCTCTGTGCCTACAGCCTTCTCTAGACTAACAGTCTAAGGGGTGACATTGCTGTTGCCTTGTCCTCAGCTCTTATTCGGGCACCATCATCTGCAGTCCAGTGCAATTTCAGACCTTCTTTCAGGGTGCCCCAATCCATCAGTTCAGAGCTTGAAGTGTCTCTGGGCTCAAATGGAGTGATGCTGGAGCCCAGCTCTGTACTATGGCTTCCACACTGTGGCCAAGTACCCAGAAGCTTGTAACCATCCATCTCAGCTGTGGGCATGCACATCCTTTCCAGGCCTCAGAGCTCATCTAGATGCCAGCATTGCTGAAACTTTAATTTCATCAAAGTATTTTGCCAGAGGGAACTGGTTATGGAAAAGGTCATTTGATTTTGGCTTTATTTTTCTAGAGATGTTAATTTGGCAAAACGTTACTTTACCTGTTCTCAGTTTCTAAGATCTTGTGCCAACAGTGCTCCCAGTTGCAAGCCTGAGAAAAAAAGAAAACAAAACTAATCACTTTCATATGGCTTCTCTCCTTTCCTCAATTCATAAAGTCCCAAGGGGCCTTGCAAACTGCATATACGTATGCACGGAGGAGCCATTTAGCCATCATTCAAAGGACAGTGGCTATTCAGCAGCCAGCTGGACTGTTAAACTGCTGGTTTGGACAGGAAGAGAAGAAAATTGCTAAATGCCAGAGAAAACTGAGGAAGAAATTTAGATAAGTGGGACATAATTACCTGAGCTGTGACTGAGCCAAGAGATTGGAGCAAAATATCTTCATTTGTTTGGCTTTGCCAGGGCCATCAAATCCTCCTGGATCAAAGCTTTGGTCACTACGCACAAAAGGAGTTGCTTTTCCCTGAGCAATGGCACTGTTGGTGGGCTACAGTCTGAGCCAAAAGCCCCCAAACTTTATCCCTGCCACCTCCTCCAGCTCAAATAGGCTTAGCTCTAGTCGATTCTTGGAATCACTTCTTTTGAAAAAGCAACTGTTGATTTAGTATCAATCCTCAGTTTTTCCAAGTGCAAAACACAAAATATAACAAGCTACACATTTGTCTCTGCATCGAGAAATGCAGCCCAAATGCAATGGAGACAGGAAGAGCTAATTCAGCACTCTTTTTGAGCTCCACTAATCCACATATTTAATACAAACACAACATTAGAACTAATTCTGGCTCTGATGTAGAAAGCAGGTGAAAAGGATGTACGCATGTCAGAAAATCCAGCTTTTCAGATTACCCATCGTTTGTGGTTTGGATGTTAATGTGGTAGTCAAACCTCTTAGGATTATCTACCTGTCAAGAAGGGAAAAGTAGTAGTCTTTTCTGTTAGGCAAATGTTAAACCACATAAATTAAGTTAGTCCATTGCCAGCTGCCTTAGAGGATTGTCTAAAGATCCACTGTGGTTATCCTGTTTCAGAACTAAAACTTGTTTATCTAGCTAAGTAAATTTAATTATTGGGATTATGTATGGAGGACAAGATCATTGAAGATGACTCCATTTCCCGTGCTTCAATTTCTGAGTGCTCAGCCAGGTTGCATCAGAGGAAGCAAAAATTTGGAGGCTGGCAGCACACCCAGGAGCTCTACACCACCAAGTGCTCTACAGGCTCAAATCCTCGAGCAGGTATCTGAAAGAAAAAGCTTTTTTTCCTGAGCCAAAGGTGCAGAGAAATGAGTAGGGCAGAGAACAAACAGTTAACACCTATAAATTTCTTTCCCATCCTTTAAGACCTGACCTCTTGAATTTCTCAACTGGCAGGTCCTCACTGCAACAGATGCGTTTACCCTTGTAGCAAGGTATGTGACAGAGAGAGGGGAGGGAGTGGTCTGCTAGGGACAAAGTTGGGACCAGTACAAGTGGCAGTTGAGAGGAGTTGGGGTGAAAATTACAGCTGAAGTATTCAAAGGTGACCAGTGCACAGTTCCCTGGAAAGTCAGTGGAAAACGCTTTTCCTGTCCCCCAGTCAAAACCCATGAGCCCTTCCTTGGGCAGAGGCAACCACCACCATATAGATAAGCTGGGGCAATAGATTAATCCCTGTGCTCAGCAACACGCACCTCTGCTCCTGGAAAAGACAGGGAAAACAAAGAGCAACATTACCATAAGGTAAAAACTCTTCAGTGGGGGAGGGATATTTAGTGCTGGTTCTAGTGATCTTTACCATCTGTAGAACAGATGGAGCTTCATTATGAGGAAGAGAACACCTTGAGAAGCATTATAATCTCACATCAGCCTCGAGAGAAACAAAACCTGACTGTAGTCAGGATCTCTCTCAGGAAGGATTTTGGCTTGTGTTTATGAAGGTTTAGGGAGCAGGGAAAAGAGGCTAATGAATGATTAGCCAAGGAAAAAATGCTACCATTAATTTTGTTAGCATCTGAGATGAGAAGAGCAGGAGTGGCTTTATTTACATCTCTGTCTGAAATAGCAGAATGTATATTTTTTAATCCTGGGACACAAGCCTCATGCTTGCAGCTCAGAACTGAAGTTAGCTGTGTAGTTTTTGTTTGCAGGATTTGGGGCCAATGTTTTTGGATCTTCACCCTCTCTGCCCTTCGGAGGCAGACCTCTGAATCTGGCATTCTTGCAAATCCCAAACTTGCAGCAAATGTCAGCTTTACCCTCTATGTTTTTCTTGTGTTGGCATGCAAATACCAGGAAAGCACAAGATTCATCCAGCTCATGAGCAGTGGATGCAGCAAGACCTGTGAGGAGGCTGTGCCGACATTCCTGCCTCACATGGCTGGGATGAGCTGGCTGCAGCACGCTATGTAATGCTGGGTAGGCAGATCCTTAACCCCCTGGCAAGTCTGCACCTGGCTTCTGCACCACAAAGCCATAAATCAGCTGTGGGACACAGCAGTGGCACTTGGATCCCACCACCCTCCTGTCAAAACACAGTTGACCTTCAGTATGAAATGAAATCCAGGTGAGTTGGAAGGCTGCAGAAACGATACTATGAAGTTCCAAAACCCTAATGGTGAAGAATTGCAGCTTTGGGAGAACAGCTCTTAAAAGTTTTCTTCAGATTCCCCTTTTTTAGTTCCTGCGGTCAGATATTCTTGAACCTGAAAACTGTAGTTGCTCAGATAACTTGGCATATCCTTTTCACCCTTGCAATGATTGTTGTGTTGGTCTGCTAGAGCTCTGAGAAGTTTTTTATGAAACAGCCTGGTCCACTAGGTATGGAACATGGGACTGGGCAGCAGGAGCTCAGCTACAGTCTTTCTCCAGCATCTCCATACAGCTTTTATTCCTTACCACTCTTTAGCTGTCTTATCTCTTCCTCCATGTTTATGCAGTGCCTGGCACTACAGGACTGGGGTCTTTAGCAAGCAGCACCACAATACAATAAAGCCATGCTCCTTTAGAAACTCTACCACCTCTGTGAATAACTGCAAGTTTGGTTTTGATCCAAGTAACCTTATCCACAAAGTACAGAGAGAACCTGTCATGGTGTGAAATACTGAACTCTTTCTCTATTTGGAGGAAAGCCACAATTTATCAAGCTGAACACCACTAGGAGCAGATCTGTCTGCCTACCTAAATATTCCTCGCTAGTTAATAGCTAAGCTGGGAGTTTTGTCTTCTATAATTTTTATTTTTTAAAACTCAGAAGATCGTTTGTTCAAAGTGTAATGACTGCAGTAGATGGGACTCATAACAGATTCAGAATTAACATAATTATATTTGATAATAATCATAACATTTCATAATATTGATTGCCAGAGAGAACTGACAGCAAAGGAATGTACCAGCTGTCTTTACGTGTAACATCTCCCAGCTTTTTCACTTTTTGTCTCCTAACAAAAAGTACCAGACAGACGCCTTAGTTATATATTTATTTATGGGAGTTTATTCATTCATAGAGAAGGAAAGGAAGGATGGCAGAAATGTGAATGTTAAAGTATCTTCCCAGGAAGATAAAGACCTTAAAAACATGATCTTGGCCCAAATGTGTTTTCTGACTTCTTCACATCTTTCCAAGTCACACATGAGCTCTCTGAAGAGAAAGCCCTGACCCAGCCCCTCTGATGTCCATTGGGAACCCATGGGCTTAGGGAAATTGTGCCCAGACCTCAAGTATGGCAACTGTGGCGAAAGCTGATTTCAAAAGGGGACTGCTTACTTGTCCTGCAATCAAGAGGGGTGGAATAGTTTAATACCTGTGTTAATAAACACTTTTTTTCTCCTTACTCCCAGCAGCCTCAGAGTGGTTGCGCCCGAACTGCCTCCTACCTATCACCAGGGACACCAACCCCTGAGCCACACCGGGGAGTGAGCCAGAGAGCACAAACCAAAAACCACTTCAAGGACGATGCAGTCAGAAGGGTCACTGCAGGCCAGCCCGATGCGTGAAGCCATGCTTTTATTTATGGATACACTTGGAGCCTGGATGCTTCACAGGTCCTAATTCAACAGTACGTTTAATCTTTTGCCAGACAGAGATGCTGCAGTCATGGTGTGGCTTTTCCAGTGGCAAGTTGCTTTGAACTTCTTCATTTTTACTGTAGTAGATCCTCACAGATGCCAGGCAGGGATTTAACTTTCCAGGTGTTTAGCAATTTCTGAAAACCTATGTATGTCAAGAGGAACAGTTGAAATCACTAGTCATACCAGCTAGCGTTGCCTGGAAAAAGTGAAGTGTTTCTCCTGACTATGCAAAGTTGAAGAAGAGGAATCAGCCTACCTCTCTCAAATCTTATTCCAAATGTTTAATTATAAAATCTTACAGCTGGTGGGCTTCCTTTGACCACTCAAAGGAGAATTAATTGCTAAATATGTACTGTGGGGAATTTGTATTATGGGAGATTATTGCCACTCCAACGGCAGCTTAGAGGTATGAGAGTTTCTCCATGCTAAGAACTAGTTCATAGTGCCTGTGAACAGGGATATACATTGAGCATTCCTGAGCTGGCAGCCCCATGCTTTAACCCTTTACCAATGCTCTGTGATGTTATATTGCAACCTTGGATATTTTTCTTGAGGAATTTCTTATGCTCGTACAATGTAAGGCAACATCTGTGGCTGGCGTTTTCTGTCATGCAATGGAATTTAACAGCAATGTGAAATCAAGGCTGAGAGGCATTATCTGAAAGAGAGTCTGTTGACTTAAGAATCCCGCCAAAGAGCATGGGATAAGAAAATAAGGAGACTGGAGGAATAGTCAATCCTTGTTTGGCTGGCTGGCAGCAGATTGAGAAGATCAAATATTTACTGGTGCTCCCAGTACAGCAGAATAACTGGGTCTCTGGCTGATTGGAAAGGGGTACTGAGAGCTGTTAAAATAACATAATGCTTAATGCATAATGCAGATTTGTAGCCAGTACTCTGGTATTCAGTTATACCTGTGCTTGGGAAAAGTGTTTTTCAGTGTAGTAATTTTCTCCTTGGAGAAAGTGAGTTGGGGAAGAAAATATACATTAGGTTTGGGGACATAAATGATTTTGTAAGGAAAAAGGAGCCACTGATGTGAATGGAAATGAACCTTTCCAGAGAAGAGTTCATCTGTCACTGGCGTTGCAATCCCTTTCAGTAGCGGCTGGCTATACAACAGTCAGGACAGGATGGACAGACTCATTCAACACTTGTCCTTTGCCTGGTCTCGACTGTCACCTCCATAGCTCTGGTGCTGCAGTCTTCCTACTACCCTCAGAGGCAGGCAGCCAGCCTGCATGAAAACCTGTTTTTTGCAGAGGATATTGGAGATCTTTGACTTGCTTTCATTCCTGAACTAGCCAAATCCCTGAAAATGAAGGGTTCATGAATGAAAATGTGCCCCAAGCACTTGCACTTGTTTTAGGGGCTCCTGTTTAGGAGATGACAACAGTGCTGAGGTACAAGCTTGTGAGTTTTGAGGAGATGTTAATACATCTCCTGTTAACGCAGAAGATGTTACGTATTTGAAGATCCCCTTTCTCTTAATCAGAAAAGCAAAAGTAAGTAATAGAAGGCACACCCTGAATTTCACAATTGCTAAGATTCTCTGATCTAATGACTTCAGCTGGATTTGCAAACACAAGTTCAATCTTTGCTTCTTGGGATAGTGGATATAAAACCAGGAGGACTGCTTTAAGCAGGGTAGGTGGAAGGAGAGTGAGACTCAAAAGACACATGTGCTTTAGCTTGGTACTTCAGCCTTTTAAAGCCTTAGCAAAATCCTGAAGCTTTTACCTAACGCTGATTTGTCCTTGCTCAAGGAAAAGTTTCTCTTGTTGCAGTGGATAAGTTGCCAGAGGAAATTCTTAAGGATTTGTCTGATAATGAAAAGATGATTGGAATGGCTCTGTAAAAGCCATTTTAATGGTGAGAAAGCAACAGCAGAGTGGTTTGAGAAAAATATATTCACTTCCGTGTGTGTGTAGCTCCACTGCATCTTTTGTGTAAATTCTCAGCATTCCTGGAAAAGAAGAATATCAACAAAAGATGGCATTTTCCAGGAAACTCTTTGAAAAGAATCATACTCATATTCATTCACTGGAGACCACAAATATAGTTGTGTGTGAAATTGTAAAGCCTTTTCAGAGAGCAGTTGAATTAATATTTGCAGTTGATGGTCTGTGAGACAAAGAATTTTCCCAAATATATTGTGCTATGATCCTGTCCTCCTCTTTTTCCTGTTGGTCTGAAACTGGTTATTTTAAGGAACTGGTAAAATCAATGTTTTTAAGTAATTAGTCTGCCCAGTACAGTTTCTGTACTTCAACAGCTAGAGTTGAACCAATTTCTAAATGTAAAAAAATGGAAAATGTTGGAGCAGAAGTACTTAAAATGTTCAGAGATCATATAAAAATGTCAATGTCCTGAATGCTATGAATTGGAGAGGGGCAGATTTAGACTAGACATAAAGAGGAATTTCTTCACAGTGAGTGTGGTGAGGAACTGGCACAGGTCGCTCAGGGAAGCTGTGGATGCCCTGTCCCTGGAGGTCTCCAAAGCCAGGCTGGATGGGGCTTTGAGCAGCCTGATCTAGTGGGATGTCCCTGCCCATGGCTGGGAGGTTGGAATTAGATGATCTTTAAGATCCCTTCCAAGCCAAACCATTCTATGATTCTGTGATTATTTCAGGTGCTGAAAGGTAAAAATTAGTTCATTAAACATTTCCTGTGGCTATTTCTCATTGGATCCAATAACCAAATAACTGACTTGATGGTGGCAGAACATGAAAACGAAGTATTCATGAATGAGAATGAGGAGAGAGTGATCTGCTCTGCAACGCACTTCTCTATGTTTTAATTCCTATAACAGATCATCAAATCCTGATCCCTGCTAATGAGATACAGCCTATAGTTTTTCATCCAGCATGCTTTTAACTCCCACATGTTTCATTTCTCTCGAGGGACTATGAAAGAGACAGGTGAAAAATTCTCTTTGCCATTCAACGTGTGCAGCTGCAGTCATGAGTCTGAATCAGTCCATCCAGGATACACTGATTTATCAAAGAGGATTGAACACAGTAGAGATGGTCTGCTGAAGAGTTGAGAAAATATTAAAGCACTGAGGGAAAACACAGGGTCAACAAGATTCAAACTGGAAATCAGAGTTGATCTTAGTCAATGAACTGTTGAGCTAATGGCAGGGGGAAAGATTATTTTTGGTCTTGCCAAGCATGTAGTTTGTTTGGTAGGATGGCCAACACACCTTAGATGTCCTCCATAAATGTCAAAGAGAAAAATGCACCTGCTGGGGAAGAAAATGGTGCATGTGAAATCTGAATGCCTTGCTGGAGAGTCCTGTCTCCCTCAGTTACTGAAGCAGCCTGAAGTGATCGGGTTTCCAACTTAGATGCCCTAATGAGAAACCCAGTGAAGAATCCTGAAATTGCCATGTCCAGAGCTGCTTCCTGGGGAGTGTGAATTTTAGATCATTGCTTTTCCATGCAGTGAACAATGGCTTCCCCAAAGAGGGAGAAAGAAGACTGAACTGTTGCAAAGGAAAGGGAGGTTTAGAGAGTTGCTGAATGCACCCTGGTCTCTGATTCTCATGCTAAGAATCAATTGAAATATTAAAGGTAATAAAACGTGATTTAGTTCATGCTGTGAACTTCAGTTATTTACTTCAGTTCACGCTTTGCATTTTATCTGCTGGGCCTCAGACTGTCTCTGTTGATAAATCACCATGTTCCAAGCACAGAAGGTTGGGAAGAACACTTTATTTCATAACTATTCAATTATGAAAGTAAGGGAGGAGGGAAAAACGCATTCATCACTTTTTTTCAGAGTTACCAATATCTCCAGTTTCATCTTTATTTTACCCTTTCTCAGACAGGAATCCTCATCTTCATTTTTAAGGACAGGGATAGTGACTTGTCCAAGAAGCTCCAACTCTGGTTAACTTTTTCCACTCTACAAAGCTGCACAGTAATGCTGTGCTATAATTGAAAACATCCCCTCCACCCCAGGGAGCCTCTGGACCCAAATCCTCCTTGCTGAAAACCTCAAGCTGCACTCCCAATTTGTAGCATGAGGAGGTTGTCAACAGCAGCACAGTGATGCTCAGAGAGGAACTGCTGTTGCAGCTTTAAGGACCTACCCTTAAAATGATGAATTGTGACACTAATTGACAGAGGCCCTAATAATTAAATGGAAGGTTGAAAGTTATTTCTTTTATTTTCTTGCATTTGTATCTTTTTGCCACCTCCAACAAAGGACAAAATGTCAGTCATAACTCCAAATCAGCAGAACTTTGTCACTTTATCTCTGTTTTAAATGTTATTTGAATGTTAGCATTTTACATTGGCTTTTCTTTATTTAATAAAAAAGGCAAAGCGATCATAATAGGCATAAAACCATCATGAGAAGGTCATAAAATGCATATTGTTTAATGAAATGAAGGGGACATCTCTCAACCTATCTGGTAAATAAATACTGAATGAAGTTTCTCTATCTTGCTGTTGTTTATATATTTTTAAGTGTACTCTGAACTGATATAAAATGCCAGATTGACAACTCTGCTTGTTGCCAGAATAGTGACAACATAGACTGCAGACAGGGTGAGATGCTGTCATGCTAATATGTTTCAAGACTGTTTTGGACCAGACTGGGATGAAAGAAAATATGTGGAGTGAAAGATACAGCCTGTGGAATCTTTTGTCTCTATGGTCTATCATAGACGGTAGTTGTATATGCCAGATACTGAAGGAAAGAAAATGGTAAAAAAACAAAAAAGCCAGCATCAAAATAATTACTCAGCCAAGACTTACAAAGACAGTGATTTCAGTGGTTGGATAAAATAATTTCTGGGTGAGCAAATTAAAATCCCTTTGAGGGCTGATATTCAGAAAGTAGGGAGCACTTCCCCTCTGTGAAAACTGTGCTTCTTAAGCAATGTTCCTCTTCCTCAAAACCTAAATAATACTTCTGAGTATCCAGCTTACATACAAACAGGACATGAAAACGCCAATAGCTTGTGGCAAGTAGGCAGTTTCTCTCTGTAAATTGCCTTTGGATTCTACCCAACCAAATATTCATTAAAAATGATAGAATCCCTAGATCCACAAGTTGCCAGGAAGACCTTTTGAAACCGGGACAATTACTTGGGACCTGATAATATTCCCAGCTCATGAGTCAGATAGGTACCTTGGGTGCTTTTCCTGCTACTCTTGGTTTTGTCGAAGTTGGGGGCATTTAAAGCTGCCTAGAGCCTCATCAGATGTCACTGATCCAGCATGCAACACTGAACCAAAAATCAGGTTAAGTCCATTCTGCTGTTACTGAAGGTTGCACAGCAAAGTATGTGTGTGCAGCTATCATATATATATATATATATATATATATGTGACTATGCAATATAGCTACCTGTAGGAGCAGGAGTAAGGGAAAATTTACTTCAACTCCATTCTCAGTTTTGGAAGAAAAAGGATGAAAAGTACTTTTTTAAACAGAGAAGTTACATGACTTATTAGAAAACAGTTATTTAGAGATTTGATGAGGATATTGTCTTTAAATACAAGATGTGGTAAACTAAACCACTTTTTAAACCTGCCAGTAATGCATCTTATAGACAAAAGTGGTAACATGAGTGTTTTTCACTTTGCCTAGATGGCAGTTCTTGGGCCGGGAGATGTGAGGTCAGCTTTTGGGACCCTAGTTTCATGAAATGACTACAATCTGTGGCTGGAAAACCTGTAAAGCTCTCCATTTATCATGTCCACAAGAGTTGCTGACAGGTCAAAAACATATTAGCAGAGGTGGATGTATGCACTGAGGCTGGTGCTGGTGTGTTCCTGTGAGGTCTGTACTAACCAGTGCTGCTGTGGAAAGGGAACCCAATTGTGTTGCTTCGTCAGCTCTTGCAACTAGTTACATCTAATTGCAGGACCAACAACAGCAACTGATGAATTAATGAATTGGCAAGAGATGATCAAAAAAACATAATGTGGCTTTCAGAGCCTTATGACTGACGTTGCAATGTAAAGGAGAAGGAAAGAGAAGCAGGAAAGAACAAATGTTCCCACTCACTCAGCTTACCTTCCTGTCCTCAGGAACTGGAGAGGCTAGTGGGCAAAGATAAGAGCTACTAGAAGAGTTACGACAACAAACCTTGTTAAGTTAAGGAAACATACCTTACAATGAAGAACCTACATTAGAACCTAGATTAAGGAGCAGAGATGGATAGGATGAAAGAATCACAGTATCTTTTTCCCCGTAGCTCCCTGAAGCCCTAGTTGGATGCATGGTCTTGCACTTCTTTGTGCTGAAGATGTGTGACAGAGCCTTGACTTGAATCCATATTTAGGATAACTTGTAGACAAGTGTTTAACTTGACATGTGTGCTGGAGCTCCCTGCAAATGCTTATGAGCTACCCTAGGAACTCAGAAACAGCAAATGCAGTTCCTTGCCTTCTCAAGTGACTACACCTCTTTCAGAAACTGGTTTCAAGCCATCTTCAGTTCACTGGATTCTTTGCTTAATTCCACTCTTGGCCACCACTGACTGGCTTCCTTTGTATCAGGAATGTTCTCTAGCTTACCCTGGATGAAGATACTGTCCTGAGATGGATCCATGTGGTCTTTATCATGAAATCTCTCTGATTCATTTTTGTCCTTTTCTTTTATGTATTATTCTTATTCCCGTTACTGCTAAACTTACACTGCTGGGAAACACTCTGAGCTAGGACACCAAACACATTCATATGGTGTTATACATATCCTTTCTTCTTTGTGATGCAAGGAGTCAGGAAAAATTGTGTCCATGAATGAGCCTGAAATAAAAAGCAATCATTACCACTGCAGTTTTGAAGAGGAGCTGTAGATGCTACCTTTTGAAAAGCCATGAGGTTTAGAGACCACACTAGGCTTCCCATCTTGCAAAGCCCATGCTTTTTGGGGAGGGAGATGTTTTGGTGCGTTTCCTGGCACATAGCTGGGTGATTACGGTTCAGATGTTATACTTGTATCCATTGAACGTTCAGCAAAGTTCCAGTGAGCCAAGGAAGTGTTTGGCGGAGCAAAAGAGTTATTTGGGGCTTGCGTCATGGTGGAAATAAACTTCCCTGAACCTTGAGGCATCAGCCAGGATTGTGAAATTGCTGTGTGTCTGGAGATCTCTCTTCTTCCATGAATAACAGCTTTGCCCAGTTGACTTTTGGAATCCATCTTTTTTGTCCTAATAATTCTACAACAACATCTTGGGGGAATTTATCTTAATCCACAACATGCTCATGTTTCTGTTCATCATAATCTAAATTTAGGCAAAGAGAAAAGCTACAGTCTGCTCTATCTCCCTACTGAAAGAGAGGCTAAGAGGGAACTTTTACTATTTGCACAAGCTAATGGAGATGTATCTCCTAATTCCCTCTTTACCTCACAGACTTGTTGCTGCTTCTTGCTTGATGTTAAAGCTGGTAACTGATAATAAAGGTAGCAATTACTTTTGCATTGCAGGATGCCCAGTACAGAGGCTACGCAGGAGTCTTACTACTAACCAGTATTCAATATTTATTCATGTATGTAAATTCCACTGGTCGAAATCTTGACACATTCACAGCATCACATATTTCATTCAGTTTATCCTCTGTAATTGTTCCCAACTGCTCAGCAGCTCTGAACGATGATTCCCATTGAGAGCAGGAGGTGCAATGAGTGTAGCGGTTGTTGCTTCATAAATAACCTCAGAAGCTTGAGGACTGCAAATGACCTTGTTGCATTTGAGCTTGGAGCAAGGAGCACACTGTTGAAAACCTGTTTGATGGTTTTGACTTCTACACTCTGTGTTTACACATGTGTTTTGTTACTTTGCCTTCTTGAGGAGAAGATGGATGGCACAAAGGCATCATCTATAGAGAATGCAAGGTTCAAGAAGTGTGTAAGAATCATTGGTGTAAATAATGAATTTGATATTTTTAGCCTGGTTTGGGGTTTTTTTGACTATTTGTTATACAGAATTACATCATGCAGTTGGCAGGAGCTGATCTAGTAACTTACATGTATATATATTTTGCAAACAAAAATTTCAAAGTGGATGCTCGCAAGAAAGGGTGGAGATGGAAGAGCAGTAGGTTAACATCTGTTATGGCTTTTATTTAAAACGTATCTCCTGATTCTTCATCTCTATCTGGAAACAATTTTGGCATAACTGACTGCATTCAGACAGACTAGTTCAGTACAGCTTCAATATCTTATTAATTCAGAGCCTGAAATGGTGGGCATAGCAACATTCAGATTTTGTCTTAAAACTATGCTCACATTGATGTCCCTGGCATCACTGGAAATGCCTGGTAACTAGTTCTGAACTGTCTGGCATTTATGCTGCTGAGCTAGTAGAGATTGGCAGTGATGCAGTCAAAGATAAGCCCAAGAAAATGGAGTTCTGACATGTTATTTGGGTTACATGTTGTTTACTTGCTTCTTAGATACATCAATGCTAAATTTCACTCTATCCTCACTGCTATGCCCCAGAGTGCTGCCTGTCTCTTAAAGAATCAGCTAGTTCAGCTGGGGGAGAGAGACCCCTCTGAGAGATCTGAGCATTAATAAGAGACGGATTATGCCTTCCACCTTCACACAAGGCAATCTGGAAGACAATACCAAACATGTTGAAAGATTGAAATCAAGAGGCAAACGTTCACAAGACAAAACTATACCAGCTCAAGTAAAGGAGGAGGCCAAAGCACTGCAATAGTTTCTTTATCATATCTGTAACTTCTTTGTTGCTTTAAGCAAGACTTGAGCATTGAAATGAAGCCCAGAGAGAAGGTGGAAGAGTATTGGTAAATGTGGATGTTTTTAAAGGAAGACTTGCCATAAGTAATCACGGACTAGAAACTTGCACTGAGGAACCAAAAAGTGAATGGATGGGGTCCCAAGCCCAGACAAGTGAAAGGTAATTACAGGCTTAATCTTGCAGAAGGAAAATAGTGAGGAGATTTGCACTCCCATTTTAAAACAAACAAAACTGATCTTGGCACAAAATTGATGTTAGTGTTATTATTACTGCCTGACGTTTAAGAATTGTGTGGTAGTGATTATCATTTCATCATGGAAGGAGAGAGAGACTGCTCCAAGCTCTGGCTGAAATTACAGCATCTTGTCCTCCATGTACCACTGCTCTGCATCTCCAGCATTGCTGCTGGTGTAGCAAGAGGCTGTCGCTGAAACCTTGGCACGACCACTGCCCGCCACAGACAAGACACTGTTTCTGAGCTGACATTCATGGTCCTTTGACATTTGTTCTTTCTTTATTGTTTTCTTTGAACTTGGTGATGTTAGACTGAGAGCATATGTTCATTGTTTGTATAAAGAAAATCATGACCAACCAGCACAAATAAATTACAGCTTGTCTTGTTACTGCTTATTAGCAAGAATAAATTGGAGAGGATATGGTTTGCACTGACTCTGACAAGATTGTTACATTGTGTCCATCTCCAGAGCAGGCTTTGGAGCTAGAGTTTTGTATTTCTGCTCTTCCATGATGTAACCTGCCTCAATGTCTGAGTTCAGGCTGCACCACAAGCTTAGCAGGAGTTACTGCGACGAGAAGAGAGTACGAAAGATTAAAAGGAGCCTTGACCAGCTAAGCCGCAAAGGCATTTGACAAAAGAATTCTGTGTCAGTGTCACACTAATTAATGCTGAAGAGCGTTTTGCTGCCATGAATATTGTACTTAAGGAATTATATCAGCGTGTTAAAAATGCATCATGAGAGGGCACATTTCGTTTGACTTAGTCTCAAAAAGGAACAACTAATAATACAAAGACATAAAACCATGTTAGCAGAGAAAAATCATCTTTTATTCTCTTAGCTTACTGTAACTAGACTTTTTCAATTACAGAGATCCTAAGAATGTGCCCAGTTGTTAAATTTAAGCTTATCAAGATTCCAGCAATACTGTCCAGCGTTGCCAACAACTTACTGGGTGTCTCAGATCAGTGCACTTGATGCAAGTATGAAAGCTGCCAAAAAACTACATGCTGAAGCAAAGGTGTTTGACCACATCTTTTATACAGTGAGAAGCTCTGGTTCTCCAGCCCCTCCATCTTGAGAAGGATCCTGTAGGACTACAAATAAATGGTACTAAAAAGGTAAGAAAGTTGCTTACAAATGTAAAAAGAGCTTTATTACCAGGAGGTTATATCTGTACTAGTAAATGAAACAGTCTGGAACACTGAGTACAGGTAGACCAGCACAGCTTTCATGTCTATAACTAAACTCTCCTTCTGCAACAGAACAGGCAGGTCTGCTCCCTGCTGCCTCTTGGCAATCTCTGTCTTGATCTGTCCTGGGGAAGGCGTAGCATCTTCATTATTGCGGAGTTTAGAGAATAGGTTAAAAATAAGTCAGGAATAGTTGAGCTCTACCCAAGTCTGCCTTGGGACTCGTACTCCGTATCTTCCTTCCAGCCTCAAAGCTTTCTGTTCCGTTAGTTTATGAATACATCAGTTCTTGCGCTAAAATCTGCTACAATTTTTCTAGGCATTTTTCAAGTCTTACCTTTACCTCATGTCTGAAGTGGCTGCAGGAGGTGGTGAAGTAATCCTTGTTCATAACAATCTTTGTATTTTATGTCTGCACACAGTGTCCCTTGGGCTCCAGCCCCAGTAGTGGATGTGCACTTGATATGACTATTTTAGCCATCACTTTTCTTTTCAAGATGTAGGAAGCTGCTCTGCTCTTCCTTCCATTTGATGACATCATCTGTCCTATTCTTCCAGCTTTTTGTTTGTTTTGTGTTTGAGGAATTTTCCTTGATTCTGAACTAAATAGAGAGGTCACTAATGGAAACCCTGCATCCGAAATACTGAGAGTTTTGGAGTTTTTCTCTCACTTGAAAAACTCTGCCCAGCTTTGAGGGTCAACTTCTGGCTGTTTGGGTATGTTATGAAATTGGCCTTTGTTTTTGTGCCTGTGACAAGGGAGACCACCTGGGAAGCACAGGGGCAGAGATTAGTCTAGTCTCTATATACCAGGTTTCCAGATTCGTTTCCCACTGACCTGTACCTTGAGCAGTTGCTTGTACCAGGGTGCACCAACATTTCATATCCACCCCGTGTGTTTATCAGTCTTCATAGGGCAAAGGCCAGCAGTCCTTTGTTCCCATGTTATATAGGGAGATGGACGGAGAGGGCAAGTGACACCAGGAGTCAAAGCTGCCATCTGGGGACTGATGTCCCAACAGAATTAATGTTCCAGCTGATCTTTGTGGTCCTCCCCATTAACTGTTAGGTGCTAACTCTGATGAACATAACCTTCTCTTGCTTTGTCATCAAAACCTTTGGTGTTGTCTAAATTCATGAAAAACATGTTTCTTTTACCAACAAATTGATTTGATTTTCTTTGATAAATTATGAGTTATCATAAAAGAAGAAGGACTTTGTGTGCCTGGTGACAACTTCCTTTGAGGTAGAGCATATTAATCTACATATTGCATTTGCTTTGAAGTCAGAACAAAATCCTGAATCATGATGTGTGTTCATGAAAAAGAGACAGACGGCAAGCTTGATTCTGCTTTGCTACATCTGTGTAAATCCGGATCAATGCCAAGGCTGCAAGAGAGATAAGAATTGGGCCCAGTATGTTGTCTCCATGCATATCCCATGCTTGGTGCAAGAGACAGGAATGAGAGAAGTGAAAATTCCCCATTTTAGCTGCATGTCATCTGCCCAGTGACAGATGCATTGACCAGAGGATGATCTTGGACATTAAAGGTAATATTGTGTATCTGTATAGACCAGCTTAAAGTGAACTAGAAATGAAAAGAGTCAAGGGAAGCAGTTATGGTGGTAAATATCAGTGTAATGCAGACAAAATAACTTGAAATGCTGTTTACTGACACAGCGTCAGCAAGATGTAGAGCCTGTTGCTCCTCTCACACCAGTTTTACAGCCGCATAACTCACTAGATGGCAACAAAATAATCCTTGATTTGTACTGGTTCAAGAGGGTCAAGCAGTTACCCAGATCTCTTAGTCCAGCCCTCTAATTTCCTTTTGGCATAATATATTGTCTTCCTTCCCAAAACTGCCACTGCAGAAGCCTGTGGGCCTTCTGCTCTGACAGCTCTGGTGCAGGACTGGATGTCTGTGAGAAGACCTTCCTGCACTATGTTAGCATCCCTAAAAAGGAGTCAGACCCCACACCACAAGCGCTTGTCAGCATCCTGTTTGCAAGAATCTCGTTCCAAGGCAATGTTTATAACACTGATTATGACACCACAGTTCTTGGAAACATCACTGAAGGAAGTGTTACTGTGGGAGGGACGTGTCTTACCTGTTGTTCAACATCCATCACATTCCTTGCTCTGATGTCCCCTCACTCTTACTCCTTTGGCCAAAGTATGAACCTAAATATCACTCTTGAATTTGGGTATATTACAATTTGACTTGCAATTTTTCCTTCCCAGATGTCTCCGAGCACACCTTGGTAAGCAAAAGCTACTGGGTGGGAGGAAGTTAATGCAGAGAGGATAATGGATTAGGAAAATCAATCACAGGCATCTGTGCTTGGAAAACACTGGAAAATCACAGAATAAAATCAAGAAGTGGTGAAATAATTGAAAAGGGCTGGTTTTATTATCATCATTGTTGAAGTCTCTACCACAGCCTGTAACGCCCAAAACCACAGAAGCTTCTGCTTCACTTCTAGTAGGAGGCCTCTCTGCATCCATTGTGGTAGGGTCGTGTTCCACAATGGAGGGAGAAATTGTACCCCACCCAGCACAGAATCACTGAGACACTGAGACTGGAAAGTGCCTCTGGAGACCACCTGGTCCAATCCTCCACTCAGAGTAGGATCAGCAATAGCAGGTTACCCATCTATTCTAGATGAGTTTTTAATAACTCCAAAGAAGATGCCACAAACACTCTGCCCAATCTGTTTAATTGTTTGCCCTCCTTTACTGTAAAAAAAAAAAAAAAGATATTTTGGAATTATCTGTATTTCAGTATATGCCCATTGCCTTTTGGCCTGTCATTGGGTAGCCCTGAGAAGAATGTGGCTCACATTGATAAGATTGTCCTGAGTCTTATTCAAACAGAAAAGTTCAGCTCTCTCAGCTTCTCCTCTTATGTCATATGCTCCAATCCCTTAATGACCTTTGTGGCCATTCAGTGGACTTACTCCAGCATGCCCATGTTCTTCTTGTACTGGGGAGCCCAGAATTGGACCCAGGACTTCAGATATGTCTCAGAGAGGACAAATCAACAACTCCTTTGATGTGTTGGTGATGCTCTTCCTAATGAGGCTCAGGAGGCTCGTGGTTTTTTTGCTGTGATGGCACATGGCTGGCTTATGTTCCATGTTTTCTATGCAAAGTTTCTTTCCAGGTAGTTGGCCCCAGCGTCTACTTATGCATGGGATTGTCCCTCCTCCTGCTCCATGCAGGAGCTGGCATTTCTCCCTGTTGAAATTCATGACATTCCTGTTGGGGTACTTCTTTAGCCTGGTGAGGTCCCTCTAAATGGCAGCATGTCTGTCAGCCACTCCTCCCGATTCCCCATCACCTGCAAACTTGCTGAAAGTATCAGTCCGTCTAGGCAATTAATATAGAAGAGTGTCAGGCACAGTACTGTCCCTTGGGGTGCACTGCTACTGAATATCCTCCAGCTGCATTTTGTGCCGCTGCTCACCCTTTGAGTTCAGCAGCTCAGCCACTTTTCAGTCCACCTGGCTTATGTAGTCTGTACTTCATCACTTTGTCAATGAGGATGTTATGAGAGACATCATTAGAAGCCTTGTTAAAAACAAAGTAAACAACATCCACTGCTCACCCCTCATCCACCAAACCAGTCATCTAATTGTAAAAGGCTATCAGTTATGTCAGGCATGATTTCCCCTTCAAAATTCTATGCTGACTACTCCAAATCACCTTCTTGTCCTTTATGTGTTCGCAAAAGGCTTCCAGGCGGGTTTGCTCCATCAGCCCAAGGATCGAGTTAAGGCCGACTGCCCTGCAGCTACCCAAATCCTCCTTCTTGCCCTTCTTGGTGACCATAGTGACATTTGATTTCTTCCAGTTCTCAGGAACCTCTCCCAGTTTCGATGCTCTTTCATTGAGAGTGGCTTCACAGTGCTGTTGGCGAGGTCCTTCAGCGCTCATGGGTGCATCTCATGAAGTAACATGAACCTCATACATTCAGCTTTTTCAAATGTTCCCTAACCAGATCCCACTGCACCGAGGGCAAGTCTTCTTACTCAATGCTTTGATACAGGTCTCAGAGTCCTGGGGTTCCTAGAGGTAAGGTTTATCAGTAAAGAGAAATAAAAACCAGAACAAAATCCGGCATCAAATAACAAGACAGCCTCTCATCTTTTCTCCTTGACAATAATTAAAAGAAATGGTGTATGAACTGAGATGAAACTAGGTAACATGTAGAGGCCAATCTAAAGAAGATACCAATGCGGCCCAGTCCTTCTTAGTGTTTGTGTGATTGCCAAATAAATGCTTTTTTACTAGAACAGCAGCCTCTTTGACCTATCAGGAATGTTACAACCACTAATGCCACAGTTTAGTCTTGTGTCTTTTCCTTACAAGCCTATAAATACTGTACAGTCTTGCCTATAAATACTGTAGAGACTTACTTATGCAGAAGGCAGTTGGGGTCTTCAAATATCTTCCCTTTAAAAATACCTCACTGTAGTATTTGGGGTGCTTCTCAGAGTGTGATAGTAAGCAGAACAACCAGAAAGGAAAAGATGCAATTTGGATGGTGTTGGATCTATTTTAACAATTCTGTATGTGTGTTATGTGTAAGAGATCATTTGCATCTGCACCATCTTTAGCTTTTCTTTAAAAAAGAAGACTTTTTTTTGTGGAGGGAGAGTGCAAGGGGAAAGAATTGTTTCTGAGTCTTATCAAGAAATGAAATAACACAAAGTACCTCTTACGAAAGAAGAGGCATACTGTGCCTTTTTTTTAACTGGCCTACTGCCTAAGGGGAACATTCACTGGCAAATCTAAAACTTGTTTAAAACCCTTTGGAGAAGCAGACTATTATTAAATTATTTATTTTATCTTTGAAGTGTTTCCATTTTTATACTGTTAAGGATTTTTCTGAAAAAGCCAGAGTGCCTGAGAATATTTGGCCTGTAGTGATCTTTGAAACATAAAGATCTTTTTTTTTTCTCTGTCTTTTCCTCTCCTCCACTCTCTCGCTCTCGGTTTCTTCCCAAAATGAATGAGGATCTGTCTGATGCAGAGAGGCTGTGCTCATTGGGGAAATTTAAGGAGATCTTTAGTAGCTGGAAACAACTTGAGTCTGGTTTGAGCTGTGTTTGCTTAAATTTTCTTTAAGAGAAATAAACCTGGCAGAATCAGAAAGGGTGGGAAATATATTCAGATGCTCTCAAGTACTTATTAAAATGTTATATAATTAAATGTTAAGATCATGCCTGTAGCAATATCTTTTGAAAAAACTGTACTAGCTGGGCCTTCTGAAACCAACACAGGAAAGCAATTCATTTGCAAGGTTATTGGCCACTGAGGCGTATGCCTTGGGGATCTAATTTAATGGGAGAACTCCTATTGACTTGCGTGGGCTTGGACAGGGCCTGAGGAGAGCCCTGCTGCTGTTTCCCAACATGGTCCTTTGCAGGCTTGAAGGATAAAAAAATCACATAGCCATATGATGAGCTCAGTGCTTCGTGTTAGGGTGAGGTGTGACCCTGAGGCGGGGAGCAGCAGAGCTAGCAGGGCTGAGCCCTCCACGGGTGGTGGGTACAGGGCTCAGGAAGGATGCTCTGCTGGATTCTGGATGCAGTACTGCTGCCAGCAGGAGATGTACTGCTTGAAGGCACAGGGACCATCACTGTCTCTGCAGGGTTTTTTACTGAATAGCAGAAAGAGAGGATACAACACACAGGGCTAACTTGTGAGCCGGGTAGAAGTGTGCCTTTTAAACTAGCGTTACCAGCCTTTCCTTTCCAGTGGTGGCTTCCCAGCTGTCATGAGGAGGAATACCTCTATTAATGCTCCTTCAGGCTCTGGAAGCAAAAAGGGACTGAGTGTTGGGTGAAACAAGTGAAGATGTGAAGTATGAGCGCAGCACGCATCCATATGTCAGTGGATTCACTCCTCAGTGTGAAAGGTTCCACGCTATAAGGACGAGCTGTGTGAAGTTACACGTGTAGAGGAGTTACACAGCAAAAAGGATATGTTCCATTGATGGGATTAGGACCATGTATGTAAGGGAGTGTTTCTATGCAGTTAGGTGAAAGCTGAGCTCAGCAGTGAGAAGTTAGCACAATTCCACAGAAGGGGTAGGGCAGGTCCCAGTGCGAAGGGGCTGATGAGGCTGTTGATGCTGCTTCCTAGTACCAGTGCCAGCTGGTACTAACCCATAATACTCAATGACCATTGCAGGAAATTCCTAGATCCCAAGATTACTGGTAGAGAGATGTTTTCCCTTTTTGCTAGCTCTCTGATTGAAAGGTACAACTAAAATGCACCGAAAAACACACAATGCTCCATTTGTATCGCTGAACTTTATTCCACAAGGGAGGGCTTCTGTGTTGTTCTGTTTTGTCTTGCGCAGCCTCCTTTTTGCTGTCTTAACTGCCTGTGAAGATTAGGTAAATGAGTCTGTTCTTGCCAGTAAGTAATGGGTATCTTCACTCTTTAGAGCGGTCTGGGTCACAGTGGATCATCTCACACTTCTTCACTCACATATTGCCTGTCATTAGAAATCTGCTCATCTTCCCTTCATTTCGAAGGCCAGTGAAGTGTACATGGCTGCAAATGCCTTCAGGTGCTGCCTCTGCTCCCACACCTCTCCTTTCACAAAATATCTGAATCTTAACATGCTGAAAGTAAATCCTGTGAAGGGGAACTCCACTGACACAAATTTAAAAGCACACTTCCCCGATCCCTAGGACCAGGTATCTGCGATGCCAAACCAGCCACCTCTACAGACCCGAGTCTGAGCAACCACGTATCTGCACTTCCATGAACTGGCATTTGTGAGAAGACTGAACACTTGACCTGGCAACACAGTTCCTGATACGGGGTGAATCTGTGAATAGGTTCGATCAACTCGTAAGCCCCTATGAGAGTGATGCTGTATGCCACATGGGCTCTTAAATCCAGCACTTGGACTCCTGAGGCAGAAGTAGTGTATCATCAAGCCATGGCTTAAGCTTTTGCAGGATCCATATTATGATGGGAAAGCATAAGTCTGTTATGCCTGGCTGTCTACTTTATATTTTTTGGGAAATAATTTGAGTGCAAATAATGACCATGGGAGCCAAAAGCAATATCATAATATTAATAATTGAGAAATTTGTGTTATTCTGGGTAGCCAGGACAACAAGCCAGCTTGTGGATTCAGGAAAATCAGTGGAAGCTGATAAAGCCACATTTCAGCACTCAAAAAAGACGTTTGGAAAGGCTGCACCAAAATCAAAGAAATTGTGTCTGCCTCAGAGTGTCCCTGAGGCAACTGCTTCTGCTAGACTGAAGGGCTTGCAGAACAGGGTACAAGGAGAGAAGGAAAGCCATTTTCCTTGTGTACAACATAAAAAACAGATCCAATAAACAACATTATTTTTATGTCCCCTGAATAACACTGGGTTTTTTTCAGGCTTTTAACATTTTAATCTACTACTTGCAAAGCCCTACACTCCAGCTCCCTCTTAGCAGATGGAAATTGAAGAGGGAAAAAAAAAAAGGCTGTATGTGCTGGCATATCCATATGGCATCCAAGTGAGAAATCACTTGGAACATGGGGCCTCATGTGGGGTCACAGCCTCCATACGTTCTCTGATGGGTGCAAAGGGTCCTGAAATTTGTTGCTTCTGTAACAGCAGGGGAATGAGGATGGTATAGCACAGGCTGAAAATCCCTGACAGAGAAGGAGGGGAAGACAAGAGATATGAACAACCCCCAAGGTGTTTAGTTACCTATCTGCCTCTGAAATCTCAGGCACCGTTCAGAAACCAGGTCTGAGTGCTCTTGAATGATTTGCAACCTCTTGCTGTAAAAAGATAATTACATCAGAGCAAATATACGCCAGCTTTATCATGTATAATAAACTCCATCTGAGTTAAACACTCTCCAGCACGGAGGATCTGCAGAGGATGTGGCGCGATGTGTGAGGAGGATTTAAGTGATGCAGGAGCCTCGTGTGGGTTTTCTGCCTTACTAGAAGGACATGTGAGAACTGCAGGTGCTACAGCAGGAGCACAAGCAGATAAAAGAGAGGTTCTGCATTGTTCTGAGTGTCTCAGTAGTCTGTTTGAGTCATCTGAGTAGAGCTACTTGAATGTCAAACACTGACTTTAAACAGGGTCTTCTCTCTTATATGTTGTGTTGTCTAAATCTGTTCTGGAGTCATGTGGTATATCCATCTTTGGCTTTTCATTGACTTCAGCAGGTTTGGCATCAGCCCTGTGTACAAGTGTATCTGTTTCTTTATTTCTCATAGCTGTTTACATATCTGTCTTATGTATTTATTTTCCCTAGTACCCACCACTGAAATCTATAAGACAGGAATCATTCTCCCTAATGCCAATTTCTTTTGGCTTCTTTCCTGTGCATGTTTAGCTTTGCACTTTTCCTCTGAAGTTATGACTGGGATTCTCAGTTATTCTGCAATGATGCTCTAACTCTGCTCAGATGAAGGGTCTACCACTAGCTTCAATGGGAGTAGTCCCAGAGCAAGGCTGAGATTTTTTCTGGGTATCCTGCCCTATAAGTACAACAGAACTGGCCCGCAATTGCATTGTTCCTTCTAACAAACAAAAGGTAGTGGACCATGACCTTCCCAGAAAATCAGAAGGGCTTCAGAGACCCTGCAGATCCTTTCCCACCTGGACAGGCTTAAATGTCAGTTATTGCATCTGTAATTAGGAATTAAAATAGCTGAAATGAATATATTTTTTGGAGAACAGAATATCACTCACAAAAAGGAAACTCTATTCAAAACTTTATTTAGAATCATACAGAATGTGAGTCAAGGAAATGATCCATTTGCTCATATTCAGAGTTCCAAGAGGAGACCCCAGAGAGGTCACAGGAATGCAGCGCTGTCAGACATCAGGATCCTCCAAAGCCAGCTATGGTTTAGCCCATGTTCAGCTTCTTCCCAGCTGACTGCTGTGATCCTTCCTAAGCTACTTCGCAGAGAAAACCACACAACTGGTGCTGTGAAACCCACTGAAGCGATGGGGAGTCTTGGGCTGAAATCCAGGTCTGTGCAAGGCTTTCATCTAGCCAGTAAGAAATTCAGCTCCAGGACAACAGATAGACATTGGCTTTGTGCCCCTCAGAGCTCTTTCCTGAAAAGTTGCTAGCTTAAGTGCCCTTGTATTAAAGACTAATCTCAGTTACAAGCTCCGACATGGACTTCTCATTAGTAACCACCTATGAACATGAACTGCTTCAGGTCAAGTGGGTTGTGACTTTTAATTTTTGCAAATGAAAGAGCTTTGTAGAATATCACCCCTCCCTCCATTTCTTCCCTCGTGTATAACTGGCCCTTGGAGAGCCTTATAAGAGATGTGCACCTGTACAGACGTGTACTCATAACAATGAAACAAAAGACAACAAAATCCAAATGCAGCTTACACTTCCTAATCTATTGGAAGTCCAAAGAGCCAGTCATTATGTATGGACAGCTTTATACCAGACATAAGTATTGCTTGGCATGGGTCCTTCTTTAATTGCATTATACAAACATAACAGAAAATTGACCCAAAGGGGGAAAACAAGTTTAGCCTTAGAACAGTCTTCTGACTAAGTACAGAGCTTTTAATTAAATTTCCTATACAAAGTGACTGCCTGTCTCTCATGTTGAGCCTAATTGATATCAAAGCCATCCTTAAAATCAATATTTTTTTCTGGAAAAAAGAGCAAATACCTTCTCCACCCCAGCAGAATTCAATAAATAATTTGATAGTACTTGACTCCTAACTGTAATCTTTGTGTCATTTGAGCAGAATATAAAGTGAAAATTTGTCCCCACTGCCCCCCAGCATTCCCATTGCATCACAAATCAGGCTCCACAAAATGTCAGTATTCCTCCTCAGCAGGTCTGCTGTTTCCATTTATTTCAGTGAACCATGCTGAGCAAGGGAGGAATTAGAAATCTTCAAGTGGCAAAACATTTATGTTGCTTTTGTTACCTATTTTGTATTTTTCACTTATTTATGATTACAGTTGCAATCAGATCCCATTAGAAGTCTCAATAAGATCAAAGGCTTGTTAGAGCAGGCAGTGGACAAACCCATACTCTTTCAAGCCTGCCCAGGTGGGTTTGTAGTGTACCGTACCCCTGCTGCAAACCTGTAAGCTGGACTTTAACTCTACTCATAGCAAAAAAACACAGGCAGGCCTCTGAAAGGCAGGGCCTTGCCTTGATAAGACAAACACAAAAAATGAGAGGAGCAGGTCTTTTTCATTACCTTTGCTTTCTAAACAGCCTCCTTCATCCGTCCTTCTTGCTTTGTGCAAGAACTCTGTCAATCTGTCTTGTCAGAGCTGGCAAGAGAGTTGGTCTCCCTTGCCAGGAGCAGCTTAGAAAACCGAAGGAAAAGAGCAAGAACAAAAAAATGAAGCTAAATGTTAGGATGGCTGGATATTTTTTTCAATTATTCAGCCAGATTTAGTGAGGTGGGGAGCTGAATGTCTAGCATCGGTTACTGCCCCACAAAAAGATGGTCTAACCATAAGTCAGAGCTGAGTTAGTGTGCGCAGTCCTTTTGCATTGCCTGTTACTGAAAAAAGCAGGAATAATCTCTACAGAGACTACTGCATAGTGAGGAACATGAAAGCTCAGCCCTGATCTTCAGTTTCTGTAATGTCTCTCTGTTGATATTGGGCCTCAGGGACTCTTGCTACAAGCACAATTTTCTTTCAAGAGCATATGCTAATTGTGGCATTAGGGGTGTATTTATGGTCTCTAGCTGACTGTGGCAGGTAGATTGGGAGGGAAGTGATGCTGAATATACAGATAGATCACATTCATAAAGCATGATTTTGTGCTTCCCGTGCACTGTGACACCTTAGAGCACAAGGGATTAGCATAAAGAGATACCTGCCTCAGTGTCACGGGAATAAAAATTCACCCATGATTTAGATAGCCAAGCCAGCTCCATGGATCTCGCAGCATGCCCATGCACCAGGATAATGACCTGAAACCTGGTTTCCATAGGCAACCAGCAAAGCAGTCTGCTGTCCTGGGCTTTGGGAAAGCTGAAAGTCAGGGAGAAGACTGGGGGCATGGAAAGATGATGTTATTTTACCACATTATGCCTGGTCTTTTATTCCAAAAAACGTCACCTGTTTAGTCTGGAAAAGTATTTAGCTTTCGAAGTGGCCCCATGCCTTCACACTTTCCTGTGGTCCACCACAGAAGCAAAAACCTGGTGGCTGCAGAAAGACCCAGCTAACCCTCCTGAAAAGTCACCTTTTGGAGGGTTTCTCATTGGGAGTCTGCATCCCATGGTCATTTTAAAGTCTTGTTGCTGACTTTGGCAGATGGATGTGATGGGATCACCATGTGAGTGTGTTTGTGCACACCTAAGTGGCATCCTCAGCTGGGATTGCAGCTGGCAGTGGGGAACTGAGCCAGCGCCTGCTGCGGAGCACAGAAAGCCCTTGTAGATGGCATTCATTGAAATACGCCATAATTTCTCACCTAACATAAACTTGTTTCAGCTACATGCAATGCAAATAAAATATTTAGCAGAGGCTGGTCATACATCCGAATGCCAGCAGTAAGTAGAGAAGGGTTGGAAATAAATATTGACATGAAGGTGCTGTGGCTCATGGTGAGTCAGGTGTATATGCTGCTATTATATAAGCTCTAGTAAGTAATCAGAGCCTGACTCTGCTCCCAACTGCAATGGTGTAAATGTCAAATAACCCTGCCTATATTAGAGTTACATTACCCCAAAACTGGTTCAAAGGAGCTTCTGTCCAGTGGGGTTGAGCATTTTGGTCAGGAGAACCCAAGCCTTCTCGTTAATATAATATTTATTCAGGACAGCTTAGGAATTTTTGGAAGACTCATCATAAAATTTCTGTTGCTGTAGTGGAGGGCCCTGAAACAACAATTTACAGACTCTTATTATCTTTATTAGAGATGGTAATTGGATTAGTAGTTATTTAATTATTCTTATTAGTGTAATAAATAGTTCTCACTCTCCTTGGTCCTGCAAACACAGACTGAGGAAATTCCAGTAAGAGGGAAAGACAACTATTAGAAAAATGCTGTAGTGAAGGAGAAGCCAGAGGAAATACCCACACCCACCCTGAAGCCAATTTCTGTACAGCCTGAAATATCACAGGAGATGCCACTTCCAGAGCTGTATTTTGGTTCAGGATGGAGTTACACCGGGAGCTGAAATTGTTGATTTATATGTACATTTATATATTGGTGTTTGCTTCATCAAATATATGGCATAGAGGCCCTCGAAGTATCTGGTTAGCTTTTCCATGGATAAATTGCTTTGAGTTACGAGACACATTTATTTACTGATGGAGGCTATATGGTGACAACACAGCCTGTGAGGCAAAGCAAGTGGAAGGAAGGGTCCGTCTTGGCCAGTCTTTAGCACAGGCTTAAGCGATAAGTGTTTCCAGTACAGCATGCCAAAGTGATGCAGGGAGATTTGTCTCCTACCCAAGCTAATGATGGAGCCATGTCACCATATGTGTGGTTAGTTTCCAGCAGCTCTTCACTTTTTCAGCACGAATAGAGGATGACAGATTGTATATTAGACAAATTACTCTTCTCTCAAAAGCAGCAGTCACAGTGATATCCAAGAGACTTCTTCACTCTCTCTTCACTGAACAATTCATGCATCATCATTCAAAGCTCTTTGCAATAAAAAGGTGGTTGGTTAGCAAGAATTACAGTGCAGCTCCTTAGCTCCCAGCCAGCACTTCCCAAGGCTATGCCCGTACCAGTGACCACAGCAGGCTGCGGTCCATCCTCTGATCTTCCTGCCAACTGGCACGGCCGTCCTGGCACTCATACGGACAAACCCTCTTCTGAAAAAACAGGGTGGCCACATCCCAGCTGCACACTGAGAGCAGCCCTACCAGCTCCAGCCAAATTCCCATTAGGGAGGATGCTCGTGGGAGACAGTATCAATGTTGCCTGGCTTGGACTTGAGCCATGCTGTGGACCTCTATCCACTCTGGGATGGGTGGCAGGAGGGGTCTCCAGTTGTAGCGGGTGGATTGATTCCCTGATCCTGGGGCTACTCTCAGGAAAGTTTCCAAAGAAGCAGATCTATCAGCATTGTAGCAAGAAGATGGGGAATTGATTTCCTCAGGGGAAGCCTTGGAGATTTCCTCAGACAAAAAATTTTGTAGTTGCCCTGGGGGCAAAATCTGAAAGGCAAGCATGCTCCTTGAAAACATCGTGTCCCTGGGCACATTTTGGTAGAGATGAACTTCTTTTCACTGTGTTTGCAGCTTTCAGAGACAGATGGTGATTCCCCTTGCAAGCTCAAGTTTTTAAGGCCTTTCTGATATTAAAGACTCATGTGAGTTATCAGTTGAACCCTGAACTCCCAGAGGTCATTACCTAAGGATACTACATGTAGGGTCACTCCGCTGGTGATGACAATTGGCCTGTAAAGAAGTACCCTCTTGGTCTACTGTGCCTCGAGGACAAACTGATAGATCCTGTTAGCCACATGTTATCAGGAGTCCGGTGCTTCACCTTACCCTCTGTCTCTGCTTTTGCCTCACATCATTACCCTTCGAGCACATCTTTCAGACACCACCCAAATCACAGACCTAATTCTTAGGTTTGCTCTTTGGCTGTCACTTCTGCCCTTCTCTTTGCCCCCTCCTCAAACTCCTGCTGCTGCTTTGTCTCCAGGACATCACTATGGATAGCGCATTGCCCTCTAATGGATAGATTTCAAACTGAGCTCCTTGCCCGATCAGAACTGTTGGCAGGATCCTTTGACCAACTAATGAGGCAGGAGACTTGATACCCACATCCAGGTCACTTTCTATTCCCTCGTTCCCTTGAATCAAAATAAAATACATTTTTTTTTAGAAGAACATGCATTGAACTGAATGTTGCAGCTATTTTTAAGAAGAGGCAGAGGAAATCTGTGCCAGTATGAACCTTTGTTCCTTCGTGTCCATGAATGCTTTAATTGGCTTCAGAGTTAGGAAAGCATTAACAAAGCTGATTTCTGTGATTCCACGCATCTGGATTTCAGGGTGGGTTTTTTTTAGCTTGCCTAATCCTGCTTAAAGTCTTAAGATTTATTTGTATGTTTATAAGATGTTGCTTTTCTCATTATATGTACATTATAGTCACCATTCAAATAATACAAACAAAAGGAAAAACAGAATGGACTTGCAAGCAGCTGATAATTAATTACAGAGAACTTTTGAAAGGGTGGCTTAGCATCTTAAGCAATTCCTTTTGCTGCCAGATACATGGGCTTGTTTTATAGACTACAATCAATCTGCCACTGGGGAGGGGGGGAACTGCAAAATGAACTTAGTCGTCTGAGCTCATTTCCAGTTTCAAAAAACGAAAGGCTTTGGAGTATAAAGTACACTGTTCTTTTAATGTCAGTAAATAAGTTGATCTGTTTATATGGTTTTCAATACAAGTAAACTGCTTGCCATTTAAACAAGTTCAATCAGCTGTGAAAATTGACATTTTTAACCATAAAATCAGACTTCATCCTACCATGATATTAAATATTAAGGAATCATTTAAAGGACAGTATACATTCCAGAAACCTGCCTGGAGAGATGAATGCAATTTCTGCCATTCAAAAATAACATACAAAAATGGCCTCTTGGCTCGGGCCCTGCTGCTCCGTAAAGCCACTACACTTATTCCACCATTATAAATCATTGTTGCTCTGAGAAGGCATTCAAGCTTCACACGCAGCCTGTGTGTGGCAAAAACACATCTTCAAAGAGGATTGCCAGAGAGGACGGATGGAAGAAGGACATTGTATGCTGTTCTCCCTAGTGATGGCATGTCTGGGTCTGTGGGAATTTGTGGCAGTGCTCAGTATCCTCCGTTCCCTGCAGCACGGAGCTTTGCAAACCTGGTAGGCACCTGCCCATCCATACCATGCCTGTGGAGGTGAGTAGTGGGATTTTCCGCTCGCCTTGCTCATATGTATGGCTACATTCACAAGCACCACTTAGACATGGAACATCACTAATGTCATTGAGACTTCAGAAGGTCTGCACATATCCCTCTGGCCTCTGCCTTTTTGTTTTCTTTTCCTTCCTCTTCTCCCCTGTTTCTATCCAATTCGGGGGATTAAAAAAAAACCCTCATTTCTTCCTACCAGGCCTACAAATGACGCAGCTCTTCACAGCTCAACACCCCTGATGTTTTGCCTGTGCCGAAGGGGTCTCATTGTGTAAGGGGTTTCCTTCTGAATAGGACAAAGCAAAACAGCGAAGCAGTGGGATTACTGGGCTGCTGAAGGGAAACAATAGGGAAACAAAACTCAGGCTGGAGAGACATTTATTTTTTTGGAGGGGCATGGCTGCCCTTACACAATCCCTTTTAAAGTGCTGTGAAGTTTCTCTAACACAATCCAGTCTTGCAGCCAGGCAGAAACCCTGCGCATTCAAAACCTTTTCATTCCATCTTTAATTTAAAAAATATGCACCCGTTTACCGAGAAAAAAATGCGGGGGAATTAAGGTATAGGAAGATCTAAAAGCAGGCTTTGGGGTTTCTCTGGACATTTCAAGCACCAAATGATGACAGTGGTCAGTCCTTTCCATGCTGACTAGCTGATGTGGAAAACCACGTGGGTGCAGGTTTCAGTGATCTGCTGCCTGCTGACGGAGCACATCTCTGTTGCTCCCTGTCCTGTACTTGCTCATTTTTGCCTTCCAGCCTGAATTCTAGCTCTAAAAATCCCCAACAACCCCAGGCTTTTCCACTATGGGGCAAGGGGAAGGTGCAGCCCTCTCTTTGTGGCTGTGGTAGTGATCAGCATTCACAGCAGGGTGAGATTGAAAAGGGGGTGTCAATTCTGGGGGTGTTGGTAGGTCTGGGTTTGCTCTCTGTTAGTGGTTCAGGCTGTGGCTCTGCTTCTTACTCTTGTAGAAATTTTCTCAAGTGTCCCTGCAATGCTGGAGTTGACCTTACACATACAGGACCACTCCATGGTGTCTCACTTTTCACCAACGCCGGGTATGAGCCCCCACCCCAATTCAGCACAAGAAATTTATTTCTTCTCAGCTACCTACATGCCAAGCCATGATTCTCTCCCTGCCCTTGGCATAATGGGAAAAATACTGGAGAGAGAGCAGTAACATATCCCACAGGGCTGCTTGCTATAGGGCTGGCTCTTGGCACTCTTTTGTTCCTCTACAAAGGCGTGTAGGGTGGGGAAAAGCCAGTCCCATCATAAGTAAACAAATGCACTGAGTTAAATTTTTTAAATGGTGTCATAAATAAAGAACTATCATTGGAGAAGTCCCTAAAGACACTGTTTTTGCTAGCGTTTTTTTAATGTTGGCAGCTTCAGCAACTTTTACAGAGATGTCAGAGTAAATAGCCTGCGATCCTACAGCATTTTATAAAAGTCTTTAACAACGAGATCTTTATGCTTTCATATTAGATGAGCTCCTAATAGACATTCTGTTCATGTCTCTTATTTTATGTAGTGTAGAAAAAAATAATAATCCCTGTCTGCAGCATATCTCAAAATGTGTATCTTCAGTAATTTTTGACTGAAGGAAGAAAGAAATAGATGCCTTCTGGATAGAAGATGTTCAGAGTTTTCTGGGATTTGGAACATCCCATAGCTTCTACACCAGCCATAAAGTGGGAGGAAGGGAAGGAAATGTTTATTCTATTTAACTCAACAAACAGAAGTTTAAGTGAGACTTAATCACACTGTACAGGTAAATTTCCTGATAGGCTATTAGAAACTTCTTTCATCTTGCAGATTAAAGGCTACCTGGGGAAGCTGATGTACAGTGAGGTAACGGGTGCATTAGCTCTCCTGTCTCAGTAAATACAAGGTGGACCACTTCACTTTCAAAATGGAGTAAATATTCTCTCATGAGGAGAGTTACTTCAAGGAGCACTAGTACAGTGTTCTGTATGTTTACAACTTGCATGTGGGATGGGGTTGATTTCCTCCCATAGAAGAGGTCAAAATCATAATGAGATAGAGTAGATGAAAGCTGAATCTCTCGAAATATAACCTAAAAATGACCATACTCACTTAACCATAGGCATTTTTAGCTCGCTGGAAGAACTTACATAAATTGCCTATCATCTGTCTGCTTTAGATCAAGTCAGGATGCTTTCCTAGAAAATACACTTTAAACCGGTTGAAAGTCAAGAACCTTATGTGTGATTCCTGCAGGGAGGGTCTACAACCTATATTATGAGGGAGGCAAGACCCAGTGAGCAGAATGGTCTTAGAGTTGCTGAAGCCAACAAACAACATCTCCCACGCCACTGTCCATCAAATGCATCAGCCTGAAGAGTCAGTATCTTTAATAAACTATGTTTGTGGGGTTTTTTCCTTCCTGTATCAATCATTTGATTCAATGCTGGAGCTTTCTCAAAGGAAATATTGTAGGAGCCCGAGACCTTCACTCATGGCTGAAATGCAAACACAATGATGAGGTTTTAAAACATGGATCTGGTTTTATTGAAGCCTTTTCTTCCTCATGCCTGGAACTCATCCCTAAAATGTCCAAATTCCATATTTTTCTAAATCCGACCTTCAGGGTGACAAATAAGGTAAAATCCACCCAAACTGTCTTTGGAGTTGCCTACATTGCTCATGTCCACTTGACCCAATCACTATGTATAGTGGAAGGAGAGAAAAGAGACTTTGTAAACAGTGACTCTTCTGACCACTGTTAGAAAGGGGTAAAGAGTGCCCTGGACTCCCTTAGTTCAACCAACTGGATTGACAACAAGTGCAAGAGAGCCTGCTCGGATAGATTTAGGGCCAGGACAGTGTTCCTTGTGTCCTGAAACAATCTCCAAAGGAGAATTCAGTGCAGCCAAGTTGGAAGGGGCAAGTGGTGGTACCAATTTTTAATTAGTGTCTCTACTAGTGTCTCATGGACGAGCTTCTCAGAATTGTGTTCCTTCACTAAGCCTGGCAAGAAACAGTAGGATCCAAGTTAAACACAAGTTAGCTGCAACTTCTAATCCAATTCTCTACACCATTCTGCTCTGAAAGCTAGGTGCTAAAGGCTGGCAAGAGGTGTCCACTTCCTAGGAGCAAAATTCCCTGCAAGTGCAGGAGCTGTGCTGGCTGTGAGACAACTCACGTATTGCCAGTAGTAACAGCTACCTCCATCCCTCTTTGAAAACTGGGTTTCTCTTTTCGTTTCCATATGTGTAAATCATCATCAGAAGTTCCAATGCTGTAAGTAGACAGCCTGCTAGTTCCATGACAATGTTTGACCGACACCCTTTCAAAATATTGCTCTCCTGGATCTCTATTCTGTTTATTTCAGACTGTTATCAAATCAGTATGAATTCACAATGGATACAGATACACACAACACTTTAAAATGAGATGAGAATTATTCAAACTACAATTCCATTTAGTTTTGCTGCGAAGGTATGTCCTTTACGTTGTCTGTACATTGATAATCCTGGAAACTTTGTTAAGACAGAGCAGAAGTTTGGAAAGATAAAAAGTTTCTATGCCAAATCTGGAAATGTGGCTGCAGCTGAGATGGAAGCCCAACTAACTCGAGAAGACCACCACCCTCCTGTGGGTACTGCAAGCTTGATTCAAGCTAGTGCACCAATGTGGTGTTGCACACTGCTGAATAGTCAAGACACACTATTTGGCAGTAGATTGAGCATCTCACGTTACACAAAATGTCCTACTAGAGCATTTATAAGATTATATAAAGGGGGCTAAGGGTGGGCCAAAGGAATGGCATCTTAGAAATCAGGATAATTTCCTACCAAGCAAATCCCTTGCACTATCAAATGATTTCCAGAGGCAGCTCTATTTCTTGGGATATTTAAATCAAAATTTAGAAAGAATAACAATCAGCAATAGGATATCACCATCCAAAAATCTTCCTCCAGCTCCTCTTTCATTGAAACCATGAATGGAAAACTGGTGATGAATTTACCACCCTGAGAAATTCTGAGGCCATTCCTGGCAAAAGACACTGGACCTGATTGTCAAGACTCTACGCAGACACCATCCTTCCTACTACCCTGCAGGACATTAACCTATGACTGCTACTAGCGAGTACTTGAGCCACATTTCTTAAGCAAAGTAAAGAAATTCGTTCAGATCTTCTGCTGAGCCATGAGGAAGTTATTGTTCCACCAGGAAGCAATAAGGATGCTTTTAATTCTCACCTGCATATCTGTTTTGGCCCTGCTACTATGATATCCAAGGGTGCTTCAGCATCAAGAGGGGGTTTTAGGCAAATAGCAGAGTAATAGAAAGTTTTATTAAGTGCTTCTAAAATCTCTGCAGACAAATTAAATTCCTTAGTGCACAGAGCTTCACGGATTATCTCGGTGGTCGTGTCTTCGAAGCACAGAAGAGCTTGGATACTAAACACAAAAGGCAAGTACCAACTGGAAGTAGTTGGAATTAGGGTTTCTTAGTTGTGTGAAGTGTGAAGTGAGGATGAATTCAGGCAAGGACTTTCTTGTTGTTGAATTGTGGGTTTCTTGTTGTTGGATTGCTGTTTTCTTGTTTACACTGTCCTGCACTACCTCCTTCTAATCCATCAAATCTGTTTTAGCTAAGTCACATGTGTGTCTCCTTAAAATAATTGGTAAAAACAGAATTGAGAGCTTTCAGCAGTAACCAAGGCACCGCTACCCTTGACCACTCCTAGAACTTCTATACCTGAGCAGTATGCAGCTGGAGCAATACATCAGGGACCCATCTTACGTTCCCTGGAAAAAGCAATTTTTTGTGTACCTTAGTCCTATAAGTTACAGTCTGCAGACCATGGCAAGTCCAGTGGGTCTATAGAATCACAGATCTTCTGAAAACAGAAGAAAGCTTTGAAGAAAGCAGGAACAAATAAGCTGAATATGAGTTGACTTCCTCATTTGTCTCCCTCCTCTTTATCCAGACTCACATCCTACCTCATTCCCTTTATGCTCTTTTATACTTACACCAAGTGGCTGAATAACTGAGTAAATCTGTCATTATGGCCTTAAGTAGCGTTCAGACCAATTTTCCAGTTGAATGCAACTTGTGGGATCCTAACCTCACAGACCTAAGACAACTTGTGTAATTTCTGTTCATCTGAACAGAAGCTTGTGCATTTTGAAATGCTACAATCAAATATTCCCACCTGTACTTAGGAGTCTTTAGCAGGCTGATTTACAATTGCCTTTTTGCGGTAATTATGGAACTTCCTTGGTAGGATGCATTTTCGCTGAGCTAAACATCAGTCCTCTTGGCTTTCAGCTTCCTCACAAGATGAGATTTGTAAACTCAGTGGAAAATCCTGCATTTTCATGAAGACTGACCACTTAGTGACAGCATCTCCTACCTTCTTCAAAACATTTTCAATCGCTCACACTCCAAAATCCCTGTGAGCTTCCAAGGTGGCAGGAAGGTATTTTTATCTCTAGCCTTTCTCTGACTTTTGGGCATTTCAATTTTTTCATTAAGTACAGTGAAGACCCAGGGATGATTGTTTTCACCCTCTGCTTTGAGCTTTGCCCATCCTTTTGATAACGATGTGCACTACACTGTTGTCTGGTTTCTCGCTGCACAGCATTTTTGGCTGTAGGTGGGATACAACAGATTCTTCACCAACATGAAAAAATTAAAGTCAAATATGCCCGCTGCTTATTTTGAAAATATAGGTGAAGATGATTTTTAAAAACTTGATTTTCAAGGATCAGTTTTTGAAGTCTCAATACAGGTTAATAAGGATTTCCTAAATGTCAGTCTCCTCCTCCTGTCACTGGTGAGGGTTGCTTAGTTTTTCTGAAAAATCAGATCCATTGCTAAAATGTGCTGCCAGAGAGAATTTGATACCTATTTCTAAAGCTCATTAAATTGAAGCCAAAAAAAAAATCCCTGTCTGGTTTGGTGCAAAGCTCTTTTTCCCCTGAGTGCCTTTGGCTACGAATTCTGCATATTCTAATTTTAAAGTATCATTCATTTTCTATTTGGTGATAAATGCTTTCCTGTGTAAGAGTCTTTTGATTACTCTGCTAATTAAAGTGGATAGTTTCCTTTTATGTTAGGTGACTGGGCTGCTGGGTAACTGCAGTTTGCAGGGAACAGCCAAGGTTACAAGGCAGTGTTTATTACCTTCACTCTCACCACCAATGGGTACATGTTCTGAAGCTCCAACTTCTCAATAAGGAAATGAATTAAGAAAATGAGGAATTTGTAATTTTGGATGGGTTTTGGTCTCTATTTCCCTAGGAATAGGCTTTTATCCATTTGCTTTCACAGATTCACTACACTGTGAGAAAGTTTTGATGACTTACAGGGCATGGAGACAGAGGTAGGAGTGGAACGTTCATGTTTTCTCCCTTTCTTCTCCTCTGAGCCTATTTTGGTCAGCGTAAATACTTTTGGTAGTGACATGTTAATGTGTGCTGGGAAATTCCCTTTTTTTTTGTGAATCTTATTTTAATTGTGAAATAACACGGTGTCTTTACTTCTGTGAAAATGCCTCTCTCTTGATCTGAACTGCTCTGGCAAAGTGCAGAGGACTTGATCTGGCACATTAAAGAAAAGACAGGAGGATACCTTGAAAAGAACGGCGGAAAGCCTCTGCCAGTGGAGATCTAGGTACCACCCAAGGGACTGTTGTTCTTCCAGGCTGGACTTCTCTTGTAATGGATATCAGCAGCAAGCTACCAAAGAAAGGCCTCAAAATATCTCGAGTATATGATAAAGGGCACTGCTATAAGCAAAAAGAACCACTAAGTAAACAAAACCCTTTCCAGTGAACAGAACTTGCAAACAGCATAACAAAACATCAAGGGAAGACGTAAAAGTTTTAGGGTCTCTCTTGAGGGATGTTATTCACATATTCAGGATGTTCTTGCCTGTAGGTGTGTGTTCCTGCAGGTCTGTAACTATCATAGTGAGTCTGTCCCAAGCGTGTACACAGTTTAGAAGTGCTGTTAAAAGTTGACATGAAGATCTTTAGCTTTTTTCACACTGTCAAGGTGACCAGGAGCTCTGCTGATGGCTTGTAAGTATTTTTGGTGAAGGGGAAGTTTCCTGTTTTTTCCTGAAGTCATGGAAGTTGGTTTTCAGAGCTCATGTGGAGCAGGAAGGTGTGCAAGCCTTAAAGGCCACGTTTAGATCTAGTGTCTCAAGGGATCTTAGACTCAGCAGGACTAAAACATATGGACCAAAATTTGGGTTTAATATGACATCATGATGACAATTCTCAGGGAAGCCCTGCCAGCTGTCTTAGTTCAAGTACAATTTAGAGGTATCTGGAGAGCGAGTCTACCTGCTCTTCTCTGAACGCTAAGTATTCCTTTCAGATCCCAATTTCCCCTGTCCTGAGTAGCAGCAGAAATCTTGTGCCTTGCAGGTCACATCAGTGAGGGAAAGCAACTGTGGACGCAGCATCTCTGTATAGGTTAATTTGTTTTAGTAGAACACCCGAAGCAACAGGAGCCATAAAGTGACAACCCTATAACAGCACCATTTTCAGACTCCACAGGAATAGAGGAAACCCAAACTGAAACTATTTAGGTTTGAACACCTGGATCCTCACAGGCCTCTATGTAACCTGAGGTGGGAGCATTTAAATCATCCTCCCAAACAGTACAGACCCTTGAGGTTAAGAAGAACTTGGAAGAAAACATGTACAGATACTCGATATTCGTATCTCCTGGATATCATCCCCCAAATTTTTTTGCCCTGTTCTTGGAGACACAGCTTTCTACCTGCTCCCTGGTTAAGGTACTGGGGTACAAGATAAGATCAGTACTATCCCACATGCAACCCTCCCCTCTGTACCTACTGCAGCAGGCTGCATGGCACGCCGCATTAGTTATAAGTCTATGTTGTGCTCGCTATATTGACTTATCTATAGTAACCAGGATTTTCCTTTTAAGACTCAGACAGTACATATTGTCTATATGATTTCCCCAGTGATGTCTCTCCTGTTGTCTCTGAGGCAGAGCCACTGCGTGAATCACCAGCAAGATTAAAGAAGCTGCTATAGTCTTCTTGCTCTTCATTTCCACAGACGCGCCCCTTCCTTATAAGCAGTAACAGAAATGAAAAGCCCAGACCTCAGGAAGCCACAAAACACATCCTCCTGGGTCTTGTTTACACAGCATTTCCCAGTTCTAGGAGCTGGTGACATGCAGCAAAGCCCTCACCTTCGCCTGTATAGATGTTCCTGCCTGGAAAGCAGAGCACACTTCAACAGGAGGAATAGTGGCTTTCTTAGCCCACACTTTGTATTTGTATTTGCAGTGACACATGATCATTGCCACATCTTCAAGGCCAGGGCAGTCTCAGATGGCTGCATTTGAAACTTCCCTTCTTACACTCTAAGGCTTGAATCTCAAGATATTGACCATCCCTACACAGCAGCTGCATTGACATTGCTGAAGAGTGACTTTGACTTTTGCTGCCCTGTTCCGAAACTTCCCTTAAAGTATGGAGTGAACTAGGGGGGAAAAAAATATCCTGCAAGACTGGTCAGTCTAACACTCTCTGCCCAGGCTATAATGGCTGTAACAAGTTGTCGTTCATTACCAGGCAGTCTTACATGTGAAACAAATGTGTTTCGCCTTTTAGGTATCCTCTTATGGTCATAATGTTGACTGTGCTGTGGAGGTTAATTGACTATTTACAAGTGCCGTTTTAGGGTAAGACACTGCTAATAGGTAGCCAGCAGGTCTTGGAAAATAAATATTCAGCCAGATAATTCTAGAAAGCAGAATTTCTCTGCGTGTTATGGATTCGCCGCAAATCCTCCTAATAATGCATTTTAAGCCTGGCTGCTTTGGCTCACCGCAGTCATAATTCCAAAGTACCTGTGGAGCTGATGTGGATCTGGAGGATTGTTTAACAGATGGTTTCTTTCTGAAGCTGGGTAAGAAGAGCCGCCTGTTAGGTACAGGAAAAGCAGCTGTGTGAGCATTTTTTGAGTGTTCAGGTAGCCTGCTAGCTGAGCACATCTCTGCATGTAATTGCTAAGCTTTACTGAGTGAAGACGAAGGTTAAGATGGAACTATATAGGTCCAGGAGCAGCACAACTTGTGTTCAAGCAAACTTTAGGGAAAGGACAGGATACAGTAACAGTGCATGGAGAGCTCCTTCAAGACTGAGGCAGCAAGGCTGGATGGACATGAGAGAAGAGACTCAGGCCAAAATCTGCCGCCAATATGTAGATTAGAGGCTGCTGCAGATTCTGGGGACGGTGCTGCTCTCCAAGTTCTCAGTCAGGGTTAGAAGAAAGTCCCTTTTTGTGATTCCCTCATCTTATCACGGGATGATCCTTATAAAGCCTAGGAGAAACACTGCATCATTCCCTATTTCTTTTTAGTATATCATCATCCTAGTATCTTTATTCTGAAAGATTAATTGTTGAGGTCACTGAAGGAGAACCTTTACAATCATCTGCAGTTCTGCTAAAGCCAGAAAAGTTGGACTTGCTCAAACCAGGTTCAAGATTTCTTCGTCCCCTAGTGACTGAGAGGATGTGGGTCCCGATGGGAATTGTATTATCCATCACTGAGATGTTCAATAGAGGCAATGTGAAGACTTTTGGTCTATTCCTATCTTGTGAAATCCCTGGATTGAACTTCACCCTCATAGAGTTGTGCCCTTATTACCTTCAGTTCTTGTAACCACGGCTTGTGGTAATGAGATCCTTGTGTCATAGTGGGTTTTTGCCTTGTCTGTGAGAACATACACTCATGGTGAGACCCACAGCTGTGTGTTTGTGATTAAGGGGAAAGAGTTCTCATCAGCTTTGATGGACATTGGTCTGGTTTCATATTATTCGGTTCAAAAGGGTAAAAGTTAGTTCCGGAAGAAATTGTTTGCTGTTCATGTCAAATCAGTCATTTCCCATTAGGGCACAGATAACCCAGTGAGTTGGTTGCCTTTCCTTGATGTAGACACTTTTTCTATAGGATGCTCAGTAACACCCTAATCAAAGATCAGATAGACCCCTTAAATCCATTGCTACCACTGTAAACAGCATCATGATGAGCAGGTGAGTTTACTGTACTAGGAATGTAATTGTAAAGAAATTCAAATCAATATAGGTCTAATCTAAGTTAAACTGAGCTTTAGGGATTAATCAGATCTTAATTACAGACCAAACCACACAGCCACAGTTACTTCTAAATTCACTGGCTGAGCATTCATGCGGGTGCTGGAAACTAAATATCACCTTTTTGCCTCGCTGTTATTAAACATTACACATTCATAACCTTTTCAGTCGTAAATTATTAATGTGTGAAGTTAAACTTTTAATTAAGACAAACTCTTAGGGACAGATTCTACTACCGTTATTTGTCTTGCGCCTTTTCCCACCAGGAGTTCCTTTAACTTCAAGGGGATGGTTCATGTGATAAGATACTATTAATTTATATTTATTTTTGGAAAAGTGAATAGTGTTTTAGACCATATATTCAATGAGGGAACATTCATGCCCAAAACAGCTTGAAATCAAAAAACTAACAGATAGGAAGACAGAAACTAAAAGAGGATAAAGAGCGATACAGAAAAAATGGACAAGCAAGGTGGTAAAATTTATAGCTAACATCACTCCTGTGTCCAGAATAGGTGATAAAGAATTTCTGAAGGCCATTACTGAATTAGGTGAGTGGACAGTGTGAAGGTACATGACAAGTTCGTATTAGCAGTAGTATGTGGGCTCAGATGTGGATCAAGGTCTTACTTTGTTTGGCAACATATAAACCCAGATCAAGGTGAGAGTTCTTTCCCTGTTATCCTTCAGTTAAACCATTGCTCGTGGATGTAAAATAACCCATATAAAAGGAGTAGAAAGGAATCTGTGTACACTTATTAGTTGCAGATGCAGCACTATCGTAAGACTGGTGCAGTGATAGATGGCAGGGAATCACGGGATAACTTAAAAGGCCTTCAAAAGTTTTATGGAATTCTTCTATTAATTAAAATCATATTAATTACGGCAAAGCAAACTGAGTTACGTTTACTTACATTGGCTCGATACAGTCCTCTGTGGGTGCTAGTGAGTGTTTATCTCTGCAGCCACTAATCACATGTGCCTCTTCCACCTTGAAGGACCTGAGTTGCTGTCAGTAATGAAAGGTAGTTAGTGGCTCCCTGTTCAAAGTATTGCACAAGGGAAGATGAGCTCAAAAACAGAACAGACTTGCAGAAAGCCTGAGAAACAATGAAGCACCTTAGTAACAGCACTGACCGGCAGAAAATCTCTCTGAATCATTTTTGCACCCTTCTCACTTATATTTTCAGCTCAGGGTACAGCCTCTGTCAAACAGGCAAACAAAAGGTTAGGGTGTGTAAGCAATGAGATGGAGTAAATTTCAGCATGGTATAAAACCAAGGCTTCTCTCTCATCTGGAATGCTATATGTCACTGCCAAAGGAATTAAAGGATGTTCAGATAAGGATGACAAGAATAATTGGAGACCTGAGGAAAAAAAATCTTATACAGAGAGAGATTGAAAAGATAAGCGGTGTTTACTGTGGAAGGGAGCTAAATAAGAAGGGCTGTGATAAAAGCTTATGCCGTCAGGGCTGTGGCAAGGGACAGAGGAAGATCAGTGAAAAGGAACCCAGGAGGTGTGAGCGTTGCCTGAGCCTGCAGGCAGAGGTGCTGCCAAGCCCTCTCAAGAAGACATCAGGCAGCGTGGTGGGAGAGCCGAGGACACTGGGAAAAAGCCAGAAAACCTGCTAGGGCTGGAGATGTGACTTGGATTCTAAAGACAAGGGGCACACGCCTATTACAAAAACTTGCCATCCTAACTCTGTACACAGGAACAGTGAAGTGGAGGCTGACTCAGCCCTTTTTTTAATGTCTCCCAACACAAGGCATAAAATAAAAGAGTGGAAGGCAGGAAAACCAAGATTAGTAAGAACTGCCACTGTGGAAAATATGATGGGTTTGTGGAGCTCAGTTCCACTGCATGCTGTAGTGGCGGATGACTTGAAGAGCTTCAAAGAGGACTCATCATTCTTGTGAGGAGTTAAAACCCAGAACTGCTATAATGAACGTGAGCCAACTGTTTGGAGCAAACAGGCATTCTCCAGCTCCTGGGATTACTCCATCTCCTAACTGTTAGGAGCTGAGATAAGTCCTTCCTGCAGAACTTGGTCTCCTGTAGATTTCCTTGCATGGTATGATACAGCCTGAGACAATGTCCAGGGCAAGATGGAGACAGGTTGGTTTTGCTGTGGTCAGCGACCTGTTCCAGAGGTAAAAAGCCTATGAGAGCGTCTGCCCTCTGAGAAGGACAGTTCTTATGCAATTATAGCTTTCCCCACATCTTGGGGACAGCAAGGCAGCTTAGTGCTGCAGTTCTGAATAAAGAAAAGGAGCCTTGGGGTGTACACACGGCTTCACCGCTGCTTCCTCCAGTGCTTTTCTCCACAACATCGTTTCCTCACATGTAAACTGACATCAGTGAAAGTGACCACACTTGAGAATTTGATGATCTAATACTAAAATATGCCACATAATTGCTAATAACTTATATTTTTAAAAAATATTGTGTCCTTAGCTCCATGGGAGGAACTGGTTCCCAGCAAGAAGCTCCATCTGCCTTAGGTGTCACCATCCTTGTTCCAGACAGCAGTTAAGCATTTCCTCTCTCTCATCTCATTCAGGAAACTATTCCAGCAAGAGACTAAATTAAGTTTACCCAAAAGCATTTATTTTAGCTTCACTGAGACAGTTATCCTATATTAGATAAATACCCATTGGGTTTTTAGAGCATATTTATTGAAGATTAACTACAAGGCAAAGTTGTTTATCCAGAGGGAGGACTGGATTAACGAGGTGAAAACTGAAACACCTATCGTATTATAGTACAACTGATGACCTAGTTTTGATACTTTGGTGTTTCAATTTATTCTAAGTCACTTCACCTTGCATTTCTCCCACTCCTGTCTAAGCAAAGCTGCTCACCTCTGTGTGTCCACCTTCAGAAGAGAGAACTCAGTTAAAACGGGCCAGTGGGGTCAATGACATTAAAGGAGTCATTGGGATGCAATCTAGGGTCTTTCTCACTCTTCCTCCTTGCCCTGCTCCCAGAACCCCATCTTCCTTTTGTCTTTCTGCATCACAGGCTCTCTGCAGACCTTAAAACATTAGTCTTCAGCTTTTTCTGAAACGTTAGTCTTTTTATAGTAGGTTTGCATTTGTTTATCCAATAGTGTTCATCCAAAGCAAATTCCTTCTGTTAGCCAGATGAAGCAAGTGATTAATGGCTGCGCTGGGCATAATTCTTGCCTTAAGATGGATGTCTGGTGCTACCTGAGGTAGTCTAGCACCTCCCATGCCTACCTGCCCCAGATGTCCTGGATATCCCTACATCCACTTACCACATATCTATTTTTCACAATTCGGTATTGTATTTTTTGCGCCTAATTTGATGCCCCTTCCTTTATTTTGGGATACGAGAAAATTAAATGGGGATGTGAAAGCATTCTAGGTGTAAATTTAGACTTCCAAAATGAAGGAGAGCAAGTGTCAGCTCCTGGTGACTTTCAGTGTGTTCTCTGGGTTGTTTGAAAATACCAGCCATGTTCCTTACAACGCCACAGGTAGCAGCACTACACGTAGCATCAAAAGCATGGGACTCCAAACTAATCACAATAGTCTTGCCGGAGCCAGTTTTGAAGAACTGCTTTTATCACAAATCCACAAAATGTTCACCTCCCCAGTGATAAAAAAATCAAAATCCCTGATCTTCCTCTCATCAGGGAAATGGGGGGGAAGAGGAGTGTGTTTTCATGGAAAAGGCAATTGAAATTCTAGACCAAGAACATGCAGCAGACTAGGAAAACAGATCTAACTCCAGATTTGGTGCCAGTTTGAGTGGAGCTTTGAGCAGAGGGCTTCCAGTGTTTCCCATCACCTAAACAGTCTTCTCATCTTGTTTTTTTTTGTGCAATGATACATGAGAAATAATGAGTTGGTGGGAGAAAAGAATAACGAGCAGCAGACTGCAGCAAGGGTAACAAACTAGCTTGAGGAGAAATGATCATCAGTTTTGCTGAGCAGTGACCCTTTCCATGGGACAAAAGACACAGTTGGCACCAAAGGTAGAAGGAAGGGAAAGAAAATGTGCTGGTGGCATAAAGCTAAGAAGCGTTGTGGGTACCGAAGGGGCTCCACATATGCCACATGAAGGCCTGTATGACCTCGCAGACTGAAACAGCAGAAACAGGATGAAAATATAAAATCCTGAATGCACGACCTTGTACTTTGCTCAATTCCTGCTGTAATTTAAAATTCTATGCATTCACTGAGATTGCACAGGAGGAAGAACCAGATGTGTTGGTTAACCATGAGACATCTGAGCTACCAACGTCACGTCATGTCAGACTAATGCAATCCTGAGATGCATCAAGAAACACATATCTAGCAAAGATACAGCTGCATTAATGCCACCTTACAGGTGGCTGATGAGGCCTCTTCTGGAACAACTTGTACAATTCTCATCACTGGTGTTCAAAACTGATGAATTCAGATTGAAACAGGAAGGCCCACTGGTCAGGAAAACAAGCAAATGGCTTGGCAGGAGAAGATTACAATTTGAGCTTCAGCCTTGGAAAGACAAACGTATATAATGACTGCTTATAAACATAACAAAGAGGTAAACATCAAGGGGGGGATGGACCTATTAGCCTGAAGGACAACACTGGCACAAGAATATACAGGAATCAGTTGGACATAAATTTAAGCTATTAAGTAGGAAGAAGTGTGCAAGTGACAGGAGAAGTGAGTCTATAGTAGCCTCTTGTCTGGATACGGAAGGGAAAAAAACTGGTGTCATGGTTTAACTCCAGCTGGCAACAGTTGGAAAATGATCACTTCTGAAACAGGAAATAAGAAATCATAGAATCATAGGATGGTTTGGGTTACACGAGGCCTTAAAGACCATCCAGTTCCAACACAAGGGACTTACTAAAAACCAAAACCCCCAAAAAACCAACAGAGGCACCTTTTAACCTGGAATAACATTTTTTTTCACTAGTCCACTGCCCACAACAATGTCGCATTGATATGAAAGGGGGAGATGTCAGCCTCAGGATGCCTTCCAGGCAGAACTCCAGCCTCCATACAAAAACAAAGTCCTCACTGACATGTCACGTTGCTGTTGCTTAACTGTTCTTCATATGCTGAACCAGGAGCTCCACTTCTCCAGGCATTCTGCAAGTGCAGTCCCTGACTCAAAAGCTTACAAACTAAGGTAGGACTTACTGTTTTGTCAAAGATGTTTTATGGTGCCTCAGGATACTTTCCAAAGAGGGCCAAACTATTGAAATAAATTCAAAACATGCTTTTAGTGTTCGACTGATATATTAAACTGGATTATAGACGTGTATCATAGGAAATTATCCTCGCGCTTTAGTTCCATTAGCCTACTTTAAACATTGGTATTAAAAGTGGATACTTACTTAAATACCAAACTGTGCCTGGGTTATAATCTGTTTCTCTGATATCGTAGATCATTTGCAAACCACAAAGCCCCTTTGATCTTGCAGAATGCTCAGCTGAACTTAAAAGGAAATTAAATGCAGAGCTCAATTTTTCATTAAATTGTCACCCACTGTTTTAGAGTTATGACTCTTCAGATCTGTTTCTTCTAACAGGTGGACAAACAGAATGTTAATACCATGGTATCTGTGGAGTTATAAAATCTGCACTGAGGCAAGAGACTTTCTAATTATTACGGCTTCTTTATTAGCAAGACTAAAATATCATTTTTCCAAAAAGTCTCAGGACACTCTAAAACACGAGAGAAAAAAATCAGGGCTTTAAAAAGCTGAGGACAATTCTGTAGCTTCAGATGGTTTAAGGCAATAAGAGCTAAACCGATTTTATAAAATTGGAGCTGCAAAAATCAGGGCTTATGTGCAATTAAAAAAGTCTTTGATGGGTGTTTTGCCTTTGTAACACCAAGTATGCTCCTTAAGAACTGTAATACAGATGCGGACTTTGATTACAAACCTAAAACTGCAGTACTGAATGCTTTTGCCAGGGACATCAATGTATGCAGAACCCACCTCTGTGAGAAATTCCCAACTGGCACTATCTCACCGAGCAGGATCACAGCAATCGTTTTTGTACCCTAGAACTGCATTTCCAGCTCCAGTTCCCCAAAACACCAGCTGAGCAACGACTCTAAGAGGCCGAGTCGGGAAGCTGGGTGATATAAGCCACGGGTGTGTGTGTTGCATGACTTCCTTGCTATCTCATTCTCAGAGAAAAATCTATTCCAGCTCTACCTAGACAGCCTTTGGTGCATAATCCAAACAGTGGCAGCTCACTCTTTTAGGTTTGAAAGCCTTCAGGTTTGCCAAAAAGATTGTTGTCATAATAGATAGACTTATCAAGCTACCTATTAAGGTCGCAGACTGATGCTGCCAGATACAGCCAAGACTGGCTGGGTGCAAAGGAGGAGATTAAGAAACCGCCTCTTGAATGTATCCATTAGTAACTTCCATTATTTTTGATCAGGGTTAGGGTTCAGTTATGCTAAAAGCTAAATAGAACTAAAAGCTGGCTTGGATCTGTGAATTACCTATGCTTCAGACTCCAGTCTCTTCATTCCAGAAAGATGTTTGTGAAAAATTACAGGGGTGAGAAATGCTTCTCTGTATTTGTAGCACTCTGTCTGACTTGGGCACATTTCTCTGTTTCTCACTTCTTTGTTTTGTAGCTGGACTTTGCTTACAATTCAGATTGTTTCATTTATGTATGTATGTATGCATTTATTTATTTATTTATTATATTGATTTTTTTAACTGGAGGAGTTTTAGGTGGGTTCTCTGGGTCCTACAAATCTTAGTCTTAGAAATATGGTTTATTTTGCTAGTGTTTTGGATAAATCTCACTCTGGTTTCAGAAAACTTTCTCTTTTGGGGAGTTGGCTGAGCTTTTGTTTGTTCACACAGTCACACAGTCATCCCTCTCTCCCAGGATATGCGCTCAGATCGAACGTCTTCTTCTGTGAACAGTCTGGTAGGCTCACTGGGCTGTTGGGAACAGCATGCTGACTGCATTTACTGCTTTTATACCAAAGCCTAAATGCTCTGACAAATTGAGAAATGAAGAGTAGAAGATGTTTTTGAACTGCAGGAGGAAAGAAATGGTGAGGGTGTCTGGGCCCAGGCTGGGAGATAGACACCCTTTTCCATCCTGAATTTCAATGAGATTGTGAAAGCACAGCTATTATTTCCCAAAAGATGAGTCTGGAAAGACCGGGCAGCTGCTTTTATTATAGCAACACATTCAATACTAGTAGAATTAAGGCAACCCTATCCTCTGAGCCAGGGAGGGAGAAAAGACGTTCTTTGCATGTCCCCCTTCCACAAACATCGGCGGAAGGAGCAGTATTTTAGGATGTTTTGTAAAGCAATAACTTAAGACAAAAGTGCATGAACTCCCATATTGAAGACCTACTGCAAAGCACTGTTAGTGAGTGTTATTATTGGGGTGCTAGTATTATTATTGGGGCATACAAGAGAGCTGGGGAGAGACTTTTTACAAAGGCATGTAGTGACAAGATGAGGGGGAATGGCTTTAAATTGGAGGGGGGGAGATTTAGATTAGACATTAGGAAGAAATTCTTCACAATGAGGGTGGTGAGGCACTGGAACAGGTTGCCCAGTGAAGTTGTGGATGCCCCATCCCTGGAAGTGTTCAAGGCTAGGATGGATGGGGCCTTGAACAGCCTGATCTGGTGGGAGATGTCCCTTCCCAAGGCAGGGAGGTTGGAACTAGTTTATCTTTAAGGTCCTTTCCAAAACAAAGTATTCTATGATTCTAAAATATTGCAACTGAGGTCTGTCAGCCCAGATTTGTTGTATTTGAGCCCTGCAAAGACTAAGGGTTTTAACCATGGCCTACTGGAAAAAGGCCAAAAGACACCTTTTCCAGGTGTATGTCTTCAAGGATGTAGCTATTCTGAAGAAACTTTCCAAACCAAATAGTTCCAAATGGATCAGTTCTGAGAAATGTCCTCTGCACACTCTTGACATCTGAGGGACAGGAATTCTGTTGACATGGGTTTGGTTGCTCCTGAAGGATTTCTCTTTTTCTTGATTAGTGCATAAAGGAATAACTTCAAGCCCCTTTTGAGATACCATGGCTTTGGTCAGACTCCCATCAAGATTCTTATCTGCACTGAGGACGGGGCAAGACCAGGAGTTTCTGTTGAGGTCGTGCTCATCGAAAGCTCTTTGAACCTCATCACGACATGCACACGCATATGTACAAAGAGAACATCCCTGGCTATAAGTAACTACAGGAGGGAACTAAAATTCCCCAGGTAAGTGCAAAGTAGCCAGGAAGCATGATGGTTAAACAGCAAGATGGTTAAACCAACTTGAAAATACCTTGGATCTCTTGACCCTACCACAGCCTCATTGTGGTATGTTAGCTATTGTGTGCAAACAAAGAGAAGGGAGGAGAAGCTTTAAAAATGGCACTGCAGTCAAAGAACTTTTTAAAAATTCTTTACGCTTAGCCTCCATTAGTCTTGTAATGTTAATTAGGTCTCCTGGGGAGTAAATGTTCTTCCAGGACAGCCTTTTGCTGGGAGGCAGAGTATGGATCAGAAAGATGATGATCATCCTTTGGGAACAGAGTGCTCAGAAACCCCCTTTGATAATTGGCAGGCCTGTCTTACTTGCAGATTTCCCATGATAATACCTATCTATTTGGGTGGGAGAACCAAAATCCAGGAAATCCAATAGAGAGGGTTAAATCTTCCTTTGTGAGGTCATCATTTTTTTACCATTAGAAAATGATTTCTTACAAACTATCTGCTGGCCTCTAGCAGTTGGTTGTTGAGGGCTCCTTAAGGCTCTGACTATCATTGATGATATGTTTGATATGTTTAATGCTTAGATTCAACTACCTAACTATCAATAATCAGCCTTCAACCAGCAATACTCAGCCTTTGAAGTGAAAGGGGAATTACACAGGGATGCTGCAAGCTTCCTTGCATGTTTCTGTCAAGGTATTTCAAAACCTGTGATAGCAGGAAAGCTTGATCCAAGAGAATGACCATCTACATCATGGTGCTTAGAGGGTCTTGAACCATTTAAGCATTTCCAAGGAACAGCTTAGTGACAAGTGAAAATCTTTACCCCATCTCCCAGGCTCATGAGAGCAAAGCCAGAGGTATATCATACGACTACATCACAGAACCTCCAGACAGAATACGTTATTAGGATTTATTAGCTTATAATCCCTTTTTGATTAAAAATTGTAAATCAGCTCATGTTTGATGTTAACCCATAAATGCACAGCTCATGTTTGATGTTAACCTATAAATGCATGAGCAAAGTATAGTATACATGGCCCCTGGGCATGCATAGAGGAGCCCACCCTGCTGCTTCCACCACTTTGTAGAAAATAATGGTTTCGATCAAAGGAGCATGTCCCACACTGTGTTAGGGACATGGCTTTCAAGAGGTTAACTCTCAGAGATGGAACATGCTACACTGTTGCATTTGATTTATTGTCCCTCCTTTCTTCTTGTTTCCCCTTGAAACATAAAACCTTGCAGCCCACAGACTCTTGACATTTCTTTTAAATGCTCTTGTCATTCAGAAATTGCCACAGTCATCTTCCATAACTTTGCATTTTGTGTCCCCATCCTGTTTGGGGTTACTTGCAGAATTTGAAAAGGAAATACGAATAGATTGGAGGGCTCAGTCCTGAAAGGTGGAGAGTCTTTGAGCTCTGAACCAGTAAAGTACTTAACCATTTACTTAACTTCAAGGATGGGAGTAGCCTGACAGAACTGTATTACCACTGACTGAATTATAATCTTGAGAACGAAGTTGTAAAGATTTCTGCAAAATAAACAGCCACTCTAGATACCGAGGGCAAGTGACACTGTGTGGGATTTTCAAAGGATCTTGTTGATTTATGAGCACAATTATGGCTTGCACTGGAACCTGCCACTTAAATGCTTTTCTAAAAATCTGCTTCCCTATGATTTGGGGTTAGGTCTCTGGGCTCCTCGAATTCTCTTTTGTACAGCAGGACTGTTTTTCTGCTCATCCTGACCAAACCACGCAGGTCCCCCTATCTCTAATGCATGTTAATGAAGGATGGAGAGTCTTTCCCCATGCAAGACAGTTCAAGAGGTTTGCAACTTATTCTCCCAGACCCAAACAGCTCCATGGGAAAAACAGTCTCCGGCCTTTGCAGCTGTCTAGGGTTAAGAATAAAAGTTGAGGGTTAAGAATAAAAGTTAAGAAAACCCCAGGCTTTTGGGAAGTCATATTTAATTACTTCAACACAGTACAGGAATGTCATGTGCATCTTTCAACCATTTATGAGCCACTGAACTAACAGCACAGTTTTTAGCTCTATTAGCTACGTATATTAACAGGGATAGAGACAATCATCTTGCAAATGAAAACAAGCATAATACCACCCTCAATATTACCTTCTGAAAGATAGTCAAAAAAAGTGAAGACACCTATCAGGACCTCCACCAGTCTCGGATTGATTAAAAGCTCCTGTTGCTCTGACCTGGGAGGTGTTGTTGATCACAGACAGTGCTGGGGTTTGGTTTTTTACCTGTTGTGAACCTTATTTTCCATCCAGTCCTCATCTCCAGGAAATGTTCACAGTGATCTAGTCCCCATACATATTTTATTCATTATTTTCTTGGAAATTTTCTTGATTTATCTTTTTTTTTTGTGAAATTTATTTCTTTTTGTGACTAACGCTTCCAAAATCTTTTCCTTTCAGCCTTGAGCACTAGGGAACCTGAATACCAGCCAGCTTTTCCAATGACATGTGAAGCTCTTATTTCCTAGCTGAATCCTGACAGTTCACTGGGCAAGAAATATTTTTTTTGTCTCATGCACACCATAAGCTGGAGTAAAAATCCTAACTGTTTCAAGTTACTTGTGGCTGAAAGTAGCAGTTATTTCAATGAAAAGATCATGCAAGAAAACCATGACAGGGTGGTGGCAAATCAGACCTCCTCACACTGAGGCATGGAACCAAGTTTCCAACTTCTTGGGTAGGTGCTTCAAGATGATATTACTGTGGAAAACATGGTCTCTTCTCTTTTCACGGTACCTTTTCTAATGCAGCTCTGATGGAGTCCGGAGAGCACCTTGCCTTCTGGCTAGAACATCTTAGGCCTTTTGGGCAAGTAGCAGCGTTTATGGACACCAAAATGTGGGTATGAGACCTGAATGAGTTTAGCGAAGACAGGAACATCCCCAGGCATGGGGAACAAGAAAACTTCAAAGAGTTTCCTTGGAATATTTTGCCAAGTAAATGGAGACACTTAAAATTTTGCAGGCATCCAAGTGGGATGGCATTATTTTTTTTCACAGGTCCCTCAGTTCAGCTGAGGTGCTGTTTTAAATGTTGCCCTTTGTTATTTCCAAGATGAGGCCTCAGGTGACTTCAGGAAGCCATGCTGCACGGAAGAGGCACAGGTTCCTCTCAAAAATTCTGGGTAAGATAACAGCAACAAGTGACATGAAAGGTGTGTTTTGCATGACGTAAATGGAAAACCCAATTACGCGCAATTAATGTTTGTTAAATGCTTTGAAGATGAGAAGCTTTTATGTAAGCGCGATTAACATCTATTCTGTTAAAATTATTGTCTTTGTAATGTTTTAAGAAGCTTAATAGCATACTTCAGCTTTTCAGCGTCTATCTCTGAGATGTGATGACTCTATGTAATGTATTCACTAAAAAACTATATAAGAAAGGCCTTCAGTGGGAGCTGATGTTGGCCACAAACCAGGGGTGAAGACTGACACAGTCTTTGGACAGAGGTGATTCACCTGTCAACAGCTCAATGTCTTACAAAGGTTCCTAATCAGCAAAACAGCTGAGTGATGCTGTGTTGTCCTGATATAAGGTCTTAAATGCATCCTCACTGCAGAATGGCTTATGAAGCCTATGAAAAGGTAGTCAGTGTGTGCCAGATCCAGTTTTAGAAGGTGCATGGTAAGGCATACCAGCTTACACTTAGCAGGAGGCCAGGATCTGGCACAGGACTGAACAAACACCTCCAAATGGGAATTGCGCCATCGGTTTCAATGAATGCAAGAAATGACTACTTTTTTGCGTGCACAAAATTAAGCAGTTATTGACTGAAGGCTTATAGTCGATTGTCTTGCTCTGACATATTTTGCTTTCCACTGCAAATAAAGTGGGTTTCATTGTAAATCACTCGCAGGAGATGAGAAACAATAAGGGTTGGACACTGAACAACAGGCGTTCTGAGAAAATAGTGAGTTCATACGTTGGCAGTTGTTATTTTCTGAAAATGAGTGCAGATGTTTCAGTATGCTGAAATCACTCAACACTTTTATGGCAGAAAGAGGCCATGGAGTAAATAAACTGGTGACAGGTATAATGAAAGGCATTCAGTTTATTTGCTTGTTCAGACTTATTTTATTCAAGGGAGCCCTGTTTTGCCTACCACAGGCAAATCCTCGAGACCTTCTTGAAGAAGTATCCCCCCAGAAAAAAAAAAATCATGCAAGATCATATAGCAAGGCCAGGGCTTCTGGATGACACTCAAATTGGTTACTTAATTCTTTTTAAGCAATTCCTAGAAAGCAGCATTTCCCAGAAGAGGCATATATGAAGGCTCCACTATTTATCTGCTGTTGGGAAAACACAAGGGCTGTACCTCCAGTAGTGAGAGGAATGACATTTGAATCGTTCAGGGTACTGTTGCCAAGGAAAGTGTCCAGACATCACTGAACATCACGCTATTAAAACAGCCAGATAAAGGTCAGGGAGGTTCCAAGGGCTGTAGGAATGGGCAGAGACTATGCTCTTTCCCTCCATCAGTTATCTTCCCAGATGAGCTGGTGGGTTAGGAGACATCCCTGCAGGTTTTCTTGGTGCAGTGGAGGTTTCAAGACAGCTCTGAGGGGTTGCTGGAATCACCTCTTTCTCTACTGTTCAGCCAGCCTAGCAAACACCTGCACTGCCCTCCTGGCACTGGTGGGAGAGCAGGTACTGAAACATAGAATCATAGAATCACCAGGTTGGAAAGGACCTACTGGATCATTGAGTCCAACCATTCCTATCAATCCCTAAACCATGCCCCTCGGCACCTCATCCACCCGTCCCTTAAACACCTCCAGGGAAGGTGACTCCACCACCTCCCTGGGCAGCCTCTGCCAGTGCCCAATGACCCTTTCCGTGAAAATTTTTTCCTGATGTCCAGCCTGAACCTCCCCTGGTGGAGTTTGAGGCCATTCCCTCTTGTCCTGTCCCCTGTCACTTGAGAGAAGAGGCCAGCTCCCTCCTCTTCACAACCTCCTTTCAGGTAGTTGTAGAGAGCAATAAAGTCACCCCTCAGCCTCCTCTTCTCCAGGCTAACCAACTCCAGCTCTCTCAGCCACTCCTTGTAAGGCTTGTTCTCCATCCCCTCACCAGCTTCGTTGCTCTTCTCTGGACACGCTCCAGAGCCTCAACATCTTTCTTGTGGTGAGGGGCCCAGAACTGAACACAGTACTCAAGGTCCAGTCTCACCAGTGCCGAGTACAGAGGGAGAATAACCTCCCTGGACCTGCTGGTCACACCGTTTCTGATACAAGCCAAGATGCCATTGGCCTTCTTGGCCACCTGGGCACACTGCTGGCTCATGTTCAGTCGTCTGTCAACCAACACCCCCAGGTCCTTCTCCTCCAGGCAGCTTTCCAGCCACTCTTCCCCCAGCGTGTAGCACTGCATAGGGTTGTTATGCCCCAAGTGCAGGACCCGGCATTTGGCCTTGTTAAACCTCATGCCATCGGTCTCAGCCCAGCGGTCCAGGCTGTTCAGATCCCTTTGCAGAGCCTCCCTACCCTCCAGCAGATCCACACTTCCACCCAGCTTAGCGTCATGCGCAAACTTGCTAAGGGTGCACTCAATGCCTTCATCCAGGTCATTGATATTACCATTAATTGCAGCCGTACTTGCTATCAAGAACTGGAGCAGTGTCACTCTGAGCTATTGTCCTTCAGAACACCTCTCTTGAGGTTCAACACACCCCTCAGAACTATCAGTGATGTGGCAACGGGTTGTGTGTGTGCACGCGCATTCAGGGCTCACAACATGCAATCTTTACCCAGCCACAGGGTCTGTGTTTACCTCGTCAGTCTACACACGGCAAACCAGGTGAGACAACCAAAGCTTTTCTTGGACCTGCTAACACACATGGAAGATAGACGAGATCCTCAGGGCTTATTGCTGACCGTTCATATGTATTAATACTTCGGCTGCTTTGCCTTCACTGGGATTTTGCCTCAGGTTAATTACTCTATGCTTCCAAGTGCCATGTAGGAACACAATTTCCACCCCCCCAGGTGAAGAGAAGCTGGATCCAGAGAAGTGTTCACCTTTACTGCAGCTTGCCCAAGCACTGGCAGCTCCGTCTTCCACAAATGCAATGGCAAGAATGTCAAAACCATTTCTATGAGGCTGTTGCTGCAGGTGAGGATCCACAACTCTCCCATCAGGCTCCAAAACAGGTATTGCTTGGGCTGTACCTCTGCCTGGTATTTATCGTGTATCAGGTTTTCCAGTCCACCATCTTTCATAAACACCAAATGCCCTGAAAAAGTTTTAGAGGAGAGATCTACAAGATGACCAGTCTTTCCCTCAAAGGGAGGCTTATGATAACTTCAGCTTTTGTTCTTGTGACCTGCCCTTGCAGGGTTGAGAAGAGCTTTGAGCACACACCCAGGAGAGCAAGAAATCTCTCCTACAGATCACTTGTAAAATGGCCTGGTTTGAAAAACACACTGCAGAAAGAATGAAGCCTGACGGCAAAGGAGAGTGGGTTTTTTTTTTCTTTTTGCCCGTGAATAGGATTTCAAACTAGCAGCCAAAGTGAATCATTATATATCCTTGCCATATGCCACTTTCAATCAATAAGGCCTTATGCTCTACTAACAATCATTCTAAACTATACCTATTAACAAGAATGCGCATTTTTATAGTAATATTCCATGCACGTCACTGCACACAGACTGCAAACAGTTGAGAGCGATCACAGCCGAAGGGAGACAGCGTTTCTGAAATAATGGGCTAAGTGTGTGGACGCACACCACGCTGTAGAGGCTGCCGCTCTTACATGTGTAGGCTGGCTTTGCTTTTAATGGCATACGCTCCTACAGACTGATGTGGGTTTCTTCTCTCTTTCAAGCATACACTTTCCTGATGACCCAACTAGTTTCTCTCCTGATGACCAAGACTTTCTCAGAAATGGCTGAGGATAAAGTGCAGCAATAGCCACAGGGAGATGAGATGCGACTTCAACGAGACCCCTGTAGTTTAGAGGGAAAGAGAGGACAGCAATCACCTATTACTCATCATATCTGAACTAATCTCTCTGTGGAAATCTGCTATAAAAGAGATGCAGGGTTTGAGGGATGTGGTCCAGAAGCAGAAGGTGGAGGCTTTATTGAGTACTGATCATGGGGCACCTTTGTTTCCCACCTCATGTTTGTCTGCTTACATTTCAAACTCCTCCCGATGGGTGCCACTTCTCCAAAAATACTGTTCTTGCCGTAGAAGTTATCGACTGAAATGCCACATCCTGAGTGGCTCAGAGCAGCCCCATCTTATGCTATGGACAGGAAGCACTCGGTAGACTCACCCGACTAAAGCAGAAATCTGCACTTGAGCTAGTCACCCATGGCTCCCTTGCTAGTCAATGGAGAGCCAGTCAATACAGTCGATGGAGTCTACGGTGATTCATCTCTTCCTAAAGTAGACGGCTAAAACAGAGCAGATGAATTGCGTAATAAAGACACTTGTTTTTTCTTGCTGCCTGGGAAGCCCAGTGTGAGAGCACGCATTTAGAAATCTACTCTGTAAATATCTGAAATGAGGCGAGTCTAATCCCACCACTGCACTCACGACCTTCCCCTATTCATCTCAAGTATTTGCTGGTGCATTTCTCTCTGTATCCCGTAGCGCAAAGAGAGTTACAGCTGGGTCGAGGGATGCCAGAGCAGAGTGCAGTCTCACACTCGGGTAACTAAAACCTTCCACCCCTCACCTGCAGCCCACAGCCCCAGGCCCTCCCAGGTGTCCCCAGACCCCAACCCCTAGTCCCACTCATGAGTCACAGCCACACGACTCAAAATGCAGTATGTGAGCTGTGCATTGGATTGCACCAGCCCTGGGTGTCTGGCTGCACAGGACCTCAGGCTAGAACACAAGAACTATACAAAGTTCTTGTGTTCATGGATCCCGGATTAGTAGAGCATGTACAGCATGGCATGCCCCAATACAATGGCCTTCAGATGCTACCACATAAAAACTCCTCCTATCCTTCTCTCAAAGACTGAATTTCATCTTTGCTTATTTCTACGTTTTATAACTAAACGCTGTTTCTGCAGTCCTTGTGTAGACACACATGGTCTATGCGATACTCTCCATGAATAATCCTTGCATGTTTTGCAAGGTTAAACATAAAAATTCTTTGCTAATCAAAAGGCATGACTGCTTGGATATTGCTGTTCTGCAAAACAACCCCCAGTCTATCAAGCTCCCTTCAAACAATCCCTGCCTATGCTTATTGCTTTGCAAACCTGTTTCCTATGGGTGAAGGTGGGAAAGGAGAACGTGCTTACCTTACTCTGGGTGTCAGTAATATCACTAAAATACAGCTGAGGTGCTGCAGTGCCCTTTTGCTGGCTTTCTGTGCAAGCTCGTATCCCTAATAGCATCATCTGTTGCAAAGACTTTAGTTAGCATCATTAGTTGCAAAGACTCCTTGGCATGGTATACCCTCATTGAATCTTGAAGTCCTTATTCCTCAGACAATTCCTCCTGCCTTTGATGACGATTTGTAATCCTGGAAGGGCTGTGCAAAATTTATACTACTAATTTTTCATATTTGGAGATATTAATGATGTACAAGTTGCTGGGTTCAGTGCAAGATAACTGGCCAAATTGCTGTAGTCTGTTTTATATGTGAAGTAAATATAAGTGATCAAAGGATAACTTCTGGCTTGAAAAGGCATTAGTACTACTAATACAATCTGAATTAATTAAACTGCATGTATTTGTTTAAACACTTAGTGTAGCTGTTGACTTTATGGCATCCTCTTCCTTCTTTTTAACATCCATAGACATTTCAACATCTGTGGGATGTTTAGGAGTGAAGACAGCAAAATTGGACAGAAAATAAGTTTTCCCATCACTGGAATGCTCAAAATCATAAACACACTCTTATTTCAAATTATGATGAAAGCTCAAAATTACAGCCCCAGCAATGACAAAACCACACATGGTCCCATCTAGTTTAACACCTGGAAAATACAGTGAAACACCTTCTAGCATCTTTGACCACTGTTTCTGGCCAATACATGACGCACCTGCTCCCAAAGCATCCCTGCATCCCTGTGGATCTCATGAAGACAAGTAACGGGGGTGCAGGTGCTCCCTTATGGCACCTACTTGAGGATAAAGTCAAAAGATGACCTTGGGTCTGAGCAAACAAGGCGATGGGTATCTTGGGTTGCATCAAAAGTAGTGTGACCAGCAGGTCGAGGGAGGTGATTCTGTCCCTCTATTCTGCTCTCATGAGACCTCACCTGGAGTACTATGTTCACTTCTGGAGTCCTCAGGAGAGGAAGGACATGGATCTGTTAGAGCAAGTCCAGAGGAGGCCACAAAGATGATCAGAGGGCTAAGAAAGCTGGGGTTATTCAACCTGGAGAAGGCTCCGTGTAGACTTTAGAGCAGCTTTCCAGTATTTGGGAGGCCACAGGAAAGCTAAGGAGGGGCTCTTTTTCAGGGAGAGCAGTGATAGCACAAAGGGTAACAGTTTGAAGCTGAAAGAGGGGAGATTTAGATGAGATATTAGTAAAAAAAAATTTACTGTGAGGGTGATAAGGCATTGGAACAGGTTGCCCAGAGAAGTCGTTGCCCCTTGAACACCTCCAGGGATGGGTTGGCCCATCCCTGGAGGTGTTCAAGGCCAGGCTGGATCAGGCTTTGAACAACATGATCCAGTGGAAGGTGTCTCTGCCTGTGGCAGGGGGGTTGGAATTGGATCATTTTTAAGGTGCCTTCCGATGCAAACCTTTCTAAGATTCTAAATTTCACACAGGAAGGTACATTTTAAATAAATTTAAAGGGCTGTGGCTAGTTAAAAATCAAGACTGGCATCTGCCTGAGTAAATTCACCCCTATGGTGTCCCCAGGCATGATGTATCGCATGGTTTGGACACAGGGCTGCTTTCTTACACATGTCCTCTGTGACTTTTTAGGCAGGATGGCAACTATCAAGATAATTATTTAGTTATCCATACTATATACAGAAATGCAGTGCAATCTCATGCTCTTGGCCTGTTGTTTCAGACAAAGCCAGTGGGAATGGCTCTGCGTGGACATGTTGAGCTGAATTTAGAGCTCAACTCCTTCTGCTGCAGCTATTAGGAGGTACATCCAGTGGGTGAGATACTGGAGAAGACCTTTATCCATGGCAAACCATGATCTCCAGTCAGATTCAAACCCACACCCCCTGCAACTGCACTAGTGTTTTCTACCCTGCACAGATCATAATATTTGTGTGTCTGCAGCTTTTACATCCTTCGCTTCCCTTTACACAGTTTTATTTTTCCCAGTCAATAAGAACGATTTTATTCTTCTTAATTACTTTTTTTTTAGGTTTCCCATAGTGATTAATGCACTTTTCTTCAGCAGTATAACCAATTACAGTACTTAAAATATTAAATCATGACTGCTGTCAGATGTAAGGGACTAAGAAACATAGATTTTACAATAGCCATTTTGTCTTCATCTTTTGAATTAGTTTGCAGCCTGCTTTACATATTTGTGTAAGTAATAAGATTTGTTGATTTGAATGAAGAACCATATAAAAATAAATTGCATTGTACTTTTAATTACAGAGTCTTAATTTTTGTGGTGACACTCCAGGCTCTCGTATAATGTTGCTTAATGTTTACTTCTCTTTATTGATCTGATAACTCAAATACAAAAATGTTGTTTAACTTGCAAATTTCTACATTCATCGTTAGGGTGTCGTACTCATTAAGAAATTGGAGGAATTCTGTCTTTTCCCCCTTCTCTTTCATGCACACACAGGAACATGTGTTCTATATTTGCTGCTCCCTAGGCACCAAATCCCAGCTACAGGGGTGTTTTTCTTCTCTATCGCTACGAGGCTGCGATCCTTCCCATGCTCGACATTCTGAAACAAGGAAACTTGGTGTGAAATAGGCTACTGCTCCAGGGTGCCCGTTTTTGAGGACTCAAGGCTTTGAGTAACCTGATCTAGTGGAAGGTGTCCCTGCTCATGGCAGGGGTGTTGGATCTAGATGATCTGTAAGGTTCCTTCCAGCCCAAACCATTCTATGAATCCTTGGAGGTGGTTGAAGATAGCAGTTGGTAGGCCAAGAGCCACTGTTGGAACATGCCAGGCTCTTTCTTCACCTGGGGAGTCAAATACCTTCACAGCACTGAGAATGGTTTGAGTCCACCCATGTCCTGCAGAGGACACAGTGGAAACAGATCTTGCAAAGTCCACAGAAACCACAAGAAGAGTCCAGTTCAGTCTCTTTGATATAGGGTGAGGATATTGGCTTTCCTGCTTTCCGAAGCCATTCAGAAATAGCTATGAGAAGGCAGCCAACCACTGCAAACCTTCACAAGTTTCTTCCTCCACCTAAACCAACATCTTTAACCCACCTCTTCCACTAATCTCAGCTCTCTTGGAGAGGAGCCATGGACATCGGTCCATTCTGCCCCAAGCGGCCACTTGGCTAAATCCCTGCTTTGTGGACTGGTTTTGATATGTTTGTCTTTTAGTTTTGGAGCTCTGGGCATATTTCAGAGTTTCTAGAAGTTAAGCAAAATTAGACTTTTCTTTCAAAAATCCATCACCATAAAACTGTTTCCCCCACCTCCTCATTAATGATTTACTTTCTGTGGAATAAATGCAGCAACTGAGGACAGAATCATTATTAAAATCTGAGTTAACAACACAATATTACTTTGGTCCTTTAATTTCCTCCACTATTATAAAATTCAAGATTCATTTCATCTATTAATATTAGCAATCTATTTTTTTTTAATTTTGACCAGGCACAAATTAAAGGGGGAATGATATTATGGAAGCAGCACTAGAACTTATGCCTTTTTTTTTTTGGTAAAATCTATCTTTTTCTTTCCATCAGTTTTTTCTTTGCATCTAATATTGGCTTCTTTTGCATTGATATTCCCAGCGACTTCATTTGATACCTGGTATTACTCCCATGGAAGTCAACTGGAAGAGGCCCACAGGCTTCCTTGGAAGGTGATTAAAATTAAGGGTCAACAAAGAGCTAAAGGCTGGCACATGGGTTTAGGAGCAAGGGAGCTGGGTTCTGGTACTAGCACTGCCACAAAATTGCTCTGTGACCCTGCACAAGTAATTTTATTTCTCTGTACTGCAGTTTTCATGTGTTTAAAATAGGAACAAGAGCATTTGCTGCTCATCCTTCAAGTCTCCTAGCAAATAAAACGTGATGTGTAAGAGCTAACTGAGCAAGAAGGCACAGATCCTTCTCTCAAGAAATCTGTCTCCTAGAGTAGCAGCAGACAGTGAGGACAGGGGCAGAACAGACATTCACTCATTTTTTGAGAGCTCACAGATTACTTCTCTTCCCTTCATAAAAGATCATTGTCAGTGGGTTCTAATGAAATTTCCTTTCTGCCTCTCTAACAATAAACATAACAGAGATTTCTTTACAATATTTCACACAGAAAAGCTCTGCTCATGTGCAGCATTTGCTTGTCAAAGAAAGGCTGGATTTTTAATGCTCTAGAATAAAGAACTTCTACAGTGATGGCATAGTTATTTGTTAGCTTGTTTCTGTACCTCCACAATCCCAGGAGCTGCACACCAGCTAAACGTGTTGGATTGCTCTTGCAGTCTCCTTGATTGTAAACAGGGGACTGAGATTGTTGCAGGTCTTCCCAAATGCTGAAGTGCTGATTTCCAATTATTTCAGTGGCAACTGGAGGAAAGGGGGGAAAAAAAGTTGGATAAAGCCCTCAAAGAGGCCCCTGGTACAATCAACACCACATCACCATCCCTGCAAGATCTTTGTTTAACACCTTCCTGCAGTGACAATTCTACAACAGCCTGTGGCAATATCCCTGTGCTGAACTATACACAGCACTGAAAAGATTTTTCCTGATCTTTTACCTACGTCTACTTGCAGAAGGCACACAGACACATCGTGCCACCCCTCTTTGCATCAGCCTTGCATGTATTTGGCAGCTTGTTTTGTCTCACCTTGGTCCCTTCTTCAGACCATACACTTCGCTCGCTTTCAGCTTCTCCTTAAAGGCAGGTTTTCCACACCGCCAATCTTCCTTTTCGCACCTCTTTGGGCTTTTCCCAGCTGAGCCATATCTTTCCCAAGGTGTGGAAATTGTTCTTGAGCCAAGCTCCTGCCACTGCCAAGCTGAATGGGAAAATTGTCCCATGCCTTTTGCACTCTGCTACTCTGTACAAGCATCCTGGAAGACTGTAGGATTTTCGCAGCACTGGATTTCTGCTGTGCTCCCAAGCATCACAGCTCTAGATATTTCTCTGCACGGCAGCAGCCTGGACAATTGCTTCTCATCTTGTATTTGAGAAATTGATTTTAACTCTCCTGCCAGGGAGTGCAACATTTTAATTACTTCTCTGGATAAAGCCAGTCGTTCCCATTCTGATCAGGACTTAAGAGATAAGTAAAGCAAAGCCTATCAGGGATTCTGCAGACTCTTGAGCTGGAACCCAGGCTACCGGAATACCCTCAACCAGTACCTCTGGCATACGTGCTTCAGCATCCTCATCCCCTGCCATCCTTGTTTGTTTGGGTTTTTTTTTTAATATCTTTCTTCTCCTCCATTATTATTGAAGTATTTTCAAATCTGGTGTTAGTAGCTACTTGCAACTATTTAAATAATGGTAGGTGAATAATTAAGGGTCTGTGTGCTATCCTACACCCTGGATAGGCCACAAAAAATATGGGGAACAGAATGGGTTCTTGGTGGATTATTGATAATCTCCCTGCTGCCAGCTCCTGCTTCTCAACAAAAATGAGTGGCATTCAATGGCAAAAAAAAAAAAGGACGAGAGCAGTGGCCTTTGTAAGCAAGAGAGTCCGGGTGCATATGGAGCCAGGAAAGTCAAGACATGAACTGCAGTCTTCCTGCCAAAGGATCTAATCCCAATTTAGCCAACACCAAGACACCTACAAATAGATAAAACCTTCAGGCTGGCTACAAAAATAGTTCTGTCTCATTCTTCTGAAATCCACAGAGAGGCACTGCCCATGCACCAACCCACAATACCCTGGCATCACAGCCTGCAGGGCTGGCTGCTCTCACTTGCCAGTACATTTATCACTGATAACATGCCAAAATGTGCAAGAGTTGAAGGCTAGGGAAGTTTGGGAAGGAAAACAGGGTTTTCTCACAGGCACGACCAGGTGCAGTAGTACTTTACCTGCTTTTGTATTGTTAATGTGTCACTCCTGTCACTCAAAGAAATTGATGGACCAGTTGGTTGGACTCTTAACAGAATAGTTCTTATACTTTGTACTTTTTATGACGTGACATGTTCTATGCTATGAAGCTAAGAAAATAGTGTGAGGAAGGTCACTAGGGCAGCTGGGTAAGAAGCAGTTGACAGGAGGGTAAAGAGGCAAGACCAAGGTGAAAGCCCATGGAAGCCAGAAATTGCTTGGATGAGCCCATCATGGGGCCCTTCAAAATCCCAAAGACTGCATTGAAACTGGGAAGGCTGAATGGAGAAAAGTCCCCTAGAGCTGAGGAGCACATGGACTTTAGCAAAGGAATTCAGCCTGAGGTACAGCTAAGCAGCCCAAGGGATGGAGTGACGGTTGTGCCAGCCAGAAATATGAGAAAGGGACAATTGCACTGGCCTATTTTGGCTTTGGTAGACTGAAGAGAGACAGTATTTCAATGTGTGAAAGCTGGAGCACAGAGAAAAGGAGCATTCCATCCCACACGTGCTCAGTAAGGATCAAACTCCAGCAGGAAACGCTGAGGTTATGCAGGAGGGAAAACATTCTGCAGGTGAAGCTTGAGAAGCCCTGGAATTCTGGAGTGGTATGTAGTGCCCAGCACTGCAGGATGAGGTTAGATGAGCATTTCCCAGGAATTACACAGGTCGAATAAACATTGCCAAAGGGAGGAGGATGGACTGGATGACACCTAAAGATCTCTTCCAACATTAGCCCTCCACTTGCACATTGCCTGCTGCCAGCATGTGGGATGAGTTTTATGGTCCAAATAAAGATAAAAGGAAAACTACCTCACTAGTGATGTCCAATTCATTACTCAATACCATATAACACAATAATACTGTACTTTAAAGCATACAGCATCTGCCTCACTCTATTTATACTGTGGTCTTGAGTGTTTATCACCTCCTGCTAATGGCATTAGAGCATTTGCCACAAAAACTTAATTATTTGCCTTCTTTGAGAGGGTGTTTTTCCTGATGAAAGCCTTCCTGAAAGCAATGCAGGAAGCACTCGGCCCCACTGGGCATTCTTACACCCTAACCACTGAAATCTGGGACAAAGGCCAAAAATCTGGGACAAACTCTAAAAATACGCTAAACACTCCAGGACATATTTTATTGGCCCTTCCACACATGCCTGGAGTGTGTTGGGAGGCACAGGGCCACAGGTAAGAGCAGTGAAAGTAAACCCTTCAGCGCGGTCCAGCTGGCTGCAGGAGGGATACAGATGCTTTTCTTAGGCAGAGCCGTTTCAAAGAGAGACACAGCACCTGCATATGAACCTTCCCATTAAAGCTTAATTGTGACCAGTTAAAAAACCCGGACTCTAACATTTTGTTTGTTTTTTTTTTTTTTGGAAAAAAAAAACAAAACAACTTGAAAGATATTCTTCTGCCAACCAAACACCTGGGGAGAGAGGAAGGCGAGGGAGCTGGAGAGATGACAAGCCTTGGCTCTGGGCTGCTGCAGCCACCATACACACTTTAAAAACACCTGCATTGCATTTTCAGGTAAAACATCAACAGCTGAAGCCAACGTGGGTAAATACCTAGTATATTCTTTTACAGAGGATGGTAAACAGACAGGGTTAGGGAACAGGCTAAGGGCAGCAACTGAACCTGCTATTCTCACTCTGCAGATTCAAAGGCGGTTGTATTCCAGGTTCTTTCTTAGGTGCTGCAAAACCCCATGGGATCTGCTGGCAGCCACCCAAAAGAGTGCAGCACTTAGGGCTGCCCGAACCCGGTCCAAGCACACTCAAAGCACAGAGGAGGTTTAACATCTTGCCCTTTCCTTGCCACCCTCAGCAACACTGGCTGTTGCACAAAGCAAAGCAGAATAACCAGGGTGACTTGGCAGCTCCGGAGCCGCAGGCTTGCAGTGTTGCACCCTGGCTAGGCTTAACCCAAGGATGGGGAGATTTTCTTTTGCCCTTCTGCTTGTCCATCTCATGTAGAGGCATTGTAGATACTTTCTACACAAGCAAAATGATCTGATGATGGAACCTGTATTTATTTACCTTCAGCTTTTAATGGAAGGAGGACAGAGTGCCTTACGGGCACAGCACAAAAGATTAATACATTCCCATTACTGGAGGCTGTCACAGTCACTGAGATTGTCACCAAGAAGTGATTCCAGTGTCGCTACCACCAATTTGGGAGCACATTCTCCTGACAGGAAGTCTTAAACATTTCAAGCAGAAGGGATTTTTCTGCTGTGGCACTTGGTAATCTGTTTGAATGGTTAAGTACCATCAGCTGGTAGCAACATCTGCCTTCCACCAAATTTAAGATGCATTGACTTCAACTTGCTGCAACATGCACTCCCTGAAGTTAGAGAGAGACTTATTTTTAGGGTGGTGAGACACTGGAACAGGTTGCCCAGAGAAGTCCTGCAGACCCCATCCCCGGAGCTGTTCACGGCCAAGCTGGGGGAGGCTATGAGCAACCTGATCCAATGGAAGGTGTCCATCTTTAAGGTTCCTTTGAATCAAACCCATTCAGTGACAGTATTTGTATTTTACAGGGAAACTGAGGTAGAGCTTGAAAGCAGGACATTAAAAAGAACTTACACAGTGCGATACTGTAGTCCACTTACTCTGCTTTTCCTGTTCCTGTTCTTTACTCTGCCTTTGTACCTGAGGTTTGGATAAGTCCCTCTGTGAGCTGCAAGACCAGCACAGCTTGGTGCTTCAGGGGAATTTGAATGCTGGTTTCTCATCGCGAAAAAGCACGGTAGTGCTCAAGGGCAAAAGACAAAGCCAGTGACCACAGTAACCTTAAAAACAGTGAATCTCAATAAAGAAAATACCTGAAAGGAATCTCGAGAGTTTGGTGGACCTTTAACACTATGTCCTCTCTTAAGCATATACCATCATTGCAGAATTAAGTCTTATGATGTCCGTAATCCTCTTCATCTGAGCACAGAAGTCTCCAACTCGAGCATGGGCATGCTTTGGTTCCTGGCAAGCGGGAATGACTCAGGGGTATTAGAACCTAAGATTCTCCTTTTTGGGCAGGGGGGAAATGCACTAACGGTACAGCTACCATCCGATGCCAGTTGTTCTCTGAAGCCTTCTTGCAATAAGTTCCCTGCCCAAGAGGCCAGACAAGTTCTCCCAGCTTTAAAGGGAAATAATTATACGATGACTCTGCTGATTACAGCGGTAAAAATAATGAGTTATGCCCCAGAAGTCCTAACAAGATTCACAGACAAGTGAAACGAGGCTTAAGATCCAACCTGAACAAAGCTTTGGCCTGTGATTCTGACAAGTGTTGGTATTTACACATTAATAAAAATACAACTGAATACCAAGGGAAAAGTTCAGATTCTGGAGGACAGCACAAATGGTTTATGAGCATCTCTGTAACAGATCCCTTTGCTTGGTATATTCACCCCTAATCTGTCAACATCTGACGCCTTACTCTTTAGTCTGGAGCTAAGAAAAGCTATCAAAAAATACCTTTATATAGTTTAGGGTCCATTCTGTCTGCCGTATCACTCGCTATTTTTACTGGTCGTACTGAAGCCAGACCACAAAGGGCAAATTTGTCAACGTGGGTGAGCTTTTTTAGTGCAAAACCCAAGGGCTCATACAGACAGTAGCGAAGACCATCTGCATCCACGTCTGGAAGTTCAGACTCCAATTTAAAGCTGCTTCAAATATAGAAATTCCAGCATAGTTAATTGTAGCTGCATTATGGAGAGGTGACAGCAGCGAGTCCTTAGAAAGCTGGGGAAGGTTTAAATCTGCCTCAGCTCTGTTCCCTGTAGAGTTAGGCAAAGCCACTGGGAGCAGAGTCAGGCTAATACTGGGTATAAATCCTACCGGGAAAGTCTGCAGGTGAGATACCGACCACATAGCAATGGCATTTCTTGAAAATAAGGATAAAGGTCTTTAGCAAAACCACCTTCCTCCACATGTTGAAAGCAGTGCAACATTGCCCTGCTATATTAATTGCTCTGTGCTTTTAAAAGCTTCCTAATGCTGCTCACAACTGAGAACTTAACTTACTGTTATATTAAGCAACTGCTTCATAGTGTGGGTTGGTTATTACTGGGAAGCGCTTAATTATAATAAAATGTGTAGTTAAAGTGACAATTTATTTACTCAAGGTTATGAATATAAATGATTTTTTTTTCTTACCCATGCATTCTGAAAAGGGAAGATAGAGGCTGGGATCCCAGGCATTCCTTTAGGTTAAGTGATTTCCTATCAGCAGCCTTAGGAAATGATATGGAAAGTGCAGCCTCTGCACCAGTTTGCTGTCTTGGTGCCTCAGCACACATTTCTCACCTGTTGCAATTAATGTATGTTTTGCTTAAGATGACTGGAATTGGGTCTCTTTAATTGCATCATAGCTCTGTAACCTGCAACGAACCATCATCGAGCTGAAAAATAAATGCCTGTTAGTGAATACATGAAGAGATAAAGGAAACGCTGGGTCCCCTTCCCCCAGTATTTTCTGTTTTATAACACCTCTGTCAGTATAAATTCCCATTCACTGAAGAAATTACATTTCATGAGAGCTACAATAGGATTTTAAGATAAATGACATGCGAGCACTGCAGTTTTGTACAGGCTTAAGTGATCCGAGTATCTTTATCACGTGCAGGGTATCAAAATACATGAATCTGACTTGTTACAACAGTCACATGAGAAAGATTGAGTGTCATATCAGGCTGCAAAGCATAAAACCATCTTAGCTAAAATTTATTTTAGCGCAGGAGAGTTTTTTAACTGTTGAGTGTAATTATTTAAAAATGGTCTGAGCTGTGCAGCTCTAATGGTAACTGGAAACAGAAAAAAGCTCTTGAAAACGCCGCTTGTGAGGGTACTTCTTGCAAGCACTGCCTGCTCTTAACACTAGCTACCTCCGTTCATCACTATTTCCGAAATTCTTGGAGGCTGAGGAAATTGTAAGTGTCATCTTGCTAAGGCTGTAACATTATCTCCAGTGACAATACTCACTCCTGGGCTTTTATGTTGCAAGTGGAGAAAACATTTTAGCTTTTCAGAAGGGTAAACATCTCTCTGAGAAACAATGTAAGCAAGAGGGACTGCATAAGTTTGCATAAGTGATAGTACTCAAAGTGATTAATGTATTATAAATTAACCAGACATGTAACTTTAAATTTGGTGAAATAAACAAATTCAGCTCCTGCAAGGACATATCTTGTTCTATCTACAGTGCAAAGAATAGCGTTCAGTAAACATGGGAAGGGTATTTTCAAAGCTCTGTTTTGGTTTCTGCTTTAAAACCTCATGTATTGGACGGTGAGAGTCTCTATGTCTTAGGCAGAGAGCATATTGGGAGTCTTAATGCACTAAACACACGAGGTAACCACGTACATAGGAGGGGTTGGAAGGACAGTTTGGCAACCAGAGCCATATCTGGGGGAGATGATTGCTCTGTGCCACTTGCCCCTGGGCGATATCTGGATGCGCTGCACATTGCCAGCTCTCACAGCCCCCATCCTGTGCAACTGCCAGATGCTGCCAGACCAACATGTTTTGGGTACGAAGCTCCCCCGAAAGACAGCAGGCTCTCAGCGGCCCTGTGTTTAATAAATGAAAATTCGGGGTATGGTTCATCCCTGGGCAAAAATCACCCTGGGTCCATCTCTTGTGTCAGTTCGCCCTTTGCAGAGCTGCCTGTGCCACGAAGCAGCGCGCTACCCACTTGGGTACAGGCCACACTACGCCTGCCTTCTTGAGTGGCTTCAGGACAACATTTGAAGCATCCTGGGCTTGTTTCCTCAAAAGCGATGACAGCTGTGTGATAAACGTGCTCCTAGGTCTCTGCCTGTAAAGCACAAATTCAGGTACTGTGCGACGGGGCTTTACATAGTGCAGCGGTTATAAATAGGAGCGGTGTTGGCCAGGGAGGGTTCCAGCCTGGGCAGGGATGCTGCCCAAGCGATTGCTATGTTAGCCACGCTGTGTACTCCCGAGGACCAAAACTTTATTGGTATGAACTAAATGTCTTGTTTCAGCTAATCATGCGGATGTTGGTACAGCGAAACACTGAGTTTTATTTTATCACCCCACTGATTCCTCCATACTTCAGCCACTTGGTAGCTGTTTAAGAACTTACTCCTCAAATAGAATAAGCACTAATATTGACCTGTTATTTGCTTTCAAATGAGATAAGAACCTTTATAGGAAATACTGACCCATTATTTGTCTTTCCTCTGGAGGCTCTGGATGTACCCATAGCTGCTGCTGCAGCCCACGACCAGGACAACTCCTTCTCTGACCACTACTTTGTATTCCCTTTTGCACCCTGCATGGCATTCTCACCAGTTTGTCCCAGAACCATCCATTGACAAAATCAGTCCTCGCTGTCTCCAGATTAAAAATAACCCCAAACCTGACTTGTGAGTGCCTGTTTCTGAACACAGACTGATCCCCAAACCATCCCTTTTCCATCAGTGGACTGACTAGCTGGGTGACATTTACCCACCTTGTTTTTTCCACACCCCAGACCTGCTCAGCAGGAGCTTTTTGTTGGCTTGGTTTTACTGCTTTTTGCTCAAAATACTACTTTCTTTGTAGCTTTACCAACTGCACTGCCCACCAGGTGCTGGCTGTAACTTTCCATCCCCAAGAGCTTCACGTTTAAAGTCACAATCGCTATACTCTTTCCGATACACTCCTCTTTACCCATAGCACACATGTGAATGAGGTATTATACCAAGAATGATACTATTAATCGGTTTATTGCAACTCCACCTAGGAATCCCATTCATAGTTAAGATGTTGTTATGCAAGTGCCATACCTGTATAAAAAAAATTCTACAGATTCAAAGAGGTTACAAGCTCCTATAAAAGCCTCCGGAAGTTTCCTGTGAGCTTCTCACTGTAAAAAGATAGACATATTTCCTCTTGGGAAAAAAAATGCTTCTCAAACTTTTAAAAGAATGATTCATATTTACCCTTATCTCCCTCCAGAGGAAAAAGCAAATGGTTTTAGACATATTTTCAGCCTTACTCCCCATCGGACACATCAGCAAGAGCTTGACCCCCTCACCCCCAAACCATGGCAGGGGGGTTGGAACTGGATGATCTTCGAGTTCCCCTCCAACCCCAAGTATTCTGTGATTCTGTGACCTGCGATTGGGCACCACTCCGGAGCTCTGCCGGCGCGCAGTGTCCATGCCACAGCCCTTTCTCCTGATGTGGACCTCGCAGAGCCAAAGCCTTGGGAATAACCCAACTTCAGCATCTTTCCCTTCCTCCTCCTTCCCCTTGAGATTCCTTCAGTGCTCCCTAATGCCGTATTATTTAGTTATGATTAAAATAAACCGCGAAGCGAGTTCAATTCCTGTAACCCTGGCAATAGAGAAAAGCTTATTAACCCCGAAAACGGATTCCGCTGAGGTGCCTCTTCGGGACACGATTCCTGAGCCATCGCTCCTGCTAGATCTTGGAGCCAAGCGACTTTTTTGAGGTGCGGGGTTCTCCGGGGCAGCCTGGAAGAGGAGGAGATTTTGTTTTGCACTGACACCGTTCTTTCCCACCCGGGGGGGACCCGCGCTGCTCTCTGCCCTGGGAAGGCGGCGGGGGTCGGGGGAGGCCTTAGCAGTCACCCCCTTTTTCCGGGGGGACTCCGCGGCTCCCTCGCAGCCCTTGGGCGGTGCGGGGGGGTTCCCAGCATCCCCCCCTCCCTTTTCCCAGGGGGGCTCCACAGCTCCCTCGCAGCCCTTGGGCGGTGCGGGGGGGGTTCCCAGCATCCCCCCCCTCCCTTTTCCCTGGGGGGCTCCGCGGCTCCCTCGCAGCCTTCGGGCGGTGACGGGCAGCGCCGCTCCCCACTCAGCGCCCGCGGAGCCCACGCGCCGCTCCGCCCCCCTCCAGCCTCTTTGTATCAAACATCCGGGTTTCCCCCGCTGGCTCCGCTTCTCCCTTTTTTTTTTTTTTTAGAAGCCATTTTGGACTCAGTTCAGCTTTTTTTTTTTTTTAATTATTAAAAAAAAAAAAAAGCCACAACAAACCTCCCCTTTTCCCCCTCCCCGCGCCTTTTTTTTTCTTTTTCCCCACCCTTTTTTTCTTTTTCCCCATCTTTTTTTCCCTTTCTTTCCCCTCCCCCGCACATGGCAGCTCCCTCCCCAGCTCCTTCTCCCACCGCCCCCCGATGCCGCCGGCTCCGCGCCCCCTCCGCGGGTTCTTGCCTGCACCGCGGGGTCGGTAACCTCGCCAAGTTTCTCTGGAAAGCGCCTGTGCGCGGCACGGGAGAAGCGGAGCGTGTGTGTGTATTGCACGCCTTGCACACGGCTGCGTGTGCATCGCACGAGGGGGGTTTGCGCGCACGCGTGTGCGCTCGCCCCTGCTGCTGGGGGAGCCGGAGGGGCTGGGTTGGGAAGAGCAGGAGGAGGAGGAGGAGGAGGAGGAGGAGGGAGGGGGAGTCGGTGTGTGGTGCACGCCGCGCTCCCAGCACAAAAGCCCAGGGAAAGAAACTCTTGGAAAGCTCGGAGCAATCGCCGGAGCCAGGCAGGAGCAGGTCGAACCGTCCGGGCGCTGTGGGGCTGTTCCTCTTCTACTGGATACGTTTTGCAACTGCGAAGGAATTAAATCAGATTTATTGTTTTTTGTTTTTTTTTTTTTTTGTTCAGGATTTTTTTATCCTTTTTCTCTTTTTTTTTTTTTTTTTTTTTTTTTAGAGGGAGAGGGCAGAGCCTCGCTTCTCCCCCGTTCTTTCACTCTCTCGATATTTTTATTTTTATTTTTGTTTCCCTTGGGGATAGAGGGGCACGCGAGGAGAGAAAGAAAAAAAAAAAGGAAAGGAATATGATTGCTTCGTGGCTGACTTTCGCCTTGCTTTGTGGAACTTTCTGTGCAGGTAAGTGCATTGCTGTGTGTTTATCTCTTGCTCGGGCTTACGGTCGCTCCTCCAAATACAGAATTGAATGGGCCGTGCAATTAATTGAAGCCACCGTCCAAACCAGAGCAGAGCAACCAGCGAGCTTGCAAACTGGGCAATAACCCCACCGCTGCCATCTGCTTAATTTTCTTTATTATTTTCTTTTTTATTTTTCTTTTTTTTTGTTTGTTTGTTTGTTTCTTATCCCCTCCCCTTCGATTTCTCCCTCCTTGCAGGACGAGCTGCCTTTTTGTTCCCTTCAGGCAGGCTGTGAGAATTAATGGCAATGTAAACACGGCGCGGTATCGAGGAAACTTTGCAAAAATGGGCATTTACTTCTGGGCGGGTGGGGGAAAAGCTGAAGAGGTTGCGAGGCGGGGAGAAGTTGGGAGCAGGAGACCTGGGGGGTCGCTCCGAAATGCTGCGGAGCTGCTCAGGTCGTGGCCATGTGTGCGCCCGGCTCCTGGCGGGCTGTGGAACCCGGGAGGCATATCGGGGGGCAGCCCCTCTCCCTCCCGAGAGGAACCCCCCCACTCTCTGCTTCGCCCCCGGGATGCTTTGGTCTCGCCGAGGTTTGCCTGCGAGGACAGAAGGAACTGGGAGAAAGTTGGGAAAAAGGAGGTGTTGCGGGGCAGGGGTGAAGAGGGGTGTCCGTAGGGAGCATCCCCCCGGGAGAAGGCTTGTGTGATGGAGGCGCGTGTTTTATTTAGTGTGTTCTCCAACCTGTTTATTTTATGGAACCCGGTTGGCCCCCAAACTTCACGTCCAACCTGCGGGGTGCGCGTTTTGCCCGGGGAGGCGGGGTGGAAGTTCGCGAAAGGCGGGGGAGCCGGGGTTGTTAGCCGGGCAGAGCCTCGTGGGGCAGGAGAAACCAAAGGCTTGTCCCATCCCGCAGCCCTCGAGGGGCGGGAGCGGTCGGACCCCCTGTGTGTGTGTGTCTTCAGCGCTGAAAACGCGGGCTGGCTTGAAGTCCCAACGCTCGACACATTCCCTCGTTTTTTTTTTTTTTTTTTTTTTTTTTTTTATTATTCCCACCCGTTTCCTATTTATTATCGCTGCTTATTCCCCGGGAGAAACTGGGGAGGCAGCGCTTTTGCCCCCCCCCTCCCTCCTTGCCTGGTCACTACATCGCCCTCCAACCCCCTAACTTGTCACGTTACCTCCATTCCCCCCAACCTGGGGTGAGGATGGAGAGAGGGGGGTGAGGATGAGGAAGAGGAGGGTGGGGAAAAGGGGGGGGGTCTGTTTGTGTCCGAGGGTTTCCTGGGGGCAGGGTGTGGGAGGCAGCGATGCTGCAGCTTTGCCCTTTCCCCTCTCCGCGATGGGCAGCAGTTCCCATCGGCTTTGCCGGCGCGGGTTCATTGTATTGCAAAGCGGGTGGGGGTGTGTTTAGGGGAGGGGTCCCCCGTTTGTGTGTGTGTGTGTCCCCCCTTTCCCACCGCGGGGAAGGGGCTGCCCGGGGGGGAGCAGAGCGGCCCCGGGGCGAGCCGGGCTTCCTTTGTTCCGAATGCCCATTAAATATGCGCTGCCACCGCCTGCCTTTGGCATTAGAAACGCTGCCATCGCTTAATTATTTTTTAAGTCGCACGGAAAGTGTCGGGCGGGTGTGTGTCAAGCAATAAAAAAAAAAAAAAAAAGGAGCGGGCAATAAAAATGATAAAAAAATAAAAAAATAAATGAATTGGATGGTTGAGTAAAGACGGTTTGGGCATTTTTATCTGATCGCTGGGACACTTGTACGCAGCTTTGTTTCCATGTGTTGGGAAAAGGGGGTTGTGCGGGCTTGTATTTACATAGCAGTGCTGAGGGAGAGCAGGTATTTGGGAAGAAGGGGGGGTTGTGTGTATGTGTGTGTGTGTGCCATCAGTATTCCTGGTGCTCGGCGTTGCTATCATCACAACAGCTCTCTTGGCTGGAAAATTCTATTATGTGCATAAAGGAGATTTATGGTCAATGTATTTTCTTTCCATATATCTTGGAATCCTTTTATCTCGGGTGATTCAATAAAAGAGATGGCTTCCGGGTGGGTTTTTTTTTGTTGTTTTGTTTTGTTTTGGGTATGGGGTTGGGTTTTTGTTTGGTTTGGTTTGGGGTTTTTTTAAGCTGATCCTCTGTCTGTGTGGGTATAGTGATAGAAATCTAAGTTGGAGAAGGGGGGGGGGGGAGAAAAAGCATTTTCTTTAAAAAAATTAACCCTGAAAGCTTCTGAAATGTGTCATGTTATGAAAAGGATTATCTGACAGGGCATACCTATGCTGACTGTTTCTCCCCCCTTGAAAATACAATAAAGAACACGTCCCCTCCCCCCCCACCCCCGAATATAATTCTGTATATTTGGAAAGGTCATTTTGGATCATTAAACCTTTAGCAATTCTGTAAATCTCTCCTTCTCTTTTAAAGCATTTTTTTGCCTCTCTTGTGATATTTGTGGGTATTTATCAATGTGATCTTTATTGTCCAGTTCTTCCTAAAGCTGTTCAGTCAAATTAAAAAAAAAAAAAAGAAACCAACCTCAAATACCTAAAGTTGCAATGTGATGTTGGGATTATTCATAGCACTGGGCTTTGCTTGAAGTGTGCCTTTTGTGTGTACACGTTAGGACTGTGCGAAAGTGGTGGGCTTTTTGAAAATCGCTTGACCTCCATTGTTGATGCTTCTCAGCGCTACCTTGGCTGGCTGTAACAAAGCAAGCACAGGCTGCTGTTCTTTAAAGAAAAAAAAAATCTGTTATGCTTAATTTTTGGAATACTGAGGATTCATTGAGGAAAACATTATGTTCATTTTTAGCCCTTTGTTTGCAAATTTTCTGCAGCCCAAATGTTCAGAAATCATGTTTTAATCTATGAGCTTTAGAAAATACAGAAGGTGTAAAAGGATTTGTCTTGCAGAATGCATTGCTAGCACATTTTCCTGAGCCATTACATTACTTTTATTTTGGTGCAAGTTTAAGTAATGCCATGCAGCAATAAACTGTGCTGCAAATGGATCTGGTCTCCTCTTTCACTGTCTTGTATTTATCCTCTTGTGCTTGAGAAAGGGAATAAAACTGGCCTCATTAGCTTGCTAATTAAACACAATGAAGTGCATGGCCCAAGGTTAATGGCAATGGCCTTTAAAAACACAAAACTCTTGAACAGGTGTTTGGGATATATATTTTTAATCTGTCATCAAATCTAGATAATTGTACCACTGAGATTCCCATTGTCACAGTTCTGTGGAGAGGAAAATGCTAGGTTAGAGATGCGAGCGTGCAGTGTATTATTTTTAGTGGCATTATTTATAAACACCTCTGCAGGTCCTGCACTACCTGCGTTTTAACTCCCCCTTCCCTCCCTCTATTTCAAAGCACCTTCTGGACCTTCCCTTTGGTAGAGGTTTTTGTGGATTGGGTAGGGTTAAAAATTCAGCATCTCTGGACCCAAGTGCGTCTGACCTGAGCCGGGGTAGTTGGTTGAAGTATTTATGTGCTAAAATTTCTGCCATTTCTTGTGTCCTTGAGCAGTCCATCCGGGCTGTGAGGCTCCTGCTCACTTGATGGGATAGTACGAAACAGCCAATTAAAGTGGAGGGCTCTCGCTCTGCGCATCCGAGCTGTCACCAGCCTCCTGTCCACTCTGGTCTTCATCAGCTAAAACACGCTTGTCAGGTTTTTTTGTGCTTTACGTGACGCAACAGTTGTAGACCTCCCCTGCTGCTGCTGAATAGATGGTAGAGAAGAAAGAAACAGGCCAGCCTCACTTTTTTTCCTTCCTTTTTATTTTGGTTGTTTTTGTTCTTTTCTCTCCCTCCCACTATTTTCCCCCTTTTCTCACCACAAATGCACTTCTGGATCTGCAGATCAAGCTAGAGGTGTTTCCTGGCTTCACCAGTTGTGGAAAGCAGGACTGGCACACAGGATGAGATGGAAGAGGAGCAGCTTTTGGATCATTTGTAATGGGATGATGGGACCAGATCAGGAATCCTGCTGCTCTGATTTGCATTGTGCCCGTCCACAGGGTGGGCTTCTCTGCAGAAAGAAATGTGGAAGTTGCAAGCATAAAAGGAACCAAGGGATGTTTCTTTTAATTTATTAAGAGTGGAGAAGGTAGATGGAAGAGATGGTTTGAGGCTGGTTAGTCAGCAAAGGTGTGCTTGTGTGCTCTCTTCACATGGTGCCTGTTCCTAGAAAGCCAGGACACCTTTAAAATTAATAATAAAGGGAAGTCAAAGTTGCTCCATTTTTGGACCTTGTAGTGGAAGGTGTTTTGGCTGTTGTATTTCAGGGCCTACTTCTAGACGTATTTTCAGAATTTTTTGTTAGTAGTAGTTGACCATGTGGAGCTGCAATAGAATGGTCAATTAAATGGGATTTTTAGTAGCCCTACATCTTTCAGGGCCCATAAAATATAACACCTTTCCATGAAACACACTCAGGACAGTTATTTCAAACTTATCTTAGTAGCTGTAGTCTAAAAGTTGTGGAAGCAACTTGACAACCCTCTTGCTTTTGGCTGTGCATGGCCAAGGCAAGGTAACTTGCTGGATGTCCCTTCTTCAGGGAGTGAGGCACCCAGTACCAGTCCCTCCTTATGGTGCCTCCCATCCCTCACCTGGAAACCTGTGTATCTGACTCTGTCTGCCAATGCTGAAGAAGCGTGCTGTAATTTGGGAAGGGCGAAGGCAGGGGAGAGAGACCGGTTGAATGAAGACCCAAGTGAAAGCCTTAATGGGGTCTTACCCTCACGGGCAGCTTTGATGACCAAAGAACTGCTTACAGGCTGAGAAAGTTGAAAGCTCCTATGAAGTCAGGGTTGGTCGATACTTGCTTCAGAGTTGGCTTTCTCTTGCTGTAAGACTGAGGAGTGGTGTCAAAAAGGCGGCAGTGTTTTCCAGGTTCCTCAGACAGCTGCGGGCAGCATGGTGCCTGCCATGCCTTGGCACTACTGCAGTGCTTGGGATCTGGTGTGCTCCCTGTAACAAAACATTGTGGGAAGTTGGGCAATGGGAACTGCAGAGCGTAATCTCCACTTTAAAGAGGTGTTGTCTTTCCCTTTTATCCCTCCTTGGCCTTTGATTTTAAAACTAGCAGGAGTGTGTGATTTTCTTGCCTGGCCAATAGCGCAGCCTGGGTCTGAATTATTCAGTGTAGCACTTGGCATTCTGCACCCTGTTCCCACTTAAGCTCTTTTTCGCCTGTTCCTTCATGTGGAGATTTTCACATCAGTGAAATTGGATGTGTTTAAGAGGTGTTTGTGGCTGCAGAGTTCACCAGTGTAAGCTCTCCTCTCCCTTGCCTTTCCCCTCCATTAACCATTGAGGATCAACTGATGTCTGATCTCTTTTCTTCATTATTACTTCATTCTGAAATAATTTTGTATCTCTTTAGTCATTTGTTCCTTTAAGGTATATTAAAAAAACCCTGTACATCGCTTTCCCGCCCTAATCTTCCCTCTAAGTTTTCTCAGAGCTACTGGAGTCAGAGGGGCAGAGAAGTAAATTAAAGATGAAACGCTGTGCCTGCATTCTGCAGACCCAGCACATTTTATGCTTAGATTTGAATATAACCGCTGGTCTCTTTCACCAATTTCATGTTCTTCTCTCTCTGTCATCTTCCTCCTTTACTACAGTATAGCTTCAATTCAAACTAAAAGTTAAGAGCAGCAATTGTCAGTGTACACTGTAAAATAATAATATGCTTCCCTCCAGCAGACAAGTGCCTCTTATTTTGCCAGTATTTGAGTCTTGTTGCTCTGATTGTTATTGCGTTGGTCCATCATGCTACTTAGGAAAAAAACATGTTACTGATGTCTAGGTGCCTTGAAAAATACGACTCTCCTTTTGCAAAGTGCTATTTGTGTGGAGAGAAGGTCCCTGCCCCAAAAACACTGAACAGGGGGGCCAAGCATGAGAAAATCTTACTGTCTGCAAGTGCTCCCTGCTGCATTGTGAAGTGGCTCACCCAAGGTCGCACCAGATCTTTTGTACCAGTACTAAAAAATAAGCTGTGTGAGGAGTGTTTCTGTATTAAGTAAAATCAAGTTTTACTCTGGTAGTGTGTGCTGGCCACCTTATGTGAATTTCTTCTTCTCTTGGTGACTTTGGAGGTGGTTTGCTTGTTTTTGCTCTTAGAGAAGCTCATTTCTTGGAGGTTAGGTTGCCCACAAGCGGGGACTAGCTCACGCATACAGGTTTGGAAATTTAAATATCAAAGAAACACAGCGGAAGGAGTGAGTCTGTTTGTGTTGTACTGGAGGAAGAGACAAATTACCTGTTTCTCATTAATAATTCCACACTTTCCAGCTTGGTGTGCCATTTCATGGCAGATACGATTTCGGATCTTGGGGGAGCTCTGCAGGCAGGAGGTTGTTTGGAGCTGGGTGCTGGCAGGAGGCAGCCTGGACCTGAAGCCTCATCTTTTGTCTCACTGCTGGATTTGGGAAGCAGATGTGTATTGAGGAGCTGCTGTGAGCCTCTTAAAATGTTTGTGCAGGAGCTCTTAGAAGTAAAATTTGTATCTGTGGATACTATTCCTATAGTGCATAATTTATGGGATATAAAGAAAGTATGAGGTATGCCCTGCTCTTCTATGGCAGGAATGACTTCTCTGAGACCTTGGGAGTTGGTGGGAGGGCAAGAGTGTTGCTTCCTATCCTCTTGGGTCCGCAGCTCATGCTCTGACCACCCTGTTACCCATTTTAGTCCACCTGGAACTGAATTTGCTGAGAAAAATTGAATGTTCTGTTAATTCTGTGAAACCAGAGGTTGGATGTGATGATCTAAGAGGTCTTTCCAACCTCAGTGATTCTATGATCATTTTGTTTTCTTTCTTCTGTCTCTGCCTTATGGTAATAGATCCATATAAGAGTTCCTCTTCTTTATTTAAAGAGAATAAAGCACATTGACAAAAAGATGCAGTGCTTCACAGTCTGAGCTACATTAATTTTCCATCTAAGTGGATACTCATGCAAATTAAGACATGGATTTTGAACTCGACTCTTCATGTCTAATATCTACCCTTGTGTGACGATGGAAGAAGAAAAAGAGGCTCACGGGAGCAGAGGGAATATGTTAATCCTCTTCCAGTAAAGCTGGGAATGGAATGTATTGCTGTCACTCTTACAGAGAAGGAATCAAAACTAGGAGAGATGAGCATGTCTCTGGCTCTTTCGAGACCAATAAAAAATCCTAGGCTGTGCTGAATGATCCCTAAACCCGAGTGGCATAGGTCATCATTTTAAAAAGTCTATGGGAGCTGGCGCTGCCTGTAAGGTCTTGGGTGCTGTGACTGTCTCTACTTTTTCTTACTTAAAGCTTTCCCCATTATAGAACTTGTGTTTTAACCGATAGCAGAAGTTTAAATTTTCTGTGTGGTGCCTGTAGTGCTAATGTAATTCTTCTTCCTAGTTTATTTCTCCAAGCTGTGAGATTTTAAGCCTTTGAGTGGATGAGAGGGATAAAGTTAGCTCTGTTTGTGCCTGATCTATCAAACGGTCAATCCAGGTGGCTAACCCTTCTTTCCTCCAACACTGGCTATTTAAAATGCCTTGTGTAATATGTACGACTTTTAAAATTCGGCTTTTAGGAACGTTTTCCTTGTATAGAATTTGCGTCTGCAGACAGTTTTGAATTCCTGGGGAGAGAGGAAGGCAACTGTGGATCTGAAGTGAAGAAATGTGCAATGAAGCTTGGTCTCCTTGTTGTGACTTTCGAAAAGCATTTCATAAAATTAGGGTGTTTTAGGCTTTTTAAGCCTTTTTAGTACTATTCTTGTGTTTTGCAGTCTCCAGTTTCTACAACACTGGTGGCTGTTGCTGCAGTTTGGCTGAGCTGTCCGCAAATTCTCCTCTTCAGTGCTCGATTTGCTATCAATACTTTCTTTTTTTTTTGAGGGGAAACAAGGGCATTTACGCTCTGCACAGTTCGTGTTCAGGGCTTGCACCAGGGCAGCAGCTTGAGCTTTACGCTGTTAAAATTGTGATGAGAATATGGTACCAGTCTTGGAAGAACCTGTGAGCTTCATAGGAGCTGAAGTACAAGGAGGCATTTGCTTTGTTTGAGGCTCCTACGCTACCGTCTGGATTTGCAGAAGTCCCTGGACTCAGCAGAAGGAAACTACTGTTGATTTGAGATGTGGTGGCTCAGCAAAGCGCAGATTTGTGGTTACTGTGGTGGTAGCCTTGTCCTGGCAAGTTTGTTCTTGGGACAACTGAGACGTGACAACACAACTTGTGGGTGTGCGGCTTACTTGTTTCTCCGAGTCTCTATTTTTCTTTCCTCAGTATGACAACAGAAACACAGCGGGCTTTTGTGTTCCTGCTTTAGTTCCTGAGAGTAATTAATGGGTTAAGAATGCTAATTCCCTTATATATGTGCAGGCTGAGAAATTCAGTTGTCCTTGGGTTTTCGTGGTGGGAGTATCCAGTTACAGCTCAGCGGTTATTGGGTAGCTCTCGAGTGCACAGAAGTTTGAACTCGGAATCCCTTGCTTTCACATACACTCACAACTTATCAGGCACTTTTATTTTAATAGGAAAGTCTGCTAAAGCACATTCTCGTGCCTGGGGCAAGGTATTTTCCGAAGTAACTATTCCAGTTGCACTGGGTGACACTCACCTGCTTGGTTCCTGTTGCCTTTGTAGTGGCCATTGGCACTGTTGCCGATGTACCTGAAACTGTGAAATTCCCGTTGAGTTAGGTGTCTGGGATTCACGTGCAATAAAGTTTAGCAGAACCCAAAGGAGAAGAGGAGGAGAGTGCATTTGATGCTTTGCTCTGCCTTGCAGGGATGTTGGCTCTGGCTGCCAGCAGGCACAGTGTGGTGGTGTGAGTGCCTGACTCCAGTGATGATGCTGGAGCCACAGCATCTCTGCCTGAAATGCTGTGTGTGAACCTTTGGGTGGAGATGCTCTCATGCGGTGTGGAGCTCCCTCATTCATGCTGTCCTGACTTCCTTCAAAATATTATGAAGACACATACTTTATTTTTTTTAAAAAAAAAACCAACACGCCCCCCCCCCCCAGTGGAGATGAGCATTTTTATCTGATCACTGTTGTTACTGCCTTGCTGTTACAACAGACATTGGTCCTTTCCTCAGGCTCCTGGAGTGAAAGCATATGAAGCAAGGGCCTTCTGCGAAAGGACAGGCTTAGCACACATACACGTAGCGATAAATTGCCATGTAGATTTTGATCATCTTTAGTGTCTTGGAAGCAACACAGTGGCCCTTCGCTCTCGATTTCCAGGCTTCTTTGCACGGATGATAAAGAAAAACAAAGCCTGATGGAGCATTTCTGATAAGCACGCTTGCTGTTGCTGGGTAGTTCGCTTCATGGGTGCAGCCTGGTGGCACAAAATTCGGTCAGCCTGGAATTTGAAGGAGATGGGTAAAAAAAAAAAAACCAGAAGAAAAAAGTAAACCCACCTCCCCCTCCGAATGTACTGTCCCTGCAAGTGTGTGTCGCCTGGCTGAAACCCTGGCACCGTGCCTTTTTGCATCGGCAGGGCGTTTTGTCCAATACGTCTGTTCCTAGGGCGGTATTTTAATATTTATATTGTACCTGAGATAACTAGGCAAGTCTTTTACAGATAATTTTTATGGCTATAGATAATTTTCCATACATAGTTTCTGCTGTCATCTAATGGGATGGAGTTAGTGCTGCTAAAAGCAAACACGAGGAACGTTTTTTTTTTTTAAATTGGCAATAGAATTTCCTTTCCCATGCAATCCTGTACAGATTGGCTATTAATTATGTAAATAATAGCTAAAAGAAGCCCTTCCAAGGTAACTGTAAGCCCCAAAGGTAGATGAGATCACTCCTACCCTGTTAGATAAGTGTATCTGCCTGTGTAACTGTGTCTGTGGGCTCTGTTGCAATGAATTGGTGATGAAAGAAGAAACCCCAAGCGAGGGACACGCCATTCTTGCCGCCTGCGCTTGCGTATCGCCCCATTGATGTCCCCGACGATTTTTGTACATGGAAATAATTTTGAAACAGCTAATGTGTGAAACTTTGAAGCGCAGTCAGCTAAAAATAGGTTGGAATATGAAAGCCAGGAGAGAACTCCGAGAGGGGGGAGCTGAGGGTCGTTTTACAGGCATTGTTGATAGAGTTTCAGGGTCCCGAGAAGGGAAGATGAATGTCTTTCTGTTAATACTAACAGCTGCTCTCTGTCCATCGGGATCTGGTGTTTGCCGATCCAACTCATAATAATTAAACAAAAGAGTTATTTCACAGCAGCCTTGGTGGAGGATTTATGTTGGAATTTTATCGTTCTCCATTTAGATTTTTCTTCATCTATTAAAGAAAAATACAAATTTAACCTCTCACCTGGACTGGGTCTGTCCTCTTGGAAGATCCAGCTAATTACTACTAGGAAAAAACTAGCTGTGAATTGGGCATTCAGAGTTATATTAAAAAAACCAAAACAAACAAACAATGTCTCTCTGACTTTCACTAATGCACTTGTCCTTAAAGAGCTCTTCAGAGTTTTTGTGTCCCAAATCCCTGAGTGACTGAGTGACTCTGCAGGGTTGTTAGTAGCTTCCTAGGATGACCATGTAATGTGATGGGCAGATTTTTTTTTTTTCCTTCTTTGTGCTTGTTTATTATTGATTTTTTTTTCCCCTCTTCCCTTTTTGGGAGCCAGCAGCTAATATAAATAAGCCACAGCCTCAAAGAAGTCCCAGATGCAAAGTGTAACAGCTTTTTTTGGTAAGGGATCTACCTTGTGGGACTATATTCTCATGAAGTCGATTCTGCAAACCTCCTTGGTACGGGAGGAGAGTCACAGAAGTCCACAGTAATGCAAAGCTTAGTTATTGGGTACCTTCTTATGTATTTAGCCACAACTTTCAAGACAGTTTGAGGTTATATCTGTACTCCAGAATAAAACAGTCCTCGACCAAGTGGTGTGGCATGGCACAGGTGGTGCTGTGTGCCTCAGTTCTCCTGCCACCCAAGGAAAATGGCCACATTCAAGCCCTGAGCCGTGCCCGGGCATGGATTGAGAGCTGTGCCGCTCCCCTAGAGGAGGGCCGTGAAGCTGGTGAAGGATCTACTGAAAAAGTCTTACGAGGAATGGCTGAGAGAACTGGGATTGTTTAGCCTGGAGGAGACTGAGGGGAGACCTTATTGCTTTCTACAGCTACCTGAAAGGAAGTTTTAGTGAGGTGGGTGCTGGCCTCTTCTCTCAAGTGATAGGTGAAAGGATGAGAGGTAATGGCCTCAGTTGTGCCCGGGAAGGTTTAGATTGAGTGTTAGAAAAAAATTCTGTATCAAAAAAGTGGTCAAGCGTTGGAACAGGCTGCCCAGGGAAGTGATGGAGTCTCCATCCCAGGAGGTGTTCCAAAAAACATGTAGATGTGGCACTTCAGGATAGGGTTTAGTGGGCATGGTGATATTGGGCAGACGGTTGGGCTGGATGATTTTAGAGGTCCTTTCCAACCTTAATGATTCCATGTTTCTATGATTCTCTTCTATCCATTCCTTCTCTTTGCAAGTCTCTCCTACCATTTGCTGACACTGGGCTCTGTCCCTGCAGAGGGTTTCCAGAAGATCGCACCTAGAAAGAGTTGGTTCTATTTTAACTTTTTTTTTTATTGCAGTGGCACAGCATTTTTAAAAACACAGCGGAGCTACCATTCCTTGAAGGTCACAGGCTCAAAGTTGTCCAGTGCTGAGGCACCAAGTGAAACCCAGAGCTCTCATCACAAGATCCTTTCCCAGGTCCTAGTGGGATACATGCCTCTATGTAGCTGCCTTTTGAACCCTGTCTGTTAATTTAATACCATTTACTCTGCTCCAAAAGCGAATAGGCCCAGTTGGATGGTAAGGTTAAAACCTGAGCTGTGCTATGTTTATATTAATAATTTCCACTGGTGAAATATGGATCTGAGACTTTCCTCATTCATTTAAACCTCATAGTTAATAGGCAATAGTGGAAATGTACCATGTACATGATTATTGCAGTGACCTGATTTCACATGCACTTCTGATCTAACTTCTGTTTAAAAAAAAAAAAAAAGAAAAGAATTATATATTAAATTGATTTTGGGAGCCCTGGGAAGGAGAAGAAAACCATTTATTTCAACCCCCAAATTCCTTTGAGCTGTAGAAACATTGTCAAAGTAATTGTAGCCTTTTCAATTTTTTTCTGTGTAGATTTCTTTCTGTGTAGTCTCAGAAAAACTCTGCTCTGTTGATGGATGTCACTGTTTTTTTCCTTGTGACAAATATCTCCCAAGGTATTGTCTGAGTGATGTAGAATTGGTTCGTGTGTAAAATTCTAGCTTTTCATGAATACTTTATCATGGATATGTGTATGCCAGCTTCTTCTGGATTAAGGTGTTATACCTTTAGTGGTTTGCTGCAGGATATAATCTTAATCATTTTTGCTGTAATTTAATAATCTTAATTAAAACTGCATTGAATTGTGGAAAGTAATTTGGGTCTGGAGAGCAGTGGGGTTTGCATTTGTTCTGGGTTTTTTTTGGTTTTTTTTTTGGTCTTGTTAGAAGGATGCAATGGTCTTGGCAAGATTCTGCTAAAAATTAGCACAGTGTACAAAAACTCGTGTTGCCAAGTTAGTACAGTATTTCTTCAGCTAATTGTGGCCCTGAAGGGTATAATATAAAAGGTCATCTTTGTTAGTGAACTGCAGGCTTCTCCTGCGAGACAGAAATCCATGTCCTTATCAAGGATGAAATCTTGGCTCCTTGGTTACACGATTGAGCTCTGCTATAATTTGGACATCATTAGGCTCTTTATTAAAGCAGCGGAACACTCTAATCAATCTTGGTGCTTTGCTTTCTTAAATATTCTTCTGTATGCGAATTTGTGTTACGGCTTCCCTTTCTTTTCCTGATTCACAAACCCTGCGAAGGTCTGAAGATGAGGTGGGATGGAACGCTGCAGGTTTCTGCCCTTTGGGAGTGTTCTTTCCCCAGAAGGTTTGCATTTATAACAGTGGTTTTGACAGCAGGGGTGTTCAATCTCTTATCTTCTGTGTTGAGAAGAACCAGGAGGACACCATTCTGGAAAGCAGCTGCTTGGTTTGGTTTGGGCTGTTAAACTTCAAAAAAAAAAAAAAAAAAAAGCCAAAACCCAACAAACAAACAAACCAAAAAAAAACCCAAACCAAACCAAAACCCAGACAAACTACATAAAACTTAATGAAACCAAAATTAAATGTAAAAACTGGTTGGTGTTACTATTTCTTTAAACACAAACAGAAGAGAAAGAGTTAGGTTTTTTGGGGGACACCCCCACCAACCAAACCAAAACTCTGTTTCTGTGGCATAGGGTCATGGGATAGAATTGTGGGTGCTTTTGCTCCTCTTTTATGTTCTTGGGTTGGTTTTCAATAGGGTGTTGGTAATCCCATGAATGTATTTTTGTGCATTGTAAAACAGCTGGCGGTTGCCATCTCTATGATTGTTCTTTCTTTAACCAACAGCTATTTTTCTAGTTGGATAGATAAACGGATCTCTCCTACTTACTGGACAGTTACATCTGATTTTTCACAGTAAGAGTTAGATTTGTGCTTTGGCAGAGATTTATGTGCAAGGTTTTGGAGACTAAAGTTTGGTGCCTTGCATCACCTATATTTGTGTGGCTATCAGTGCCAGTGTCCTTGAGGCACTCACCAGCATTAGAAACACTTCCAGAGGCAGGAGCAGTATCACATCATCTCTGTAAGGACTGTCTTGTGCAGTATCCCTGCCAATTTCACTTTCACGTATCTTGAAGATGATAAGCCAAGAGTACCACCCCAGTGGGTCATGGAAATGCTGTTACTCGCATGCACAAGTGAGGACTGGAGCAGAAAGACGTGCTCTGTACAAGCGATGTTTGAACCCTTGATGGTGTTTAGGCAAATGAAAGTCTGAGGACCTTGATCCCCAAAGATGGGGATTTATATGTGGACCTCTAAGATTGTCTCATTCTCCCTTGCTGGGAGGTAGATGCCTACAGTTATTTTAATAATTTACGATATAGATGGCTTCAGCTCAAGCTCAGATGATGTGACAATTGCCTGGTTTTTCACTTGGCTGGTGTATGTGCTGTGGCTCTGGTCAGAGTACCATGTTATGCCTTTAATTAAAAATTGGAAAAGAAACTGTGTTGGTCTTGCAGATGAAGAAAGCTCTGTCCAGGGACTTTTGACATCTACCAGCTTCTTTTCAGGAATCCTGCTTATGAATCCACTTACCGAGGTCTCCTAACCTTACGCTGGTACCACTGTACCACCATTAGTGGCTCCTTGCTGTGTGCATGTATGCCAAAGTGCTCGGTGGCATTTGAAATGTCTTGTGCACCACCTCATTTGCAACCTCTTGGTTGGTAGTTGCCCAGTTTCTGTCTTAACAGATAGATGTGCTTTTCAGGAGCTCTCTCTCCCCAGGTTTCACTGGTTCGTGAAAAAATTTGCTCTTTGAGCAATTATGAGAACTGAATGTTTCTGCTCTGAAGTGGTGAGTTTTCTTGGGCTGCAAGTTTTTAATGAAAGCTTTAGGTTATGAATGTGTCATGAACTCATTGCTGTTCCTTACCGCTTGGCGTCCAGTTGGTCTAAGCCAGTCTGACTGTCTCCAGCCTAAATTGAGTGCCTCTCTCAGTATTTATAAACTCTACAATTGTTAAAACCAGCCAAGCCTCAGGAATGGCAGTGGGGCTGAAGACAAGGAGTTGTCTCTAGGGAATATAGTCTATTATATGTTGGGTATAAATCAACCTCTGACTTGTTATGTTGGGAGGAAAATTTCCTTGGGGACTTGTAATCCAGAATCAGCCTCCTATAAATCTGCTTGGATCTTCTCCCGAAGCGTGTGGCGGTACTGGAGAGCTGATTATGGATGTGGACTGTGGACCTGGGAGTGTGAAATACTACTGCTCCTTCCCTTCCATCACCATGGTGGACAGATGGGTCCGAGGAGCAGATTATTTTCAGTATGTTAGAAGTGATGAGTTCATTGTCCTGTTCTCCCCCTCCCTCCAGTAAAACCTGCAGACTTGGCTTTAGATATTGGGAATTGAAAACAAACAACAACAAATACAGCTGGGTTGGTTTTATTTGCTTTCTGGGGTTGCAGATACAAGAACGCAAGTGGGTTGCATTTTTGTGCTTTTTATATTTCTTTTCCTGTTCCTTGAGGGCTGGAAAGTATTTTTGTTTAAATGGAAGGTGATGTTTTACATCTCCTAGATGTCTCTGAGGGATGGGTTTGTAGCAGACTAAAATCCAGCTCTTCACGTGCGTAGTGAGAAATCCTGGGAAGAATGGGGCAGGAACTGATGCCACCATATCAGCAAGGGCAGGTTGGCTCTTGCCGGCTGGACTTGATGGTATATGAAATTTGTCATTGCATGCTTCCTTGAAACAAAGGTGTTTTTTTTTTTTTTGTCTTTTTGTGGTGCCACCTGGTTGCTGGCAGGTCTGTGGGTGCTGCAGGTTAAGGTACTCCTTGCAGGCTGGGTTATGTAAGCAGCTCAGGTCCTTTGGGGGCCTTCCGTGAAGAAAGGAATATTGTTATGTCCCTGAGCTCTTTGTAGTTAGTGAAGTTTTCCCCAGAAAGGTAAAACATTCCTACGGCAGCTTTGAAGTACCATCCCTACTCTGTGCTGGAAGAACACCAGTGATTAGGGCAGCTTTATTCGCTTCGGTTGCCTGGTGGGTTCATTTGCCTTCAGATCCTGAAGGCTGCAGGATCAAGCACCCCTTACAAGATGCGGGGCTTGCCCATACCTCACGTTGGTCACCTCTTCATCCCTGCATCCATCCAGGTTTGCACACTGCTCAGATGTGGTGTTTACAGGAGGCTTCTCCTAACGGGAAACATGGACAGTAGCAAGTGATATATGGGCTTGGTTTGTGGCTTTTTATTAATGTTTTTCTTTTATTGCTTCTCATGCAACTTGCCTACTTCTCGTCTTGCTTTTTTTTGGGTAGGGGGTTGTGCTCTTACCACCTTTCTCTTTAGAAGAAATTGTCTGTTCTGACTTCAGTAAATGTTTTCTCGCTTGTCAGAACAAAAGCAGCCGAGCCTGGTAGGTTTTTTTTAGTTGTGTTTGTGTGCAGGGAATGTGTCAGGGTGTTTTTATGGGCACTGCTGCGGAGCTTGTCAGCAGCAGCTGGGCCAGGAAAGCCAGGCTCCTTTTACAGATTACATATCTTTACAGATTTTTATCTCTGGTTTCCAGGGAAGGGCAGCCTGAAGTCAGTTTTGACAGTTCAGTAGAGGAGAAGGCTGCAACCACCACTCATGCAGTGCTTTTGCTAAGTGACCTATCCTCCTGCCAGCTGACAGAGGACAAGGATGATGGGTGCTGTGGACAGGGACCCTCTCGCAGCATCTCCATCGCTGAAGAGAAGTCATCCTGTGGCGAGTGTTGTGTTGGTCCCTAGACTTTATGCAATGAACTCTGCTCCCTTCCTCTCCCCACATGCTTGTTACTCCTCGCAGCTGGAGGAGCCTAATTGGAAATTGAGCCTGTCCCTGCCCTTTCCTCATCAAAAGGAAGGTTCTCTCTGTCTCACTTTTTGGAGTCCTAGTGACAAATGGTTTGCCACTAGTCAGGAGTCCTTAAAACTGTGCCTGATAAAGGCTTTTTATTTATCTTGCTCCTAAGTGGCTGGTTGAGAGTGGATGCTTGTAATTCCTTATGCATATTTCTTCTTCTGCTCCTTATGTTCAAAAGGTCCTGGAGAGGAGCTGAATCAGACCCTCTGGGCTAGAGCATCCCCTGCCCCAGAGTGAGCTCCCATTCCCAGCATAACCACACTTGTCATGTTTTTTTTGCGAAGTCTTGTCAGTGCCTGCTGTGATCCGATGTGTTTTGCTGCAACTTGAAGATGTTACAGGGTCCTCTTGCATGTACGGACATTGACACTCAGCCCTTCCCCTTCTTCCCTGTGTTATCTGGGATGCCTTTATCTACAGTGTTTCTGTTGTTTGGTGGAGGAAGAGCTGTCAGGAGTTAAATCCAAACAGGCAGGAGATAGCTGGACTGAAGTAAACTGGTAATGCCCTACTAAACCCCTTTTCTCCTGCCTGTCACATCTTTGTTGATGTCACTTCAAAGAAGCTGCAACAATGAGTTAATAGGAGCTTCTGAGAGAGGACTCCCAAGAAAGTCCCCTATTAGTGAAATATTGCAGCATGTTTTTTCCCCTCTCTTCCTTAATTTTTCCAAGTTAGAATGGAAATATTCTGTTTTCTACACTTAAACTGTCATGATACATTTTCAAAGGAAAAAAAAAACCTTTAAATGTCTTAAGTATTATCTTTTCTTGCAGGCATCATTGTAAAAATATTTATTGAGGGCTCAGCATCATGAAAGTAATATTTTTGTTTGTTTCTTTTGTAAATGATACTTAAAACTCAAAACACCCAAGCAAACTCTTATAGCCTGGGAATACTTGTTTCCTAGGCTTTCTGGTATGTCTTTACCAGATATGAACCTGAAAAGAGACTGTTCCTTTCTGTTGTCAAAGCTGAGCTAGTGGTGGGAAGTGAATGTTTTAAAATAATGCTACAACTTGTATTATACAAATACAAGTTTGTAATACAACAGTATTATACAAATGTTCTTTAAAAAAGGTAAGGTATGGAAGGAATACTTTTTTTTTTCTGTTGGTTGTTTCTTTGCGGGGGGAGGGGGGTGTGTTGGTTGGTTTAATTTTGTTGGTTTTGTTTAATTATCCTGGGTTTGGAGGTGTAGAGGGCCCAGTTCTCAGGAAAGAGAGGAAGGGGAACATCAAGCATTAATGTGATTTGGAGAGGAAGGAGTTGGGTAGTTGGACAATATGCAGGAAGAAAGACAAGGCAGTATGTCGATGCTTCCCTTCACCACTTCCCTTGCTGTTTCTGCATTTCTGCCTCTGGATCTTGGTATCACACGACTTAATGCTTTTGATATCTGCATCTCTGACTCGACTGTTCATCCTTTTGCTATACTCCTTCTGTTGAAATCATGCTGGCTTTTGTCTGTTGGAGCTGGACAAGTGGCACTTGGGCATATGGTGGTGCTGGAAGGTGGTGACATGTGCAGGGATGCCAGCATACCTAGGGCTGGCTTGCACCGTGGCTATTGCAGGTTCCGTGGGATGTGATTTAGTGATTATAAAGTAACAGGAAGATGTTCCTGAGCTTTCTCAGTGCTTGGAATATCTCCTGGAGAAATTAATGTTTGTTGTCAGATGTGTAGTTGAAAATATAAACTGGCTGTTGGGCACTGGTGGGTCCTAGGGCGCCACTTGGAAATCCCTGGTGTCAGGAAAATGCAGGGAAAAAAATGGCTTGGAAGGTATTCAAGAGTCTCAGGCTGGTATCTTTTTTATGAGATGTTGCTACCTAAGATTTCAATCTCCGTAAAGACATGGGATTGTCCTGTCCTCAGCTGTGGCAGCATTTAGCCAGAGCTGGAAGCTGGGGCTGATGTTGACTGTAACCAAGATCAGATTTTAGTGCATGGGATGGACTTTCTGGAAGTGACTAATGAAGTAATTCCCCTCATTTGTCAGTGAAAGTACTAGCTTTGGAAATCCTGTCCCCAAGCTGGCCAAGAAAAGACAAAAAACAGTCTGGGAGAGTTTCTGTAATAGGGATATCGCTCCAAAACCCAGCAGCAATTTCTTGTTTCTTGCCTGCCAGAGGACACTGCAACCTCTCCTCCTCAAATGGTCGTGGTGGCTGCCACAAATCCCATTTTTCAAGTAAGAAATCATCTTTTCTGCGAAACACAAAGGTTGATGTGTACGTACAAACCTTCTGTCTGTGAAGGGACTAATGTAACCTGTGTCCTTTCAGGCTTCACCTCAGTTGATCTGTACCACATGTACTTCAAGGTAAGCTGGGTAAGTGGCTAGCAGTCAAGGCAGGGAAAGATAAATCCCTTTTGAGGCTGACCTGATGCCATCTGACATTCTGCTTATTTGAAAAGAGGGAAGTTTGATATGGAAATGGTGGGGCTAGTTGCGAGTTGCCACAGTCCCTTCTGATGTTTTAATCTTGAGGTTGAATTAAAGCTCTATGAAACAAGATTTTTAGTCTGCGGTAAAGATTTTTCTTCCACTGACCACCTAAGTCTACTTGAATCCTTCACATGATTGCGTGCCTCACCTAAAGAACATAGAAGCTGTTGTATAAGTAGTTAAACGTGCAGTAATTCTGTAAAATTAAAGCCTTCTTAATTATCCCCCTATTTAGGTTTTACGGAAGATGTGGTGCACGCTCCCTACCATTTTTTTTGTTTTAAACGGGTTCTATGGTTTATAATCATAGCTAGGAAATTTAGGCAGCTGGTCTACTTGCTTGTTCAGTCTTTGTGAAACAGCATTAACTTTGAGGCATCTTGATACTTTCTGTTGACCTCCTGCCAAGGCAAGGTTTTCTCAAGCCTGCCAACCAGATTTCCATGACCGTACAGTTGGGAGTGTGCCATCAGCACACAGCAGATACGAGTGGTCCCACCTTGGTATGGGAGATGTTATGTGCCCTGCCCTTATTCCAGCTACTGGTACTTGGAATGGCAGAATAGGTGCAGCTGCTGCTGTGGAGTTTAAGGCAATGGAATGTCTGTTGTTGGGAACAGAAGTTACTGGAAGTTTGTGTTTTTCTCAGTTTTGGTTGGTGCATGTGATATCTCCAGGACAAAAGTCAGCATCTTTTCTGTTTGCAGCTGGCTGGCAAGGAGGCTGCTCCTTTGTCCCATCCACATCCCACTTGGTGCACCAGCATGCTGGACTGCGGTTGCATTTCTCCATTAGGTGCAGCCAGTGAGTAGGAAGAGCTGTGATGGTTTCTGTCCAATGAGGATGTAGGGAGAGGAGTGCTGGTTCTCCGAGTGAGCTGGGCACTCTGCTGTTACGCTTTCTGCCTGTGTTGCCTTCCACAATTTCATCTCATCCAACATGTTTTCCTTGGCTCAGCACTCATCTCTGACATGCATTGCTGGGTGCTCTTTAAAATATACTATAATCTGGACATTGGCTCTGTGTGGTCTATGGGCCACCAGCCAGGCTGTGGGATGGGAGGGCTCTCTGGCGAGGTCCAGCCTGGCTACTGTGGGAGCTGTGGAGTTATCCACACAAACATCCCATTCCAGATGGCTTTGTGAATGGGCCCAGGGGTGATGAGGACATGCAGTTGGTGGGATGTCGGTGCAGTGGGAAGGTAAAGGACATATGGGGGAATCCTCAGTGGAGCCATCTCAAGAAAGTAAGATTTGTTAGCTTCCACACACTTGAAGGGTGCGTGTGGCAGTTCTTCCATACCCCTTGTTTCCAGATGGCAGTGTGTATTTCAGAGAGCTATTCAAGATTTTCCTTCCTAGAAAGAATTGCATTGAGTGAAAATCCCTGCATGGAAAAACTGGTGTTGTCTTGTTAAGATCACGTTTGAGAGTGCCCTCTAATTTGAAGTCACAGCTGAACCAAGACTTGCTTCTATTTTTTTTTTGTTTTGTTTACGTTCCTAAAAATCATCCAGACTTTTTCTCCTCTTTAAAAGCAGCAGGGCTGCAAACCTTTCCAGCTGCCATTATGAAATAAGTGAGTTATTCTTGCTAAATTGAGTCGATTGGACTGGAAGCACTTCTGGAAATAGTGTGCAGGTTGTGGACCAACTGTTGGCAAAATAGCCAGTTTCTTAGACACTGGGCCCCAAAAAAGAACCAGTATTTTTCCTTTAGTGATTTCTTCCCCCCCTCGCCCTCTTTATTCTGCATCAATCACAATCCTGCACTTTATAATTAAATTGAGCTGTCTCAGCAGTGGGAGAGGGCTCTAAGTCTGCAGCGCAAGAAAAGCAGTCGTTTCCTTCATGGTAGCTGTTTTTGCTGCCTCCATCGGGCTGTTGGTGACATGAGACAACAGCAGGTGTGAGAAGACAGAGTGGAAGGCATTGTTTTTCCTCCAACAGTGGGGTTTTCCAAGCCCGTTCATGAGCTGACACTTTCTTTGCTGCACAAAATAGGTAGCTTGGTGGCAGAGGGAGTCAAGGAGGAGTTTGCAAAAATTGAGAGGACTCAGTAGAGCATCCGGAGGGGAACAGGAAGGGTCCATTTGGTACAGGTAGACCTGTGCTGAACTCAATCCAGTGTGTGTCTTGTGTGTGTCTCAGTTTCCTCTAGTGGTCTCTCCATGTCTGCCTCAGTCTAATGCTCTCAGGCCAAATACAGTTTCTTGGAAATTTTCTGCCTTCCCAAGTGAATATCCTAACAAATTTAGGGCTGTGGTTGTGCATGAAAGCTCGTGACCCTCTTTCCTCACCAGAGCAGCTGGAGTGGGTGCAGTAGGCTGGATGAGGACTGGCCACAGAGCAGCCCCGGTGACTTCAGAGTTATTTTTCTTTTAGATACACAGTCAAAAATTCTCCCAGCAGCATCTCCCCTCTTCTGTAGGGAGAAATATTATCACCAAACAAAATGGAGAGAGCAAAGTTCTTCAGCCTGATACTATTCAAGTTTGTGAAGTAGATTTGCTTTTTGACTCCATTTTTATGATTCCCCTTTCTAGTTCGGGTCATCTCTTTAATCCATCAGGTTTTCAATCAAGTGCACACAGATAGGAATATTGTTCTTGTTTTCTTGCTGTGGTTGCTTGTTGTGTGTTGTTGGGTATCCGGCCAGGTCAGCTGGAGCCAGCTACTCCATCCTGCCTATGTGGGAGCAGCGAAGTCCAGATACAGCCTTGTCACCACTGGCTGGGGTAAGCTACCATCCATTTTGAAGTGAATCCAGCTTTAATGCCTTGCTGCCATGGATATTTGGACATAAGAAGGACATTTTCTCCAACCTCCCAAAGGAAAAAATCCCAAACACTTTAAAGCACTGTATTCAAGAGCCTGCAACTTTCTCCAACCAGTTGACCAAGAAGTTGACAGAATTGGTAGGGTGCTTCTGTTAATGTCCCATCTGCTGCCGAGATACTAAAGAAGTTTTCTTTTAGAACATCTTGAATTAGTCTTTGCAAATTGAAATGTTTGTGCTCTGCACTGAACGTAGCATTTAAAATCAGAAGAGGAGGTAGATGCTAGCCCCTCTGTCGCTTGTTCTACAGAAAGCCTTGGCCGTGCTAGGAGGAACTGCTCCCTCCAGTTCCTTGCAGTCTGTCTTGGCCAAAGCCTCGCTTCCATTTTGATGCATTTCAGTAAAAACATGGTACTGGGAGCACTGGTGGTTCATTTCTTGTGGCAGAATAGCAGCTGTGCGGTGCAAACTCCTACAGCTAACGTTGCAGCACCAAACCAAGATTCCTTGTGATCCTTGAAAAGCTCCTTGTGGTCCATCAACATGCAGCTTTAAACAACAGCCTTAAACTAGGACAGGCTTTGATTTTTGGGGAAGGCAAGGCAAGGAAGAGCTGTGGCTCTGTGCCTGAATAGGTATGTTGTGTCAATGAGATAAGCTACTACATCCTGCCTCCTCTGCTGTAGATGAGACGTGTGTTCATGGTGACATGTTAGATGACCTCCCAGGACCTTATTTAACTGTAGATGAGAACTTCTCTGCTTTGCCTTTATGGTGATTTTATAGTAGTATAGCTATCATGCTACATGTTAAATTATGGTAAAAATACATGGATTTTTTGAGAAGGAAGGTGGAGTTTTTACTCTCTAGCTCCCTTGTCTTAAGTCGTAGCTTGGATGAAAATGCCCATTTCATCCTGCTGTGTATGGGGTCAGAGACCCTGCATACCTCGTCTGAAATCCAAAAGCGCTTGGTGAACTCCATGGATAGCTTTCCTAGTAGCACTTGAGATTGCGGTATGTCGATACACAGCTTTAAAATGATATGCACAATGATATTTGTCTGGGACTTCTCATCGTGGACTCAACACACTTTGAAAAGCACTGTTGTGCTCCAGGCTGGAAAAAGGAGGATCTGAATGGGCTCAAATTGCCACAATCATCCTTGGAAATCCTCTGCCCGACCAAAAGCCTTACTCCTAGCATTGGTGAGAGGGATATCACCCTTTGGAAATGTTTCAGAAGCGTGAAATGCTGTCTCTCCTAGCGTGCCGACCTTGCAAGGCTGAATTTTTCCCCTCCCCCCTCGCTGGTGTAATTTTTATATGTGCAAAAATTTTGCCTTGAGTTTTTCAAATTTGCACTATCAGCACAAGTTACTCTCTCTTCTCTCTTAGGTGTAAAAAAAAAAACATTTTGAATGGCCGATCTGCTTTCCGAGGAGTTATTTAAGTGCAGTAGGTCATCAATGTATCGCACATACTACGGCCATGCCTTGGCATTTGTTTTGTGTTTGTAATCCAACACCCAGCTGCTTCAGCCTCAAACTCCAGGCAGCTATTTAGTGGTTCAGCTAGTGTTGAGGAATGCATTGTGGTGCTGTTTACTTTGTTACGTGCAAGGCTTTTATAGAGTACAGTGGGGTTCAATTAAAAAAAAACACCCAAACTCAAACAAACCCAAACCTGAAAACCCAGGTGATGAAATGAAAACTTAATGCAGATGGTAACCCAAGTCAGGGTAGAGGGAGCTAACAGAGAAAGTTTGGGGTATATTCTGTGGTCATTGCAAGCATTCTTGATGATGAGAGCAGAGATTACTTACAGTATGATAGGGAACTGGACCAAGAAAAAAAACTTATCCACCTCCTCCTCTGCTGCAGCTGTTCTGTTGCTTCTGTATCTCTGGCTGAGCAAAAAGCATTGCAAAACCCAACCCAAAGCAGTAAATGGGGCTTTCCTTTGGGTATACTATTTTTTGCTGGTCCTGATCTAGGTTAATGTTTTAATTGTAGACTCGGCATGTGGTTTCACCCAGTGTTTCTACATCCCCAAACTCTCGTTTTCCTTAAATGCTGCGGGGCAAGTTGCCCTGTGCCTTGATTTACATCTAGTGTGGTAGTGAAAGTGCATGGAGTCAAGACGAATTGAATTCATTACGTTTAGCTGGATAATTAGGGTGCTCCTAGCTGGTTACATAAAGGGTGGTAGAAAGCAAAGCTTTTGATCAGCTGATGAGGATTTTGTGTGTATTCCTGCTGAAGCTCTCTAAGTCTCCCAGGGGGTGAGGAGCAGTGGTAGCTCTTAGAGGATATAAGGTATTGAAATCTTGCTGCTCCGGGAGGAGGAGAGGGCAGAGCTCTTTCCGCTCCTTAGCAGGTGGAGATTGTCATGATGGTGTCTTCTCAGTCGCAGAATAGCTCCTCAAGACAGATGAATATGTTGTCTCCAAAATGAGGAGTGATTAATGGGGGGCTATTCCCGTCCTTGTGCTGCAACAGCTGCTGTTGGAGGAGGGATCGGAGGATACAGAAAAATTCAGGGAGCTCAGCCCTTGTCCCTGACTGTCACTCTTGTGGATTAATTTGGTGGGATTATGGTGAGTGTGAGCTAGATTCCCAAATTGGGCTGACCGCAGCAGGAAACACATTCTAGATATTACCAAAAAAAGTGAAAAATGCGCTTTTCTGAACTGGAAGTGCAGCATGTGTGTGTAATCTCTTGGCAGAACCAGGGTACTGCAGTGGTACCTGCCAGTGCTCCAGTAGACAGGGTGTGATGCTCTGTCATAGGGCTTTGCTGGGCCAAAGTATCAGTACCTGGCCAGGTTGCTCAGTGGTTTTGCTGCAAGAAGAAAGCAATAACCTTTTCCTCTTGCTTTATAAAGTGCAGACCCATTGAACTCATATTTCTTTAAAAAATAATGCATGGCCTGAAAAGAATAAATATGGGATTAGGATATATATCTCAAGGCTGTGTGACCTGAGCACCCAGTTGGTTTGGATATTTTTTTCAATATTGGGCTAGAGAGTAGTCATTCTAGTTCTAGACTTGTTTTTTTTTTTCTTTTTTGTGGTTTACCCACTTGTCATTGGGCTTTCTAAAGATGAGATCATCTGTTTTTTTAGCATCTCACTGTTCCTGTGTGAAAGAAACAAATGGCGTTCCCTGTAATGGTGCAAGAATACATCCAGGTAGGCAGTGAGGAGGTCTAGAGTGCTGCAGGGACACATCTATCCAACACAGTGGGTTTAAAATGCATTTAAGTTTATTTGAGTGAAAAGTCCCTTGCTATATGTAGCTGCATCTGACTTGGCATTTATTTTTTGGGTTCAGAGATCTGCTTTAAGCTCCCGCATCACTGACAAGGTTTTGCGGGATGCCATTATATCCAACAAGCAAACTGTGCTGGGCTCTAGGAAGGGATTAATGAGTAAAGGTTGGAGCACTGACCTTTTCCATGTGTATTGTTTTGGATGTGATCCTGCTGTTCAGCCTGGTGTCTGACTGGCCTGCGTTTGTGGCTGGAGTCAGGGCTTTATCAGCCTAACTCAGCATTGCTTATCAAATCCCTGGACAGGAGTTCAGTTTCAGTGTCAAAAGGAGAAACTCCTTTTTGATGGTTGTTCTTTTTTTTTCCTGCAGAAGAATGAATTTTGAGGGAAATGAGAGAGGCTGTGGTTCTTCCCTGCTCCACTTACTGGTGTGTTGAACTCATGGAGCCTGGGGAGGGAGATGGGACTCCTCCTTGCGGGTCTCCTAAAAACGAGTCCAGAGGCAGCACAGATCTCTGCACCACACTCGCGTGTTGAGAGGAAAAAAAGAAATCTAAGCCTATTTGTAACAAAGCAAATAAGAACCACGAGTATTTTATTGAGAAGGGACTGAGACATCCCTTAATTCCAATAAGCTCTTTGTCCTTTACAGCGGCAGTAAAGAAGGATCTTCCTGCCTCAAAGCTTGTGCTTCCAGAAGGATTTCCTCTGTGTGCAGCAGCAGTCTTTAGACTCAGAGAGGTGTTGGATCCTGCAAATGTCTTCAGCTGCGAAATGGTTATTATCCAGCTATTTTTGTAGCAGAGGGCACGTAAAAGTGGCTGTGTGGATTTCATTTGCCTGTTTTCCCTGTCAGCGTAGGTTAGGTATCTTGTCATACTCTGTGGTGGCTTTCATTAAAGTGGTTTCCAAGCAATAGCACTTCAGTGGGTTTTGTTTTCTTTCCTTCTCTCCTTACTTTTCTGTTGGCACATTTCAGGTTTTAGAAGAGTTGAAGAAAGCCGAGTGCATTTTCAGTGCTTTCTCACCTAGCCTGCAAATCCTTCTCTGCAACCTGGGACCAACTCCTACCTGTGCCCCATTTTTCCAGACTCCCAAACCTTTGCAGTGCCAGGCTTAAAAAACCCGAGCTGATGCTTTTTTATGTGTTATGGGATGGTCTAAAAATAGTCCGCTGCCCTTTTTAACAGAAGCATGTATTATTAAAGAAAAAATGAATAGGCAACAGAACCAAGATAAAATCCCCCTTCCTCTCGCTGAAGATGAGCTTTAAAAGCCTCTAAGCCGAAATATTTGAACCTTTTGATAATGGGAGCTTGTGGCAAAGTGGTTATTTGCCTTTGCAAAATCAGTGCCTAGGTGATGGGTGTGGGGTTTTTTTTCTTTCCGCGAGGAGCAGCAGCAAGGATGGAGCTGGAACCAGCATTTTCCTGACTCCTCTATGCCCTTGCATTTCTGCCAAGCGCTCGTCGGTGCTTTATATATAGTGATAATGGGGACTATTGTATTTATCTTGCCTGAGATGTAGTGGTATAAAATACTCCTAAATTGGGCTGGTAGCATCTGACACTGCACAGTCATTCATGCAGGTGCTGTGGTGTGTAAAACGATACTGTGCTGCTGCGGTAGCATCTTATATTCGCTGCTGGCGCAAATGAAGCGAACATGATGCTCTATGTCTTTTCTTGTCTGAATGACCAGTTGGGACAAATTATTGCAGGGTGTTTATAAGCAGCAGGCTCTTCTCTTTGGCTCGGTTTTCTGTGTGTTACTGGTTGAATAACAGTGTGTATAATAAGCAATTAATGTCTATACATTTAATTTTAAAGGACACTGTAAATAACAGGTTTTACTTCCCTCCCTCCCCCAACTGTTGCATTGAATTTCATTCCCTTTAATTACACTAACAAATGTGGAAAATTATAAATATTTATAGTGGACTGGGTGGCTTTATTCCATGCATGAATGAATGTCCCAAAGTTGATTATAATGTTCCATTCAATCACAAATCAAAAGTATGTTATACAACTTCAAGAATGAAATGCCAAACTTATGCCAATGGCAGAATGAAGCAACCTTGGATGTTGGGAATATTGTTAGTACGAACCGTGATGTCACTGGGCAATAAGTTTTTGTTATCCCTGTTTTTGAGCAGCTAAAAATTGAATTATACGGCTCTAATTCTGGTGTCTCAGTGCATTTTATATGGGAACAGTAGTATTTTTTCCACTTTTTTTTTTTTTTTTTTTACATGGAACGTAGAAAACCCCATACTTTCAATACAGCACTTATATCCCAGGTTTCTCCTTCTTAGTCTGAGTTTTTTTCTTGCATCCTCTCCATGGGTGCTGGTCACAAAGAAGCCATCCTGCTGACACACCAGGGTGTTACTGTGATTGCTGTATATCCATTCATCATGAAGAGTATTAGCAGCATAACTCTTTGTATGTCCTCAGAAGTTTTTTTTACTTAGTTTTCCTCCTTTTTCCTCACTTGGGAAGTGCTGTGCCACTACAGAGATAGACCTTTTTCCTGCTGCAGTAAGCGTATGGGATTTCAGCTTGGAGCTGTGGAAGAGTTGAGGGTTAATCCCGTGCTGGAAAACAAGAGTTAAAAGTTTGCTGTTTTTCCAAACTGGTTAGTTTGCATCTTCATGTTCCTGCTTTTGCTTTGTGACTGTACAGCTGAGAAGAAAGGAAAAGAGTATCTCAACTTTCACCAGTGATTGTCACTTTAGCGTTAGTGCTGTGATCAACTCTTGGCAGGTGAATTCCTCAGTCCATGTGCTTCATCTCCGCTGAACTGCTGGGACTGGTTCTGTGGGCTCTGGTTTTGCGTAACTGCTCCAAACAGAACCCACCTGGGCTTTTTACAAATGAAAGGGAAAAAAAAAAATTGTGTGTGGCGCATGCAATCTTTAAATATATATATATATATATATAAAAAAAATATAAGGTACGTCCACATATATTTATATAAAAACAATATAGCGCAGGCATATATATAAAAAATATATTAAAAAGTATTGCAGCTGTAACGACTGAGTAAATTTCTGTTTGATTAAAATTTCCTTTAAAAGAAAATAACAAGAAGACTTTTAAGACCCTTTTTCAGTTCTTTATTAGCTATTCCTTTTTGTATCATCCAGCTCCTATAAGCCAGACAGGTAGACTTTTAATGGTACAGATTGTATTTTATAAAGAGTCCAGCATAATAGAGTCCTAACTGGAGCCCATAATAGAGACAGTGATCATTATTAGCAATAAAAACTGGCAAATTTGTTGGAAGTGTCTTGTGATTTTATAACTTCAGATACCTTTCTAATATTATGCTTAAATAAATGGGTCTCAAATTAGGAATATAAGGCTTAAATTAGACTAATGTTCCCACAAGTTTCGTGTGGTTTTTTTTTTTTAACTGGAAGGGTTGAAATAAGATCACTTTGGTTTACCACTTGTCTCTCTCCATTTTTATGACTGAAGAGGACTGAAGGGTCAATTTCAAAATATTTTAAATATGGTCAGATGAAACGTTGGTCATGTAACTTTTTAATAGCAGTTTTCAACTGCAAATAGCAGTTTGACCTGAGGCTTAAATTGAAGACGTCAGACATAGATTTCCATCCTCTTTGTTGTTATTTTTATTTTTAAAGTTGCAGTGATGGGCAAGTGCTATATACTCTCCCGTGTCTGGATTCCTGACATTTGCTCCTTTTGTCTGTCCTCTCCACTCCAACCATCCCTACTGCAGCATGTCTGTGAACATCCCCCAACCTTCGTTTTCCCCCTTTCAATATTTCCTCCATCACACAATCTTTTTTAAGCCTTTTCTTCATCTTTTAAAGATTCTTTGCAACTCCCTTTCTGGTCGCTTAGGTGATGTAGTGTCTTGCCGCGTCACTCGGACGATGCCAGCCTTAATCATCCATTTGTCTGGCTCTCCTGTGGGTGTCCTCGGCTGCTCTTTCATGTACTTCTTAAACGTGTCTGTGAAGATGCTTCTTTTTCCTCCAAAGTTCTTTAAGACTCCAGGGATCCTACAGAGAGTTGATATTCACACATGCTAGGAGAAAGGCCCTTTTGATTTGCTCAGATAATTTAAGGAGTCCTGGCGTTATAGTTCCATAGGAGGCTGAGGATTTTAACTTTTCAAACCCCATGAATTTTAGATGGTGCCTGTGTAAAATCACATTATCAGTGTGTCTTGTTTATCTCTGTTGCTCGTCCTTTCCATTGTTTCTTCTCAAATTAAATGGCAAATGGTGTGGCAGTGCACAAAGAGGGAGGATGGGCAGGAACCTCCTCTTATGTGCCTGAAGGGATCCTGCCCCAGTGAGAGCTTGGTCGTGTTTCGTACCTTTTGCATAGCACTTCAGTGTAGACCTTTTTATTGAGTTGCATGTGTAATTTCTCAACAGCACCATCCTTTGGGACATTTCTGGGGCTAGATTGTGCTCCCTGAGTGGGCATACAGCTTTCGCATGCCTTTTATATAGACCATGGTAACCTTCAGATACTCAACAATGACCCATTTTATTTTCTTCTGGCCCCTTCCTAAAGTTGGAGGAAATTACTTATGCAGCATGGTTGCAATACTTCCCCTGTATTTTAACCTCAAGTTGTTCCATGCTGGGTCTCAATGATCATGTGGTGGGAAAGAGGCCTCATGCTCACCATGCTGGCAAGACTCACCGTACTCTGCTGCAGGCATTTGCCGTGTTGCTTTTGTCATGTGTAATAAAAGTCATATTTACAGATTGGTAGTGCATAGTGTCCCATTCCTGAATAGGACTGATTTGTACTTCACAGCCCGGGAGGCACCCAAGTGTGCGCTGAGGGTGAGAGTGGGGTTGAAGCTAACTGGGAGCCAAGTGCAAGAAGGAGGGGGAGAAAGCAAGGTCCTAATTTTTCTAAAGGGAAGCATGGCTGAACACCTGCTGTTCCCCAACAAAATAATATGAATTTGCATCAAAAAGGGGTCCCAATCAGTTGTGCTGGCTGCTTTTGAGGAGAGCAGTTGTGTCTGGAGGCATTCTGTTGGGGGAGATGTCTTCCAGTGAAAGCATTTTCCACACAAGGGCAGTGGGGCCCACCCCGTGGCTGGCATTTAGAGAGGGGTGGAAATGCTATTTAAATTTCAAATGGACTCAAGTTTTCACAGTTGTCATGTCAATAGATCAAGTTCCTTGAAATACATTTTAAGCGGAGTTTACACAGAGCCGCAGGAGCCCGCATTGACTCCAAGGCCTGCCTTTATTGTGCCTCCAGCAGCGGTAAGTCAATATGGCATATTGAAAGCAGCTCTGCCCTGCTGCCGAGTGAAAGTTAGCAAATTTCCCCCATCTCCTTCCAGCTTTTTTCTTGGGTAGCAGCATGTTTAACTAACTGAAATGGTCATTTATTTTTTTCCTTGTTCCTTCTTCTTCTTGGCTTGTTTTGGGAAGGCGATAATTAGATCAGGCTGTCAAACTCATCACACCTTCCAGAAGGACCCATCCAGGCAAGGCTGAAAAACCAATGTGATACAAAGGAAGGTAACAGGAAAACAAGGGGGACAGGGCAGTGCTGATAAGCATCGACAGTTGCTTAGTGCAAAACAATAGAAAAATAAAACTCGGAAAACAAGATCAGCCAGAAGAGTGGTTGTATTTCATTGCAGGAGCTGATAAAGGTGCAAACTGTAACTCCAGTGGTTCCAGGAACAATATCCTCTGGAAATGACCTGATCTGACCCTCCCTCCACTGTTACCCTTGCATAATTGAGGTTCTCACTCATTTATCTTTGTTCCCTACCAAAAATACCTTCCTCCTTCATACGTGTAGGGCCAGCAGCAGGTATGGTTTATGAGCAGAGACTGTTGGAGATTGGATTGTCACCAGGTGGAGGTGAGGGTATGAGCTCCCAGTGTGGCTGGAGGTGGCTGCTCCTGAGTAAGGCTCTGGACCTTGTCATTAACTTCCGCAACTGATCCATCAGGGTAGGAATGTATCTGACGTGTCTAGGTTAACACCACCTGATTCCCCCTGCTCCCACCTTTTTTTTTTCCTGGGGGAATGGTGCGTGGACTGACATGTTGTGCTTGTGTGTGCTGTGGTTCATGGCTGATGCTGGAATCAAATATTATCTCTGGGCTTCAAGTGTGTGTCTGTTTTTTGGTGTGTGGGTGCATGCAATGAATCTGCGGTGCTGGAAACTGTCTTCTTTGATTTCTATGAGACACGTTTGAAATTATTCTGGAGATGTTGTGCGTATCCCTTCTCCATTATCCGCTCATGCATGAAAAATAGTCATTTCTCCTTAGTGTGACTACCATACAGGCTGTGTCCCTATTAATGATGCTCATTAACTATTTCTTGCTGGGCATTCCCAATGGATATGTGAATGTGAACATCACCATCCATGGTGAGCGGTTGCTAGAAGGTACTTCTGATTTTGAGTTTGACCTGCTTTGTTATTTTTGGGATGTGGCACATTGCTAGCTGTCTGCTGTCCTCGTCTCTGCGCTGGTGTAGCACGTGAGGAAGCCAGAGCAGTATGCAAGCTGGAGTCTAGACTTTGAATTTTAAATGCTCTGGGATGAGTTGTTTTGTTTCTGTTTTGATTTCGCCTACCAGTTTTATACCCTAGTGCTATCCTGCCAGGATAAATCACTCTTGAGGTGACCACGCATTTCCTGAGACATACTGTTAACTTAAGCAATCAAATGAATGACCTGGCAAATTGCTGTGTGATGTTAAGCACTGATGGTGGAGCCTTTGATTCTGCACCCCAGGGAATGTTCCTCTCCCTTTTCCAGGACTTTGGAAAGCTCTGTGATTGTGATACCCAAAAAAAGGATGGCTAGATTTACATCCTACCAGAAATATAGGGTAGCATGGAAGAAACATATGCCTTGATTCCTTAATGAGGAAAAAAGAAAATATTTAGGAAGGAAAAGCATTTCTGTGACTAATTATTTTTAATTGTTTTCTTTATAGAAAAAAAAAAAAAATCAAGGTTATTACAGTCCTTCTTCCCCTCCAAAACATCTACAAGTGACTAGGCTACCAAACAGACTAATTAGATGTCAAATAGACTTTAGTTCTTAAATTGGTTTAGTTACACAATGCAAAACATCACATTGGGAAGCAGATGGCGTGTCATTTTTAATATGTCTTGTAACTTGCCTGAAACCACTTCAAAGTTTCTTTAAAGAAAATGTTTCTACTGCTGACCAAAAGACATGCCACTGAGTATCTGTCAGCATAACAGCAATATGCTGGGCCAGTTTCTGGCAAATATTGTCAGTGCCTTCACAGGCTTAGAAGTAGAGGGTTTTTTCTACAGGATTTTATGTTCAGCGGAGAAAGAGCTGATGAAATTAGAAAACTGGACCCTTTATGATTGGGCAAGTTGGAGACCAGAAATGAAAAAAAAAAACAAGGCTACAATATAACTAGTTTTTGAAAAATCTTTTTCTGTGCCCAGACCTTATGATTCACTTGGCAAGCCTTTTGGGCTATGCCTTCCTTAGAAATTGTGCTGGAATCTAAAACATACCCTGACTAGGAATATGGAGAACCAGAAACCCCCCAGCAGGGAGGAACTGTTAGCCTCATTTGCAAAAACATGAAAATGGCTCAATATCTTGTAATTCGAGTTAGGGCATTAATAAAACCAGCGTTAAGTGCTGCCAGGCATTGCAACCTTAATTACTGAAAGAGTAGGAAATGAGTGTTTGGGTGAAAAATACGTTTAGGGTTGTGGTAGAGATTAAGTAAGACCAAAGTGGAGGGAGAGCTCTGCTCCAATGATCAAACTTGGGAGATAACCTCAATTTATATTTTGAATCCCTACTCAAATTTGCTTCAGTGGCCTTGGAGAATGTATGTGTCACACAGGTGGAAAAATCCCTGAGATACTGACAGCAGCAATGTTGGTAGTGGGTGAAGAGGTGAGATTTTTTTCTTTTAAAGGCTTTGTTATATCTAAAAAGTCAGTTTATCCTCACATGATTTAATGATTGAGAAGACACATCTTCCCGTTGTAGGTTTTATTAGGTATTATTAGAACAATATTCGTTTGGGTTGGGATGAAAATCAGAAAATACATCAGTATAAGCAAAATAAGGTGGAAGGTTTCATTTCTCTCATATTCTTCATCCATACACAGCATTAATTTTGCTACTTAAAATTCGTATTTCTAAAGGAAAGTGGTAGATGGAGAGGATTAGTTCCAAATTAGTATTTTAACCTGTTGTGCAAACTTGGGAAATATCTTCTTCTTTTATTGTAAAATAACCCAAAATAGTGAAGTCTCCTCCCTCCCTTCCTGAGCTCACCAGCATCAGGAGGAGCAGAGTAAGCTTTGCCATGGGGCATCCTCTTGTCAAAGATGCTTAATTGCCTCCACATCTACTAATCTAATATATGAACAAATACCGAAGCAATTAATTGTGTTGATTTAAAACCTATTTTCCCTCTTTCCTTTCCGCTTCTCCCTCTCCAGATCTCTTTCTATATTCATCCTATTGCTGACAGACCTTCAGTTTTGAAATTGGGTGATTATTGACCTTTTTGGTGTCAGAAGGCTTGCAGCGTAAGCTCTATTTTAGGGGGAAGGAGGAGATGGAGGAGTTGTTACAGACCCACGTGATGGGGGATGCTTTCTGCTGAGATAAAGTGTGGTCTAAAACCACTGTTGGATGTTTGACTTTTGGTCATCCCCATGGGGGAAAACCAGGCTGTATTACATTTTCCCTGGGCAGGGAAGAGGGGAGCTGGTCCTTTTGACTTGTTTTCACACCCTTTAGTCCCCCTGCTGGTAACAGAGTTTATAATTAACCTCATTAATACAGTATACAGGGCCTCAATCAACCTCTGGGCGATTGCTCCCAAGAATATCTTTCTAAAGGACTATACGATAAGCACGTTTGGCACCAGAATGTGCTGAAGATCTTTGTCCGTGGCACTAATTGCTTGCGTTATCCTTGTCCCCGCTGCCAGCTACACACGGTTCTGAGATTTTCCTGAACAGTAAAGAGTTTCCTTGGAAAGAAAACAACCTTGACTATTTTTCTGATAATTTTATATGGCAGGAGTTGTGTTTTAGGGCTGCTCTGGGGGATTTGAGAAGATGAAGGCAGTTTGGAGGGGCAGCCCATGTGAACCTAGTGGAGAGCTGGGTGGTATTGAAAGGTGCTTCTTACCTTTGGGTGCTTTAGAAAAATCTGTTTCTAAAATAACAAAAAAGACCCCAAACAGAAGGCATAAAAGAAGCAAGGAGCAAGATTGCTTGCCCTTATTTTTTTATTTTTCTAGCTTCCCGAAACAGTACATGATAGCGTAGAGCTGATTCAAGGTCATGAAGTTTACAGAATAGCCACCAGGTAGAGGAGAAGGCGAAAGTGAATGCAAAAATACTGGGATTAGTTTGGTGGATCTGGGGAAAATGGTTGTCTGGGTTGCTTCTGTGGTAGACTGCTTTCTGTTGGTTGCAAATCGAGTCATCTCATTTTATTTGGCTCTTGGCATTCCTGTTTTTTGGTACCCAGTGGGTTTCAGCCTTCTTGGTTTGGTGAACCCTTCCATGTTTTTACTGAGGTTTTACAGATCTCGAGGAGCACCTTTCAGTAATATTGATGCTAGAGTTGCTTTTATTTGCTGCTTTCCTAGACCCTTCACGAGTATTCCTGAGATCCTCAAGAGTCTGTGCATCACTAGTTTAAAATTCCCAATCCCTTGAATTATGGTTGTGCTTCAGCTGATGGACGGGGACTTGCTCAAGTCTTTTTGTTTGTTTGTTTCTTAAGGAAAGAGCAAGACTAGAAACTTTACTTTGTTGCAAAGGAATTACGGACATTTTCAGCATGTTCTCACATTTTATCTCACAATGGGACTAAAGATGGGGGAGCATTTAAGACAAATCTGGGATAGAGGTCAGTTCTGGGGTGCCTTTGGCAATGAATGATTGTGGGCGTTTGCTTACCTTCTCCATGGTGTTGGATTATTGGCTTCATGCAGTCTTGGTGCAGGAAACATGTTGGGGGAGGAGGGGAGGAGCAGCTCTTTTTCCCAGCTTGGACATTGAATCCTGCTTTGCTTATTATTTTAGTTACAAATGTTTTACTCAGCCTTTTGTTTGTTTGGGGGCTGAACTGTAGCAGTAGCCCCTTGACCATACATTCAAATGAACAGGAGTGACTTGAGAAACCTGATGTACTCTTGCCTTTCATTCTCAAATCCATTTTCAATCAAAAACTGGAGTTTTTTAGTGCTACATCTAAAAAATAGTATGCAGGAGGGACAGGAAGGCCCTATAACCATTTCCCTGGTTTTATTTTTCATAAAGTGTGAGCATTTTAAACAGAAAACCTGACAAGTCGTTTCCTATCATGCATTGTAATTATCTATTATAGCAGGGAATAAAGGATTAATTAGTTTTCAAGCTGCAGATATGATTTAATTAGTTTTCAAGCTGTATCTGAAACACCTGTCTTGGCAAAATCAAAGTACTTTCATTTAGCGGGGAAGAAAATTGAGGAGAAGGAGAGTGTGAGTTCAGGGTCACTGCTGTTTGCTGACCTGTGGGGTCACTCCCCCAGTTTGCAACCTCTGCAGTGTCTGGTGAATTTTTTAACTGTCCAATTTATGACAAATGTCTAACTGCGTTGTTGTGTGCAGATGTGCTCAAGATATGTAATCGCCAGGTCATGCCACAGGTCCTGAAAATTTAAGAGATTTTGAGTGTCCTCTGTAGGATGCATGTGCTGACCCCAGGGAGGTCATGGCAGAGAGGAAAGAGACCAAATCCCACTGATTTTTGTGAAAATCTTGGCTCTAGTCGCTTTGCTGGAAGCGAGTAATGGAGTGGCTGTGAAACTCTCCTCCGGTCATTGATTTGGGGATAGTTCAGTGCTGAGTGGTCAGTTCAGGTGAAATGAAGTTTTTTGTTCTATGGGGGCAACAGCTGAAGTCTCTTGTCACGTGCAGCCTTTCAGGTAGCTGTAGAGATAAGGTTTTCCCTCAGCCTCCTCTTTTCCATGCTACACAATCCCAGTTCCCTCAGTCACTCCTCATAGGAATGATGTGTGAGACCCTTTAGCAGCTCCATTGACCTACTCTGTGCACACTTTAGCCCCTGAATGTCCCTCTTGTAGTGAGAGACACAAAACTGAACACAGGTTTTGAGGTATGGGCTTACCTTCCTGAGTAAAGGGGGACAATCATTTCCCTACTCCTGTTGGCCACAGCATTTCTGATACAAGCCAAGATGCTGTTGGCCTTTCTGGCCACCTGAGCACATTGCTGGCTCATGGTCAGCCGTCTGTCAACCAGTACTCCCAGGTCCTTTTCTCCTGGGCAGCTTTCCAGCCACTCTTCCCCAAGCCTCTAGTGTTGCATGGGGTTGTTGTGAGGCGGCAGTTGGCCTTGTTGAACCTAGTACAGTTGGCCTCGGCCCATCAATCCAGCCTTCCAGATCCCTCTGCAGAGCCTTCCTAGCTTCAAGCAGATCAGTACTGCCTCCCAACTTGATGTTACCTGCAAACTTATTGAGGGAACACTCCACGCCCTCATCTGAATCATTGATAAAGATGTTTAACAGAGCTGGCTCCAACACAGAGCCCCTGGGGAACAGCACTTGTGAGCAGCTGCCAATTGAATTTAACTCCATTCAACACAACTCTTTGGGCCCAGCCATCCAACCAGTTTTTTACTTAACAAAGAGTACAGAGCTACCCCACTGCCTCTCCCTCCTTGCCTATCCCTTCTGAAGAGTTTATAGGCACCCGTTGCAGCACTCCGCTTGTGCATGTCATCCCACCATGTTTCTGTGATGGCAACTCTGTCATAGTTTCCCTGCTTCCAGCCCCTTGTGTTTGTTGCCGGTGTTGCATGCATTGGTGTAGATGCCCTCAGCTGGGCTATTGATCCTGCCACCTTTTTGAGGGGAGATGTCCTAATTCCTACTACTAATAACAACCTGCAAGAAAATAAGCTCCTTATTCCTCTCCCTGCAAAACCATATTTCAGGGTCACTCCTTAGGAAGAGGTTTCCAAACGAATGACAGTTTCCCTTTTTGAAGAAGGGAAAAATGGACCATTCCTGAAGAAAGCTTTTTTTAAATTTTTTTTTAGTATTTAAAGATTTTTCTTAGTGCATCTTTTGTTTTTCCCCTTCATCTTCCTTTCTCCCAAACACTTTTATTTTGAATTCTGCTTTACAAAGCAGCGCTACCTACCCAGGCAGACACAGGGTGCAGCGTGCTTTCTTCCTGTAGTAGTAGTAAAGGTCACGCTTCCCTGCGGTGGCTTTTTTGGCTGGGTTATTTTTAACTCGGAACAGCCCATCCGTGCCTCTCCTCTCCCTTGCCATCACGTTTGCACGCAGCGGGGTTTGCAGAAGCAGAACAACAAACCAATTGCACTTTGAGTTTATTTTGTTGTTGTTATTATTTCATGGATTTTTTTATTTTTTTTGTTGGTTTTGGTGTTTTTTTTTTTTTTTTTTTTTTGAGCCACTGGGGCTCTGCGGTTGGGTTGCGCCTGGTTGCTCGCCAGCAGCTATAAATAGCGTTGTGTACAAGCAAGAAGTGCCTGAATGAGGTTGAGCGGCAGGAAAGGAAAAGCCCCTTTTGGCTTCCAGCTGGCTGCCAGCCAAGCAGCGCATTGCTTCAGCAGATGAGTGTTTTGAGGTAGCGTGGGAAGGAGAGAGCAGTGAGTAAGATGGTCTTTCTCTAGTTAGAGGTGTGTGTGGATGTCTGTGTATGTGTCTTTTGTTGGGATTTTGTTTTATGAATGGCTGCCTGCGGGCAGGGCAGTGCAGCCAGCGGGGATGCTGCAGGCTGCGAGCGGCTTCCTAGTGAGGTTTAATCCCTTAAAGTGTTAAAAAGTGAGCCTTGGGAAGGACCTAGTGGTGAGGATGCTCTGGAGTATCTCCAGCAAGGTGGTGCCGGGTTGGAAATCAGGTAGGTTTCAGTTATGATTTTGCTGCCGCCGCCACTGTTTTTAACGTCAATCAAATGATCAAGTTTCTCCTCCATTTCTGCTAATCTGGAAATGCACCATTGTGCTCGAACTGGGGTGTTGCACATGTCCCAATGTCCTATCTCCAGTGCTTCTAATGAAATGTTGTGATCCTGGTGGAGTTTGGATTTTGGAGCTGGGGGAATGGAAATGGTCCCTCTGCGATGGGAGGAATGGTACCATCTTGTATCACTCCTTTCTCCTCTGGAGCTGAGCTGCTGTTTGGGCACCCTGAGGAGCACCCATAACCTCAAACTGGCTTCCTAGCACCCAGACTCTTCCTTCCCATGAGGTGATGATGATTTCCTACGTTCCTGTAGCACCAAGTGGACCCTGGTGAGGATAAACTCAGAATCAACCCTTAATGTATTTTTCCTGTTGATGCATAGATAACTTAATTTTAATCAAGGACTCTGTTTAAGAAGTCTTTTACGTATGTGTGTACATATATTAAAGAAGAAAGTTAAAAGTGCCTTTAAGTGCCAGATATAGAAACATGGATTAAATGGCACTGTTCTTATTGAATTAAATGAATTTTTATCAGAACACTTAGAGACACTTTTTCAATAAAGCCTGCATTGGACTGGGGAAAACTACTTTTCTCTGTCCAGTTGTTTCATCTCCATGGAAAGGCTTTCTAGGAAGAGCCGTGGCTCAGCCTGGAGAACCTGCCAGGTCTATGGGAAGTAGAAAGGATGAGGGGAGAGTTTGCTGTCTTTGGCTTTCAATTTTAAAAAGAAAAAGAAAAATAAAAAACCCACCAAATTGCCTTTTTGAGTACAGATGGAATTAACGAAATTTTAGTCTGAAACTTGAGTCTATCAGAGGGTTTTGAGATACTAAAAGTGGGGCGGGAAGTAGAAATATTTAGAGCATTTATTCACTCTTCCCTTTCGATATTCTACTCAAACTCAGTAAGAAACATTTATGCTAATAAGATGTATTATTTAAGAAGTACAACTAATGATTTAATTAACCAGGTAAGATTTCTTAAAATTTCAAAACTGATTAATTAGTGCTACAAAAAAGTAAGCAGGACATTAGGGATCAGCTGATATGTTGATGCAGGGAGACGGCATGAGTTTTTAATAGTGATGATAACAAGGTAATGATTGGTTATGTGGCAGAACGATATATTCAAATGTTATGGTGGTGTGTGTGCTGTGACGTGCTCTGAGTTAGCAGTTACGGTAACCATCACTGCCCAGAATAACTTCAGAATCCTGCACAGTCTGCTTCCAGAAAAGCGATATACTATGGGGTTTGCTCTCTTAAATATTTTGGAAACTCTCCCTGATCACCCTACAATACAGATAATGCAGCATTAATTTGATAGATAAATAAATAAATCAATCTCCCTTTTTTTATCTGTTTCGTAGCTATTCAAATGCTACAGCTGCATTATTTCACTCGGTAATTATTTTTTCCTTCTGTAATTGAATAGTCTCAAAATGCAGACGGCACTCTATTTATTTGAACTATTTAGAAGAAAATTAATTGGGCTATTTTTATGATTGGTCTTTTGTGTCATGGTCATCTTTTTCACTATCTGATTTATGTAGCTAGAGTAAAAGGATCAAGGAAAACCTGCCTCATTTGAGTTGCTGATATTTCTTTTACAGGGGTTTAGTTTGGGAATCTGTAATTTATACTTTTGGAGCAGGAGACCATGCAGGAGAATGTGAAACACGCAATTTCTTTTGCTCTGTTGTCATATGGGGGCTACTTTGATCTCCCATGATGAAATGTAAGATGCTGCAAAATGAAGGGTTCCTTAAGAGATTGAGGGGGGCTTTTTTTTCCTTTAAATTCTTTAGGCAGCTAGATAAGACGGGGACCCTCTGGAGGGAGTGGCATGGGGTGGGGGACTCAAGCTGGAAATGCCATTAGGGGAATTTGAGCGATGAGGGTCAGCAGAGCCTCTCTGTGAACCCAAGTAAAGGTTGTGACTCCCAAGTTCTGTTGGGGCACCGTCCCCTTTGAGGCTCCAGGATCCCCCCTGGGTGAAACAGAGATGCAGAGGGGCTGGCTTTTTGCTTTCCAAAGTAGACAATTTGTTCCGCTGAGTCATGTTTGCTAACCCAGGTCAGAGATCAAACGCTTAGGTGAGCTGGGAGTTTGCAAGCGATAGTTTGGGAAGTCGTTAAAGAAGTGGACATGGGAGCACCACCTTCAATACCAGGTTTGAAGCTTTCTCCTGACTTAGCCTTTCTCCTGTTGCTGGAAGTGCGTGGAGATATGGGAGGGTTCTGGTGGTGCTGATCCGGTTACTTGAACAACCTCAAATTTAGGGTGAGGGTTTGGTAACTGGTGATTAGTGGCTGCCTGGCCGTGTGTGTCTGTCCCTGATCACTTGCTATGCCAAGGGAACAAGGTGCCTTGAAATCCTGGAAGGAGACACAGAGGTGATGTCTCTGCTGGCACTGAGGTGTGGATGTCTCCTCAAACCCATCCCTAGCTGGATTGCGCTTGGGCAGGTTCTGGGATTTGAATGCCTGGCCAGGGAAGGGGTTCCTGACTGTGCTGTCTGCACAGGCAGCACTGGAGGAGAAATGGGTGCTTTCCCGTGCGTGGCCAGTGCCGCTGGGCTGAGCGATCCCATGGCAGCCAGACCCCAGCGTAATTGCTGCAGTGGGTGTACGGTGTCCATGCTGCCACGTTAGTCATAGCTCTGGTGATTTTCCTTTCTATTGTGCTGCAATTTTGAGAAAGCTGTTCTCGGCTGATTCCCCTAAAAGACTTGCTAAAATATATAGAAAGCTGTGGTCTGCCATCCAGCAAAGCGAGCTGTACAAATCCTGGGGCCTTATCAGAGACTGTGGCCCTAAAGTGAGCAGCTCTGCTTTGATATGATCTTTTTTAAATGTCAAACGCTTTGTGTTTTGTTTTGTTTTTTATTATTTGCGGTTGTCATGTAGGTTATTTCAAGCAGGTAATTGCCAACTTGTGGTTCTGTCCCTTTCCTCGCCTTGTGAGAAGGTCTGTAAGGGCTTGTGCTGAGCTGGGGTATGATGGGACTGGCCACGCTTCCAGCCTCTCCCCAGCATCATCGCGATCCTGAGCAGCATTAGGAAATCACTGGAGGAGCCTTTTCTGACAGCAAGGCCTTGCTATCCAGGAAAATGCTGTTATCTCTGCGATAAAATGTTGTTTATGGTTTGGGTTTTTTTAGCAAATAGCCTTCTCCCATTACAGTCACAGCTACTGGAGGAGTTACATCATCCAGCTTTAAGGAGATTAAACTGAACGATGCACTTGGAGTGTTACTACCTGGTCCTTGTCAACTCCCTTTCCTTAGCGGCCTTTCCTTGTTTGTGGCAGCATAGGTTGTTGATAGGGAAGTGTTGTCCTCTAATAAATGAGAGATAGTGGATAAGGACGTGTTAATAGCAGAAGGTACTGCATGAGAAGCAAACACCCAAAGCGCTTTGGGGACCATTGGCAGCATTTCCCTTCCCGTGAAGACTTCGGTGTGCTCCTGGACTGCATAGTTCATGGACAACATAGACATTATTAGGAAGAGACTGTTAGCTCTGAGGCTAAAATCTGCTTTGGCTAATTCTGATACAATATCTCTGTATTTTACACTGATTTTTTTTTTAAAATATATTAAGCATATTTTCTAGTTAAAACATCTGGCAAGCCAGAAGACCTGCTTGGGGTGGTGCCATGTACCCAAATTTCACTGCTCCAGGACGAATTCACATCTCCCATTGCAGCTGAGAGGATCATGCATCAATGGAGAGAGTCTGATCAAAACCACACTGCTTGTTTAAACTCCGAGCAAAACGAAGTACAGGACTTCATGCGTTAATTCCTCTACTAAGTCAGAAAAAAAGGGTGATGAGAAGATAATCTTGTTCCTGTTATAAAAACTCACAGCCATATTGGTTTTATAGCCATGATAGCCACAGCTGAGGGAAACCTCTGCTTCATCCTGTTGAGAGGATCGATGAAGCAGTTATCAGAGCTCTGGACACATGGGGAAATCCTGGATTGATCCTTTGTTCTTTCATAGGCTGGGTCCTTGGTAAGTCTCTTCACCTTTTGGTGTCTCAGCACCCGGTGTGTATGCACAGAGAATGCTGTGAGGCTGAAAATAATGTTTCAGTATTTGCAGGATATCAGACTGTCAAAGGAAGGTTATGAGGTTATGTCTGCACCCAGCATGTGCATGCAGAGATTCTCTCCTGCTTATATACACAAGAAATTGCCACTGTGCTAAAGCTACATGTGTACAAGGTACTCATTTTCCTAGGTGATCGTATTGCATTGGTTTGGGTTGGGTTGAAGAGCAAGCAGGTCATGACAAGTGCATTTCATATGCAAAGAACAGGATGTGTCATCCCCGACCAGCAAATCCCTTCTTTGTTGCTACTGTTATGTACTGCTTGTATTTACCCATAAATACATGCACTGAAATTATGTTCCAGGAGCAAAACACCATAAGTGATCTGGATGCCTGTAGTCACTGGAGAGAACAGGTTGCAAGCATTGCTAGATCATGTTTTATTTCATTTTTTGAAACTTTATAGACTATGAGATTGTACGGACTTGTGGTTTTGAGACAAGCAAAGCAGTATATTTGAGTGTACAGTGTAATTAGCAGTATAATTAGCTTTCTAATTGATGAAAGCCTTGATTTTGACATCCAGAATAGTGTACCGCTGGCTTGGAAGAATGCATGTCACAGTGGTTGCACAGTGTCCCTAATGACTGTGCTGAGGACTGCTGGTCTGGGGTGCTCTGGCAGAGTGGATCCCAATGAAATATGTAGGACAGGGATGTGTGCTATTAGGAGAATGATGTAGTCACGCTGCCATGGCGATAGAGGTTAAATCACTGTGGCCTAATGCAGATTGGCACTAAACCTTGCCAAATTAAATGTTCAACCTTTCCTCTGTCAGAGGTTGCATTAACCAATGGTGTAATTAAGAAAAAAACAGTAATTTTGCTCCAAGAGAGAGTTGAGAGGAGTCTTGTACCTTGAGTTGCAAGAGCGAATAATGCAAATGGCTGTTGAATTCAAGTGTTCATACTAATGGGCTTTTACCAAAAATGAGTCAGTAGGAAGAATTAATTCTAGTGCCAAGCAGAAGCTCCTACTGCAGGATACCATAGCCTAAAGAAGTGGAGAAGATGGAATATGGTTAAAAGGAAGGGTAAAAACGCTCTTTTCATTAGTGAGCTGTTGATGATAATTGACTGTCCAATGGTTGCTTCACCTGTATCAAATGGGCATCAGGTCAGACTCCACTGTTTTCTGCTTTTCCCTGTTATAGGAGATTTTTGGGAAGGTAGTTTTTGTGCTGGGTCTTGCCTTTTTCCTGCCTCCTCCTCTTTGTAGCAGTTTGGAACCCTGGGAATTGTAAACTTGGTCCTAAATTTGTGCTGTTTTTCTGTTCTCTCTGCTGAGAGAGGAAATGCCATTCTCTAACTCTTCACTTATAAGCAAGTGTAGCGTAGATAATCTCTGATCAGAGATGGTAAAGGGAGCCTGAGAAGGAGATTGAGCATCAAGCACCTTCTTACTCTTTACTATTTCTCCCTTTTGTTTTATCATGGAGGAAACTGGAAGGATTGAGTGCTCACGGCAAAAATAATTTTAAGCAGTTGAGCCATTTAAACTAGATTTTGGGTTTGCTTGGTGTTTTTTTGGCCCTGCATCATTCATTCAAGTCAGTGAAGTGAAGTTTGCTGGTCTGAAGAGGGCAGGAGCTCCGGCAGGAGCAGTCATGCTGATAAGGTGGCTCAGACTTTCACCAGTTATTCTACCTGATCATGCTGGTTTTTAATTGTTTGGAAAGCCCTTTTCTACTGTAGCTATTTTTGGTGTCATCTCAGTAGACTGCGCAAAACTGAGCGCCTTAGCTGCACTGACTGTAGTGCTGAAAGGAATTGGGTTGGGTTTTGTGTGGGGATGAGCTGTTGAGCACTTGATCCTTGCTCTGCCTGGTAAGAAGACAGAACTATCTTTTCTGTAGTGGAAATAACACCAGTGCATGCGTGGGAATATGGCTGAGAAGAACATCTGTTTCCTTGGGCAGAAGACCAATGACTTGGGGAGAAAACTCGTTCTCTTGAGCTGGAGGACCAGTGTGAGGGGGAGAGAAGCTATTTTCTTGGGCTGGAGGAGCAGTGCAGACTCAGTGGAGGTGGCAAGCTGCTAGTGAGGTTGCAATCAGCTGGTCTGCAAGAAATCTTCAAGTGGCGCAAGACTCCCAGGAGGTACATAGTTACTGATAATCAAGACCAGGCTCTGTGAAGGTTGTCTCAGCAACTGTGCTGGTCCTTTCATCTTTCCAAGATTACCCCAGCGTTGTCACAGTTGTTCAGGTATCATGAAAAATTCCCGATTTAATGTCATGGCCCTGATGGCTGCAGCATCAACCCAAGCTCTGACCCTATGGTTGTTGTTTGACTTGACAGATTGAAGGTGCTCGTTCAATTAATGCTGCATCATGATTCGCTCTCAGTAATACAGGAGGTGTCAGCAGTTTTGTTTATGAGCCTCTGTGCTCTCTCAGTCATTCCTGACAAAGGGAAGTTTAAATGCTTGCATTGATTCCTGGCTCTGCAGTGCAAAATATCTGCACGTGGCAAAGACGCGGAGATTTTTCAAAGCAGTGTAAAGGATTTAAAGTGCTTTTAACATCTCAGACACTGAGCTCCCAGGCCTTGGACCACTGCTTTTAAGCATCCGTAATTCAGAAATAGATTTAGAAGATAAAATACTGTCAGCTGTTAGTTGTCTTAGCACATACTTTAGTCGTTATTTCTTTTGAGGAGGGCATGCTTTCTAAACTTACCCTTTGTAGTGTTTAGAGATTGATATTTGCAGATTTGGCCTTTCTAAAAAGCATGTTGGGTTCTGTAAAGAACATTACAGCTTAGAAGCAAGATTTCTGGTGGAGACTTTTTCGTAAGTCCTCCCTGTCACTGAATAAACTACCTAAAAATAGAGTCCTTAACAATTTAATATATGCTACATCTAAGAAACTAAGATGCTTTTTAGTTTTCAAGTAAAAGCTGGAAAATAGAGGGGGGGGGTGTCTTGTGTGTTTTTTGTTGTTTGTTTGGTTTTTTTTTTAGGAAGCTGAAGTTTTTAACAGAAGTGGTTAATTTTTTCTCACTTCGTAGTGGATATAAAATGTTCTATGCTTGAGTGCTTCCTTAGAATTTTTTTTTTAAAAGGCTAACTCTCTATTTGCTGAAAAAAAAAATCAGTATCTTATATTAAGAAGTCCTAGTACTGGGGGAAAAATGTGAAAGGAAAAAACAATAGCAGTTTGAGACCATTTTATATGTCAAATATATTGCAGTTAATTGGCTTTTGTATCTTGTTCATCTGCAGTGGATCTACCAAAATAGACTAGATGATTGCTCTGCTCCATCTGGTTATTATCTTGCTGCTTGTAGTATCCTTGTGCCACGCTGTTGTGGCTGGCCGTGACTGGGAAGAAGCTTGCTGGAGATTCCTGAAGATCTGCTCTGTTATATGTTACCAACTTGTCAGGGACTCGCTTGACAAATTGAAAATTAGCCAAATGCTTTTCCAAGCCAGAAGTAGCCTGAGATGATGTCTATGCATCATACCAAAGAGCTCTTTTTAGTTCCTGAAGATGACTGACTCCAAATACTCCTCAGATTATTAATAGTGCCCTAATAAACCTGGAGAGCGATCCTATAAATTTCTACATGTTCGAGGGTCAGGCAGTGAAGTCAATATTAATTAATAGTCAAATGCAGTGTTTTATTTCATGTAATCAGCCTCCTGACAGTCTGAGCAGTCTTGGAGGTTAGTTACGCTCGAAGAGTGGGAGCGATGCCAAAGCATCCCATGCTCCGTTGTTATAAAATAGCAAATAATCTTGAGCTGTTGCGTGTAATAGCTACAGATATAATACATCGCCTGAAATGCTCTGTGCCCTTTCATAAGAGGTCGTAGGAGCCATGTTCTGGTAGACCTCATGGTGGTTTCTCCTTGCCCTCCCCACCCAGCCTTCAGCACAGGAGCGCCGCAAAGCAACTGGGAAAGTTGTCTTTGTTATGAGGGCTGGAGAGGGGTGCAAAGCCTGTGGTTTTAGGGAGATCAAGGGTGGTTGGTAGCTTCAGGGACTTAGTGGTGGCGACTTCAAGGCAGAAGGTTGCAGGAGAAAGGAAGGACATGTGGAAAAGCTCTGGACTCATAGCACAGATGGAAAAGGAAAGGGGCTCCAGAGAGAAGAAAGAGAATGCCCCTAATGACAGCTCTGGTGTAAATTAAATTACTTCAAAACCATTTAATGTGCATTGATGGACATATTTAAAAGATTTTTTTTTTGGGGGGGGAGTTGTACAGCTGTGTTTGTGTACCTGGACTGTCAGCTTACTTTGCTCAAGAGCAAATCCATTTGTGTGAAGGAGTGACAGATAGATAGATTGTTCTGCCTTTCAATAGCTGATCTGCAGCTCCTAGAAATTCCTCATGAACTTTTTTCCTTTGTCTGGTGGCAGTTGGCATCTCACGTGGATTTGGCTGTGGTTTAGAGACATACTTGACAGCCGGAGGTGGGTGACATCTAAAACTAATTGCAGGATGTTTGGTAATAGAGAATCTATCTTGACCAGAAGTTCTGCTTTCACTCATTTTCACTGGAAATCGTAATGTGGCCCAAATGCAACCCTTCGCCCCTGCAAAAAAGAGGCTGAGGGAGAAGAAAGAGGAGGGGAAAAAGAAAGACAGTAGTTTACGGGCAGATGCAGAGTCCTCTTAGCCGAGGATATTTGACAGTGTGAAGATGGATGCTTCATCCAGATACTTCTATTTTCTCTCCAATCCGTTATTAGAGTGAATTAGGATACCTTTTGGCTACCATCTCTTCTCTGAGTGGCAGGCTTCTTGTGAGTTATTTATATGGCATATATCACCTTATTGATTATGTTCCTATATAACCTGATTAGGCTGATGCAAAGTGTCCCCCAGAATGAGGAGGATTCACGTGTGATAGAGCCAGCCTGGATCCACAGAACTCATCTCCAAACCTATGCCATACCTCATTCTTGGGGAAGAAAAAAATAAAAGAAATTGCAGAGATTTTGTGACCAGTTAACCCAGGCAATGCTTCATTTTTGTAGAAGGAAAAAAAAGAGATTTGTGGCCAGTGAACAATTTACTGTTGAATTTTTAAAATATCGTGTACATACACATGCATGCATAAATACAATACATGAATATAAAATAAACATATATTCACTGCCAGTGTTACTGATGATACCTTAGTCTTTTGATTAAATTTAAATACATTTTGCCTGCCATCCCATTGCAGTTGGAGTTGCAGTCTCCTGGTCACGATGCCATCAGTGAATTTCCTCACCGCAGGGCAGCCATGTGGTGGCCTTGCAGGGTAGAGCCAAGCACATTGATGTTTCCCAAGCAAAACACCTTTTTCCATTCTTTTCCACTGTTGAATCTGATCAGTTTTATTCAAACAAAATAAATTTCTGATTGAAGTCTTCCCTTGTCCCAGTTTTGGCCTCTGTTCAGTGGAGAACATCTTGTGATTATAGTTTAGACCCATCATATATTTATATATATTGTCCTAATGTTACGGTTAAGGCCTTTGCTGAAAGTTATGGACTAAAGCATATTGTGTGAATGCTCTCTGAATTTGGATTTTAATAACCTTAACGGGTTGTTCAGCAGCCTGGCTTTTGGGGACATATGTAGGTGGAGGGAAGAAGGGGTAGCTCTTTCTGTCATGCTCTGCTTTTGTGGTCCTTAAAGATTCAGTTGTTTATTATCCATATTTCTCTATCCAGATGCAGACAAAAATGGTTTAAACATTTTTTTCAACAGAATTGTTCAAGTTCTTTCTCAAAGGTCAAGGTTTCCTTCCATAAGCTCTTCTCATTCTAAGGTGTATCCTAAGCGAGACATTAGGCAATAGTGTTACCTGTTTGCCTGTCCTGCTCCTGCTCAGTGTTTTAATGTTGATGCCAAATGGATGGAATTTTCAAAAGAAGCATATTTCTAGAGCAGTCCTGAGGAAAGGCTGCTGGGCTGAGAGTTCTGCTTCTGCTGTCTTCTTGGCCAGGCTTTTTTTCCCACCTGGAATGTTTGGGGGTTTGGGGTGCAAATCCCAGCTGCCAGATGGAGCTACAGAAGGGATTGCCCCGTGGGTCGGACCTCCAACAACCTGTTCAGCAAACCTCTGGCTGAGGTGCAAGCCTGCATCTTTTGTAGTCGCTGCCTTTTTCTGCCGGTTTTTTTTTTTTTAGTAGTAGTATTTTGATTTAATCTCTGGCTGTAATGGATTTTGTGCATTTGAAGAGAGAAACGGAGAAGCTCCACTCAAAAGTACCATGTTGTCAGCCTCTTCTGTGCTTCAGGAGCGCTTGTGTGTCTGGCCGTGTGTGGTTTTGAGCCATAGTTGCTGAGTTTCGAGTGCGTATTGTTGAGCACATCGCAAGGCTTTTCGGTAAGCAAAGTGTGTGCGCACGCAGCACCAAATTCCCCAGCATGACGGTGGGTTTTCTTTTAATGCCAGCAACATCAAGACAATTTAGCTAGGACTGGTTTTTCTACGTTGGTGAAAAAGTGGGATAGATAACTGGAGATCGATTAATTTGGCAGACGGCTTTTTTGGGGGAGTTTTTTTCTTTTAATCCATGAGGCTGAAAATTGGTCTTGGCTTCAGTGGGGATGAAGATGTGTTCTTGTGGTGTGGATTTAGATTTAGCTGCAATCTGGTATGTCTTCTAATGAGAAAGCTGGCCACCTCCTTTTCCCTGTATCATTTCTTGCTGTAGTTCTTGTCTTTCTTTAAGTGTGTGGCTTCCATAAAGCCCAGCAGTTGAGCATCTTTTAGTCTCAGTTTAAGGATGCGGTTAGGTACTGCCTTGGATTGGGGAGGATTTATGTCCCAAACTGTCACTTTCCCTGAGAATCTGTCTAAAAAATTAACACAAACCTCCAGTTTTCATTTCAACTACGCCTTTGATGAGTAAATAAACAGCTCGGTGGTTTCCTAGAGGACCAAAGATATTCCATAACTATACCAAATAACCCTTTTGTGCAGACAAGGGTGTTTTGGATGATACCATCCACCCAGCTGGTGTTTTTTTTCACTGATATGTCTGTGTCTAAACTTCAGCTTTTACTGCCATATCTACATCAGCCAGGGATGGGACAGCCATGCTATGATGCTGGGGGAAGAAGCACCATGTAGGATGATTAAATAGCTGCTTTTTGAGCTAATTCCTCTGTTGTGGGGTAGGTCTGAGTGGATGGAAGCTGATTAATGCCTGCCATTGAGTTTGAGCACTCATGCCTGAGCTCCAAATCTTATTTGTTATGACGGAGAGGGCAAAAAAGCAGCTGTATGAGCTGGTTTAACTGGGGAAGTGTTGATGTTGTATACAAGTAGGGGATATGATGGCCAGGAGACTGGAGTGTCTGCCTTGGCTCTACTTTGTTCTCCAAGGTGCGAAATAAGTTGTAGAACACAGCCATAAATTAGAAAAAAATAAAATACTTAAGCATCTCAGTATCTTGGCAGGTCTGAGCCTTAGCACTGGTTTTCCAAAGGGTGTCAAATCCCATGTGTGATTGTTTGATTTAGGTGATACCTGCCCAAGTACCTCCAAGTTTACAAGCAGATGTTGAAGCTCAGTCATCTCTCTTCATGCTTTATTTTTTTTACTGAGTGCTAAGAGACTTTGTGTGGGATGCTGAGATACCTTTTCTCAAAATGGGTCCCTCCTGTATTACAGGGGAGCTTGAGTGCGCATGCAGAGGTAGGATTTAAGGCAAATGCATCCTCCATCAAAATCCCCTAATCACTGGTTTGCGTGGCTGAACAGTTGGAGATAGTCTTGGCCTACTTTGAAGCAAGAGAAAGGGAATGTGTAAAGGGAAGCAGGAGCTGGAGTTGCTAGGGAAACACAAGCAGGAATGCTTGCCTGGCTCTCACCTGAACCCTGCCGCAGCAGCTCCGTAGCACAGGTTCCTTTTCTTACAAGTGTCAGGTAGCCTCCTCAGCGAACTCATGTTCTCGAAAAATTGGCTTAAATTGTCCACTCAAGAAGTATTTCTTCCCCCGAGGCTCGAGGGGCAGCAGCAGAGCCCAGCAGGATCCCAAGGGTATGGGCTGCTCCAGGGATGTTTTGCCCATCAGCACCATGACTGGTCCTTGAGAGTTGTGCTGGGGAATGTGGCAAATAAGGATTTTTCTCCTTCTGGGAACACTTTTGGGGAATTGCCAGCCCTCCATCACTACAAAGAAGGACAGCAGGTCTGGTGGTTTCTCCACTCATGCCTGTATTGCGAGACATGGGGGCGATGCTGGATCTATCTGGGTTGTCCTTATTTTCATTGCTTTTACAATTGATGTTCCCATTTGTCCCTCTGGACTACAAGTCCCAGAGTATTTTGCTATTTGAATAAATTGTGCCAGAATGTGTGCCTAGTACTTAGCACGCCCTGTACCGGGAAAGATGACTTTCATCAAATTTATGATTATGCAGATATTTTCTTTCCTGCAAATGTTTTATTTACTGCAATAGTTATTGATAGCTGCACTTACCAATTCTGTTGAGGGAAAACAACCTACTACAACTGCTCTTTTTTTTTTTGATGTGTGTGATAAAAATCAATTCTGGCAAAAATTTGAATATCTGGACTCCTCTTGGCTTTCCCGCTTGTTAGATGTAATAATAACTTGTAAATGTTTTCATCAGCTGCTCCTGTGTTCTTTAATCAAGCGTAATCTTGGATGAATGGGTTTTGTATAACTGTTGGTGTTTTTTTCATGTTTAAACAGTGATCTGTTCAGTGTAAGTGATGCTGAGCACTTTTGGGGGATGGATGCGGAACTGTTTGTAGTGTGATTATTTTCTTAAGTTTAGAATTAAACAGTTGAGGAAGAAGGCAATTGAAACTTTCCTGTGCGGTTGGTTCCTTAGGAAGCAGCCTGTACTGTGCTGGAATTGGAAGTAGCTGGCTTTGCTTTATAATTAATCAAGGGAGCAATTATCTTGTGATAATCTTGCCCCCTTCATCTCCTATTGCATAAGTAAACATAACATCAGCTTGTATAAATTGAGTTTGGCCTTCCACCTTATGCTACCAAAGGTGAAAATTCAGGCATCTCGTGATGAGCTGCCCCTCCATCAGCTCTGCCTGGCTTGTTGTCCCCTGGAATGGTGCAAGAAGGGGCATAGCCAGCTCTGCCAAGAGCAGTGATGGAGCCTGATGCAAGTCACATTGGTTGTGGTTGAGCTGTCCCTGACTCAGTTGAGTGGGGACTGTGTTTCGCAGCCATACAACTTCATGAGAAGGTGTCTGTGGGTTTTGGCTCTGGCTGTGCTTTGTTTTGGTTTTTGTTTTTGATTAAGCATTTCTGGACAGAGACTGCTACTTCAAGCTTTAAACAGAAGAAAGGGAACAACTAATAAATGAAGGGCGCCTGCTAAGATGTGAACGTGGGGCTTGGACTGCAGTGGCAGAGTCAGCATCTGGAGTTTGGCGGAGTGGCACTGGGTGAGATGAATCAGATAAGCAGAACTCTTGTCCTTAAGAACCTTGGTTATATCCGAACTCACAATGGACTTCAGAGGTGGTTGGCGCACACACGCACACACGCTTTGGGGCAGAGACTCAAATCCCTTTCTGCCAGCTCACCTGAGTGCTGCTGGTGGGTTGGCATTGCCGCTTCTGCAGATCCCAACACCTCAGGCTGGGCTTGCCTTCCCAGGCTGCTTTCAGGTCCTGTTTAAAAGGAAGGAGAAAACACATCGGAGTAGCAGACTCTGTATTTGCCTCTGATTTTATTCCTTACAAATCCCTTGCAATATATTCCCACTGGGAAGGTGAAACCATGAGCTGCTAGGAACCTGGCTCCTTGCTTGTCAGTGGCGCCGGCGTGGCCCGTTTGCTCGCCTGGAGGCGGGGGATGCTCAGTGCCAGCTCCTGGTCAAAATACATTTCATTTCTAAATTAAGACAAGGATTGTTCAGAATTACTTGGCACAGGTGAGCTGAAAAACAGTTTTGAGGGTAAGCAGGTTATTTATACTCTGCCTTGCGTGTCCAGCCTGTATTTGTGCTGCTAAGTCGTTTATTTTATGGAGAAAGACCTCTACCATAAATACTCCTCTAACCATCAGTCAGCAGCAAGCAGAAGGCTGTGTCCAGCTTGGATGAGGGGGGCTGGGTTAAATGGGATCCAACCCTTTCCCAAGGATGACATCCTGCACTGTACAGCAGCTGAGAGGGAGCAGCAACATGTGGAGACGTGGTCCTGCTCTGGTTTAGAAGTCAGGTCATCCACATGCACACATGTAGAGGTGTCCCCAGCCTCCCTCTTCCATCCCTAAGCAACTTCATTTTAAATGCTGGAAAGATTTTCAGGCTCCTTGGGCTTGGAGTAATCACAAGTTCACGCACGTGATAAATTTTTAGCAGGGATTGGTGTGTTTATATGAGCCCTGTTATGCTCTGGCATTGATCCCACTTGTAAAGTCTGGAAAGTACTGTTCAATATATATTTTCTTCCACAGGACATAGGTATGCACTGGCCACTGGAGACTGACACTTATAAAAGGAGTTTGGAGGTGCTTCTTGGCTTAGGGGCGGAGGAAAAGAATTTGGCAGGAGCTTAAGCCCACAATGTATTAAAGAACATCCCCATCTTCCATACAATTTCTGCAAGGACATTTATCCTCACATCTGACTCCTGTGCTTCAGAGGGAAAGAGTTAAATGTCTTCTCACATGTATTCATCACCACAGCCTTGAGGAGGTTTCTCTTCTTCAAGAAATAAACACAGCACGTGTTCAGCTAAAAATATTGCAGGAGGAATCCTTCCTTGGCCATAGCCCTGATATGGGAGAGCAGCTGAGAGTCACGGGGATTTTATTTGTTTTTAAACTTTATCTGTCTTGAAAGTGATGCTGTAGTAGTTGTGAGGCATTAGGAGAGCCAAAGTCCCTGTTGACCTTTCGCATTTGAGGATCGACATAGACTAGGACTTCTTGGCAGCTATTTGCAATGTGGGTTGGAGGAGGCTATTGGTTTTGTTTGCAATTACCTGCAAAACCAGAAGATCTGAAGGTTACTGAGATGAGTTGCACTTGGGTGGCTGCAGGACAGAGCATCTTTGAGGTTGCTTCTCATCATGACAGTCTGTTGCTGCATGGAGGTGGAGAGCGAGGAGAGACGCCTCAGTCTAACTTTTTGCAGGAATCAATCCACAACACCAAACCATTCTCATCAAGCAAGAAACCTGGTTTGCTGCGTTAATGGGTAAAATGCATATTGACCCCAGGAATTGACTGTCTTATTCTAACCACGCGTGCCTTTGATCAGTTCACTGCTTTTGAAAAGTCAAACCTTTCCGGTGCTTCTCTCCTTTCAGCCTGGAGAAGAGAAGGCTCCGGGGAGATGTTATAGCAACTTTCCAGTACCTAAAGGGGGCCCACAAGAAAGCTGGGGAAGGACTGTTTACAAAGACATGTAGTGATGGGAAGTGGGGTAATGGCTATAAACTGTAAAGGGGCAGATTTAGACTAGACATAAAGAGGAGTTTCTTCACAATGAGGGTGGTGAGGCCCTGGAAGGTTGTGGCTGCCCCATCCCTGGAGGTGTTCAAGGCCAGGTTGGATGGGGCAGCCTGATCTAGTGGGAGGCATCCCTGCCTATGGCAGAGGAGCTGGGAATGGATAATCGTTAAGGTTCCTTCCAACCCAAACTATTCTATGATTCTGTGATTCCTTGGGGTGGGGTGTCTTACTTTGGCTTAACTTTCTACTTTAGGACTTTTACCCTCACAGGTAATTTCAGTTTAGTGTTTCCTTTCTTAAACTCATAGTGTGGGGCTGTTGCAGCCTTGATAGTTTCATGGTGTGGGATAGGGCTTCCTTCCCAGCTCTATTAACACGGGAGGAAGATGCTGCTGCTCGTCATCATGAAGGTGCTGGGAAGCACCACTTGAGGACCAGCATGCCCTGTGTTAACTGCTCCCACTCACTCCCAGACAGATTGTTTTAAACTGTGCATTACTTTGCATTGTAAAAGTAACTCTACCTTCTTTTTTTTTTAATTCTTTTTTTTTCTTTTTCTTTTTCTTTTTTTTTTTTTTTACATTGCTGGCCAGGCACTTGCCCGCTGCCCCAAGTCCCAATTGAGACCTGGTGCTGAGGGGCAGATGAGGCAGCGAATGTATTCAGCCCAATGATTTCCACATGAGCAGGGCTCTGTGCCAGTGAAAGACGTGAACTCATTGCAGAAACCTCCCAAGAACAAAGCTTTGGAGAAAAGATCAACCTTATTAGCACATTTAAGGAGAAAAGGGGTTTGTCACTGTATCAGTTTATGCTTCAGCACATTAGCGTTGTAAATCTCTTTGTGGAAGGATTGATTAAAAAACTATATTTACTTTCCCTCCTAAAAACCCAGAAAGAAAAAAAATTAAATCCCCAGCATACTAGTTCGCTGTAAATCTTTTAAACAAAGTTTATCGGGTTTGATGATTTGAAGTCTCCTGCAGTTAAAATGATTTTTTTTTTTTTTTTCTAAGGGATCTTTTGGTTTCCCAAGTATTCTTCTGGCCTTTTCACTTGAAAAGGGAAGGCAAACTTTCATGAATTGAGCAGGGGCACTCTTTGAATGGAGCCGGGGTCAGTGCTTCTCCAGGCTTTTCTTCCCATTGTTTGAAGAATACACTGAGGATGGTAGGAGCAGATGTGCTGCTTCTATCTGGGCTTATTCTGCCCCTAGTATGGATATGAGCTGCCTTTGCATTAATGCCTCCGATGGTTACTGAAGTTTAGTTTACATTATTTAATGCATTGAGGCTATTTGTAAGCGTAGGACAAGGCTCTTACAATGAAGAGTTGATGCTTTACATTGACACCATCCCCTTTAAAATAAAGAACAACTAAAAGATGAAAAATAGGAGTAGAAAGAAAAATCAGTGGAATTCTTTCTGTTCTGTGGTTTATGTTGCAGGATGTAGTATATCCTGCACTTGTGACCCCTCGTAGAGGTGTGTCGGCCTTATAGTCTTGCCAGTGCTAGGACTGGCAAACTTAGCCAGCTGTGCTAGGGATGGAGGGTGAACAAATGCAGCATCCAGCCATCTAGTACTGAATGTGAAATGTTGTTTGTAATAGAACCTGCCACTGGGATTTAATTCTGGGGGGTGAGAGGGGAAATGTGCAAAGTGAAGGAGATTGCATTTAAAATAAGTGCATATGCGTGATTTGTCTGTATTTCATAATATACAGAAAGATTAGCTATGCTTTGAGCACTAGACTGTTAATGGCTTTTGTTTGGTCAGTGACTCTCAATTTATCTATGTTATAAATGAAATGGAGAATGGAAGCGCATGGTCAAGAATGTTTTACTGTTTACCAAAAAAAAAAAAAAGTATTTTTTTATTAGGGCAGAGGTTAAGCGGAGTCTGACTTTGCCCAAGAGATGCAGCGTTAAAGTTGTCCAGAAACTTGGCTTTCGGAGGGAAGTCCTGCAAACAGGGGCTTGCTTCAGACTGTTCAAATTGATATGAAGATTTCTGCCCTGTGTTAGTTACAGACGTAGCATCCTTGTTTGGGCTTTGTCCCATCATGGAAGTACTGTTACATCACTGCGTGTTATTAGCTGGGGTGTTGCTGTTACAGCATCGTTTAAGGTAGATTTTGCCTCGTGGGCACATATGATTGCAACCACTTTTTCAAGGACAGTATCTCTTTCACAAGGACTGTATCTCTTTCACCTTCTGAATCTCTCATTCTCTTGAAACAGAGCAATTGTTCAGTGGAGAATGTAAAGTACATCCTCATCCCTACCTGCCACTGATGATGGAGGTGGTTTGTTTTGATTGGAGAGAGGGGAAATATAAAATACATATGATTACTCATCTGTTCGTCTCCCTTTATGTCCCATTTTCTTACCTTGTTCACGTGTGCATGTGGTTAACACAGGATGGAGATGGGCTCAGTTCTGTGCAACACAAAGCAGCCATAGGAAACCCCCACGTTTGCATGAGCGATGATTCTAAATAAGAGGGTCATGGTTTGTTTGTCCCCTTGGAATGGGCAAGGAACAATCTTTATCCCACAAAATGCCTTTGTGGAAAATCTGCAATGTGTGTCCCTCTTCCCCAAAGGTGGGTGCAGTGGGAAGAAATCCCGGTCTGCTTCACCAGAGCTGCTTTGCTCCAATTCAGCTTTGTCTGGATGAAATTTCTGGTTTGCACCTGGTGCGTCATCAACAAATATCCACTCACTGGATTAATCGTGACATTTTAGGCCAGCTGGAAGAAATGCTTCATGATTACGTGAAGCTGGTTTCTACTTGAGCCATGTGCTTTACTCTCCAAAACGTTTCATGTTTGGAGGGCAGGATATGTATTTCTCACTTTCTTTCTGACAAGTACATTTTAAAAATGGCTACACTGCCACTAGTCAAACTTACTCCATCCTCTGCTCAAACAGAGTTGAACAAATTCTATCTTTGGGAGGATTTATGAGGCGTTTGTTTGCTTGGAAGATATCCAGCCAGAAGTTGACCATTCAGAGTGGTGGTCAGATGACAAAAGGAGTCACACAGCGGAAGCTTAATGTGATGGGCTTGAGATTTTGTACGTGTTAAGGTTGTTGAAGAGGACTGTGATGCACTAATTTAGGCTTCTACAAAGCACAGACATTATCTTCTGGTACCCACAGCTGTTTGGTTTTTTTTCCTACTGGGTACTCTTCAGGCTTAAAATCCATTCCAAGATAAGAGTCTACTTAAGCCTCTCAGGTTGCTTAGCAGTCAGTAGGGCTGGAAACTGCACTGTTGGCTGAGAAGCAATATGATACTGGGTATGTCAGTTCCAAATCCTGTGGGGATACCCATGATGTGGCAGAGGCCGTTGCTACCAACGGAAAGCTGTGCAGAAGAAATGGAACCAAGAAATGTGACTGTGATGAAACCTAATATCCACACTGGTGTTTAAGTTGAAAATCATCTGCTTGAGCCCTCCTCTTAGTCTAGCATGAGAGGTTTGTGCGTTTCCAAGGCGAACCATGGAGAAGTTCTGTCCTTCAGTTATTAGTGGAAGATGGAAATCAGAATCAGGAAATAGAAATCTTCCATCCTATGATAATGACATGAGAGAATATAGTGTCAGGAGAAAGTACCTGGAAGGCACATCTGGCTGATGCAGATGACTCTTTTGAAAAAAAAATGGATTTGTCAATCCTTAATTTCCTACTGAGGATGCCTTGAGTTTGGGATTCCTGTTGTGCCCCAGAAAACATCTCGTGAATTCATCAGGCTTCCCTATGCGTTGTAATGCATGAGAAAGAGTCACTTGCCTTCTAGCACTGCTGCAGTGTGTTCTGTTCTTGCCATCCCTTAGGTGGGATTTCCCAAAAGCTCTTGGTGTTGACTGAGCCCTACTTCCAGAAGCCAAGGGAATTTGCTGAGGCACTTGGAAGCCCCTCCTGGAGTTGCTCAGGTCTGTGGGGACTTCCACATTTGTTTTGATTTTGCTGTCTGCTGCTCTTTGAAACAGAGATTTTGTGGAGAGCAGATAGTTGGTGTTCCTGAAGGCTTTAACTTCCCATTCTGCAGCAGCTCTCAGGATGTCTTTCCTTTATGGTGATGATCCCTCATCCAAGACAACTTTGACACTGTCTTTGGTGTACACAGAGGGCATCCCTGGAGCTGTGAATGGCGTTCTCGGTATGGACAATCTCAGGGCAGTGGCTTTGTGGTTTCCAAACTCTCCTACTTGATAAGCAAGAGGACACCCTACAGAAGGGGATGAGAAAGGAATTTGAGGGATGTTGGATGCAGCCAGCAAGTCTCGGCACCTGATCACTGGGTGTGGTGCGGAATATGTTCTCGTCAGAGTTCTGTGCTTTTTGAGACCTCAACTGACTTTGGGTCTCTGCAGGGAAGATGAGTTCCTCTGTCCTTCGCTAGTGAAATTGCATCCACATGAAGCTTTTCTCCAGTGGCCCAAACCTGCCTTGCGCTGCTGCCAACAGCTCCTTGGATGCTGCATTGGGAAGAACTCTTTGAACTGCTGTTGTAATCCCCTCGCTCAACATACTCTGTGTTTGCCTACCTGGTTTAAAGTGTTACTAGATGCTGAATACAGAAACTATTTGCAGGTGTTCATTAGCTTCTCTGCTCGTGAGCCCTACAGCTTTTAAGAAGTGGCTACTAAAGATGTGGTCAGATTTGCTATTGAAATTAAAACACAATATGAATTTAATGAGAAATAGCTGCTGGTAAATGGCTCCGTGCATATAGATATTCCTAATCTGGAGGGGAGATTAATTTTTAATCTGTTTTATTTCACTGCAATGCATCCATGAGGGTAAATTGAAACAAAACATAATTATTCCAGGATAAACATTCTCGGCTATGGGTATTTGGAAGGAATGGGAGCCTGAACGGCTCTGCTGGAATAGCTCCATGCATGCGCAAGCCACAAACTGATTGCAGGCAGCAATCGTCCGCTGCAATTTTAAGAGGGAACCCATGATGTGGAAAATACTTAGCAGCTGATACGTCAGTTATACCTGAGGATCAGCCAGGAAGGGAGGGATAACAGCACATTTGCTTCCCAGTCGAGGGTGAGCAGCTTGCAAAAAATTCAAGTAAAGCTGGAAACAAGATGCTGGGACTTAATGGGAAATTACAGTGTGGTCAATAAGGAGGTACAGTGTTGGAGAATAAAAAGTAAAAACACTTGGGGGAAAAAAAAGCCCATGGAGCTGGTGTTCCGGATCTTGATCAGTGTCTTAAAAGGAGTAAGACTGATCAAAATTTCCTGCAAACCACCATTTTCTAAGGTCTTCACACAAGGCCTGCTCTGTGGAAGGCGTCGCTATGATAGCTGTTTGCACCAAGAGTCATGCAAGGGGACAGGGAAATTTTCAAGGTGGTTCTGGGAACTCTTTAGGCTAAAAAAATTATAAATCTGTGGTGGTGTTTCCCCCTTTTAACACACCCAATCTGAGCTCCCCTACCCCTCCATCAATCACCCTGTCCTCTTCAGTGGTCACCTGCATGTGTGGCTCTGGACATGACAAATGAGAATTACTCCTCCCTGACCCTTACAGCCACATTTTGGGGTAGAAAGAGAAGTTTCTGGCTTGCGTGGGTTGAGATGCGTTTGGGATGCCTTTGCTCCGGCAGAGGTTTCCACTCCAAGCTGCATCCTCATCCTTCACCCACCTGCACCACTGGCATTGCACGGGTGGTCCCAGGCACACTGATTAGCCCCAAAGCTGGTGTCCTCTTCCCAGTATGATAGTTCCTGGGCAGGGCAGAGGGATTACTGGTGCTGGTGGCAGCTGGGGTTTGTGGCCATGGGGGCTCCTCAGGCCATTGTGCCTCCCTAGCTCTGCCAGATGGAAGCAGTGCAGGATGCCACATTTTCCTTGATAGAGTTAAATAATGGTGATTTTACCTCTCTTTTTTTTTTTTTTTAAATTATTTTTTTCATTGGGGATTGTGACCCTTCTCCACTTCAGCTATTTATATATGCAGGCAGCCCGGCTTGCCAGTGCCAGTCCTTACTTTAGCACAGCTCAGCCCCTTCTTTTGAGATTGCCTTCACCAGGTTTAATTTGCAATAGAACAAGCCCATCTTCGACATGGCTTTTACCTTCAGGGCAGTGAGTTATCTGAGTTAAAAGCTATAGTATTTTTCTCTTAGTCATGCTCAAAGCCCTGGTGCTAAACAGCATTGATCCAACCACCGGCTGCCTGGGGTCGTGGGCATCTGTGGGAGTTGGGTGAAACATCCATTTGGGGGTTTTGTATAAATTGCCTTTGCAAATAGGAAGATGCTCTAAAAAGCTATTGCCTCATCTGTTAAAATCCCACAAACCCATTGTTTCAGAAGAGGACAGGTACAGGGGTGTAGCTCCAATTATGGGTGGGGATAGCATAGCAGTTCAGTGCTGTGGGATCCTGGGCTGTCAAGAGGTATCACAACCCTGTGGCATCTTCCTGCTCTAGGAAAACACTGGATTTCATCTTGGCAAAACCCACTAAGTGTTTTGTGCTGGGATGGGGGCGACTGCACACCAGGTATATTCCTTGTGTTTGATGCTGTACTGTTGCAACTGCAATAGAAATCGGAGGCTTTTCATCTAGCCCAAACGTAATCTGTGCTAAAATGGTTGATGCTTGATGCGATTTTTCCCTTAAATCCAGAGAAACCTCAGCAGAAGGTTGGAGCAAAGCAGGAAGCTGCAACAAATGCCACGTCTCCCTGATGGGAAAGGATCCTCCTCCTTCCCAGTAACAATAATGAAATAATTCCTTTGTACTCCTAGCTGGTCAGAAATAACTCGCCCATCTCAGGTGTCTCCTTATGTGTTTGCTGAAAATCTTTTTCAGGATCTAGGGCTCACTTTTTTCCTAGTTCAAGAAAATTGCGTCCTCACTGCGAATGATGCTGTAATAGTGTGTTGATGGGAAAGCAATCTGGGCACTTTGGTTTTCTCTTGTATTAAACCTTTCAGCAGGTTTATGTGCTGGAATCGAGAGGATTTAAAATGAAAGTGGAGATGTTCAAATTAAGATAGTGCGCTGAGTCTGACGGCGATGGGAAATGGTTATACAACGTTAGGGAGAGTAGCCTGAAATCTCAGGCAGTTGGAGGCAAATGAAAAGTAAAGATAAAAAGTTCCTCAGACGTCTTTGCTTGGAGAAAAAAAAAAAATAAAAAAGAGAAAATCTCATGGAAGCAATTTGGTGCTAATGTACACCCGAAAGATTTGGCAATTCAAAGAAAGTAAATGCTAAAAAAAAAAGAAATTACAACTCCTTATATTGCTTGAAAGGCAAGAGCCTGCTGCCTTAGAAGAAGCGCCACTGGCACATGTGGTATGTTCTGAAATTGCTTGGGAGACAATATTGAACTGGAGGGAGGGCGTGGAATGGAGGGAGAGACTAATTATGTATAATCTTAAAATGAATTAGGTGATATAAATGTAATAAAAGCAAATCCAGTTCCTGGAGAGGCTTTTCGGTTTGCATTTTGATATCCTAGGGCAATGGCATGTTGCTTTCTGACAGACAACCATTTGATTGGGAAATATGTGAATAATTGGGAAGTGGAACCTTTTTGAATTTGTTACTTTCCCTTCTAGCGTCTGAAGGACTAATTATAGGAAGAACTGCAGAATGCCCTGTGCGGGCATGCATGCAGCCAATTTTATACTGTGCTGGTTGCATGAGTCACTGCACTGCATCCTGTGCTGTTTGATATCTGTCCTTGCTTAAAAAATTATATATTTATTTTATAGATGGAAAGCTAAGTGTGTTATACTCTGCGACGCTGAGCCCTTGCTAAAGATACCTCTGGCAAAAACACGTGCAATAGCTCTGTGGTCAAGACTGGGGATGGGCTGAAATGTGCAGGTGGTTGGGTAGGAATAAACACACAAGCAGCCAATGTGAAAAATGAGCAGCTGAAAACTTAAGCATCTTGACAAGGCTTGTGCTGCCTGTTTGATTGAAAGGCATTGCCCTATTTTAAGATGGTTTTGAAATGGGTCTGAGGATCCTCCTGTCTGCAGTTCTCTGTTTACCAGCAGCCAGAGACTGATCCTGAGTTGTGCAGGAGGGACCATCTCTCTGTGCCCAGAGTGGTCACCGCCAGTCCCTCGGACAGCATGAACAGAACAGATGTGACCACCCAAGCTCTCCAAGGAGGAGAGAGGCTGGTCCAAGGCATTTTGTCTCATTTATCTTCTCTGCCTATGCCCAGTCCCAGATTGGTGGATTTGAAGGGGGTTTAGGGCCAGCATCAGGGTGGGAGACTGTCTGTATAAAAGTACTTCTTAGTCTGGAAAAAAACAGGGTTTGCTACTTGGAAGAGCTCACAAATCCTAGCTAATAGTACTGTATAAATGTCTTTAAAAATATATGATGTTTTGCTCTCCTATTCAAGGTAACATTCAAAACCACTGCTGGGTTGGGCTGTGCAGGGGGAAGAGAGAGGGGCACTTAGAGCGAGGTGATAGTACAAAACCGCGAGATCTGTAGTTCCCAAGCTGTGCTCAGCAGACCTGTTACAGTCTCTTATTTTAAGCTTTTGTTGTTTAGGTAACATGTAAAGTTGGGGATTTTCCGACATCAATAAGTCAAATTTTTCTAGCGGCTTGTTCCTGACCCAAGGTTTTACCTTCGGCTTGGAGCTGTACCACCTCTGCCTCCTCCAGCTTTCCCCATCTCCGCTAACTGGGATAACCATATTTGCTGCTGTGTAAAACAGTGCTGGCATTGGCATCTGGAAGTGAACAGGGTTGCTTTGCTGGGCTAGGATTCAGGAGGCTCTGCTTGCTCTTTTGGCCAAGAGCCGATGGGTGAGGTTGCTCAAGACATGGTGCATCCTTTGTCTCGCCTTCTTTAGGCAATATTCTCTTTGGGAAGAGACTAGCGCAGCGAGGACCAGATGTATGCTAAGCCCTTGGGGCCATATTGAAATGCAAATGGAAATGAAATAGTGTATTACTTCCAAGAGCAGTAATGGTGGTATAAAGACGAAAATGCTGTGTTGGTAGACTGTGCATCAAAAAGGAATAGCTGGGTATCAGGCCTGACAATGCTTTATCCTATTGGGAAACCTGCATGCAATGCAATATTGTATTTGGGGTTTTGAGGTCATTGTTACACAGATTATTTAAGCCTGGATGCATTTTTAGCTGGACTTTGTCTAAAGAATAAACATAGCCAGGGCTGTTTTCCAGTCATCAGCTAAACAGCCAGATCCAGGGCTTGAGTCAGCAGTCCTTGCAAAATGTTACTGGCCTTCTTCAAAAAAATTTCCTACCACGTTTTGCTTTTGAAAATGTAATCACGCATAAAGTGATGCACATTATTTTTACTTCGCAAATGATTCTGGTGCCTGGACCGTGTGCGTGTGTGTGTGTGTGTGTGTATCTTTGCTCTGCTTCTCACGTATGGTGCTCTGCTTCCTACGTGCATCTATGTATGCCTAAGATGTCAATTTAAAGATGGGATTATCTCCTTCTGAAAAAAACAGTGGCACGGGGACCGGAACTGTATTTTTGCAACACTAGGGATATGTGGCTTGTATCAGCATAATTTACATGTAGTGCCTATCTCACTAGAAAAGCCTGCTGTAAACAAGGGACTCCGGCTCTTGCTGCAAGGCTTGTAGGTCTGCCCTTGCTTTTGATTCAATCCATAGAACTGCTTTTCAGTAGAAATGCCAGATTTTTGTGGTGAGATGACTAATCCCCATTAGTTATCCCATGCTGGAAATGTAGCTTTTATGGCAAGGAAGACAATAGGTTAATTCCTCACTATGTTGAGATCTAAGGTGGTTGTGAGATGCCAGCTTGGACCAAGCACTACAGTGGCTTCTCTCTGCTTAGATTCTTCAAAACTGTGCAGTGGCTTGTGGATACCTGTTTTGAGACATTTTAAAGTATTTATCCCCTCAAGAATCGGGCACCTTTTCAAGATGGCTTAGGCTGGGCTACCCTTCGTGAAAATCTTTACTCCCTTTGAAAGCCTTGGCCCACATCTTCTAGAATACAGCCAAATAAGCATGACAGCTTTCTCTGCTTCAGTATAAAGGTCACTTATGATGTGTTGTTAATGAATAATTACTATTGCATGCTTCGCTCCTGAAATGGCAGGGGCATCCTTGCTACATGAAACATGAAAAACTTGTTAAAATGGAAAATACCAATGAACAGATGAAAACCCTGTGCAAAATCTCTGCCCATTGGGAAATGGGTGCACATGTTGATTCAAAGGGTAGTGAGGATGGGCGCTGGCAAGGAGGAGCTTGTGGAGGCATTGTGTCCTTCTCCCAGCAGCTGTTGGCTCCAAATGGCACTTCTGGGCTCGGGGCAGTTGTTCGAAGGGATTGGGTTCCTGAAATCTCAATGTAAAATGAAATGCAGAATGTCTGGATAGGTCAAATGGGAATCAAGAGCAAAGTCACAGTGAATAACATACTGTGTTTTGTTTACCAGTGGCTGCTTGGATCTTGCAGCATTTGAGGTATTTCTAAATGACGCTTTGCAATTTGAAGACATGTAGAATAGGAACTGGAAAATGGCCAGACTGGGCCAGAACAAAAGCCCACACAGCCTGGTGACCTGACCCTGTCTCTATTGCTATAAGATACCTGAGGAGGAATGGCAGAACAAGCAAGTGCACATGGTAGTTCTTGAAACATTGTGAAGCATCTTCTGAGAAGGGGTCCACACACTGCCAACCTTTTGCGTGATGAACTGCCTTTTTGAGGTTTGTTTTGAACCTGAATCCCACTAGCTATGATTGTTTCACCCTTCATCACTTGTTTCGCCCTTCCTCACTTGTCTCACCCTTGCAAAGTAGGGGCCTTCTTAGAGTTGGGGATTGATCAGAAATATTATTCTCCAGTCTGAATTCAGCATTATGAAGGATGCATCTCTTAGTGCTCAGGATACCTAGAATGATAGTTTATATTTTGCTGGGGCTATTGTGTTAAAGGAGGTGAATCCTGTACTGGAGTATTTATATTGAGAACCTTGAACTTTGATGCGATACCCAGAGGAAATAGGTACATGTAGCAGTGGGCTGAAATGCTCCTGTAGTCTTATCTTTGCTCCAGCCTCAAAAAGAAAGATATAAAAGATGGAGACCTTCTTGTCCTTGTTGCTCCCTTGCCTGGGGCAGATGTGTTCACCTGCTTGTCAATGTGGAAGCAGATGGACAGTCCTGCACTCTTCGAAAAGTTATCAAAAGCTTTGTTTGCTCTTCTCAGATAGCTGCAATGCCTTACCAAAGTTCAGGAAAATTGGCTGAAGAGCACTGAGAGCTGTGCGTTCAGTCCTTGTGGGTAGCCTAGGCTTTTATTGCTCAACTAGCTGCTGTCAGAGTGAAACTTTGCACATTGCCTTGGAATTTTTTATTATTTTATTTAACAAAAAATGGAATTTACTGGTTGTTATGTATTCCATTTCTGTTACTGATGATTAACAGGACTGTACAGTAATGTCTCATACAGTACCTTTTTATTAGAGAGGTGGGAGTAATTTACATGGCTGTGTCCCACATGTATCCCACATGAGCAGAGGGAGGCAGTGAGAAGATGTGTTCAGGGCTGCAGCTTGCTCATCTCCCAGTAGCTGCCAGACCTCTGTGCGTATGTTCCTGCAGGCAACAGTCTCGTCTTACAACTCATACATACAGAGATAAATACGTGATTATTGCATCTAGTTGATTAAGCTCTTGAGCAGAAAGGAAAGGGTTTGACCGCAGTCTAAAATGGTCATATTCCAGGTTATGGAATCATAGAATCATTTAGGTTGGAAAAGGCTTTTAAAATCAGTAAGTCCAACCCTTAACCTAGCACTGCCAGCCACCATGTCCCTAAGCACCACAGCTACGTTATAAATACCTCCAGAGATGATGACTCACCTTCTTCCCTGGGCAGCCTGTTCCAGTGCTTGACAACCCTTTCAGTGAGGAAATTTTTCCCGATATCCAATCTAAGCCTCGACTTGGGGCCATTTCATTTTGTCTTATCGGTTGTTACTTGTTAGACCAACACCCACCTCCTTACAACATCCTTTTGGTCAGTTGCAGAGAGCAATAAGGTCTCCTCTCAACATCCTTTTCTCCAGGCTAAACATCCCCAGTTCCCTAAGCTGCTCCTCAGAAAACTTGTGCTCCAAACCCTTCATCATCTTCATTGCCCTTCTCTGGACACACTCCACACCTCAATGTCTTTCTTGTACTGAGGAGTCCAAAACAAAGGCTATTTGAAAGACTTTTTGCAAGGTGCTTTAAACAAGGATGAATTGATCCTTGGTTGCCTTGTTACTGAAATCTGGAGGAGAAGGAAGAGGAAGAAATGCAAAGTATCTTCAAGTTTTGAAAGGCTTTTCTGTGTTAAGGTCTGACCTACTCTCTGATACCACGAAAGATCTCTCTACTGAGTCTTCAGGTTAGTAGAGGGGGAATTTGTATATGATTGCTTCGAAATTTAGCTAGAACCTACACAATGCTTCCGATGTCAATGCCTGGTGATAGTCCTTTTTATATGCAGGGAAACTTAAGGCATGGCAAGTCAAGGGGTGACATGGGGCAATTAGTGGCCTTGTGCTGGAATCAAAATGGTGACTTTGGCAGCAGAGCAGTGCTGTGGACTCTGGGTCACAGCTGGTGACACTCAACATGATGAGAATCACCAGGAATCAAATGTCCTCTTGTCACGACAACAATGGTGTAATCAACACTGACAACTATATACTGTTATTTTTCTTTCAGAGACCCGAATGTCTCAATAATTGAAATTATTGAGACCACGGAATAGTTCAGGTTGGAAGGGACCTTTCAAGACCATCTAGTTCTAACCCTCACTGCATGGGCAGGGACAACTTTCACTCAACCAGGTTGCTCAAAGCCTCATCCAGCCTGGCCTTGAACACTTGCAGTGATGCGACATCCACAACTTCTCTGGGCAGCCTGTTCCGGTGTTTCACTGCTGTCGTCATAAAAAATCTCTTCCTTATGGCCAATCTAAACCTACCCTCTTTCAGTTTAAAACCATTGCTCCTTGTCCTGTCATTACAGGTAAAAAGCCTCTCTCTGTCTTTCTTGTAAGCCTCCCTTATGCATTTAGAGGCTGCAGTAAGGTCTCCCCAGAGCCTTCACTTCTCTTAGGTTCTTATTGCATTTTCGATGATAAATACCTCTAAGTCCTTGTGGTGTCCCTGAAAATGCCCAGACAAGGGCACTTCCATCTCCTTATTCCATACATCAACATATGAATACATGGGAGCAGCATCAGAGGTGAGACTTGTGGAGATTCCCACCTATCTGAGGTTAGCCGATTGTCTAGGAGTACTGCACTGAATCTTAGAATATTACTTTATGTTGTTTTACGTAATATTGGAGCCTTGTCACCATGGGAACGGGCATCTAAATAGAAAGTTGATCTGGAAGGGAATGTACCCAGTTTCTTGGGTGGAGCTGTTGAGCTCATGTCATCCAGAAAGCTTGGACACAGATGGAGGGTAAGTGCTTCTCTTCCCATGCCATGTGCGCACTATGGTTCCAAAGTGATTTGATCTCCCTTATGGCTTGAGAAAACTATGAAACACTGGGAAGGAAAAGACCTGTCCAAAAGAATACAAATATTTTATTGCTTTCTGCCTGTTTCACAGAAACTTTGAACTTTCTGGGACAATCTGCTCAGAAACATTTTTATTTCAAATAGGAATCTGGATGCTGGTGAGTGCATGTAATCAAGATGAAAGCTAATAGGTGACTTTATTTCTCTCCAACCCCCCCCTCCCCCCAACATAATATCTCTTCAGCATCTCTTTTATAACTCGTCTTTAGAGAATCAGTGCAGTTATCCAGCCACTTCTTCCGTGCCTTTCATTATTGTAAGAGAAACAATCACTGGAAATTGCATGATGGTATTGGATTGTGCTACATTCCTTCCTCAGGTCACTCGATGGGAGCTTTTTTCAATAGACCCACAGGAGAAAGGTATGTTTCTGTAAACATGAGACAGGTCCATGATGTGCTGCAGCCACTTGGGAGAACACTCCATTGTGAAAAAGGCTTTTAAAATTGCTCATGTGGGATTTACCATTAAGAGCATAAAGATAGGGAGAAAGGGACTTCTGATTCATCTGACAACTTGCTTCTCATCCTCTGAAGAATTTTAGGAATGTCTTTACTTCCTTTTGGAGGGCTTAAGGCTAGTGCCTGATTGCAGGGGCTAGAGAGCTGCTTTTCCTCCTGCCTCTCTTCTCTTTCGGGCTGGGTTCAGCTGCCTTGAATGCTTTGACTGAAGCTCGTTAACTCTTAAAATACCAGCGTACTCTGGGAAAGAGGCTTTTAAAAGTTAGTGGTTTCTTCTTTTGCAAAACTTGGAACAATTGGAAGATCTGGGATGTGGTGTAAAATATGTTACTTGCTTCAGGGGGTTATCCAGAATGGTCATGCTTACTGCTGTGGGATAAACTGAGGAAACACTGATTAGGATGTGGTAATGCATGCTTATCCTTCATCAACGTAACACTGGCTATAAATTGTGGTAGTGCTTGTTTGTGCACTGTACTTCGATCACATTGGTATCCTTCGAGCTAAAATGTGGCAGAGTGTCAGTGCATCAGTGCTTGCTCCTGCACTGGGGAATGCAAGTTGGACTGGTAGCTAAAATTTGCGTGTTTCATTCTCTAGAATATGGAGAAATATGGGAGGTTTTTTGTACTGTATTTTGTGTAATATGTGAATGGTCTTTGCCCAAAAAACTTCTATTAGCCATCAATACACTGAACCCTCGGGCGTGCTGTGGGGAGCCATGGACTTTGCTGCAAGTTAGGGTTGTATGTAAAGAGCCAGGAAAGCATCTCGGTGTGTTCCCACAGCATTTCTTCTTGTTGAAGTCCTTCGTTCCTCTGGTTCATTTCTCAGATAAACAGAGGCCCTGGTTGGGATGAGCCAACGAACGCCCATCATCACAGTGGGCCTGAGGTTTGCATTTACCTGTTTGGTAAGGTTTTCTCTCTGCCACTGCCTCTCCTTCAGCTAGCTGTCAAGCAAAAGCTCATTGCCTATAAAGCTATGGAGTAGCACAAAGGTAATCGTGGAAACCTAATTTCTAGATAGAGAGACTTTTCTATTGGCAGAGTTATCACATTAACTCTTCCCCGAGTTTCCCACTTGCTCATGTAATCCGCTGATTAAGTGAGTCATCTCTATGGTGTATTTGAATCTTGGTCAGTGATTGAGTTTAAAAAGTGATTTTGAACCCTGTCCTGCAGTTTAGAGTGTTTTTTTCTTTTTTATTTCCTTTCTTCCACCATCCTGCTGAGAAAACTGCCCAACTCTGAGCTTTGATTATTCAAGTGGAAGAGGGTGACAAGAAGACAAACAAACATCATTTAGTTCTTGGGGGTATGCTTTCCTGATGCTTGACCTTTTGGACTTCCAACATCTTCTTGTCCATTTACATGCATTACAGTTTTTCCAATTACCAGTGAATTAAATTTGGAATTGTGGTATTTGGAAATGTCAAGCAGAATCAATAGAAAAGCACTTGGGGCCCAATCTTAGTAGACTCAGCACATTTTAAAGCATATTTGAAATGTCCCTGCTGATAAATCTCAGAGGACCATGTGGAGATTATGAATTGAGGTGCTGCTGTTTGGGCACTGAAGACTTGGTCTCTGTGGCTTGCCAGGTGCGCTGTGGTGTGTTAGATGCACATCAATGTCTCCCTGGAGAAGATGTTAGAAATCTGGAGCTCTGAAAGGCATTTCTGCTGGCAGCAGTGGCGTGGGAGGATGAGGACAGTGGGATGGAGTGGGCACACGTGAGAGAGCTCGGAAAGGTATTGCCATGTGGTTACTGCTGTTCCACAAGGTGATGCTCCCATATCCTCATCTCTTTGGAATGAAATTTCTTTTGTAGACTTGCTTTGTTGAAAGCTTTTTCAAAACTTTACAGTGTGTGGGGAAAATATTTATGAACACAACGTGATTTCACTTCCTCCTCTCATGCTCTTTGGAGACCTCATGCTGGCTCCTGAGGAGAACAGGAGAGAACAAATGACTATGATTTAAATGTCATTTCAGCATTTGCTGCTTATTTTACATAGTGATTTGTGGCCTCTATTTGATTTTAGGAATGTGGTTGGAAATATCTTAATCTTGTCTTTAAACTCTAATATTTTCTGTCACTGAGGCTGTGAAGTTTGAGGCCTGTGACAACCTTCACAGTAGCTTATTTGCACAGTGCTTTAGCCCACAAGGGTCCATTTTTCATGCCAGAGTGTAGTCGTTGCTGTTACAAGACAAATAAATGGTCTGCTTAATGCTTCTGTAAATGCACACCTCAGGTTTAAGAAAAAAAGCAATCTCAATAACTATATGGTTGTTGGAAAACTTGTGCTCCAGGGGGAAAATGCAACCTCTCCTATATGGAAATCCTAGGTGGAGCAAGGGTTTTTCTTGGTGTAGTAGTGGAAAGGAAGCTAGGAGGTACCTCCTCAAAGCAGGGGTGGGTGGAGGAGCAGTTTGCATTTACCTGTAGTAGAGGTCCTGCACAAGGTGGCGTTTTTGGGGGTGATCACACATGGATAACAGACAGCAGCTCAGCATCTTGGGAAGTTTGGCTAGGCGGTCTGCAGCTTCACACTTTCTCCTCCACCCCATGCTGCAGGCAGGTGGTTGGTCACCGTGCCCTTCTTGGATGTGTAACTTTGTCTTCATTGAGGGTGACTTGATTTTGGTTTTATTCTCTTGGCTGTAGTGGGGGAGTGTGTGTAGGTATTAAAAAAAAAAAGACATTGAGCCTTTTTTGTTTGTTATTGCTAATCCGGTTTGAGCTCTGCTGTCCAAATTGCCTCGTTTGTGACCTGAAGTGCATTTAAACATGAACTGCAGAAGCACCACGGCATTAAATGCTTTTTGATTGATCTCCCTTATGGTTTTATTAAAGAACTAAAACCTTTTTGGGGAAGACAGATACAGTTAGCAATGTGAAGGGACAAATCTAATTACATTTTGGCTTTGTCCTTAGCTGAAATGCTGCAAAATAGGATTTTTCTAATGGATAACTAAAATGATCTCTTCTTTAAATAAAATATAGAAATGACCAACTGAGTTCAAGTCAAAAATGCACTGCTTCCAAAAATTGATTAAATGCTGGCAGCGTTTCTGTCCTGCTGCACACAAGTCCAGCCGGTGACCTGGCCAAACTTCCTTGGATCGCTCTGCCTGGCCAGAAGAATGATTTACTAAACCTTTCCCTGAGTGATCCTCCCCTTTGGGCCAAGAGATTAATCTTATCGGCTCTACATGTGTATGTGTGTACACTCAGTATTTCACTAAATCGAATAGCACTGTCATGTCATTCAGCTCCAGCTTCCCTAAACAGGAACCTGCCTGTTTTTTATGGACTTGTAAGAAGTTGGGATGCTGCATGGCCTTCTCCGGATCCTTTTTCTATCCATCCTATTTGGCTTAAGATACCAGGGAAATTATTCAGAAGAATTAAACCTTTATTATCGCATCCTTTCCCTGAGCTGGTAGTAATGACTCTTAAAACATGCTTCCTATATTTTACAAAACAGATTTTACTAGCAGTTTGGGAGAAAATTGTAATAAAGATCTAATTCTTTTGAATAATTTCCTTGTTACTTTCTACTGACTTAAGCCCAAGTTAAAAAAGAGATATATGGGGGGGGGATTGCTACACAGATGTCTGTGGAAGCTGTGAAGCGTGAGTCATGGTGTGAATATAGAAGCCCTGAGTTGTCATCCCTGGTGAGCAGGGAGGATGTATTTCTTAATATTAAAGTTCCTTTTTTAATTTTAAAAGAAAATGACTTAAAGCCTCCTGTCCTTTTGAGACTGGTTGTCAATGGCATCATTGCAGGTTACCATGGCAATATATGCTGAGATAATAGATTAACAGCCATTGATTGACTAGAAAACGTAGAGCTCTTTTATCGTGGGATATGCCAAATGTATTGACAGAAAACAAAATTCAAAGTAATAGCCTCCCTTGGCGTTACACCATTGCTGTTCTCAGAGCTGCATGGACCCAGTTTTACCTGATTTGGCTTAAGAATCAAAACATTTTGAAAGAGTCGACTCTTTACCAGCTTTTTTAGTAAGCCAGGGCACTGCCCATCCTTGCATCTAGCTGGCCGAAAGGGGCAAGCCCTGGGTAGTTGATGGCTCTGTGCCTGAGTGTACGCTGGCCGTGGGGCTTCTCAAAAGTGGGGTGAAGTTTGGCTTGAAGGAGAGTAATTTCTGCTACGTGAGGCTTCACTGTTTCAAGGCGTTTGTGAAAGAACAGAAGATACAAGCAAGGAGTCTTTAAATCCTCATGTACAGTTACGTACTTAACCACAGATGTCATCGCTAGTTTGATGCTTTGCCTAAAAATGTATTTAGACAGTATTATTTAAGTACAGCAGGAATGAAATCACCCCGCTTGGGGAATAAGCGCTGGAGCAACACTTACTAATTGCAGATTCATTGTCAGGTCTGTAGAGATGTAACTGGGTGGTCTCTCTAGAGCAACATTTTCCAAACTCTCCCAGTTGCAAGCCTTCCACTGGCTTGATTTTGGGAATCCAAAATGCTGGCAATAATTATTTGAATTGCTTTAGTTTGCAGTCCAGCACATAACTTCTGGGCAGGTGTCTGGGAGAGGGAGAGCTGGGAGGCTCAGCCCTCTTTCTCTGCTCACCAATACTTCCTAGTGGCTCAGATCGTGGTCCTCCCCCACTGAACGATTTGCCAAAATTCAGGCCCAGGTTCGGAGGCAGCTGGTTTAGCGTCCCTGCATGCGCTGAGCAGTGGGGAGGGGCGGGTGTGGGCTGATGCTCAAGTGGCTCATCCCAACAGATGCTGCACTGCAAGGTGAGTGCCCAGCAGTCTTTTATTTCCCAGCTCCAGCCATGCTGCGGTTTGAGGAATAGCTCTTGAAAACAAACCCAAGCTTCAAACAAAGGGCCCGACTTTCATAATCACACATGCAAGAATGCATCCGCAGTTGCTTAATTGCTACATGCAATTACCCTCCAAATTAGAGGGCAATTACCCCAATTCAGTGTACAATCTCTGTCATTTTATATTATAAAATTACATGTACAAATAGCTATATAGGGACATAACTAAGTGTTTGCAAATAACTTCAGTTGCATACACAGTTTCATGTATAAAGCCCGGTGGTTTTGACAGTTAGGCAAACAGACTGTCTGGTAAATCACTCAGTGTTTATGCAGACTATTTTGACACATCCCATCTTTTCGTATACTTTCATTTTAGGTTTTGAAAAGGGGACAGGCAGAGATAAAGAGCTGAGATTTACAACAGCCTTCAGCCTTGGGGAAGATATTCCCTATGTATCTAATTATGAGTAAGAAGCCCAGCAACTGCTAACACCTAGACCTATAGTTGCTACACTTGATCGTGGGTATAATTTAGCAGCTCTTGGATAATGACACAGCCTCAGCGATGTGTCGGCAGCTCCAAATTAGGAGAGCAGAGTTTAGTCTCAGATCAGCAGCAAGGTCCCATGCCTCAGCAGGCTGAAGTCCTTCAGTTCAAGAGGACCCTTTTTAATGAGCTCCCTCTGTGTCTTGCAACTCCCAAGTAGAGGAGAGAGGTCTTCCTGCATCACATGGTGTTTTGACTGTTCTTCCCATCATTACTTGCCTCAGATAGGTGCTGGGGGTCTTGCTTGGCAAAATCCTCGTGATTCTTCAGTTACCTGGAGCAGAAAATTGACCCAGGGGAATTGGCATAATGATAATTTCTCAGAACTGAGGTAAAAAATGCTGACTTCCACCCTAAAAATGCCATCCCTTTGCCTTCATGATATGTTGGGAGTTATTTGGGCTTGGTGGTGTTTTGTGTGAAGGTATTTGTGTGCAGCTTTTGTTTGAGGAAGAAGCCAGTCTTTGTCATCCACAAAGTGCTAGGTGGATGCAGCGGGATGCCAGAAACCCATCTGCTCCTGCAAAGCCTAATTCTTCCTTAGACTTTGATTTCAAACAGGACTTCGGACTTTATTCCTTAAGTGACTGTTAGTGGACCATGGTATTAAAATGTTTATGGGTTTTGCTCAGCTGCTGACATGAGTTTTTTTCCATGGAGAGAAGGGGGGCTGAAAGCAGGCTGCTCTGCTGGAGATGCTCCTGCCTGATGTGCACGCTCCTGCTTTGCTTGCTCAGCGTTGTCTGCAAAGCGCTGCCTATGCAGCCAGGTGGTTCTGCCTGTGGTAGTTTCTGCAGACAGAGTTGAAACATCTCCCCTGCAAAATGCATACATGTGCCAGGGATCAGCAGACCCCTCCTGCATTGTACCTCTTGCCTGTACCTAATAGGGAGTCCCTGCTGGATAGGAAATGGCTTAAACTTTTGCTTTGTGGCTGCCATAGCTGGGCTACATGAGAGGGGAATGAGGGCCCGTGAATTCAACTAAGTTCTGACAGCAATCTTCCAACACTTGCTTAGCAACTGTTTTATATCTCATTATGCCCAAGTCCTGTTGACTTTCTGCCAAAAGCTTAGCATGGATGTCCAAACCAGGCAATACCACCAAATGAAGGAAGTCAGGAGCTCTCCTAGCACATGCCAGTGCTGGTTTGAGGGACACAGTAAGAACATTGTGGGGAGAGAAGGGCAGCACCAGGGGGACACAGCCCTTTTAGTCCATTTCAAGATGTTTGTGACTGCACCCATAGGCTTTTTTTTCAGGAAAAGCTTTTTGTTGCCAAAATTAATCCTGTTCCTTCCCTTAGCTGTTCAGGTGTGGTTCAACATACCCCTTGAACTAGGTCATGGTGCCGTGGGTTGAGGGTGACCCACCCATGTACAGCCCAACGCTCCTTGTGCTAATGCAACAACTGTGTCTGGTGGAAGGAGGCAAGCGCTTCCTGCACCCGTTTTGGGGCAATAGGCTCTGATTTTTCTTGCAGCTTGAAATGACAAGTAGAGCATGGTTGATCTGTGCCTTTGCCACCTGTGTTGCTCTGCAGAAGTCCAGCTCAGTGCTTCTTACAGAGCTCTGGTTGTACTAGAGGAATGTGCACTTCCATACCCATTGCCTAAGAGGGAAAGAAAAGGAAGGAAAAACTACATGGCTTCCCAGAGATGCAGGCGCAGAACCCAGATTTCCTCCTCTTAGTCACCACCACTCCATCATTCTCCCATAAAGGCACAAAAATCGGTTTCAATTCCACCTCCCTCCATTGAGCTGATGGTGTTAATCCAGATAAGGCAGTTAGCTACAAACTTTGGTCTCTGCATGATCCATTCCAGAGCAAAGTGTATGTGTTTCTTGATGAGCTGAAGCAGCAGGTATATTAACACACAGTCCTGGAGCTGTGCCCCTTCCTGCTGAGACCATTTGGGGCACAAACAAAAGGGTTTCTTGCAGTCCTGAGCACCCAGCAGGACGAGGACCCTTACCAAATGGTTTTTAAAAAGATCTGAAAGCAGTTAGCAAACAGATTTTTAAATACTGCACACATCCTTAGGAGCTGTCTTAAGGAAAACAAGCGTGTATTTAGTCATCCAAAACTTTATACATGCTTTTATTCAATTCATCTAAACTTTGACAGCGAGGGGAAAACTGCAAACGGCCTTTCTCCTGGCGCAGTTGCTGTTTGTCGAGTTGGGTTTGCGTGTTTGCAAGCAGATCTTAGTCTTCAGCTGAAACTTGTTCCAGAAAAGACAGCAGTCTTGGGGGAAGGGAGCCTGGGCTCAGCACAGGATTTAGCAGCCTCGGTTTGTTGGTCCCAGAGCCGATTACAGCTCCTGCTTCACATCTTTGTAACATTCCCTTTTCGAAGCACAGTGGAAACATCAAATCTCACCACAGCTTTGTGCATTGCACTGGCCCTCCTTGCAGGTGGAGAAAGCAGAGGCTACACAATATTGTTCAAGGTTACAGATAGAGGTGGCTGAGTCAGGATTAGATTTTTGGTTCTGTTTCCCAGGCAAATGGTTCATTAAACCTTCCTGTTTTCTAGGAGATGGGATTGGAGATGGAGAGGAAATTTCCATCTAGGGGTTTGGTTTGGGATGATGGAAATGTATTTCAAAATGTATTTCAAGGGCTGGAGCAGAAAGTGATAGTATTAGCTCTCAGGTATCAGCTGGAAGCCATGTGTAGTATTGCAGTGAAGCTAAGATATTTTCTTATTCCTTTATTAATAAAAAGATAACACCCTCTCTGCACACAAGACAATGCTCTTTAGCTTTCCTGCTGATTTAACCAATATTTAGCAAAAATGCTTAATCTGCCCTAACAAAGCCTGGTGTATGTATCAAGAGAACAAATATCACAGCTTCAACAAGTAGTGTCAATATTGACACTGTTCCGCGTTGAGGGATACTGGTAGGTTGTTTTTATTATAGTAAGCAACTTGTCAGAGGAAAACTTGGATGGAGCTTTCCAAGTGTTGGTAAAACCTGCAGGTGCTATTGAAATTGAGCTCCTGTTTGTGCTTTGAATATAATTTCCAGTCTCAGAAGTCAGCGTTATGACTTTGTTATACCCCTCCTCCCTTGCAGTCTCTTCCACGATGCAGATTAAGTATTCTTCCCAAAAATAGAGTTATTGAAGGACTGAACACCTCTTCAATTTGCAAAGAGATCTTTCTAGTGTGATGAGTTTGCTCTGTATCACGAAAATTACACATTGCTGAGTCCAGGCATTGGTATTAGGAGCAGGCTGGACTTGGTGCAGAAAGTATGGTTTCTCCTGCTACCTTCTTGCAGTTCCACTTCTGCCCTGTGTCAGGTCATCTGCACTCTTCGCTTGATTTCTGCTGGCAGCAGAAGGTTGATTCCCTGCAGCAGATCAGGCTACATTCAATAGGTTTAATGCAATCTCTAGCTCAAACAGTCTCTCTAAAGTCCTCTCTGTGGACTGCAAAATTGGAGGTGCATCTCCTGCTGCCAGATAACAGCTTGAAAACATAGCAACATAGGGAGTTGCAAGCGGTGGAAAGGCAGGTCAGGATCCACCTGGCATTCTGCTCACTTGGGACAAGTCATTTAATCTTGACGTGTTGGATCTTCAGTTGGAAGTGATACTCTCTTCTCCGGCTGGTTGTAGTGAATGCACTCAGCATCAGTAGCAGATGTGTGTTCAGGTATGGAAGCGATGAAGCTATAGGGGCATGAAGCTGGTGCCCAGGCTGGGTATTTCCTCTTATGGCTGCAAACCACTAGTTACTCAGTGTCTGAGTAACTGAATTCTATCACCTTGTGGAGATCTTTCAGCAGTGCCTGGTTTTCCGTGTTGATTGGACATCACAGCCTGAGTCGCATTTAAATGGTCCAGAAAAGGCCCTGACTGCCTTAATCTCAATATTAAAGGTTGAATAGCCTTTGGAGAAGACAGAGTCATGAAAGCACCACAAAATTTTCCAGCCAGAAACTTAGTTCAGCATTTTTGTCTGGATATTCTGGGAGCGTGACCGTTTCATTTCACCATCCTGTGGGACCCATTCATGTTTTCTAACCATTTGTCAGCACCTTTTATTGAGATACCGAAGTTTTCCATGACTGCAATCCATCAAAATAATAGCCAGGTCTAACCTTGCCTTACACAGGGCAATCCCAAAGAGAGGTGGCCGCAGGGCATCTCGGGATTTCAGAAATCACTAGCTTCATGGTACCTTTTCTGGGTGTCTGCTTATATGTTGTGTGTTTGTTTCAGTCTTCTCATTTTAAACTAATTGTCAAAATGCCACAAAATGAAATATTTCCAGTTGAAGTGAGGATTTCTAATGCTTGAGAGAGAACCTGCAGATATCAGTGTTCCCTTGCTTGACTCCATTTTTAGTGGATGTGTCTGTAGTCATGTTTAAATTCTGTGGGATGGTGGCCATGTGGGAATTCTTTCACTTTGGGCAGGAGGAAATCCTTTGGTACAAGGCTCTACAGGGAAAAAGACCAACAAGCTATGGAGACTCCTTTGTTTGTGGTGGCCAAAAAAGTCTGTTTGGGTAACAGAGTTGCTTTTTGCCGAAGGTCTTGCTTGAGTGGAGAGGCAGTATGAGCTGTGTCAATCACAGGTAAACACATGGCATTTATTATATTGAAACTTAGCCAAATAAGTTGGAACTGAGAGGAATAGACACTGGTCTGGTGCTTCCCTGCAGGTTGAGTGTTATTTATTCTCAGTTGCATCCTACCCACGTAAGAAACCATTCATTTTCAAGTGGTGTTTCCAAAAATAGTGGTGGAGAGGGAACGTACATCCCATCAGACAGCAAGTAGCACCCTGGGAGGTTGTCTTTCCTAAGCAGAGTTTCTGTAGTTAGAAAATACTGGGTGTGGTTTGTCTTTTACATCCCTCTCTTAGGGTCCTGTGGTTGACGCACTGGCCAGAGGAGACCTGGAGGAGGCGGGGGGGGGGGGGAGTGGTGTCTCAGCTGGGCTCTTGGCGTCACCATGAGCTCCTGTTACAAGCCTAGGCAAACCTGACCTCTCTGTTTCCCACCTTACACCATCAAAGGAGAATAACCCTCCACGCTGTGCTGAAGCTCACATTGAGGAGCTCCTTAGCTCCCAGGGAGACAAACGTATGCATCACCTACAGCGCAGCTATGTGGAGATGTGTCTCTTGGGATCTGTTTCTGATTGTGCTTGAGCTTATTTGGGATTTGAATTTTGCTTCAGGACCAGGCCACGGGGAGGCTGAGACAAGGGAATGCATTTACTATAATGCCAACTGGGAGCTGGAGAAGACCAACCAGAGCGGCGTGGAGCGCTGTGAGGGGGAGAAGGACAAGCGACTCCACTGCTATGCCTCTTGGAGAAACAACTCAGGCTCCATCGAGCTGGTGAAGAAAGGCTGCTGGTTAGACGACTTCAACTGTTATGACAGGTAATAGCCTAACTAGTTTTTCTGAATACAGGTTTAATTGTTCCTGTAAGTGCAAAAGCTCATAATTTTTGCATCGAGAAAAAGAAAGCAAGTACAAGTCAATTGGCCCATTCATCCCCTGTAATTACTTCTGTTGCTAATGCAGTTCTCAGAATTGTCACTTATCTGCCTTGACTTTTAAAATAGAAGCTACAAAAGGCACTTATGGGGATTTTTTGTTGTGTAGTTTGGTTTTCTTTTTTCCTTAGCAAAACTTTGATAATTCTGGCATGCGTTGAAAAACGTGTCCTGTACCATCAAATGAAGAGCAATATGTTCTTCCAAAAGCATTTGGTGATACAAAGGAAAACTTGGAATCATTTGGAGCTCTCTAGAAAAGCACAGATATCTGGGGGTGGTTAGAGGTTGAGATATTCTGGCATTTATGATGCTGCAAAAAGTTTTCTGTTCTTCAGCTGAGTTAAGAGATGGGCCAGTAGAAAGAGCAAGGCAACAAAAGTCATATGCGTGTTTGTGTGTCGCTGCCTGTAGTGAGCCAAAAAGGAGCAAGGTTTTGTAGTACAAAAGTTCCAGTCTCATTAAATAGCTGCAAAAATAAACTGGTCTTTTTTCATTTCCCTTAATGCAATTTGTAGAATTTGGGGGGAAAAGAATCACAGCTAAAGAAAATAGCCCTCTGAAGTTTCACAGTTTAAAAGGACAATGCTTAGTAGGAGTCTGGACTCACTCGGTGTTTCTCTTAAAAAAACTTCAGTGATTAACCAACCAGTTCAAACCCAAACCTTTCAGTACGGATTAACAGGACATAAAATTCAAGGATTTCCCCTGGTTATAACACCAGTGTAGGCTGATCTCACCTTTGTGCAATTCCCATCTGTGTATCTTTGTAGCTTCTCATTCCAAAAGTTTTAGGACATCAGGTCCTAAGCCATGGGGCTCAAGCTGGGACTAGATTTGTCCCATGGCTGGAGAGTTTTGTGCTCATTGTCTTAGGTTATCCTCACTGTGAGACTTTCCTCATCTTCCTTCTATTATTAGCACTGGGGTTACTTTCCCACCACACCTATTCCCTTGCCAGTTGTGTAGCCAAGTTCTATATATAGTTAGATTTTTATTCTTTCCTGATAAATCAATCCTCCTTGGCCTATTAGTCATCTTAATGCTGATCCTTCTGAGAACAGCAGGTCACTCTAGTTTCCTACTTACAAGCAGAAGTGTTTACAGTAAACAGATTTCTCTTTTCAGTGCCTGCTCTTGTATACAGTGACACTTGTATTGTCACTAAGTGTCTCTGTGCAGGGATGTAGTGGTTCTTAAACTTTGTCATAATGTGTTGCTCTGTTATGACAGTAAAAAGTTTCCAGGGCTTCTCACAAGCCTTTTTGCAGCTGTGGGTTGAGCATCCATTATCCTGCAGCCTGATTCTTCAAAGCTGCAGCTCCAGGGCAAAGCTAAAAGATCTTCTGAGAATTAACAAACAGTACAAGTGTTGAAAGCAACATTTGAAATGAAGGTTAGCTCTAATTAAATAAAGGATGTTTAAATGGAGTCTTTCGGTTTTTTTTTTCCTTTCCCTTGAGTGCCCTCAGCAGTTTCTCATGCAGGTAGTGCTCCATCCCAAGATGGCAAAAGTTGCTAAAAATATGATGTTTTGACTGACAGTGCTGTGCTGTTGCCCTTTCTGTCTTTGTCTTCAGCATCTTTGGATGACGAGCTCCTGGGTGCAGCCTCAGGAGATGCACCTGTATCTGCCCAAATGTCCCCTGCATTCAGAGCATGGTCCTTCTCTGCTAGGCTGCAGCTTCTCTCCTTGCACAGGCAGGGCATGCTGGTCCAAGCTAAATACTGCCTACTTCTTGTCACCAGAAGGTGAAAAATTCAGGAGTGCATGTGTTGGGACATTGAGGATGATGGCTCTTTACTCTGTTCTTTATCTTAAGGAAACAAGAACGTGGCATATGTACATTTAAGGCTATAGGAAAAAGGTAGTGTTGAAAAATCGACTTGTGTGCTCTTGGTTTATTTACACAGTCCCACCGGAGAGGTTGTGTTCACATTCCCCTGAAGACCACGTGAACCACTATGAGATGTGCCCTCGCTGCTACAGAAAAATGTGTCATTCTCTCCCATGGTCTCATTTGTAATATTTGTTAAGTGTAACATGTCATATGTACCTGGATGGCTGCCCTGAGTGTACACCAACTCAAAGACAGGAGTGATGAATTACAGATGTGGAGCAGCCTGTTTTCACTCATTAGCTTGATTTCTTAACCAACAGATTTAGCAAAGGATGTGTTTTCTATTGAAGACTCCAGTACTGATGCTGTTAAACCCAAATGTCTTGTTACCTGATTTCATGAAAAAGCATCTGGAAACATTGCTTAACTTGTTGAAACATCTTTGTTCATTTGAATAAGTCAAATAGCTGCTTTTTTTTCTTTGAAGTTAAAAAAATTAAAGCCTGAGTAACAAACCAAGTGCTTCCCAGCTGAGAAATGTCAGCTAAAGCTGCTTTTTTTTTTTTTTTTTTTGCTTCAAAAGGAATAAAGCATTGATAACTACCCTGGGTTATGATTGAATGTCCTTCTCGTGGCAGTATGTCAGTGATACCACAGAAAGGGAGGCTTGGCATGGGTTCATAAATGAGTAATGATGTCAAACACATATGATTGTTTTGCTACTTCCTCCAAGTGGTCAAAGGAAGGAAATTATGCATATAATTTAGCTGCACTTCAGGAAATAGTTTGATACAGTTCTCTGTGGAAAGCAGCTCTGCAACCCTGATAACTAAAAGCGGAGGGTAACGTAGCAAAAGGTGGCAGGGAAGGAAAGCAGGCATTTAAGAAAGAGAAAGAAATGACTGCTAGAGCACTGTAAAAGTAACTACATGTCTATTCTGGCATTGATCTGTGGGAGAGGGAGGATGTGTGGAAGTGGAGTTGGTCTGATCCATGGAAGTCCCCTAACATGCTGCACAGTGTGGAAGGAAACCTCAGTGCTGAGTAGGCTGTAGTGCTACTTGGATAAGAGGCAAATGTAAAAGAATGAGAGCTGCAGCCTACTTTTCTTAAAGGCTTTTGTGCAGGAATAAGTTTTTTAAAGGAGAAGGAGATGGCGCTTTAAAATCAAACTTTAAAAAAATGCCCAAGCCCAACACCTGCAGCCTTCCTCCTGCCTGCAGCAGGACTGATGTTGTTGCTAGTGTCTGGTGCCTTTGAGTGACTATAGTGATGCTCAAGACTGAGAGAGCAGTCTTAGCTCAGCCCTTGTCATACGTGCTTTATGACACAATCTTTAATTGCATGATCTAATACTTCTCTCCCCTGAGAGCGTGCATGCAGGCTGCAGGAGACTGTTTAGGGAAGGAGGCATCTCTGTCCTTTTTCTGCTTCTCATTCAGTTAGCGACAGCGGCTGTTATTTATTACTCACCATCTAATGTCTTTGGTACATATGGAAGCATTTGTTTCCTCTATGGTCTTTTCAAGGGTCTTTGCTATTCCCTGGCGTATTTGAGTGCCAAGTTGTTTTCTGTAAGTGGAGACTGCCAATCTGTGCAGTGCAGCAGCGGGAGAAGTAGCATGAAGAAGGCAATTCAGGGCAGGTTGTCTCCCAAAGACAAGGTGCAGGACTTGGCTGATGTTTTTTTTCTTCCTTTCATTGCCATGTCTGTCCCTCCTTGATGCAGGCAGGAGTGTGTAGCCACAGAAGAAAACCCTCAAGTGTTTTTCTGCTGCTGCGAGGGCAACTATTGCAATGAGAAATTTACCCATTTGCCTGAGGTCTCTGGCCCAGAAGGTGAGTGACTGGGTTGACAGGGAGGTGGGGGTCTCTTCTTCTAGAACCAGTTTGTGATGACTTTGAGTTGTTGGATGTTCAGCAAAAAAAAAAAACTATCTGACAGGACGCAAAGTACCATTTTGGTTACAAAGTCTAGAGATACTTCTGCTAAGGCTCTTTAAGAATAGTTTTTTAAGGTTGTCTTACTTTGTAGTTAAAATGTGTTGTAACGACACCTTGTATACCATCAGTAAGGCTTACGTTTTCTTTATGGTGGATGTTCATGGTGGGATATTACAGAACAAAATCATGCACAAGGGGAAGAGGGCAGAGTGATTCATATAGCATGGATCAAGACTCAAACTCTTAAAAGGTATTTGACACCTTCTTCATTAACTTTCATAGGTCACAGGTCTGCAAATACCTTGAGCATCTGCGACTTAATATCTGCTTGCTTTTTATTGGTCTGGGGACTGAAAGAGAATGGAGGGGGTGTCAGCTTTCAGAGTCTGTGGATATACTTCAAGGAAGAAGAGTGATAGCAGGTTCTTATTCAGAGGCTAATAGGAAAATGATGATTCTTGTAGCAGTGCACTTGCTAAAGTATCATTCAATAGAAACTATTAAAGCAGGTGGATCTTCTTCTTAGGATGATTTAGTTTGGTATCAACTACCTGCATCTACTGAGATGTTTCAGCAGACCACTATCAAATTTTCCTGGGGTATCCTGTTAGGTTTCTAATTGTTTACATGGGTTTTATTATCTCCTGTTATTAATGTACCCGTAGCAACCTAGTAGCAAATATTCTTTCTCTCACAGTTTTTTGTTTAATTTGGCAAGTCTTGCTATTTTTTTCCTTCTCTGTCTCCAACATAGCAACATGGCTCCATTTAGTATTCCCATTGTTTGTGTCTCAACTGCACTGATGTAATTTGGAACAAGAACTACTGTGGGAATAGTGCATTTGATTGTGGCTCCGGCAGCATTTTACTAAAAACTGACATCTTGTCAATCACTGTAAAAGGCAAAGCAACACTACAAGGGATTTCATGCTCGCTTAATGCATTCAAAAGGGTTAAGAGGAGGAAATGTTCTGCTTTTATGTATCCCAACAAGAAATACCCATCTTAAATAAAGGTCAGGTGGAGGCTCAACTTGCAAAGTGTGGTTTGGAGTATTGTAACTCCATTACCAATAGCTGTATGGAAAAGGATAAACTGTGGAGCTTTATGAATACTGTTGGATGTGATGGGACACGCCACTAAGTAGTGTCAGCTTTGGAGGAGAAGGAAAGAAGGGGTTTGGTTGCTACCTGACAGTGCTCTTGCATGCCTGAAGGGTCCTTCCCCTCATTTACCCTGCTCTTTTCTCATAGTTATATACGAGCCACCACCGCCAACGCCCTCCCTGCTCAACATCCTGGTGTACTCGCTGCTTCCCATTGCTGTCCTCTCCATGGCCATTCTCTTGGCCTTCTGGATGTACCGTCACCGCAAGCCTCCCTACGGGCATGTTGACATTAATGAGGTGAGGAAGTCACTTCCCTTTATTTGGACCTTAGAAAAGGCATTGAGGCTGTTCAATATGTGTTTGCATCTACTTTCGCTTTACTCATTTCAGGTGGTCTAACTTTTCTCGTCTGTCTTTTTGAAATTGGTGGTACAGTTGGCCTCCGTGGTGGTGTTAGCATCCCTTGTGAGGCTGATGGGTGTAGATGGGGTTAGCACCATGTCTGAGATTTCTAAGGGATGGAGTTACACAGCCCTGTTTGGTAGCTACCCATCCTCCCAAACCCTCGAACTTGTTGCCTGATTTCAGCGAACTTTGCAGAGGAGCAGAGATCAGAGAGATGATGAAGTTCCTACCAGCTTTATGGGACAAGAGGAGATGCTTTCCCTGTTGAAGTTCAGTTTTTATGAGCCATCGGAGAACGCACGCAGGTCATCCTCATGGCCAAAAGCCATTGGGAACTGGTCCTTGCTGGCTCTGCTGTGCCCTGAGCTTTCTCATTTCTTCTGAAGGCCCGAGCAGCTACCTTTCCCTCCTTCCGTCTTCTGCCCATTGCAGCCCATACTGTGAAACTTTCCTATCTGAAAGTAGATAGGACAGACCTCCAACCCCTTGCGTCCCACGGGGTTGCATTGTTATCATGAACAGCTGCAGAGTTTAAACAGATATGATCTTTATGATGCCGACATACTTGTTTACTGCCCATTGCTAGGGTTATGTGAAACAAGCCTAATGAAGTCCAAAGCAGTGGGAGGTTTTAGGTGTAGTTGGTTGTTCGGTCACAAAGATCAAAAAGTTCCTACTTTTGGCAGCAGGTAGTCTTGAGGTCATCGGTGCTTTACAGCCTAAAATAGCTCTTGCTTTGAAAACCTAGGAGAATTCAGGTTTTGCCAGAGGACAGCAGGCAGTGTATATTCTATACAAATGCCTGAATAAGCAAGATAGGGAATTCTGGGCTGCTCTTGCTGCAGACAACATATCTAAATAATTTGTATTAAATGATTTCTATACACTTCTTTGTCCTGACACAGTCTCTCCATCTCCCTCCCCTCTCATTGCTTTACAGTTCAGCTTGTGACAGTGTTTTTCTCTTGTGCAGGACCCTGGCCCACCACCCCCTTCTCCCCTCGTTGGCTTAAAGCCTCTACAGCTCTTGGAGATCAAGGCAAGGGGACGCTTTGGCTGCGTGTGGAAGGCTCAGCTGATGAATGACTACGTAGCAGTGAAAATCTTCCCTATTCAGGTGAGAACGGCATAGCAATTAGGTTCTCGCTCATCGGGCTTCCTTGCTAGCATTGGTGTGCTTAAAGTGCCTACGGAAGTGTTTTTAAGACTATAACAAAGATGCATTTGGACTTTTCTGCTGTGTGAAAAAGTTCAAGGACCTTCCCTTCCTACACTTTTCTCTGTGTTATCTCACTATCAAATACTTCTTGTAGTAGTTGTTGTTGCAATAAGGGCAAAACCAAGCATATTTTGAAGTCTGGAGGGTATTTTTACTTCCTCTGTGTTGTTGAAGTCCAGCAAGGCAGTCTGCAGCTGCCATGCCCTAAGTGCACACAAAGGACCAAAGACCTGGCTTTGTATGTCCTGCCTGGGTAGATTGAAGATCCAGACTTGAACCTAGCAAACAGTTTGCAGCTTACAAAGGCACAGCCCAAGTGCTGCAAAAGCTGATTGCATTGTAGTGTTTCTGTCAGCTCACATCTTCAGCTCTAGGAAGCCTTTGAATACTCCTGACTTGACTCTCTAGGAATTGCAGATGGAAAGAGCAAAGCAATCAAAAGTCAAATGAAAGAAGAATGACTGAAACATCTTTGTGCTCCTTTGCTATCTCTTTCTTTGTTAATTTTTCGCCTGTATTTGTTGTCATAGCATTGCTAAAGGAGATTTGCCCATCTTCTCTCCAAGCCAGCTGTGACCTACTAGTAAATACTCAATAGAGCCTAGATTAGGTTTTGCAATTGTAACAATTACAGCACAGGCTTTATTCTTGCAAGCATTCTTAGAAGGAAATCCTGACAAATCTTATTTTTCAGTGAAGTTTGGTTTGGATTCCTGCCGCTTCCCCACACATGTGCTTTAGGAATAGCCGAGGATAATTTTGGCAAAGGGAGACTGAGAACAGACACTTGCAGTCGCTCTCAAGCATCTACCTTTTAGGAAAATGGCCTTATTTTGAAGGGACATGTGAACACCAGAGGATGATATTAAGAGGACTGTGAGCAGCTCTGACTGAGCTGGAGGAGCTGTTCGCTTTAAAGGGAAGCATGATCTTTGATGGTGCGTTTCTTCCTGCTTTAGGATAAGCAGTCTTGGCAGAGTGAGAGGGAGATTTTCAATACTCCTGGCATGAAGCATGAAAACCTTCTGCAGTTTATCGCAGCAGAGAAAAGAGGGACAAACCTAGAGACAGAGCTCTGGCTGATCACAGCTTTCCACGACAAGGTAATGTATCATTGCACATATATTTTGGGAAGGCAGAGAATTGGCTGGTGTGAAGCAGAAGGATTTGGTGTCTGTATTCTCCCAGAAACTCCTCTATTGTCTGTCCAGTCTGTCTTTGGTGAGCCATCAGTCAGTGGTCACAGAGAACTACTGCTGCTTCCCTCCTTCAAAGGCCCTTCTTATTACTTTCAAGGCTTCCTATGCAAACATAGGATTAATAAAAGTGGGACTTGGGGAGAGAGAGAGACCCAAAAGGCAACATCTCGCATACATGGTGGTACCATCTCTTAACATGCGTAGATGAGCACGTGGGAGCAAGGAGTCACAGACCTTTGCAGTCCTAGTTCACCCCTTGCAGGGCTCCGTATTTGTTTTTGAAGCTGAGGGCATAGCTCTTGTTTCATGGATTGCTTTCATTATCAAACATGACTTACACTTAAAATAAAACAAATGTGCACAAATCCAGGGTTGAGCCAGCAGTGTTATCCCTCTGTTTAATCCAAGGTCTACTGAGTCAATCATTGCCACAATCAGCTGATACAATGCATCATCTTCTTGCATGGAAGGTTTTCCCCTTTCCTATATTAGATGCATTGTTCTGTTTTGAGGTGATTTTGTCCATTTGTTACCTCCCTCTCCTTCCCTGGCAGATCAGTAGACTCTTTTTAGACATCCAAATACTTTCAGTGCTGTCAAGGGCTGAGGGCTCATAAATACTTCTGGTTTTTATTTCTTCTTCCTTTTAACTTTCACTAGTGCTTTTTTCCCTCTGTTAAATCAAGGTTAAAATTTCTGAAGCACTCATTGAAACCCTTTTCTAAACCGATGAGTTTGCACATCTCACGTAGCAGGGTCTGCTACTAAGAACATACAATGTCCTGTTTTCCAGGGCTCTCTGACAGATTATCTGAAAGGTAATATTATCAGCTGGAATGAACTCTGCCATGTTGCAGAAACGATGGCCCGTGGCTTGTCCTACCTACACGAAGATGTCCCTTGGTGCAAAGGCGAAGGACACAAACCTGCTATAGCACACAGGTATGGCCTCTACCATCGATGCCTTGCAAGTGCTGTGTAAATGTTGAAGTGATGCCGTTGAATGGAGGAGGAGAAGATTGTGCTTTTAGGAAGTAAATGCCTCTTAACCCAACAAATGCTACGCTAAGACAAGAATTTTTTTTCACCCACATATGAAATGGTAAAGGGCAAGTGAGCATCTTGTCTGTGAAACAGTCAGTATGGTTGGTAGTAGTTTATGGCAAATGTCTGAAGGGTAGGTGCTTCCCTCTTCCATCAACTCTTCTCTTGACATGTAGTGGGAAGGGAAATCTGGTTGCTGCAAAATTGCTCTTTGAAAGTACTGCGCTTGATAAATCATGTTACAATCCATCTATTTCCGTGGCCGTACCAAGTTTTGGACCCTATTTTTCCCTAATGGTTTTCAATCGGTAACTCCATTGTGTGTCTTCCCACAGAACTTTTGATCATTAGGTAAGAAATAGAGAAACTGGAAACGCATAAAATGGCTGTTATTTATTTTTCACTGTAGTTTAGTAGTGCCCAAATCGTGCCTGCCTGCTTGTGAAAGACATCAGAGGAGGCACCAGCGTGCCTCTGAGATGTCTTGGCACACACTTCAACCCACCTGGGTGACAGCATCAGGGTTGGAGGGACAGTGTTAATCCAGAAAGCAGTGGGTTAACTCGCCCTCATTGCAACAACACACGTTTTAGCCCTTCTCTGCAATCCCACCTCATTTGCACTGGACTAAAGCATCACTACCAAGCAGTTTGCTGGTGGCACAGCAGGAGAGGGGAATTTTTCAGAAGGGATTTATGCAGGCTACACACCATAATCTGCAGCTGTACTACCCTGCCACCCATCACATTTCATCTAGGAGAGACTTAAACCCCACGTCCAGCTGCAGCAATTTGTACCCGAGCTAGCGGAGCCATCTTCCTGTATGGCAAGATAATCCCTGCTTTTGCAGGAGGTCCCTGCCCCCACAACAATGCCCCTCTCGGAACCTGAAGGTTTCTAAGAGCTGGGGGCTGTTGAAAGAGCCTTGTAGCTGCCTTTGTGCTGCTCCTGGAGCTGACCCCTGTGTCCCTGACATTTGTCCCTGTGGAATAAAGGCAGTGGTTTACGCATGAAAATTCCTGAGGGTGGGGACCAGAGAAAGGCTATAGAAAGGCTTTAAAGCCACCAGATCGTGCTCATTAGTGTCCCCATCCATTTAGCAAATGAGAAAAGATAGAAAATGCACTATTTGTGTGAATTTAGCAGATACCTAGGAAAGATGGATTTGGAGACACAGTGGATTTCCCTTGGTTTACCCCATTCCTATTAGTTCTATTTTTGTTTGGAAAAAAACATCAAATACGTTTAAAACAGGGAGGAATATTTTTGAATGCATGCAAAGATGCTGGGGTTGCCAGGTAGGACTCCCCGAGTCACTGCTGGGCAGGGGTTCAGCTGGGTCCTTGCTGGCCCTTGGCACTACAAATAGGATTAAGGTTGTGGTGCGAAAGTGCCCCCACGTGGAAGCTGAAAATAAAATCTCTAGTGCCTGAACCAAGCTATTGCACCTATCGTTCATACTCCATTCCCTCTCGTCTTCCCTGGTTAGAAGTATTACATGGAAAAGGATATTTTCTTTGTTTTAGGGCACTTTCCTTTATCAGTGACCGTTTTAGGATAGTCTAATGCATATGGTGTTAGAGGGAATTCTACTTGGCTTGGCATGGCTTGAATCAGGTCTCCCTGTTTGCATTGCAGCTCACACTTGCCAGTTCAAGGGGGTTTGCAGAAGGAAGGAAAGCATGGAAAAATGGGGAAATATATGGAAATTGGGGGGGGGGGAAGCGCAAAGGGAAATCCCTGCATCTCCTAATAAGGTGTGATAGTGAGCTATTGCATGTCTGAAGGGGAGTGCAGGTGAACAACAGCAGCAAATGCCCGTACCACAATCCTGGTTTACTTCTTGCCTCGCTTTGGAAAGGTATCATTCAAGCAGACTGCCTAATAATTTCGCTGTGGTCCTTCTTCAGCCACTGCTTTGCAAAAATCTCATGCACAACCTGTACCATCCCTGAGGGCATAATCCTCTAATGTCAACTGAGCAAAGGAGTTTGTCGATGTCATTAGGTGATGGCTGCTTTCTAAGACTGTGGGGAAACTGCTGTAGCATGGAAGCAGTCAGTCTCTAAGATGGCAAATATTAGGTAAATGGTGTTTTTCTGTGTAGCAGAGGGTGTTTGCAAGCTGTACTGTGTCCTCAGAAACCTCATGGTGGCCCCTTGAAGTGATGGAGGATGGTTTCTGCTGGGGCCTTCTGGCTGTAAGATGCTCTACAACTTTACACCCGCTTCCCCTGTGTTGATCCTCAAACAAGAAAAGGCCATCACACTGTGTTTAGCTTAGAAAGGAAAAGTAATTTCTTCTGATTTTTTAAGCTCGGAATCAGAGTCTGGGTGGTACGGGATGATTTTTGCTTGTGATGTTTTGAGCTGGTTCTCTGGCATCCGACGTTGCAGCGAGCAGCCCTTCTCTATGGTCCAGCAGTTTCTCACTTCCCAAAGAATTTTGACAGGTCTCTCTAGCGCGGAACAATTGTATCTGCCCTCATTAATTATTTTGTGCAGGCCTGCAATGTCCTGCAATCAGCAGGGTCACCAAGTGAATTGATGATAGGGAAATTATAATGCTGAGCATACAAGACAATTGCCATCTGCTGTCTAAGGTCTGTAATTTAATTAGATTGCCAAACACTCCTTTTCAGATGAAAATGTGGGAAGCCCAGGGAGCAGAGCTTCCTGCTTAGGCATCTCAGTGTGACCCTCCTCCACCCCTATTTTCCAGCCCCTGCAGATTTACCTGAGCTGCCCTGAAATGATCCTGCTGCAGCACAGGACTGACACAAATGTCCCCTTAAAGCCACCTTCAAGCACAGACCCGCTGTCTCTACTGCAAATGCTTACACCTGCCTGTCAGCTGCCGGGTCTAATCCTGACAGCTTGTCTGAGTGTGGGCTCACCCCCTCCCCTGCTTACTTTCCAGTCCTCTGAATTCTCCAGGGAAGATTGGTCCAGCAATTAAGGCATAAGCGTAATAGATGACACTGGCAAAAGTCTGTTGAAGCATATAGTCAGGGTGAACAGAGTCCCACCAGCATCTGCTGATTTCCAGGAAGAACTGATTTGGTAAATGGGAGCAAATATCCTTACCAGGCTAAAGAGTAAAATCACCTCTTTATTTGCATTTCTTCACTGTCTTGCATTTCTTATTGGGAGTGAAAAATGTAAGAAGTGCCCAAATGTGAGGGTCCCCAGCTGGTGCTCCGAGCAAGAAATGGTGCCTTATAGTGCCTGCTCTAATTGAAACACCCCCTTCTGATTACTCTTTGCTTTTATTTTGAGGTTAAATAGACTCCATAGACTTCAGCCGACACAGGGCTGCTTGGTGGTGTTTTAGGGACACAGGTAGTGGGGAGCAACTGAATTTGCTGGTACTGGCTGTGCCTGGCAGCTGGAGAAAGAAGGAAGGAGCTGATTTATGGAGGGCTGCTAAGACTATGGACTCACAAAATGGTGTGCTGTCATGTGATTTAGATGTGTGCCATAATAAAACCTTCCCAAACTTGCTTCTTGCCTTGTCCGTAGGGACTTCAAGAGTAAAAACGTCTTGCTGAAGAACGACTTGACAGCAGTGCTAGCCGATTTTGGACTAGCTGTACGGTTTGAACCTGGAAAGCCTCCAGGGGACACTCATGGACAGGTAATCACAATCTTTAATAATAACATTTTAAAAAGCTGGGACTGCCATAGCTTCTTGGGAATCAAGGATAGTTTGTATAGACACGTTTAATTCTCTTTGAGATTTGCATTTTCCATAAAAGCTTGTGCTCCGACATAAATTCCAGGAGCAGCTTTGATCTGAGTGAGCGGAGAAAGTGCTCAAACTCTCCTGACCCACTGTGCAGGTAGAGTCCCCCCTGGCCCTGGAAGCAGGTGACTTCCTTCAAGCAAGGGACTTGCTGACTGTTTATTGTCTTGGTATTAAATATTAATACTTCTAAAACTAACTTATTTTTAAGAATTCAGCCAGGCTTGCTGCTTGGGTGACCTTTAGCAATGACAGATTTTGCGAGCTAGCTCTGCGGCTCTGCGCTGTGTAAACTGTTGACTGTGTTTTTATGGGTTCTTAATTTTCTACCTTTGCATTGCAGTGAGCAGCCCTTGTTCTGCTCTCATGCCAGGGCACAGCAAGACCAGCATCACTTTGTGTCCCTCCGGAGTTTTTTGAATGCCAGTCTCCAGTCCACACTCCCTTTTTACCCTTACCTCAGAAGGAGTGAACAATTTTCTTGATCAGCCCCCTCAAGCTTTCCTCATTTGTGCATTTGTTTTGGTTTTTGGGTTTTTTTTGACCTTTCCAGTATTTTCCATGCCTTTTTATATCTAAGTTTCCCTGTCCCCACTGCCTCAGGTAACAGCAAGAACAAGTGACATTTAAATTCCCACATTAAAAAGGTGTTTTTTCCCTCGCTGTGCTCTCCACTCTCCTATATTAAGGGCTGCACTTCTACCACGTATATAACCACAACTACATGAGGAGCTCAGCATGGCTCTACCTGTACTAAACACAGCAAGAGAGGTACTATAAGGAGGTCTAAATCCCCTCAGAATGAGAAGGAGATCTTTTCCAAACGAGATCATGGGAAGTCAGGCAGGGTAGACTTTGCAGAGTTCATGCTTTACTACTCATGTGGATGCAGGAGACTTGTTTTATCCAGGGCTGCCAAACCAACACATTTTCCTACCGTTGTCAGATATATCAATTTTACACTTCTTTTTTTTTTAATGTATTTAATTTTTTTGAGTGAAAGGGGATTGGACTTTCAACGACTACGATAACCAAGTCTGACTCTACCTCAGGGTGGTTTTTGTGTCTCCAAAGACAGCATTTTCTTATGCAGCATGTGCTGCTGGAGCAAGATGCAGTGGAACGCAGGGAAGGCAGGATTTAATCCATACTCACTGTGCTGCATTTAAATTAGAACTGCAGCATACGCTGAATGAATATCACACATGTAGCCATGCACTTTGACTTTTTTCCCTTCAGGTAGCTTATCTAGACTTGAGTGATATTAATCAGAATTGGTGTCGGGAAAAACAGCTTCCTTTTGCTTGTTTTTCCAGTGAGGTGCAACTGCAGAAGTAGCCTTAAGGCTGTCACTCATCTCTAAGCAGCGGGGGCTGCTGGGCCCAACTGGAATGTAACTTGAGTTGTGTTTTTTCCTCTGTAGGTGGGAACGAGGAGGTATATGGCTCCCGAAGTATTAGAGGGAGCAATCAACTTCCAGCGAGACGCCTTCCTGAGAATAGACATGTATGCAATGGGACTGGTGTTGTGGGAACTAGTCTCCAGATGCAGAGCAGTTGATGGTAAGAATAAAGATCGACTCTTCCTCCGGGAAGGGCTCTGTTTCAGCATGGTTTAGGGGTCCAGAGAATTGGCCTGGGTTTGTTGGGTTTTTTTTGGGTTTTTTTGATATATCATCAATGGTATATTTTTATTAAGCAGCTAATTTGTTTTGCTCTTGGTTTTTTTTGATGTTAACTGTCATTCTCTGTGGCTAATTACCTTGGTAGCGTAAAGTCTCAAAGTGCTTTTAACTGTGCACTGGTTACATTGCAAATTGGCTGAGGAGTCGGAGGGAGAAGGAGAGGGTGATTCCTCCATCAGTGCCGTGTCTTTTAGTCCTAAGCCCGCTCTGTGCTGCTCCCCGTGGTACTCTGCGTTCCTACCTGTGACCTAGGCAGGCATTGAGCTCTGGAATAGAGCCATGTTCACCTCAGGCTTGGCTGTCACACCTCACTGTTGCAGAGCAGTGTGACAGCCTGAATGGAGAGCCTAGTAATGTAAGCACCTTAGTGAAGCAACAGGAACACAGGGCTGGAAGGATCTTTCTGGATCAGCAAGCCCATTTCCCTGCTGTCATATGTCATTAGGTATTAATCTTTGACTTTTGCTGATCAGTCTCTTTCTTAGCAGCGGGCTGAGTTTGTTGTTTCATCTACAGCTTTGGAGGAACTCAAATTTTGGTAATCCGAAAGACTGAGTGTTTATGTCATCTGCTGTCTCAGAGTTTTAATCCTAAAATTATGCTGGAAAACGGGGCATCATTTCTGTCCAAATAGCAAATCTGCTCTTTGGTGACAGAATACTAGCTCACCTGGACTTCAAATGTTTTTCTTAGAATTACAGTGAGACCAAGGAGCTTGATTATAATTGGGATGTCTGCATAGGTGTGTGGCAAGAGGTCTTTTCTTCAAAAGTTTACTATCTAACTAGATCAAGTGTGAGAGGAGCAGGGAGGTAGGAGTGCGGTAGAGTGAAACAGTGGAACCCAGATCACTCCTGTAGGAATAAGTCTTCTCTGTTGAGGCCTGCCAAATATCCACTTGGATTTTTGCCTCTCAGGTTTGTGATCTCCTTCCAGCTCTTCTCAGGCAGCAACTGGCCAAAATACTCCAGGTGCCATACACAGCCCTGTTGAATCAGAGGGAAGGCTTCCTTTGGGATGATGAATTACACTGAACCTTATCTGCATTTCTAGCTCAGAAGTGATGTGTAGACAGCAGATTTGGCTCGGAGATCACTAGAGCAGCTCTTCATAGCCTTGATTTCTCTTGGAGGAATAAGAAGAGAAGGTCCATGTGCATTACTGTGCCATCCATTGAAAGGGGCATTTCAGTTTGGTTTAGTGACTGGCATTTTTTCTTGTGTCAACAAGAACAGCGATAAGTTGTTTTAGTGATATCATTCTTTTTTTAGAGGACCTAAACATCATGTTGCTGGTGTCACAGTTCGTGACCAGCTAAAGTGGTCATCTCTTTTATTTCAGTCTGTAAAGGCCCTCTTGAAATATCTCCACTCTTGAAAGAGGTCACTCCGTGCTACTGAGAAACCATAAGTGATACTGTGGAGCAGCCTGAGAAAGCCCATCAGTTATGCGGGGCTGCCATTTGTGAGAGAGCATCTACTCGTTGCCAAAGGCCAAATGATGTTTCATAAGCAGAAGTTATTGCTACCATCCGGCGTCTGCACTGATACTCATAACAGTTGTCTCATTCCCGTGGCCCAGGGCAGTTCACAGCCATAACTGGTATAACTACAGCATTCAGAAATAATTTTGCACTTAAAGGCTGGTACTTGGGACAAGTGTATCTGGCTCCAGTGTGTCAGGGCTGACTCAAACCTATGAACAAGCCAGATCACAAAGCAGGAAATTATGTGTCGTATATGCTTGATCTTGCTAGTCAATGCCTAAAATGAAACGATGCTCATGTCAAAACCTTTCTTTAGGTTTTTGTGTGTTGAAGTGCTAAAATGTGAGGAGGACAGGCTGATTTGCTCTTTCTGTTAAAATAAATCATGGACTACCCAACAAGCTTTCTCAAAGAGAGTAGTGGGGTTGGGAGGCCCATCTGAGGGTTAGGATTTGTGACTTGATGAGGTGGAAAATGCATGGCCAGACAAGCAATGGGGAGAGCAGATTCCATTGTGCAGGAGGAATGTAGATCACATTTGTCTGCTATGACATGTGAACGTCAGGCTTTACTTTTGTGGTGGTCTGCTTTGGAGCCGCAGCTCATGCATGGAAAGGACATGGCTCTCCCAAGGCTGTTTCTATGCTAACCCCTTTCTCCACATGCACCTTAGGTCCGGTGGATGAATACATGCTGCCTTTCGAAGAAGAAATTGGTCAGCACCCATCCCTTGAGGACCTGCAAGAAGTGGTGGTTCACAAGAAGATGCGCCCCGTGTTCAAGGATCACTGGCTGAAACACCCAGTACGTCCCTTCTGGTTAATGGTGGAAAATATTCTCTTGTGTGATGAGAACAAGGGATGTGCTTATGGATCATCACTCATTAGCTTCAAAGGGAAGCTAAATATTGCACCCCGGTACATGGTGCTAGAGAGAATCAGTGCAGGGGAATGAAGGTTTGCTCAACACCTCAGTGCTCCCCTTTCCATTTGTCCTTTGTATTTAGAGAGTAAACCAGCTAAATACAGTCATCTAGTCCTGAATGTGGAGCGTGTTGTGAAAGAATTGAAAATGAAGTCCCTTTCCTTAAGAGAAAGAAAACAATCCTTAACATCGGAGACATGTTCCTCACAAGCTGGATAGCATGCAAGACTTGAACAATTTGTTGAGGAAATATTAATTAGGTGTGAAGGCAACCAGACAGGCAGCAGTAGATCATTTAAGGCTTGTATTTTTAATAAAAGAGGTGATTTTTTTTCAGACTGGGAAACTGAGCAGATGATGAAATCTCACAGCGTTTCAGGAGGTGCTGAATACCTCTATTTTGACCAAACTGCCTTGGTTTTGGCTATACTTATGTATACTAACTCATTGCCTAGAGGTCAAGGAGAGCTGTGGATTGAAGATAAAGATGACTGTTACGGTTGTTGGATGAGCAGGATTCAAATAAGAGCTGCACTCTCCCAACAGTGTTGAGCTCGGTTATTTTGGGGATGTCTGCAGAAGTAACTGCAAACAAAGCAATGGTTTTATAGTAAATGATATGGTGCTGGCAGCTCTCATAGTGTTATTGTGGGAATTGTAATATTTGATGTCGTGTCTTTTAAAGCATAAACTATGAATCTTGTGCGGTACTTTGAAATTTAAAAAAGTATTTCTGAGGCTATGAATAAAAGCTGGATGATAGAAAACCCTACAGCCTTAAAAACCATAAGTTTAAAAAAACCCAAATCCACATATTTGAAGTAATCTTTAAAGCTTATCTGGTGATAATTTACCTGCCAGGGAGAAAATATTCTTAGTTTTTCTTTACAGCATTAAGCTGTGTTGAGTGAATTTCCCTGTTCACTGCAATAGTTCCCAAGTTCCCAGAGCAGTGCTTTGAATACTGAAGGTACTTTCTCCCCCTTGTTTTCTGCAGGGCTTGGCGCAGCTCTGTGTGACCATCGAAGAATGCTGGGACCACGATGCAGAGGCTCGGCTCTCGGCGGGCTGTGTCGAGGAGCGCATTGCGCAGATCCGCAAATCTGTAAACGGCACTACCTCGGACTGCCTCGTCTCCATCGTGACATCTGTCACCAACATGGACTTGCCACCCAAAGAGTCTAGTATCTAAGCCCTGGTTCACTTTTGTCTTTCCAGACTCAGTGGATTTAAAAAAAAAAAAGAAAAAAGTTTAAAAAAAAACCCACACAAAAATCCAACAAACACATGAATGCAGCTGCTATTTTATCTTGACTTTTTATTATTATTGTTATTATTATTATTATTATTATTTTGGATTGGATCAATTTTACCAGCACATTGCTCTACTGTATTAAAAAAATGGACTTTTCAGCAAGCATTCAGGTGCCGACTAATGAATGCAGAAAAGGTGCAGGTACCTCAGAACCTCAACAAACTCACTTCAGTTGTCTTTATTTTATCCAGTTTTCTGGGTTTCTCTTTATCGGTCTGTCTTCTGTGCGGAGCATCTGTGACATACAGGAAAACCACGTACCATCTCTGAAAACGCAATGCTGCAAACTGTGGAGGAAACTTAAGACTGTTATATAAAGAATACACCTTCCTCAAAAGGATTTTTCCCCATTGTGTTTTGGTTTTGGGTTCAGTTTCTTTTTTTTTCCAGAAGTGAGCTTCAAAAAATACAGCAGATGTGTCTTTTACGGATCTAACGGGTGTCATTGTAACATGGAAAAAAAAAAGCAACTGGGCGAAGAATGTTAATTCTTGATGGTAGAATTGAAGGGGAGAGCATAGAATAGGGGTGGGGAGAGTGACGTTGGACTTGGCAGCATTTGGGGAAACATCATTTGCTATGGAGCTACTTCTCAGGTAACCATTAGAGGAGGGGAAGGACATTTCTGGGCAGAGTATTAACAGCTGCAGAGCATGGAGAAAGCTGAGTTAAAGAGCCAGTGGCTGTAAGCAAGACACGAGTTCTTTCTTCCTACAGTATCTTGGGCTTGAGTGGTAAAAGAACAGAGCAGAACATATTTTTCAACTCCAAGTAGTAATGGGAAGGATGCTTTTAACCAGTGTAATTGGAAGAGGTGGGAAATGGTGTTCACAGAAGCACTTTGGTAAAATACTGGAAGATGGGAAAATTTTTGCATCTCACTTTAAGCACGAATCAGTTCAGGAAATTCAGCCTCGGGGCTTGTTATCCATCAGCCCAAGCTACTGGTGCAGATGGTGAAAAGAGAAGACGTGTGAAAACTGGCTCTATAATTGTGGTTTTTCCCTTATTAATTTGAGTTGTGTTAGGGGTGAAATACCTGAACCAGTGGCAGATGGCTCCTGTAGCATCCGAGAAGCCTCAGTACTGCCCAGCTGCAGGATGCAGAGGCAGCCAAGCAACAGCAGTGATTGTCGCAGCATCTTTCCCACTGGTTTCTTTGACGCTGCTTTCTCCTTACTCTGTGACGAAACTCTTTTTGTCTTAAAGTGGTGCATATTCTAAATACCGTTACTCTTATTATGCCATAAACTTGCTCTAGTCAGTGAATGTTCCTAATGCTGCTGATTCAACATTGAAATATTTTTTTAATTTGCAAAACATGCAATGTTTAAAAAACAAAAAAACTAAAAAAAAAAAACCCACAAAACACACACATACACACACGTTACGTGGCTTCCGAGGTTTAAACTGAAAAAAACAAAAAATTAAAAACTTCATGACCACAGACCACCTCAAACCAGAAATACCTCAGAATTTTCTACTTGTATGAGTTTTATTATATATTTTGTTAGTTGTGTTGTCTTGTAGTAAGTATATTTTAATGTAAGTTGGCTTTTATGACAAGGGAGTTTTAAAAAAAGAAAAAAAAGAAAAAAAGTTCCAAAATCTTTTAGGAAGTGCTACCATTTTTTTTTTGTTTGTTTTATAAAGCACCATTGTAAATAACTGTATACAGTTGTAGAATAACTGCCTATATAAGGTACCTGGGCATTATTCACTCTTATTTGTGAAGGCTGTTTCTATTCTGTGTTATTTTTTGGTCTGTTTTAGTGAAAGGACAGTACATCTTTTTTTTTTTTTTCTTTTGTTTTTTTCTTTTCTTTTTTTATTATTATTTTTATTTTTTTAACTTTGAATACAACATGAATTCTGTGTGTTGCTAGACTGACAAAGTTATGTCCATTGGATGGCCAGAACTTCTAAATTCTTTCCTTCTGTTAAGCCAAAATGCAGTCTTGAACTAAACACCCTGTAACAAAATGTAAAAAGCCTGTATTATATAAACGAATTGGACTTCTTGCCACTGTCAAATTGTCAGCGTGCACCTTTGCACAGGTATAATTTATTAAACGAACAAAATCACTAATTGGAGAAAATATAAAGAAAAGTAAAATATATTTCTTGAAAAATATAGCTTTAAAACCTAGAGGTCATAAATGAGGACATGGTCCTTTATCTTGAAGAGACATTAAGATAATTGCCTTAATTTGTCTATCTGAATAAAGTCTTAACCTATTCTTTCAAGTTATTGAATGTATATTGCATATTAGTGTGTATACACATGTAACTGTTTCTGTGTGTAGGTTTGGAAGTTTCTGTTTCTTAATGTGCTTCTGTTGAGGACACCTTGACAAACGCAGACAGAATGATACCATTTTGACCCAGCGATGTCCCCGGTGGTGGCTGATGTCTTTGGGCCTGATGCTGCAACAATACCTATGCTTAGCATTAAGTGTGTAGGTAGCTCTTCTGGTGTCATGACATTAGGCACTCAATGTTAAGCATAACTGTAAAGGCTTGCAGGATCAGTATTTTTCATGTTTAATACATTTCTGCACTGAGATTTGTATAAAAATGTGACTGTGTTTTAGAAGTGAAGTGATGTAAGGGTTGGGGTGGAGCGTAGAGCAGCTAAGATTGAGTGAATACTTGTTTTGAGGCGGGCTTGCTCCCATTTCCCCAGGAATGGGAGCCAGTCTGTATTGCTGCAGAAAGAAAAAAGCTGTACTGTCTTTTAACTGTTAATATCTGTTTGCTGTTCTGGATTTTTTCCTTCAGCTTTATGTATTATGGCTAAAACAGGCTTATTACAGCAGTTGCTTTTTTATCCTGATTTCTTTGAGAAGCTTTAAAGTATTTATTGAAAGTGCCATATGATTTTAATAGCCTGTTAGACAGTCTCTTAAATCTTCTCTTTCGAGAAAGCATAAACAAAAAAATTCTCACGTATAGCTTATCTTATTGCAGGGAACAGTGCAACAGTACAAACTTTGACCAAATGTTGATTGTAAAGTATTACATCTTCCCTGGTGTAACAGTTCCTTACAGATTTTCTTGTCAACAGGATTCAGAAGCTGATTTTGAAAAGAATTTCCAAATTGCATGTGTGCTTAGTTACAAATTTTAAATGTATGTGGGTAGGTATGTGTATCTTGCTGCTGTAGCAGAGAAGGAAATCCTTAACTTTCGCTTATTTACAAATTTGTATCAGTTTAGCTGAAGCTGTTCTTTTAGACTGGTGTTTATTTATTTTATTAACAAAGACAAGCTCTGATGAACTTACTGGTCTTTCAGCGCTTGAGCTGTCAAGCAAGTAGTTTCCTCACCGCTAATCTAGCATTTGAACTTTCATTGACAACACGATTTTGGTTCTGTTCAGTACTGCGGGGGCTTTTTCCAAGCCAGCAATCGGGCACATCCATAGGTGTAGCTGTAATAAGCAATTGTGGCTCTTTTCCTCTTAACATTCCCTTGAATGTGATGAGTACAGCACCTCTTATGTTACTTCCCAAGCACAAAATTTCACTTCCCATTCAGACTTAGAGGAAGTAACTCTTCACAAACTTTACTGTAGAATTTTATTGTTGACCTTTCTGTCTTGTATGGCAGTTCTTAGGAGAATATTAAACTTGAATATCCTGGATAAAAATTCTCCTTGACTTCAGGAGCCAGGATTACCTCTCTCCAGTGTAACTCCCTTTATGAACTTATTGCACTGGCTGGACTGATTTCCTATGTGGAGGAAGTCTGAGTTCATACTTTGAAACTGGAAATACCACAGGAACTAAATTTGCATGTTTTGAGATGATAGAGCTGTGGCTTGCTATTGAAATTACATTAGTACAGCAAGGTGGAAATTGTAAGTGGCTCATGTTGAAATCTATGTGCATGAGATGGCTATAAACCAGTGTAACCATCAGTTAAGTAGCAGCAGGGTTATTCGTAATGATTTAAGGATTTTAGCTCCTGCCAATCATAAAGTTCTCTCTATTTAAAACAAAAGAAACCCACTTTTTATTGTGCCTCATTCTTCAGTTGATATTCTCTTACAGGATATACCAAGCTAGATAAGGTTACACCTATGGAAATACCGAGATCTTTGTGTATGTTCGTTTCAGAGAGAAGGTCTGTGAGTGTCCCCCAGTAACTCCACTGCATTTTACTTGGGTCTCCTGAGTCATTGCTTTTCCCACTTGAAGTTGTTGGTTTCAGTAGAAGCAGCAGAACCTTTGGGTCCACTCAGTGCAGTGTTACTGGGGGCATGTCCAGGTTGGCTGGGTCAGGTCTCACCATTAGGAATCCTGATACCCTTTAATGTCACAGCACTAGAACCAGAGAAGACACGTTTTATCTCTCTTGTGCTACATTCTAGGCAGACTGTCAGAACTTAATCCTGTTTTGCAGGGAAAAGATCTGGTTTCACTTAGTATGGAAGAAACTCATTTTACAGGGGAAGGTACTGGTTGCTAACGTTGTGATAGTGCTGTTGTTGCAGTCCTCTTCAAGCCACACTCCTCTTAAGTTGTTAAGCAGGAAGTGTCCCGCAAACTATTATCACTTTTACATACAGAATATTATTTGGTAACATTGTAAATAAAATAGACTATATAATAGAGGAAAATAAGGACATTTTGACTTTTTTACTTTTGGAAATATATATATATATTTTAGTTACATATACAAACAAAAATTCTACATTGTGTGAGAATTCTTTTATACCACAAATTATTTTTGTAGTGTCTAATATGTTTCTGCAGGGAAAAGGGAGAAAGGTCTGTGTACGCACAGCAAATAAATAAATATATATATATATATAAAATAAAGTTTAAGTGTGCACTACACCGACGTCTAAAGGATAGAACAAGTTTAGCCCGAAACCAGATCAAGGAGCAAGTTTGCATGTACTTGGGTGTGCTTTGAGGACGGCACTGAGTATATGTTTACGTTATGTTGCATGTCACATTCTTTCTGCTAAAGATGCTTATTGCTTTGCGATGACCATCTTCAGTATGACCGCAAAGAGTTTTTTCATGTATTCTTGTGAGTATCTGTATGTGAGCATTGTGTCTTTTGGCATATGCCGTGATGCTGCAGTGAGTTGTGAAGTCAGAGTGTTAAGAATTTACTGAGACCAAATAGTGGGGCTGATCTTGCTTGCTGCTGTGTCTGTTTATAGCAGCTGCGTCTGCTGTGTTGACGATATCATCTGTAAGGAGCTGTTGCCAGTAAAGTCCTGATAAAACCCAATTCTTAGAAGTTCCTTCTCTCTGAAGTGACACAACTAATCAGGCTTCACCAGAACACACAGATATGTGCTCTGTGTTCCCAGTGTCAGATTTTATGGTCTGGGTCTAAAAACACTAAAGCAAAGGAGCACTGTCATGTCCAAAGTATTGCCTGGAAAAAGAGCATTCCAAATTTATGCAACCAATCCGAAGTATTCTAAAAGTATTAAAGAAAAAAACTTAAAATGCGCTTAAGCTGTTTTCCCATTGGATTTAAAATTCACTCTGGTCTTTTTGGTTCCCTTAACTTTGACAGTGAGGTGTCAGTGGGGAAGAGTTACTGAAAAAAGCTTTAAACCAGACAGTACATTGTACTACCTTGAAGCTGGTTTGATAATGCGCCTTTTGTAATTAGTGCTTAAATGACTTTGAGCAGGCTCCTGCAGTTGCCAAGCCCTGCATCTGTGTTTTTGGTGGAGTCTGGGCCCTGTGGAAGCCAGGGGGACACTTGCCATCCAATTCTGTGGGACCATGAGTGTGCATGTGTTCCTAGAACACTTTAAACACACCTGATCCTTTACTTAGGTGGGACTTCTGTTTTAAAACTCTAGTTTTAGGGTGATGCGCAGTTCCCTGACTAAGTAGTAACTTATTGAGTAAGCGGTAATAGATTTTGTCAGGACACTTCCATGGAAAGAGATCCTACTTGCGTTATGTCCATCCAGCTGTTCTGAAATGTAATGCTATTCTGTTGTGCCTTTATTTTTCCATGTAAAAGCAACTGCTGTAAGCTCTTTTTTTTCTTCTACTAGTTTTTTCTGTCTGAAAAAACACTTCTCATTGCCCAGCTGTTACTTCTGGATGCAATCTGTGATCCAGGTATTTCAAGAACCAATTACCTCAAACCTCATGTTAAACAGTGTTGCTATCTGGATTCTCCTTGATACTACAATATTGTAACATACACAAACAGGAGCCTTGCTATATATGGGTGTTTATATATATATATATATATCATATACATATATACACATATAGATATGATATATATATATATGTAAATGGAAAGTGATCCCCAAGGACTGAAGGAAAAAAGCAAAACATTTTTGTTTTCCAGCATTGAAACCAAAAGGGCTTCTCTGAAGCTCTATAATGGCATTGTGCTGGATATATATCAAGAAAGTGTTTTCTGAAAAGTGCTTCCTTTGTTAGCCTTTTATTTCAGTATTTTAATGGGTCAGATGATGTGATTAAAACACTATTTCTGCATTTTTTGGCCCATTTTGAAGCAGAGGCATCATAATCTTTCCAGTTGAAAAACCTCAGTGTATAACATTCCAGTAAGGTTAGTATTGCAAAACTTCAGCATGTTCTGGGAAGACTTCCTAGCTCTTTTTTTGTGAAAGGAAAGTTATTTGCCATACTTAATTCAATTTTTCCACTGTTTTGAGAAACCAAAGTTTAAGCAGTAATCATCCTAGTCAATTAAAATCCTAATTCAGTAGTCACTGCCATCTCTGCATTGCAATTCCTGTTTTAAAAAAAAAAAAAAAAAAAAAAGCACCAACAAAATACCCCAAAACTAACTCAAACCAAAAATCCAACCATGACAGAGGAGGAGGTTGGAGCATTTCATAGCTCCCGAGGGTGGGCTTAGCACCTTAGCAAGTTTGTGGACAGCAAAAAAAAAAATGTGTTGGCAAGACCTAGAATGTGGCTGGTCGTTTCATTTTTCCAGCTACCTTCTCCCAAGAATCTTCTCATAAAAGCAGGCCTTCAACCACAGTGACTTCTTAATGGTACTTTGCTGTAGGGAATTCTACCGTTCTTTTCATTACCATTTTACTGTACATGTTCCCCACCCATGTAAGTGATGTGACATTACAGTCTGTGTTTTACTTGGATAATTCAATTCAATTACTTATGAATTCAAATAGTGATGAATTTAATATTACTAGTAATTCACTTAATTAATTGATTGCTAGTAATTATTTGCTACCAGTTAATTTACTATTAGTAAAGGAAGAAAAAGAAATGTTTCTCTTTCCCCATTTTTTCCTCAGCTGTCTTAATATTTCTATGGCCATTGATGGTTTATGATTATCTTTGGTAAATCTTCTACAGAAGTATTAAAATCTCCCAGAAGGAGGCATTTTGCAATGCAGCTGGCCTTCCAATGGAATAACTATGGTGCAAAAGTCGATCTGTTAGTGGATGAGAATTGAAGGAGGGGGTTACTGCAAACTAAGTAACAATCAGGACCTCAATTCTATGCCATAAGTCCGCACAATGCCATTGTCAATCCGCTCAAACTATCTGCTTATGAATTCTGCATGATCCTCATGATAGAGTTGAAAGCCTGATCTTTCACCTGTTAATATTTTCACATTCGTCCTTAAGTTTGACAAATTTTATACTGTAAAGTTGACTTAAGTACAGTTTGATGTCAATTCTTGTGGAAAGAGCTTTCTGCATGTAACATTAGACACATACAGTTAAACAACACAGCATAGTACAAAACTCACAAGAAAATGTTTTGGCACCAGCAGGAAGAAATCTCACCCTAACCATTTGTCATTTTAAACCATCTTATTGTAAGTTTTACCAGCTACTTCTAAATTTGTGCTTTATTTAAAAAAATAAAATAAAAATCCTAAGACTTGTCTAGCGTAGTGAAATATGTGTATATCAGTTTTAGGATAAATAGCTAAGTCTTATTACGCTGTGTTACTTAACTTGTATATAGAGAGTATACATAAGAGTTTGCAGTAACCTGTTTCTCCAGGATTTCCAGTTTGAATGGATTTAAACTCAAACTATGAGATTAAGTAAATGATTTAGAAGATTGCAGAATAAACTGAGTGTAAATTACAGGAAGCTCTATCAGATGGTGAAATAATTTTAAAGAGTCTTTTGGTCCTTGGCTCAAATTCAATAAGTACTGTTTGTATACCAAGATATGTGAAATGTAAATGTTGTAGGTTATATTTCACTCTTGTAGCTATAAAAATGTAGAACAGAGATAGCTTGTACTACTGAGTTAACAAAAGTTATACTAAAGTATCCTGTTAAAGAAAAAAGTATACAGAGAGTTAAGCTCGTTGCTGTAACCCCTTTTGGACTGAAGTGTGCTGATTTTTTTATATATATATATTTTATATATATATATATGCTGCAAAAGTATATATATATAAAATATATGTATAAAATGGCCTAATGCAGACATCCATTGTATTGCAGTTATGTAATGAAAACATTTTGGAAAGAACATTGTATCATAGTTCATGAATTTGCAGTGGATCTTTGTTCCTTTTTACTGTGGTATTTTAGAAATGAGTCTCAAGTTTGAAATTAGATCTGTCAAGTTGGAGTTTTGCTGCTTCAGCTTTCCACTGGGTGTCTGAATAAACCAGTATGAATGTAGTATTTGCCCTGTGTGAAGCAGCTACACCCCAACAGATAGGAGGAAAAAAAAACCTAGAAAGAACTATTTCAAGTTTATCTTTTTGTATATGAAAATAAACAGTAAATTACAAATAATTGCTTCTTTTGTTGGTGTGACGTTAAAACTCATTGCTATGTTATCGTCTTTGGCATCTAGCTGGAGTATTTCTTTTTCTTTTTGATGTTTTAATAGAATCTCTGCTGCCCCTAACAAAGCCCCTGCAGAGGCATAGTTGAGGCCTCTGCTTCTACATATCATTTGATAACTCCTCTAAAGACAAAAGGAAATTAGCTCAAATTGCTGTGTCCTTTTAAGGGTGTTGCCTGTTGTAGTATGGGGAGACATGGCTTATCATTCCCAGCAAAGAACTCTTTGTATAGAGCATTATGTGCATGTTAAGCTCTATCAGTATGGAGTCCAGCAATGTAGCTGCAGCAGCTGCCAGTGACAGGGAGTTTAAGCTAAGTCCCAGGACCTTGCAGTGAAGTGTCTGCCCTTCCCTTCCACCAGCTTGAGCAGAGGAGCAGAGCAGACAGCCCACCTAAAAGGTTCTAACCCGATTTACAAAAACTTACCCGCTAATACCATAACAGTTGCTGGAAGTGGAAGTTATGCTGAATGTATAGCTGCTGTTAGAGCCATGAACAGTATGAAGCAGCATGCCTGTGTTCACAGTGTGCCACAGCAGCTGCATAGCCAGGTCCTTGGCAAAGACGGCTGGATGTTTCCTTCGGCAATGAAGTCTGTTAGCAAACATGCAGCATGCACAAGTGCTCTTGGGTCTGTTCCCAGTCAGAGAAATAGCTTGAGTGTGAGGTACCAGCACCTGGGAATAAGATGTAGCTTCTGTACCATGGGTTTTGGGGTCTTTTTTTTTTCCCCACCTTCAGCTGAGCACTGAACAAGATTCAGTGATGGAGGGAGACTGGCTATGCAAAAAGATTTAAAAAATAAAAAGCCAGAGCTCCTTCTACATGAAAGGCGGTTGCAGTGAGACTGGTGTTGGTCTCTTCTGAGTAACAAGTGGTAGGATTAGAGGAAATGGCCTCAAATTCTTCCAGGGGAGGTTTAAACTAGATTTTAGGAAATATTACTTCCCTGAAAGGGTTGTCAAGCATTGGAACAGGATGCCCAAGGAACTGGTGAAGTCATCATCCATGGAGGTATTTAAAAGATGTGTAGATGTGGCCCTAAGGGATGTGGTTTAGTGGTGGGCTTGGCAGTGTTCGGTTCATGGTTGGACTCAATGATCTTAAAAGGTCTTTTCCAACCTAAACGATTCTGTGATTCTGTCCTCGTAGCAACACAGTGAACTCTGTAATCCCCACAATAGGAGGCAATCATATGCCCTTAGACACAGACTGAAGCATGGCTGGTCCTCTCTGGACAAGCTGCCTTGCAGTGAAGTGATGATGGGGCAATGCAGCCCTTGAGTCTTGATGTATTCCCAAACTGGTCCTTTTTTACAGCAAAAAATGTGTATTACTTGGTATGGAGTTGGGAGTGTTTACAGAGGACCCTCGTGAGGCCAGTATCAATGTTAGCAGACACCTGTGAGGGAAAAATAGTAACAGGCAGGCTGGTGGTTTTTCTGACAAGAAGCCTGATACCTAATTCACAAATGGTGACTAAACCTAACCCCACACTGTCTCTTGGGGCTGAGCCAACACCCTGGCCTTCCTGGCTGGGGATGGGATTAGCCTCCACTCTCCAGATGATGCCAGTAATCCTCAGAGGCAAGCCTCACACTTTCTGTCTCCCCTTTTTCACAGCTCCCAGTCAAACCCTGCTTCACTCCTTCCTTTCCTGCTGTCTGCCTGGCAGAAAAGTACTTAGGGGTGTTAGTTGACAGCCAGTTGAATATGAGCCATCAGTGTGCCCAGGGGCCAAGAAGGCCAATGGCATCCTGGCCTGTATCAGAAATTATGAGGCCAGCAGCACCAAGGAAGTCATCCTTCCCATGTACTCATCATTGGTGAGGCCATACCTTGAATCCTTTGTTCAGTTTGGGGCCCCTCACTATGAGAAGGACATCAGGGTGCTGGAGTGTGTGCAGAGGAGTCCAACAAAGCTGGTGAAGGGTCTGGAGCACAAGTCTTATGAGGAGTGGCTTAGGGAATTTGAGTTGCTTAACATGGAGAAAAAAGAGGCTGAGGGGAGACCTTATTGCTCTCTACAGCTCCCTGAAAGGAGAGTGTAGCGAGCTGAGTGTTGCTCTCTTCTCCCAAGTAACTAATGATACTACAAGAGGAAATGGTTTCAAGTTGCACTAGGGGAGGTTTCGATTGGATATTAGGGAGAATTTCTTGCCTGAAATAGTGGTGAAGCATTGGGACAGGCTGCCCAGGGAAGTGGTGGGCTCTCCATCCCCAGCGATGAGTTTGATCCCATCTCATTAAACAATGTGTGGATATGATGCTCAAGGATACAGTTTAGTAGCAGACAGGTATGGTTGGACTCAATGATCTTAGAGCATTAATCACCTGGTGATAAAGTCCCTCTCTACCAAAACTTCCCATATCACAGTCATTTCAGTGCTTTTACAGAGGAGGAACTCCTACAGACAAGGGAGGGGCCCAAAGCCATTTTTCAAACTTGAATGAAAGGGCACAGGACTACCATGATCAGATGTATTTTCTGAAACTCCTACTACTCTTTAGAAGCTCTTGCAAACACTCAGGACTACAAAACACCCTTGGACAAATGGCTCCCTAATTTTCTCCAACTGTAAACTTCATGAAACCCAGGAAGTATTCAGTAACAAAAACTTTGAAACAGAATTCCATCCCTTTGAATTTGACGACTTTCAGTTTTCTAATGTATTTTGATTCAAGTCCATCCCTATATGTGGTAGCCCTTGTCTCCAAACTCCCAGTGATTCAAAAAAAAACTGGAAAATAAACTCTAAGACTCATTTTGGCCTTTTAGAAAGCAAGCATCCTTTATCAGGCCTGGACAACATGAGGGACTGATCTCCATCAATCATGTGCAATGAGACAAAAGCTGGTTACACAATATATTTCCCACTTCTTCTGTGTATATGTATAATTTTTCCCAGAAATCTTACGCATATTCTATTACTTTCCAAGGACTAATTTTAACTTTATTATGAACTTCACAAGACTCAAACTTCTTGCTAATTTGGAGCTTTGGAGACAGGTCTCTGCCTGACCTTGCACTTGAGATAGGGAAAAACTATACACACAGGTGATTACAGAAGAGACATCTGTTCAGCACATATTATACTTCACATAAGATGTTATCATCTCCAAAGAATGAGCAGTGCCTGGAAAAAACACTGTTTGAAAGAAAAGGTGCTATCAGAGAGACATTCTGCCAAACTCTCAAAAAATAAAATTACTTAGATGAAGCTTGACTCTACTTTAGCTTAAATAAAAAATATTCCACTTTTTTTAAAAGTAACTACTTCTTGTACCACCACCTTCTGGGAACTCCCTTTGAACTCCCTTTTGTGTCCAGAGAAGAGCAACAAAGCTGGTGAAGGGACAGGAGAATATGTCTTACAAGGAGCGGCTGAGGGAACTGGGGCTTTTTAGCCTTGAGAAGAGAAAGCTGAGGGGAGACCTTGCTGTATATAGATATCTGAAAGGAGGTTGTAGCAAGGTGGGCGATGATCTTTTCTCCCAAGTGACAGGTGATGGAATCTTAGGATTTAATCCTAGAATAGTTAGGCTTGGAAGGGGCCTTAAAGATTATCTTGTTCCACCTCCCTGCCATGGGCAGGGACATCCCACTAGATCAGGCTGCCCAAGGCCCCATCCAACCTGGCCTTGAATACCTCCAGGGATGGGGCAGCCACAGCTTCCCTGGGCAACCTGTGCCAGTACCTCACCACTCTCATAGAGAAGAAATTCTTCTTTATGTCAAGCCTAAATCTGCCCTTCTCCGGTTTGTACCTGTTCCCCCTGGTCCTATCCCCACAAGCCTTTGTGAATAGTCCCTCCCCAGCTTTCTGGCAGCCCCTTCAGGTACTGGAAGGTCGCTATAAGCTCTCCTCAGAGCCTTCTCTTCTCCAGGTCGAACAAGCCCAACTCTCTCAGCCTGTCCTCATAGGGAAGGTGCTCCAGCCCTCTGATCATCTACACAGCCTCCTCTGGACCCGTTCCAACAGCTCCATATCCTTACACAGGATTCCAGAACTGGACACAGTGTTCTAGATGAGGTCTCACAAGAGAGGAATAGAGGGGCAGCATCCCCTCCCTCGCCCTGCTGGCCACACTTCTTTTGATGCAGCCCAGGATATGGTTGGCCTTCTGGGCTGTGAGTGCACACTGCCAGCTCATGTCGAGCTTCTCGTCGACCATCACCCCCAAGTCCTTCTCTGCTGCTCTCAATCACGTTATCCCTCATCCTATGCTGAAATCGGGGATTGCTACGTCTCCCCGAGGCGACGCTGCCCGATCTGGCGGAGGGAATCACGGCGGGGGGGGGGGTTGGAACCGGACGCTCTTCAAGGTCCCTCCCAACCCATCCCATTCAGCGCCCGGCAGGGGTCGCTGTGGGGGATCGTGGCTGCGGTTCCGCCCCCGCCGCCATGGCCGCCACCGTCCCCGGGCACCGCCGCTTCTGGGCCGGCTTCGTCTGCGGGGCCGCTGCGTCCTGCTGGGCTGCGTGGCGGCTCCTCCGCAGCCAGAGCCAGCCCGAGCCGAGCCCTGGCCGAGCCCTGGCCGAGGGTAAGAGCTGCGGGTTGATGAGCCGAGGGCTGCAGCACCTCCCGTACGAGGACGGGCTGAGAGAGCTGGGGTTGCTCATCCTGGAGAGGAGACCTTAGAGCAGCTTCTGAAGGGGCTACAGGGAAGCTGGGGAGAGGCTTTTTACAAAGGGATGCGGTGATAGGACCAGGGGGAATGGCTTTAAATTGGAGAGGGGAAGATGTAGATTGGACATTAGGAGGAAATTCTTCACTCTGAGGGTGGTGAGGCACTGGCACAGGTTGCCCAGGGAAGTTGTGGCTGCCCCATCCTTGGAGGTGTTCAGGGCCAGGTTGGATGAGGCTTTGAGCAACCTGATCCAGGGAGGTTTGGAACTGGAGGATCTTTAAGGTCCGTTCCAACCCGAACCGTTCTATCATTCTATAAGTCTTCATATTGTGTGGATGTTAATAGGTCATGCAGGGCAACTGCTCGCTGCTCCCCACTGCCACATGGGACACTTGCAGCCACAGAAAAGCCCTTTCCTTCTGTGTCCCCTGCATTTCGGTGTCAGCAAGGAAAGCTGCCTTTTAATGCATGTCCAAAAAGTGTCCTCCTCCTCAGCCCAGAACCCCATCCTCCTGGCCCCCTTTTTTGTGCACCCTAGGATGGAGGCAGTGGGGAATAGGCTGCTACGAAGAGAGGGAGGGGCTTTAGGGGCTTGGAAGGCATCGGGGCCACTGCTCCCACTCCCCCCCCCTCCCCCAGTATCATAGAACAGTTTGGGTTGGAAGGGAGCTTAAAGATCATCAAATTCTAACCCACCCTGCGATGGGCAGGGACACCTTCCACTAGATCAGGTTGTTCAAAGCCTCATCCAACCTGGCCTTGAACATCTCCAGGGATGGGGTATTCACAACTTCCCTGGGCTGGAGTTATTCAAGGCCAGTTGGATGGGGCTTTGAGCACTGTGGTCTGGTGGGAGGCGTCCTTGCCCATGGCAATGAGTTGGGATTGGATGATCTGTAAGGTCCTTTCCAGCTTTGTTCCCAAGCTATAGAATGATTTACCAACTTAGTGGCTTTCTATGATGGAGTGACCGCAGCAGTGGACACGGGTAAACTGATGGATGTGATTGATCTAGACTTCTGTAAAGCATTTGACACAGTCCCCCACAACATCCTTCTCTCTAAATTGGAGAGAGATGGATTTGATGGGTGGACAGTAAGGTGGATAAGAAACTGGTTGGGTGGTCGTATTCATAGAGTAGAGGTCAATGGCTCAAAGTCCAGATGGAGATCCATGACAAGTGATGTCCCTCAGGGGGGGACCATACTGGGACCGGTGCTGTTTAATATCTTCATCAATGATGTTGACAGCGAGATTGAGTGTACACTCAGCAAGTTTGCATATGACACCAAGCTGAGTGGTGTAGTTGCCACCCTAGAAGGACGGAGGGGCCTGGACAGACTGGAGAAGTGGGTCTGTGAGAACCTCATGAGGTTTAACAAGGCCAGGTGTAAGGTCCTGCACCTGGGTTGGGGCAATCCCCATTTTCAGTACACGATGGGGGATGATGTGCTTGAGAGCAGCCCTGCAGAGAAGGACTTGGGGGTGCTGGTCAATGAGAAGCTTGAGATGAGCTGGCAATGTATGTGCACTCACAGCCCAGAAGACCAACCATATCCTGGGCTGCATCAAAAGAAGTGTGGCCAGCAGGGCGAAGGAAGTGATTCTGTCCCTCTATTCCTCTCTTGTGAGACCTCATCTGGAATACTGTGTCCAGTTCTGGAATCCTCAATGTAAGAAGGATATGGAGCTGTTGGAACGGGTCCAGAGGAGGTCTACGAAGATGATCGGAGGGCTGGAGCACCTTCCCTACCAGGACAGGCTGAGAGAGTTGGGCTTGTTCAGCCTGGAGAAGAGAAGGCTCTGAGGAGAGCTTATAGCGATCTTCCAGTACCTGAAGAGGGCCTACAGGAAAGCTGGGGAGGGACTATTCATAAAGGCTTGTGGGGATAGGACCAGGGGGAACGGGTACAAACTGGAGAGGGGCAGATTTAGGCTTGACATAAAGAAGAATTTCTTCACTATGAGAGTGGTGAGACACTGGCACAGGTTGCCCAGGAAGGTTGTGGCTGCCCCATCCCTGGAGGTGTTTAAGGCCGCGTTGGATGGGGCCTTGGGCAGCCTGATCAAGTGGGATGTCCCTGCCCATGGCAGGAGGGTTGGAACAAGATAATCTTTAAGGTCCCTTCCAGCCCAAACTATTCTATGATAGGTTTAGTCTTGGGATTTTTTTTTGTGTCAGACATCATGTATATATATGTTTACTTTTAAATACACAATTCAAGGCAAGCCATAACTGAATTTCAGCTATTGCTTCCCCAGGGACACAAAGCCAGCTCAAGGGGTGGCTGTTCACTTGGGAATCCCCAGCCAGTCGCTGTGAGGACTAGCAGGGGTACAGGGCATGGGGAAAAGGCTGTTGAGGGACACCAGGGCCTGGTGGCAGCGAAAGCCTTATAAGTATTGAGGTGATGGGAGGTAGAGGAACAAGAGCCCTAAATATGTGACTTGCTTTCACATATTGGATGAGGAAGTCAGTAAAGTGGCTGTAAATATTCCTACATGAGAGAAAAATATTCTTTGCAAAGAAAAAACTAATCTCAAAGTGAAGCTTTCGTTCATTCAGCAGAGTTTGTGTTTCCTGTGAGGGCAGGGCTTGTGGTTTTGCTCTACTTATACATCTCCGTTTGTGTGGAGGAGTGCAATTTCCAGCTCTGAAGGGTAAAATGTATGTGTTGATCTCCTGTGTCTGTAACTCCCTGTTGCCTGATTCATCCCTAAATATCTGATAGCTTTTCTTCTGAAAGCCAGCCCGAAGCAATTGATAGGTAGTTGTAGGCATTAGAGTGGATGACTTAGTCCTAGAGCTGAGATTCTCGTGTGAGGGCATGATGAAAAGCACATCTTTTTTTTGTTAGAAGGTAGTTTCACTCAATAGTTCCCAGTATTTTTTCAGGCCTTAATTGTGGCAGTAGCCTCAGGTATGTCTACATCCACTGAGATGCTTCTCTTACTGTTTTGTTTCTGATCACGTTTTGTCTTGGGATGACCACCTGTTTATTTTTCTCCTTAGAACCAGTAGAAGAATCTCTGCTGGAAAAATATGGATTCCCTGAAGCTGGAACAGAGACCAGATGTTATACAAATCATGCACTGTCTTATGACCAGGCAAAACGAGTGCCTAGATGGGTGATTGAACATATTTCAAAACAGAAGACACTGGGTATGTCGGTATTAATTTTCTTATATTTATGGCACCTGGCATGGGCTTTGCAGGTCACAGAACGTGGACGTAGGAGCAGGCAGGAAAAACAATCCTATAGTGATCTCTAGGCATGTTTTTTTTCCACCCATTCATGATCCTGCTGGAAGCAGCAACCCTCTGGGTGAATGTCAGCTTCATGGCAGTATCAAGGCTGATGTTGCCGGCGAAGAGATGTGACAGTGTTGGTTGAAGATCTCTTCGGTATTCTTTCTCTTGTTGGGACAAATCTGGTATTGAACGTACAAGGTCCTGAAGTGTGCAGTATGCTCTTGGCTGAGGGACTGGGTATTAAAGGAAGGAATCAAGAACTAGAGCTACTTCCCATGAGAAATTTCTGCTATGAATTTACCTGGTAAGAACCAGGTCTGTGTATCTGTGCCAGTGTAAACACTCTTAAGTCATTTTGCAGGAGGGAAGCTTCACTTAACTCTTCTAAACGTGAATGGAGAAGAGATGAAAAACTGAATATTAAACTTTTCCTGCCTGATTCAGACCTGTGATGGCCAGTGTTATTGCTCAGGTGCATAAAATTGCTCTTGTTTCCTTAGGTAGCGTAGTTACTTTTGTGGTCCAATTTATGTCAGTTTAGGTGCTGCCCCATATGTGTGATTGCTTGTCAAGTCAGTGCCTTTAGTGGCCACGCTGTTTCACCTACAGATCTTAAAGAGGTTTGCTCAGAATGGAAGAAAATGTCCATCTGTGACATAAAAATGGAACAAAGGATGTCAACAGTTGGAATTGTTCAAAGCCAGATGTGTCATGCGAACTTGCTGCAGCCAGTCTTGGCTTTGTTGCAGTGCTGTTGTATTTTCTGATGTATCTAATACTCTCTCTGCTCTTTATGCAAGACAGAGGCTCAGTGATTTTTTGCTGTCAGTGTGAATGAAATATGAGTGGTATACAGTCATTGTAAATTAAGTTTATAGCATTAGTTCAGTTTTTATAAGGCAAATTATTAGCGATGGAAGTAACTGTGTAATTGTGAAGTGTTTTATGAATGCAGTAGTCCTCTAAATATATCTTAATCACTGTCTTCAAATTACTTTTCAAAATTAAAAGCGTGATCCTGAAAATATTTATAACCAACCTCTAAGTAGCATCATTGATTCCACTTCTTTCTAAAAAGAAAACAGTAATTCCAGGCTTACTTTCAAGTAGGCCTCAACAGGCGAATTATTAAAATGTTTTCCCAATGATCAGATACAACTAACATGAAAGTTGAAATTAAACATCTTGAAGCATTCAGCTCTGATTTATGTTTGATAGCAACTGTAATTGAGATTTGAGATGGAACTGTGTTATTTGGGGAAGGTCACAGAAGCCTTCCTTTTCCTAGAGTTTTGAAAGGATGTGCTGTTTAAAAATAAATGTATTTAAGTGTTTGAAAAACACAGTGGAAAGAAATTAGCTTTAAATGTAAACGAGATATGCAAAATTGGTTACAGAAGAAATTAGTCATTGTTACCAAAGTAGTGAACAGAGAATAAATGAGGACGTAGTTTTTCATTTTTTCAAGTTTAATTGATAAATTACAATTTGTCTTTTTAAAAATCAAGAATTCTGTTGTTTTGCTCACTGATAAACTTGTCAGTGCTTCCTAAGCATCAATCCTATGTTAAAGTATTATGTCACATTCTTACCAAACCAGAAAGGAAAAGTGAAGCTACGTCTTTCTACCTGCACTGTGTCAAGATGCTCTGACCACCCCTCTGTTTTGACATCATCCCCCACACACGTATGTACAGACAGTCAGCAGAGAGGAAATTGCTTACAAGCACTAGTTTCAGGGAGATGCATTATCCATATGCATGCTTGTTTTCCACCCCTTCCGTTCTTCCTTGTGGTCCTTACATTTTCTTGGTCTCTTCAGAGAGCTGCCAAGTGGAGTGCACCACACTTTGCTCTCTGTATGGAGCACAAGGAAGCACTGGGTGCCTGTGAACTCAACGATAATATTGACGTGAAAGTCAGAGTGTATGCAGTTTGTGTGCGCGCACACAGTCAGCTACAGAAGAAAGAGCAATTCTAACAACTAGCAATGATGACTACTGAAAATTGCCCCTCACGTATTGCAACAGGAAGCGCTTTATAAATTGCCAGGTTTGAGGATTATTCTCTCTGCTCTGTGCAGGTGGTGATTCCTGCTTAATGAAAAGAGACTATGTAATGGTCCTGTGTGTAGCATCTGTGAAATTATTCCTAAGGGAGCACGTTGAATTTTATAAAGAAAATTCAGTGTGCTGTAGGTACTTTGAATTGCACTGTCTTTTGGGTAAACAAATGTGGAAAAAAGTGATGGTGCTCTAAGCCAGTTGTTTACCAGCTTTGTTGACCCGTTGCACAGACACAGCTGAGCCAGAGTAACTCGTGCAAGTCTCTTCTGAGCATCACTTTTGCAAGGAAGTAATTCATGTTTGGGATGAAGCGGTCTCAAAAGTTTTAGCCTGCTTAGAGTAACTTCCAAGGATTTGGCTGGAACTCTACACAGTGCAAGGGTACAAATATAGTATGGCCAGTAAATCTAGGAAGAAGTCATAGTCTCACCAGCAAAGACAGCAGCTTGGAATGGGCTGCCATCTCTGCAACACTTCAGTGAGCTTCCCCGAAGAAGCTTTTGTTTTCCCAAAGACTTAGCACTAGTCACTTTTGTGCATAGTTCCCAGATGTCTGGAAAGAGAGGACAGGAATCTTGGAAAGGAACAGGAAAGCTCTACACTTATTTCTGTGTCCATGAAGAACAAAACACTTAAGACTTTCTCTTGAATGGGTTTATTATTTTTTTACCAGGTGTAACTTTATCAAGATAGACCCATTCTGCTTCCAGGCTGGACTTGGAAAAAGAAGAAATACTTGTAGGAGGTCAAACATAAAAATACAGATCTGAAGATCTGTATATCTTCATTGTCCTAAAAAGTGAATCTGGAGTGGTTTATATCTTTAGCAATCTTGCCTTTAATATTCATCTCAATTTCTGGTATTTTGCTTTTGTTTTTTTTCTCTACAGTAAGCATGTTAGAATTTCTAATGTGTAGCGGGAATTAATTTAGCACTGAAGCTCAGATATTTAAGTTGAATTCTTCCCTTGTATGGTTGAGAAGAAAAATACTTCAGATTAATGTGCAGAATCCTTAGGCATGGGTCATTTGGAAAGATGTGATAGCCAGTTCTTTTTGTGTTGTTGTTATGATGATTTAATGATAACCTAACAATTTAGCATGTTATTCCTCAGGCAATGCAGACCGAAGGCACTGTAAATTCAGACCAGATCCTAATATCCCTCTAATATTTAGTGCTGTCAATGAAGACTACCTTGGGAGCGGATGGTCACGAGGACACATGGCACCAGCGGGAGATAACAAGTTTTCAACAGTAGGACTTTTTTTCTTTAGTTTTAGTTTATCAGTTGGGAAGGGTGAAAAGACTCCTAGAAGTAATGTGTAATGTTCCTTTTGCAGTTTATTTTGAGATGGAACATGGTCTTATTATTGATGCGCAGACCTGGACTTGGAGTTACAAGTTCTGTTCCTGACTGAGCACTGTAGGATGTTCTCACAGTGTGCTTCAGGCATGTAAATCAGGTGCAACCCCTGGTGACATACCTCTCTTTGTTAAATCACACCTAGGTTAGCTTGTTTGGCAGAGGTGATGTGAATGTATGTTGTTCAATATAGTGTTAAGCATTCTCCACAATCTCTTGTATGTCACATTGTCTGTCTTAAAAATGTGGATGATAACCTTCACCAACCAGACCTCAAAAGTGTCTTCTGATGCTCAGTTAAGGAGAGACGAGAAATGATGACTTCATTCTGGCCTACAGGTCCTGAGATGTTTAAGGCTGGATTGATCAAAGCAAAGATGCTGTTGAGTACTGTTCTGTATTGGCAAGGGTGATTGCCTGGATGATTTAAAAGGCTTTTTCCTTTCTCTGTGAGGTAAATTAGAACCTTCTTTTGCCATAGTTCTTTCAGTCTTTAAAATGTCTTCCACCTGCCATTTATTTGAGCTGTAAGAAAAACATGCCCTAATGCCTTGGCTAACTAACAAAGCAGCCTTGGATTTATTGGATCCTCTTGTGAAATGTGCCTAATGCAGCAATTTGTCAATTAAGAAGCAGTTTGAATTTGTATTTCTTCCAGGCAGAATGGTATGCAGTGTGGCAGAGTGATGCTGCAGTGGCGTGTAGTGGATGAAAGAACGAGTTGTTTGGTTTCTGCTGGAAGTGTCTTTGTGGTTATTTATTTGTGATACCTGGAGAGTTTCTACTATCTGTGCAAAGAGATCCTTGACCTGCCTTGAAATGCGGAGAAATGATACAATTTTTCAAAGACAAGTTTATAAAAAGTTAATTTCAAATTTAATTAGTGCAGATAGTGTTTGCGTATTATCCCACGGAGTTCTGTCAGCCCCTTCACTTTGAAGAAACAGTATGTTAAAAAATATTGACAAGTACAGGACTATGAAGATTCTGGGTTAAGATCTTGGAAATCCTGCATGTGCCTAGTTTTTTCGTGCCAGGCTCTTTGCATTTGGAGATATGTGGACTTCAGAGAGATTTATGACGCTTCTTGAAGATAAAATTAAGCAGATATGTAGATATTTGACCATTAAGGTCTCTTAATTTGTTTCATTGCCTGCACGTTACAAGTTTGTAAAATATTGATAAATATTTTTAATAAAACCTTTTTTTGTAAGGGAAAGCAAAAGCTAGGCTTTAAGGCAGTCAAATAAATTAAAAGCATGGGTGAAAGCATTCTTTCCATTCAAAAAGAAAAGTAGCTAGTTGCTTCCAAAGGTATTACAGAACTGGGTATGTGGTAATTCCTGTGCCTCTAGAATTGGACATACTTGTTCTATGCTTCTATCACAAAAAAAAAAATAAATAAGTCTGATACATTTTGCAAGGTTTGCACCTCAGTTATGCGCCTCTTCATCCAAAATATTTTTGGAGATGTCTGGATATAGATTTTATTTGACCTTTTATTTGATAAGGTTAAGACTACACTAGATTCTGATCCAAAAACTTCTAAAATGCATTTTCAGCTCATAAATATTTCAATTAAATGATATTATTTTCTTTCTGTATGCAGAGAGCTATGGCCGAAACATTTTATCTGTCTAACATTGTGCCTCAGAATTATGAGAATAATGCTGGATTTTGGAACAGGTGAGAATGTACTTGTAAGTAAACTAAGTGAAAAATATCAGGCAGTGGCATAAATAAAAAATGTTGTATTTATAAAGCTTTTTCACATCAAAGTGTTTGGGAGCACTCCACAGGCTATCTCTGTAGTGATCATAGCAACCTTCTCTGAAATAACATGCAGTTCAGTCCTCACAGTGCAAGAACAGTGTAACGAGTACTTTAGTTCTTTATTCAGTCAAACTGAGGAGGACATTTATTTAGAATAGATAAAAATACTACTTCTGGCTGATGTGGGTGAAAGTAGCAGGCTTCACGCCTTTGTCCTGAAGGACAAATCAGTCGAAGCAAGGAAAGGGTTTAGATCTTTTTTAACATCACTTCCTCAAAAAAGCACTTCCAGTGCGAGAGTATTCACATCTCTGTATGTCGACATTGGTTCACTTTGAATTGGAGAACTGAGTGCTCCCTACTGAGCTGTCACTCCTTGAGGTCTTAGGTGCTTCTTCGAGTACTGGCTTCCAAGTCGCTTGTGAATGCTGGCAGGGTAAGCTTTGAGGTGAAGTGAGTGGTTGAAAAATTTAAACTTTCTTCCTGTAGGACTTTTATTCTTTACTTATTTGAGCAGAGGAGAACATTAATAAAAGTAGTATTCATCCAGTGCTTCTTTCACAGGACATACAGAATGTTAAGGCTCAGAAACAGGAGGGGAAAATGGTGAATTTCACAAGGTTCTCTCAAGGGAAGGTTAGCAGAATTATGTACAGTATTGTACGAAAGGTCTGTCAAAAATGCATCATCACTCAGTTACACATTGCTTTCCAGTTTTACAAGAATGCATATAAAATCATATGAGGCTTTTGGTAAGGTTATACTCCTTTATAGACATATAAAATGCTATAGCATTTTAAGAGGGTTTTTTTGTGTTATTTTAGTGCCTCAAGTATTTGAGCATAAAATTCCCTTATACCAAAGCTAAGTATTTGTACCAATTCAAGTTTGGAAGCCCTCATTATTTCCCTTGAGCAGGATCTCTCCCTAATCAGGAAGTCAAGGGGAGTGTTTGAAAATTTCCCTTGGCACTCTCAGCCTCTCAGTTTAAGCAGCTACAACCAGTTTCTCCCAATGCCAGCACCCTGTCCCCACAGTTTAAATACATGAACAAGGTATTTGTGACACTTATTTTGTCAGTCACTTGTTTAATCATAAATAGTTTAAAGATACACTTTAAAGTGTGTCCTATCCCTTCCTGGCTTCAGCACTCTCTTCCTTTCTCTTTTTTTTTTATTTACTTGCTTCTTGTTCTGAGGTGCAGGTAGGCAATACAGCTTAGTCAGTTTAACAATCTGTTCATTTTTAAAGCAGTATTTGCCCTCCAGCCCTGTACTTTTTCTGTTTCCCCAGTTCCATCTCTGGTACTAGCCTGACTTGTGGTAAGTTAATTCCATTTGCTAACCCACATTAAACTGATCCACATTTTTTTTTGCCTGGTTATGTTTCTACTAGGTTAGAAAATTGGATCAACTGGTGAGATGAGTGCCAGAGTGAACATGGAAGATGGAATAGACTGTTCACCTGGGGCAGACAAAGGGAGCAGTAGGAAAGGGGAGAGAAGGACTACATCTTTCAGCAAGCTATTAGATAGTAAGCTGTTAGATTGGTTCAGCGGTGTCGTCTAACTGCACCTTAGTACTTATTCCTCATTCTCATGTACCAACATGCATGCTTCTTTCTGCTCTGATGTTTAACTGTCATTTTCTGTCTTATTTTGAGTGCCATTTCATGGTCACTGTAATCTGGTCTCTTTCCCTACTGACATTAAAAGCAGTTTACTCCATAGCTGCATCTATTCCCATTCTTCCTTTGTGTGAGGTGATGTTTGTATTGCCTTGCCATGAGACACCTTGAGGAGCTGAGCTGCAGAAGCAAAGCTGACAGCAGGAAAAAAGCTGGCTTGTGGTCAGTGCTTTGGCTTATCACATGACAGCTCACTATTACCAAAAAAGAAGAGGCTCATTCTTGCTGGTTTTGGTTTGTGTGAGCTGATTTAACTCACTAACCCAGCAGAGAAAAAAGGCTGGTTTTGTTCAGGGTTATTGACCGATGAAGAGTGCCAATGGTGGCCCAAGTGAGAGGTGTGAGGAACAAGGATGAGAAAGAGAAAGGGAGTGAAACCTCCCCTTTCAGAGGCAGCCAGGTTAATTTGGCTCATATGCTGGTGTGTTTGTCCATTTGAGTGAAATGCAACTCTTCCTTTACTAAAGGACTAATGGCTGTGATTTTTATAACACTTGGGGTGTTAGATCAAAGACAGGCTGTAATCTTTTGTTTTATATAAAATAGGCATCATACAGAAACCTACTTATTTGGAGAAATATTTTATGCTCTAAACTGAATCAGTTTAAAAAGCAAAGATAATGTTAGGGTTGCTGGAGTTACTACTTTACTTCTAAATAGTTTTATATAAAAAAACCCTAAGTAGACTTCGTGGGAATGGCAGGGGAAACTTTCCTAAGTACTTTGAGCTAAGAAGAGGGTGTTTGTTACAAGACATTGGTTCCTTGGGGAGGAGCATACAAATCCAGTAACATGGTAGAACCTTTTGAAGTAAGAACGCCACAACCTGCTGTTTAAAACAAGTATCTTACAAATCCCAAATAACCATCAACGGTATCTTTCTGCTTTCAAGTGTGGGAGTACGTAGAGAATTCAGATTTTGAGGACAGGCAGTAAGACTACAGAAGCCATTTTCAAATTTGTGCGGTAACGCCTGTCTGTAAAGAAATGAACCTGGGACAAGCGGGAGTTATGACTTGGGCATGCATTTTTGTGTTCTTTGACTTGTGAGTCAGTCACAGGAGTTTGGAAAAATGCTCCTGAACTGTCAGTATTTCACCTTGATCTTCACAGTATGTTTCAAAGATTATTATGTTATTTCCCAGCTGACTTTACCCTGTCTGACAAATGTGTTCCAGAATGGAGATGTATTGTCGGGAATTGACAGAGAGATTTGAGGATGTTTGGATAGTTTCTGGACCTCTGACCTTGCCTCAAACAAATGAGGATGGAAAAAAGAGCGTTACTTATCAGGTATGTATATAATTGTATGTTGCTGGGTTAACAGTCCAATGGTAATACTTTTATTTCTGTAAAATTTATATTGTGTCTCGATAAAGCAAAAATGCATGAAATGCCTAGTGCTAGTTGGGACAAGTTCAGTGGAGACATTATATCTTGCCTGCACATCAAAAAATATAATTTTAAAATAATTTGTTTCATTTAGAGAGAGAACCCTATTAAAAATCTGGTCACAGTCTGCAGTAAAACTATTTTCTGACTTTTGTAATACATCACAGTATCTAAGCAGAGAGTTAGTGGGGTTTGTTCATATGTATGCCTCTACACAATCATTTATTGAATATTTCAGGAACAGTGCAATAGCAAAGTAAGGTGGGTTCCTCAGAAAAGGGTATTGGAATGCCTGTGCTCCATTAATTTCAGTAACGGATGTTTGCTGATATCACATATGCATCACTTAGATGAGGCCTGGCAACTGAGATTCCGAGTGTACAAAAGGCAGCTGAAAAGCTTCATTTGAGTTCAGTAGGTGTTCAGTGAATGCAATGCAGTCACTGGTCCCTGGTACTGGCACCCCTACCTTCTTCTTTTAGTTTCCCATTTTTATCACCTGCTTAAAATACTCTGAACGTCCAGGACTGATCATGCACAGTCTCTAGAAACCATCTGTGATAGGTAGGAGGGGCTATCAAGTTGAGAGGTGATTTTATTATTGCTTATCCTGACTTACTCTTTGTAAGCATATGTTTAGACATCTGTAGGATCTGATCATAGTAAAGTATTCAAGGAGGGAGTATTGCCTTCTGCCCCTACTGTAATGAGATTATTGCTCTTTTCACTTGCTAGATGAAAGCTGGCATAATGCAAGTAATAAACGCTCTGTTTTACATATACGTCTTGAAAACACGCTTTTCCTTGAAAATAAGTACTTAGATCAACTGCAGCTTCAGCTGGTGAGTGATTCGGATGTCCACCTAGTTCTCTGAGGAGCAATGAATAAGCCTGCTATAAACAAGCCCCTCTTTCAGAGGGATATGAAAGACACAAAATGGAGAGATGTTCAGCTTTCAACACTGGCTTGTTTACTGCTAAAATTTAGGCACTATTTCTCCATTATAAATACACAACAGATTTCCGTTTGATTAAACGAGGAACTCAGTCGTGACAGAATGTGATTTTTCCTGTTTGCTTTTACTTTTTTACTTCTTTAAGAACTGTCCCTTATTTCCCTTATTTTTTTTATATATACACATTGACACATCTATAACCTTGACTGTGACAAAATCAGCTTTGGGTTTGGTTTGTTTTTTTTTTCCTAGACAGTCCTCTGTTATGCACGTGAAAATGCATTAATAATAATGTATCTTTCTCACATTCAGTGGCAGTTCCAAGCTTCAGCTCTCGACGTATCTTTGTAAGGAAGGTGACAACCATGCTCGTTTTTTCAAACGGATAAATAAGTCATGGTTAGGGAATATAACCAGTGCCACCCAATAACTTAGCAACAAAGCCAGCTTTAGGCTGGCAATGCTTCCTTGCCACCTAGAGAGAGAGTGCTGACTTCACTATTGCCCGTTATACTTTCCAGTCCTTTCCTTTGTATGCCAGTGCTAATGATGGTCAGATCCTTCCACAAGATGCTTAATTACCCAATGCAATAGAAAATCATCCATACTGGACTCTTTATTTGCTTTCTGGGCTTATTTTCTGCTGCCATAGCAGCACACAGAGCAGTCCAGCACTTGCTAGTGACAGCATGAGTAGTATGTCAAAAGCACATAGCTCGGAGCAGGAGGGAAGTGTTCCTGTTAAACAGTGTTGAGCTGAGTGTTTGGCTTACTGTCATGCTGAATGGTACTATAAGAGTTCTCCAGGTTTGCACATAGCTTGCTGGAATTTGCGTCCTTGTAGCTGCCAGGATATTGCATTTATTTTTTATCACTGAAAATATACATTCATCTTACATAGCAAAGAATTAAAAATCCTGCGCTGACTTGGACGTTTTATAACTGCAAATGATTTTCCAGGAAGCAGTTGAGTCATCCATCAACAGCATCTATCAACTGCTTTGCTTTAATCTTGGTCATCTTTCTCTAGTTTTTCTCTAGAGAAGGTGTTTACTTAGAAGAGAAAGATTACATTTTCTGAAAAATGATCGTGTCTCTCCATTTTAGTTTTGAAATGTAAATTTTAGTATTCCACCAGTAAAGACAAGAGCAGGCACTGCATCTTACTGCCTTTATTCAAAGTAACTTGGTACCAGGGTGTGATGATGGAATAGTAGTGGCACAAAATGTCCATGCCTTTGATCATCATATCATTCTGCTCTTGTCTGTTGCCAAGATGTCTTCATCATCTTTAGGTTTGATGACAACTCTGGTCTTTTATGAATGTTTTATCAGTTTTGGTCTTAATATAAGCTGTGAAGTGAAGTCCAATGTGAGATGGAAAACAGTGGAATGATGGTATTTGTGTTTTCATTTCACCATTTGGCCACATTCATAAATTCTTTACTCAGCTTCCTAGGGTGAGATTTATTATGTAAATTGATTGATGTTTAAGTACAGATAATGCTGTCTGCAGGTGGGAAATATGAAATGTTCATTTGTTTTTTTGTTTTGTTTTGAATATTAGATCATTTGATTTGGGTCCTCTTTGGCTGCACTTCCAAGTGGAAATAAATGCAGGCTGATAATTGTTTTCTTATTTTGAAATCACTTTATGGTATATGTTCTTGTGCTTGCCATTGAAGTTGTCCTTTGGGGAAAGAGACTTCACAGTGGAGTGGTTTGTTTTTTTTCTTTTTCCATCTTACACTTAGAAGAGGGAATACAAGCCGTCAAAGCGCTGGAGAGAAGGTCTTTTCAAAAGATACCTTGGATATAATTGCAGTCATGGCCATTGATTTTGGTGGCCTGGGGTTCTGCCCTTAAACCAGGAACACTAAGAGTTGGCAGCTCTTACCTGTCTTTCAGAGTGGACTGTGCTAGGTTCAAACAAGTGACTTAGAAATGAAAGGCTTTTAGTCCTCCTTGTTTGGGCTTATGAAGCTGTTGTGAGAAGGTGTCCTTTTGCTTTGTATGTGCTGTTTAAGGAGAAGTGCTGAAGTATACACAATCACGCTGAAATTCAGAACCTATAATCTGGTGATGTGACTGTTAAGGCAGAGCTCTCTTCAAATGTTTTTATTCTATTCTGAGTCTATAGCTATGGGAGAAAGAAAACACAGAAGTACTACAGTGAATGCGTCTGCATTGGTTTGTTTCAATCCTCTCTTCAATCTTCGTTTCCTTGGTTTTGGGTAAAGGAGTGTTGAAATACATATCCATGGCTTTACAGTCTGGTGTTTTTTTCATCTGACATCTAAAAAGGTTATTTTTAGATCACTATAGAAGAAAAACAGAGCATTGGTCATGGCATTGTTCCCAGTTCCTGTTTGGACACTGGTACCATTTGCTGTATAATTCCAGAAAGGGAATTAACCTTGAACTCCTTAGATGCCATCATTGTTATATCTATTGGCTGAACTTGCTGTATCCTCAGATACGTTCTGTCATTTCATCTGTCGCCAGCAGAGGCTTTTATTGCAAAGAGTAGATTGATGACTGTGCTTGGTATATGAAAAACATATTTTGAGAATATATATGTAAAATAGAATGCCAACAGGAAAAATGTTTTCTGTTTCACTGGAGAGGCAGATGCAGATTTTTCGTCTTTGCCCAGATCAAATCAAAATGACATTGTCTTGTTTTATACATTATTGTACTCCAGTGGCTGTCACTGTACTGGTTTTCCTCCATCAGCAGATTTGGAGTTTGAAATACAAATGTTGCAGTAATTCTGCTGCTTCATGCTCAATGCTCCACCCTTTTACTCCCAGTGCCACTGTAATAAATACTAATTTAAGAAGAATTGACTGTGACTGGTGAATGAAAGTACAGTTTAGACAACATTTTGTTGTTTGAAGAGACATTTTTCTGTACTTTGTAGTGATATTCTGGGTTCACGCTGAAATTGTGTCTGCTGTTTAATTTTCAAAATTGAATTAACTAGGCTGGGCCAGAGATGTGCAATCACTGTACCAGAAGATGTACTTACTTGCCGTCTATTTCTGTGACAAATAAGTCCTTGGGGAAATAAATTGCACCGCTCAAATATGACACGGTGCTTTATGATTTTCCGCAGTCGACTTTCAGTAGCAGAGGTTTTCTTCTAGCCAAGATACTATAGGGGGAGGGATCTTTGTTAAAGGAAGGGGTAAACCTGGGGACTGTTGCTGTTTGTTGGCTGCTTCAGATAGGCTCAAGGCTACACAGGCAACTGTTGTATCTAGGTCTATTGTACATGTCCTGTGAAACTTAAGTTTAAAGGGCTAGATCTTCAATCAGCTGGTGTAAACGACGTGGACTCTGTCAGCACTAAAATTAGACATGATGTACAAATGAAAATAATAGACAGGGGGTTAAGATTGGAGGAGAGGAGGCATCAAAGGTGCAGGATAGATTTATGGTGTTGCTTTTATTTAGCACTGTACCCATCTTGATGGTCTTTTTATTATAAGAGGAATAGTGATAGAAACTGTAGTGGATTCAGTGTTAAGTAACTTACTGGATTCTTTGGAAGTCTATCTTCATGTAAATAGAGTATCATAACGTGTGTACATACCCTCTTTATTAAAAAAAAAAGTGAGTTGGTGTGTCTGTCTTTTAATGCCATAACTATGTATTTAGGCACAGCTGGTTTTTACCATCTCTATTTTTTTTTTCCTCTCTTTTTTCAGGATTGCTGAATGATTTGGCAATACTAGTCAGACCAGCCATAACAAATTATATTTTCCTGAAGTACATACATTTACATTTTAGAGTGCTTGGCTGTGTGATGTTGTTACAGATTGTTACTATGAATTTTATCCGTTTTCAGTATTGCTAAGACTACCTTTACACCCAAGCGTGTATATTTGTACCACACGTGCTTGGTTCTTCTCAATGCCATCTGACAGACTTCTCTCAAATACTGGACTGAAACCCTACCAACACAATCAGTGCCTAACACAAATCCAGAAGGAAAAGGAGTGAAGGCAGTTAATGCTGTCAAAACAATCAAGTAAATAAAATCATACTGATAGCAAAGGGAATTTTTTTATACTGCCAGAAAGTCTGTTTCTGTACAGAATTTAGTATCAAATTATAATAAAGCTCTAGATTGTCAAACCTGGGGTCACATCAGCAGGAATAATGTTATCTACAGTAAAACATCTGATGCATTTGGTCAGTATCATGCCTCGAGTTACAGCTAAAACAAAACAAATGGCTATTCAGAGAAAATGACTGTCTTATTTTGGGTGACAGGAATTCTGTCCATCAAGAAACATAACAGAAGTTTTAATTTTGTTATTGCCAGACGTAGGTGGAAGTATTGTTACATAGAGAATTGTGTGTATGCTTGTTTTCAGTCATTTCTGATTTTCAGTATGGCTTTGTTCTCAACTCTAGTTGTTACACAGAGAAATAGGGAAGAAACAGTTACTGGAGTGTAGAGGGAATTTCTGGAACTATCATTTTCATGTATTTGATGATGGCACCCTCTGAGGCAAGGACTCTTCATTGTGTGTTGGCAGTTAAAGTCATGATTGAATGTGATTTCTGTTTATCAGGTTTTAAGAGAGTCTCAGATAATTGCCAATCCAGAGCTGGCTCCAGCAGATGAAAGGCTTGTCCCTTCTGCTAATTCTCTCCATGGTTGATTTTCATTTTCTAGTCACTAGGTGGCAAAATACTACTTTTAAATTTGTGAATCCTTTCTTTTAAAAATTATTCTTACCCTTTTAGAAGAAGATGCATTTTTTGCCACTCTGGAAGGCTGTAACAAGTCCAGTATAAAATGAAAATATGATAACATTTGTTATGATAACATTTGTTATCATATTTGTGTGTTTTAAAGATTTCTAGTATGGGTAACATTTCTTTTTTCTTCTAACATAATCTCTCTGGTGTTCAGCTGTTACACCTAATATATTCCTTTTTTCCTGTTCATGTAAGAATGGAGTTTTCTTTCTCATAAACCCCAAACTGTCATTTTTGGAGGTGTCTTTGCCTTGTATTTGTCCTAACTACCACCATGAAAGTGACATTAGTTAAAGCCGTATTGCCTAAACATCCCAGATACCATTAACAAATGTCTTTGTTGTTTATTGTGATGCTTAAGAACTCCACATGTATTATGAAATTGTGTCCTTTGTCCAATTTTTAAAATTATGACCAAGAACAATTCCATTTGGCCAAAATCAAAGGAAAGCCACGCATACAACAAACTTCCATTCAGTGACTTAGCTATAAGACCGAATTTATCAAAGCTCGCTGAGTTCTCTCTCTGTTTCAAGAAACTGTGTTGCTTCTGCCCTTACCTTTATCTGTCCCTGTGAGCTTGCTAAATTTGTATAACTGCTTACCAACATGTTTGTTGTTTTAGCAGTCTGTAACATTTCTAAATGTCAGGAGTTGCACGTTTTAATGGCCTGTGCTTGTGACAACTGTCCACATTTGATTGGGCATGGAGGAGTATAATAAATTTATACACATTTGTGGAATGTTGGTAACAATGTAAATAATAATAAAAATAATAAGCACTGTGTTGAAAATGACATAATTTTGCATTATTACATGATATCGGTTCAGTCGTAGGGCTTCAGCTAGTGCCAGATAGCCAAAGAAAACAAGAGCAAAGCAGCAGAGAAAGGAATAAGCAGCTCCAAAAACTCGAGGCAATGAACATTCTTTAGTTGAACTGATATGGACAGCAAAGAGAAATAGCATCTGAAATTTTACATTGGTTTCCCAAATCGTGATGGGAAATCAATTTTTTTTAATGCTATAAAAAGAAGGCTTTTTAGCTTGAGTAGGGCTTAATTTTGTTATGAGGCTTATGAAAATTCAAAAGATTAAGCAAAACGTTTTAGGAATAGCAAAACAAATTTTCAAAGGTTGACTGAAAAATTTACTGTGTGGCCTGATAGCAACATGTTGTGAAAGCATGTGGGACAGCAGTGATTTTCAGCAGGCCAATGCTGTATTTTCTTGCTTGTACTAGCACATGAGACCTTTTTTTTGAATCACAGATACGATTAAAAACTGTTGCTCTTCTCCAGCTGGGACAGATAGCTGTTTCCAGCATTGATTGCTGAAAGATCATCTGCTGCCTGTGGATGGACTAGCACAAATCAAAGTCAACATCTGTGCATGGATAATCTTAAGCCATTTTCTATTCTGTTACAATGGGAGCATATGCTATCTGCCTCTGTTAGGCATGCATTGAGATAAATGGCATGGTGCAGAGCAGAATAGTGATTCAGACTGCTGTAGTTAGGTAGGGAAATCCTCTAGGTGGCAATAGGAAATGAATTGTTGAGTTTGTTTTTTCTACCTATTGCTTCACTTCTGCAAAATCACACTTCTTTCCCTGGCTCTTGAGCTGTTTGAGTGTGGCAACTCTACGGCTTTATTCATGTGTAGCTTCTGTATCTACTCCCATAAAAAAGCAAATTGTGGGATATTACAGAGCATAATGATGGAAATAGTATGGTGTGCTCCAGAACTGCGTTTCCTTTTTAAATAGAAATCATTGAGTCGCACTGGCTGCATAAATTATTGGTGATGCATCCTGTGCATGGTTCACATAAGCATTAAACTGCAGGAAAAAAACATACATATTCTTCGTCACGCACATTTACTCTGTCAGAGAAATCAGGCACCCTACTTTGATGATGTTCTCCAGGAGAATGAGCTGGGGTTAGATGTTTTATACCCTATTCTGCATGTGGAAAGGAAACTTGTGGACTCTGGCTGTTTGGCACATTGAAGTTTGGTTTAATCACTTTAACAGTATTAGAACTCAGTGGAGTAATTACAGAAGTAGTTTACTGTTATTCAGAGGACTGGTATAAAGCCTGTGCACTACTTAATTTTTATTTAAATCTTCAAAAGAGAGCTTACATGAACCTGAAATGGTACATAGATTACATGTATGGCTATTGCCTATATAGAGTTGAGTTGTATTTAGAACTGTATTTCTCAAAAAGCCAACCCTTCCTTCATTTTGAACTTCTCCTTTCTTTCCTTCCCTCCTTCATAGGGGCATATACTATGCATAAATGTGCATTATTTTGCATAGAATATATATATTTGCATAATATTACATAAGCACAGGGTCTGTTTTCCCTTAACACCCACTTCAGGCATTCAGCATTTCCATTTCATACCTAACTATTCTGTGTGCGGCTCTATTCATTCCTCAGCCTTTCTATCCACCCACTCAGTCCTCAGACTTAATCCCCTGTTCCCTCTGCTAGCTCACTCAACACACATTCACCTGTTTGTTTTACATATGCCATATACCCCCTAATTGGAGATATTTGTGGCAGCTCCATCTGTGTGTTCACTCTTCCTCTAGTCTTTTATACAGTAAACAGAGGATGCTGGTGTGTATATGTGTGTGGGAGGTGTTGAGAAGGGGAGGGAGCCAAGCTGAGGAGAACCTGGTATGTATACATGTATTTATAGTGGAAAAAAAATATGCAAAGTGGCCTGGAAAAGGCAGTATAGGCCATCGTGTACAGGAATGCTGCACCATCGTGTACAGGAATGCTGCAGGTCAGGAGACTGTCGGCCCAGGGAGAACCTGGAGAACAGGGTTTAGTCTCACTGCTGCCTTCTCTGAGGAGGCTACAGCAGCTGAAGGGTGCAGCACAGCTGCACACAGCCTCTTCCTTCCCTTTTGCCCTGCCCTGGGAGCATGCAGGAGGTGGGATTGCAGTGCAAGCTTTGCAGGGAGAAAAGGAACCCCAGCCTTCTGCCTTATTTTCAGTCACTGAGTGCACTTGGGTGAATATGGAAACATGAACTCTCTTCTCTCCCTCTCAGAGCTTTTCATGCTTCATGGCTGCTTCCCTCTCACCACATACATTGCATGTACTCCCCAGCCTGAGTGCTGTCTATTGCTACTTGGTTAAACTCTCAACACTATTCATTTTTTAATTTGGTTTTAACCCACTAGATAGAACAGTGTGTTGATGCATAGCTTTTAGTATATTTTAAAATTACCTGTGCATCAGTCAGTTTTAATTATTTATGCAGTTGATCCTGAGGAGCTGTAACTCTGGTTTCACCCACACTAAATGCTAAATGCAAAGTGCTTTGACACTCAGGAGCTCTAATTTCCTTATCAAGAGATCTGTTGGCATTGAGAAGGAAAGATTTCGCATAAGGCATTTATTTATTGTTTACCAGTTTCAGTGACTGTTATGTGTCTGGGCAGAATTTTGATCAGGAGAAGGTTAGTGCCATAAACAAGGTAATTTCTGGACTGAAAAAAAACCAACACAGCAAAAAAGGTTTGAACTATGGCAAAGGCATAAAGTAGCCTAGTTTAGGGATGAGGAGGAAAATATTCTGTAACAGCATAAAGAGGTTAGAAAGCACGTTTGCCAGAGACAGTAGTAATGTTCCTACTACATTACTGTACAAAACATGAGAAAATTTTCTTTATCAGAGATTTCGCTTTCTCCTGAAAGTATTTTCTCTGATTTTGGTAAAACTTAAAGACCGGTCACTTAAACTGGCAACAGAGGTAGATGACACACTTCAAGCACTGAAATAATTCGTTACTGAAATCAGTTAACTATTGAAATAGAAACCTTCGTTCAGTAGCCACAGGCAGAGTTTAATTTAAAAAATTCATTTTCTCTTGCAGTAGTGCTGAGTACTTGCAGAATAAAGCACACACAGGAAGTGTTTCTTTTGTGATTGAGTTATACTGAATATATGAATGAACAAAGCATGTTTGAACTAATGTACTGGATTCATTTGTAAAATACTTGCAATTAATGTGATCAGTTATGGCAGTGAAATAAGTACCTGCTTTCTCAGAAATTGTATTTTAACTGTATTTAACAAAAAGCTGTCAGAACCCCAAAACAAGTGGTCTTTATTTTCACAGGTATTGCATATACTGGAAATAGTACAAAGTTATTGGATTTTATGTAAAAACCAAGATGCCTTTTAGTTTTTGTAATGCATCTGCATCTTTTTGTTCTGTTGCCAACAGAATAAAAGTACAAATTTTAGAAGTGTATTTATACAGAAGGGTTATGCAAATTCAGATTTTTCATATGTGAACCTGTTACACTTTGTTGGCAGATTCAGTTCAGCAATATTGGGGAAAAAAAAAAAAAGCCTGTTATAGTGAATGCATGAGCATCACTTTTTGAATACTGGAGAGATTACGTTTATCATCAATAGGTGTATTCCCTTCGATTTATTCCTGACACAGGGTGGGGTGTCTACTGTATACATAATGTGTGTGAGCTTTTAGCAGATTTCATGTGAATTCGGAATCATGATCTTCCTTTCCTGGTGCTTCAGTTAAATTCCTAGATCCTGGTCTGAGTGACACTGAAGGGAACCCAACACGTACAAGCTCTTAAGTTGAACCATAGCAAATTTCTGGAAGAAATAGTTGCATTTTCTTTGGATAGACTTCTCTTTCAAGATATTGAGTCATTGAACGTACTTCTTTAGGTCCCCTCAGAAAACTAGTTGCTTGGGTAACATAGCTTTTAAATACAGCCTGTGTATGAGTAATTGAAAAAATAACCAACAGAAGGTAAATTAGGGTTGATTTGAAATGCATATGAAGAAGCACATGATTTGGATCAGGTCAGGAACTTAGTATAGGGCCACTGTTACTGACAACAGCTTTCCTAGCATTAAGTGATACAGTATGAGAAGGGAGCTGGAGTCTTGGCTGACTCCCTGCTACCAGACAGGTTTTTCAGATTTGGTTCAAGTTCAAGTTTAAGCCATAACTAAAGTTGCATTTGCTTGGCAGATTTAAGTTGAGTTTGTCCTTTTACCAGAACTCGTTGTTGCAGATCTTTAAAAATGTTTAAGCAAGTATTGACTAATCTTTTGAACTTATGTCTGCATAATTCTTAACAATATAAAATAAAGTCAGTAGTGGTATCAAAGAAAGGCAGAGAACCCTCTGGGAAAGTCTCCTACCAACAGTGGCTGCGTAAACCTGCAGGGGAGTTTTCTTTGCCCTGCTTTTCCCATTTTGGAGAGGGATTCAGGCATTAAATATCTAGCTAATTCCTGACCATCCGCTATGAGGAGCTGCAGAGAAATAGTGGTTTCCACCCCAGCTTCTAGTCTGGTAACACTGCACAGGATTTTGCTGTGTACTTACCTGCTGTAACTTCTTTTTAGAGGCAGTAGGATTAGTCTCACATCCCTGCCCCCTGAACCGGTAAGATCTATTATCTGTCTGTAACTTAACTTTCCTTTTGACAGGTCATCGGAAAGGATGAGGTAGCTGTGCCGTCCCACCTGTACAAGGTGATCCTTGCCAGACGGAGCAGAACCTCTACAGAGCCCTTGGTACTTGGAGCTTTTGTGGTGCCAAACAACCCCATAGGCTTCAGTCATCAGCTGACTGAGTTCCAAGTAAATATTGAAGATCTGGAAAAAATGTCAGGTTTAGTTTTCTTCCCCCAGGTGGACAAAACCAAAGATGTTAAAAATATCTGTGAGGTGGATACCTGTAAACTGATCGGCTTCAAGGAATTTACATTGTACATCACAGCTCGAAAAGTGCAGAGTGCCCGTACGTTGCACCGGTTGGAGAAAGCCATGGCAGAGTTAAAGGAGGCAGGGATTGAGCCTGATGAATACCTCCTGAAGCTTTACAAGAAAAAGGAAGAAGAGTTACTGCAGGAAAAACAAGTAGCAGGTAGAGATGGGAAAGCTGGCTGAACACTTGTCCAGGAAGATGTTTGGGTTTTGTACTTTGACAGGGGAACTGAAGGCAAACTCAAAGACGAGGGCTCTGTGAGTTATCTTTTTTGGAATTATGGAAATAATAAAGAAACATTTGGAAGCTGGTGGGTTTGGAATAGCGTTCATTCTCGTGTAACATGATGCACACACGTGGTTTGCTGCAATACTTAAGTGTGGGAAAATGACCCCTTTCTGGTATGAATAGATTACTGGACTCCAGAAAAGGCTTTGTGCTATTTTCTAAGCGAGACGTCAGGCTTGGGGTTTGTATGGAATCCCTTCTAGGAACATCATAAAAATAGACAATAGACACCTTGGAAGTATAACTGGAACACGCTTAAATGTAATTCTGCCTGCAAATATCTTTCAGTCTGATGCTGTAGAAGCAGTGGTACTTTCTGGGATTTTTTAAAATTAAATTAATTTAGAAATATTTAATTTAATATGGTATTATGGACCTGTAGGACATAATCTGAATCCCTAACAGCCTTTACTTACTGGTGCTAACCAAACCAGATTGTCTCTTACCTCTCCTGACCTTGTGTACTTCAGGTACTTCAGCATGTCAGTAGCTGTCAGCTGTTAACATTTGCAGTGGATTTGTTCCATTCATGTATAATTCTACAATTATTTTTTTTTTAAAAGCAATAGAAGCAGAGTTTACACAGGTTGCTGCCAGTCAAGATTGGGCCTTCATCAGTTAATATAAGCTTAATATTTCACCTTCACCACTACACTTGGATGAATGTATTTTCTTGCATATTATTTAATTTGAGAGGTGAGCACTGCTTTGTTTTTGTTTGTGGTAGTCACTCACAGACGTTTTTTCCCCAGCATCAGTCTTTGATCTATAAACTTTGAGACGAAACTTCTACTTGAAAGCAGTAGATTGACTAAATATGTATTTCCAGTTCTCTTTCAGCATCAGTTGAAGTTGCTCAGATTTGCATTTGCATGGGAGATGTAGTGAAATTTTGTTTCATTAGTTTTGTACTTTATACACCTTAGACCTCAGAAATAAATTACTGTTATTTGTATCCTCTGAGATTTTTCATCTGAAAGAAAGAGTAAAACCTGGAATATTTAGAACTTTTTAAATTATAAAAATCTATTATAAATTTGGACTTGTACTATAAAACCACCTCCAGTAGTTTTAACATTGCGGGTTGGTGGTTTCTGAGAAGGGTCACATAGTGCCAGGCTGAATTGGGCTGTTTTCATGAAGGATGAATCAGGAGCATTATTTGGATGTTGTGAATCATTGGCTGGATGTTCCAAAGGCTGTATAGTTTCCTTCATCTCAGTTCAGTTGCAGTATCCAAAAGTGGATCACTTTGTGAAGCAGTTATGGTTCCCATGGCACTTTTCTGTTTCCCAAGAACACATTTACAATATCCAGACATTTAAAACCAGAGAAATGTGACTAGCTAAGGACATCATAAAAGCTTACCACCCACATAAATTAGAAGGAAATTGGGTGAAACCCTGACAAAACGTTTGCTCATTTCAATTTTAGCCCAGAATTTTGGTTGTTAATCTTTTCAGATGTAACAAAAACAGTGAACTGCAAAACAACAGGTCATCTCTCCCTCAGCAGAGCGTGGGAGATGTCGTCGTGTGTTACCTGGAATAACAAAGTGCCAGGTACTTCGTGTGCCTCTGGATGGTCTTGTGTGCACTTCACTGGAGTCCACACAGCCTTTTGGCCCTCTGATGGGGGCATTCTTTAGAAAACGTTCCTGGCCATTGCTCTTTGCATTGTCTTTCTATTTTCCCCATTTCTATTTTTTTTTTTCTCGAGCCTTCCACCTTCTTTTTCCTCTTGATCCTTTCTTCTGAGAGGTTACATGTCTCTCCTGCCGCATGCACACCCACCTTCTACGGAACAGATCTCATTGCTACAGTTACATGTCCATCCCTGTTGAAAAACCTGTTCGGAGGCAGCACCAGTTATATGCGAGGAACTCCATTTCTGCTGACAGCGTGCCATTACGACAATAGCAGAAGTGCCGAGTGTGACTTTGCTGTGGAAACCTGCTATGGAGACCAGCTGCTCCCTAATTCAGTTCCTCCTGGTGCCTTATGTGCCCCCTTGAATTCCTGCAAGCCCCAATTACCATAATTTTCATGCCTTGTGGCTTACCACATAGACTAGACCCCTGTGTAATTTTCAGCTCCATTTGAGCATGGTTGGTGTTCCTTGGCTCCCTTTGGAGGGTGGCAGCAGGTGGTGAACGGTGAAACCATTTCTAGTGCTGTTCTGTGCCAATGAGTACGTTTCTGCTGGTTTCCTTGTCGGAAGTAACTGTGGAGTCTAGCATATAGCCAGAAAAAAAAGTATTTGCTTTACAACAGGAAATGCAAGACAAGTAATAGCAACAGGGTGAGGCTTTACGCACTTGTTTGAGCCACCTTTGTAAGTAATTGCTTCTAGATTTTTTGTGAGAACTGTGCTCGTGTCTGTGTCCATCTGTCATTCCTGTTGCACGCTTAGTCACTTCCCACCTTTGTCAGTAGTGACAATGCAAACCTCTTCGAGACAACTAAGTATCAGAAGTCCAAGAAATGAAAAAGTCTGTCTTTGTTCCTCCACTGTTTTCGTGTGTTTGTTTTTAAAGCTAAATAACTGAATCGGGAGGGAAGCTGATGAGTAGGCTGTCCGTAGCCTCATACAGTGATTTTTCTGATATAACCTTGACTGTTGACTCTTGATTGTTGCTGCTACTCTTGACTCTGCGTGTAAGTGATGGTGAAGAGGACACAGAGGGGAATGTAGTGGGAGAGCTGGCACTGTACTCAAGGGCTGTGGGATGCAGTCCACTGGCTCTGCTCAGTGCACTTTTGGTATTTGGCCTTTTGAGGGCAGACTGTTTCCACAATGCCAGCCTCGGTGACCAAAAATGAGGGGGATATGAATCAAATGTCTCTGGCCTGTAATAACTGTCTTTCTGCTTGTGATACAAAGATAAACATTTAAAATGAATTGTTATTTTGAGCATTATATTCACAGCAGTGCAATATGAAGCTGATCTTTCATAGATAAGGCTTTTGACAACAATGTTTGGAAGTGCCTTTGGATTGACTACCCAAGTTGTGTATCTGCTTCGAAGACAATTTTGACTCCAGCATCTTCATAAATCTCATTCTGCGTGAGGATTTAGCCCTGCACTGATGTCTTGCAATGCTATTTCTTTGCATCTGTAAACTCAGCTTATGGGAAGGGGTTTCATTGAATAGTTTGAGTTGGAAGGGACCTTAAAGATCATTCAGTTCCAATCCCCCTGCCATGGACAGGGACACCTTCCACTAGGTCAGGTTGCTAAAAGCCATGATCATGCAGCCTGGCCTTGAACACCTCCAGTGATGGGGCATCCACGACTTCTTTGGGCAACCTGTGTTTAAAGTTGTGCTTTTTATTTTTGAAGATTGGTTCACTTTGGAGCACCTTTTTGTAATTTTCAGTTTGTCCTATAGTAGCGAAGATCTGTCTTGTTAACCAGTTCTGCTAAGTGCTGTACTATCCTGTGGAGAAACAGTCCCTGTCCTGAAAAAGTGACAAGTGTCAGATATGGCAGGTGACAACTGGAAGGCGGGAAGCTACACACCCGGAAATTTGAGGATTTCTGTCATTCAAAGGATTTCAGAGGTGCTGCAACATGCAAATTTGAGATTCCTTTCCATCACTGGAGTCATCTCCCTGACAGAGGTGCTCTGGTGTCTTGTGAAATGGAGGCAAACAGGTAACAAAAACCAGAATTTTCAGAATCTACTACTCAGGGCAGTAGTGATTGCTGGAGGAGATGGGCACTGGGCTTCTTGAGAGGGTTTCAGTCATGCGCTTCTTTAGGAATTGACTAGACAAGCTAAGCCTCTGTTGTGGGGAACTGTTTGATAGAGGTACTTTTGCAAATACAGAAGCTGGTTTGGTGAGATGAAAGACCGAGCAGACGTGCGTTCACAGCCTGCTCTGATTCTGAATCACAGAATCACTTAGATTGGAAAAGACCTTTAAGATCATCAAGTCCAACCGTTAACCTAACACTGCCAAGTCCACCACTAAACCATGTCCCTAAGCACCACACCTACACATCTTTTAAATACTTTCAGAGATGGTGACTTCACCACTTCCCTGAGCAGCCTGTTCCAATGCTTGACAAATCTTTTTGGGTAAGTAATATTTCCTGATATCCAATCTAAACCTCTTCTGGCACAACTCTAAGCCATTTCTTTTCATCCTGTCTTTTGGTGCTTGGGAGAAGAGACCAATACCCGCCTCAGCACTACCTCCTTTCAAGTATTTGTAGAGAGGAATCAATTCATGGACTCGAAGCCACTAACCTTTCTAGTGGAAATTTCCAGTTGGTACAAACCCTACCAAACAGGCTAGCTAGAGCCATGCTGTCTCTGGGGCTGCTCGCCAGCGAAGCAGCCACCTCCGCCCCAGAGAATATGAAGGTCTCCTGCCTGACAGGCGCTCTTGTCATTTGTGCTGGCTGGTGGAATGGGCTGCTGAAATGCACCAGCTTTGCTTCAGCTGCGTAGAGTGTGAGGTCTTTGTGGTGAAGGAGCTCCAAAGATGCATCCCAGGTAGGACCAGGCAGGTGGGTAAAACAGAGCTGCTTGAAGATGGGACAGCAAGAACAAGGAGGAATTTTTTTGGTGGCAACTTGCAGAGAAGCGAGCACCTCTGGTACTGTAATGCCTGGGTCTCCTTAGGTCTTTAACATGTGCTGGCCTGTGTGAAGAAAACCCAGACCCTCCTGTTGCCATCCTGGTCCTGTATGTTTGTTGCCCGGCAGTGAAGTTGTGGAGGAATTATATGTAAACCCCAAAGTGCTCTTGCTAGTAACCTGGCTCAGTGGGGAAGTAAGGAGCAATTTAGCTGTTATTTTTGAATTGTCTTCTCCTGCAGTCACACAGGAAAAGCTTTTCTTACCATGCAGCAAAGGAAATGTAGGAAATTTTCCTTTTTTATATTTTTTTTTGATTCAGGTCCATCTAATCAGCTCCACCTACACAGTGGTGCTATAGCCAGTTCTCACATGCTTCCTAATAGCCATCTGCCTGTGCAATTAATGGCTTGTCTGCTTGGAGGAAAAGACTGAACAAGAGCTTTGAATATTTGCTTAAAATATCTGAAGTGTCTGTGTAGATGTTCCAGGATGGATACTCGGTGCTGGCTACGAACAACCCCCACTTTCCTATATTGTAGATTATTACAGGGTGACTGGCCTTTTCCATCATGCACTTCAAACAGGGCAGGTTTCCCACCTGCCGTGTGAAAAATTAACAGCTGTGGCAACATAATATTCCTAAAATACTTGCTTCCAAAAGCTGAATGCAAGGCTTACGATGTTGGTTTGAGAGGTACGATGGCTGATATCCCAGCTTCCCCGACAGTGCATTTGGTTGGCGGGAAGATATGCAGAAAACAGCTCTGGAACAAAGTGCTTCAAACTCTGCTTAAGAAACAGAGTGGAGATGTTTGGTGGATCACAGAAGTAAGTTTGGTTGTGTCGAGAATAAATATTTCCCAAGGCAATAAATAAAGACCCATGCAAGTTTTCCCTAGGTGCTTTCTGCAGCTGATGGTGTAGATGTGGCATTGAGGGAGGATGGAGCCAGGAAGGGAATGGGGGTACCCACCGGTGCTCAACAGCCTTGAATCCTATCCTATCTCTGTGTGGATCTGTCCATCAGGAGGAAGATCAGCCCATGTCCCTGGCAGCCTCCTCTTACTCCCATGCATTACAAAATACATGCATTCCTTCCCCACAGCTCTTTTGTGACCTAACTGATGCTCTTTGGTGCTTCCATGCCTCTGGAAGTGGCTGTGTGCGCCTGAGCACCAGGGGAGCCACAGCAGGACACAAAGCGTGGTGAACCACAGCTGAATTAGACAGCCTGGCAGTAAAACTGGGCTTGAGCTTTGGTTTGTGTTGCAAGATGCAAGGAAAAGTAAAACCAAATGGTGTGAAGGCAAAGTAAGAAAGCTGATGTAACTGATGGCAACACTAGAGAGGAGGATGCCAAATTGTGTCAGTGGGTCCTTTGGTTTCAACCTGGGCTGCTTCCATGGCAGCTGAAGGACCTTCTAGAGAGCATCAGCCCAGTGATACTGCTCTGCGACGTGGATGGGTAGGGATATTACCCCATTCATGTGCATGTATATACATGCGCTGGTCCCAAAAGGAGCTGGACAAGAAACAAGGCTTGCTGCTATGACCTATGCAGTCTGTTTCCTTTCATCACATATGACTTCATTTTTCAGGCTCCTCCAGCTTTGGGTACTGAGGCTTCAACCATTGCCTGTTATTATCTTTGCTTACACCTCCGTAGGCTGAATTTCATCATCTGCAAGGAGACACCAAGGAGGAGGGAAGAGACGAGAATGTAACTGTCTTAACCTTTCCTTTTTATCTTTGTCACACGCATCCTGTAATGTCAAGGAAGTGTAATAGGTAAAAGGTGCCCAGGGAGAAGCAGTGCAGGAGCAGTGAAAGGTTGCAGTGAAATTTCCCCACCCTCTCGTGTCCCAGCTCCAGTCTTCAGGTGTTTTAATGTCAGGAGACATTCCCTTGGCTGGGCTGAAAAATACATGTTCATGTGGGGTTAGAATTGATGTGTGTCTGCGTGGGAGAGGAGTTTTGGCTCCAAGGTTATGTTTTCATTACATGAGATTTTTGCTGTAGTAAGCAGGGGATTTCAGGAAAGAAATGGGTGTTCTTGTCCTCGGGATAAGTCCCATCAGTAGCAGAGCAGCACCCTCATCATCTCTGGACTTGCCTGTCCTGAGCCCTTCGCAGGAGTTTTATGTCCAAGGCAGGACATGTCCTTCTTGCAAAAGCCATGTATGTGAAAAGCAGAGACACCTGTTGGAGATGCTGGAGGCCAATATTCAAACACACCTGTGCCTGATTTGTGCCAGGAATTTGAACTCCAAGTTCCCACTCCTAGAGGAAGCACATTCCCCATGGGGGTGTAGAAAAAAAGTGGGACGTGAACCACTGAATTTCTATTGTTCCTAAATTGCTCAGAAGCTTTGTCTTTTGTTGGACCAACAAGGGACGATGCAGCTCTCACTGCACAGCTTATCAGTGGTGTGAGGTGTGATTCTCTGCCCCATGGAGTCTATCAGTGCTCTGAAGAAGTGGATGAGACTGTGCAGGAGTGTGTTTGGGGATTCCAACCAAGCAGCGAACAGGAGCCCCAGGGAGGACCTGGGGAATCCTGAACTAAAATTGGAGATGCTTTTATTGCATGTGATAAGACTTCAGAGCTGAAGATTAAGCCAGGTGATGTATTCTTTTTAAATGCAAGATGTGCTAAGCATGTAAAATACCAAATCCAGCCATTACCACACTGTTTTGCATGCCAGACTCTCCCCTGAGCATGACCTTCCTCACCTCCATGACCCTCCTCACCCTTACAGCCCTCCTCATCCCCAAGTATTCCAAGCAGCAACTTCGCTTTGTTCTCACCCCTTTGTACTCCTCCTCTGTCGGAAGCTGCTATCACCAAAGCGAGCACGTTGCTCTTACTAATAGCAAAGTAATCAATTTGAGTCACTGTATACATTAGTAATGGCTGTGTAATTCTAGTGCAAATTAGGTTTGGGCAGGCTGCGAAGAAGCCTGAGACATCTCTCCTGAGCAGAGCTTGGATTTACTGTCCTCTGGGGAAGGCCACGGCAGAACGCCCCCGTACCCCCCTCACAAATCCTCCCTTGATTGGATACAGTATGGTCGTCTGATTAAAATTGTGCAGTGGTTCAGAAAATGATTTTCAGCTAGTGCTTCACAGTAAATTACTTTTTTTTTTTCCCCCCAAGACAACGAATTTTTTCCTCAAATACAACTGGACACTGAAACAAGAAGCTCAAGAAAAGCAAGATGCCAGTGAGACAGAGACAGAAAGGGGTCAGCGGAGCATCCAGCAGCAGGGACACCATGCCACGAGCCATATCCAGTGCGCAGACATGTATCTCCTATGAGACCAAAACCTAGTATCCCTGTCCACATGATACTGCCCACTTAACACCCAGATCTCTTGCTTCTCCCAACAAATCAGGCCCTTGACAAGGTTTGTCTGTGTCATGGGCAGGTGAGAAGCACTCATAGGCGAACATCCCTCTGCCCACCGCCATCTCCCCACATGGGCTGTCCCCTTCCTGATGAGCTTTGTCTGTGCCTGCCACCAAACCACTTAGGGAGGGAAATGAGAGGAGTAGAGTGTCCCTCCTGTCACCATCCACTCCACCCTGTTGTTCACTGCTGCCTTTGAGGTGAGGAAAGCCCCACAGCTACATGCCCACTACGGCTGGCCATGTAGCATTTTCCAGTCCCAGGTGTTAAGGTGTTAAAACCACTGAGCTCATGCTGAATGGTCACTGAACAAAATGTACAATTTTTCCTCTGTCCACGGAATGAAGGTTGCCCGAGGGAGTTGTGGCTGCCCCATCCCTGGAGGTGTTCAAGGCCAGGTTGGGTGGAGCCTTGGGCAGCCTGAGCTAGTGGGATGTCCCTGCCCATGGCAGGGGCGTTGGAACTAGATGATCTTTAAGGTCCCATCCAAGCCAAATTATTCTATGATTCTATGAAGTGGTATGGCATTGCTATAGGTAGTCACTCATTGAGCTGAAGGTCTGAATTTACCATCTTTTTGTTTTGTTTTGTTTTCCTGGAGATGCTGTGGCAACCTGGGGGAGCAAACCAGTTAACCACCTTTATGTATGGTACATTTAAGATGTATCTTTGCATTCAAAGAAGTGTAAATCTGATTTCTTCCCTTTTGGTACAAAGAATTTCAATGCTAATTAGAAATGTCTCAACGGCAATGAATCACCTGACTCTTCTACAGCTCTAGAAAGAGAAAAAAAAAAATTATACGTGGTGCAAAATAGTGGAGAATCTTTGTCACAACCGATCCAAACTTCCTACCTTTGCTGCAGCACAGCCTCTCTCCAGTTTGTATTTGCTCAATGAGAAGTGAGTAGTGTGGGGGAGGGAAGGGCTGTTTATTAAATATGTTTCACAGCATGTTGGCACTGTGACTGGAAAGGAGCAGCTCTGTTGCCCACTCCCTCTCCTGGTCCCTGCAGGGTCATTCCTAACCGGGGATGATTAGTGCCTTCATCCATCCAGTTTGAAATGTCACATTTCCTGCTGCAATTAGGAGGAGCTTTTGTCCACAGGACATATGTGTGCGCGTCTGAGGGGGTGTTTTCATTCCCTCCAGGTGAATGTTTTAGTAAGCAATGTCCAATGCATAACACAAATACTTGAAAAGAAATGTTTTACTATTACTAAAGATCGTTATTGCAGCTTTAACCACCTTTCAGAGGTTCTTGGGAACTTGAAAGAAGGAGTAGGCTTGTGAAAGGAAGCATGATCTTGTTTTTAAGCTGAAGCACAGGCGAGAGGTCATTCCAGTGTGATCAGTTCTGAAAGGAGCTACTTTTGCCTTTCCAGGGCTTGCCAAACTGTTCTCAGCCCCTCCTGAGGCACCTACAGGCAGCTGGCAGCGAAGGTCCCCCGCTGGTGGAGATGGGGCAAGAGATGCCAAAGGGCAGATGCTGCAAGTGAAGTATTCTATGGTAATACAACAGCTCTGTGCCCTGCTCTGAGGGTGCTGAGCATCCCATTGCTGGAAGGGATTTACTCTATGCAGTGGGACTGCCTGAGCTGGGCAGGGGGCTGGAGAACCTGCTCCGGGGACTCCAAGGCAGCAGAAAGCATGTGAGGAAAATGTACAGGCCAAGAAAAGAGCTTAAGTATGGGCCTGGCAGCATCCAGGCTCTATGTTTGGTGCACTTTCTACCACTGACTTGGCCTGTGCCATCTATCACACTTTTATACAATACCTGGATATGGATAGGGTGATGACACGGGCCCGGGACATTTCTCCTTGAGAAATCTGGATATAAACAACCAGTTTTGGGGGGGGAAGAAAGACACTGCAAGACACTCTGGATTGTTTACAATAACCAGGCCTCACGCTACCAGTATAGGCATATCTAAACATGCCTTGAAGACCATAAAAAAGCAGTTCTCCTCAAGGATTTCAACCTAAATATAAAGTCCTTCTGATTCTGATTTGACAATGTATCAGCAAACGCAGGATGAAATTTCCAGTTCTATTAGCTATTGAGTAGACCCACTGTTTATAATGGAGTATAGCTCCAAATGAACTAACAGGGCAGAACAGAGGCCTTGACTACAATATGTAACTTCACAGGATTATGTGTTTGCTTCCTGCATCTTGTCTAAGAAGAAGAAGTTCCTACGCAAATGATTTAAAAGTTTCCAGGTATAATCCTACAAGCGTTATTCACACACGTAGTCTCAGTTACTTTAAAGGGGGCTCTTCATGAAAAGGAAATTTGCCACCTTAGAGTTGAGAGGTAGGAAATAAAACTATTGAGTTAGTCACAGTGCACCACCTGTATAATTTAGGGTATACATTTAACAGTATAAGCACTAATATATTGTGCTCGGTGGACAAGACTTAGAAAAATTAGAGTCCTAATATTAGATCTCTTCAGCAATATTTGGGACGCAAAAAGCCCTGAGTCATCAGGATACAGAAGGAGATACCTAACTTTAGGTATTATATTTGAAGGTGGTGTTGCTTTCAGGGCATTCTGTGGGCTGAAAGCTCGGTGTCCTGTGAAAGGGAGGTCTGAGAAATTGCTCTAGCTTTTACAGTTACTGTACTTTAAGCTGCTGTTGTTCTCTGTTGAGTATTTAAACACTTTTTATGAAGTAAAGTAGATCTGCACTCATGGTCATTTGTGCTGGCTCCTTGTCTCACCTTACCTTCTTCACGGTTTTTGTTTCCCTCCCTGGCCAACAGTGCTACATCTCTCCCAAGCTGGGTTTCAGCTGCTGACATTGTCTTGGTTTTGGCCCCTGTTAGTGCTGGCTTTAGCGGGCACTACAGAACTGAACTGTAGGAACGGAGCAGAACCAACACAGGGGACCCCAGCTCTGGATGTTGTCTTGATGTTTGAGTCCTCAAAACTCTCATCATCAAACATCTAATATCAAAATGACATCTTGCCAATAAAACGTCGTCCTCTTTTTCTCTTGTGTCAGGCATCTCAGGGTTGCCCAAACAGCATGTTTCTGTGAGTAATTTGGCAATTACTCCTGCTCATCTGTGGCCTTTCCATAGCACCAAGTGCATCTTTTAGTTCAGAAACCATGTACAGAGAAAATCTGTTCTTTGTTCAGGTTAGATGCTGTTGAGGTTTCAGGGAAGAGGTGCACTTGCTGTAGAAGTGGCTGTGCTGCTGCTGCATATAGCTTGAAGGTGGTGGCATTCTCCACTCAGTGATCCCTGGCTCAGTAAAAGCCAAAATTTGTAGCCTCCCAACAAGAGTATTACCAAGAGATACCAATGTCTCGCCTGGTATGCTGACATATATACTCAAATCTGACTTCCAAGGGGCACTCTGGGAGGTCAGGTACTCACTCGTCTACCTCAGGCACAAAATAATTAGAAGCCACATTATGTGGACTGCATTAGTTTGTCATCAGCCTTAATGATAATGGAGGTTGAAGTCGTTCTGCTGTTGACCTGATATTTCTTTTAAAAATGTGCTTATGACCTAATTTTGAGCATTGACATATGAAAGTCCTGCCCTTGGTTTTCAGAAGAAAGTCAAAGAAAAAGAGGATAAGAAGGAACATAATGAGAAAGGAAATTGGTGAGGAGGACTCATGACGAAGAGTGCAGAAATCACAGGTCTACCAGCGGCTCTTGCTTTACAGCCTCTTCCTTCAGAGCACAAGATGAAGCTCAAAACTCAAAAGAAAAGATTTTGTATACAAATTAGTGTCTTTTCTAATTCACTGTTATTCTACATTACCTGATATAGCTGTGTGTCCTAATACATGTTTCTGCACACCATGGGAGTGTGTGTTGCTGTTTCACTTTTGGGATGACTTTGTACAGATCTCAGACAATGCACCAGGCAAAGGCCTGGGATTCTTGTGGTTTGCATGTAGTCTCCCTTCCACTTTTGCCTATACCTTACTATTTTTCCTATACTTTCTACTTTTTTTTTTGTGCTGATTTCATTTCTTCTTCCCTCATTCCTTGGTGTTCTGGCAGCTCACAAGGTTTTGTCCAATTCAGACAGGGCTAATCTGCAGGGAAAAATGACTAGATTTTGAATATACAAAAGAAAAAGCACGAAGCCCAACATGTTAATAAGGGGCAGGCTTTAATTACCTAGCCATTATTGGATTACTCCAGAGTAGAGGAAATATGACTAATGCTATGTCTGTGCTTCTGGCATACGACTGCTGTCAAATTCAATAAGGACTTATTAAACATCACAGAGGTGTGACTAAAGAAAATGATGAACAGAATGTGGAAAATAGCGACAATGGTCCTATTGTGTGCACTATGAATTTCTAATCTGGGAGGGTGGAGAATGTCTGGGAGGGAAGAGCAGGAAGAAATTGCTGTATTTTGTCATCAAAGAAAATCAAAGTTATCATTGTAACTGTGAAATGGTGGGTGATCCTCATGCCCAGGTAATCCTGGGGTGTTGCTGAGTCTTCTCTCATGGCCTTCCTGGTGCTGATCCCTTCTTCAAGCATGGCTTATTCCCTTTACAGGAGGCAAGGGTTGAGTAAGAAATTCAAGAAGGGTCTTGGGGTGAGAGATCAGAGCACGGGTCTGTCCTTCTGTGTGTGGCCACCACTGCAGAGTGATAGTCTCATTTTTCATCTCTCTGGCCTAGGAGTGGTGCATTTTGGGCATCACAGATCCAACTCCAAAGCCGGACACAGAGAAGTTTGACTTTTGGCATACTCACAGCCTGTGAGAGGGCTGGAATAGAGGGGCTTTAGGCTGAAGCCTGTTCTTGTTGCTTAGAAATTCAGTCTCCCAATCAGTCAATCCCCACGGGTACACAATGCCAAAATATACCTGTCCTGCGCAGTCTGCATGGTGGTGTTTTGGAGAGCTGGAGGTCTACTTTGATGACACAAGAGACTGCAAAGTGGATGAAGATGTCCAGTGGGAAATCCAAGCTCCAGGAGAGGTAGGAATTAAGGACCCACCTCTGCCTGGTGTGACCTACCAGCTCACGAACCCTGTTGGCTCCAACCCAGCATTTTGGTTTCAGCCTTCAAAGGTATGGCTCCTTCTGCTGAAAGGCACAGAGAGGTCCCTGATTTAAACAGTCAAAATCATCCTAGCATGGCAAGACACATCGTATTTTTGCTGTCACTGCTCACGTTAATCCCCTAAGCAGGTCATCTGAGCTGTGCTGGCAGACCCCTGAGTTAAACTCTTATGAGATGCGCTTTTGTTTAGGAATCAGCCTCAAAGACTGCTCTGGAGAAGCAGAGACTGATATGAAACACGCAATTATCTTCTTGGAAGAGGTATAATTGTAGAGCTAGATTTGCTGCTAATGTGAAAACTGCCAAAACCGTGGTGACCCCATCAGGACCTTGCCAGCCCATGCCAGTGTCAGTTGGCCGTGTCTTCCAGTTTCTTCCCTCAAATTACTGCCTCTGTCTTTAAAGCAAAAACAAAGGCATAATTGACAAACATTTTCCCGTTTTCATGCATTAAACAGTTAGAACAGCAAACACAGAGGACTTATATCACTTCTCCTTTCAATACCTAACATTAGTATCTGCCTTCCAAATGAGTTTTTAACAGCTGTGTTGTTTCGAAATGTAGCACAGAACCATTAACAGCTTTCCAGAACAACTGTATTACTTTTAAGTAGAGCATTACAGGGCTGAGTACTATTTCTTTCAGAGATGCAATTAGGTAGGTGATGGACCGTGATGCCTGGTCAGGTAATTGATCAAGTGCTGGTCAGCTATTGCCTTGTGTTAATAGAACTATCAATGGTGATGATACAAGTTTACTAAAAGCAATGGAACAGCAGGGTCTGAACCAGGTGCTTGTTGGGTTTTACAGGCATTGCTGTGTGCTATTGAAGCCCTGAGACAGAGAAAATCAAAGCACAAGCTTAGCTCTCTGGTTACCCCTGCTGCAGAGTTGCCTCACCTGAACCTACCTAGTGCATGGACCATCTGGGAGAGACTGGGGTTGCACACCTCAGTGTGAGAGTGTCCTGGTGGGTTATCTAGTCTGGATCCTCTGTAAGCTCTTCTAGGGAGGGAAAAAAAAGCTGATATCTGCTGAGTGACCCACACTGAGCTCTATTTATAATCAATGGAGAGATGTGTGTTCTTTACACACCCATTTTAGGATGGGATGGATAGCATTTTATGCTCCACTTTCTCTGGTGGCAAGATTTCCCTGTAAGAAATGATACAAACTCTCTTTATGGTGTGCAGGGAGGTGCGGCTCATCAGATGCTCTTTGTGGACTTCCTGCGGAGGACTTCAATATTGCAGCACACCTGTAATGCATGCTAAATTTTGAAGGCAAACAAACAGATAAACACAACTGGCTCAAGGTCAAACGTGGAGTCAATGATATCCAGAAGTCCTGGCCCCATTGTGCAGGCAAAGGCACTTGATTAAATTATTGCAATTATTTTTTTCCTTCTTTTCCTGTTGTAATGCTCTTATTACCTTCCTAATAAACTGCACTTATTAATGATCCATCAACCTCTTCTAAAGAAATAAAATTATTTGGGAATTTCAGTCTCTTGAAACTTTAACCAAAACCCTAAAGCATAACCTTAAAGACACAAATTTCAACATATCCAAAGTTCCCAAAGCCATAACTCAACTGCTCTCTAAGCCATAGCTGCCCCAACGGTCTAAGATTCTTTTTGTCTACATGTAACCCCTCTTTTTGAGTTTATATTGAACAAGATACATACAAAAATATATATTTAGCAAACTATTTTATTTTTGATGGTTTCATGCACAGCAATGGAATTGATCTGGAACTGTCCTCATCAGCATATGGATAACGGAGATGTGAAGCCCATCAGGTCCCTCTTTTGCAGTATTATAAGTGCTGATCAGTGACAGTTCACATAAAAAGATGCTCTTGGTAGGCTGTAAAACTCCTGTAAAAGATCCAAGAACGTTGCACATGGAGAGACTGAAATGTTTGCAAATAAGAACAATGAAGCTGGTTAAGAGTCTGGAGCACAAGTGTTACGAAGGGCGGCTGAGGAAACTGGGACTGTTTAGCCTGGAGAAGAGCAGGCTGAGGGAACTCCTTATGGTCTCTACAACTGCCTGAAAGGAGGTTGTAGTAAGGTGGATGTTGGTCTTTTTCCCAAGTAACTAATGACAGGACCAGAGGAAATGGCCTCAGGTTGTGCCAGGGGAGGTTTAGATTGGATATTAGTAAAAATTTCTTTATTGAAGGAGTGGTGAAACATTGGGACAGGCTGCCCAGGGAAGGGGAGGAGTCACCATCCTTGGAAGTATTTAAAAGATATGTAGATGTGGTGCTTTGGGACATGGTATAGTGGTGGCCTTGGCAGTGTTAGCTTTATGGTAGGACTTGATGATCTTGAAAGTCTTTTCCTACCCAAATGATACTGTGATATGTTGTCTGCTTAAGAGGTCTTAAGGGTTCAGGATCTGATGTGTTCAGGCAAACAATGAAGCAGATTATTTTCAACATTCATGTTATAAATCAAGAACCATTAATGGAGCTGGATACATTAGGAGGCTTATACATTAGAGGAGATTCACAAAGCTTGAAATATTCACGGATCCAGCCATGGACACTTTGGTCTCTTCCCACAAAGCTGTCTAGGGGAAATGGTTGGAATAGAGAGGTTTCCTCCAGATCTGTAAGAGTATCGCATAGCTTTGGTCCAAACCAAAGCATATAGTCCTGACTAGATGTAGAGGACTTGTCTGTAGAAGAAAGGGAATATCTTTATCTGCTGTTGTCAGTGGCTTTGGCCATGGCCTCTGGGAAATTCTGACAATGTATTTGGAGGAAGGACAAAGACTTGCTGGGCTTTTCCAGCTTGTGTCTACTTGTTCTGCTGATGCCTGGCTGAATTCCCTGGCGTGGAGGCAGCCTGGTACTCTTCTTCTTTCTCCTGCTTTTCCTATTTGCTTGCCAGCTTTTTTTCGTGCTTATCTATATGTTTTTGAATATAGTTCTGTCATTTGACAAGCAAGGAAACTCTCACAGCTTGCTATGAAGTTTTTAGCAATTGGGATTTTCCTTTGCAGTCCTCTTGACGGTGCAGAGGAAAATTAATGGTTCAAGCCCCTGATAATGAAATGTGAGATGAAAGGGTCAGTGCCCAGTATCTTTCCATCTTATAAATATCTCCTAACTTCCAGCTTTGCAGAGAGAGACAAAAGAAGTTATTTGCTGGGCTAACCCCCTCTTCAGACATCAGTTGACAGTCTCCTGACTTCGGGAGTAGCCTGAGAACGGAAGAGAGATTTCTGAAGTAAAAAGTGCCCTGTGATGAGGCACTGGAGCCAAAGACACAGAAACTGCTCCTGGACTCCCAGCCTGTGGATAAGAAACTCTAACTGACACTTAGGAGTGAGTGGGGAAAAAATGTCTTAAACCCGTGTGACACTTATATAACTTCAGGCCTGGGATGTTTTTCTTACAAAGGAAAGATGAGTATTGCCAGGGGAAGCTTTTGTGATAAGGTCTAGCCAATAACCTCTGAAAAAGGAGACTTACTAATAAACAAGCCTTCAGGAGAGGCCAGGACATTCCACATCAGGCTTGTGCCCCTCTTGACTGTAGCAGGGCAGGGAGTTTGGGCAGCTGCTGGTGGCTCCCAAAACCAACACAGGTCAAGGACCTCACTTTGCTTGCTGAGCTGGGCCCAAGGCAGTCATTTTTTCTGGGAGCTTCCTAAAACCAGCTGATCCTCCTTACTCCTTGTAAGACTTTTAGTCCCCTCTAAGAAGCAGACTGGGAGAACACAGGAGGACTGGAGCAAGTGACCTCCTGAGGCTCCTCCCCACCTGTGTTTTCCTCTAAACCTACTGGGATGGTGTAAAGAAGTAGGTTCTTAGGAGCAAACGTTAATACTCCACCTTTGTAGATATTGAATATATGACAGAGACAGGCAAGGGAGTTGTGGATGATGATTGCCATGGGCCACCTTTGAAGTAGGCCTGTACACAGGTCTTCTGCCAGGTGATCCTTAAGAAGCTACTGTTTGCTAGCCTGTTAGTTGAAGTCTGGCACATTCTGCTCAGGAGGCATCTTCCAGGCTGATCCCAACTTTGGCCAGCCAAATTTATGCACCTTGGGATAGGTATTTACAATGGAGGGAGTCCAGACCAATTATGTATTTTAGATGTTTGCTCTTTTCCCAGTTTGGGACATCAGCAGATGCCTCCAGTGGATGGGCTTGGCACATGTTACCCAGGTGGATGTGGATTCCTATCCAGGTGGATTTGTCTCTCCTCAGAGCTTTGCCTTCTCCCTCTATCAAAGTACAAATTTGAGTACCACATTTGGCTTCTGTGTTTCTCATCAAACTACAGCCTCTCATCCTTCCCCAGAAGTGAAGGGCCCACAGTGCTTTTACAAGCAATCTGAACAGGGACTGGTCTTGAAACTCACCTACCTGACTGCTTGGGTGGTTGATAAATCACTATTTACATGCACTAGAGTGGTGTTGGTAGGCAAAACCTGTAGCTGCAGCAGATAACAGGCTGAAAAAGGATGCACCTTTATGCTTTCAGAAAAGTGTGTCCCCCTCCAAATACTTCTCTCTAGTCCTGTCTAATGATATTTAATACTAGTGGGTCCCATCTTGCTCCAGGCAAAAAAGACACTCCAGCGGAAACAGACTATACAAGACTTAGGTAAGTCTTGTACAACTCACAGAATCACAGGATAATTAGGCTTGGAAGGGACCTCCTGCGATCATCCAGTCCAGAGCCCCTCTGCTAGAGCATATTCACCTACAGCAGGTTGCACTGGAATGTGTTCAGGCAGGTTGTGCATATCTCCAGAGAAGACTTCACAACCTCTCTGGACAGCTTTTCCTCATAAGAGATGTTCCCCAATCATCCTTACGACCCTCCACTGGAATCTCTCCAGTGGTTCCTTGTCTTTCTTGAGCTGAGGAGCCCAGAACTGGACACAGGACTCCAGATGTGGTCTTCCTAGGGCTGAATAGAGGGAGAGGAAGAACCTTCCTTGCCCAGCTGGCCACGGTCTTCTTGATGCACCCCTGGCTACCACTGGTTTTCACTGCCATAAGGACACATTTCTGGGTCATGGTTAGTGTATTGTTCACCAGGCCTGTCAGGTCCTCCTCTGCAGATCTGCTTTCCAGTCAATTAGCTCTGAACCTGTACTGGTACATGGGGTTGTTCTTCCATAGATGTAGGACCGTACGCTTGCCTTTGTAAACTTCATTATATTCCTCTCCACCCAGCATTCCAGTGTGTCCTGGTCTTGCTGAATGGCAGCACAGCCTTCTGGTGTATCACAGCTGTCTGATGTAACTTGTAGGTCTCACCTCAAAGATATATTTCAGTCTCAGTGTTAGGATCCTATACACACGCTTCTTGCTGTCTCCAATTGCTTTCCTGTCCTACCTCTATGCATGCTGCCCTTTTTGCAAACCAATACAAGGTGTCAGGAAGGCACATATCAGGAGTATCTCCTATGCAGTGGCAGCTCTCTTCCTTTCTGAGGTACACCCTGAAAAGCCAAAGCTGCCTGAGCCTGGTGTCTACATTTGAATCACACTCATGTTCCTCCTCTAAATCCCCACCTGAGGTCAAGCTTTGAAAGAAAGGTCAGTTCTATTTGAAGGCTGTTCAGAAAGAAACTGAATCACTTAATGATGAGTCATGTGAAAATTAAATTGATGCAAATGTTAATTTGACAACCTGAGAGTCTGGAGAGAGTTCCAGCCAGACCACAGGCTTTGTGTTAATGCAGCTGTGCTTCCTCTGGCCTGAAGGAGGTTTTACAGCAGGTAAACACGGGGTGGGAGAGACGTCACTTCACCAGAATTATCTTTACCTCCCAGAGACTGACTCATTGCAGGTATCTCGCAGGAGGGGAATCTCTGCGAAGAGTCTGTATCATCACAGTGTCACGACCTGGCAGCAATCCTGATTAGCGGCCCTGATTCTGGGATGTTGAATTTTTTGTTATCAGCATCAAAGGTGCTGGACACAGCACTACTGGCTGACTTGCAAAGCAGCTGAACACTTCTAGCTCTTCTAATAAATCATTAACTACTCTAGAACGATCACCAAAGTGTGCAAGGAAATAAGCAATTACCTCCTGCCCTAGAGGAGCAAATCCTGTCGAAAACAAGAAAGTGTCTGGGGATAACAATATAACTAGAATAATTAAATGCTCTTTTATGTTTGTTAAATTCAGGATTATATTCATAATTTTACCCTCCACCCCCAATCAAAGTGGGAGGTAATTAACTTTGAGGCATTATTACTGGCACTGACAGACATTCGCCTCATTTGCCTGAGCACAGTCCTGACTTTTTGCACCTGTTTTTCATGGACATGAATGACCACGGCAAATGTAAGGAAAAGGAGAAATAAGATCTGTATTTGCCATACACAAACAAAGGTCTTAAGGTTATGCAGCCAAGCTCATGCAAGTGCGGAAATGTCAGAATTAAGGTTGTCTTTGTAGTGCTCGCAGCAGAACATCAAATGGATGCTGACTCCTGTACAAACTTTTAAGAGATATCGAAGCTAAAGATAGATTTCTTACCAAAATATAGCCATGTCAGAGCACTACATCAAGTGACATTTGAAATGCCCTTTATTTTCAGATTATGATTTAATGCAGAAATAAGATGACTTGCTTTGCCAAAAGAAGAGTCCACTTGGAAAACCTGAATTCTTTCTGTCTTTAGAAGTGACAACTGAACTTCGGCAGCTTTGTTTGCCCTTTGTCAAAAGGAAAATTCTGGCTTGCTAAATTTTAGGTGGTTTTTTCACTTTTCTTGAAGTATTATTAATGGTCTTATACCTCAGGAAGCAGTCAGAAAATACTTGGAAATAAGATTTATTATATGACTTGTGGCCTGGGATTCCCATGGGGGAGACTGAACTCATCAAGCTTTCAAACCAATAATATTTAAGACAAATAATTTGGACAAAGCTGGAAGGAAGTGCTAAGATAGAGCTGAAAACTTCGATAATCAGCCAGGTGTAGCAGAAGTGTAAAATAACGAGGGATGAGTTCTGCTCTTTTTTTCAGCACCATCTCTCTACAAATAGCACAAGTAACATTCCTGCAGGGCAGGCATGCTGAAGACAACTAAAATTTAAAATGTTTAATTTGCTTCAGCAGGAAAACAGGAAGGAACAAAGTTTCTCAGTGTAAACAGAGGTTTCATGTCTGTCAGGCTGATTTTGTACCTGAGGGGAAAAAAACAAACAATGAGACAAACAGAACCTATGGGATAAAATAACAAAACCAGACAAGTAAAATTTTCCAGGCTCACCCAGTCTATTTATTTCCTTTCAGCAACCTGTAGCTCATTTACCACATTGCCAGCTACTACAGATTTACTGTATGTTGCAAAATAACTTCATGTTTGAATTGGTGCTCCCAGTACCAGCAACAAGAGAGAGTTTGACTTTCTCTCCAAGGTCTCACCCCAGTCCAGCTGCTCTGTCTGAGGTGAAAGCATGAGAAAGTCCAAGTCTCCTGAAACCAAAATTCTCATCAACTCAAGAATAAAGATCTAAAAATTAACTAGACAAGAAAAAAATGAAATGTACGCAGCCTCAGCAATGAGATTCTTGTTTTCCAGAGTCCTCTTCAGTGGAGGGGTGGGATGAGGAGGCTGGTATTGGCGGTAGGGTTGGAAGCATCAAGGGAATGCACAAGTGTGAGGTGTATCATCCCAAAATTATATGGCAGCAGGCATACCTCCTCCCTAGGACTCCTATTTATGTATGCAGATGAAAGCTTAACTGGTTTGCGCAGACTGAGACTGAGGATGAGAGAAAGGTCAATGGCAGCAGGCAGCACTACTGTCCTCGCAACACCCACGTGGCCCACGAGTGGAGGTGCCCCATCACTGCCATCCCAGAGATGCAGCACAACCTGAGTCACACAGTGACATGCAAAGCATCCAGCATCCAGCAGCATATTCACTGGTTGGTTTGTTATTGTCATTGCCACTTTCTTCTTTATAACTGAAGGGGTTTATTTATTTATTTTATTTTATTGGATCTTGCTGAGCCTTTGTAAGAGAAGGGAAATGCATGTGGGAGGGTTGAGGGGGAGGCTATGGCAAGACTGTTGTTAGAGACGGGGCTAATGGCCTAGAGATTTGATAAATAATTCTGTCTAATTTAAGCCTCAGGAGTTTCTAATCGAATTGCATCACCTGTGGTTCTGCTGCTTTCTTCCAAGCCAGAAAGAGGAAAGAAAAAAGCTCCACAGAAACCCCCGACCTTTGCTACAACCAGCTGTGAATGGAGGCTTTCCAAGCCTGAGCAAGCAGGGTGAAGTTGAAGGGAAGCATGTTCTCTCTAACAGCCCTTTCCTCTAAGAGCCGAGAGGATGAATGCTGCAGCCAAGGGGCTGTTTGAAGAAGTCTGGGCAGCTGGTGAGGTTATCATGGGTACCAAGTCAGCCAAATACACCAGAGGGGATGTAGAAAAGCAGCTTTGCCTTTCTCAGCAGTACAGCAGATCGTACAGGGTCCCCCAAAAGGCTCACCTCAAAATCGAACATCAGCTTTTACATTTCCTTCCATTGGCTCATGAGTAAAATAAGCCTGAGGGTGAAAGGGAGAGAATATGCCTAGATGCAGCCGACATCAATGTGCTATAACATGAGCAGGGTAATCCTGGAGTGATGAGGGCTACAGAATATCTGATTTTAATAGTTACTGCTCTTTTAAAGGGAAAAGCAGAGTTTTCAACCAAAACACTGACTTTTTATAGATTTTCTTTGTTATGTAGCCTAAAAGTGGGATCTGTGTCCCAGAAGTTGCATCCGTCTTGTCACAATACTTTCAAAATACCTGAGGCCTCAGGCTTCGAATATAAAACTTGGAGAAGGCTGCTAATAACCTGGAAGATGAATGATATTTATCCACACTGAACTGGCAGCATATCTGAAAGGGATAACTGCATCTTGATTTTTAGTACAAATCCTTTAAATTTCCAGCTCCACAACTGCGGGGTTAGATTCCTGCTGTGCAGACTCTGCTGGGCACGCATTTTTTTGCTCTCAGTCATCCATGCACAGCTTTGCTCAGGTGAGAAAGGGCAAGAGGCACACGGAGATCCCAGGAGCAAATGCTGCTGCACAGCAGATTTTGTCTCTTCTGCTCATGCCACTCAGCATACTTCTCTTTCTGTTACTACTGAGATGAGAAGTGTCTCAGATGTAGCCTGCAGCAAAGCAAGCTGCAAGGAGTAAACCAGAAAAAGGCATCCTTATTTTGGGTAAAATAAAAAGAAAGAAAAGTCTGCAAAGAAATTTAACTCTAGAGGGATCATACAGCTCAAAAATGTCCCTCTCTGAGCCAGAAATTAAAAATCTGGTGGTGCCAAAGATGGGCACAGTGAGGGAATGATGTGAGAAATGTAGGGAGGACATGGAGAGAGCCTACAGGAGAGCTTGGGAAGGGTTTTTTTATCAGGGAGTGCAGGGGCAGGATGAGGAGTAACAGTTTTAAGCTGAAAGAAAGGAGGTTTAGGTTAGATATTAGGAAGAAATTTTTTCCTATGAGGATGATGAGACACAGAACAGGTTGCCCAGAGACGTCGTGGCTGCCCCATCCCTGGAGGTGTTCAGGGCCAGGCTGGACGAGGCTTTGAGCAACCTGATCCAGTGGAAGGTGTCCCTGCCCATGGCAAGGGGGTTGGAACTGGATGATCTTAAAGGCCCCTTCCAACCCAAACCATTCTATGATTCTATGAAAGGGGACAGATTTGCAGAAACAAGAGTGCACAGTGGAGAGAGAAGGAAACCCAGTGATGGGCTGAGACCATGTGTGGCAAAGCAAATTCAGTGTGGTTGGGGGAACAACACAGGATGTATGCCTTTTGGGGGCACAGGAAGGAAAACCAGCAGGATCTACAGCCTGTGGCATGTTTGTCTGAGCTCAGCTTTTGGTGAACATCAGTGAGCACAGGGAATTACTGGGAGAATTGGCTGGGAATGTAGGCATAGAAGGGGGGGGGACTCAAAAATACAGCAGCAGATACCCATGGCAGCCAATGCTAGCTGTGAAGCACCTGCAGAAGCTGAGCTTGAAATACCCGTCCCATTCATGGAGATCAGATGGAGCAGAAGTAATTCTGGTGGGTCATCTGAGTTGCCTTGGGAGCACACCATCATGAAACTACTGTTCCGGTCACCATAACTAATGCTCTTCTGTTAGGGGAGGGCTGTCACTTGTGAAGAAAGGGAGCCCGAAGCCAAGACTGAGGCACAGTTATTCATGTGCATGGCTGAAGCTTGCATTGAATCAGCCAAGGGCTTACAATGAGTCCCATGCCCTCAGACTCATTTTGAGGGATGTTTTTTTCTCTGTTGAGACCAAAGACCAGGTCTTAAAAACAAAAAAGACCCTTAAAAACAACCTTATCCTATGCAGCTCCACAGACAGCTGTCTTCTGCAATCAGATCAGGGCAGGAAAACGCCCCCATCCAAACTGCAGTGCATGGGCTTTTTAAGATACCATGTGAAAGAAGCAGGCACTTGCCTTTGGGAACTAATTGTGGGGTGAGGAGCGGGGTGACTTTTTATTTTAGCAAGGACAGCGACAAGAAGAGACCATCGCAATCATCCGATTCGCCTTTCTGCACAGTGAAGGGAAGTCATGAGAATGTGCCCAGTGGCACCCCAGCCATTTGAAATGTTTGGGGTGAGGTGACGCCAGAAACAATGTCTGTAATTATGGGCCCTCTTCCCGAGTGTGAGGAGGAAACAAGAGCTGAAAGTAGATTTTAGAAGAACAATACTATAATTACAATTTTCACACTAGAGCTGTATTGCCTACATGGATGCGCTTGGGGGATTGCGTGCGTGTGTGTGGTCATTTGTGGGGATTGAGCACATGCTTGTGTTGTATTGACCCCATCATTTCCCTGCCATTGATTTTTTGAAAGAAACATTCGATTAAATTCCCATTTAGCCTGGCTAAGAAGAAGCCCATATTATACAGCTGATAAAGAGAAGACAGGGCTTCAGAAGCTTCATGTGTATTATGGGACTGATTGTTGAAGTTTGCACTAGGATATAAATCCTCCTGGAAATCTGGCTTACTTGGATTAAGTGCTATAATATTCAGCCTGACTCTATTTCCCTGACATCTCATGGACCTCTTGGCACTGAGCCAGGCACCAGGGAGCTGCGAACAGAAACTGGAGAGGTTTGATGCCTTAGTGTAGAACCAAGAAAGCTGATGGGCAGAGAGCTCCTAATTTGGCCTGGGGGGAGTGAGGGAAAAAGCACCATGTCTTCAATTCTACCCTTTGACAAGAACGATGAGTCTTCCACTGGATGTTCCCACACACTAAAGCTTTGTAAACTATAATTAAGGAAGTGCTGAACAGCAGTTTCAAATAATCACATTTTCTCTGAAGTTGGAATTAGTGGTAATTCTTGTGTAGATTTAACCACTTGATTTATAAAAATGTCTTGCCTTCTGTGTAAGGAAGCCTTGGATCAGACTTTTTTCAAGTGTTTATATGCACATTATCAAAGGATATCCGGGATGGACTACCATAAACATTGACTATTTATTGTGGTGCCTATAGAGAATCTCTTTAAATAGTACATTCCTGGTCATACCTGCTGAAGTTGCCCAATAATAATCTGTTTATAAGTATCTCCTGATATCAAATAATCCAACTAAATGTAGCCCTCAATTTGAAGCTAAATTTACTGTCCTTTCTTGCATGTCAGACTATTTAAATTACTGAAACAATTGTGGAGCTGGATGATTAGTTCTGCACATATACCCATTTTTCAGTTGCAGTTAAGCTGGTTTCATGAAGCAAGTCACTGTTTCTGAAGCAAAGTCCTCAGTTTATTTAATGAAACCAAACACTTTATTTAAAAAAAAAAAAAAAAGAGAGACTGTGCAAATACGATCGTTATAATCCCATTCCAGAAGAACTAAGACAAGGATAAATCCAAGATTCATTAAATGCCTCCTGTGTCAGGTTGACCTTTAAGGTTTGCTAGTAATCTGCATTTTCAAATTTTTAGGCCTTTTTTTAGACTCAGAGTGAACAAAGAAGCACTGATCATACTTGTAGCTTAGGAAATAGAGAATTTTCTGGCCACTCCATGTCTGCATATTTTATTGTGCATGAAGTTAACAGTTATAGAGTACAGGTTACATAACAAATAAGATGCACTGGAAATGCAAGTAATGTGAGCTCTTCCTCTTCTGAAAAGCACTAAAAGTTATTTCAAACAAAGCATTGGGGATTGCATCTGCCATCCAAATCCCACACAAAGGAATTTACCACATCTTCTTTCCCTTCCACTCAAAGAGAGATATTTTTTTCTAAAGAGAGAACCACTCTGCCCCAAATCTGGCATCTTCCTTGGGGTTGTTCCTGAATGGACTTTGGTCCCATATGATCTCTTCCCCAAAAAGCAAAACCAATTTGAAAATTAATTGGGTTTTATTTAGAAGAACTGCACTCAAGTCTTTATTACAGTCTGTTGGCATCCAGGAGAGTTAGTTATTGTAAAATTCAGTATTTTATGTATCTGGATTGTAGGTTAAATACAGGAATACAAGGTAAGGGTTCAAACCAAGGACAGGATCTGCAGAAACGTGGCTGTTGCTCAGGGCAGCCACTCACCAGAAGAGAAGATCACTATGTTCCTGCCTACTTTGTCTGGGTATAAGCTCTGAAACTTGCTGGTGCTACTGTCCAAAATGCTGGCTTATGTTGTGGCTGGCTCCTGTGATGTGGGATATCCAGTCCAAAGTAAGAGTTACTGCTGGATCTCATGCCTGCTGGAAGACTGGAATTCCATTTCTTCAGGCAGAACAACTCTACCCTATAACAGGCTTCAGATCTGCATGTTTAGGAGTGTGAAAATTGGATTACCACATGGCTGGTAAATCATGAGGCAGTGCATTAAGCATGACCCAGTGCTCCTGGGATCCTTGATAACCACCTCAGCTCACAACACTTGGCCACTACATGAGGAGAGACAAATATCATTTGCTTATTGAGGATAGAAGATGGTAGGGCACAGGGGGACTTGCCCCATGATTGCAAAGAGAGGCTGGGGCAGAGTAGGAAACCCATCCAACCTACCCCTCTTACCCACTCCTGTCGTATTTTTCCTGCTGCTTAGACTTCTGCTCTCCGACAGAAAGAGTCTGATTGACAGCACCAAGGGGTGAGATCCTGCCTTTCCCTACAAAACAGGTACATCCCTCTTATGAAAGGACCACCTGCTAAGTCCCCAGCCTCTCTGCTATGGCTATTAATAATCACTTCCCGTGATTTTCATAGCTTACTGATGTGGACACTTGACCTCTTGTAATTGTGTTCAGATTCCTCACTCAGGTTACACAGGATATCCAGCAGTTGTGGTGCTGGAGATGAGCTGAACCCCTCCTCCTCACTGCTCAGCCTGGAGCCCCTGTGCCGGTATCCCTGCTTTCATCTCAATCGACATCCGACAGGCCGTTTTTCTCGCCGTTGCTCTGGCAGCTCTCCATTATCTGCATTCAGATTTAAACACCAGGTTGCACCTGTTAGTTTAGCTGTTGATTGGAAGGAACCGAAGCAGAAAGTGACCCTGCGTGTCCAGCTAAGCAATCCCTCTCTGCTAATGGAAAAGGGCTGGCTGCACTAAAGCATCCAGTGTGTTTCTCCAGGCTATTTGTATCGCCAGTGTTTCTGCCTTATTGACAGCCTCCTTGGAAAATAATTCTGTTGCTTAATTGATTGTAACATTTCTTCATTTCTTTCTTCTTCTTCTTCTTTTTTTTTTTTTTTTCTGTCTTCTCTACATCAGCCTCGGGACTTTATTTCTTACTTTTGTTTGGTTGCTGTTGTTGTGCAGCAGGAGCTAATTTGAGGGTGGGAGGCAGCACACACTTGTTCTTCCATACCATGCATTAGGGATTTTGATATTATCCCAGCACAATGTCTTCCTTTGTGGGTTTTATGCAGCTTTGACTTTCCAGGCCAGGTCCATTCACCTCTGTCTTCTGCTGTGCAGAAAGACTTAGCATTTTCCAAAGTTGTTTCCTGGTTTTGTGGTTTCTTATGTGTCTATAGGTGGGCCCCAGAAATGGGGGCTTCAAAATGAAGGGATATGAAAGAAGGGGAAATGGCTTTAAGTAGAAAGAAGGTAGATTTAGATTAGATAGAAGGAAGAAATTCTTCACTATGAGGTGGTGAGGCATTGGAACAGGTTGCCCAGGGAACCTGTGGATGTCCCATCCCTGGAAGCATTCAAGGTCAGGCTGGATGATGCTTTGAGCAATCTGGCCTACTAGGAGGTGTCCTTGCCATTAGCGTGCGTATTGGAACTAGATAATCTTTAAGGTCCTCTGCAACCCAATCCATTCTATGTGTGACTCTAAATGTTGGCTGGGGACTTTCATTCAAGCAGCACAAACAGCAAGACTCCCTCAAAATGCTGTATGGGCACAGCAAACTGGATCATCCTTGGTGGAAATAACCACCCAGCCCACGACACACTCTGATGGGAAGGAGAGACAACATATTTCCTTCTGCAAGCCATATATTAAGTTAGCCCTTGGATCATCCTGTTACAGCCCGTATCTGGATTCCTCACAACAGACCATAAGGAGCTTTCAGAGGTCTCTCAAGCAAACCTCTTCCTATTTTCCATCATCCAGCACCCTCTCCGGATTGCTCATCTCAGATAAGAGATGTTCTTATTTTCTTTGGATTTGAGGTGTGACGTATGTATTCATCCCCATCCTGCTGAGGAGGGTGGCTCTCATGTGAAGTATGCAACAAGTAGAGTGGAGAGGGATGGCAAAACAGCTTGACAGCTGCTCCTCAATGACTGTCTGCTAGCAAATTCAAGATAAATTAGGAAAGAGTACTCATTTACACTTTCCCTCGTTTTTCCGCTGGCGAGCAGGCAGGCTTTTGCATCCAACAAAATAACAAGCATTTCCATGAGCTGTTTATCTGACAGGGAATTGAAGGAAAGTGAATGATTAGGTCTTGGGGGTGCTAATGGGGTCATTTCATGCTGTGGTTATTGGTGGACTGATAGAACAGAGTATGTGCCTATAATTATCATTTTTTGCTGCTGGGTGGCAGCCATTTCCCATTGTAAATCTGCTTGTCAGTGCACCAAGACATTTTTCCGTGGGTGTTTCTTATTGTTATTTAAAGGTAAGGAAATAATTTTCAAAAGCACAAATTAAGCTTGGTTGCCAACAGGAAGGAGATAAATTTGACTGAAGGAATAAAAAAAAAACCCAACCCACTGGGAATCTGACAGTCTTTCCCACATGCAGCCACACTCCTGAGGGATGGGGGGATGTGTGGGCTGCCACCGGCCCCCACGTTCAGCCCTGACATGGAGAGCTGGGAATCACTTTGATGTCTTATCTTATCCCTGAAGATAGATAGCAACGGCTTGTTTGGTGACAGCCTTAGCAATACTTTAACAGACCCTTTTGAAGTACTAGAGGAGCACTTTAGTGACAGTTTTGAGAGCGGAAAAGCTGACACCAACGCTGCTTTGGGAAATGGCCACCAGGGATGCGGAGAGGATGATGGGTTTATGCTGAATGGCATCTTTCCTTGTCACCCATGGATGTCATGGTTGTGACTATCGGTGGGTGGCTTTGTGTACCTATCTCCCATCCGCATGCGCCTCTGCTTTGTGAGCATTTATGGCTCTAGCAGCTTTTGCTCTAGCAGAGATGCACTTGCTGAGTGTGAAGATGGAAGCAAAAAGCAGGGAGGTGTTGAAACACATTCCTCTGTTTCAGGAGGCTTAGCTATCTCACTGGCATTTTGGGTATCCAAACTGAGCTGCTGACTCTATCCCTGTTGAGTCTGTGTGGACGACATGACTTGGGTTCCTATCAATGACCTTAATGAGAGTCATTTTCTACCCCTCAGAGCCCTTCCCACACAGGTTATTTCTTGTTCTGTCTGATTTGTTCTTCCTTCCATCCACAAGACACAATCTTTCCTGTTCTCCTACAGAGCTAAAAGCCAAAAATTTGCTCCAAGACGTTATACATATGTGCAGCGACCTTTTCCCTAGCCTTGGCAAGCACAGTCATACTGAGCATATACCTGTTCAGAGCATTTCCCCACCACTTTGCTTTGGCTGCCACACCTCTCTGCTTTTATCTTACCACTGTTTTGCCTTTGCCTTTTGCATCAGGCATAGCAAACTGTGTTTTCAAGAAATCTGTGTCTTTTCCCTTGTTGTCTCTAATTCCCAGCTGTAACCTGCAGCACAGCAGCCTCTGCTTCTCATTCATACGATTTGTGAACAAGCACCTTTGTGTTTTCTTGTGAACACCTAGAAACTACCTGCAAAGTGCCCTCATTGCCCTCCTTTGAACTTGCCTTTGCTGCAGGAGAGCCCTTGGTAGCGATTAAGCAGCTGAGGGATGCTGACAGGTACTACTTCATCATTTCCCAGTAATCTATTGCACCTGCTATTAAATGTTTTCTTTTCTTTAGGTTGGAAGTTTCTAGGAAGGCTTTTTATTTGATATTTTACAGTTCCCAGAACACAGATATTCTAGCCCACAGCTTGGGCTCTCTCGAGTGCTATAGAAACTCAGCGATGAATAAAAAGAAAAGTCATTTAGAGTTGAACACTTATTTCTAGTTCAGTGGTAAGATAAAAATCAGTTGCATTTCTCTCAAAACTCCCTGGTTTGTGTATCAGATAAATGAAAACTGAAGACTTTTCTTCATCGCGAAAGACTATTCCTCATCAGCTCAGCTACTTTGTTTCCAGTGCCACTGTGAAATTCTCTTTAAAAAAAAAAAAAAAAAGTTTTCTTTTGCAAAGAATTGAAGCCTTGAGTTTTTAACCAAAAACATTAAAAGTCTGCTCCCAGTACTGCTGCTTGCAGTACAAAATCTGCAAGCACAAAGTCAATGTCTGAATAGTACATCCACAGAGCTTTCAGTTTGGGGCCAGTGACACTTGATTGTTCTCTTCGTCAGTTCAGGTCATTTTAAAGTGTCACATTTTCCTGATCTTACATGAGAGAGCTCATTACATTTTATTCCTTATTTTTCATTTTATCATGTGAATTCAGAATTGGAAATGTTTAATATAAAGGAGCCCAATTCTACTTCAAGTTCCATCTATAAAATTATATATTAATATTTTAATATATTAACTTTGTATTAAGACAAATATATCCATATATACCTATATTTATATATAGAAATATAAAAAAAACACTGTGAGACTTCACCCAGATCCTATTTTTTTGTCTAGCAATAGTATTTGCTAGCAAATCATTGTCGAAAACGGTTCCTTTCAGTTATTTTACATTGTGGAGGAAAAGTGACTTGGTGGCAGAATCCCCTCAGACACCTGGACAAAACTGATTTTATTTTTTCTAAATTACTGATTAGAAATCCAAAGACATTCCCTGCTATTTGCTGACATGTGAAAAAGCACACTCAATGGTGCTTGGGGGTTAATTTTCATGACCCCGACTCTACCTTTCAACAAGATAGATTACATTTTCAATTCTATTCCTTGGTGTATAAGAGAGAATCATTTTGTAGAAAATGAGAATTGATCCAAACCCTCACCCTAAAGTCAAAATTTCTCTTTATTGACCAGAACACAAACAAAAAAAGGATATGATTCTTTAAAATACAGTGTTACGCATGATATCCCCCACATGAAAAACATCAGGAAACAGGAACACAGATGCCTCCTCAATGAGGAAACCAGCCTGGAGAAGGATAGGCCATGCCTTGGAGACCCAGCTCTTTTCTATGTGCTTGTTTGCAGCACATGTGCAACCTTCTTCTCTTCTTCTTTCTCTTCTCTTCTCTTCTCTTCTCTTCTCTTCTCTTCTCTTCTCTTCTCTTCTCTTCTCTTCTCTTCTCTTCTCTTCTCTTCTCTTCTCTTCTCTTCTCTTCTCTTCTCTTCTCTTCTCTCATTTGGGTGATGGGATGGACACCCCACAAGACAATTTTCCAGGGTAATAGGCAAGTGAGCAGAGCTCAGGTGAGACTCCACCTGTAAGGCAAGCAGGTTTTAGGAATTCATCTTGCTGTCCTGGCCAGGCAGAAGCACAGATTTTATTTCTGGCCATGCCCCATGCCAGCTATTGCTTTAGGAAAGGTCACTTCATTGCTCTCCTCCTATGTTTCCTTGCTCACCTCTGGCTTTGCTCCACATGTCTGCACTGTCAGCCCTCCAGGGTCAAGGTAGGAATCGGACATTGTGAAGGAGCCTGGCCAGTTGTCTCAGGTTGGGTATGAACTATGATGCCATTTTATCTTCCCCTTCCCTTTAAAGATTCAACATAGTTAAAACAAACAAACAAAAAATGTTCCTAACCTTTTTGCTGGGAGAAAAATGCATGGGAATGCAAGCCTCTAAGGCTAAACAAGCCTAAACTCTCTTTCTTAAGACATAAAAAAATCCCGAAGTTTTACTTATTTTAGGGCTGAAGACTTTCATGACCCACTCACCCTACAACTCTGACTCTGGGCTGGTTCTACAAATGCCAACCTGAGTGTGCTGGCACTGTGCTCAGCACCTTCTGTGCTGCCAGGTGCCAGTGTGAGGGCAGGCTGGAGAACAGGCAGGCTATTTTCTCATCCTGCTTCATACAAAAGGAAAATAAAACCAAACAGATCTTCAAACCAACAACAAAGTCTTTCTGCAGGAGGCAGAGGGCAGTGTTTGCACACACATAGTAATTATGAGCACAAACTGGTCAAGTTCATCTGTGATGCTCTTCCTGCTGTCCTCTTTGGGGTGATGGTCATGGCCCCACTGGGTTTTGGTGAGACGGGAGACAGATTTATGCCCAACTCAGATGTGTTTGGAGAACCTTGTGAGGGTGGTTGCAGCGCTCACCTGTTCTGAAAAACCACCACAACTCCACACACGAGACCTTTGAAACAAGCGTAGCACTGCTCCTTCCTGGCGGGAAAACATGCCATAGTGAACCCCTGATGGATTTTTTTCCCTAGCTGAGGGAATTGCCATCCACCAGGTAAGGTCAGAAGTCAGGTCACTGATGCTATGGACTTCAGAGGAAGCAGCTGCTCAAAAGTTCAGCTCTTTGGTCCTATCTCTGGGACACTCATGGGTCTTGGGAGAGAAGGAAAAAGTGCTCACTACCCTATTCTGCTTGTTGCACATAGTATGGCTCCCTTAAGATTAGGTGTAAGCAGGTATCTGGTTTTACACCCCTCCATGACAGAAAGAAGAGAGGCAAAGTGCTTGTGTGCACCTTCTCCCTGTGTACACACCTAGGAGGATAATTTGATCTCCTCCTTGCCTCCCCCTACTGCACCTCAAAACAAACCTACAATGCTGTGACGTGCCTCCTGGATTAGCAAAAGGAGACTATGGGAGAGTCTTGCTTCTGGGAAATGACACCTGCTAATAGCACAATACAGAGTGCTCACAGCCTTGGAGCTGGTCCTTTGGCAGGAGTCGGCAGGTCTGAAATCAATACCCCTCCGCTTCCCATGCCTGCCTGCTCCTGCTCATCCCTTCCAGGGATGAGCTTTCCCAGGGTCATAGCCCAGCCCGTAAAAGATCAGCCTCATCTGAATGCCCCCTATGGCAAAACAGTCTTGAAAAGTAAAGGTGTTGAAAAATGGAATGGAAACTTTTTCAAAGTAAAACTCAGTTTGCATTTACAAATAAGCTCCTTTAGAAAAATAGCATATTTCACACTTTCCTGTTGGTACCCTGAGGGGAAAAATATCACAGCTCTGAAGCCCCGTTCCTACAAAAACAGTTAGTGCGTGCCTGTGGAGCCCATTGTAGTTGGTATTCATTTGAAAACGGAGTACACAAACCTTTTCTTATAATCTCTTTGATATCACCTGCAACCTGCATTGCAAGAGGCAGCTTCTCTCCACCAGCATCTGCATTTTACATCACGGTAAAGATGGCAGAGGGAACGTTTCTGCCACTTGATACTAACTGTCCCATGATTAAATACATTCTTACTTTAGCTTTACTGTGCCATTGGAGCTGAGTCAAGGATTTATTTATGTCACATAGTTTTAAGAGGTCCTTGTGAGTTTACGCAGAAGAGAAATGCACTACATGCCAGCGGTACACCCAAACAGCTATTTGAAAATCCCGGCTCTGACCTGAGCAGGCTCTGGATGGAGACTGCTGCAGCAGGTGGTATTTAAAGAGAGGTATTACACAGCCATGTCTAACTAGTTGTTAACCATATGCCTGAGAAATGCAAAGTTATTGCTGAGATAGCATTTCATATCCATCAGAGTCATAGCGCTGCTCTCACTGAAGTGTGGGAACTAGTTTTCTCCTTTTTGAGCCAAACAGCTAATGAATCTTGAGAGACCCCCAGGTTGTTTCCAGTAGGGATGGGAACTGGCTACAATCAGGTATTTCTTTGATGCAGTTGCTGATGCATGTGTGGTTCATCAGTGCTGCAAGAACCAAACAAGAGTACGTATCTCCTCTTCCAGACTCTCTCCTCCAGATCACACTTCAACTTCTCTCTATTAATTTTAATAAGGGACATCCGTTAAATGCCTTCTCACTCTACTTAGCCACCTGCTTGCTCCTTTAGTGCCAGCCACATGTAGCCAAACACACACAGGGCACTCTGCCAGCACTAGTGAACAGGTTTCTGCTCTGCCATCCAGTCCCAAGGCCAGGCTCTTCTTACATGGTTTGTTCAGCCTCATATTTTTTTCTGATCAGTCCAGCAACTTCAGCTATTTCTGGGGTGAAAAGCTTATTTATCACTTCCATCTGTCCTGAATAAAGCATGACTATCCTGCCTACACAGTTGAAACCAGGTCCCAAACATATTAGACCCCCGAGAGGTCTCCCCAGTGGGAAGGCAATGGAATCTTAGATTCACCACAAATGAGATTTGGGTTTTTTAGAGATTTAAAGAATTATAGAAAAACAATTATTTTCATAGTGTGTTTCTGTTGGGACATTTTGACCACATAAGCTGATTTGTGTCCCATCCAAAGCTCCTCAGAGCTCCCTTGCCACTCCATGTCCAACCCAGATGGCCAAGAATCCTCTCTGAAGAAGCCCACTGCTGTCTCCTGCATGGTTATTGCTGGCTGGAGCCCCGTCCCTTTTGTTGGAGAGGAACCCCATTGCGCTCACATCTACCCACCCCAGACTTTGCTGTCATAACCGTATTACCAGTTTTGAAGATTTCTACTGTGAAATCCTGTTCAAAACTCTGTTTCCTTCATGCCTCTTTGGGTGTTCCATAGAAATAACTTGGAAGACAGACTTGAGCCCAGCGACCCCTTGTACGGACATTCACATTTTCAGGAAGCACTGGATAGTCTCTCCTCCCAGTTTATTCATCTTAGCATCTCTGATTTTAAATTTAAACTAGTTCCCTATAGAAAATGAACTAGAATCTTCTACATATATAATTATTTTTGCAAAATTTCTAGCTTTTAAAACTCCTGGAGACTTCAGAGGGAACTTAGTGAGTGATGATGGTTGAGAGAGCCTTAGGGGGCTTTGCTGCAGGTTGGTGAAGGGTTAAGTGGTACGTTCATGGGGCAGAAGCAGCATTTGGGAAGGAACCATGCCAGTGGGAGGCTTAATATTGGCATGGGAAGAAAGGAAAAGGGAATGGAGATTGGAGATCTTAAAGGTTTTGGGTGCTTTGAGAGCTGACAGGGACTGATTGGTCCCTCTCCACTGGTATTACAGATCCCCCTCTGAAGAACAACAGGAAAGGACAGGACAGAAGATGATGGTGGTGAACAGGGCCGTCTTACACCCCTTTCCTCTGCTTTGGTGCCAGTGGAGACCTTGCCAGACAGGACACAAACAAAGAACAAGACCACTCATCCCAGACTCCTCTGCTATGCCCAAAACGAGTAGTTTACCTCATCAGGGAAGTGCTAACTTAAAGTAGGTCGACATTTGTTGTCAGTCATGCTCTCCATTTTAGGTGTTCTTCAAAAATTCGGTGAAGCTTCAGACAGGGTAGTTTCAGGACACTAAAGCCTTAAGCTTTGTAACACAACATTCTTGCATAGTGTTGGTGGTGTTGGGGCTGCTTAACAGCATCTCACTATGTTTGCAACAACTGGACATAACTTTTGGGAGGGGACCATGAACGCTCCTATCACCTAGCGAAGTGTTTTGGAAAAGCATTTCTTTAGGGGGTAAGATTTTTTGCTCCTATCTGTAGGTGGAAAAAGATCTTCACTAGAATGACTTCACCTGATTTGATATTCAGAGCTGGAGAGAAGCCCAAGGGATTAATGGGCCCCTTTGCTACTGAGCGTGTGGGAGCTTGAAAGAGCTGCCTGCCCAGCAGCACCTCAGCAGCTCTTATGGCGTCAGCCTTGAAAGAGAGTTGGTTAGACAATGTGTGGGTTTCAGAGAAGAGCTGGTTCCTCTTTGGTTCAAGGTTGATAATGTCCTCAAAGTTCCCAAACCTACTATTTTAAATTTGGTTTTATTTTTTGCCCTCAGAGGGGCTCCGATGTCAGGGCTCTGATATAAGATCCGCATGACTCTCCTTCATGGGACATTGGACAGAGAAAGGTCTTTGCAGCATTGCAAAGTAACACACAGACCTCAGTGAACACTGCTGATGTGACAGCTGGTTTGGAGCTGCAGTTGCCTGGTGGTAGCGCCTCAGGGTAGGACCAGACTGAACTTCCTAGGTGGCAGGAGACATCTCTGCCTACGTGCTCCAGGACTTGGACAACGTGCTGCCCTTAGACACCTCGCAGCAAATGCAGCAAGTGGGGGTATGACATGTTACTGCTGTAGGGGTTCAAGTTTATGCTGCATTTCTTTTCTCAGGTCAGAAATCTCTTTAATACACAGTCAGAGCTTGTATACAAAGAAAATTTACCTTTTAGGAAAAAACTTCTCTAGGAACCCACTTGTTCTCAAAAATCACAGTGGGGAACTACTGTTTTTTTAAGAGGTGTCCTGCTCTCCCTGAGCACTCCTCACCTTGCAGAAGTGCTATGCAAGCTACCACGAGATAAGCCTACTGCCTTTAGCTTCGTGGGAAGTCACATCGGGGAAGAAAATCATTCCCTACTTGTTTTTGAACAACTTTTTGAAATCTGGCTCACTGCTCAAACCCAAACACATTTGCTTTGAACCATTATGACTCCATAAATGGTGCTGGTGTGCCCTGGCATGTCTGACCTCCATGCCTCCAGGGACGCTTCATGCCATCATGTGCATTGTATATGTTGGGATAGGCTCAGTAGAGACAATAGATTTAATCATTGGTGACATTGTGTAAATAAAACAGATTTAAACATCTGGTCCTCTGTCTTTGAAATACAATGGTGCTTCATAAATTATATAGCATTATAGCTCCCATAAGGCATTTACAAATACTTTATTAGGTGTCACGTCTGTACTCCATTTTGCTGCAAGTGCCCAGAACTACATGTCTTGTAATTCAGTTACATTGTAAGTAGCCACTAATGAGGCATATTATTATAAAGAGCCAATGCTGTACAGCTACACTGCAGTAAATCTGGAGTAATTCCAGTGAAATCAGTGCTAAAGCATGGATTTACCCCTATGAAATAAAAAGCAAAGTCTCACTCAGAAAAAAGAAAATAGGTTTGAATAATGATCGTGAGACTCTAATTCTCTAATGTTTGTGGAAACCTCCTAGTCCTTATTTTCTGGCCTTCCCTATTATCTTTTCTACTCCATTCTCATCTGTCACTCATGTATTGAGTATCCTGACAAGTCTGTTGGACAATTAATGCTCCGGTTTTGTGGGTTTGTGTGGTGCCTCCTGAGTACTTAACAGGTCTTAGAGTGATCAGTTCACTAAGCTCCCAGATTGTCTGACAGTTCCCAATGGCTTAATAATGTAAAATCATAAACCAGACTGCAACTGATTTCTCTTTCCTGTCTACTCTTTTATCAGGGATTGCTACGCAGGATGTGGGAGACAGTAACATAATTAGATGTGTGCTGAGTGGGAGTTCCCTTTAGCAAGCACCAATTCTGACCTTCAGCTGAATATATAACCAAGGGGTTTGGAGATATGGATTTTCCGGAGATAATAATGATTCCTTTACTATAGGATGAACAAGTCAATAAAGCAGCTCTTTTTTTAGCCTCTTTCCTAAGATTATTTACTCAAATATGCTCTTATAGCAAAGCTGAAATTTCTATATGCTTTCATTATATAAATTGGGATGAAATGTGGCTGCGTGATATAATCTAAAAATGACCTCATCCTTCTTAAAATCAGTATTTTCCGTCCAGTTTCCAACTGACAGATTTATTCTTAGCCCAGAACAACATTATCTCCCATAGCAGACTAAGAAGCTTCTTTTGGATCTCTGCTAATTGTGTGTTTCTGGAGACAGACCCTGGTGTGTACGTAAGGACAGGTCACTCTGTGGGCATATGTATATATATATATGTACGTGTGGTTGCTGACAGCACACCAATGCTGCTAGTAAGTCACAATTAAATTTACTGTTTCCTTTCAATCTAAACAACATCATTACCTCCCATTAATATGGTTAAGAGGGAGCAGGACATACTCTGGGATATTGGCTTGTAGTAGTGAAGCCAGCACCAAGGCACATGTGTGAACCATGGTCTTTGGGGGCTATGGCTATTTGCAAGGCAGAGGGATGCTATATCTTGATTATAAAATTGGAACAATGTTTGAATTGTATCACTGAAGCATAAAATGTCCCACATTGAGACTATTTTGAGCAGCGTTAATCAGCAGCAGGACACCATTCTAAACTTTTGCGTTGCACAATAACAGTTTCTGTGGTTTAAATAAAGTCAACCTTGGTTCAGTAAAATATGAAACTTGATGTGAAACTTGAACTGGGCTTCCCTGGGACTGCCCAAGGGCTCCTGATGGGCAGAAGCTTCCATGCACCCCCCAGATACAGGAATGGTTGGCACTGCACCAGTCAGCAACCAGACAGCCTCACAATGCTTCTGCTCGTTCAGGATAGAACACCAAACTGACAGCAAAGGTGGACAAAAGTGTTGAGGTGGAAGATGCAGGAGACTCCTGGAGTGCATCAAAGATAATTTCTTAGTCTAGCCGATAGATCCCCCCCCCCCCCCGAGGAGAAGCAATACTTGACCTTATGGTCAAAAATATAAGCAAACTCATCAGCAATGTTAGGATGAGTGGCAGCCTGGGCTGCAGTGATCATGCACTCGTGGAGTTCAAGGTCTAGAGGGATATGGAATGGGTGAGGAGTACAGTCAGGATGCTAAATTTCAGGAAAGAAAACTGCATGCTTGTCAAGGAATTACTCAGTAGGACCCCCTGGGACATGGTCCTCTGAGACAAAGGAGCGGAACAGAGCTGGAAAATATTTAAGGAAGCTTTCCACAAGGCACAAGAGCACACAGTCCCCATATGTAGAAAATCAGGCAGGAAGGGGAAGAGACCAGGGTGGCTGAGTCAAGACCTGCTGGTTAAACTGAAAAAGAAGAAGGAACTGCACAGGTGGTGCAAGCAGGGACAGGGAACCTGGGATGTGTATAGAGACGCTGCCCGGTTATGTAAGGATGAAGTCAGGAAGGCCAAGGTGCAGCTGGAGATGAACTTGGCAAGGGAAGTGAAGACCAACAAGAAGGGCTTTTACAAAAGAGGAAGATTACATCAATCAAAAGAGGAAGATCAAAGAGAATGTACCCCCATTGATGACTGGAAATGGGGATCATGTATCAACAGATGAGGAGAAGGCTGAGGTACTTAACAACTTTTTTGCCTCGGTCTTCAACCAACAACTGCTCTCCTCGCCCCTCCTGGGTCACGTGACAGCAAGATGGTGACCAGAGGCATAGACTCCCTCCCATAGTAGAAGAAGATAAGGTTCGTGAACACCTGAGGAACCTGAACACATATAAGTCCATGGGACCTGATGAGATGTATCCCAGAGTCCTGAGGGAATTGGCAGATGTGGTTGCCAAGCCACTCTCCATGATATTGGAAAAGTCATGGCAGTCAGAAGAAGTCCCATGGCAGGGGGTTAGAACTAGATGATCTTTAAGGCCCCTTCCAACCCAAATTATTCTATGATTCTATAAGCATTCTATCTGTGTATCTCTGGAGGCACTCAGGGGATAGCACAGAGCAAAACCTTTTTTTTTTTTTTTTTTTTTTTTTAATATTAAGCAGTAAAACATGAAGTGGACTGGAAGCCAGCTACCCTCTCTCCTAGGGGAGCACCTTAATCATGAAGCTATAGAATCACACTTCTCCCTGCTTCCCAGCCCAGCCCAATTATCTTTTAATTATTTCAAGAGAATGGCACAGCATCAACATCAGGGAATGAAACACACATCACCATTTTGGCATACCTTATTTTTTTGTCACCATGGTGCCCAGAAAATGGGTTCTACTCCCACTGCCAGAAACAAAACTGTAATTTAGTCTTCCATAAAAGAACCAGCTGCCTCACCTGCTGACCTACAGGAATAGGGAGTCGTTTAATTTTTATAGGGGGGCAAAGCCTGATCTTATAAGTGAGTTCAGAGCCCATTTACAGCCCAGATTCCAGCAGAGAGCTCCTACTTTGTGTAGTATGATAAGCCTGAGTGAGGAATGAGCCAGATGCTGGGATACTTTAACCTCCAAAGACTGGGGCGTGTTGGGGAACACTATAGACAGATCTTTGGCTACCTGGAAATGTAAATACTTTAGCAGCTCTGAACTTCAAGGACCTCTTGAACCTTGCCTCTGCAGAACCAAAGGTTTTCACCTTGGAGCTCCAAGCAGAGTTCAAGCAATGAGGATCCCTGAGTGGAGGAAGGACTGTGAACTATCTGCAAAATGGGTATGCTGCGGTGAAGAATACTACAAGCATAAAGTGCTTGGCTGTTATGGCAGTATGAGCAACTAATTAATGTAGATAAGCAGAAACAGAAAAGTGTTTGTGCTGTGTTGCAGTGGCAGAGAAGGAAAAAGAAATAAGATACCTGATGTTCCCGTGCCCTACTCCAGTTACAAAATCAGACTCCTTTCCCTTTGATGCAGAGATATACTCGATTTCTACTTATTCTACAGAATAGTTTGTTTCACTTGTGTTTTAAAAGTACCACCATGTTTTCAAGCAGGTCTTTGTTATGCATCTTATCTTCACTCTTTGCATAAAATATCTTTTTTTCCTCAGATACCTCATACAAGGTCTATTTGCTACCCATCTCCTCTTGCTTGACACAGTGAATCACTGTTCACACATTGCTGAATGAAGCTACTAATTAAATATGTGATTTTTATTAGTCTCTAGACAGGCTATACTTACAAGACTGTGCAGTAAATGACTTGTTTGCACTATTCTTTAACTAGTCTCCTGCCCCTAGCCAACTGCTTCGAGTGCAAACAAGTCTATGCTCACAAGGTATAACAGCCAATTCTCTTTAGACTCATGCTTTTTTACACAGACCCAAATTCATAAGAAAAGAAGCCTGGAAAAGTAATTACTTGGCTGCTTGTGACTCATTTGGTTACCTTGAAGTAGCTCCAAAGCTTGAAAGGGCTCTCAGTGCTCATGCTGAGCTGTTTGCTGACTTTGCAAGTTCATTGAAGTGAACGATATGTACTTGCTTTTATATTCACATGTGTTGAACAGAAAAAAAAATGATGCTAAAACACACCTAAAAGCACAATCTCATGCAGGTCTTCGTCAAAGAGATGAGGTGCTCAGTATCCCTTCTTCCCATAAGCAGGAGCAAGCTGGCAGACTTGTAGCAAAGCTCTAGTTAATAATAAATCATATTCCTCTGCTGGCCCTACTCTCGTATGGGGCACAGCCCAGGTGAATTCTGTCACCTCTCCCAAATGCTCTGCACTGCCAATGTGCCATGTTGTACATGAAGATGAGCAGTAGCTGAGGGCATCCAAAGTTTTATCTCCATATAAAACAAATCAGTTATCATGATACCTCAAGGGGGTCTGTGCAGCAGGTGAAAAATATGTGGAAGTAGGCACTTTGCAGCCATTCTTTCTGTGACTGAACAGATTAAAAGCAAACATGCCAGAAGACACAGCATCCCAAATCCCAGTGCAAGATTGTAACAAAAAACAATACAGCCTTACGAAGATAAGAAACATAATGTTTGTGTTAAAAAAAAGAGAAGCTCACCTTCTGTTTCTTAGACAAATGCTCTTTTATAGTGTGGATGTGTGCTATCTCCTTATGGCTTTTAAATTGGTTCCTTGATTTGTTTCTTTATCTGTTCCCTGAGACTTTCCTGATTAGTTGAGATTTTTGCACTCACTAGTTGATTAAATAATGAATACATTTGTTTGATTTGCACTTGCTTACTTAATTAAAATTTTTTTTTCAGTGCCTCAATTTTCATTATGATTTCAATTTTGCATTTAATCACTGTGTTGTTCTTCGCTGCCACCTCTCTTAATAGAGGTCTACTCTCCTGTCAGCCTCATTGCAAAACTTGGCTCCAAGCTGCACATGGTACACAGTCGAGGGAAACCTCTGTTTGTGCAGTTGATTAAGACAGGAACTAGAAATTTGGTGGGGAAGAAGAGGGGAGGTTGAGTTTGCAGGAAAGTCTGAAGAGTATAGGTGCATTTTAGGCTAGAAAATGAAGATGAAGTATTTCTGACATTCTCTGGTCAAGGAATATCATATTTGCCTGTGGAGGAAGATTGGATTTTATATTTATACTATCGAATTTTATATATTATGCTGCAGGCCAAGTGTAAAGGCAGAGACAATGATCACCAGTAACAGCTGATAGTATGTAGCAGTGGGACAACATTTCCTTCAGCAGAAGTTATGTGTTAAGATATATGTTCAATGCTTTACTACTGCTCCATTTTAGGATACTACTATTTCTTCCCATTTTTACTCTCCCTTCTTCTCACTTTTTCCCCTCATTTGATCTTGCTCTTTCTTCTACATTTGCTTTCCTGCAGTGGGCCCCAAATTGCCATGTCCTGGACTTCTTTCTTATTCTGAACCTTCTTCTATTCACTGGTGGGACCAGGCATGAAACAGTTAGTATTGTCCCACCACCAGATTTAATGCCAATATCACAATCTGATTAATAAGAGTGAAGGAAATCCCACTTTTGATGTTACTGCAGGTTGCAGACATGGACGCATGCCCCTGCATTGGTTCATAGTCAAATGGGACAGTGAGTCTGGTGTATAGTATTGGTGTTTCAAAAGCAAAAGGTGCCTATCACGGCATGTGCTGCAAGCTCAACAGATCTTTCTTTTTTTTTATTTATTTTTTTATTACCAGGCAAGGCAGAAATACTGTGTGATGAACCCATCCCCAGGCACACAATAATACACTTGTGATGGCATTCTCAGAGAAAAAAATATTTAGAATGTATTTTGTCACTTGCACAAGTATTACGTAAGAGTCATCAAACTATGTAGCTGGAAAAAATGATCACTAGATCAGAGGTGAAAAGTGTGCAGCTCATAGGGTTTTGAGGAGACAGGCACTGTGGACAACTGATACTTTGGGAAGATGGGAGGAGGGAATGACCGGGGTTAATGGCTTAAATCCTTATCCATCCAGGAAATCCCTTTAACTCTGCTGAAGTGAATATATGTCAGCTTAGAAATCACAAGAACATCTGGTTTATGTATTTGCAGAAGTAAGTTTTTTTAAGTACTCAAATTTTGCTGTGCTTCTATGTCTGCAGCTTTTAATTCAAGCAGAAATACAAAAGCATCCTTTAAAGCTGTCTACAAATAACAATGAATTCTCTGGAGTTACAAATTATTTTTGCTAACGCCAAATGCGGTAGGAACAGATCTTGTAATCTTGACAACTGTGCGTGACAAGTCTATGATAAATATGCCTTTTCATAGAAATTAGAAATCAACTATTCATTAAAAAAAATGGAGCTAAAAGAAACCTTGAAAATTCGTCTTTCCTGAGCAAGGGGCTTCTGTGACCCAGAATCAGAGAAAAAGCCTCTCTCCCCCAGAAGAATGACCAATCATTATAGCTGCACACTTGTGCCAGATCAAACAAGATACCCTCCAGTGTTATCACTAGGAGAAAGATGTACATTTGCAGCGTGGAAGATAGGAACAATGCACAGTCACATAGACTGAACAAGAGGTTATCGCTTGTCTCAGCTAGTCATTCCAGGTGGGATTTCCTTTAATATTGTTCCTCACCAAGTTGCTAAAAGGTCCATTTGCAGTCTATGGTGAGAGACAGGTGCCTCGCAAAGGACAATTCATCCTGTCTTAAATTAGATATCTCAGATAAGCAGGATCAACCAGACTCTAGAGGAATTTATGCCTTTCCACCAACTGTTTATTAGGTACAATTAATGATGTAGTTTGAAATTTTAGCCTTTGCTGAGCAGTAACAATGAGCAGCAAACTTGCTACAAAAGAGCTCTTGACATCTAAGACTTTGCGTTAAATTGCTAGTAGGCACTTTGTTAAAACTGCCTCCATAAATCTGAGAGCTAAAATGCTAGTAAGGAAAATCAGTCTAATGCAGGATTTTATTGTTTTTCTTAATTGTCTGATCATTCAGCAACCTTCCCATTGTAACACACAGCAGCTCACACTGGTGGAATAATTATTCCTAAAAATATAAATCCCATTTTGCCAGTGAAAGACTTGTCCCTCTACAAACCACATGCCTATGGAGCAGTTGAACATCTCTTGATGCCAGCATCTCTGGGAACAATTTTTTTACTTTTTGTTTATCACAATTCAAAGCAACATCAGCCTTAATGTCTTAAATTTAATTACCTCTTCTTCGTGCAGTTCATTATTCAGATGGTTTTGTTGTAAATCAACCACAACTTAATAACCTAAGTCATTTTAAAGCACTCACTGGACGAGAGTATGTCCTGTGCTTCAATAAGTATTGATAGCAGTTTCAAGTTATAGATTCAATTATATCTAGGACTAGCAAGATCTCAAGTATTTCTGATCAGTGTGTTCATTACGGAGTAAATGCTGAAGAGATTCATACATTAATCATTGAAATGAAAAGAGGATGATGTCACTCACTAGTCTGAAGAATGAAGTTAAAATGTGAAAACCCATAATCCCCATTGGAGATGTCTCATTCGAAGGCAGCTGGAGATTTTGGTACAGCAGCATCCCTGTCCTGTTTAGAAAGACTGTAGTCCTAATCTCACCATGTGTCTGTATGAACATCCCAACACTCTGCTGTTTAAGGGAAGCTGGAATGGGTGGAAATATTTGTGGAATAAGATGATCTCTAACAAATGCATGAGTGACATAATTCAGAGCTTTGGTAATACCGACCATCCGAAACCTGCACGGTAAAGCCCAGTTCCTTACACTGCACTGGTGCAGGGCCAGGCTGCACCTCAGGGGAGACCAGCTCTGGGAAGAAAGTGATGTCTTTTGGTGATGGCTTCTGAGGGGGTGGACTGAGAATCTGAAGGATGAAAGATAGAGACGTTGTTATGGGCTGAGATCTGGAGTAATAAGGAGGGAAAGTCCAAAACACTGAAGGAAAGAAAGAACAGCTTTTTGTCAAGAACAGATTCTAGAAAATGCTTGAAAATTATGTGTGACTGAGCATTGCAATCCTTTAAAGAGACATTTTGGCTTATGTTTACCCATGATGGTTAACAATAAAGGAAATGGAGCCTAGCACTCTAATGAGCTTTTGTTCCCTGAGGCACATGTTGCTTTTTTTTCAGGTAACAGCACCCTTTCCAGTGTTAATGATTTTCTTCTGTGTATCAAGGCAGATTTTCTTTTACCGTTTACCCTTCACCTATGCACGACAGATGGTGTGATGTGCAGTTTTGGGAGCTAGTCTAGGGTGCATGAACTGATATGCATTAGGCTCACAAATTCAATTGTGTCTTACCTGTCTGCCCGAGGAATCCATCTACTAGAAGAAGTGAAGAGCCACAGAAAGGCAGCAGCTTTTGTTTGTTTATTGTGTTTTTCTCTGAAAAAAAATAGTTTTGCCTTTCTGCCAGAACTTTAAATCACATTTCAGCAGACTATGTCAAGGGCTTAAGGTCATCCTCTTACGAAAGCACAGGCAAAGGGTCTGTGAAGCTTCAAGCTGAAATAAGGATTTCTGGTCTAGATAAATTCAAGGAACATGACAAGATGCTTTGCTTTCATGGATTTAAGCCCAAAGCCTACAAGCTCTGAAATACTTAACTTTACTCACATGAGTAGATCAGCTGAAGTTTTTACATCCATTTTCAGGAAACAGGCTAGGTATATGCATAAATAACAATTTACAAGATAAAAATCAATGCTTCTCATCCTCTTCAGAGAGTTATGCCTGCTCATTCAGTTACGATAATGATAATTCTAGTTGGTGTCCACTGTCCCTCAATTTTACTTCTGATGGAGGATGCATGACTGAGACTCAGGGTGATCTGTGTTGACCCACACAGGACCCATGACTTAACTAGAGACTGACCAAAGCAGCATTGCGGTGCTCGGCGTAATACAACCATTGAAAAGGGCAAATATGGTAGAAAAGAGTACCAGTTGCAGGAACATCACTAGTGCACACTGCTTGTTTTGCCATGTCCAATATTTTTTTTTTTTCCCCAGATTACACAAGGCTGTGTTGGCAAAAAGCTCACACTGTTTGTACCCTAGACAGACCTCTGCTCCTGGGGGATTATTTATTTAATCTTGCTGAATTAAAAGAAGAGTGGATGAAGAGAGTGTCAAGATGTAGTGGGTCCCTAAAGAACGGACTGGAATAACTTGAGCTGTCACCCATGCTTAGTATGGGGCCAAAACAGATTGTTTGGCCAAAGCAAGGAGCCAGTCAAGAACAATCTGATCTCCTCCTGTGCCAGCACAATACTGCACTATTTTTTGCACTGGGAGAAGAGGAGCTGCATTGTTGCAGTATACCCCTGCAATAATACTGCAAACAAGTTATGAGTGGTCAGACCTAGAACATCTGTTCACCAGCTCACAAATTAACATGCAGGACAAATTTTCCCTGTAAGCAAAAGCTTCTAAAACATCTCTGGTGCAGTGGTCTGTGTGGAGGAAGGCTCATAAATTGACATACATACAGTAAAAAACTTAACACCAATGACTGTTTTTGATGATCAATGAGATCTGGCGAGGGAAAACAAGTTAGCAATGATGTTTTATTTATTTGTATATTTAAGCTATAACCCTCACTGTTTTTTGGCATCACCCACCCCTCCCTAGCTGTTGAACCCTACGGCCTGTGATGAGACTTGGGACAGCTCTAATTCAGATTCTCATACACTCTCTTCTCCCTATCATGTAGACCCGCATCAGCAGCTCTTGCTTTGTAAATGTTTAACACCGGTAAATATTAGTTTGAAAGCATTCATGGAGACAGTTCACCTGCAGAAAAAAAAGAGCATTAAATGGGAGTGCAATGGAAAGGTAAAAGGTAAAAATCCCTGACAAAAATCCCCTGAAAAAATCCCCAGTTAAAATATTATTGCTTTAGATGGAATCTGCAAATTAAACTGCCTGCTAATTTTCATTAGTCGGCTAAACAAAAAAGCAGATATCTCTTTCAGAGGGACTATTTCAAAGTCACCAATTTTTTTCCAACCCCATGTTTTTCAGCGTTGTGTAAAAAAGAAATATCAATTAAATTAGAAGTTTATACAGAGAGTTTTGGCCAAAAGGCAGAGGGAGATTACCAGTTCATGCATTCAAATTGTTCTGTGCCATTGCAGCCAGCATAAGGGATGTGGACCAAGCGTTGGCTTTTGAGGACATTTTTTGGGGACATTTAACTGCCCTGAGAATACAGAAGTGTAACATCATTTAAAACAGGGTGCCATGGCATCAGTTCCACTGGTGATTAACGGGGTTCTTGGTGACTCAGACCTATAGTGATGTCAAGCGCCATTCATGTCCAACCCAGTAATACAAATGCAGAGTTCAGCCTAGGACTTTGTGGGAAAGGGCTGAGTACAGAGTTTAGTGTATTAGTCACTACAGAATAAAGAACTGATATTGTGTGGAACAGAAATTTATCATAAGGAAAAGAAGCACAACAGTGATATCCAGATGATTTCTTTCTCCTTGAACTTCTGAGGGAGTCTCATCATGCCCTACCATAGAGAGCAGACCACATAAGTTGCTTTTTGTTAAACACCTGTGTTGGTGTCATTCTGCATATAGCATTTCTTAATTTTCCTTCTCAATTCTATGTCAAAAAGAACAAAAAGATTTGATGTACTCTGAAGCTTTGAACTGGTGTGTACTTACACTGGATCATTCCTTTCTCAGTGCTAGTGCAGGACAAAGCATTCCCCCAAATCCTGATTCTTTTATCCAATGGCAGTGAAGAAGGTGACACTACTGAAAATTCATCAGAGGAAATGCACTATTGAACTGATAAATATGATGATGTTTTCTGCCTTCCCTGCTCTGATGTGACAGCAAAGGTCTAAGGTAGAAAACTTTTAATTTTCCCCCATCTTTCTCTATTTTGATGTTCTTATTCCCTTCTCTGCTTTGTGACCGTGAAGTTATTTACTTGCATTCTCCCATCAGCACCCCCAGAAATACCACTTTGTAATTAAGAGCTGGGATTTGGACTGGGGATGTAAAACCTGGCCTTTGAGCACACATGGTTCGAGGCAGGATGATGGGGACCAGGAGTTGAATGCAAGTGCAGTGCTTTGTATTCACTTTGCATGGAATGGTGCAGAGAGACCCTGTCTTGGAAGGAGAGTGGTGAGTACCAGAAAACCAGGAGCAATGCCAGTTTTGAGAAGTTGATCTCTCTACAGTATTTACTTTGCCTTATTGCACATCTTAACCCATTTTCTTATCATGTGGTCTTGTGGGAACAGGCCTGTAATACAAGCAATATTTGTTTTAATTGCCTCTGGCTTTCCTTGTCATTAGGCATATACAAAGTAATGATAGAAGAGCTTTTATGGGAGTAAAATTCTATAATGAATCACTTATATACAAAACAGACCAAAAACTAACGGGGGGATGAGAAATTTGCTTTGCCCATGGGTTGTTTTGTGCTATTAACTTATTATTATGCATCTCAAAATTGAGCAGAAAACTATTTTGCTTCACAAAGTCTCTCCTTCGCTGCGATACAACAATCTTACCTATAGCTATTGAATTGTAATATGTATAAGGAAGATTAGGCAATGCATTTGCCATATGTAAAATTCAGTTGTAGCATTTCCATGACAACAAAACTGACCATACTGAGTGCTGACTTCTCTCAGGTATAATATACTCCAGGTGATTTCATACGCTGTGTCTAGCCTTTTGGCATCACCTCCCTGGCAGTAAGGATCATTATGTGACTGAACTATCCATTTTCTGAAGAACTTTCATGGGGAAGGACTAGAAGCTGGCGAATCACAGGGAGAAAGAGCTCCCATGCCAATTGCTTCAGCCATCTCAGCGTGGGGATGTTTTGGGGCTGGAGCCAACGCCTCGCAGGCACACAGTCCTTTCGCCACTCCAAGGCACGAGCAGATTGAGAAGTACAGCCCTTTCTCAGTCCCTTATATGGAACAGATTTCAGTAAAGGAGATAATCCAGCCCGAAGGGGTTATACAGATAATACCCAACAGGCATGGTGGATGCCCTGCTGAAATCCCCTTATATGGCATTGCTGAATAGACTCAGATCTCCCAAATATCCGGTGCATAAGACAACGCTGTATGAGGTCATACGGCAGATGGAAAACCACAGTGCAGTGACAGAGTGCAACTTCCAATCACTCTCTTTAAAGTCAGACCCCAGACCCCTCTCTCTCCGCCACTGGTTCCTTGGGTGCAGAAGGTGGCTGCCTCGGCACTCTGCAGCCCACACGGTTGGCTGGACAACTGCTGCAGTGCTGTAGTGGGAAACGTACCATGCTATAGGAAAACATGATGTGTGTGCATTGAGAGGAGATTAATCTCATTTTATTTTAGCTGTCTACCGTGCAGGCATCTGCTGAAGCTTTGTTACCCTCCTCTAGACTAACTCCAGCACCTCAATGCCCTTCTTGTACTGAGGAGCCCAAAACTGAACACATGATTCCATGTGTGACCTCACCAGTGCTGGGTGCAGGGGGACAATCACTTCTCAACTCCTACTGGCCACGCAGTTTCTGATACAGGCCAGGATGCCGTTGGCCACCGGGGCACACTGCTGGCTCATGTTCAGCCAGATGCCAATCAGGACCCCAAGGTCCTTTTCTGTTGGGCAGCTTTCCAGCCGCTCTTCCCCAAGCCTGCAGCACTGCATGGGGTTGTTTTGGTAGAAGTGCAGGATCAGACATTTGTCCCTATTGAATCTCACACAATTGATCTTGGCCCATCGATCCAGCCTGTCCAGATCCTTCTGCAGAGCCATTAGCCTGGAGAAGAGGAGGCTGAAGGGAGACTCTAACGCTCTCTACAACTACCTGAAAGGAAGCTGTAGTGAGGTGGGTGATGGTGCCTCCTCCCGCATAACAAGTGATAAGATGAGAGGAAATGTCCTTGTGTTACACCAGGGGACGTTTAGATTGGATATTAGGAAAAATTTTTTTCACTGAAAGTGTTGTCAAGCATTGGGACAGGCTGCTCAGGGAAGTGTTAGAGTCACCATCCCTGGAGGTGTTAAAAAAGCGTGTAGGTGTGGCACTTCAGGACATGGTTTAGTAGGTATGGTGATGTCGGACTGACAGTTGGACTTAAAGATCTGAGAGTTCTTTTCAACCTTAATGATTCTATTATTCTATGAAATTACTCACCCTAAACTCCCTTCGAAGTCACTAGAGGGAGACAGGAACCTCTAGGATCAATTTTTCTGCCCTATTTAGGCATCAGGATGGAGCCAGGCAAGGGATACTATGAAGTGCTCTGCTCCTTGCTGGCTGTTCCAGGAGGTGCAACCAGACACAGACATTTGCACTTGGTCGAACAAACCCATCATTTGCATGTGAAACATGGCACATGTTTAGATCTGTTTTCCCCACCTTCACTTCAAAAATAATTGCTCAACTTTCTTTTTAAAGGGTGTTCTTTCATCTCCAAAGAAATTGATAAAAAGCACTTAGTGTAGGAACTATTAGAACAAAATGACATGTTGTTATGGCATATTCAGAACGTTGTTTATTTCTCCAAAACTCTGTTTCTTGAATTTTTTTTTTAATAAATATGAAGTATTCTTTCCAAGTCCAGAACTTGAAATTTATGCCAAATTTCAAGTCCTCTCAGATTGAGTTCAACACAGCTATTTTACATTTCAAACCAAAAGAATATGTAGTGACTGGTTGCTACATTTTCTGACATACATCTCTTTTTGAACTTTATTATAATCACTGTGCAGCTGAAGAACAATTCTGAATAAAACTGACTTCATGAAGTCCATGGTGCTCTAGCAAAATATGCTGTTTACAAGTCAGACTTAGATCCAGTGCTAAGTCATCTCCCAGCAGGAAAATACTCCTCTTCCCAGCAGAACAACGTACCTTTCCCCAGGATCCCCATTCCTTTATCAGTATTGCCTTTACCTTGTATCTCATGCATTGACATAAAGTATGTCAGTGTGCTGCAGAGGGATATCTTAGCAACTGGTAATTTTTGAGTGGGATAATGACTTGTATGATCAGCCAGACATTTTGCAAAACATGGTATCAGAAATAATATCAGCCTGGCATATTGCTAAATCCAAGTCACCTCTAACAGTGCTCTGCTCCTGAGCCTTTGCAAAACTTATGCAACTACAAAAGGTTTTACTTTTGTTTTTCCATTTAATTGATAATTACCCGTATGATGCACTTCATAAGGCAAAAAAACAGAGGTGTTCTGAAACTTCTAAAAGTAATAGAAAAGGAGCTGATCTCTTGTAAGTCTGCTCTTTAGGGGACAGTGGGAAGGAACTAGTTAGCAGCTTGTCTTAGTCTGAGATTTCCAAAAGGGAAAAAATGCTGAAAAGAATCACAACAGCATTGGAACTGGTGTATCTTTTTGCTCACTAACAGTATAATTTACTGCTCAGAACTTGTGTGGTTTGCACGCTCCTGTAAGAGTAGGGTCTCTTCTGCTGCAGCTCCTGTTCCCCAAGCAGTCTATTCATTATTGGATTAAGCAGCCAGTAAACTAAACTTGAATTAATCCAGAGAGCACAGTGGTCCATTTCTTTCAGTGCTGTTTCAGTGCTTAGACATTCCTAAATCACATTTAGATGCTTAATCCTTTACTGGGACTCATCCTAAGTAATGTCCCAGAGGGTGTCCTGCATGCCAGGTTGGGAGATCCACTGTGCCACAATATAACGCATTCCTCCAAGCACTGCTTGGCATTAATTTTTAAAAGTTAAAGGATTGTATGTACTTGCAGCTGAATAAGCATGCATGAAAATCACAGACAACACTTGCTCGCCCGTGCAACAGACACTTAAGTACTCCATGTGAACAGCAACATGGTTGAAGTACATGTAGTTGCACATGTATTTACATGTACCTGTATTTACACAGGTACGAAAGTATGTGTGATAAGGAGGTGCATGACTTAAAGGTGTACCTACTCAGTTTTGTTCTTTTTCTTTACACTGTCTTTAATAATTTCACCTGCTAACAGATGCATCAGGAATGCTTGATGTTTTGTAATGGCTGCCTAGCAACTCAATGGGCTGAACAAACTCAGGTTCATTTAAGTATTAAATAATCTGAATTGCAGTGAATTTATCTTACACGAACATCAAAGGGCTTAATAACAGCAGCAGCAGCAAAACGCAGCATTGGCATAATGATGGTGATGTCTTAATATAATGAAACAAACCAATACTAGACATTTTTGAAACTGTAGTTTCAGTATTTCTAAAGGCATGTATCTGCTCAAATGAGTGAATTGTTTTATCAGTTTTGCCTTAGTGAAGGTGGGTGGGTGGATAAAGTGGTGAGCAGATCACTGTATGCACTCCAGATGATCTTATAGAATCATAGAATGGTTTGGGTTGGAAGGGACCTTAAAGATCCAGTTCCAAACAATCTGCCACAGGCAGAGGCACCTTTCACTGGATCAGGTTGCTCAAAGCCTCATCTAGCCTGGCCCTGAACACCTCCAGGGATGGCGCATCCATGACTTCTCTGGGCAACCTGCTCCAGTGCCTCACCACTCTCAATGTGAAGAATTTCTTCCTAATACCTAATCCAAGTTTCCCCTCTTTGAGCTTTAAACTGTTATCCCTCATGGATCACTGTGCTCCCTGCTAAAAAGCCCCTCTCCAGATTTCCTGTAACCCCCTTTAGGTACTGTAAGGCTGCTGTAAGATCTCCCCAGAGTCTTCTCTTCTCTAGGCTAAACAAGCCCAGCTCTCTCAGCCTGTCCTCACAGGGGAAGTGCTCCAGCCCTCTGGTCATCTTTGTAGACCTCCTCTGGATTCACTTTAATAGATCAATGACCTTCCTCTGCTGAGGACTCAGAAATGAACACAGTACATCAGGTGAGGTCTTACGAGAGCAGAGTAGAGGGGAACAACGTACTGGTCACACTTCTTTTGATGCAGCCAATGATGGCTGGTTCCCAGGCTTCGAGATGTACATCTGTCTAAATATCTTCAAATTTTGAAGTTCATCGGGTCCAAAGCTGCTCCTTACCAAAGCATGAATTCTTACTTCAAAATATTTGGCTTCAACTGAAACAGCTGATTTGAGATTGTTAATTTTATCTCGTAAGCAGTATGAGAATTGACTTAGGTGGAGAAAAGGTAAAGAACCAAGCATTGTTTCTGAACAGAAGCTTTTTGCATTGCAGTGTCCTTGGATGGGCAGACTCTGCCAGGTAGGGATGAGGATGTTATAGGAAAAATAAACTTGCTGCAGCCCATGAGCATTTCATGCTCCTGGATGTTTTAGTAATGCTGATTAAAATGACAGTTCAGACAGTGCAAGGAAAGAGTCAAGAATGATCTTTTCTATAAAATATACACGATGAAGACAGCAAATCCACAGCATGTGAGGTTTGTGGGTGATTGCTTCTGCTTTCACTGAGAAAAGCAATCATTTACTTGGAGGTCACAGTTGTGCCAGGCAATGGGGAATGCCAACTTAGGTGGCTGCTATCTTGGTGCATAATCAGCTCAATTCAGTTTAAACTTAATGAAGTTGCTACAGCAACCTGAGACAGGACCTGTGCGGTCCTGTAGTGGCCAAGTTGTTTCAGAAATGTGGAAAGCCGGGAGTGCTAATGGAGAAATGCCATTTCTTAGTGTGGTGGTTTATTTAACCCCAGTGGGCAGCTCAGTGTCATACAGCCTCTCCCTCACTCCCTGCACCGGCACTGGGGAGGGATTCATAAGGGTAAATGTGGGAAAACATATGGATTGAGATGAAGACAGTTTAACAGGCAAAGCAAAAGCTGTGCACACAAGCAGAACAAAATAAGGAATTCATTCACTGTTTGCCATCAGCAGGCAGGTGTTCATCCATCTCCAGGAAAGCAGGGCTCCATCATGCGTAACAGTTACTTGTGAAGACACATGCCGTAACTCTAATTGTCCCCTGACTTCTTCCTTCTTCTCCAGCTGTTATTGCTGAGCATGATGTCATGTGGTACAGAATATCCTTTTGGTTATTGGAGTCAGCTAACCCAGCTGTGTCCCCTCCCAGTCTCCCATGCACTCCCAGCCTGCTCACTGGTTGGGCAGCAGGAGAAGTAGAAAAGGCTTGATGTTCTCAGCAATAACTAAAACATCCCTGTGTTAACAACACTGTTTAGATAAAAATCCCAAACAAAACACCATATGAGCTACTATGAAGAAAATTAGCTCTGTCTCTGCCAAACCCTACACCACGGCACCGGTGACACTCTGGATATAAACAATGTGTTGTGCATCAAAGTGACTTCCGCTGAAGCACGGCACAATTATTCACACAGATGTCCCTTGTTCCAATGGATTTGCTGTGATCTTACACTGGTGGGAGAAAAAGAACAAAACAAAGCACAGCGGAGCTTTGAGCTAGAAAAAACACATGAAAATCATTTTTTACTTAATAGTCTGCTTTCCCCTCAAAGTTTTCTCCTTTGGCAATAATAAAACAAAACTAGCTATTCACATCGATCTGTTGGAAATCAACAGTAAAACCTAGCACATCCATATCATTTCACAATAACAGCATTTAAAGAGTCTTTACAGAAGCAGAACCTATTTCAGATTAGTGGGGCAGATCTCAGTCTCTGCTCATCACAGAAAGCAAAAAATTAAAACATTTTTCAAGTCAGTATGTCTGTGTGAAAACTAGATTTTCAAAAATAGTTTTTAGATTACCCAAACAAATGTATTTTCTCAAAGAACAAGCCCTCCTACTTGCAGAATATCTGCCCTGCAGATGGAGGTCTTTGTGCCAAACTGCTCGCTAATCCTCTTCCCCTGTAGATGTATTGGTAGAGAATAAAAGCCCATTAAGACCCACAGTTAATATTTACAAATCCCTGTTTACCTTTAAATGCCCTCCCGTCTCTTTCTCTGTCACTCTACCATCGCTTACCTGTCTGCCTCCTCAGATAATATGCTGTGTTGGAATATGAATTAGTTTGGGAGGACCTCCTGCTTTGGCTTTTTGCAGAGTCGCTACAACAGTTTTTATTATTTTAAAAGTTTGGCAAAACACTCCATCCTCTCACTTAAGCTTCTGTTTTTTCCAAAGAAAATTAAATTAGCTTTAGCATATTTCCAGCCAAATGGAAACCTGGACTGTGTAACCTGTATAGATCTCCTCTGAGAATAGTCCTTGCCTTTCCTTTCCAGTCACTACTGAAAATGACAGCAAAATCTGCTGACCAGGTCACCCCTTTTATCAGAGGCAAAATTAACTTGCCCCTCATGTGTTTTGGATTCCAGTGTAAATCTGGACACTGGGAGCTTTTCTAGTTGATTTTGACCTTAAAATAGGACATGTGGGTGTAGCTGAGCACACCTGGTTGCAACATCTGAGCAACTAAAAGGCCTTCAGGAACAGAAGTGTTAATCAAATCTACCCCCAAACTCTTTTATTTCCTTTTACCTCATCCAGTAAGTCCCCATTTCTTTTGTGTGAGAGATATTACTGTTCTAGTTTGTATCCGAACAAAACTCAGGTCAGAGCTATGAAACCAGATCAGGGGTTTTTTTGGGGGTGTATTCCATTTAACATCAGGATTCAGGCATCTTGAGTTCACCTCTATCTTGGGCTCCTGTTGCAAGTACAGATACCCAGTCGAACACTTTGCAGGCTGCATTTAAAAGGCCTGTTACAGAACATCTTGCTGTTGGGTGGGCAGGATAGGGGCTGCCAGACAGGCAAAGTGTTTTCTGAATAACACATTGCTCAGAAATGAGGAGATGGACAGCAAAGACCGTGTAGGGTGCAAGTGAGATGTGGAGTACACACCTGCATTCAGTCCTCAGCTCTGGCAGACAATAAGCATGCTGCCTGGTTGCCCGCTTGAAGCTGCAACCTAACGCTCTCATCCTCTTCAGCTTATTTCTTTTCTGTGCTCTCCAGTGGCCCATAATTTATCTGGAAAAAAAAAGATGTTTTGTCTTGAACTTATTTGTCTCCTCCTCCTCAGATTTCTGCTGCAGTTTGGAACTCCAACCCTTTCTGCAGCGAGAGCTGGTGATAGCAGAGGTAGAGGACTGCGACCTTTAAGTGTGAACAAGTCAGAGGAGGAGATAAGTTATAAGAAACTTCCTGCATGAAATAATTCAGTGACAAGGTGTTTTGAGGGACAAAATAACTGCAAATATGTAGGCTGTAATTTCAAAGCTGAGGGAGAGCTCTAAATGATCTCCAGATAATAAAGTGATAAACTAAAATCTGACCTCAAACCCGGAGGAGTTACCAAGGCCTATGGTATCCCATTGTACACAGGGATGTACGGGGCAGAAATAATACTGGAACAGAGGTGTATGGACTAGAACACTGTGATGTTTGAAAGGCCTGTGCAATGAAAGAGTGAAAATAAATCAGAGAAGGAGAGGACAAAATATATATCTAATCAAAATAATAAAGCAGAGATTGAATGAATGTTTTTTGTTGTTGCATTTTGCCCGCACTAAAAGCAGAGCATTAACTTTCCAAATGTAACTAACACTGAAGGCACATGTGGACCTGCACATGATGAAGTGTCCACTGAGCAAAAAGACTAAGACGATCAGTGGATAACTTTGGATTTGAAGCTGTATCAGCTTTTCATTTTTTGGTTGTATCCCCTGTCCATACTTCAGAGGTAGATTCTTCAGGCTGACAGACTGCATCAAAGGCAGGGGTGTATTTTCAAGTGTATGTAGACTTAGCTGAGAGCAAGATCAGACTACACTTGTGACTACATTTTACAAGTCCAGGAATATAGTACTGTTGCTGAAGGAAGAGAGAAGGAAATGGTAACTGGTCACCATTTGGGCATCTGGTAGCCAAGAGGGCAGGAGGAGAGATGCTGGTCGAGCCCAACAAGTGGCACCTGCGTAACTTCTTTTGTCTGTTTAGCACTTGCTGCTCTTTATCTAAGAGCTGAAAAACTTTCTAAAGTTTCCTGGCCTTCAGGCCTGACACCTTGACTCAGAGTAGATGACAAGCAGGAAAAACAGGGTGCAGAAAATTTGTTCAACTCCTGCCTTTGGCCAAGTCTCAAAGGTTATTCTTGAGTAAGTAACAGGGGGTTTGCATTGCAAATGTATTTTAAGACTGTCCTTGTTCTTGAATTGTCTAGTCACCTACAGAGTTTGACAGGAGAAACCTGAACATTGGCCTGTGCTATATTTGGGGCTCTCTCTACAACTGGAAGAGGTCTTGTTTCTGCATTTTTGCCCATAATGTGGAAGGAACAGCATCTCCCAGACCTGCAGAACTAAAGCAATGCTGTCTGAAAAATGCTTTAATAATATTTTGTGGCTGAGCCCCTTTGCAGAAAGCCTTACAGAGAAAATATAGGAGATGCAATGAGTGCACAGCCGAAGTTACATCGCTTGCCTGTGTGAATGAGGCCCATCACGTGTCTGGGTGAGCATCGTTACAGTGGAACTGCTCAAGCAGGCAGAGATGTTGTGTCTTGGGCTCACTCCTGATGTGTAAAAAAAAGAGCTGCCATCTTAAGATACTACCAGGGAACTGCTCTTTTTTTTGGCAAATAGATGTTACATAACAGAAGCATAAAAATCCCTGTACAGCACCAAACCTGAGATCTGTCTCACTCAGTGTCCCACACTCACTCACAAGCAAGAGCTGGTTGAGCATATAGGAGCAGTGTCCTGCAGCATCCCAGCAAACTGTCTGTACCCAGCAATCCTTGGAGGACTTCCATCAATTTGCCCCACTGTGTTTTCAACCCATTTCAAACCACAATATCTACCACGTCCTGTGGTCCAAGCTCCAAAGCTGAAGTGCACAGACGGTGCAGAATATCTCATCTTATTTCTTTCCTATCCACCCTTTGCTGGTTTATTTGACACCTCCTTAGTTGTTAGACCAGCAGAGTCAGTTTCCTTCCTTATTAATTTTTCACAGGCCAGTCATGATTTTATACCCCTCTATCACATCCTTAAATTTATCTGCTCTACAGACAGAAGAATCCCAGTCTGTTAAATCCTTCCTCACATGGGAGCTGTTTCAGACCTTTGATCCTCCTCATCACCCTTTTTGCACCAATGTGGCAGTATCTTTTGGACAAGGAGGAGATGGCAATCAGGCATGATAGAGACCCACTCCACGTTCATGCAGCAACACATTGATATCTCTCGCAGTAACGCCTAAGAGTTTGCCTTTCTGCCTGTGACTGCTTTTCAAACTGACATTTTCTTAGAATACCTATTCCAGCTCGAGGACTTCTCTCCCGAGGAGCGGCACTTATTTGTCTGAAATAGAAGGGTTTTGCCCACCCCTGTCTGAAATTAGCTGTGTGGTGATAGCACAAGTCAGATTCTCAGCTCAGCTGGGAGCAGGATTAGAGACTTCAGTGGTAAGTGCAAAGCTACACACATGGAGGGGAAGGAATCAATGTCTCTGTGTTTGTTCTGGATCTAAAAGAGCACATAAATCACCACTTAAAACCACTACTACTAATTGACATCAGAGACATGAATGAAAAGAAAGCGAATAATCCTGTGTAGACCTTTACTTCAGAGTTGGATCTGCGTAGGTGGGAATTAAACCTGATGGGCCCTTCTTACTACCCCTCAAGCAAAGGACCTGGGGCGTTTATTGCTATTTTTAACTTGTTTGATGAGGAGGACTTCCAGAAATAGAGCCTAACTCCAGTGTCGCCACACAGTTTCTCTAGTGCTACTAGTGTCTGGAATTCAAACTGTGGGACTCTGTCGGCAGCCCCAGTGCCAAGCATATTTCAGCACCCTGCAGACTGCTCAGAACTGAAAAACACTGAATTCTCATAGAAAATACTTTTGCTTCCTGTAGGACACAGGTTACCAGAAGCCTCCAAGAGTGTCAGCAATTGGTAGCTGGAGCACTAGCCTGTCTGATTTCTTCTTTGAATTTTTGCAAGCTCTAGAAGTGTTATAAAAATCTTAAGTTATGTAAATAAGTTTCTTGCCTATAGGTTGCTTGATCTTAACTGGGTAGTGAAATCATTGTAAGTTTGTGCTTCTACAGCACGTTTCATGCAAGGATATGAGAAGTGCTTTATAAACATAAAGTAATTAAGTCATTAAACCATACAACATCCCACAGAATATGTAAGGATTTATAGGGATGTGTACAGTAAGAAAATTAAGTTTTAGTAGATTTTTTTTTGGCTGAAAAATGGAAAAATAAATAAACAGAAAAAAATTCTGTAGAAATGACTTAAATATCTCATAAATCAGGATAATATCAGCAACTTAGAGACAGGCAGGTTGTGGGTGGATGGTCTTGGGAGCACAGCAGTGGGCACTCTACTGGGAGGTTGCTCAGTATTTCCCACATCCTATACATTGGTGGAAAGTAGACTCAACTCATTGTCAATCCCCTCAGCTTTAATGCAGCCCCTACCCACTGGCACTTCGAAGTGCCAATGCTTTGAAGAACACAGATGCCCACACTGAAGGACTCTGGCATCTTTCCCACATCCATCACATTAAACACATTTGTACTGGAGCAATATATATGCTCATAAGCTGATGTTGCATATGTTCACTCGGAAATTGCGTACTACAGCCTGGAAGAGAGATAGGAAGATGGGGTTTTCACCTCCTGATCTCTGGCTGCCTGAGGATGAGGAGCACCCTGGATCTTGGGAGGGGACAAATCCCACGCTTTTCACAGGATGCCACAAGAGCTGTACTGGTGGGTATCAACAGCCACCACCATGTCATCAGACCTTACTCAACAGCTTGCTTGAAGCTTTTGGGTTCTCAGCCACTTTAGTATCACCCCGAGGCACGAAAGCTGTTTGGTATCACGAATGCCTGTCATCTGCTCTGAATCAGGGTGTCAGGGCTGATGGCCGGGAAACTTCGGAAAGTTTTTGAGCTCTCAGATAAACAGCAACAAGTGTTCTCAGGACAACACATTCTGGAGCCTCAATCTTATCAGGGCACTTCGGATGCAGCCTGTATAGATGGTTTAGGCCAGACAGCCAGAGCTTACAAACAGCTATGAAGATCATATTGACTGTTGCAGGTTTTGCCTGCTTCTTTCTTTCTGTTTTTTGCCACCCTGATATAACAGTGATTGGTCTGCAGGGTTGGCAAAAGAGTGCTGATTAAAGCCAGCTTTGCAGAGATTGATGCAAAACCTAATGGCACTGAGTGTCTTCACTGCCGAGAGGCTCACCTTGTTGCCTTCTGCGGATGGTGGTAGAGAAAAGCAACGCACATTGTCCATTCATATGTGGGGAGGGAATAAGAGACAATTTTGTGCCCTATGTTCCCTACATACTGCTTAAGTGGAACGTTGCACAGCATTTGGGGAGAAGATTACTCCATTGCTTGTGTGCAGCCCCTGTTCATCCTGCATCACCCAGGCAGGTGTAAGCCAGACTAGCAGCATGGGTGGCCACTGGGCTTCTGTTATTTGGCTCAGTGTTATCAAAGCAAGCTCAAATCTGCCTGCAATATATGTTATAAACTTAGCCTCAGTACTCATTTAGCATTCGCTAGTCCTTATTTGTGTAGTTTGCAAATACTCATCCCTCTGCTGTGTCTCTGAGAGCTCAAAAACAAAGAAACAGAAATAAGCTCTTATTCTAAAAATTTTTCAACCAGAACAAGTCTGTTTTCACTGCTTTTTTTTTTTTTGCATAAAGTCAGGGAGTTACAACTAAAATACATGCATTACAATTCAGGGTCGGAAAAATCAATGTGTTTCACACCTACGTGTATGGTGTTTCCTAAAACACCTCCTCCTCCTTCCTGTCTCTGCCTGGAGACTTCCCTTCTGCTCAGTTCCTGCTAGCATATTTCTGTGATCTTCCTCCAGCAGAACGAGCTCCCCGCTAAAATCATTACAGCCAGAGGATGTGATGGATATGAGCCCACACATCAGTTCCAGCTTCCTTCACATAGAAGTCAGATGTGAACTTCAGGTGAACTCCCACATATGGTGGGAGAGAGAGAAGATGATACATAATCCCAGACTCCTCTTTTCTACCCTGTCTTCTGCAGTTTGAACAAGGTGCTGTCACAGCTGTGTCTGTTTATCCGTATCCACAACTCCTCTTCCTTGGTGCTTCAGGATGGTGTTGTGGTCAAGATTAGATTGAGTAAGGAGTAAGATGGGCTTTAGACAGATTACCAGCAACAAATCTTAGACATTCAAAGGGGCAAAAATACAGTCAAAGCCTACTTGTTTTGCAAGCAGAAGGGAGAAGATTGCAATGGTAGAGGCCACATCTTTCAGTTGTTCGTCACACCATCTCCCCTGCATTGTTTCCCTTAAAAGCAAATGTAATTTTTGATGCGTTGTAATTTTGGCTGCAAACCCTTTCTCTGATCCTGCTCTTCTTGGGACATCTCTGTGATTTGGGAATAGGCCAGCAGCTGAATGAAAGCTGAGAGTCAAATAAAGAGTCATCAGAGCTAAGATATTGCATTTTACAGTGATGTTTGTGGTATTCTATTTGGAGTTGCATGTAGGCATGACAGCACAGTCATTGCAGCAGTGCTGCACTCTCTGATTTTTAAAGGTGCTGCTGAGAGAACATCTTTGTAACTAGGAAACGAAGCATAAAGCCCCACTGATTTTCATTGATTTTCTTATTCTTTTTCCTTTATTACTTATATTTAGGCATTCTAAAATTTCCAGGGCTTTTTATCTTAACCAAAGCAATTCCCTTACCTACCAGCTTTTATACATTAAGAATCAGATTCTGCCCCTCAGTACCTAACATGAGGACATGTGGGTGGAAAAGGACATGACACTATACACTTTTTCCTGCACTCTCCTGTCCTCTTCACAGCATACCTATATAAGCCTAGCCTGTAAGCCTCTATTGTCATCTTATAAAAAAGAGTTAAATACTGATTTCATTTTAACTCTTCTGTCTCCTACTTTTCATACTTCTCTCCGTCATCTACCCTCTCTCCTTTTCTTCTTATTAACTATTTGTAGAAGTTAATATATGCAGGAAGACTCCAAGGTCATGAAGACTCTCTGTGGCTATAGAATCATAGAATCACCAGGTTGGAAAGGACCCACTGGATCATCGAGTCCAACCATTCCTAACACTCCCTTAAATCATGTCCCTAAGCACTTCATCCACCCGTTCTTTAAACACCTCCAGGGAAGGCGACTCGACCACCTCCCTGGGCAGCCTCTGCCAGTGCCCAATGACTCTTTCTGTGAAGAATTTTTTTCTGATATCCAGCCTGAACCTCCCCTGGCTGATCTTGAGGCCATTCCCCCTTTTCCTGTTCTCTGTCACTTGGGAGAAGAGGCCAGCTCCCTCCTCTCCACAACCTCCTTTTAGGTAGTTGTAGAGAGTAATAAGGTCTCCCCTCAGCCTCCTCTTCTCCAGGCTAAACAACCCCAGCTCTCTCAGCCGCTCCTCGTTAGACTTGTTCTCCAGCCCCCTCACCAGCTTTGTTGCTCTTCTCTGGACACACTTCAGAGCCCCAACATCCTTCTTGTGGTGAGGGGCCCAGAACTGAACACAGTACTCAAGGTGCGGTCTCACCAGTGCCGAGTACAGAGGGAGAATAACCTCCCTGGACCTGCTGGTCACACCATTTCTGATAGAAGACAAGATGCCATTGGCCTTCTTGGCCACCTTCTTGGCTATGTCCAAGGCCTCTTCCGAGCATCTCATGGTCTGCAGCCTCTTTTGCCTTGTGGTGAAAGGGCTAAGGATTGTTGCTCTTAGAGTTTGGATGGCTCAAGTGTTCCCAGTTTCCTTTCATCATTAGAAAGTTTGGTATGTTTTTGCAGTGGGCTCTTCACAGCATTTTCTATCACTTTTTTTTGACCTTTATCGCATCACACCAAGGGCTTTGTACGAGGAACAGAGATGAGCACCCACGCTGAGGATTTTTTTTTTTGTAAGGGCACTTGATATCTTCATCCCAAGTTTCCAGTATTATCTGGAATGAGAATGCACTTAAAATAAACATCTGTCTGAGGCTTATCTGGGGTTAGATTATGTTCACAGAGCGCAAGTGGAGAATACAGGGATTGAAAACTTTTCCTTCTGCTAAAAATTAGTTTAGACTTTACATAATCTGAAAAAGCAGAATGACAAACTTAATTCAACATTCAATGAAATTGTTTAAAAAATTTCTTCCTGGGGTATGAGCCGACCTTTTCCCAAATAACAAAATGCCAGTAGCTTCTTCTGTCAGAGGCACTCTTGAAAATAGCAGTTAGGTGGTTTTATGCCATCTTTCCCCATAGCTCCTATAGGAACTGGTTTTCTCAAGGCCTGATTGTATTTATCCTTAAAAAAGCCATAAAGAGAGCAGAGAAGCAATTATTCCTACTTTACTTGTTGGGAACCAAAATAAAGAAGAATAAATCTTGAATTTTGAAGCCACTATGGACCACTCTATCTTGGCAGATAACAAACTGCAGGCTTGAGTACAGGCATGCAGCACATAGATGCAGACACTCAAATTTTTGAATGTGAATGTACAGACAATCTGTCCATAGGGTGTCCGTGGTGGACTATCACATGCCAAGTTGACAGTATGGATGTTGAGTTTGTGACTGTATCTGTGGCTGCTGTAAGAGCACAATAGGGTGGATAGAGCCAGGATAAGATTTGTCAGCCAAGGACCCTTAGCTGAGCTATTGCTCCAGGCTGTCTTTAGTTAATGGAGAGAAATACACGCCTTTACAGAGTGATTTGTCTTCTCCTCATATGGCTGTCTATGAGGAATTGCTCTCTGAAATTGCCTGTTTCTATTGACTCCCACTGGAGCTGAAGATTTCTATCTCAGACTGAGATAGAAGTTTTAGGAGAGAAACTCAGAACAAGAAATTGAACTGGATTCTGCCCAGTGCCACCTAACACCTGCAGAAACCTTTCATACGTGTTTGCTTTACTAGGGCACATCACCCCGCTTTCTCAAAGCAGCTGGTAACCTTTGGGTCCTCTAAACCTTCACCTCTATGGATAAACCAAATTGTACTCCACAGGAGAGGCACCAACCAGGTCCACAAGGGGTTTGCCTGTCTTCCAGGGGGTTTGCTCTAACTACTAGGTCTTGTTGCCAAGTAGGCTGGGCAAGCTAGAGGGAAAACTGCCCCATTTAAAATATTCTGCATTTACATATACAAGAATCTCAGTCATGAATAAGCCAAAGAGAGAGAAGAGACAATGACATAATCCATGGGCAGAGTAACTGTGCTTCCCTGAAGGTGAGCACTCAGCTATTCAGCCTTAAAAACATCAGTAAAGAGAAACATGATCCGTGTCTGCATTTTCTTATTCCCCTGAAGCTTAGATTCATCATAATGTAATTTCATGGAAACAGTTAAGCATTTTCTAGCAGGAGTTGTGACAAGAAGGCAAAAAAAATTCCAGCTTACAAACAGCAGCCCAAACTTTCATTGCAAGATTATGAAAAAAAAAGTCTCAGACTTCATCAGGCACAATTCGACTCCAAATTCTGTATCCAAGATAGAGTATTACAGGCTGCATTTGCAGAGCTTAGTTCACGTCTCTCCCTGCTTAGTAGTCCTGTATATCACAAACAGAGTCAAAGCATGATATGGTCTCACTCAGCATGGCTTCATCACATAATTGAACTTTCCCTGAGTAAATAACACCAGGAAATATTTCTTGGGTAGACAGTTGTGTGCAGCTGCTGCGAGGACCGCCAGTTCCTGGCTGCATCTACAAGTGAGATGTCAGAAGGGCAACTGAAGATGAGCTGCCAGGTCCGTCTGCAGCACCAGCACCCGGCAGAGAGAGAATCATTCAGGCACCAAGAACATTTTTGGGGTTTGAAGTACTCATTCTCCCCTTTTCACAGGTGGGCAGTGCAGTGTAGCTGGTAGCTGAGGGGACATTCCTGAGGCTGGAGAGGCAAGGAGAGAAAGAACTACCAGCCTGCACAGGAAAGAACCCTCCCTTGGCAGACCTCATTTATTGAGGCTCCATCAGACAAAAAGGCACCAAGAGATATTGAGCCTCCATCATCTTTGTGGCCAGCAGGAGCTAATAATACTTATTTGTGCTAATTAAGATCTAAATCACTGTTCTTATGAGTTCTACAAGAGGCAATTCTCATCTCTTGTGAGGTTGTCCAGATTCTGAACACTCTATCTTGTGCATAAGCATTTAAATGGTACTCTGGAGACAGGATATGGTGAGCAGCTCCCAGGAGTTTACTGCCTGTATATACTGTTCTATTACCAACATGAAATTGACTGTTATAATATTCCTAAACAGCAGGTCCTTTGAGTACACATTACTGTCCAAACAATATTATTCTATAGCACCTCTTTCCTGTGCTATCACCTCTGTTCTCTTAATAATTGTTTTATTTTTAGCAGGAAAGTAGTCATATGGTTGAGACGAGCCAGCCAAAACACCCTCTCTGAAGTGATAGTCCAAATACTAGAATAAGCAGCTACCAACCCTGAGAAGAATGACATGAATGGGATAGGAAGTCCTTTAAGCTTTTTTATGGGGTAGATGGCAGGATTCTAGATAGAGAGAGCGTAATTTCCATCTTGCACGCATGCAATGTTTTCTCACACTGCATAGTTAACAACATTTTTCATGTCTGCTAGGTAGGACACCTTTCCTAACGCCATTACCTTTGATTCTGCTAAATACAACAAATATGGGGCAATGTCTTTGAGAGAGGTAAAACTCCAGAGCAATCCTGTACCGATGCTGAAATAATTCTAGTGCATGAAAAGTGAGAGCAGCTGTGGCTGCTTCCACATCCACAAGCAATGCGGCTTGCTCGTTGCCAGTGATCCTTAATCCTCTTTGAACTCCTGACTCTATATATCAAATGCTTGCTCCATGGAGTAATATCTGTGTATTATTCCCCATTCACCGTAAGTATTTTACAAGGTGATACAAAGTTGGTAAATGTATTCTCAGGAGCTACAGGCACAAAGGTTACCGAATACAAATCATATTTGTATTGGCACCAGTATCTGACATGTTTTTAAAACTGGGAGTAGGGTATCTAGTGTTAAAATTGCAAAAATTCCCCCTGCATGCTGTGAAAATCCTGGCAGCCCAAGGGCAGAGATTGCCCGCGGGTGTAGTAATTCAGTATGGGCACTGCTTACTAAACAAAGTAATCATTTCAGCCACCAAATAAAGGCATAAAACTATTTCAGTGGGCACAATGGAGTCTCTCTTAATCTGGGGAGAGGTAATAGAAGCATTTAGGTCTGTGTGAGGGCCATGGACAGAGGTATAAAATCTGTTAGTGTTTGTTCTTCAAATTACCTATTTTACAGTAGTCTGTGTTTTCCTCAAAAACCTGACATTGGGAGTATAGTGATGTGTTTTAAACTTTTTTTAGGATGGATTTTTAAAATGCAAGTTTTGTTTTCCTACAGTGGAGAAAATGCCCTTCCTTTTGCAGCCTGAAAATATGACCTGCAGATAAGTCAGAAGTAAAATGAAAAATGAGGGAGGCTGAAATTTTTCTTGATGTTTTAAAAATACTGTTTCCTTCTCCCGCTCTACTGTTGGGAGCAGGAAGGGAGAGAAAAGAAGTACCCAGTCATGATTTGGGAGCATTTATGCTACCAATCTCAGCAGCCAAGGGGATTCTGCTTTCATGGAGATCAATGCTCCCTCAGAGTGGAGTTACTGCTGAGCAGAAGGCTGTTTCTACGCATGTATATTGCACGGAGGTTAATAATATCTTTTGTCCCGGAAGATATTTACTGCTATTTTTCCCTTTCAAAAAGTTTATTTTGTTTTGCTATGAGTTTGTTTCATTTTGTTGTGTTTTTTAAAGAGAAACATTTGATTTCCTTAAAAGGTTGAGATTTGTTAATCATAACCAAACACTTCGCACAACAAATAGCCACCACGGAGTCAATTTCTTGCTGAAAAGGGATTTTGACAGATGAACAGTGCTCAACTCTCCTTTCTCCCAATCCCCTTCTTTTGCACAGGGACACTGGCACCAGGGCTACGTGGTCACAGATGTGCCAGCCACATGAGACACATCCCAAGGCGAACCTGGATGCTAGCCTTGGATACAAGTTGATATTAATCCAATGAAAGTATGTATGTTAAAATTAATCCCCATGCTTTAGGATGGCACTGCTTTTAGGGATGCTGTACTGTAGGGTGTCCACCAGAACCCAATACCAGTCCTTGCTAAACAATGCCTCCATAAGCCTTCCTTCAAGCCTGCTTCCAGTGGTCTGCATAGGATAGGATAAGAAGAAATGGCCTCAAGTGATGCGATGAGAGGAAGTGACCTCCAGTGGTGTCAAGGAAGGTTTAGATTGGGTATTAGAAATATATTATTTACTGAAAGAGCGGTGAGGCATTGGAACAGGCTGCCCAGGCAGTGGTGGAGTCTTCGTCCCTGGAGGTGTTCAAAAAGTGCATAGAAGTGGCACTTCATGGCATGGTTTAGCAGGCATGGTGGTATTGGTCTGACAGCAGGACTGGATGATCTTAAAGGTCTTTGCCAACCTTAATGATTCTACGATTCTTTGATGAAAGAAGGTCAACAGCTTTCTCATGGGAAGACATTTGCCTTATTTGCTTGTATTTTGTTCAGCCTGAAGCATAACATCAAGGCTGGGTCATCCACAGAGAGTCTGAGGGCTCCAACACCCCCCCAGTCCTAGGGAAATGAGCGGAAAGAAAGAAGAAAATCTGTTCCTCCCACCAAAACTTCTACAGAAAGCAAACCCTGCACCAAGTATGAATAAGGGTTGGGAAAGCTTAGATCTCCTCTGGAAGCCGCTTGCCCTGTCAGCTGGGAAATACATCACTCTCAAAGTCTTTTCACAGCCTTATTGCTAATGGTTCTTGAATCAAGTGCGTGCAATGTTAACATCCAAAAGTCCTCTCTGGACTGAGCCCATATGTGGGAAACCTGGTGATACATCACACCAAGGACCAGTTCCACATCCACATGTCACAGAGGGCGTTTGCTTTAACATGGGCAGAGAAGCATGTGGTGTCAAGTCTGCGAACCGAAGCACTCTCATTGCAGATGACTTTTGACTGGAATGGAGATGAACCTTGGAGTCAGAGGCAGAATAAGCTCTGCCCTCACTTGCATGTGTAGAAATCCAAATGTAGGACATTTCCCTGTGTTTTTGCCCATGAGTCTGAGCCATTACATAAAAATCAGTGGAGCCTTGGGAAGAGCAACATGAAGGACTTTGTCAAATTTTGTTTGTGGGAGGGGAAACAAGAGAGATTTCACTAGCTAGGTACCAAGTGTAAAACAGAAGAACATAATCCCTATACTTCAACATAGATTTAGAATTATTATTTTGCCCTGAATCCCTCCTCCTCACGTTTTCCCCCCAAATAATAGAAAAGCATGAGGTTTACAAATGAATAAAGCAGTTTCCTGGAATATGTCACCTCCTATCTTCATTTTCAATGTAGTCGTGGTGTCAATCACTGAGGGTCATCTGAAGGCAGGATCATCTTGCTATGATCCTAATAGCAAGAAAAGCTACGATTTTCTTTTAAAGTCCATTTTTGAATTTTACAGTTCGTGCTGGGGCAGGAAAGAAAATTGAAATGTGAATTTACTATTTGGATACCACAGGTGTTCATTCAGCTCAACACAAGTTAAACATCAAGGAGATGCAATAAAGGGGAACAAAGCCAGAAGCAGTGAAAGTACAGAGTAGAAGAGATTTCTTTAATTAATGAAGCATACTAAAAAATTAAAAGATGCTGAAAGTTACAGGGCAAAAATATAACAACTTGAGGCTGCCTCATGTTGTAATATATACTAAGGATACTCATGTATGTGAAACAGGCAGGTTGCTTTCTATCCTCATAAGTGCATGCATGTGTCTCACCAGATAAATGGCAGGAAAACCCATTTCTGGATGACATACACAGAGAATGAACTCACTTAGAAGCCGTAGGCATGGGCGTCTTGCTAGGGGGTAAGTAAAAAAGATGCATTGCTAGCTGCCTGAACTATGATTTATGTCTGTGCAATTGTGGTTTGAGCTAAAGTAGGATCAGTTTGTGACTGTAACTCAGTCTCACCTAAGGAACTTCATTTTTTGAAAGAAAACTGCATGGTTTTCAGTTTCTTTCTAGAAAGGATAGCGCTGAGTATTGGTATGCAGAAAGACCAGTGCTTATACTTATTCCTATAGTAAGGAAGGCTATCCTGGAGCTGGCAAAAAAAGGGCTGCGCTTGCAAGGTGAGGTGGACAGGACAGGTGACCCTAAACTGACAAACAAAGCATTCCATGCCATATATGTCATACTTGGTATAAAATGAGATCACGAGAGTCTTGTCCCTCTTCTGCGATGGCCAGTGTCCAGTAAGGACCTCATCTGTCTGTTGCTTCTAATCACAGACCATGCATTCCTGAATCC